>NC_137710.1:14010957-15210957 GCF_964034855.1 Anser brachyrhynchus | reverse complement strand
TGTTTGCACCACCACTGACCTTGTGATCATGTCTGAATGATGTTCACAAAGTGCCTGCAGCTGTACTCCAGAGTTTGTAGTTTTCAACACAGCATATG
The DNA here is from genome assembly GCF_964034855.1 of Anser brachyrhynchus. Lineage (NCBI taxonomy): Eukaryota > Metazoa > Chordata > Aves > Anseriformes > Anatidae > Anser > Anser brachyrhynchus. The sequence goes on along the minus strand of NC_137710.1, from coordinate 15,210,859 downwards.
CCTCATGCTAGGCTTTTATAGCCCATGCTAAATTCTCTGCCAGCAAACTCCCCACTGTTGATGCTTGAACTAGCTCTGTTGGTGATGTCTTTCCTTACTAGATGGAAAAAAAATGCAACCCAAGGTCATCTGTCTTCTATAATCACATCACCTCCTTGTCCTCCTCCTAATGAGCCAAACAGATTGAGCTCTGAAATCACTCTGTGTAAGGCATTTTCTTTAGTCTTCAAATCACTGTTTCCTACAACCTTCCCCATCTTTTTACAGACATTCAGAAGGTCAAGGCTGGAACTGAGGTGCCTCATAAGACCCCTTCTCTCCCTTGTGGAAGGGGAGATGCTCTGGAGCTGTGGTGACACTCATGTTGCAACAGGAATATACTAGGTTAATAGTAGTAACACTAATGATCTACATAACTGGAATAATTGCGTATCTTCAGCTTACAGATGTCAACAGGAACAAAGTAAAACAAAATGAGAATGTCCATTGGAGAATATTGTCTTTTTCATGAATATGCGCATATAAGTGTTTGATGCTCGGATGGATGTGGTTCCAGCAGGCAGCCTTACAGTAAGGAATAAGCAAAAGTGACATGAAGTCTGAAAGTGTAAAATTAAGTTCTTAATGACAAGACAACTTCTTGCCTACGGTATGCCTGAGAGGCCACCGGGCTACTGTTCCCACAGAAGCCATATTAGAATTTTATAATCACAAATGATGACTACGTAAGAGACAGCTACCTATTTTTGTTATCTTTCAATCTTACATGTTTCTCTATGGCAAGGATGTCCCATATTTTATTAAATCAATATCCCAGAGTGGGGAGTATGGATTTTGCTGGCTTCAAGCAATAAGAGCCTAGAAGCAATCAAAAGAAAACAAACAGGGGGATTTACCTTCTCTTGTGGGGATTCATTTTTAACTCCTAGCAGCATGTTGGATACATTCTGTTGAATGTTATGAGTAATATTTTTTGATCTATTGTTTCACCTTCTCTAAGGCATATTTTATTTCAGAACAACCTTCTTCTGATGCTTTAGAGGTCCTTCTGGAAGATTCCTGAGCTGAATCACATTTTTGTCTAACTAACCCTTTAAGGACAAAAAATACCCATACTTTTCTTGGGTGAAATAGCACCATGATAATCTGGGGGTAATATTTAATTCATTGACATGCTGGGGAGAAAGCCTTCTGTTTTGTGTCCCAGTTTTAGTATTCTCATGTACAAGGATATAAAATAGCTTTCAGTGTCTTTGTTGTTTGTTTTTAACATGGGATCTGACCACTTCTTCCAGGAATTACACAACAACCATGGCTAGCTCCTCAAGAACAACTCAATCTTCTGAATTTTCCACATTGTAATTCCTGGGCAGAGAGCAAACTCTTCCACCACCCAATATAGTCTCCACATACTAATTGCCTCTAAACAAAACCTTCTCTCTACAAAACAATTCCCACTACAGGGCATATCTGTTCAACACTGAACATTTGCTCATACACAAAATGAAAACAAACAGAAAAAGAATAAGGAAGAATAGATGTAAGAGTGCCATCTGGTGACACCTGCCATAACCTTAGACCAGAGACAGCTTCTTCTCTGCAGTGCAGAGTGGAAAAATTTAGGGACAAGATCCAGAACACCAGAGGAACCAGTTTTACAAAACCGATCCATTTTCTCCAAGAAATCAGTCAACTTATGTAGGCAACACAAATTGGTAGCTGAGGTCTAAACTCTTCAGAAATCTAGCCCCAGATGTGTAAATATGACTGCACAGTGCATGTGTAATAATCACGGCCATGCATACAAATTGAGTAATTGTCCTTGTAAATGGCTAATTAGATACATTGGACATGGAATTGGGAAAACTGTGCACACAGATTAAGCCTGCACTTTTGTGCTGAAGTGGGTTGAAAAGCTGTCTCTGGGTTTCTTACCCTAATTTACTTAGATATTAACATCTTGTATTTATGCAAATGCTTGTCATGCCTGAATGTTTTGAAATGCAATCATGATAATTTGAACATGACCTAATGTCATAGTATGACATGGAACTGGCTCTTCTTGTCCAAAGGAGGTTAATTTCTATCGTTGCCCAAATTAATCCTTTTTTCTATTGGGAATCTGCTCTATTTAAGAATACAGAAGTCCAGGTCCAGGGCATATTTGAGAGAGAAGCTGCTTGGAGTTGTCTCTCATTTGATGCATATCTTCACATTGTCCCCACCCAGCTGTAGGGACAGCTCAGGATGAAAATTCTCATTTAAAAAGGGCTTGAGTGGAACATCATCTCTGCTTGCTGCACTAGAACTTCACTGGAGCAGATAAGACCTTGTGACTATTATGCTGGAAACGGTCTGGTAGCCATAAGGAATAGCACCACTTGTTAAGGGTAAATTATAAACCCCTGCAAGAAGAAACTTGGGAAAATTAAACCAGGGGTTAGGCGTGAAGGGCTTTTTAGGGGTTAGGGCTTTTGTGTGTGTGTGTGTGTGTGTGTGTGTCTGTGTGCGCACGCACGCGTGCCCGTGCGTGACTGCTTTTGTCCTTTACATATTCTCCTCTTTAGAAAAGATGAGACAGAGCTCACAGAGCTATGCTCCCTGGCATGGCTTTGATATGGGCCAAATGACACTGGCCCAAACCAGTTTGGGCATGGTTTGGGAGTAGAACTGGTCCAGGGACCATTCCCAAAAGGTTTTCAGCATGCAACCACTCTGTTCAAGAGGGAAGGAGACTTTGTTAGCAAAAGCACAACTCCTCTGCTCCAGCTCAGCTGCTGGGCACGTGCTGGGGTGCTTGCAAAGTCCAGGACATCGAGAGCCACTGGACTGAGCTGCTGAGATGCTCTCCTGGGCACCAGTTCAGGTTGCTGCCTTCCTGAAAACACAATCTGGGGCTTTGGGAAGTTATTCAAGGTGAGGGCCAGGGCTCCCATTCTGGGTATCCAGAGCAGGTATCACAATCTCTAAGGTACCGGAGGATAAAAGGTGACAAAGAGGCTATGACTATTTCAGTCCCTAGAAAGTCAATAGGTAAAAATGCTATCTAAATCAAACTGCCAGATAGTCCTGTAGCAAGCCAAGGAGCAACCTCCCATGACCCATGAGCGCTCACATACATGACTCATACACAAAGTGTACCAGCCATCCCAATGCAGAACACAGTACTCACCTGAGAATACACCCCTCCAGGATGGTGATACACTTGTTTCAAAATACAGCCCATGGAGAGGAAGATGGTTTAGCAAGACTTAGTGCACCTCCCTCTCCCTCCTTGCTCCAGCACATAGTTATGCCTCCTCCTTGCTGTGCTGTCATATTTAGGACAGCAAAAGGGCTTAATGGAGAAGTGTGATACTACCCAGACTTGCCCATTTTATCTGTGTCTATCCATATTTTTAGGCAACTCAGTGACTCCATGAGTAGTAACAAATCCTGCTCAGTCCCCCCAGAACTACAGAAAGCTCATTGCTGCCAGATGTGAGTCCTCATGCACAGCTGTGCATTCCTGACAGTCTGTCCTTCTGCCAGGCAAACAGAAACCTTCTTACCAAGCCTGATCCCTGCTTTTCTGCCAAGAGGAGCATAGTGTATAACCCAAGGACAGACAGTGCTGGGGACGCTGCCCACTGCACAAAGCATCCCACTTGCACTATATTGCACACCAGTCTGACTTTACCTTTAATGCACCAACTCCAGTTATTCACTGCCAGTGTCACTCACCTCCCATTTGCCACACATGATTTTGACAGAGATCTTGGCTGTTATCTCTGGGCATTTTCCTCTGGACTAATTTAGCCTTTCTATCACTAAGTTTTGTTAATGATGATAAACAACATGGTGTGCTGGCTGAAATGGTTTTCTGTCACTCTGGAAAATTTAGGACACAGGGATCTGCAAAATATGACCTCAATTTAAGTCCATCATTTTCTCCTCCTGGAATTGCTCAGCTGGAATAAATATCATTACCCAGACCAGAGCAACTGGCTGAGCGAGTGGTTTGCAGCACACGTACCTGGAGTGGAAGAAATGCAGCAAAAAATCCTACCTCTACGATAGGAACTGTGAAAAATTGAGCTGGTGTTCCCAGAGGCCCACTGAGGACCCTGAACAGTGGCTAGCTGAAATTCAACCTTCTTTTCTCTCAGTTCAGGAAAAAATTTCATGGTTGGCCTGACAAATGACACTGACAAAGCATTTGGTGAAATAGATTATTTCCAGAGAAAATAAACACAACCAGTCATTGCCCCGTCCACTATCCCCCCTCCCCCAAAAAATCCACGTTAGCTTTAATATAAATGCTTTTGCAAGTTCACCAAGTGGTTCTTGGGTATAAGTGTATAAGGACATGGCTTCGTGTTTCCTGAGAATAAAGCTTTTAATGTAGTGAGGAGGAGGGAGGGAGTAACATGGTCACAGAGAGAAACAGGGTGCAAAGAATAATTAAAAAAAAAAAGCATTTAAAAGGGTTTTCTGATTGTGGTGGTTTTACTCAGGTGGGCAGCTGAACTCCACCACAACTGCTCTCTCACTCCCCCTCCTCAAAGAGAAAGGGGGAGAAAATACGATGCAAAGAGCTTAAGGTTTGAGATAAGGATGGGGAGATCACTCAGCAATTATCATGACGGGCAAAACAGACTCAGAGTAGGGAGATTAGTAAAATGTATTGCCTATTACTAACAAGCTAGAGTACTGAGAAACAAAGGAAAGAAACCAAAAACACTTTCCCTCCACCCACCCTCTTCTACATACCCCCCCAAATGGCACAGGAGAACAGGGGAATGGGGGCTGCGGTCAGTCTATAGCACTTCACCACATCTTCACGGTCACTCTCTGCCCCTGCTCCACGTGGGGTCCCTCCCATGCGATGCCGTCCTTCCCGAACAGATCCTATGGGGGCTGCCCACAGGCAGCAGCTCTTCAAGAACTGCTCCCACACGGCTCCGTACCATGGGGTCCATCCCCCAGGAGAAAACTGCTCCAGCACGGGTCCCCCACGGGCGGCAGCTCCCCCCAGACCCCTGCTCCTGCGTGGGCTCCTCTCCATGGCTGCAGCTCCGGCCCGGGGCCTGCTCCTGCGGGGGCTCTCCGTGGGCCGCAGCCTCCTCCAGGCCACATCCACCTGCTCCACCGGGGGCTCCTCCACGGGCTGCAGCGTGGAGATCTGCTCCGTGTGGGACCCGTGGGTGCAGGGGGACAGCCTGCTCCACCAGGGGCCTCTCTGCAGGCCTCAGGGGAACTGCTGCTGTGAGCCTGGAGCACCTCCTGCCTCCTGCTGCACTGACCTTGGTGTCTGCAGGGCTGGTTCTCACTCCTCCCTCTCCCAGCTGCTATTGCACAGCAGTTTCTTTTCCTTTCACAGAGGCACAAACAACATCACTTACTGGCTCGGCACTGGCCAGTAGCGAGGCCCTTATCCAACATGGGGCAGCTTCTGGATTCTTCGTGCAGAAGCCAACCCTTTGGCCTCCCGCTACCAAAACCTTGCCATGTAAACCCACTACACCGTTTTTCAAAAGGCTTCAACAGCACGATGGGTGTCAGTGGAGGCACACATGGACTAAGCCCAGCACCAACAGCTGCTCCCCAGGGAAGCAGGTAATGCAATGAACAGAAAGCATTGCTGCTAGGGCAGGATTGTGCACATCTGGAAAGAAAAATTGAGCAGTCTGTGGCAGGGATTTAGTGCTTAATTTGTAACAAAGGGTGGGAGGGAAGCTGATGCAGGTACCTGCAGAGAGCTATTGCATAGGTCTGGTCCTGCAAAGTGCTGTGGGCACTGCAGGGGATGCAGTGGGAAACCCTTGGAGGATGGACAGAGTTCAAGAAGGTGAGGTGGGGGTGTGCATTCAGATACAGGTGGGAAATGGGAAGAGTTTAGGAAACATAATCACCTGCTATAGGTGTCTTTAGCAGGAAAAAGTTTTGAAAGTGCTGAGACAGAAGGGTAGGCAACCCCTCCAGAGGGAGAAAGAGGTTCACTGGGAAAAATGTCACAGGCTATTAGCCTCTGCAGAGCAGAGACAGAAAAGTGTCATTGGCATTTGTATTACAGGAAAGGGTCAATAGGAACAAGCTGAAAATGCAGTGTCTCCACTGCGTCTGTGATTTTCAATCACCAGTAGAGTTATGAAATTTTAGTTCCTACATTCTCCTTGTGAAGGTTTCAGTCTCTTCTGAAGACTGGGACAGAAAGGTCAAGGATGAAGTAGTCATTCTGTGAAAAACTGTTCTCTCAGTAGTAACTGTTTTTACCTTGACTTTATAGATTGTTTGTATGAGTTCATTCTGGTAGGTGCTGGTTGTATGACCTCAGCCTAAGGGCTTATGGGAGAGCATCTTGTATGCAAGATAACACGCATCACTTTTGGCAATGGCATATGTAGGTTCCTTGGGTTTTGATCTGCTTTGCATACATGGATCACAGTAATTGTGGGGAGAGATATTGATGGCTTTTATGTATTTCTATGTTTACTGCATTATCAAACTTGGTTCCATTTTCTATTTCTTGGTATACAGAAAATTTGCTCCTAGAAAAAGGGGAGAACAGGAAATAATTTTGTAGCATAATATTCTCTTGGCGTAGGCTGTAACTGTTCACAGCCATATACAGCTGCCTCAGACCATTATTTTCGATCATGGACTCCAGTACAGGACTGTGTGAGTGAGAGAGCTGTGTGCAGTTGGAGGGGTGGGAGCTTCCTTTTCTATTGTAATAAGCTCCCCTGAAGTGTCTCGGTAACTTGCACATAAACATGATGTATTTCCTGGGAGACTGTCTTATGCACTGAAAATCATCTTCACTTTGGTGAGGTCTTGTTAATTCTTCTCTGAGCAGATGTGGTGATGTCTGAAGGCCTGGCTGTACATCACTGTTCTGGGTGATGTTTGCAGAGTTATAGGTTTTACGAAGCATGTAAATGGACTTTTTGTAAAAAATAAGTTGCAAGACAACATTTTCATACATCACTTTTGTATAAGGATATGTTAGAAAAGCATTTCCTAGGAGCGCAGTAGCTGTTGGATCTGTCCTGGAGAAGGGTGAGAAACCAGATCCTTGGACCAAGGAATGTATGGGCTCTCGTGTATGGGCTGTAAGCAAAACATCCATCTGGTGCATGGAGATCTCATGATGAATACAGTCCAAAAGTACAGGCTGAAAACTCAGCATTAAGTTTCGCAGTCCCAGTTTTGGTTTTACAGCTGACATGTGGCTACACAAGTTGTCCCAGTCTAGTTTGGGGGAAAAATAATTATACAAGAAATAATCCCAGTTTTGGTGAGGTATTTCACATGGCCAACATTACTTTGTCTCTTGACCGTGATATCAGGGACTACCCATGAGGTTCTTCCAGTCCTCTTCCCTCTGGTAATTATCCCCCTGATTGTGTCAGGGTAGAAATTACACCTGGCTGCATGGGGGACGCACTAATGCTAGTGGAACTTGGGTGGGTAACAGAGGAAATAACTCCCTGAACAGTGACACCGAACATTGCTGCAACACATGCAGGGGCTACAGAAGCCTGAAGATATTCTTGTGTGTTCAGATCCCAAAGGGATTATTGAAAGATCAGAGCTGGTAGATCATTCTTATAATGAAGAGCTGATGTTGATATCTATGGCTAAGAAATAGTCAAACAAGCTGCTTTTTATTTGCAAAGCTCCACATTCATCTACTGGTTTCACATTCACTTAAGGGCTTTTCACTCTTTAAATTACTGTATGGAGGGTATTCTTTCCTGTCAGAAGCACTCGCAGGAAGAGGGGAACAAAAGTCGGAGTATGATCTAGTGGGTGATAAAAGCAAGGAGAAACAACCCTTTTGCAGGTGAAACGGAACACACAATATACATGGAGCTAAGAATACACTGGTAGTCTAATTAATGTTTTGCCAGACTAATAGTTCAAATTATCTAATTATTACAGAATAGTCTCATAAATAATATAGTCAAAATCGTTAATATATTAACTTCCTGATACATTCCCCTTCTGTCTGGCACTGTGGCCTTACTTATTATGCCTCCCTTATTATGCCTCCCTGGGCCCAGCCTTCCTTGAGACCAATGTGGCGGCTGTGACACATTATTAGTGTCCTGAGTCCTCTACTGGGACAAGTCTGATATTCATGGTGGCATTTCTTTCTCCGCCAATATGGACTCCAGTTACTGAATCACAGCTAAAATTTGAAAGCTGCAAAACAAACCTACTTAACATAAAGCGCTATTGTTGACTGTCTGGATTATGTCTTTTACAGATGTGATATTGCTCAAAATATTATTATATTTGGTATTCGCATGAGTTATGCAACCGTCACTTTTCCCCTAGGCAATTGTAATCACAGCTAAAACTAAAACCAGTTCAGGTCACAGCAATCCCTTGGATGTCTTCTCTATCTAGATCCTATTACTTCATCTGGTTTTAGGATCTCAGAAAGGGCACAACAGACACAGAACAAATATTTGGGGAAAATCCTTCCTCAGAAACACAAATAAAGCCTAAGAAGCTCACTAAAAGTTTGCAGATGCACTTGCAGCTGTAGAAAATTCATCTTACAGATCATGACATCTCCCTAAAAACTGTAGTACTGTTTGGAACAGTTGCTCTTGCATACCCAGAGTAAATTGCTTTGATACACCCCATGGCTTATCACAGTTTTGGATCTTCTCTCGGACTATATGAAATCTGTCAATTTTTAAAAAACATGTGGATGAACAAGATACAAGGTTCAAGGCTGCATTTGTTGAAGGCATTGTGGACTGTATTATACGAACCACCTTGACGAGATGTCCTTGGCTACATTGGGATGATGGTTTTACCTGCTAACCTGCTTAAGAGATGGAGCACTGTGACCAAGTATTTAAGGTACAACTAAGGAATGCCAAACCCTTAAAGGCAAGGTAAGACTGTAGTACTCTATCTCTGACACCAAAAGACAAGTTAAAAACTTGTTTGAGACTAACCAGTGATGCTAGGGTTTCCTACCCTGTACAGTGCAACAAGGCAGTCCAGAGAGAGGCTGGTGGGCTCACCTGCTTGTAGCTGTCAGGATAAAGCGCGTCCTTTGTCCTGTTACTTACATGTTTGATGTTGGCAAGGACTCGATATAACTACCTTTCTGGACAGGCTCTTGATGGAGATGTGAAGGCTGGAGATGATCTGACTGAGATCATGAGGCTCCTTGCACCCAGGCAGGATTACTGCCGGGGCCCCGAGTGCACCACTGGGCTCTGCAGCCACTTCGCCTCCTCCCCGGCTCTTGGTGGCCCCTTCCGTGGATGCAGCAGGGATGAGGCTGTGGGAAAGGCCTGGGAGAAGCCCAGTTAATGGCTCCAGAGCCATGCTTAACCTCAGGCTGTTGCCCCTGGACTTCAGACAAGCTATGTTGTAGGCATACCTATGCCCACCGATCCTGCCCTGATGACTTGAATCAGCATTGACCATGGGCTTGTGTGTCACGTCTCACCACTGCAGGCATTCCTGGCCATCCCTGGACTGTTGGCTGACCCTTCTGTCATGGGACCTGCCCTGCTCTGCTTGCACGGGTGCTATGGGAGTGCAACGCTTGCCAGGAAAGCCCTTGTCTTCCACAACCTTGGATCCCGGCTCACCTCCCTGTGCAGAACATCCCACTCTTGCAGTGATACTATCCCTACCAAGCAGATAGGCATGTGAAGCTTTTAGGTACTGGTTTCTTGGAGCTTATTAACACTTGGGCTCATTTGTGCCCTGGTTAAATAGCTGCAAGCTATCCAATAAACAAATCGCAGTCCAACCTGCTGAAAACTTGCATTTTAGCTTGTGCTATTTACAACACGACTGGTCCAGGACCATTATTTTTCTCATAAACATGTACAGATTTAATGTATGATGAGAGCATCTGTGCCTCCATTTCTGGGAGGCAAAAAGCAATAGGAAATACATGACTTCCCAGGGGCCATTAAAAGTTGGGAAATCAGGCACATTGCTCCATAAGGAAGCAGCATGCTGGGAGTCAGCTAGGAATCATGAGTCCCAGGGGTGGGATGCAAACAGGAGTGCAGGATAGCACAGGATAGCAGTAGGGGTTGAAATGAGAAGGGGGGGAGGGGCACAACACAAGAGACAAAGAGCTCTGCAGGCTGGGAGAAGGGGTGTACACTTTATTTGGTTCAGAATAAAATGTAATGAAGGTTTGAGCAGACCTACTCCACCTGATCAAAGTAGAAGCAGTGATCTTGTTTAAAAATGTATGCATACATAAGCTTATCTAAATGTGAGAGGGAGATTTTTGAGCGCTGAAAATAAAACCAGATTAGCAGATAGGTCAGGATGGGTCAACTTATTTGCCTGTGCTGGATGACAAAACAGCAGCAGTGGTGAGCAGCCTGACTGTGCTGCTGGACGAGGCAGATTTAGGGCCTGGAGGCCTCAGGATCTCCACTTGGTAGCTCTCAGACAGAGGAAGGCAGAGCATCTTTCTTTGTGAGACTGCTCAGAAATAGCAGAGCTCTGCCTCAGTTCCTGCTCTTGAAAACCTGCAAGGCTAGAAATACAATTTACTAAAAATGTTACATGCTGCAATAAGCAATGGGTTGGTGTGGAGAGCACAGAATCTGTCCCACGGAGCAATACATCACTGTGAACTTGGCATCCCGCTGCACTGAGGGGAATAGATTTGTGGAAGAGATGTTTAAGGGACTCTTAATATGTTTCATGAATCACAGAAAGGGGAATTTATATCTTTTGGGGATCATGACAATTTAACAAGGTTTTGGCTGAGATTCTAATGGCTTATAGCTGATGTGTAACTATTATAACATAAAATTTAAAGGTCTTGTCCAGGTGAAGTGGCTGAATTTAGCAGTACTCTAGAACCATGGATCTGAAGGTAAAAGCTGCTCTCATGTGCCCTGGCGTGAGTCTGGAGTCGCTGTGCCAGGCTGGGTGTTAGGGGATGCAAGAGCTGCTCCGCAGCTGCTCTCCTGCCCAAGCAGGGCTGCAGCCTAGCGAACTGAGCACAACTTTGCCATCCACTTGACCTCCCAGGTCACACAGCATCCACTCCACCACCTCTCCTGCATTTTGCGAAGCTTTCCCATTGTATAGGATAGCTTTTGTGCCTTACAGAGAAAGCCTAAGGAAAGAGATGGGTTCTTGGCCACACAGCTTTCAGATGAAGGATTCATGGGAGGTCAGAGCAGCATTTTTTAAAGAGCTTTTTCTTGGAAGAACTACTGCCTCCCTAGACTAAGCACATTTATTTTTTCAACAGAAAGGGAGATTAGTTCCTGGTAAAGGGAGTTCTTTCATATGTGCAGGGCTGCACCGTGGATATATGCATGTCTCTCTGTAGATTTTACTGTGGGTACACTGCTTTTCTTTACGTGCCTCTTTGCCTATGATGCTACTCATGCTGGAGGTATTAAGCATGCAGCAGTGATAGTCCAGGCACCTGAACCTGAATGTCCTGAACACCAAGACAATGATCAACATTTCTTCTGGGAGCTACTTCATTGGGTAACCAGTTCTGTATGGATTTCATTCATTTTGTAGCTGTACTACAGGCCTGGCACAATTTTGCATTATTTATCAGTTGGCCATGTCTCAGGTGCAAGTTTATCAGAATATTCTGGAGTGTGCCCAATTCTACCAGCTGGCTGTGAGGACGTGTAGTAGGAACTAAGTCTTTTAAGTGCTGATATAGAAAAATCGTCATTTTCTAGGGCATGGTTTGTTTTATCTTAAGATAGATCTCCAGAACAAGTCAGATGAATGGCTCCAGCAATGCCCGTTTCTCTCACTGCTTGCAGTCAGGAGCCTAAATGATGAGCTGAGGTGAAGACCTCTCTACTGCAGACATCTCAAGTTAAGTTATTCCTACTCAGCACCTGCCTTTGGTTTTTAGAATCTGATTTGAGAAATACAGTTCAGGGAGATGTCTGGGTGCCTGATGCTGGCATGGGTCAGTCAGGGAAACACAACTAAGGGTGGGTGGGGAAACAGGGTGTCTGGCAGCTGTGGGCTTGCCTGTGGGACCAGAGCTGCACCCAGATACAAAGAGGAGGAAAATCAGTCATTCAGGGCTTGGGAATCTACTGGGCATGACTGATGAGCACCTCTCTCAGCTTCTCCAACACAGAACCAATTCAAACTAAAGTATTATTATTGTTATTATTATTGTTGTTGTTGCTCTAAAATATCCTTTTCTCTCTGTCTCTGGGCTGAGACAACCTAATCAAATCCAGGAGTAGTGCAGAAAGGGAATTGCTGAGGGGTCAGGGTATGGGAAAATGAAACCCTGTATCCCTGATGGAGCAGCACAGTACAGCTGACAGCTAACAAGAAATTAATTTAGAATGCTTTTACTGCTTATTTGCTTGCTTGTCATCCTCACTGTTGCTGTAGTTGGTTTAATTTTTCATATTTCTCCTGCTCATGATATAATTTATGTGATGTTTTGCCTTTTGTTGCTGCAAGACCCAGGTCCTGGATTCAGGCGTGCAGCTTCCATCAAGGCAGAAAAAGAGAGCAGGGAGGGGGGAGCCCCCAAGATAGTACGCCTTGAGATGTGCTTGGAAAGGGAAAAAAAAAACTCAGAATGTGACCCTAGTATATCTTGAAGGGACAGAAAAGAGAAGGTAAGGAAAATGAAACTAAAAAGTATTATTAAAGAAAAAAAAAATCTTGAAATGAGTCTGGGCTTCTCTCTGAATTCTAAATGCTGGCGACACTTGAGCAGTCTCTTCAGGAAAAGTACCATCTCCTCTTATCTCTGCCAAGTGTTGTTATCAATAAATAGAGGAAATCTGAGCTGGGCTTGTAGTGGATCCTACAACTGAGCTTGTGCAGAGTGTCCCAGGAAAGCCTTTTGCTACATCTTGCTAGGAAAATGGTCAGAGAAAGTCAGTACGAGGCAACCCCATGCTAGCAGAATTACTGCTGACATATCACAGCCTAAAGACACTCACCTGCAGCAGCACAAAGCTGCAACCACACCATGTCTCACTGGGATTATATTCCCAGCACACACTGCAAAGGGGTTGTGAGGGTATTTCTGAGTGCTTGTGCCTGACAGAGATCAACCCAGTAAAAACTGGAGTTACAAAATAAGAGAGACAGTTAGTAGATCTATCTGAGCCAAGCAAGCTGCTTGCACAATTTTAGCATGAATTACCCCCTTGGATAGAGTAAAGCCTGGAGCAAGTGTGCTGGGGTGAGAGGAGAGGTTCATGGGGCTGAGACGTGCATGCAACAGGGTGCATCAGGAGTAGGGGGCCGTGTCTGCATAGCAGAACACACCCGTGGGGGCAAAGACCCTCTCTCCTCTCGGGCGTGTGTCTCTGTGCGAGCAACAGCCTCATCCCCTCTGTCCACTTGGATAGGATCTCCCAGTCCTGGATAACACCGCAAGGTTTTCACCTGGATCAGTGAAATGCTGTCACCCAAAAGCGAACTTTTTCCTTTCCACTCAGTTCAGCAAAGCCTCAAGTGAGTTGATAGTAGCAAAGGTTGAACCTCCCAGTCCTTGCTGCATTCCCGAGCCATGCAGCCCTCCAGCACAGGCTGCATCCTCACGCCATCCCAGGCCTGGGGAAAGGACACCCCTCTCATTAAACAAGTGCACTTTCCTTTCAGCTCTTCTGAAAACCTATTGATCAGCACCGCTGAGCCCTGGCTAAAGGTCAGGTCAGATGCAAAGGCATTTCTGGAGCAGGCACCAACCTGCCCTTGCTGTGCCCACAGCGCTGCAGGGCCCCCACCCCCAATCCCACACCACCTCCATCAGACTCAAGAAAACCTTTCATCTTCCTGCTCCGCAGCTCACAGCCACCTCTGCTCTTCTTGTGGGCTTGTGGGTTTGGAGGGGCACACCACTGCCCCTGTAGCCAGGCCATGTGCTTTGCATGTGCTACTGTATGGGGGAACAAGATAAAAAATGGTTTGTGTCTTATCATAGCAGTCCCAGGAGCAGGGAACACTTGGGGAACCCCTGGGTCCCATCGGGGCACCACACAGTGCAGCTGCTCTGTGGGCTCATCCCTTCTAAGCTCATCCAACCCTGCCCCTTCCTTACCAGAGCCAGAAGATGCTTCTGTCAAAACAAACAAACAAACAAACAAAAGAAACACCTCAAAATCATGTGGGCTTCATACCTCAGTACCCTTTACTAGAAGGTTATTCCAGGAGCTCATATTCACATCTTTCTAGCAGTTAGAAAATTCCTTCTGACAAACCTCAGGCTGGATTCCCTGGTCCCAGGGGGTGCAACTTCCAGGTCTTTTCCCACTCAGGCAGGTCCCAGCCCCACAAGTCTCAACACCAAAAGCTTTCTCTAGTATTTACCTTATTTTTCCTTTCTTAATATTAGACGGTTCCTATTTAGTTCCCTGATACTACCATATTGACTGGTCTTCCTATTTGAAGCAGGACTTCATCTCCAAGCCATCTTCCCTCATGCATCTTCAAATCTATTTAACAAGCATTGACAAAAGCAGAAATGTCAGCACCACAGTATTGGGATGATGCTGTTCTTCCCTTCTGAGGCCTCCAGTTGTCTGACAGGAGTATTCTGAGTTATAAATCAATTTGCAAAAAGTCACTGTTTTCTTCCCCTGGCTTGGGAGAAGAGCCCACTGGCTTGGTCTCTATCCAGGACTTCATTTCCTTGCTCTGTCACAAAATACATGCGTCCCTTTCTCCTACCAAATTTGCAAAAGATAATTCCTGGTCTTCCCTGTACATGGGCCAGGCTCACCCCTCTGCAGGGCTCACCACAGGCACATCCTGTGCTTCCTCCCAGAAAACCTTTGTGCATGCATCTGTGTCTGAAATCTTTTTTAACTCTATACACACACACACACACACACACACACACACAGACACACAGACACACAGACACACACACACCAGTGAAATCCAGCAGGGAATTAAAGTTCTTTGTATATGGAAACATCACACTACGCTCTAACTCTAAAGTGCTTTGGGGATCCTCTAGGATAAAAGGTAGCAGAGAAATGTAAATGTAAATGCATTCTTTGGATGAGCCCTCTGGATTAGCAAGTGAATTTTCAGTTGCATCTCCCTGGCAAAGCTGTGAGCTGCAAGGGTGTCTGCTTACACTAATTCACTGTAATCTCCCCGACCTCCTCTGGTACGAGGGTGGGGAATCCCACGTGCTCCCCCTGTGAGCCCAGACCTTTGCATCAAGGCGGGGGCTTGTGGCTGGCAGGGCACCCGCTCTTGCACGCTGCCCTCAGACTATTTCAGAAAGCAAAAAATGAGAGAACCATTTTACGTTTGTTCTCAAATGTAATACACGCTCAAGTTTAAGCAAATAAACAAAGCTGGCTATTATGTAATCTGCTTTTTCTCAGCATCTGCGTTTCAGAATGCAAATCTTGGGAAGGCTTTGATTACAGAAACTAGGGCACTCGCAACCTTGACAACAATTTCATACGTGAGCTGAATGCAGTGCACATGAATGTGAGCAGAAAACGGATCCCAGAGGACTCTTTGACAGCCCCTCCGGGTTCCCAAGCTCCTAGGGTTATTTCTGGGTACAAGACCTCTTGAGACATCTGCTTGAGTCATGTTATACACTTATAATTTTATGAATAGAAGAGTTTAAACCAAAGCTCCTGTTCTGCCTGCACAGAACATGGTCAGAGCAAATACCCAGCCTGGGCTTCCACCTTTAGCAGGATTACCACATATAAAAGTATAAAACTGATCTTGCAGCCCGGGTGATACAATGCAAATATACATCCCTCCCATTCTCAGTGACCAAAGGCACTGGGTCAGCTTGGGCAAGCTTTCAGGAGAGCCCTGATGAGGACAGAGCCCTGCCCTGTCCAATTTTGTGTTTTCCACCTCTGGACCAGAACACTATCAACTTGCAAAGTAACTTTGTTTACTTTTTACCAGCACCATTTCCCAATTTCCCCTGTAATCATATAATTACCATACTTCATCCATCACCTTTACACCCATCATCCATCATTGTTTAGCTTGAAGAAGGCCTCACACAGAAGCATTGCACACATTAGCAAATGCTGATCAAGGGGAAACGTGTCCAAGTGTGAGAAGTCACCGCAGACAAAGCCAGGTTACGTGGAGTAGCCGTGGGGCTGTTTCACACGCAACATTTTCCATGGACATAAATGTACCTCATTTCCCAAACAGGTGAGCTGAGCTGTGCCCCAGAAATGTCTAGGTCTACTCCAGAGACGAGTCCAGTTTCTACACGTGAAAATTAATTGATGTGCAGAGCACTTAAATGACCTTCAGTCTGCCCTGTTGTGATATCAAGCCATACATCTAGAGCCACGATTAGGCTATTTCAGTGCCTGTGGTACCAAAAGAAACAAATGAAACTTTTTTTTCTTTTTTTATCCTGTGGTGCACAATCAGGACAAAAAAGCCTTCCTGGGCTGTATAGAAACCAGTCATAGTATCTTTCCTTGCAAAACGCTGTTCTTACTGCAGCCACAAACATATTTCATGTTTTCTTCTTCTTCTGATTATTTCCCCTCTGGCCCCAAACTGTCTCTGACCACTAACACAGCTTGATTAGGATTCACCTCACTAATTACTTGCTCACGCTATTTTCTCACCTTGAACACCCCTTCCCAAATGTGGGTCTGTGTGTTTCGTCACCTGCCAGTGCAAAGCAGCCCCACTGCCCCGGCTGTTCTTCCAGGAGCAACCAAAGCCCAGTGCCCCGCGACGGCCACGAGCCCCTCTGATCCTCGGGACCTGTTAGATGTGGGTGCTGCCTCATTGCACCCATCACTTCTCTTTTGCAGCACCTTCATTTTGCTCTCATACCTTCTGTGGTCCTTTCCCAGGTGCTGTCATTTCAGCAACTTCTTGAAGCTGCTGCTTCGTTGTGGCAGCTCCTTTGCTTGCCCGCTCTGGCTTCCAGCATCTCCGTCCCAGCCACGTGCCTGCAGCACTGAGCTCCCCAGCCTGCTCTGCTGGGAAGGCTGTCAAGGGCTCTTCATTCCTTTTGAGAGACCGTGAGCTGTCTTCCTATCAGGGAGGTGCACACTTCTCCCACAGAGTCCCTGTTATAACCCGCTCGGTAAATGAGGGAGGAATACTACAGCTCTTTTATATTCATGCCCTGATTTATTTTGCTAGAGCTTTCCTGTGTAGAAAATTCTGCATCTCCCTCACCCATAAGACATCTTTGTTCCTGTCACCCAGCATCAGAAATGTGTAGAGGCAAGCAGGAAAAGGATGTTTGCTTGGTTCTTTCTGTACACCTTTCCCTCGGTATTTCTGGGATAAATTGTCTTCTTCACAACCTGAAAGCAAGAGGGCAGTGGTGGGCTTCAGGGCTGCATCTGCAGAGATGCTTCCTCTTCTCCAGGCTCCTGCCCCAGTCCAGTCCTGGGGGGCTGCTGAGTGAGACCCAACACCAGGTATGGGGCTGGAGGTGGCTGGTGGGGAGCATCCCCTGCAGGGAAGGGGAGCAAGGAGAGATGAGAGACACCTTTCCCTGCACAGGGAGCTGGTGGGCCTGTGATCTGCTGCATGCACAAAGGCTTGCTACAAATGTTCAGCTGAGTCCAATTAAAAGGAAGAAAAACAGATGCAATGGGGCTGAAGGAGAGAGGAAGAAGCCAGCCCAGGTGTACCAATGGGCTCCATCAGAGGGAGAGGAGAAGTGCCCACAGAAAAACAGGAGGACTGGAGAGGAAAAGAAAGGAAGAAGAGGCGTATGCTTACACATGCTCCTTGTGTGCAGCAGGTGAGGCTGCCCTGGGGCAGAGGAGGTTACACACAAAGGATGAAGCACTCCAAGCAGGAGGTGGAGAGGAGACCGAGACATTCCTCAGAGCCACACTGCAGCACACCAGGAATGAAACCAGAGGATCTCTGACTGTTCCCACAGACATCAGCCTTGGCCCTATGAATGTTTGCTGTGAAGGCAGCAGTCTCCTCTGCACTGTCCCTTGCAGCTTAACAGAGGCTCTGCTTGGGGCTTGGGGAAGCAGCAATATTCTGCAGCCCACAGCCCCTCTTCCCAGGGGAAGGGAAGGTGTAGGGGAGGTGGAGAGTCCTCTCCCCTCTGCTCAAGCTGTGTGGAGACCCTGGTTGCAGCCTGGGCATGTGATACCACATGTAACTGAAATGTAAAAAAAATACAAACCAAAAAAAAAAAAAAAAGAAACTTAAAATAAGCGAAGGTGAATATTTCATGGAAGTCTGGATTGTGGCTGTGTTTAACAATTTGTTTGATATGGGGACAATGATAACATTAATATTACAAATTAAGAACCCTGTAAATCCCTGAGGTTGAATACTAAAGCCTGCTTGAGAAACCTTTAGATAGGCAGTATCGTTCCTTTGCCTATTGCTACCTCATTTGATTCACCAGCTCAACCCACACAACAGCATGTGGGCTCCCAACCAGTCACCCACCCAGCTGACAAGGGTAGGTTCCCTTCCAAAGATGATGGTGATGGAGATTCCTCTGGTTGTCACGTCTCCTCGCAGAGGACTGAAAACTCCTCCGGTGCTGCTGGGGCTTTGAGACTCTTACAAAGTGACCAGGAGGGGAGATGTAATTACAGGTGCACAGACTGTGAGCAACTGTACAGGCTTACTGCTTTGCTATTCTCTGTCTTCTTTGTTGTTCTGGCACCAGTCTGCTGTCATGCATCTTTATTTCAAATGGAAGTGTTTGGAAAAAGGATGTGTTTTTTGAAACGTCTCTTGAGTCCTTAATATGTTTTCATGTGCTCTAAAGTGAATAATCTTAATAATGGAAATGATGCCCTGTTACAAAGAGTGTGAGTAGTAAAAGCGTCATCAGAGCTGCTTGAATAAATCACTAGAAAGCTGTAATATGGACCTATGACATGCATGGTTTTGATTATTACAAAGTGCCACTGCACTGTTATGCATAAGAAGTATGTGCATGGAAGGCAGATCAGAGAGGAGCATCCATCCCCATGCCTGCTCACAGAGCTGCCCTGGCAGAAAGAGATACAGAGACAGGACTGGAGGCTGACTGCCATCTCTGGGACAAAGAGCATGGGGTGAGGACAGGCAGAAGATCCTGGGTGGACTCATGCCCACTACAGTTCATGGATTTAAGAGTGAGACAGTGTGTCTGAGCCCATTGCCAGGTGCTCCATTTAAAGTCCATGGAAGAAAACAGGCTCCTCTGGGCAGGAGTCTGTGTGAGCTGGTTGCTGATGGGATAAATGACCTTCCACTTTAGTACAGAGGAAACAAGTAAGTTTTGTGGACAGAGCTGTCTAACTTTAGTTCCCCAAAAGGGGCAAAGGCATTCTCTGACTTGAGCCTATGTGGACAGTGCAAAGCTGTCAGGCTTTGTGTGTCCCCTCCTGAGCCCTCAGAGAATTGCCCATTTATCACCAGCCCCCTCAGGCCTTTACAGCTGGACTGAGGATGGGTTGTTTCCCATGTTAGATGTGTCTCTGTGCCTGGATGGCTATGTCACCATTCTTGGTAATTTCAGGGGCAGCTGCTGCGAACTGGGGGAGCCCGAGCATCAGTGCACCCTCTGAGGGCAGCGTCCCTACCCGCAGGTACGCAGTGTAGTTCCATATGCCCATTGATGTGACTATTTAATTAAAGACCAGGGATCTCTAGATCTTCCAGATTTCTTCACCATATATACTTCATGCATGTAGAAAAACTATTTTAGGAGCAGGACTGTGTAGTATTTTCCATCCACAAAGAGCAAGACGTGACTGTCTCTGTTATTTTAGAATACGGGAAAATACCACCAAAAGAGCCTGGAACATGAACATTTTGGTTATAGCTGTGTGTGTGTGTGCATGCACGAGCATGTGTGTGTTGCTATATTGAACCAGACACAAGATGGCAACCAGTGCCATCTTCAGCCCAGTCGAAGATACTCAGCTTGCAGCGTGGAGTGAAGGACTGACACCAAGCAGGCGGCTGCACAGGCTGCGTGACACACGGGGAACGACAGCCAAATGGCTCAGCCTGTCCTGTTCCTTGGGGCTGCTCGTGGCTTTCAGTGCTGGGTTCCCCACAGTCCAGATACAGCTCAGTCCTGCAGTTTGCTTCTCTGCTGACAGCGATCCTTGCTGCAGCAAGATGAAAAAAAAATGTGGGTGAAGGAAAAGAGAGATTGATGGAGATCCCTCTATAGACAGACGTTTGCCCAGAGCTGTGCTGTTAATTGAACTGGACTGTTTTCAGAAGTACTTAATGCACAGATTCGAAATTAATGCACAATATTCGAAATATGAAGGCAGTTCATACACTGGATGTGAGCACCAGAGCCTAACGAGATCAACTTTAAGAAATGCACCTACCAAGCCCCCAGACAGGCTGTACAGACAGACTCAGAGCACAGCCGCTGGATTTGCAGACAGAAGACCTTGCTGAAGCGTGTTGATAATAGAAACAAGAAAAGAGTGTGATAAGGAGAAGCTGAGAAGGGATAAAAATGAGACAGCAAAAGTAAGGCTTTTGTTATATTGTCAAGGAACAAAAACTAGAGGGAGTGAGAAAACTCTGTGAGGAATAATAGCAAAGTCACTAGACAAGGTAATAAATATGTCTGATTAACAACATAGCTGCAGCCAGGAAGAGACAGGAGAAGGATACCATTCTCAGTTTAAAACAAAACAAAAGCAGGAATAGAGGTATAGGTAGTTACATCGGAGTGCAAAACTCTTGGCATCCACATCTAACACTGGAAGTGGAAAAGCTTCCTTATTTAAAGATGAGATAATTGTTGGACATGTAATCTTGCCTTTAAAGTGGAAGTGGTTTGGGGAAGCAAATATAACTCCGGGTAAGTGCACCTGATTGCAAACTACAGCAAGACAGCAGTGGTTTGCCTGGGTGTCCTCCAGTGCAGGACAAAAGTACAGGCTGCAACAGCACAGGAGTTGGTCACAATCTGTCCCTGTAAGCATCAAGGGCACAGCAGGTATTGCAGAAAGTATTACAAACGGAAGGAGGACACGCACCCTATTTCATGCCACTCAATTCTGAGATGACAAAGCCACACAGGAATCTGGGTTTCTGTTGGAAGAGTTTTTCAGAGCGAGTTCAGCAGATCCAGAGACAGTCTCCACAAGGCACCTGCCAACCACGCATTTCTCAGCTTTGCTACTAACTGATGACAAGTCCTGTACCCGCCGGGGTGCCGAACCAACTGGGATATAATTCCCGCAACATTGGCAGATGGGAGAAATGTGAAGTACCTCAAGCATATTTCTAAAGACCAAATCTGTGCATTGAGTATTTTTTCCATGAAGAAGCCACAAAATAAGATGTGATCTTGCCTACGAGGTCTTTGGACAAGAGAAAACCCATCCTTGGACAGGAAGCTGTTGGTAGCCAGTGCTCTTATTGCAATGCAGGGTAATAGAAACATACAGAAGGGACCTGGCAGTATGCAAACCAAATCTATGGCAGTATTCTAGAGGTGGGTGTCCAGAAGACAAGCAGAAGGTGGAAATAGACCTCAGTGCAGCCTACAAGGCAGCTGGAATGCATCACTCCATGAGTGCTGGTGGAGCAGGAACTGGTGAGTCTTCAGCTGGAGTCCTCATTCCTGACAGGGAAACTGTGCAGTCCGCAGCAGCTGAAGGGCAGTGAGAAAATGTCAGGTGAGCTGGGGATCTGGTCGATTAGAAATTACTGAACTTTACAGAAAGCTGCTCTTCATCTCCTGTGCCTGGAGACCTGTTTCACAGGGGTCTGCTTCCAAGCAAAAATTTCAAAGTGGCCTAGGAGGAATCCTGTCAAGCGTGATCTAGGATTGTGTTTTATTGCTTTCATCGCATGTCTGGTCTTCATTTCACTTATCTATTTCAGCTGTCTATAAATTAGCTGTCCGAGTCTGATTTTGTTTCCCTCAGGCCCCTTCAACGGGGAGAGGCAGACATCTTTGCAGGGTAACTCATCTGAGCCACCCATTGCCCCTGACTGTAGAAGCCTGTCTCTTAAGTCTGGATCCATTTTCTGGGGACACAGGAAACACAAGAAAACCAGCACCAGCAGCATGGCATTCCCAAGCGGGCAGTTAGCTCTGCTGCTCTGATGCTGACACAAGAGCTGAGCTTGTGCTGGGGCCAGGTGGGGGCTACGTATGGACAGTGCAAACATACCAGCAGCTGAAGCACTCAGGCTGGCGGCTCCCCAGGGCAGCTCAGCCTGTGCCTGAACTCCAAGCTGTGCCCCAAACTGCTCCTTTTCACCAGGGAATGTGGCCAACTTGCCCCTGGCTTGGATCTGGCACTCGTGTACTGGCTGTTTGGGATCCACGCAGCCCTGCAGCCCTGGCACTATTTCCTTCAAGAGAGACAGGGTTTGATTCATGAACAGCATCTTCTCACCAGAGTTTCCATATGCAAAAGACTGCCAGCAAATAGCTTCTGCCATTTTGTCTCTTGGCAGCTGTGGATCAAAGCACATTGCTTGGCTCCCAGTGTGCTAAGCTGTAGTGAAGCCTCAGCTGCCCATACCATGGGCATGGAGCCCGCAGACAGCACCAGCACAGGGATGGCATCTCTTGCCTGGATGAAAGCACAAACTCCAGGCATAAAATCATGGTATGTCAGCCCAAAGACCTTGCCTTGAAAATCAGGACTTGAAGTCACGTCCTTGTCAGCCTGACCACTGGGCCTGTGGTCAAGGAAAGAAAGATTTCAAAGTTACACATTTTAAAAAAGCAAGACATAAGAAACCACAAGACTTTTGAGCTATTAGGCTGCCAGGCAAGTCAGAGAGATAGCCCTTAAGATTTATTAACATTATCTGCTACGCAACTCCTGATACAGCTTCAGAACTTGTGGGAAGTCTTATTTATCAACCAGAGGGAAAGGACAAATGTAAGAACAGGCCATGACAGATAATAATTCAATGTGCTGGGTGAACCTACAGAGACTGGCATTTTTCATTTCACTTCTCTGTTTGCAAAGAACTTGGCACTGGCGTTGTTTTCATTTAATTTCTCTGTTTGTAAGAGATTTGGCCATTCATTTTGGCTGAAGATCTGATAAGCAAAGCTAAGGAAACACAAGGCACATGTTGTTCTTGAGAGGAACAGAGTTAGGGAAGCCGAAAACAGCTTTTTATTAACAACTCAAATATTGACTGGATGTTGCAAGGAGGGAGGGAGTAAAAACTTGCTCCGTAAGTAACCTCAGAAGAATCCCAGACTGTTGGTGGGAAGTCTTTATTTTCTGGTTTCTTACCTTCATAAAGATAGTGTCACACTGGAAAATCAGGTCTCGCATTGTGCAAATGTCAGTAGTCAGTGTCTGTGTGTGGGGAGGATGCACAGGCACATGGACATTGGCATAGATCTGCAGGAGCTGTCATGTACGGAGCTGTATGGACTGGTCGGGTGTAATTGGATGGGGACACACCAGTGCAGCAGCAGTGCACCAAGACAGATGCAAGAGCAGATGCAGAGGTGTGAGAGCAGTAAAATGGTTGTGCCAGAGGGGCTTGAGCTTGTGTGGAAAAGCAGTGCCATCTGGTGTGAAACAGTAAGGGGCTGGCCATGCCAGCATACCATTAAGCTGGAAACTCTTCCTTCTTTTGGAAGTGATAGGAAACTAGAGCTGAGGAGAGAAGACACAGCCTGTGAGGCACTGCCAGATACACTTCTGGGCTGATGCCTGACAGTGTTCAACAGAAATACCTGATCTCTCAGCTCAGCCCTCCGGGAGCAGTAGCTGGTGATTGACAGGGTGGGGAATAAGGATGGGATGTTCTGGTGTGGAGACTGATGGAAAGCGAAGTGCCCTGAAGATGGGAACTGGCAGGCTTTGAGAGACAGAAACAGGGAAAGCAAAGGTATCTTCTGTGGGAACAGCCACACCAGGATAAAAAAACTGGCCATCCGGCTTATCTCATTCCCATAAGATCTGCTTATGCATCCTGCAGAAAATTCAGAAGATGCTCGTCTTTTGGGAGAAAAAAAAATATGGTCTATGAGTCAAAACACACGAGACACAGTCCATCAAAAGCACTTTTCTGCCCTCCATTTCCACTGATGTGTGATGGGAGTGGGGTGGAACAGCCCCTGCAGAGAGCTCAGCGGGGAGCGATGCCCTGGGGAGAAGGCTCTGCTGGGAACGCAAGACGAAGGGAAGTCCTGAAACACCTGCAGATTACGTGTTCTTTTTTTGTTGTTGTTTGCTTGATTTTTGCTTGTTTGTTTCTTTCTGCTCTGTGGGGAAAGTTTCTGTTAAAAAACTGGGCCTCACAACTGGGAATGCAATGACATGGAAATCTGGCATGGGAAATTCTGCCCATGGGTGCTAGAGGTCCCTTAATGGTAATGCCTTCCCTGGGGTGCAGAAATCACTAAATTAGGCAAGGACAGGAGATACAGTTAAGCCTCCTGAGTGGAAATGCTGCACAGCTGTAATTGGTCCTGAGGTAACCACACAGTTTGCCATGGCCATGCTTTAGCCTTTTCTAACAAGGACACTCTCCTTAAAAAGGAGTGAGTAAGTTTAGAAAGGTAGGTTTCATATGAACAGAAACTGGAAGAGGTGTCTTTTTAAAGGAGAGACGAGATAAGGCAGAATAAGAGTGAAAAGAGGATGGAAATAGATTTGTCTCCTGCCACTGTGCCCCCACGTGTACCTCCAGCACCTTCCTCCAGGTGTCCACACCAGCTCCAGGCAGGCTGATAGGACCCCAGGAAGAGCTGCTGCTTCTGCCACCTCAGAGGGTGGCCACCACGTGTGCTCTCCAGCCACCGGTCACAGCTGTCCCTGGGCTACTGCCACTCACAAGGGCAGCTCGGGGACCCCAGCAGCTGCTGGTGCAGAAGTGGCTTCTCCTTCTTCCCCAGCTCATGTCTGATCCCCATTTCCCAAGGAGCCCATCCAACCAGGGAGGGGTGTTCAGTTTGTGCATCAACACCCTGCTTATCCTCCTGTCATCTTCCTTCGCTTACAGCCATGGTGGAGTGTCTGTAGCTCCAGCTGACAACCACTGCTGGGTCCCTGCACTGCTGAGCCAGTGTCTGAATGTCCCATTCCCTCTGACCAGGCCTCCAGGTGGGGGCTTACTCCTTTACAATTGCAGCCAGGTCCTGGCAACACTTCTGAAAAAGTAAAAGCAAACAGAAAAGCACAAAGATGACCGTAAGAACAGCCACAGTTTGCTCAGTTTTGCTGGACTGAATTTATTGATATGTTAGGTTTCATCAGAAATGTGTTTTCTGTATATTTTATTTAAAACATTTGTTCAGCTGCTTGGAAAAATGAAAGTGTTTTAGTCTCCCCCCCCCACCCCTCAGAGATAATAAGTTCTTAAAGGTAACAGAAAGGAAAAGCAAAAAGCAAATGGAAGAAAATGAAGCATACTTCTGCCGTTTCTGTTGGTTGCAAAGCCATTTCCCACTGGAAAAACATATAAAAAGAATATTCCACATGAACTACAACAAAATAAATTATTCTCAGCTGCTATTCTAGGGATAGGTATGGGCTAAGGTGGTCAACTCCTATAAAACCTTTTTTAAAAAAATTCTTTGCAACTTTCCCATTTTGTCTTACATAAAAATACTGTTAATCCTTTTCTCAGACTGAATACTTTATTTTCTCTTGCCTAAAAAAATAAAAATTACAGCCTTCCTTTGAGTGTCCCTACAACCCTCCTGGTTTTCAGCCAAACCTAGTGATTTGCAAAGGTGTTATTCTACTGTCTAGCAGGCACTCTGCAGCATCCGTGGACAAATATGCCCCTTTTTGGTCAAGTTAGAGCCTGCTGACGGGATTAAAGCGTTCTGGAAATTGCAAAAAGATGGGACATGTTTCATGAAAAGCTTGCTACCTGGGAGCCTTGTGACTTGGTTTTACAGAATGATGCCTGTAATTTTTTGACACCAATGCATTTGAAGACATTAGGCTTTTGTTAATTGGATACTTAGACAATAAAGCCTTGGAATGTGTTAATTTGTTGGACTGGATATGATTAGACTCTGTGATGAGGCTATTTTGCTAAGATATATCTGCTATTGGCTAGCCTGACATCATGGATTCTGCTGAAATACAGAGTTTAGTGGTGTTTTGAACGTGGTAGTTATGTCAGTACACATTAATTCATGATGGACTACAGGAATATGGTACTCCAAATGTATTGCATGATTTATAGTCATGTAGTGCTCAGAGTAAATGTGGGAATAAAATGTGCCGGGTTGTGAAGGGACAAGTAAGGAAATGGGTCTTTGGAGACTCCTCCACAATGATAACTTCACTCTGTAAGTTTTATTCTGCTGGGCCAAGGCAGCAGTGAGCGTGGAAGAGACACAAGCTGTTCACAAAGTTTTGCTTTATACCACGACCTCATTGAGTTGATTAGTAAACAACACCAGTTCTCCTCTTGTTTTCTGCTGGGTTAAATGTACCCAGGATAACCACAATCGATTCAACAGCCAGTAAATCTTCACTCCTGCACACTTGGTGGAGATGTTAGTGCTTGTTCTTTGAATTCCCCACAAGCCCCACTGCATTCAACGTGGGCAGATGCACTCTCCCACATGAGCAGGTGCTGTCCCTTGAGAGGCTCTCAGGGCCACCAGGTGTTCCCCAGGGAATCTGTCCCTGGCAGGTGGTCCCCACCATGGTGACAGCAGGCTGTCCATCTCTCCTGCATGCAAATGCATCTGTTCTCCCTTCCCTGCAAGGAGGAGGGGAAGGAAATTGGAAGGAATACAGAGGTGGGAGCTGGGTCTGTCTGGGTGTCAGCATGAGGCTCCCCAGGAAGGGACAGGCAGGTGTTCTGCATAGTTCTTGCAGTTCCTTTGTTCCCCTTCTTCACCGGAAGGATCCGCCTTTGGGGCTCCCTTTACTGGCCACATCCCAGCAAAAGCAATGAAGCAGATTCCTCCTACATCCACGTACGGCTGAGATTCCAACTCTTTTTTTTTTTTTTTTTTTTTCCCTTCAGTTATCCATTTGCCATCTGATTGCCTCATTTCCACCGTCCTGGAAATGCAGACAGTTTCTGCCAGCTGGTTAATTTATGCCCTGGGCAACCACACGCAGATCAGATCACAGTGGCCTATTAGCATTTGGCAATACACGATTTTGGAGCTGTCTTATCAATATGGATTATACATAATAAAAACAGGAGGTAAAGCAATCAATAGCAACACTTTATAAGAGGAAACAGAACTGTTTGGACAAGAATGTACATGTGTTCTATGCTTTTTAATGTCTGTGTCACCAGCGATGCAAGATGTCCTATCTGCACAGCACCCAGCTGAATGGAAAAAAAGGCGTTCAAGTGTGTAATTGTTCCAAAGCTTGTGGAGCATTAGAGGGATGTTTGGTGTAGGCAGATACTTCACTTGTTTGTGTGTGAGATTCTACAGCGTAAACTTTCACAGCTTCACCACTGGAATAAAAATGACATCCAGGATGACTCACTTTTATTTATTGGGAAAAGGTAAAGATGATGCCACTGTGGGAAGCAGGTTTGTCTTGCTTCTGCTTTGGAAACAAACTTCCCAGCCATTTCCAGTCAACAACTGTGATCCAAGCAGTCAAAGCTGGTCCTTCATTAATCAGCCTCCAGCTTTGCTTGGGGCTTGTTCTAATTGATTTAGTGCAGAGCTTATCTTCTCCAGAAATGAAAAATAAAATTAATTTCCCAAGTTTAACTCCAGTGTGTCAATCCAATTTCCAATGGTTTTACGGTTTAATTTCCTTGGACAGTTTTCTGACTCCCTCAGCTTGGTAGTGGAGGAGCACATTCCTAAAACAGTACTCCTGAACCTCCTAATGTGTGCAGAAATGCAGGCAGGTCTCGATTTACCCACTTCACTCTGGTCTAACTATTTGTGGGACGATAGCTTTTTATAAGTTACACCTTCAATTAACGGTATGATCTAGTTCCTAGATCAGATCACTTGTTAGGCCATTATAGGTTGTTCTCAAGGTTCTGAATGAATCATTCTCAGACCCTGTCTGGCTTAGGAGTGCTGCAAGCTCATTTGTAATTTAGTTTTTGTGGGCTGCGAGATTCTAAAGTTCCTTGCACATTAAACTCCCTGGCAGATATGTGAGAAGGATGGTCCTCTGAGCCCACCTAAGGAGAAGGATAGGAAAGGCAGTGGAGATCCTTGCTCACCTCTTTGCTCATGCCCTGTTATGCAGATATGGGCAGGTTATGTAGGGGAGCTCTCAGAGTGAGCGCAGCTGGGACTCCTTCTCATCTGCACTGTTTGCAGAAATCCCCGCAGACTCTGTTATTGCATTGCCCACTACATCGCCACTGCTGCAAGGCTGGCTGGGGTACTTGCTGATGTGAATCTGGGTGGGAAGTCATGGGGACCAGCGTATTATCGAGGTAGGTGGAGCAAAAACAAAGCATGAATAACGGACACTGCTCTTCTACAGTTCATCAAAGGTATGGATGCTTGTGCAAGTTATTCAGGAGCTGGGAGGTTGGAGGGGAAAGTTACACAAATGTTATTAAATATGTTATGATTTAAGAGAAGCATCAGTTCAGAGTAAAAGTGCATGTTGGGGATCAGAGCTTTGAAACATCCATTCAGCTGCTCTGAAATGTAACTTTTGATAATGTGACCCATAAAGATTTCCTTAAAGTTCACATCTCTTTTTTTCCCCCCACTATTTTTTTAATGCTGCAGCCTCTGAACATAAAATTCATCTGTTCATTTCTTTTTTGTAATAAATGTCATCTCATTCATGCAAGAAGCAGAATTTCTCACTGTCCCTGATTCTGCAACAAGAGCAGCAATTCTCATACTAACTCATGATATAGGATCATTTACAATGAGGCATTCCTAGTTTGCCTTCTGAATCTCAGAACACTGGGTAAAATTGAAAGTGCTGGGTAAGAATGAAGTGTTATCAGTGAGGACTAAGACCATCTATAATCCTTCTAATCCAAATTGGATTAATTATTTGCAAAAAGTGCTAGAAGTACGTGTATTAGATCGAGGGCTAAGTGGGTTGAAGTGGGTCATACAATTTCATGGAGGAGTAGGTTAAGCAAAAAGGGGATTTGTCAATGAGAAAAACTTTATTAAACAGCTGCTAATTGAAAGCAAACTTGCTAAAAAGGTGTCTATACACATTTAAAATCTGTATAAATCACAATTTAATAGAGTCCCTTGGAACTCCTGACTGACAGTACATAAAAAGCGACATCATATACAGTCTGTCCTCCTGCAGCGTGGGTGGACAAGGAAGGATCTGACAGACAGAAAGATCACTTGGGATCCTATGCTGCTGTTCCACAAATAGCATGGATGCAGATGCTGAGATACTGGCAATTAGGCAGTAAGATGGAGAAGTCCATCTGGAAGACTTCCAGCCATACAGCTTCATTCACATAGGGTTTGTTGCAAGGCAAACATCATGCAAGTTATCAAGGAGACATGCAAGCAGCCTGGGACATTTATATGACCCACAGTAGTCCAGTTTAACCCTGAGTTTCCTTCATGGTAAGAACTGTCTGCTGTGACATTAGCAGGAGCTGTCACTACAGGGGATTGGCTGTTGTCATTCAATCCCCACAGACTTTGTTTAGGGTGCTTTTAAAAGGGTAACGCTGGTAGGAACACAACCATTAGGAAGAAGATCATACAACATTACAAAGAGCTAGATTTGACCCATCACTTTCGTGTACTACTCCCTATCCCACTTCAAACCCCAACCCTCATACACTGTTCTTCATTTCTCCACCCTATAAATATCTGCTTTACCTGTAGTGCACTTGCAGCAGAGCACACCAAAGGCCTTTCAGTTTCTCGATGCTCCCTATTGATGCAGTGAAAGTTTTAGTTGCCAGGTCTTCTTAGAGCATCTTCTCTTCACCCTTTTCTCCTTTCCTCAGCTTTACCAATTTTCCCTGTATTCACTCCTCATTCCAGTTCCTCCTCATGTACTCTGTTCTTGACTCTTTTCTCATGTAATTTCATTTCTATTTACTACAGCT
Source organism: Anser brachyrhynchus (assembly GCF_964034855.1). NCBI lineage: Eukaryota > Metazoa > Chordata > Aves > Anseriformes > Anatidae > Anser > Anser brachyrhynchus. The sequence continues at coordinate 15,180,922 of NC_137710.1, read as the reverse complement.
GTAACGTAAACCTACCCTTCTTTTTTCCCCTCTCCCAGTGAGGTAGACCTTCCTCTAAATCTTCCAGGAGCACAGCAGCTGCAGTCATCACAAAGCACATGCCAGCTGTCCTGCCAGGTCATCTCGACTTCTCCGACCTCTCTGGTCCTGAAGATACATTGCTCTACTTTCCCAACTAGCTGACCAGTGCCATCCTCTTCTATCTCCTTCCTCACCAGCAGCCATTGGTATAAATATCAGTAATGATGAATTATGAATTGGCTTACTGCTACTTAATAATTTACTCAATAAAGTTCTTCCAGCAGACTGTTAGAGCCCAATGCTTAGGTAAAGAATTTAGCTTCAGAATTTCTGAATATTCTCCACTGTGTTAAAACAAACAAACAAACAAACAAACAAAAAAAACAAAAGAATGGAAAACTTCCAAAAATAATCTAACATTGTTCTGTGGAAGAAGTAACTGCATTTAAGAAGTGTGACTTAAAGTTTTATCTGGGAGAAATAATAGAATGTAATAGATTTCACAGACAATAATCAGGGACTTATCTCAAAGTGCCAATCTTACCTCATTTGCTATTCTGGGAGAATGACTATTATCAGTAATGAAATGAATTGGTTCCTTCATTTAGACTCTTGCTAATACCACGTAGACTCTTCTGTGTCCATCTCTGCAGTAGTCTTAACTAAAAATTAATTCCTTGGATAAAACTAGTAATTTCCTTAAACATCAGTTACCTCAAACATTGTCTTTGGGGCAACAAGCAGCATCCTGTTCTTCCCTTGCTAACACGCTCTTCAGAGTGCGTCAAAGGAAAGGAGTCCTTTGGGACTGCAGTCCATCAGGTCCAGGGCCAAATGCAGGAGTCTTGGGGGAAAGCTGTCAACCAAGAGAAGAAACTATGTCCCCTTTCCAGGTAAAAACAGCTTATGCCTAAAGCAGGAAACTTCCCTTTTGTATAATTTAACCATACCCCACATAATGATGGGAGAAAAACATCATCAAAATTTTCGATTCTCCTTTTGAAAACCACTCAGCACTTTGGCTAGGTGACTTCCTGGCTCCATACTAATTCATCAAAATTGTGACACGTAATTGCATTGTCCTACATTCAACTGTATAGTGGTTTTACTCAGTTGAGCAGCTGAGCTCCACCACAACTGCTCTCTCACTCCCCCTCCTCAAAGAGAAAGGGGGAGAATATATAATGAAAAGGGCTCAAGGGTTGAAATAAGGACAGGGAGATCACTCAACAATCATCGTGATGGGCAAAACAGACTCAGAGTAGGGAGATTAGTAAAATGTATTGCCTATTACTAACAAGCTAGAGAAGTGAGAAATAAAGAAAATAAACTAAAAACACTTTCCCCCCATCCACCCTCTTCTACATACTCCCCCTGAGCAGCACAGGGGAATGGGGGCTGCGGTCAGTCCCTGATGCTTTGCCTCGGCCGCTCCTTCACGGTCACTCCCTGCCCCTGCTCCACGTGGGGTCCCTCCCATGCGATGCCGTCCTTCCCGAACAGATCCTGCGGGGGCTGCCCACAGGCAGCAGCTCTTCAGGAACCGCTCCAAAACAGGTCTGTACCACAGGGTCCATCCCCCAGGAGCAAACTGCTCCAGCACGGGTCCCCCACGGGCGGCAGCTCCCCCCAGACCCCTGCTCCTGCGTGGGCTCCTCTCCACGGGCTGCAGCTCCGGCCCGGGGCCTGCTCCTGCGGGGGCTCTCCATGGGCCGCAGCCTCCTCCAGGCCACATCCACCTGCTCCACCGGGGGCTCCTCCACGGGCTGCAGCATGGAGATCTGCTCCGTGTGGGACCCATGGGCTGCAGGGGGACAGCCTGCTCCACCAGGGGCCTCTCTGCAGGCCTCAGGGGAACTTCTGCTGCATGCCTGGAGCACCTCCTGCCCTCCTGCTGCACTGACCTTGGTGTCTGCAGGGCTGGTTCTCACTCCTCACTGTCCCAGCTGCTGTTATGCAGCAGTTTTTTGTTTGTTTGTTTTTTCCCTTTCTTAAATCTGTTCTCACAGAGGCACAAATAACATTGCTTATTAGCTTGACTCTGGGCAGTGGCGGATCCCTTTGGAGCTGGCTGAAACTGGCCCTTATCTAACATGGGGCAGCTTCTGGACTCGTCTCACAGAAGCCACCACTGTGGCCCCTCCACTACCAAAACCTTGCCATGTAAAGCCAATACAAACTGCAAGCTATTGCATTTTGTCACAGCGATAGCCTGTTCTTAACCTCCTCTAGGTTACCTAGCACAGGTTGGCATTTGGCACTCAGAGATGTCCATTCCGAGGACCTCTTAGCCATTCATGGGTCAGAGCCCCAGCAGCTACTCAGAAAGGCCAGAGAAAGTTTTCCTGTTCATTGTTATTAAACAGAGTTCTCTAATCTGCATTAAGAATGATTACACTGCATGTAGGGTCAGACATCCATGTGTTTGAAGGACTGAGGACAAGTAAGATTCTTGCCAACGTGCTGCATTGCTCCCTCCAAAGGGGCCTGAGGCAAGAGGCTGGATCAGACCTCCGTGGTCACTGGCTCGTGTCTTCCACAGCAACAAACATACCATAAAGCCTCTTCTGTAAGGTGGCCAAGCTTCTCATGGAATCAGCTGGATATCCCCTCCCATTACCCTTGGCCACCAATGCAGCCTGCAGGTAGGTGTGAAGAGGTAAGCAGCATGGGAGGGAAGCTATATGAATCAGCAGTTTTCAGCGTCTTGGAAATGTCCACTTTGAATAAGCTGATATAGCAACTCAGTTCATCAGATGAGCAGATCCTCCCCTCTCTGTATCTTTCCAGTAAGAGATGCTTATTTTCACCATAATTGCAAGCACACGCTCAGACTGCTCATTAATCACCAGCTAGGAATACGATATGGCACCAAGCAGATGTAGTGCCTAAACAGGAGCGCATCCTGAAGCAGAAGAGTGAGGATGCGGTGAGGAGACAGAGCAGCTCAGCAGATCAAGGACTGGAGCATTCCAGAAATGAAAAGACAACTAGGAGAGATTCAAAGAAGTTTGTTTTTTATCAGTCAAGTGAGCTACAAACGTGAAGAGGAACTACTTTTCATTTTGGAAGATCAAAAGCACAGGATTTGTTTAGAAGTGTACACTTGACTGAAAAAGAGAAAGCTGGTTATCAGATGGTGAGCAGCTGAAAAAGAACTAAGTACAGATATTCTGCACAGTAAAAATAAAATATTTTTCTTGAAAGTACCAAAAGTCATTTAGTGACTTTCACATCACCTTCAGTGTAGATAGGCCCAGGTGTGCACAGTAATGTAATATCCAAGTTACAGCAGTAGATTTAAGAGAAAAACTTGTCTATTAAACACAAGCTCATAACACTCATCTTTCCTATATTTGCTTTTTTTTTTTTCCTTCTCTGTGATGCAAAACAACACAAACACTAGATCTTGGTATAGGAGGACAGGATTCCCCAGAAATAAACTGAAAGCAGAGCTAAATGAAAGTGTAGAAATAACAAATGGAAACAAACAACAACAAAACACCAAACAACCAAGCCCTATGTAAGAGACAAAAAACATAAGCAACTAGGATTATTTCTTTTTTAAAGAAAGAAAAAAGCCCATTCACAACCAACTCCAAAACTCAATGCTGGCATATAAGCAAACTAAAGGAAACAGTTTCAATTAAAGGTTGCTGGATTCTGGCTTATACCTGACAAGACTCACTGCACTGCAGCCTCTAAACCAATAAGCCTCACATATAAAACAAACACTTGTTACACTACCTCAATGACAGACAACAGAAGCACAAATTAAGCATGGAAAGATTCAATAGTTTATATAAGGTTACCATTTAAACTAACCTGAATCCAGGAATTAAATAGTCATGTAGAATAGAGTGCCAAAGAACGATGTCAGAAATAGGAAAGACAAAGAGCAACAATTCAGTCTTTCTATGGGGAAGCCAGTTTACTCTACAGCACCCTTGAAACATGAGTGGTCTCCAGACAAAACGGTACGCAATACAGAGTTCCATGTAGGACCTGCTGATTGTCACAGCAGTGAGTGGCTTCCTGGAAAGAACAGGAATCCTGAGGGTGGGATTCACCTGCTGTGACTCAGACACATCCAGGTTAATTGTCTGTGCCGACACTGCTTGCTGCAGGTTCCCTTTACAACCAATAGAGAAAAAAAGATGGTGTTGGAACATCTGCAGAGGCTCAAGGCTCTCCAGTGGTTTTAGAGGGCAAGACTAGCTGTGGCTCAGATTTTTCAATCTGAGTTCAGAGCTAACGTCTTGACATCTAAAGCCTAAGGTTAAACCCTTCTTCAATCCAACACTTCCGGAGGAAATTAAGGCTGAAAGAGCTGAAGTATTAGCAGTGATGTATAATTTCTCCCTTTTAAACTGCCTCAGTAGTAAGAGTACTGGAAAACAGGAAGTATGATCCAGATTTTAAAAAAAGTGTTCCTGAATTGTCAGAGAAGCACACACCAATGGGGCCTGGTTGAAACTATTCTAAAAAACAGACATACGGAGAATTATGATATGTGGGTGAATCAAAGAAAAAAAATATGCCTTGCAGGTCTATTAGGATTTTGGGGAAAAATATGGGGGATGGGGTGCGGGGGTGGCAAAGATCCCCTAATACTCTCCTTGCATTTCCATAGCTCTCCCAGGAGGGCTCCTCACCAGAGACAATTGAAGAAATGAAGCCACCTCGGGATGGAAGGGCTGTCCTGACATAAACAGGTAGATGCTTAAAAGATGGGAAAATAACATACCAGATGCTAGAAGTCAGCAGTGGCTTGGGATACGTGTAAATGATCGGAAAGGACCATGAATGGCAAGACAATAGCGCTGCTGGTATTAACTGATTCAGAGTTTTAAAGAGACCATCACAGAGAACTCTGCAAACCCTGACTAGATGAGAAAATGATAGTTGAAATTTGGCATAGTAAACATAGAATTATGCAACATGAGGAGAAAAACCCCACATTTACATCCATAATGATAGGTTTTCAGATAGCTATTACTGCTCAGGAAAGAGTTCTTGAAGACACAGTGGATGAAGAGATTTGGTGTTTTATAACACATGGTCTCATGAAAATATCAACTCAGAGAGAAAGGAAATTGATGTTGGAACGTATTAAGGAAGGAAAAAAGAGCAAAACTGAAAAGAGAGTTATGTCACTGCATACATCACTGGTGTATCTGCATCCCATCCTTAACACTGAGTCAGCATCTCAAAAAGGATGGAGTAGTGCTGGAAAAGGGTCAGGGACAAGGCAACGTATATGATCAGAAGTCTGGAATAAGAAGCACAGTAGATCTCTTCATTTATATAAAAAAAAAGTGAGGGGAAAATAATGAGATTTGGGAGTGGACTAGAGAGGGTAAATAACTCATACAGTACAGGAAACAAGGGGCGTTGGACTAGCATAGATGGTGGCAAACTAAACCAACAGAAGATAATTCACCATCACCAAATGCAGCAAAGGCTAAAATTGGACGCGAATCCTCAAAAAAATCCACTGATGAAAAAACTATCCAAAACTATTAAACACAGGGATACCATCTTCTCTCATGGGGTCCTTGTGCTGCAAGTCACTGGAAGCTACAAGGAGATATTGGGGAAGTATCATTATGTTTCCTCTCTTTTTAGACTCTTCTGCATCTGCGGCGGCTACTACTCTGAGCAGAACCATCTTGTGGTCATGCCTTGTCTCCAGGAAAGCCATTCAAACATAAAGCCAAAGTCAGAGACTGCTGCAGGTAGTGAGCAAAAATAATTGTAAATCATATCATTTCAAAGAAGCTGAATCCATCATCTGCAAGGATTGCATATTTTATTTTCTTCTTTTGAGAAGGGCTTGTTTTATTAAACTATTTTGTACATATTTGATCTCTTCTACTACTTCAAGGGGCTACTAGACTCACTTAACAGTTATTTATTGCAGAGACGGAAATGGAAGGAAAGCTGATTTTTAACACTAGAGTATCATTTACTGTCTGGATGTGCATAACCATAAGAAATTATTAGGTATGGACATAAGGCTGTAGAGTTCGAGCCCAGGGATCATTGAAAGATGCCTATACAAAAACAGCCCCAGTATGTACGCCATGAAGGCAGCCTGCACAGAAGATGAAGTATACCTTTTGGCAACTATTCCTCCAATTACTCACTGAGATGGAAACATACCTTCAGAATAAAATCCAGATCCTGGGTAAATGTTGCTTTTGTATACCATTGGACATTCACATTCCATATGTTTCCATCAGACTCCCAAGTCCTTTTCATACTTAATATTTTACAAGTTCCCCCTTTTTCCTTCCCCTGCTCCTGCCTATCTGCTCATCATGACCTGCACTTGTCGTTTCTAAATGAATAGTCTCAAATTGTCAGATCTTTGTTCAGCCAGGTCATTAATCAGTGTACTAATTCACATAACAATCTCGGCACTAACAAATATTTTTCAAATAACAATTTTATGAAATATTCACAGACAATTGAACCATTAACTGTGTACTTTGTGACTCACATTTATTAAGCATGCATACTTTCGCAAAAACTCCGAACAAAGCTATGCCACACTTCCCATGCTACCACTCTTCCTACATCCCAAAGAGTCATGTTGGGTTTGGGGTTTGGTTTGTTTTTAATATACTCATACAAATGTCTAGGGATATTCATTTCCAATTTAAGATGAGCTGCAGGCAGAGATCAAACCTACTTTATCATTGTGGCCTAGGAACAAACATATTTTGTACAGGAAGTTGCCTGCTTTTACTTTGGCAAATATCCTTTTTAGGACTTCCTCTTGCTTTGTTTTGCACTGGTTTCTCTCCCCAGGGAGTGTAGATCCTACTGTGAAGCATGTCACATTCAACCTCAGAGGCTTTCAGTATGTTTTCGTACTGCTTTATGCCAAAAATTTACCTCCATGAAAACAAGAGGAAGATTTTGTTTTTAACGTGTACCTGTAAGAAACTGTATGATGCTGAGAGTGATAGGCTATAATTTTCTGAAGAACCCAGTTTGTACCTTCTTTTGATCCCTTTACTACTACCAGAAAATTGGTCCAGGATCTCAAGCTGCTGCAAAGCAAGCAGAATTACAAAGCTGCAGTGCTGCTTGTCAGAGCACAAACCTCCTCATCACAGATTTGTGCATCAATTAGGTGGGACAGGTGGTGTGTTTAGGCTGACGGCTCTCAAATTAGGGAGAAGCAGAGGAATTCTCATTCTGGAGAGCTGAATCACATTCTGGTATTTGATACTTCTCCATATATAATTCATCACCAGATTTCATTGCTTTCCCTGCAGTGTCTCCAGTGGCAGCATCTTCTACATTCTCTCAGATTGTCAAGTGAGGTTGGGTCTGTGATGAAGTAAAGAGGTGGTCCACAGGCTTAAAAGGGCACTGATGCTTGTATAGAAGCTCAAAACCCTCAGAGCAGACAGTTAAGCACGATGTGGGAAAGATCCACCAGCTTCTAGCTTTTCATGAGCAAGCTGTATGTACAGAAGGAAGAGCTTCCAAGAAGGGAGGACTAGAGAGTTTATAATGACACCTCTGCCATTTCAGGCAGGATTTGACTGTCATTAAGCAAATATTAGATACTGAATAACTTTGCTGCTTGGGTGACTGGCAGGAAATCTTTTCTTCCATTCTTTCTTGCACACTGCTGGCCTCTTCTGGGTCTCAGCTAGAAGCCATGGAAGGACCTGAATCATTTTAACGTTCAAGGTAATGAACCATCTCCACCTCTTCAGTTCCTTGAAAGACGGTGTTGCACTATGCAATGAGAGTCATCCAGAGATTTGGGAAAGGAGAACCTCCAAAAGTAGTCTGAAGGCACAAAGTAATTTAGTAACTGAAGATCTGGAGCCCAAGCAGCACTTTGGCAAGCAGAAGGACTGTCCAACCACATGTAGGACAAGTCTATTGATACATCAGTACTGAATGCTAGGAGTGAAAATCGTGATGTTTGCTAAAGACATTGTGATGTGTAGTTAAAAAGAAACAGCTCCCCAGTGGCCAGAAAGGCTGTCAGTTTTAGAAAGGGGCTGGGCTGTTTACAGTCACGTTCTGCTCACCAGCAGACCATAAATCACTTGGCACAGAGAGAACAGGGATGGGGAAGGCAGATTCCCAAGGCCTCCCTGTAGAGTTGGAGTGAAAAAAGATCCAGGCTTTGCTCATTTTTAGCCCAGAGCCTGCTGTAGTGTGGGGTGAGGATGGCAGGGCACAGTCCCAGCCTGCAGGACCGAAGGTAACACACCTCAGACCTGGTGAAAAAAAGAGACTTCTCGGAGGTCCTTGCTGGCAACTGTGATTTTTACACTTGGAGAAGTTTCTGGAGTGGTAGCAGGGCTGGAGGAAGGACCCATCTGCAACATACAGAGTAAGAGGCAGTTTGGTTTGCAAAGCTCTTCACTTCCATCTGTGTAGGTTACTCCTTACGAACATTTGTCATTCTAAATTGTTTTCAAAGAACATTCACACGGGATATTTTAGATTCTTCCGGATGATTTTCTGGATACTAATATTATCCTTAACCCTTTAAAAGCCCCTTGTGAATGGAAAGTCCAAGAAGCAAACTCAAGAAACTTAGAAAATATGATTTAATGGGAAAAAAGCATAAGAGAAAAAGGAATGAAAGATACCTAATAATGAGTTTTAAAAGTACAATGAAAAACAACCCTAATGCGGGAGATAAACAGTAATTGTACTAGGAGAAGCTTTTGGTTGAATTGTGTAACTTTCAGTGACTTGGAAACAATAAAGGGAACATAACACAAGTAGAAACTAAATGTGAGAATATATTAGAAGAAGGTCAGTATGTGAGAGAAGTGAATGAGAAAGGGACAAAAAAAGTAGCAAGAAGATAAATATTTAAGAATGAGGAAAATTAAATAAATTCTTGGATAGTTTCACAGAGTGTAAATAATGCATGATACTGAGAAAGCTTAAGTATTCAGTGCATCCTTCACTTAAAAATATATATATTTTTAGCAATTATTAATGCAATTAATTTTGAGAAAGGAAGAAAGAAAAGGGGATTTCATCCTGCTCCATGAAAGGAGCAGCCTCAGCAGTTACCAAGTCATTTGCCTTTGCCTGTGAAAGCACATGGAGGAAGAGAGGCATCTTGGAAAATTAGAGAGGAACCTTTGCCATTAAAAAGGCGGTAATTGAGGAACCTAGGGAAATACAGACAGGTCAGTCTAACCTCAGTACCTGGAAAACTACTGGAACAAGCTGTTAAGCAGCAGTTTATAAGCATCTGGAGGATAATAAGGTAATAAGAAAGAGCCCACATGGATTTGACAAAAACAATTCATGTCGAACCAATCTAATTTCCTCTCCTTGGCAGGGTAAGTGGTCTAGAGGATAGGGAAAAGTGGTAGATGTGATATTTCTTGGCTCTATGAAGGCTTATGACACAGTCCCACAGGGCAGTCTTGTAAGTGTACTAGGGAAATACAGTCTGCAGGAAATGACTATGGTGGCTAAACAACCCTAAAAATATTACTTGGGCAATTGCTGTAGGCAGTTCACAGCTCACTTCAGAGGCTTTTTCAAACAGGGCTCTGTCTTGTGCTGCATGCTAGTTGATGTTTTCTTTCTTACCTTTTATACTACAACAGAATAAAATTAACACAACATATTCTGGCAATGCAGGCAGTTCCCTGGCAGGTGAGATAAACGCCTGATGCCTGCTCATTGGAAATACAGTTGACTTGTGCTTGTGTCATCCACAAAACAGGCAATTATCAGCCCAGACCTTGTCCTGACCTTCTACGGATAGCCAAAATACACCTCCTCACCCTGCAGCGCTATGACCTCTTCCTCACAGCCATCTCTTCAGAGTGTCTGTACCTTTCGCAGTGCCCTGGGTTTCCAGTTCAGCAGCAGCAGTGTCACTGGTCAGATGGGCTCCTAACAGTAAACATATCTAACTTCAGGGGGAGGTTCAGAGGAGTATTTATCAATTCTGGAAAACAGCAAAAAAGACTCGTGAAATAAAACACAAAGCACAATCAAATTTGTATCACATTACAAGAGGAACATCTAATTTATCTCCCACATAGTTCAGTCATGATGAACACTGGAGTTACCACCATAGGAAACTGGTAGATGGCAATATTCTCCAGCTGGCCCATCCCTATGATAATGCTCTCTTTCCTCCCCCCACCTTGGATGCTTCAATAAATTTTCTTCCTCCACTCTTTATCAAAGGTATTTCCTAGAAAAAATAGTCCCGGGAAGGAGCTGGAGGAGTTGTGTGCATACCCTTGTCCCAGAGCAGGACGAGCCACTCCTGGCACTGTTCTCCCAGACCTCCTGTGATAGAATTCCCTCAGCCTGCATCTCCTGTGAGCACCTCCGTCACATCGGGGTACCACCTCTATTCATATTCTTAGCAGGAAGATTTGTATTTCAGGATAAACTGTTCCCTGTCTGCTTCTGCAGATGATTTGTAACCTTAACACCTTCTAAGCTTTGTAAATATACAAAACATTTTACAGTATAAAAATACGAATTGCACAACTTTTTTCCACGTTGCGATTTCTGTCGTGGTCTCAGCTTTCATCAGAGTGCACTCACAGCCTCTCTCAATAGCTCATAAGGGAAGTAACAAACAGGAACTGTGGGATTCTGAGACACAAACCCTGGGAAGTTTTTTAAGGACTCGAGGATGGGATCGGAACCGAACATGATCTTGATGAATTGGAGACATGAACCAAAATAAATGCAATCAAATTCTCTAGAGACAAATGCAGACACCTTAGATTGGGATTGAGGCAAGTGAAATTACCCTTGCCAGCAAAGCTGGTCTGAGAATTTTCTATCCCTTTCCTCATCTCTCATCTACTCACTTCTGCCTTAGCAGAATAAAAATATCTATTCCTTATTTGCAGGGTGTTACATCTAACCTAGTTCACTTCTCTGTTCTGGTTCAGAGCACAGCCCTATAAACAGTAACTAACATCATACCTGTGGGGGAAACGATCTGCAGTAGGGAGAAACAAATGAGCTGCCCAGACTGCAGAAGCGGAAAAACTCCATTGCTGAACTCAAGTTTCATGCACATACATTTTGAGTAAGGAGAAATCAATCCATGAATACAATAGCAAGTTCGTAGCAATGCAGCACAATCTAAACTTACTTTGGTTGAGTCAATGGTGGGATACTTTTGCAAAAATCAACAACAATAAAACAAAACAAATGAACAGCAGCCAGCAACCTAAACTTGATCTTGGAATGTAGTAACAACAGGCATGTACCAAAAGGAGATGGGAGGCCAGCAGCTTAATGCTGTGGCTTTTCTTGGTAATGCACTTTAGTAATCATGCTGGTAGCTTAGAGGGAAAACAGGAAGAGAGGTCCGATGCCTGAAATGGGAGAAATTCTCCAGAAAAGAAGGGAAGTGAGGGAAGACAAAGCAGTCCTCCACAAGGTAAGAACAGTTTCAAAGACAGCAGCAGCAATTTGCTCTCTATCTTGCATAGGGTGAAAGAGCAAAAAATGAATACCTGATTGTGCATCAAAAAGATTTCAGCAAGGTAAGAAAAAAAAAAGAAAAAAAGAAAGAAAACACACACACCACTGCCCATCGAGAGAGAAGCAAACAGGCTAGGGACAGCTGTACCGGTACAACAGCAGCAGAGAACCCCACTAAACATCTATTAAGGGCTGATCCTTGGCTCTGCTTCAGTTCAAGTGGTAGATTAAATTATCTCCTGAGGCTCCTTTAAGTCTTGCGTCCTATGATCTGTGCAATTTTTTTTAGCATCATACAACGTTGTTGCCAAAAAAAACCAAAAAAAAACACAAACAAAAGTAAGTAATACTTCAGCAATGACAACGCATCTACAAGCAAGGCGACCTTATCCTGACCTCTGCTTGAAAGTGAACTTTTATAAAAGAGAGAGTAAGAATAAGAGAGACTGTAGGAACAGCTAACAGAACGATTAGAGACTTGGAAAACAGCAACGAGATTTTCATGACATGGCTTAAAAGATGAAATCTGGGGAATAAGAGCACATTAGGCAAACTGGAGGACAATTGGGTGTACTCAGAGTCTTGACTTCCGCTCGTCCAGAATTACACTTTATTGACACACATCAGATTGAAGACTAATGAGGAAAGCTGGGCAGAAGCTGCAACAGGATTTTGTTTGTTTTATTGTAATTGGTTTCCACAATAGATAATTAACTGTGAAACTCATTGCTATAAGACATGTCAGTGACTGAGAACTTATCAAGAAGAGAGAGAAAGGGAGCGGTGTTAACAAGAACATGAGATAGAATATGTATTTAGGAGGAAAGAATTGTTCCTGCTCACAAATTATATCAGACATTAAGTCCCATGGAGAGAAACGATGTAGTTTTGTAGCATGCCATTGAACATTTGCTCAATATGGACATCACCTATTCCATATGGTGCTGTTCACCATGGCTGGCAGAAAAAGTCACCAGGTAGATCTACGTTGTCTTAGCTGTAGCTGTGTCCTCAGAGCAGAAATAAAACACCTGTGTGGGTATCTATAGGCTGGAGGTTGGCACTGGCACTGCCGGGCACAAAAGAAAAGATCTTCAGATTTTAATAGTATCAGTCAGGGGCCAAACTTGAATTATATTTGGGAATTTGGCCCCTGAAGGAGAGTTAAGACAGACTGAAGTTCCCCTGACACTTGCAGCACCTAGCAGTCTCTTGCAGATGTCCCAACCAATTCAGGGCCTCACTGAAGTCCTCCGTGGATCAGCAGAAAGAGACTAGGGTATATGATGCAGAGTTAAGACCTGCTACATAAAAGCTGTGCATAAAGGCTGTTTAACAATGCCTTTTTTGCAGGACAGTTAATGACAGCATTGGAGGAACTGTGGGGGAACATTGATTTTCAAGGTTGTGTGAAAAAGAAACATATTGCTTAATGCTTAAGTACACTACCTACAATAAATCTCTCTTCATGTGAAAAAGTACACCCACCACCTGCTTCCTAACTTAGCTTTATCACCATGAAATTGAAGCAGAGATCAGCTCCATCGAGATGGGTCTTTTATGAATTGGTGGTTTGAATATGATGATAATAAGTAGCCATGTGACAGCAAAGAAGCTTCTCAATTGAATAAATATGTGTCTTAAAATTGCATCCAGCAAAACAGTGGGCAGGAAAAACAATAAGATCCCAAACCTTTCTTTCCAATACATGTATTTTATTTTTGTTTTAGGTCTTCGTGCCCCTCTAGCAAAGGTCATAAATTATTTAACTGCTGCAGCTCAGACTTCTCTTTTTTACTGTCTAATAAAATCTGAGAAACATAAATCTATTTTAGGTTCTTTTTTAAAATAATTGAGAATGGTGACAACCAAAACAGGAATTGAAGCAACAATTCAAGGCAGGGTGTCAGTGAGTTGCGAACACACCAGGAGATTTCAGCAGAAGGCTTATTAGGAGGCATTTTGCTTATTTCTGGCCAGAGATGTTTCTTTCCTTTTTTAAATTTAATAATTTATAGATCTGATGCTTGTTTTTTGTCTCCTGGCTGCATGCTTGCTATTAAACACATAAGTCAGGTGTTACATTATTATATGCTGAACTGCTTACATTTCAGCCCAATGATGGCTCAAAGAGGCAGTGATAACTCTGAGGGTATGTATCATGCTTTGGAATTATTAAAGATGGGATCAGATCATCATCTGATTTCATTGGTGCTCTTTCACCGCAAGATTTTAAATAAGTGGCAATTTCTTGGATATGGGTCAGCGATCGTTTGCCACCTGGAATTACTAACATTTAAGTTCAGCTATTGCAGAAATAAAAGGAAGAATCAAGGTCAAGGAAAATGTAGGCAAAGGTACAAAATGAGAGCAAACACGGAGAGGACAGAGGGGGAGCAGCTGGATGCTTACGGGGCAGAGGAAGGCAGATGTATGGATGGTGCTGGGTCCCAGCTGAGCTGTAGGAGGCTGGGAAGTCCTGACACCTCTCAGGGTTGTACTTGTGTACCAGTGCCAGGAGAAATGGCTGTGCCAGTCTGCCTTTATCAGCCCCACTTCGTCTCCTGGGTCCTCCTCTACACAGACATGCTTCAGGAATCTCCACAAGAATAACGCTAACTTTTCAGACCACAAACCTGCTGGAGTTTCTGCCCAACTCTCTCACCCAGTACTGATCTTTTTCATGTAAGAAAACATGAATGGTAAGAGGTTAGTTTAAGCGCACAGTAATAGATTATTTCTATACAAAAATAGATTGCCTCCTTACGGATGAATTGCTTCAGCTTCCTCATCATTTCTAGCTGAGCAACATTAATGACTCCCATACACAGCCCTACCAGATCTCTGACACTTCCACATCCCTTCTACAGGGGAGGATGCTGAATCCAGAGGTCACAGAGGGCCCTTCTTCCACTTTTTCCACCATCTTTCACAACTCTATCTGAGCTGGAAACAAGGCAAAAGGATTTTAAAGGAGCAGGTAAAAGGTTAAGTGGGATACAACTGACATGAAACCTGCCTTAAGGTAGCAGATGAGAGACATGGGCAGAATGGATGCATAGATCTGGAAGGAAGAAAAAAAAAAAAGACAAAAAGACCTTTACAGCAGTGTAAAGGGGGCTGTGCCATCTAAAAAGAGTAGCATTAAAAAACAGAAATTCTATCTGTGATGGCAGGGGCTCCAAAACTGACAGAAGGTAGCTGAGGGTGGAAGGGAAAATGTACTTTGATGCCAAGATTATACTTTGTGTTAATTGCTGGGTTAGGTAATAAAAGCTCATCTGCACCCCCACAAAGGGCACAGAGATATGATGAGGGGGGAGCCCAAATCACCTGCCCCAGCTGCTCCCAGGCCATCACAGGGGCCACCAGCACATGCAAGGCCCATTTCCACAAGCCCAGAGGAGCCTATGGGGTGACAAAGTCAGATGGGAACCCAAATTATGGACTCAAGGGATGGGACCCCCTGTCCAGGCCCCCCCCTCCTTGGGCTGTTCCAGGCCAGCCTCAGCCACACCGCCCAGGTGTGAAAGCCATCACGATGAGTAATGCCAGAGAACCTTTGGGCCTGAGGGCACGGGGGCCTGAGGGTATGGGGCACATTAACGGGATACCACGGAAGAGCATTTGGAAACTGTGTGGGACTTACATTGGGTGTTTAGAGAGGAATCAAAGGCAGGGAAAAGGGGGATCTAGGTGTTCTAGGGAGGAATAACTGTGGGAAAATAGAGGAATAAGGGGATAAAAAGGACTGGTCTAGGAATCTACACTCGGCCTCGCCGCTGGTTGGACCTGCAACACAGAGCTAAAGCAGCCTTGCCTTGTTCATGCTTGTCAGATCTGGTGTGATACCCCTAATGTTAATAGTGTTTCAAGTGGGAACCTTTTGTGGAAGAGTTCATGGGCAGTTTATGCTTTGTTTTTCACATGACTTACGAAGTTTCTTAACAGCCATGGAAATGTTGTAAGTCTCAGGAAAGGCTAGTTAATGTAAAAGGGAATGCACTGATCGTGTAGCAGAGTAAAAGTATCAAATCCACAAAGGACCAGGAAGAGCATAACACTCATTTGCTGTATTTCTGTTTCATAACTAAGCTCCATGAAACATGGAAAGAGGAGGAATTCCAAACCCAGACAGCAAAGGGTAGAAGAATATTCAGTTATTAAAGCTCTATTTGATAAAATACATGCACTCCTGGCAAATATAATAAATAGTGAAAGAGCTGAGAGGTGACAGACTCCATCTTGATCAGAGGCACAGGGTAGATGGGGGCCTTGCAGGAGGCCAGGACTCAGGGCACACTCCATCCCCACCTCCACCATGGCTGAAGCAGCCATGGGGGAACAAACTCACACCCCATTTCCTCTGTTTGGTTTTGAGTGAGATTGATTTCACCATCTCAATTGGATTCATTTTCACTACATGTCTCATCTGAGCTGCCCAGATCCCCTCTATACACAATGGAGAGAGAAGTGTCTCCAGAGCAGCCTACCCTATCCTAAGACTGGTACCCAAGGATGAGTACACTGCCTTCTGGAGGGTCTCTCCTCTCTCTGCAGATGGTAAAGGAGCCCAGACACCAAACTGAGCCAGTCTAACTATGATTTAGGCCACCAGAGGACTCTGTATTTCCAATTTTGCAATCAAGAACTGAATTCTTTACCGGGACAAATACTGTTCTTTAAGCTCGCCTGGTGCTGAGAGATGGCAGATAACCAGCAGGAGAATACTCTTCTGGAAATGATTTGGACAGGAAACGTTTCCATTCCTGCAGTTTGGAGTGAGTTTGGGGCCCTGAGGTGCAAGGGAGCAGCTCTCAGGACCTGGAAAGACAACTTCCCAGGGGCTGTGATACTGCTGGCAGGCGCAGTAGTGGGCCACAGACAGCCACATCAAGACACCTTCCCTTCTTCCACCCTTGGAGCTGGGTGGCAGATGGAAAGACCTTCCCAGCAAAGCCATCTTGACAATCCTCAATGCTAGTGGCAAGCCCACCCTGTAACTGTGCCCACCATATTTACAGTTCCTCTTCTAAGTGTGCTTGTCTGTATTTGTGTTTTACATCTATCCATCAAATCAAACCTAATTGTTCTGTATCTATGATCTGCCATCTTCACTGTAAATTATTATTACAATCACTGTGTTAACTATAAATTTATTAACTATAATTTTACAGTTGTCATCCCAAATCAGTGCTGAATAAGACCAACAAAAAACTGGAGGACTAGAAAGAGGATCATTGCATGAGTATTCCTGCTGACTGCTATTTTGTCAGCCAGCTGACCATTAATCCATGCAAGAAATGCTCTAAAGATGATGTGGTGCTCACTTTCAAAGAAGAGGTCTACCTCACAAAAGCTAAGATAACATCTACAACACTTCTCCCTGGCCCTGATACTTTACATACAGCTTTTTTGTTTAAAAAAAATCATTGTCCTAAAATTGCATCCACTGCCAGCCACTCCTTGTGAACAGATAAATTGTAGGATGAAAATCAGCCCCAAAGAAAGGCAGCTACATTTCCTCTTCTGTCAAGGGTCACTGCTTGAGGGTCAATGCAGTCATTGCCAGTGGTGTTTTAGGCTACAGACAAGCAAGGGACAGGCTCCTTTAATGACTGCCACTCTTGTTAATCTCTCCCTCTAAAAGAAGTGCTAACACAAAGCCTACTGATACCAAGAGAGCTCTTCGTTAAGGATTTAAAATGAATCCCAAATTTAAGAAAGAGGTTTTCTGGCTAGAACAGCAATCATCCAAAGTAAAAAAAAAAAAAAAAAATACCTGACAAGGTTACAGCCCATTCTCAGTTGAACACAGCATTAGGACACTCTGATTTGCAGTGAGATGGGAGCAAAGTCCTCTGTGAGACAACACTTCCCGCTGAGGCGATCAGCTCCGGTGCAGACGCGTTCTGCAGCAGAGCGGGGGGTGGGGGGGTCGAGGCAGGCAGGGCTTTTTTCCCGGCATCGAGGCCACTTGAGGCAGCCGCGGGAGCCGCCAAGCCCCGGCAGCCCTCACGAAGGAGGCTGCCGAGCTGTAAGCGGAGCCAGGAGCGGCAGCGACGGGCCGTTTTTACGTCGGGCGTCGCCGCCATTTTGCAGCCACTCGCCGGGGCGGGTGAGTACTCCGCGAGTGTATAAAAGCGGGCCCTAGGGAGCGGCGCGAGCAAGGAGCGCCGCAACCAGGATGTGTGGGGCAGGGAGGAGCGCAGGGAGGATCCTCTCACTCTGCTTTGGGAACTCTGTCTCCTATAACGTGTAATTCACTATGGTGGGTACCCGTTGCGGTGGCTGGGCCAAGGCAGCAACCCAAAGTGAGGAGACACAGCTTCTCTGGGCTCATGGGGGCATCCAGGTGGATCCCCTTTGGGGTGACATGGCAGTCCAGACTGGTGACTGTGGGGAGCTCTGGAATCTGGAGGCCACCCTGGGTCCTGAGGGAAGAAAGAGCTGTCATGGGTGCAGGTGTGTCCTGCTCAAGGAACTGCTTGAGCAGATGGCTGGGTTGCAGTGAGAAATTGGCAGCCTGAGGGGCTCCTGGAAGTCTCTGAGGGAGACAGACAGGAGGTGTGAATCTATCCCTACTGAAGCCCAGCAGCCCCCTCCTAAGTCCCTGCAAAGGGTAGTAGCTGATCCAGCTGCTCACCTGTGGGACAGAGGGCTGTATCCAGTTCTGGGCTCCCCGGTACAAAAAAGACAGGTCTCCTGGAAAGAGTACAGTGGAGGGCCACAAAGATGATACAGGGCCTGGAGCATCTCCCCTGGGATAAAAGGCTGAGAGACCTGGGTCTGTTCAGCCTTGAGAAAACAAGGCTGAGAGGGGATCTTATCAATATTTACAAATACCTGAAGTGTGGGAGACAAAAGGATATGGCCAACCTCTCTTCAGTGGTTTGTGGGGAACAGTACAAGGGGCAATGGCCACAAAATGGAGCACAGGAAGTTCCGCACCAATATGAGAAAGAACTTCTTCATAGTGAGGGTGATGGAGCACTGCAACAGGCTGCCCAGGGAGGTTGTGGAGTCTCCTTCTCTGGAGATACTCAAGAGCCGTCTGGACGCCTACCTGTGCAATTTGCTCTAGGGAACCTGCTTTGGCAGGGGGGTTGGACCCGATGATCTCTGGAGGTCCCTTCCAACCCCTACAATTCTGTGATTCTGTGATTCTTTGATTTCAGTTTTACAGCGGATTTCACTGTTTCCCCCACCAGGTGTTACCTGCTGCTCTCCAGGTGAACAACACAATGAACAGCTGCAGTCCCATGGAGTACATGGCAGCATATTGGACAGCGCTTCTGACTGCATGGGGCCAGCTGCATGTGCCCCACAGAAAGTCACTGTGATTCTTCTCATCACTTTCTAGCCCTCTTTCCTTGAGCTCTTTGCCAGGAAACCCAAATATTAGCATAAAAAACTGCATCATGAGCAAAGCAGAAGTACAGCTAGCTGGTGCAGTGAGATGCCACCCCCCCAGCCGCCCCAAGACAGTCAAAACATGGGACAGATTAGCATGGTTGTCTCCTCAAGGCACAGTGATGAAGGACACTGTGGGTTATTCTGCACATCATCTTTTCCAGACAAGTCTGCAGTGAGAATAGGCAAGGGGAAGTGAGCATTATATCACCCTCCTGGTTGAGATGAGAAATTAGATATAGACTTGTCTGTCCCTCACCCCCATCCCCTGTCTCAAAGCATCTCCTACCCAGTGGCCTTCCATGCTGCCTGCCCCTTGGAACACCCTGGGACAATAACCACTCTGGTTTGGCCACACAGGGCCATCTTACCTCCATGTGCACAAGCACCCACACATAGCTGACAGTCTCAGCCTTGCAGATCTATCTGTGCTCTTTCCCTTCTCCCCATTTGCCTGTGGGAATCTCACACCGGAGAGATCCATCTATCTCCTTCCAGCCCACCCTGCCAGCCTGACATGTACAGCTCCTGCAGCCGTGACCTCAACAGGCTAATGCATGCCCTGGCACCACTGCCAGCATCTCTATTACACACTTCCACATGCTATTATCTCAGTACTTGATTTCAGTTTCCAAGCCAAGTGCAACCCAATTGTGTCATAGCTATCTTGCTTTCAATTCTTAAATGCACGGAAGTAGGGTAAATATTTACAACTGAGAGCTTAATCAACCACCAGAGAGATACACAGATTGCTTTCCTGGCAGAATAAGTTTGTTCACATACATCATCCTGTATTATTTCTCTTGAGTTTCTGAGTCCCAGACCCCAATTCACGACATGCTTCCTGGATTAATCTGTCTGTACCTGCACCTGTCTTTATTCTTTCTGTCTTCCTGCACAGCCTCTATGGAGTTCAGGAGCCTCAAAACGTGACCACCATCACTTGACTCAATTTTTCTGGCACATCATACAAATACAGATTCTATCCCCATCTCAGTGTCACATGAAGCTTATCCCTGAACCATCTGAGTTAAATAAGTTGACCAGTTGCACAATCAAAGTACAGTTTTTTTTTGTTTTTTTTTTTTTTTCCCTTAGAAAATGTGTTACATAAAACTGGCTGATCAAACTTTTCAGCAGAAAAATAACTAGCTCCCACAGAAGTAGAAGTGTCATCTGTGGCAGTTTGTGTGGGTCTCCAGGATGGGTAAGCCTTGCGAAGCCTTGGTTAAAACTAGGGGTCTCACGGTTTTCAAGCTCTCTTCACACTGTTTCTGAACATGCTCTGTAGAAGACTGGTCTTTCTTTACCTAGGCATGGGTCCCCAGGCACAGTAAATGAAAAGCATGTTTCACAAAGGTTCAGTAATTTGTGCTGGATGCAGAGCCTCACTGCTGACATTTCCTCACTGCTGTTTGGATGCTGCTCACTCTGCAAAATTTCCACAGGAGAAAGGAGGACTCTAGTGAAAGATTCACCAGTCCTTCCTCCACCAGGACTAATGGAGCAGTGTGTTCCAGCTGTCACGTAGGCTGCATCAGTGTCTACGTCTAACTTCTTGCATGCTGCCTAAACCTCAGCATAGCTTCTGCCCCTATTTCTTTACATGGGGAATGCCACAGTACTGCTTGGCCTCATTGCCCTGCTGAGTACTAGCTCCCTTGTTCCCTAGGCAATAACACCTTCTGCTTCATAGCTTCTTTACCAATGGCCTAATTATGCCCAGTGTTGTTAGGATGGCTTGACAGTCCTTGTACAGGGACGCCTTTCTTCAGTCTAACATTGCTGCTTACCATTATTACTGAGTTTGTATTTCCACGTGTTCAGCAACTCAGTGGTAATAGAGTTGGTGACAGCTTTGCAGAATTAGAAAGTGAATGTCTGGCAGATGCCTTCTGTACTGCAGGCATCCTGACAGCCGGGATCAAAGGAGTTCACACTGTGGATTCTTCACTGGACATTCCTGGACACCTCCAGTCCCTGCCTGCACTGATGAGTTTCATTTTTTATGAAGGCTGTGGGCAGCTGCACAACCAGAACATTTACAGCTCTCCCTTCCACTATTCCCTTGTCCTACTTTTGAGAGAGCAAACATTGTTCGTTCTACCTTTTGTATTTATTGTTTTCCGCACAAAAGTAACTGAATCATTATGCTTGCATTTTCCCTTATCCATCTGTAAATTTACTTCCTGCATCCCTTTAGATTGAGCCTTTATCATGGTTCTGCTCTAGTGGGTGCACAAAGGGACCCAGGGTAGCCACGCTTTCCCTGCTGTTAATCCTGTGCAAGGAAAGTTCATCTGTCCTTGCTATTTGGAGGCATTTCCTTAGGGAAAGATCTGTTGCTCTGAAAAAAACTCTCTGGTAATTAGGAGTCACATGCCTCATTCATCCCAGTCGTCTCTCTTCTTCCCCACAGTGAAATTATAAAAAAAGGCTATATTGTTTGGAAATCCACCATTATCAGCCACTTACATCTGTCCACATTCCCTGCTTGTTCTTTTTGTAGGTGATACTTTGTTTTCTTCCCTGCTGTGGGTTTCATTAGGCTTAACAGCTGCCGCCATGTGCATTTCATAATGCGCTGGGAACATAAAAAAAAAAAAAAGTGTTCCTAAAATTAAACTGGTTCTTCAGTAAGAAAAACATCTATAGAGACTCCAAAACCATGACTAGGAGCTGCAGGATAGAACTGGCCATTTGCAGAACGACTGCAGCATTCAGCTCCTGCAAGCTGTTGCCCCTCTCCAGCTGGATGTGAGGTCTGAGTCCTGCTGACCTGCTCCGCACACCATCACAGGGCCACGGGAGCTCACTGCTGACTGGGGAATCACTGATGCCCCCTCAAACCATGTATACTGAAGATGCCTTGCTGGAACAAATTCTCCAACTTCTTATCCGTTAATTTGACTCTCTCTTCAATGATATATTTGGAGCTAATTATTCGTGACAGCTAAACTTGAAATGATTTTCCAACTCAGCTAAGAGTGGGGAGTTGATCTTTGGTCACTGAAATATTTCCCTTAGCTAGAAAAACAGGCTTCCTTGTTTTTGATTCTCCCTTATCATCACCACCACAGTGCTTTACCTACTGTTGCTGTTGTTACTACTAAATTATTATGGATTGCTGTTAGTACCAATGAGTTGGAAATTTTTCATCTTGAGAGAGATTTTTGGCTCTCCAGATACAGATGCAAGTGGCCAGCCACAGAGTCAGCTCTGCAGGGGAGCTTGGAGGATTCTCCAGGATGCATCTAATAACAAACGGAGACAGTTAAATGGCCTTCAGGAGTCTGTTGTTGCCCTTGCTTGAGTGTAAGAAACCACCAAACATTTATAAAAATATCTCAAAGTACTTGAAGTGTCCTCCATATATTATCTATCTCAGCATTTAACCAGGAAAATAACTCCTTCTCCAAAGGAAACAGGAAAAATGTTACTTGATGTCAGATATGTCTAGACTGCCGCTATTAGATCCACCCATGGCCTTAGGGGCTCCACCAGTTACCAGCATACTGGGCTTCATCTGGCACACACAGGGGTGCAAGCACTAAACCACAACCCACTCCATCCTCCCGCTCCAGGCCCTTCCCACATGCATGTCACCTTGTTCATGCCAACCATCACTCCAGCACACTTTGTGTAAAGGGCCACGTCACAGCAGACATTCAGCTTTTCCATATATTCACCAGGCATCCAGGCTGCTGTTGGAAGGCCTTAGGAATAAACCTGTAACCAGAAGACCAAATTCAGGCCCTCCCTGCTCTTCATGATTGAGCAAAGGGCTTACGGTGTTCCAGTCCCTCCAGAACAGACGCTGGAACAGCGCAGGAAGGCTGTCCCTACCCTTTCTTTTCTGAATCCTCCCCCAGCAAGGGTTTGCAATGATTTATTCTCATTCCCTTGGCTGATATGCATTTGTCCTACCAAAGCAAGATGCATCTGGAAAGGTATGCTGGTTCCAGAGCAGTGGGGCACTACAGGAGCAAAGTTTCCCAGACACAAAGAACTGGTCTGACAGAGGGGACACTATCCACAGCTGGCAGCCCAGAGGTTCTCCTCTAACCCTTCAGAGATGCTCTCTGAGAGCTGTACCTGCTCCCTCTGCTCCCAGAGATGCAGCCTTGCTGGCACAAAACTGTAGGCCATGAGAACAAAAACAAAGTGTCACAAGCCTTGAATATCCCTGAAAAAGAGAGAAAACATAGACATTGAGCAGTTCAAACATCTTCCTATTAGCTCACCCTACTGAAAGGCCAGTCTGTCTTCAAATGGAAACAGTGCATGTAAAAATAACAATATGGGGCAGAAACATGAAGAAAAGAAATCATGAATCAGAGGTTTGATCACACATAACTTTCCTGCCTCCACAGAACTGATGAACCACTAATCACCACAGGGCATAGCTCAGCTCAGTGCACAGCTGCACATACATTTTTATTCAGATGAATCTCACCAAAACTTAGAAAAATCAGCTGCACTGACAATGCCTTACAAACACTTGCAAGTCAGGTCAACAACCCCAACTTCAAATATTCCATCTTGGCCTGGGTTTGTTTGTTTATGCAATGTTTTATCAGCATGTTCTTCATGAAACAGAAAAAAAAAACTTTGTGCTTTCACTTCTTCACAGGCAGCAGTCTGCAGAAGACTGAATTTAAGAAGTTCAAAATACCTTTCAATTGCTTTTCAGCTCTTCACTGAAGTCCTCAAAGGACCTCTTTAGAGACAAGAGCATACTAAGCTGGAGCAACTTCTTCACTCCATTGAATTTTGGTATTGCCCCATGTTTTGGGCAGCTGACAGATATTCTAGAAAGTAGTCCTGGATTTATTAATGGTTCTCAAAACTTGCCACTGAAAAATAATTTCCATGGTATGATCAGCATGGTAATAGATCTGAAGGTAAATGCAGGTTTTGGACCTTATTGGTTTCTAATATTCAGCTTTAAGAATCAGATTACATGTTTGTTCAATAGCAATAAACTTCCAGAGTTTTATAGACTCATAAAAACACTACAACTGCTTCCATTTATGGCCTGTATATAATTTACTTGGGTAGGTTTCCTCTCTAATGGTGCAGTGCAAGTGATTTGAGTTCTATTAGCTGGAAACAGTACATCTACATTTGCAGAACTCTCATAAATAATTCTGCCTGATGGACAGCATCCCATCCAGACTGTTGCAAGGGGAGGAAGGGTGGGCAGAGGAGTAGGGGAAAGAGAGGAGGAAGAGATGGTAGGAATAAAAAAGGGATGCTAGGACACCACAGAAATTGGGAATTCAAGGATCCTCCTTGTGCTGGTAGTATCAAAATCCCATTTTCCTTCTTAATTTGTGTGATGCTTTGAGCTTGAAATGTATTCACAGTTCATGCCAGACTGCAGGCTGAACTCATTCTGAGCCTTGCAAAGGCTCATTTGAAATGGAATCTCCCAGGACACAAAGAATTCCTGAGCACTCAGAGGTGCACTCATCTCCCAGGAAGCTTTACAGCAAGAAATGAATTGTTAGACTGACTTACAGCTAAATGAATTATTTGGTCTCAGGTACAAGAACAGGAGAGCAGTATCTCAGCTTTAAGACCCTTCAGCCATAGCAGAAGGGTCAGCCTGCAGTGGCAGAGGGAGGATGTATAACTGTGCAAACACCCAAGGCAGAGGCAATGCCATCTTTTATGTCTGTACAGCACCTAATGGTTAAATTACTGTGTCAAGATACTGATTGTAAGCAGGGCTGTCTGCCATCTATCACTATAAATGACATTAAAGGTAATGACACTTGATTTTCACAGGAAAACAAATCAATTAAATAACATCAAGTCCTTTTTGATAGAATTATAAAACAAAGGGTTAGCAATTGTGGGTCCCATTTTTTAATGCATAACTGGAGGACACTCAAGGATAATAAAAGAACCAGTATAGAATTGCTATTATTTAGACGGTCAGCCATGTGACTCCTATATGAAGTTCAATGGTCTGATACCACTTCTGTGACATACAGCAGAATAAAAATCCCACTGGCTTTTAGACATTGCTGTGTTGGCTCTGGCTCCAATGACTTCACAAGTTCCTAGACCTATTTAACCTAGCAAAACAATGGCTCAGGGTTGATATGATTCTTTAAAATATACTGGGTAAGTAAATAACAAGGACCAAAAGGAATATGTAAGCTAGAGAATAATAAGATTGAAGTTGTCATAAATAAATTTAGACTGTAAGGCAGAAACAAACTAAAACATCTAAGGAATTATCTCATGGAATGGCTTTCCAAACAGTACAGGGAGGGCAAGGAGCTTAAAGTAAAAAAAAAAATTAAAAATAATAAAAAAAAAAATTAGGAAAGCTTGTAAAGCGGTATATGGGTCAGCCTAGAGTAATAAATGAAATGGGCAATATGAGTTCTTACATGACTCACTTGCCACTCTACTAGAGGAAAGTGGAGTATGGAAGCTCTCTTGCTTGTTGTTTTTACTTTGCTGATTGTATTTATTTGTTTCATATTGATTCTGCACTGAGCTGTCCTGACAGATATTTTTGTAACCCCACCTACTCTTTTCATAACAGTCAAGCTTGTGTAATGGAAAAAGGATTTATTTCAAAGGAATTTTATGTCAAAAATGGAATCAGACAAGGACTTGTGGACTTGTAACTATTTTGTTCAGCTTTCAATCCTCAGGAATGCTGGCCATAGCTGTCCTGGATCGTGAAAAAGAAGTACCTGTTTGCTAATGGCAATTGTTACATGCTAGAAGGCCCTATTTTTTTCACAGCCACAAGCATGTCTTATTATCAGAAGCCAGAGGTCATTTTCTTCTTATTCTAAGCTAGCCTCACAGTGAATGGCATTAGACTCATAGAAACCAATAAACTGATATTGGTACTGTTCTCTTTCAGCTTTATTCACTCAAGTGTATTGGATAAATGTCACATTACAGCACGATGCCATGTCAAACAGAAAAATTACTCAAAGAATCTGCAAGAGTAAAACCAATTCTTAACTTGGTTGCATCCAGCACAACCAATGCACAGTACCTGACTGAAATGTTATTGTAGAAAGTCATCTGTAATAGTTGTCATGAAGTGCTCATATTCAGCACCTATGTTGGACTTTCAGAAACAAGAAAAAAAAAAAAAGAAATTTACTGCAGTATGTTTAGCTTCAAAAAGGGGCACTAAATTAAAATTCTTCTTTATTATCTCTCCTGTTTAAAGAGAGAATAAAAGAAGGTTAGAAAAGTAAAATCCTTGGGTATGGTGTAAAAACTCAAGATACCACACTGGGGCTTTGAACAAATGCATATCACTAGCCAAAAGCATTTCAGAAAGACCAAGGGAAGCCAGCATGACTAAACACAGAGGCAAAAAGAGTACTAAAAATACAAAGGGACAATCAAGGTTTAGAAAAATAAGTGCACTGCAGAAAAAATCATACAATTTTTGCAGCTGTTTTTACTATGGAAGAAGTCGAGAGACTCCAGCACAGGATCTCTCTTATATTGAAGGAGGTCATAAAGTATATCAAAAGGTATTATAAGAAATCACCAAGACCAAAGGATATTCTCCCAAGAGCACCTAAGAAACTCCACTGTGAAACTGCTGAATTAACAATTGGTGTGCAAGCTGAAATGTAAAAATGTCTCAATGTCAAGACACTTGAAGATAGCTAATGTGGTCTCATTTTTTTAAAGAGGATACCATGCTAAATTCAGAAACTACAGGCTGGTAGCACATCTGTACTAGGCTAATTGATAGAAATTGTAATAGAAAAGAGAATCCATGGATAAATAAAATATAATGGGAAAGAGTCCATGACATTTTGTAAAGGGAAATCATACTTTACAGCCTAGTATAGTTCTTTGAAGGCGTCAATAGAAAGAGGGGTAAGGTGGATCCAGCTGATAGTGTATTTTCGTTTCTAAAGGTGTTTTAAAAAGTTACAAAAAAAAAAAATTAAGACATCGTGGAAACAGGGGGAAGGTCCTCATAAAAATTGTTTAAAGTATACAAAACGTGTTGGTAATTAAATGACCAACTTTTATAGGTGATTGTGATTTCTAGTGAAATTAACAGTGAAAAAAAAAAAAACAAACAGAAATTATGATAACAAAAGACAGAGTGTCACTGTGTCAACAAGCATGATGCAATTACCAGTGGACCTCTGTAATCCTCAACTCAAAAAGGATAAACCTGAACTTGGAAAAAAAAAAAAAAAAAAAAGGCAGTAAATGTGATGAAATGTTCAAAGTGATTTCTATTCACAGAACAGCTACATACACTATAATTCTTCATCCTGAAAGATATCTGGACAGGAGGAGGCAGAAGGGAGAGATGAGATAGATATCTATAAAAGCATGAGAGGAAGGGAATGGCCACCTAAGGAATAGTTTCTCAGCTATCAGATGGCAGATTCAAAACAAACAAAAGGTTTGAGGGAGGTTCTCAGTGTAACACAGAGGTACCTTGTGGAATCTGCCACAGGCAATTGTGCAAGACAGAAAGTCTACTTGTATTCAAAATGAGACTGGGCAGGTTCATGCTCCAATGAGGTCTGCAAAATACTCGGTACCTCTTTGGTCTCAGTAGTTCTAGAGCCACAGGTAAGGAGAGGCTTGCTCCACTCATACCTGTTCCTTAGCATCAATCGTAACCCCACTTGGAAAGTATGCACTCACCATTCAGACCATTCTGAAACACTCACATCTTTGTGTTAGGTGATTATCAGCAGCAATAGGTGCTTTTCAGAGCAGATTTATCTGTCATGACTGTCAAAATTGTCTGCAACCAGGTATTTGTACTGCTGTTATCTATTTGCTGTCTTTTGTGGGTCAAGGCTTTGGATATTACCTATTATTATCCAACCAGCTGAGGAGTTCAAGCAGTTTTGTCCACACTGGAGAGGGGGGTGCCTAGCAGTGTAAACATTTAGCAAAACTCTGAGAAAATGTCTTGCAACAGCCTTGCTGACCACACCTTTCTGCAACAGTCTCATCATCACAAAGATTCATAGAATCATAGAATCATTAAGGTTGGAAGAGACCTTCAAGATCATCTGGTCCAACCATCACCCTACTATAAATGTCACCCACTAAACCACGTCCCTAAGCACCACATCCAACCTTTCCTTGCATGGGGTTGTTGTGACCAAAGTGCAGGACCCAGCACTGAGCCATGTTGAACCTCACACCACTGGTCTCTGCTCATCGATCCAACCTGTCCAGGTCCCTCTGCAGGGACTTCCTACCCTCTGGCAGATCAACACTTCCCCCAACTTGGTGTCACCTGCAAACTTACTGAGGGTGCACTCAGTTCCCTCATCCAAGTCATCAATAAACATATTAAAGGAACTCCAGAAAGTCCTTTACAGACTTGCAGTAAAATTCTGCTTGGAGACAAATCCTCCAAATGGTTATTAGTTTAACAACATACTGTAAACCTTCATTAATGTCTTCCACAATAAGGAGGAGAAAAAGCTTTAGATCAAGACATTTGAGTCGAATTTATTTATGATGCTCTCAACTCCTCTAAGGTAAAATTACCCATACCATCTGGGAGTCCACAGAGAGTAAATGGCTACATTACATCACAGAAATCTCCATCAGCTGTGACGGACTAACTTTATTGTATGAATCTTCTACTTCAGAACTTCCTTTGGTTGCCTGCCAATTTCAGGAAGGAGTGATCTCTTCATTCATAACCTGGCTCCTGAGAATGTATGCTTTTCTCCTCCCTTCTTCTGAAGCACTGAAGGCTAGGCAGAGAGAGACACGCAAGTACATAAGGGATCACATTAAGAGTAGCATTAACATCTTTAGATTCAAGTTCAGTGTTTCTCTCTCTTAGGTTCAGGGTTAAAATCATCATCATATATGGAGCTTTTGGGAATTTTCCTTAAGATTTTAATTCTGGACACTTTTTTTTTTTTTTCTCCTCTTTGTCCTGATCTGTAGGCTGCAGTCCAAATTTAAGGATCATATAAAAACAGTTCATAAGAGTTTCCAAGCTGCAGCAGGGGACTAATTAGCTGTGGCTTGTGTTTCCCTGCTTTGAAGTACTGGACAATGTTACATGGTGTTTGAAGGACTATGCGACAGAAGCATGCTGAGGATCATTCTGAACCACCACATGGATGCCTGAGCTGGCCCTTTGAACCAGGTTTCAGCCAACCCTGGTTTCAGCCAACAAAGAGAGCAATACCAAAGAGAGCAGACCAATGGAAGCTCTTGTTCTGAGTTATGTGATCATTAAAGACATATTAGTATCTGCTGATCATTTTATCCGTTTAACTCCTACAAGAATTACTAATGAAGAAGAATTTATAAATCAAGAGATTAAAATACAATACAAATTGCATATTAAAACCCTACAAACAATACTGGTAATCTTGACTGGGATTTTTCTGTTGAGACTGGGACATTTCTGGCAATTGCTGCCACTGTAGCAGCCCTAGCGTGTCCCAGTGGTAGATGTCTTATTTCATCATTAAGTATTTCAGTATTTCAGCACGATGAAAAATGGAAAGGTATGAAAAAAAAAAAAAAAGAAGATACACCACAGTTTTTGGCAAACATGAAGTGAAATCAGGCACCTGTGACAAACCTCTGTACAACATAACAACAAACCATCACAGTGGCCCATCAGCATTGCTGCTACCCTACCAGCAAGGGGTGCAGTTTTGTGAGGTTACACTGGAGCCCTTGCCAAGGAGTACAACTCTCTGTGCTAGCTGCTGAATGAGTACTCGATGCAAAAAAATACCCTTTCCCCACTTAACAGAGAGCATTTTGACACAGTCTACCCAGTGCAATGATAAAATGATTTGTGTGTGATCTGCAGATAGATAAACAAGGGATTAGTGAGTTATTGTACATCTATACAAGGCATACAAGGCATTGGTGGGACTAATGTAGGAACAGTACATTTAGTCAAGTGAAAAATTGAAGATAGCAAAATGAACAGTGATACTATTATCTGAAGGCTGGAAAATGACTTTTCATGAAACACTGAATGTGTTCAATACCTTCTGACTACCAAAAAAATATTGCTTGTTTGCTATATGCTTGTTTGCTATATGGTGTGAAAATAGCGTCTTAAAGGAGAGAACACAGGAAATTAAAATATGAAAATATGAAAAGCACCAGAGGAAGTGACCATCAGTCAGAAGGTAAAGCTGAACAAATTCCAGTTAGAAATAACAGTATTAGCAACTGGGAGAGCCTCCTGATGGGTCAGAATTACAGACTCCACTGAATAAAACCTGGATGCTGTTCTGGATGATGGTTTGGTTAAACATAAGCTATCATGCTCATTCCACAGCCAACTGGACCAAAATCTTTCAATACAAAAAAATCAGACTATTATAAGGGTTCTTTCAATCCCATTGCTTGCAAGGTAAAAGCTATGCATTTTAGATCCAAATGTTATCCTGAAGGAATACTAATACAGCTACTTCAAGCATAGAGCATTTAGAAAATGCCAGAAATGGAAAAATATTCTCTGCAACATCACCTCAGTCCTCCTGAGCACATGCATGAGCTTTAGCAACATGACCGCTCTGTTGTTTCTTTCCCATACTCTTGCTTTTTTCCCCAAACATTTTACTTTCTTTGAGGGCAGTGACAGGTTTGCTGCCCTTGGAGTGAGTCAGGGCCAGACAGCTTAAAGCCTGCCACTGCCTGTTCCTCTGGCAGCATCTTCAGTTTCTGCCCAGTGGGAAATTCTAGTATTTCATCTTCTGTTTTGTCTCACTTGGGGATGAAGTTTTAAAAGGAAAGTTTGTGTTGAATGAAACACTGCAGAATCACATGAACCTTAAATGCAGAAACATATTGGATGTGTCTGATGAAAGTAAACTTTCCAGCACACCTGCTGCAGACTATTTTTTTTCCATTTGGTTGAACTATATATATTAAAAAAATGTCATTATCCAGTTCAACATTAACTTAAATTTTCTGTCTTGTGGAGGCTGTATTGTCCTCTGTGCAGCACACCTTAAGGGGCAGAATAAAGAACTGCACACTATACCACCATAAGAACCTGTAGTATAAAAGGGAAATATAAATTCGTATTAAATGAGTCAAAAGCAGTTCTTTGGGAAATAAACATTTCTTTCAGCCAAAAATATCTTCTCCTGCCATATACTTTGACTTTGTGGAAATATCCCTTGATCATCTTACATAAAAGGGAGCAAAGACTAGTACAGTCTAAAGCCAGAATGTATATAGAATTAGCTAAATGAATCCGTCACTGGCTGTGAAGGGAGCCTGTGGTGATCAAGACTCAGCTGATCTACAGATGTTTAAAGCAAGAGGCAAATTTCATAGAAAGTGGGCACTGAAAGAAAGCATAATAAAAGGTTAAGGCATGTTCCCTGAGCACTGCCTGGGAATTCTGAAGGACCTAAAATTGTCCACTGTTTGTCTCATTGACTCTCCCAGCTTTGAGCTTCTGCAAATATAAGGCTGTAGAATTGCTTGGGATTTTTTGTTTATTTATTTTACAGAAGTATGGAATTCACCTGTAAGAGTGAACCTAAAATTAGTTGCCAAACTCTCAGCTATTTGTTTTGGGCTCCCTTATTCCACATGAAGAAGGCATGTTAAGGGAAAGATAGTAGGATCTGGTTTTGATATCTATTTTGTGTTAAGATGAATCCTACCCTAAACTCCACTGACTCTATTAACTAGCTCTCTGCTGACTTAAAAGCGCTTCAAAGTAAGATTAATAAGATGTAGGTTGGTACTTCTGGATGCGGAGAAGCAGTGACCACACAGCTATGAAAAACATTAGCGTGACCTTCTCTGGAAGCACACACATAACTAAAAACATCAAAGTGCTCAGGAAAGTCAGGTCAAAGAATCAAAATGTAAACCAAAAACGATTTGAAAATTTGGCTTATTTTGACTTCAATAATTTTCTGTGCATCATTTACCCCTGGGTAAAATGAAGGCATTACCGTCAAGTTCAACCATCAGCTATACTTTGAAAATATATTCATTAAACTTTGTAAAGAAAGAAGATTTTATGGTGAAGCACCAGAGAAAAGCCCCGTAAGAAATTAATAATTCTGTATTCAGTGCTGTATGCAGTAAATAATGCATTGAGCCACACGCTGAACGATGAGACTAAATGAAATATTGAAGAGTTGCTCTTTCAGCAAGCAAGTCCATTCTGTGCGGCAGGGATTCTGTCTAAAGAGAAGAAGTGATCGCATATTTAGGACTGTATTACAGTGCATGCACACTGGGACACTAAATTAAAACTTTGCAGGTATCCTTAAGTCTGACATTTCCTAATTTTTGAGTACTTGACTTTGTGACCTTGAAAATGGGTTATTAAAATGATGCTAGTCTTTTTTTAATGCTATTTCCCTGTTTTGTTTTGTTTATTTTTTATTTTTTCAATAGGCATCAGACACCTGTTTTACAGATGGTAGAAAAGACAGGTAATCCCTAGCTGGGACCTGAAGGGCAGCTCAAAAACTTGAGCTGGCTGGGGAGTATATAAAATTGGACAAGAGAGTGACATAGGTCACACAGAGGGGTGATCTTATTCTCTGTATTACATATGGATAACTTATCTGACCATCCTAGTCCAGCATCAGTGAAAAACAGAGGCTTGAAAGCCAACAGAATCATAGCACAGAACCACCAAAATTCTCAATCACAAACAAATTTGCTTTTTGTCTTAAACATATATAAAGTCCAGTCTTCCAAGAGTACACAAAGCCTGACAGGCTATAAAGACTGATTTTTTTTTTCCTCTGAAGCTCTGTAGGCATCACAGCTTCAGGATATGCTCATTTTTAAAACAAGTGCAAGCCTAGTGCTTGTTTGGATTGTAGAACTAAGACATTAGGTATGCTCAGTACTAATCTGAATGCAATTTACACGAATAACCAGCCAGAGAACTGCACACTCTCCTGCCTTTCCCTTCCAAGGTGATAAATGTTCTTACATGTCTCAGGGATTGCTCTTCATTTTTTAAGATAAATAAAGGTTTATGAAGAAACATCAGTTTTACATGAAAAACTCTATTTTGCCTATAACTTTTGTCATTATTGTATTTGCACTTCAACTTTGCATTAAGCCCCTGCATTACCACACCATGGCACATTACTCATCCTCCTACATGTCTAACGTGCAGTTAGAAAAGCAAGAATCCTCTCTGCCTTCTGCATTTCCCCTCCTCTCTCCTTTCTGTCTTTTCCCGTGTTCTCCATTGTGTGCTTGCGGATCTCCCAGTTCTTACCCCATTCTTCATCGCCTTCCTCCTTTCCCTTCTGATCCTCTGCAGTTACCATTCAAGCCCACACTGCTGAATCCACTTCTTCCTGACTGCCACCTGATCCCATCTGGAAATCTCTGTGATGGAGCGGCATTGATGGTAGGGTCCTTGGCTGCATTAAAGACGTAGGAAGAGACCCTGGTATTAAGCACAAATAAAGAGGCAAGGTGATTCTTCCTCCCAATCCTTTGAAGGCCTTAGGTGTATACAGATCTCCTGCCCTTCCTCCCTCCAGATGTTCTGCCAACCCACTTCTACCTGCCTTTCCTTGCTGAGCTTCTAGGCCCATGCCCTCTGCCCGATGGCCTCCTCCTGTGGATTCCACCAGAAGGCTTCCAGCAGCAACTGTCTAGACTTGGGTGTGGCAGGTGGATCCTGCAGGTGGCTTTGCTAATCAAAACACAAGAGCCTTCTGTTGTGGTTTAACCCGGCTGGCAGCTAAACACCACGCAGCCGTTTGCTCACCCTCCCCCCTCCCTCTCTGGGATGGGGGAGAGAAACGGGAAAGTGAAGCCTGTGAGTTGGGATAAAGACAGTCTATTAAGACAGGAAAATAATAATAATAATAATAATAATAATAATAATAATAATAATAATAATAATAATAATAATAATAATAATAATGTGTACGAAACAAGTGATGCACAATGCAATTGTTCACCACCCGATGAATGATGCCCAGCCTATCCCCAAGCAGCCGGCCCCCCACCCCGGCCAGCCACCCCTATATATTGTTTAGCATGACGTCAGATGGTATGGAATACCCCTTTGGCCAGTTTGGGTCAGCTGTCCTGGGTCTGTCCCCTCCCAGCTCCTGCTGCACCCCCAGCCTGCTCGCTGGCAGGACAGAGTGAGAAGCCGAAAAGTCCTTGGCTTGGTGTAAGCACTGCTCTGCAACAATTAAAACATAAGCATGTTATCAGCCCTCTTCTCATCCTAATCCAAAACATAGCACCCTACCAGCTACTAGGAGGAAAATTAACTCTGTCCTAACTGAAACTAGGACACCTTCACAAGGTATTACTCTGCCAGGACGGCTTGAAGTCAGGCTCAGGGGCCTGCCTGCAGAGCCTTCCCACAGGCCACAGAGGTGGCAGCAAAAGCCATCGGGTGGATGCCCTCAGCAGCCCAGCCCCTCCACCTCTCCTGTTTCAGTGACAAGCCAGCAGGCCACCTCAACACTGTCAGCTTGGTGTTCTTTGCATTTGGCTCCTCAGACCAGGTTCCCCAAACATCCACATCCTGGTTCACGTCAGCTTGGCACTGCCCTGTCGCCCTCAGCCCCACGTCTCCACCTACCAGCACAGAGACATGTCCGCAGCTGCCTGTTACAGAAACACACCTCTACAGGGGCTCGTTTTCCTTGATGTGATGTGTGGGGGAAGATGTTCCTGTGGTTACAAAATTAGTATCATAGTCAGCAGCCAGAGTGTGCTTCTTGTCCGTGTCAAAAATATTTCCTATAACCCTGGAGAGGGAGATTCAAGCAGGACTCATTATAAGAACCTTATCATTTCCAGAGACCAGAGAGGAGTGTGAGCAAATAGTCTGACCTAGCTGCCAAGTTGCTAAATGTGTAAAATGAAGTAAAAGGGGTACAGCCCTTAACATTACTGTGGCTCAGCTTCCTGTTCCACGGAAACAAGCTTTATAGCTTTGCCATGGTTGAGCAGTGGAAGTTTCACTGTTAGGTACCAGCTCCTGCACCCAGTAGGCCAGACTCAAATAGATGATCTTTATCTAGATCCACACTGAAATCCATAACCATTAATCTAAAAAAGAAAAATATCACATATTCATTATTTTTCCTGTCATGTTTCTCTTCCAATACACATTCATAAATAGAAATGAAAGAACAACTAATGTGCCTTTAGTTGCTGTGCTTGTCTGTTTTCCAATCATAATTCCTGACCTGCTTCAACAAACAGGAGAACAAACATATTTGCTTTTGATAAATTAAAATGGTTTGGTGTGTTTCTTTATTACAATCTTTTTTATTTTTATTTATTTATTTTTAAAGTGTTTTCCTTACACTGATTCTCTTTGTTTGTGGCTCAGTGGTGATCTAATCTGGTGCAAGAGTAACTGCCCTACAGAGGATTCAAACTGTGATTGTAATCTGGTGTTTAGCATCTGAAAGTGAGTATAGACTTTATAAACCCAAGCACAACTGGCAGAGAAGAACAGGAGCCTGCAGTGATCCAAGGGGAGAAGGTAAGGAAGCTCTCCAGTGGTGATGTTGGCAGGCTGGACAGAGGGATGCAGTTCTTCCAACACACCTACCAGGAACTGATGGGCAGGAACCACCCAGCAGCATGCCTCAGCAGAGTGGTTCAGACTAACAGGATGCATATTGCAGGTGAGTAGCTGGGTCTCCAGTACTCAGAGGCTTTGTTTATGAGATGTGGAAAAGCCTGGGATCATCAATATTTGATGTGGAAAGAGAACATATAAGAGATTTCATGTTCGATAGAGACAGAGGAAATAATCTGTATCATGGGCATTCAAAATGGAATTAATTTCTACTAATTTGTCTACTATGAAGACACCTACAGCTAAACTGGTCTTTATTGAATGCTTTGAGATCCAAGGAGGGAAATAGGCATTTTTAGGATGTGAGGCAACTGCTTCGTATGCCTCCTCTAGGATGAGTTCCAGAGCCCACAGTTCTGACCACATCCATTGGCCAGAGTGAATCCCTTGGAGTCAGCTGCGCTCAGTGGGGTCTTGATTCAAAGTCTGTTTTACCCCTCACACTAGTGCTCCACCAAGGCTAGAGCAGAAGCTTATAGAAAAAACAGTATCTACAGAATTGCAAGAGAGAAAACTGGACACTGGACACCTTTCCATGCCAAAAAAAAATCTGTTAGACTCTTCTCCTTGCATCAGGGAGTGGTTCTTTTTTTTTTTTTTTTTTTTTTTTCAAATTAAGCAGGCATAATTCCAGAACCATTTCTAGCATTTCTTCAGTAAAATTAATCTTGCAGATAAAGATGAAAGATGTCTTCTCTACTTTGTCCCAGAGAAAAAAAACTTAACTGGAGCTCATATTGGTTGCAGCTATCACCAGTGCCAAAAATAAAATGAAAGCAAGGAATTACAGGACGAAGGTTTAAGAAAGCCATGTGGCTAGGGCGGTCACTTCCTACCTGGTAATGCTGGAGTGCTGAGCTCATCTTGCACAGTGCAGGTCTGCAGCAGTGGGACTGATGTCGAAGAGCTGTACTGCAGGAACAGCAATGCACATAAGTGCCACCCAAGGCTGAGTCAAAAGTGTAACAATGCCAGGACTAGTAACTGGACTGGGACATCAGGCTGGGTGCAGGTAGACTGAAAGTGCATTAATACACCTAAGCTTTCTTAAAAGTTAAAAACTGCTGACAAAATGCCTAAAGCAAGAGCACACAGACATCCCAACAATATGTGTGGTCCATTCCCCAGGCTCTGTACATATGTTCTGATGTTTGTGAGATCTTAACAGTCAGCATCCAAGACACTTCACAAGATGGACAAAAGCCCATGTATAGTAAAGAAAACCCCACTTGGGACAACTCCTCTTGGGACAACATCCCTAAATACAGGCCTGGGGAGCAGTGCCAGCTACATAGTATCTCAGCAGAAGCCAGCATGGCAGCACTGAGGCAGGCTGCATCATTTGCTCCTTAAGCAAACTCAAAAGAAGGCTGTGCTCTGCTAGGCAAGGAAACCTCTCCCCCTCCTTGGAGCAGATCTATTTCCTGAGTTGCCTTTGGGAAAAGCACTGATTATAAGTCAGTAGGAAACACCATGGAGAGGAAATTGCTAAGTGCACCCAAGTGACTGCAGCACATTACTGAAACTGCAGCACTGTGCTGTGAGACTGAGACAGACAGGGAAGTCACCATGCAGAGGGGGATTCCCAGCAGAAGCACAGGCTAAACAGGTAATGAACGCTGCAGTGCGTGCAAACTTGGAAAGATACTGTTTGGCATGAGAGACTTTGCAGTCCATGAACTGTCAGCTGGGCACATGGAAATCACCTGAGCAGACTTGTCCAGTCCTAGAAGTGGGAACCACTTGGGCATGACCCTGGATCTGGGAGCTGTGGTCTGGAGGACACTCAGTGATAACAACTGCAGGTGATCAGCTGCAATAGGGCAGCAGTAGGTCTGATGTGCAGGGTGTGAATATGCTGCCCTGAAGTGCATACATAAAAATGGATGTTGGAACATTCCTCCACTGGATAATGCTCATTTCTTTAAATTAACATTTTTGGAGGTTCATAGAATCGTAGAATATCCTGAGTTGAAAGGGACCCACAAGGATCATTGAGTCCAACTCCAGGTTGGAGGTTTATTAGCTTCAGAAGAAATTGTTTTCTCAAGTCTAGGATGGCATTTTTGCACTGGGAGAAGTTTCTATTGTGGAATTACTAATGACACAGTAGTGAGGGCATTCATGCAGATTAGAAAGCCTGCAAGGCCAGATCCTCACAATTACTTTGGTCATCGGCCTGGGACTCAAAGAGAGCTCGTGAGTCTCTGAAGCAGAAACAAAACAACTAGGTCCAAAGTAGGAATCAGCATAAGATGCTGCTCCTTGGTATCACAAACCATCAGGAGCAAGTCAGCAGGGCAGAAAGCAAAGAACCTTTTATGAAGTAAAGTGACTGGAAGCAATCCCTTCCTGCCAGATCTGGACTCACCTTTGCAGAGGATAAGTGGAAGATACAAACAGGGACTGAAGGGTTTGACAGGCGAGGCTGGACTTACTGTGCAACAGAGAGCCACTGGCATCACCCCACAGTCAGGAGACCCCAGGAAGTTTTGCATTGAGCAGTGCAAATCCCAGCATGAACAGTTCTCAGCAGAGTGAGAATGATGAGTGAGCATTGTTTTCAGCAAGCTTACCTGGCCAACCACAGCTTGCCAACATGGCTCAGAGCAGCAAGTAGTCTGGAAGACTGCTGCAGATAGGACTTAGGAGGTGAGGAATCTGTGGAATAATTTTCAGTAATGGGCACATCTGAAGGACACCGTTGTCCAGGAGCCATCATCATCTTGCCAAACACCAGTGAGACTCCCACTACTGATCATCAACTTAGACAGAATAGAAAAAAAATCTTTTTTTTGTGTGTGTGTGTGAAAAAGAGAAAAATAAATCGTAACAGCAACAAACACACTCCCATCTAACATATGATTACATTTCAAATGTAATTGCAGATGCTTCCAGAGTATGCAGATGTATTTAGTCTCAAAAAGCAGAGCTAATTTATTCATAAGCAGATCTGCAAGGCTGCACAGGCAGAATCCACTCCATATTCAAGGGGATTATTAAACTGGTGGGTGTAGAGGGTTTCTCTGCAAGAGCCTCCAGTGCACAGATACAGCAGGCAGCTGAATGAGAGAGACAGGAATGACAGGCAGGCAAGGGGACCTATTTGCATGATGAAGAAATTGTCACAATGACAGCCCCAAGCTGGCAGCATTTCAGAGGGGAGAATGGCTGCACAACAGTGCAAGGGAAACATCTCTAGACACAGGGAGGCAGCCCTGCAGAGATTTACACCATGACAGAGTACATCTGTGCTCTCCGTCAGGCTGTGGTCTCAAATCTGTGGGATGTCTGGCAGGTCTTCCTGTTGGAGCCCTTCCGGTACATCTGGAAGCCACCCAGGAACATACAAACAGCGGAGAGTCAGAACCTCCAGGCAAGTTGGTGCTGCCACCTCTATGCTGCTTGGGCAGCCAGCAAAAAAAAGAGCTGTGAGGTGATAAGGAGCTTTTTTAACTGCATCTCAGCAGTTCCTGACCCCATGCATGTTCCTAATCTGCTCCAGTCATCAGTGATTTCAGGCGACTTGGTTGATTTTGTATTGGAGCAGAATAATGGAGACGTTTGAAGGTGTAGGGGAAATAAATGCAGAGTGGAAATAAGTGCAGAGAATAAATGGCTGATTGGCCCCGCTGACTCTGTTTGCTCACTGGGTCAGGGCTAGCTGCAGGGAGATGAGAAGCTGCTTCTTTCCTCCTTCCAGCTCTGGGCTGCTGCTTCCCTGCTGAGTGCCAGTGGTACATTGATCTGAG
The DNA here is from genome assembly GCF_964034855.1 of Anser brachyrhynchus. Lineage (NCBI taxonomy): Eukaryota > Metazoa > Chordata > Aves > Anseriformes > Anatidae > Anser > Anser brachyrhynchus. The sequence goes on along the minus strand of NC_137710.1, from coordinate 15,141,664 downwards.
CGCAGCAGCAGCAAGTAGCAATAAAGGCTAAGGGAGCTGGCCAAGGTGAAATGTAACCTCAGCAGCCCCAGATCAGGTGTTCAGAAGGGCTTCTCTCCCACCAACCTCAAACATCGAGTTGTGCCGAGACAGGCAGATTTCCTTTTCTTGTCTTTACAGATGAATACAAGAAAAAACGGTATTTTTTCTTTTCTCTTCCATTTCCCTCTTTTTTTAAACCTGAAGATTCTCGAAACTTTCTCAACTTTGGAAAAGTGATGGAGCTGAAAAATAAAAGTGAATTTGTCACAGTGTCACTTTCATGAATTGAAAAAATTTGTAAAGTTACAGAGTAGAAAAGGTGCAAAAAGGGCAAAAACCATGCTTAACATTCTTCATGAAACAGAAGGAAAAAAAGAAGAAAAATCTTAAACCAATGTGGTACATATTGAAAGTATGTCCTGTTGAAAAAGGTGACAGAGTGAAAAAATGGATCTAGCCCAAATTTCTCAAGGGAGAAACAACTGCTGATTCCTGCTTTCTTACAAACCTGTTCTTGCATTCCCCAGAGCTCTCTGGCCAGCCAGGAGCAAGAGTTGTTCTGCATGGTTCCCATTCCCCCTAGTAGGGAAGGGGAAGGAAAATCAGATTCTGCCGATGGCTACAGTGCTGTGGTGAAGCCAGGCAGATCTGCGGCTCAAAAACATGACTTTGACCGCCCAGGTGGACATAAGAGGAGTTTTCCTGCTACCTGGTGGAGGGCAGATGGGAACATTTGCACACAACGTGAGATGCATTTTGGAAGTCTCATCTTTTGATGAAATACTGCTAAAAGTTGGTCCAGAGGGACTTAACACATGTAGCCATGAGTGGCTGAAGAGCTGCTTAAGGTGTATGAGATGATGAACCCCTCAGGCAGCAGGGATGGGGAAAGGGCCATCAAGAATAGGAGAAAGGAAAGAGATATCACCGTGTTTTTCTCTCTTTCAGTGAATAGAAGGCAATGGTTTTATGTTTGCTGAGTGACTCTGTGAACATGGACTGCTGGAAGGACAAGCTTTGCAGGACAGCCAGCAGCAGTGGATTCACAACAATGCTGCAGCTGGTGAAGGCTGGCTGTGTTAAGACTGCTGTGAGCAAGGGCTGGAGCCAGCCCTGCTGTGCCTGATGATGGGTGGTGCTTCAGGCTGACCCTCAGCAAAGACAGGTTGGAAAGCCCTTGGGAACATCCTGTAAGGAGAAGAAACCTAGAGCCTAACTCCCCAGGGGTCTGCAAAGAGCTAGCAAAGCACAGCAGGGTAGGAGGGCATGGACTGGTCCCTCTGCAAAGTGCACATAGACAAGGGAGTAGGGCTGGATGACTGGTGCTAGGGCAGCACTGTTAGCCACTGCTGATCCATCAGGCATGCAGGTATTTGATTGTTGCCACCCTTTCTGAAGAAATAATTTATTGATTTTGATCAATCTTGATTTAAAACTTGTTTGAACTCTTGATTTAAATCCCCCTTAGTTTAAATACCCTTGTTGGAGAGGGGAAGAATTGAATGGTCTTGACCGCATGCTGGCTGGCTTCCTTCCTTCGCCAGGCTTCACAATTTCAGTTGAAAGGTTACAAGCACAAGGTTACATGGCAATGGGTGTCACGGTGCTGGATACGCACGGACAGGAGGCTGTCTTGCTCCCCATGGTCCTCCCAACATCTTCTGGGGACACGCTCGCCCAGCTCCTCTGCCACCGATGCCTGAATTAGCCACATGTTTACTTTGCCAAGCTACTGAGCAAAGGTTCTTGGGGAAAACTCTGCTCTCTCTGAAGTAATTATACGAACTAGAATGATAATTTGCATACTCTCCACTTTGACTGAACAATGGAACTAAGTCTATGTCTTAATTTGCCCTTTCCAAGTAACACAAGAAAGCAGTCTGGAAAAGCATAGCCCCTTTCTGGCACACACTGCAGCACCGTGATCCTAAAACACAAACATGGACCTGAAATTTCCCCTCAGTGTGGGGTATTTCTGGTTCAAGTCAATTTATGAGTAGTGGCCAGGGGCTGAAAAGCTCAAAGGGCTGCATCTTCCTGGTAGGTCCTGGGTCCTGATGGGTCTTCATTCCTTGCAATGGAGATTTTTTTGTAGTAGGAGCAAGCCCCCAGGATGGCAAGGAGAGAGGTGCACAAAGCATTGAGACCCAAGAGTCCCAGAATGCCTTCACCTGCCATCCTTGAACTAAGAAGATATGTGAAGCTATTGCCGAGCATTTCTGCAGGTAATTCCAGTACTGGGAAGTGTGCTGAGTACTGCTGTTTGCTTTTCAAGAAGGTTCAGATGAGGTTCAGACTGCTGCAGATAGGACTTAAGAGGAGGTGAGGAATCTGTGGAATAATTTTCACTAACGGACACATCTGAAGGATTTACCACCTTTTTTCTTATATTCCCAAAGCAAAAAAGCCACTGTGTTTTTCACTATTAATCATTCAGACTTAATTCAGCTACATGCATTGAAATGGGTAAAGCTTGCCCTGCACTTTCAAAAAGTTATTTGCCTTTCCTGGCTCCAGTTTGCAGGAGTGACTTAGGATTTCTGAAACGTCTGCAGTTGAACAGGGAACATGCAACACTGCCTGGTTTGCAGAGATATGGGCTGGCTTTTGCCAAACATTGGCTCTGTCAAGGTCTATCTAACGGAGCTCTGATTCATGCAAGGCTCTAGTCACAATTGATAATCTGGTGAATTTTTTTCCATAACTTTTTGCCCATAGTTTCTGCCTACCACCCTCATTCTGTCTGGAATTACAGCAAGGAAACTATAAGTACAGGAGACACGCAACTGCCTGCATACCCCCAGAAATACCATTGCTTTGCTCACTGAAGTATTGTCTGTTGTGCTGCCTTCTCGTGCTGCAGAGGTATAGCTCAGCAGCCACGCATCAGCAGCCTTCAGTGATGTTCACTGCATCCTGCTGAGCTAGTACTGTCATCAGAGAAGTGTCCAAAATAACTGCAGTTTTCCTTGCTTTCATTTTGTAAGCTGTCAGCCGATCCCAAATGCAAGCCCAAAAATGTCAGGATCTTTTTGACAAAGAGAGGAGACAATAATTTGACTTGCAGCTCTCAGCCTTGAAGTAATTGTGTACGACAGGGAGACCCTGCCTTGCCCAGGCCCAACTCCTAGGAAGGAGAAGGCAATAATATTACTTACCAATTTGATCTAGATGTTAATTGATTTGAGAGTTCTGTCCCTTCTCTCTGCTGGAGCAGCTAACAAGCCCGATCAAGCTCTGCCTGCTGGTTACAGATGACTTGGTGGGGATAATTACATTGATGAAACTCTCAGACTCTAAAGGGAGGAGGCCCAACCTCAGAAATAGTTGAAAGGCTTCTAAATACCAGACATTGGAGCCCAAACTCAAAGCAAGCGCATGAGCTGTAAACACTTTTCCTTACATTTGGCCAAATCCATTTTAAACAAAGTTGCTGCTGGATTGGAGTCTGAGCTGTCCCATGGTAATGAGAAATGGAAGGGTGGAAATGAACAGGAAAAATCCTCAGGAAATAGTAATCATCCTCATTTCGAGATGCTCAGAGGCCAGGGTTTCAGGCATACTTCAGTTTGTATTTATCACATGGGAAACCAGAGAGAAAAGTAGGGCAGGAAAATACGTCCAAGATTGCTGCAGCTACAACTTAAGGGCATCGTGTTAACAGGCATCCAGGGTACATGTGCTTCCCAACACCACAGTTGAAAAGCAAGGACAGAAACTCAAGGACCACAAAGCCTTGTGTCCCCTACAGAAAGAAAGGGCAGGTCAAAAGGTATTTCCAACATCTTAATCCCAGACGCAGAAAGTCAATCAAATAGATAAACAAAACCAGCAAGGCTCTCCATCAGTCACAGAGGAAGATTACTCCCTAAACAGAAGTCTGATCAGCAAAGTCTTGAATAGGGGACCCAGATCCATCACAGACATTTCCAAGATTCCTCAGTTCCCTGGGAGCACCAGGGTACCACGCCCATCTTTCCATCCTTTGTTCTTGCCCATCTCCAATGCTCCCGCTCTACAAGTCGGTTTTAATATTTGTTACAGTAATGGCAGCCCTTAATCACTCTTTCAAGTCTCTCACAGAGGTGTAGAAGCAAAAATCAGCATCCTTACCTCTGTTTTACAAGTGAGCAAAACGAGCAAAAAAAAAAATCAGCCAGAAGCAAGAGAAGCCTCTTGGCATGCACCTCCCTCAAAAATTGGCCCAAGTTCTCAGGTACCTAGCCTGAAGGGTTCTGCGGACTGAATCCACAAGTCCCTCTCTCTCTGGAAGAGGCCAAAAAATTTCAGAAAGTATGCCTGGGAGGAGGAACGGGTAGCTACTGGGCTTGCACATAATTCCCAATTTGGCCAAAATTCAGGTAGCCAAAAGACAAGGGGCAATGTCCATAAAATGGTGCACAGTGAGTTCCACACCAATATGCGAAAGAACTTCTTCATAATGAGGGTGATGGAGCACTGCAACAGGCTGCCCACGGAGGTCGTGGAGTCTCCTTCTCTGGAGATATTCAAGAGCTGTCTGGATGCCTACCTGTGCAACCTGCTCTAAGGAACCTACCTTGGCAGGCGGGTTGGACCCGATAATCTCTGGAGGTCCCTTCCAACCCCTACAATTCTGTGATTCTATAAGCAGCTGGTGGAAGTCGCACAATCGCCAGCACTTGTTGTGGGTGAAGTCAACTTTCCGGACACATGCTGGAAATTTGATACAGCCCCGAGGAAGCAGTCTAGGAGGTTCCTGGACTGTGTGGAAGACAGCTTCCTGACTCAGCTGGTTAGTGAGCCTACTGGGGGGATACCCCACTAGACCTGCTGTTCATGAACAAAGAAGAGATGTTGTGGGAGATATGACATTTGAGACCCTGCTGTAGCCAAGGCTGTACAATCCAGGTCATTATATTTCTTGTAGAATTTTGGTTTGAACTCTGGCTTGGGCTCAGTGGTCTGGAGCTGGCAAAGCCATTGGGGAGGCTTGGGTGGTTTCCTAGTGGTCGATTCTGACCCAGCCCATACAAGACCCATAATTCACTATATCTTGCACAAAGTCACCCCAAGTAGTTACAGGGACCTGCTTCTGTGGAAGCCAAGTGCCATCCAGGGCAGCATTCCTAGCACAGGCAGTTTGTATGTGGTCTTGGACACTAGCTACGTGTGTCTTTATGCTGTCTGGGAGGCCACAGATAAGGGGGAGTTAACCTTGCCAGCTGAATCCTGGCTAGCTTTGGGGATCTCCGTGAGATCCTTCTCCTGCATCGCTTGTATGCAGGCTGGTTTTTGAACAGATGCAGCCAAATGGGAGAACCCTGAAGTCTTCATGAGAAGGGATTGTCCTCTTTCTTGTGGGTCTATTCCACTGACCCAATAGGCAGGTAAAATGAATCTATGCCCCTAACCCAATAGGCAGTTAATATGTTTATTTAACGTATAAATGCTATCGCAGGTATTCCTCACCAAAGTGAAGGTGAAGGTGCAGAGCTTACCAAGGAGGTGTCCCTGTCTTGGTGGAGAAGGAGCACAGAACATCGACTGCCTCTTCTAGGTTTTCAATTTTTCTTCTCCCCCCCAACCCCCCAGCTCTCCCTTTTTTCCTCACTCTAGGGTTTTGCTGTCATTAACTTCTTTACCACTACCTCCTAACACTTTTATATCCTAAGCTTATCTGTCCCACCCTGGGATGACAATGAGCATATTTTGGGCAAAAAGTTGCGTATTATAGTCTTCTATGTTTAGCATGTACTTCCTTAATCTCATTATCTTATTAAGAGATAACTTTAATGTTTATTTTATAAGGAGTGAAGAAAAAGGTTTCACTTTGGGCACCGCAGACTTCAAGATTCTGTTCTGATGCCCAAAGAGGGTTTGTCACAGCCTGGGTATGCTGCTTTTGTTCAGAACTAAGGCATGTAGGCCCAACTTTTCCAGTGTGCTCCAGGCACCTGTCAGGACCCCCTGGGGCAGGACAGCCCAGCCGTGAGCTTGAGAGAGCTGGGCCATGGACGTCCTGGCTGCGGAGCTTCTCAGGGGCACAGGTATGGTGGAACCAAAAGAGAGTGTTCAGCTCCAGGGGAAAGAGAGAGAAGTCCGCCCTGTGGCACTTGGGGGCTCATGGACTCGCACATGCAGCACCTCACTCAGGACCAAGCATGGGGACGCAGCTCCTTGGGAAGCCAAGGACAGGGACCGTGACCACATGGCAGCCCTGTGCTGTGAGGTGCAGTGCATATTGTGACCCGGAGTGGTGCTAGGCAACCGCCATGTCCCAGTGCAGGGCTGACAGGCACAGCCTCAGTCACCCCCAAGGCAGAGCTGGCCCCAGCCCAGACGTGCGGCTCCCAACAGGGTCCTGGGGCACCAGTGCAGGTGGGCTCGAGCTGGATGGTCTTTAAGGTCCCTTCCAAGCCCAGGCATTGTAGGATTCTATGAGGGAGGCAGTGCACAGGGAAAACGGGGTGGGGTGCTGATGTCTGAAGAAAGCAAAGAAACAACAAAACTAAGAGGAGGATTCAAACTAACAAAAGTGGTAGGATTGAAGGAAAGACCAAAGAAAGAAAAGGTCATAATGAAAAGAAACAACCAGACAAAACAAAAATCAAACAAAAACTGTCTATTCCATTGTTGCAGGGTTGGGAACGTACACCGATGGACACAAAGGAATTAGAGCAACAGCCTTGGAGGAGTTTGAGGCAGCAAGCCGAGGTTTCAGCTGTGTTCAGAGAATGCCAAAAGGAAAGGCTGAAAGAGATGCTTGGAAAGAGCTTTATGGGGCAAACAGGACCAGACCTCAACAGCTGGAGAAAAACCTGGGGAACCTCCGTGCAATTTGAGGTAATTCGTGAGAGCTATAGGACATGCAGACACAGGCAGGTAACAAATACCAGACAGGTATTCTGCTTTTGCCGAAACTTAGTCCGAGGGAGCTGCTAGGACCCGGCAGCCCTCTTGAGGGAGGCTGACGAGGCGTAGGCAGAGCCAGCAACGCCCCCTTCCGGCCGTTCAAAGGCAGCCCTTAGGGAGCGCGGCGAACAGGGCTGGTAAAGACGGCGAGGCGCGTCATTTTGCGTCAGTTTGCGCCGGCAGGGCGCGCTCAGGCAGGGCAGAGCGTTCCGCCCCGCTCACAAGAGCAGCTCATCTACCGGCTGGCTGTGTATAGGTAAAGCGCCATGGTCATCACGAGGCAGAGAGCTCTTTTTCGATAGTCTGTGGCCATCCAGAGTGAGTGCCCGCTCAAAAATGCGGCATTTCAGGTCTCTGGATGCACGGAGTGCCTGGGCCTGTTGCTGCCCTCCGCGGGCGGCAGAGACACCGTGTGTGTGAGGTGTGAGCAGGTGGACGGCCTGCTCAGCCTGGTGGCGGAGCTCAAGGAGGAGGTGGAGAGGTTGAGGGCCCTCAGGGAGTGCGAGCAGGAGACAGACCTGTGGAGCAACTCCCTGCAAGGCCTGAAGGAAAGGCACCGGGGTGAGACACCCCAAGCAGTGGTGGACCCCCTGCCCTGCAGAGCAGAGGGAGGGGACCTAGGAGATGAGGAGGAATGGAAACAGGTCCCTGCTCGACATCGCAGGCAACCCCCCTCCCTACCGGCCCAGCCTTCCCAGGTGCCCTTACACAACAGGTTTGAGGCCCTGGAACTTGAGAGACTGGTGGGTGAGGATGAGGTGAACAGCCTACCCAAGAGGATGCCTAAGGCGAGGAAGTCAACTCCACGCCTCAGGACTGCCTCCACTAAGAAAGAAAGAAGGGTGATCATTGCAGGTGACTCCCTTCTCAGGGGAACAGAGGGCCCTATTTGTCGACCTGACCCTACTCATAAGGAAGTCTGCTGCCTCCCTGGGCCAGGGTCAGGGACATTGCCAGAAAGCTTCCTAACCTGGTTCACCCTTCTGACTACTATCCTCTTTTGGTAGTCCAGGCTGTCAGAGATGATACTGAAGAGAGAAGCCTGAAGGTTATCAATGGGACTTTAGAGGACTGGGACGATTGGTAGATGGAGCGGGAGTACAGGTCGTGCTTTCCTCCATCCCTACAGTGGCAGGGAGGGGTTCAGAGAGGACTCAGCCCACCTGATAAACAGGTGGTGCAGAGGCTGGTGCCTACACAGAAATTTTGTTTTTTTTTTTTGACCATGGGGTGCTTTACTCAGCACCTGGCCTGCTAACTGCAGATGGGTCCCACCTGTCTCAAAGGGGAAAACAGACACCAGCACAGGAGCTGGCAGGGCTCATTGAGAGGGCTTTTAACTAGGTAGAAAGGGGGACAGGGACCAGGGGAGGGAGTAAGGCTCGTTAGAGGTGTGCCAGGGGGAACAGTGTCAGGGCTGGGGGAGCAGGCGATGGCCCAGCTGAAGTGCATCTACACTAATGCATGCAGCATGGGCAACAAACAGGAGGAGTTGGAAACCATCATGCAGCAGGCTAGCTATGACTTGGTTGCCATCACTGAAATGTGGTGGGACCAATCCCATGACTGGAGTGCTGCAATGACTGGCTATAGGCTCTTCAGAAGAGACAGGCAGCACAGAAGGGGTGGTGGTGTGGCTCTCTATATTAGAGAGTGTTTTGATGTTGTGCAACTCGAGGCTGAGACTGGGAATGATAAGGTTGAGTCCCTATGGGTTAGGATCGGCGGGAAGGCCAACAAGGCAGGCATCCTGGTGGGGGTCTGTTCCAGACCACCAAACCAGGATGAGGAGATGGATGAGGAATTCTACAGGCAGCTGGCAAAAGTTGCGAAATCGTCGGCTCTTGTCCTCGTGGGGGACTTCAACTTCCCAAACATATCCTGGACATGCAATACAGCTTAGGGGAAGCCGTCTAGGGAGTTTCTGGAGAGCGTGGAAGATAGTTTCCTGACACAGCTGGTTAGTGAGCCTACCGGGGAGGTGCCCTGCTGGACCTTCTGTTCACAAACAGAGAAGGACTGGTGGGAGATGTGGTGGTCGGGAGCTGTCTTGGGCAAAGTGACCACAAAATGGTAGAGTTCTCTATTCTTGGCGAAGTCAGGAGGGGGACCAGTAAAACTGCTGTCTTGGACTTCCACAGGGCAGACTTGGAGCTGTTCAGGACACTGGTTGGCAGAGTCCCTTGGGAGGCAGTTCTGAAGGGCAGAGGAGTCCAGGAAGGCTGGGCACTCCTCAAGAAGGAAATCTTAAAGGCTCGGGAGAGGTCTGTCCCCACGTGCCCAAAGACGAGCTGGTGTGGAAGAAGACTGGCCTCGCTGAAGAGGGAGTTGTGGCTAGAGCTTAGGAAGAAAAAGAGGGTTTATGATCTTTGGAAAAGAGGGCAGACCACTCAGAAGGATTATAAGGATGTTGTAAGAATGTATAGAGACAAAATTAGAAAGGCCAAAGCTCATCCGGAGCTCAATCTGGCTACTGCTGTTAAAGATAACAGAAAATGTTTTTGTAAATACATTAACAAGAAAAGGAGGACTAAGGAGAATCTCCATCTTTTACTGGATGCGGGGGGAAACTTAGTGACGAGAGATGAGGAAAAGGTTGAGGTGCTTAATGCCTTCTTTGCCTCGGTCTTTAGTGGCAAGACCAGTTGTTCTCTAGATACCCAGTACCCTGAGCTGGTGGAAGGGGATGGGGAGCAGGATGTGGCCCTCATAATCCACGAGGAAATGGTTGGCGACCTGCTACAGCACTTAGATGTACGCAAGTCGATGGGGCCGGATGGGATCCACCCGAGGGTACTGAGGGAACTGGTGGAAGAACTGGCCAAGCCGCTTTCCATCATTTATCAGCAGTCCTGGCTATCAGGGGAGGTCCCAGTCAACTGGCAGCTACCAAATGTGACGCCCATCTACAAGAAGGGCCGGAAGGTTGACCCAGGAAACTATAGGCCTGTTAGTTTGACCTTAGTGCCAGGGAAGCTCATGGAGCAGATTATCTTGAGTGTCATCATGTGGCACTAGCAGGGCAACCAGGCGATCAGGCCCAGTCAGCATGAGTTTATGAAAGGCAGGTCCTGCTTGACAAACCTGATCTCCTTCTATGACAAAGTGACGCGCTTGGTGGATGAGGGAAAGGCTGTGGATGTGGTCTACCTTGACTTCAGTAAGGCTTTTGACACCGTTTCCCACAGCATTCTCCTTGAGAAACCGGCTGCTCTTGGCTTGGACAGGCGTACGCTTCATTGGGTTAAAAACTGGCTGGATAGCCAGGCCCAAAGAGCTGTGGTGAATGGAGTTAAATCCAGTTGGAGGCCGGTCACTAGTGGAGTCCCCCAGGGCTCAGTACTGGGGCCAGTTCTCTTTAATATCTTTATTGATGATCTGGATGAGGGGATTGAGTGCACCCTCAGTAAGTTTGCAGATGACACCAAGTTAGGTGCGTGTGTCGATCTGCTCGAGGACAGGAAGGCTCTGCAGGAGGATCTGGATAGGCTGGAGCGATGGGCTGAGGTCAACTGCATGAAGTTCAACAAGGCCAAGTGCCGGGTCCTGCATCTGGAGCACAACAACCCCAAGCAGCGCTACAGGCTGTGAGATGAGTGGTTGGAAAGCTGCCTGGCCGAGAAGGACCTGGGAGTACTGGTTGGTAGTCGGCTGAATATGAGCCAGCAGTGTGCTCAGATGGCCAAGAAGGCCAACAGCAACCTGGCTTGCATAAGAAGCAGTGTGGCCAGCAGGTCTAGGGAAGTGATTGTGCCCCTGTACTCGGCTCTGGTGAGGCTGCACCTCGAGTACTGTGTTCAGTTTTGGGCCCCTCGCTACAAGAAGGACATGGAGGTGCTCGAGAGAGTCCAGAGAAGGGCGACCAAGCTGGTGAGGGGTCTGGAGAACAAGTCTTACGAGGAGCGGCTGAGGGAGTTGGGATTGTTCAGCCTGGAGAAGAGGAGGCTCAGGGGCGACCTCATCGCACTCTACAGGTACCTTAAAGGAGGCTGTAGCAAGGTTGGCGGTTGGTCTGTTCTCCCATGTGCCTGTGACAGGACGAGAGGGAATGGGCTAAAGTTGCGCCAGGGGAGGTTTAGGTTGGATATTAGGAAAAACTTCGTTACTGCAAGGGTTGTTAGGCATTAAAATAGACTGCCCAGGGAAGTGGTTGAGACACCATTCCTGGAGGTCTTTAAAAGACGTTTAGATGTAGAGCTTAGCGATATGGTGTAGTGGAGGACTTCTTACTATTAGGTCAGAGTTTGGACTCGGTGATTTGGAGGTCTCGTCCAACCTAAATGACTCTGTGATTCTGCGGTACCTAGAGCTAAATGTCTCTCAAACAGAATCCCAAACATTTCCAGAAGCTTCTCTGGAGGAAGCAGTGGTAGCTAAGCTAGCAGGCATGCAGCTACCTCCAAAGTAGGGCCAAAATTGTGAGAGACCTAAGCTTCTCCTGAGATTGTCTGTCCCACTCTGGGATGACAATGAGCATATTTTGGGCAAAAAGTTGAGTATTATAGTCTTCTATGTTTAGCATGTACTTCCTTAATCTCATTATCTCCTTAAGAGTTAACTTTAATGTTTATTTTATAAGGAGTGAAGAAAAAGGTTTCACTTTGGGCACCGCAGACTTCAAGATTCTGTTCTGATGCCCAAAGAGGGTTTGTCACAGCCTGGGTATGCTGCTTTTGTTCAGAACTAAGGCATGTAGGCCCAACTTTTCCAGTGTGCTCCAGGCACCTGTCAGGACCCCCTGGGGCAGGACAGCCCAGCCGTGAGCTTGAGAGAGCTGGGCCATGGACGTCCTGGCTGTGGAGCTTCTCAGGGGCAGAGGTATGGTGGAACCAAAAGAGAGTGTTCATCTCCAGGGGATAGAGAGAGAAGTCTGCCCTGTGGCACTTGGGGACTCCTGGACTCGCACATGCAGCACCTCGCTCAGGACCAAGCATGGGGACGCAGCTCCTTGGGAAGCCAAGGACAGGGACCGTGACCACATGGCAGCCCTGTGCTGTGAGGGGCAGTGCATATTGTGACCCAGAGTGGTGCTAGGCAACCGCCATGTCCCAGTGCAGGGCTGACAGGCACAGCCTCAGTCACCCCCAAGGCAGAGCTGGCCCCAGCCCAGACGTGCGTCTCCCAACAGGGTCCTGGGGCACCAGTGCAGGTGGGCTTGAGCTGAATGGTCTTTAAGGTCCCTTCCAACCCCAGGCATTGTAGGATTCTATGAGGGAGGCAGTGCACAGGGAAAATGGGGTGGGGTGCTGATGTCTGAAAAAAGCAAAGAAACAACAAAACTAAGAGGAGGATTCAAACTAACAAAAGTGGTAGGATTGAAGGAAAGACCAAAGAAAGAAAAGGTCATAATGAAAAGAAACAACCAGACAAAACAAAAATCAAAGAAAAACTGTCTATTCCATTGTTGCAGGGTTGGGAACGTACACCGATGGACACAAAGGAATTAGAGCAACAGCCTTGGAGGAGTTTGAGGCAGCAAGCCGAGGTTTCAGCTGTGTTCAGAGAATGCCAAAAGGAAAGGCTGAAAGAGATGCTTGGAAAGAGCCTTAAGGGTCAAACAGGACCAGACCTCAACAAATGGAGAAAAAAGTGGGGAACCTCCGTGCAATTTGAGGTAATCCGTGAGAGCTACAGGACATGCAGACAGAGGCAGGTAACAAATACCAGACAGGTAAGCTGCTTTTCCAGAAGTAATGCAGGTAAGGCAAAATTTTCCCAAAGTACAATGTGGTGGAGGCAAAGGTAGCTAGCGGGCATGTACCAACGTCCAAATTAGCCAGAATTCTCTGTTACCTAGCCCAGAGGGATCCGGGTTTAGGATCCTCAAAGAAAAAATCTCTGTTGGAGGAAGCCAAATCTTTTTTCTAGAAGCATGCCGAGGTGAGAAGGCAAGGGTAGCTACCAGGCATACACTTCCCTGTAAAATTGGCCAAACTTGTGGTGTCCCTATCCTGAAGGGTTTTGCAGCTGGTCCCCAGAGCTAAAAGTGTCTCAGGCAGAATCCCATACATTTTGCGAAGGTTTTGTGGAGGAAGCGATGGCTGCTACCAGGCATGCAGCTACGTCCAAAGTAGGGCCAAAGTTGAGAGAGACGTAACGTGGAGGGGTCTTCAGCTGGTATTGACAAGCACTTGTGTATTTGGAGCTAGCCCAGAAGTTTTGGAAAACAAGATGAGGGAAGGGAAGTGAAGGTACCCAGGCAGGTACCTCCGTCCCAAATTGGGCAAAGTTGTCAGGCACCTAGCCTGAAGCGATCTGAGGGCAGGAACCCAAAGTAAATCTGTATGTGGAGGTAGGCACAAGGTTTTGGCAAACCAGATCAGGCAGAGGCAAATGAAGCCTCTTGGCATGCACCTCCGTCGAAAATTGGCCCAAGTTCTCAGGTACCTAGCCTGAAGGGTTCTGCGGACCGAATCCACATGTCCCTCTCTCTCTGGAAGAGGCCCAAAACATTTCAGAAAGTATGCCTGGGAGGAGGAACGGGTAGCTACTGGGCATGCGCATAATTCCCAATTTGGCGAAAATTCAGGTAGCTACCCCAGACGGGTACGCTGCTTTTATCCAAAACTGCAGCAGGGAGGCGAAACTTTTTCAAAAGTACAATGTGGCAGAGGCAAAGGTTGCTAGCGGGCATGTAAAAACCTCCAAACTATCCCAAATTCTCTGTTACTTAGCCCAGGGGAATCCGAGTTTAGGATCCCCAAAGAAAAAATCTCTGTTGGAGGAAGCCAAATCTTTTTTCTAGAAGCATGACAAGGTGAGATGACAAGGGTAGCTACCAGGCATATAGTTATGCATAAACTTGGCCAAACTTGTGGTGTCCCTACCCTGAAGGGCTTTGCAGCTGGTAAATCTCTGCCAGGAATAATCCCAAACATTTTGAGAAGCTTTTGTGGAGGAAGCGATGGTTGCTAGCAGGCATGCAGCTACGTCCAAAGTAGGGCCAAAGTTGAGAGAGACGTAACGTGGAGGGGTCTTCAGCTGGTATTGACAAGCAGTTGTGTATTTGGAGCTATCCCAGAAGTTTTGGAAAACAAGATGAGCGAAGGGAAGTGAAGGTACCCAGGCAGGTACCTCCATCCCAAATTGGGCAAAGTTGTCAGGTACCTAGCCTGAAGCGATCTGAGGGCAAGATCCCAAAGTAAATCTGTATGTGGAGGTAGCCACAATGGTTTGACAAACCAGATCAGGCAGAGGCAAGTGAAGCCTCTTGGCATGCACCTCCGTCGAAAATTGGCCCAAGATCTCAGGTACCTAGCCTGAAGGGTTTTGCGGACCGAATCCACAAGTCCCTCTCTCTCTGGAAGAGGCCCAAAACATTTCAGAAAGTATGCCTGGGAGGAGGAACGGGTAGCTACTGGGCATGCGCATAATTCCCAATTAGGCCAAAATTCCTGTATCTACCCTAGACGGGTACGCTGCTTTTGTGCAGAACTGCCGCAGGGAGGCGAAACGTTTTCCTAAGTAACATCTGGCGGAGGCAAAGTATTCTACCAGGCATGTAAAAACCTTCAAAGTAGCCCAAATTCTCTGTTACCTAGCCCAGGGGAATCCGAGTTTAGGATCCCCAAAGAAAAAATCTCTGTTGGAGGAATCCAAATCTTTTGCAGAAGCATGCCGAGGTGAGAAGGCAAGGGTAGCTACCAGGCATACCCTTCCCTCTAAACTTGGCCAAACTTGTGGTGTCCCTACCCTGAAGGGCTTTCTAGCTGGTACCCAGAGCTAAATGTGTGTCAGGCAGAATCCCATACATTTTGAGAAGCTTTTGTGGAGGAAGCGATGGTTGTTAGCAGGCATGCAGCTACGCCCAAAGTAGGGCCAAAGTTGAGAGAGACGTAACGTGGAGGGGTCTTCAGCTGGTATTGACAAGCAGTTGTTAATTTGGAGCTAGCCCAAAAGTTTTGGAAAACAAGATGAGGGAAGGGAAGTGAAGGTACCCAGGCAGGTACCTCCGTCCCAAATTGGGCAAAGTTGTCAGGTACCTAGCCTGAAGCGATCTGAGGGCAGGATCCCAAAGTAAATCTGTATGTGGAGGTAGCCACAAAGTTTTGGCAAACCAGATCAGGCAGAGGCAAGAGAAGCCTCTTGGCATGCACCTCCGTCGAAAATTGGCCCAAGTTCTTGGGTACCTAGCCTGAAGGGTTCTGCGGACCGAATCCACAAGTCCCTCTCTCTCTGGAAGAGGCCAAAACATTTCAGAAAGTATGCCTGGGAGGAGGAACGGGTAGCTACTGGGCATGCACATAATTCCCAATTTGGCCAAAATTCAGGTAGCTACCCTAGACGGGTACGCTGCTTTTGTCCAGAACTGCCGCAGGGAGGCAAAACTTTTTCAAAAGTACAATCTGGCGGTTGCAAAGTATGCTACCGGGCATGTACCAACCTCCAAAGTAGCCCAAATTCTCTGTTACCTAGCCCAGAGGTATCCGAGTTCAGGATCCCCAAAGAAAAAATCTCTGTTGGAGGAAGCTAAATCTTTTTTCTAGAAGCATGCCGAGGTGAGAAGGCAAGGGTAGGTACCAGGCATGCGGTTATGCATAAAGTTGGCCAAACTTGTGGTGTACCTACCCTGAAGGGTTTTGCAGCTGGTCCCCAGAGCTAAAAGTGTCTCAGGCAGAATCCATTCGCTATCCATGAGGAAATGGTTTTCGACCTGCTACGGAGCTTGGATGTGCGCAAGTCGTTGGGGCCGGATGGGATGCACCCGAGGGTACTGAAAGAACTGGCGGAGGAGCTGGCCGAGCCGCTTACCATCATTTATCGGTAGTCCTGGCTATTGGGGGAGGTCCCAGTTGACTGGCGGCTAGCCAATGTGACGCCCATCTATAAGAAGGGCCAGAGGGCAGACCCGGGGAACTATAGGCCTGTCAGTTTGACCTCAGTGCTAGGAAAGCTCATGGAGCAGATTATCTTGAGGGTCATCACGCGGCACTTGCAGGGCAAGCAGGCGATCAGGCCCAGTCAGCATGGGTTTATGAAAGGCAGGTCCTGCTTGACGAACCTGATCTCCTTCTATGACCAAGTGACGTGCTTGGTGGATGAGGGAAAGGCTGTGGATGTGGTTTACCTTGACCTCGGTAAGGCTTTTGACACAGTTCCCCACAACATTCTCCTCAAGAAACTGGCTGCTCGGGGCTTGGACTGGCGTACGCTTCGCTGAGTTAGAAACTGGCTGGATAACCAGGCTCAGAGAGTTGTGGTGAATGGAGTCAAATCTGGTTGGAGGCCGGTCACTAGTGGTGTCCCCCAGGGCTCGGTACTGGGGCCGGTCCTCTTTAATATCTTTATCGATGATCTGGATGAGGGCGTCCAGTGCACCCTCAGTAAGTTTGCAGATGACACCAAGCTAAGTGCGTGTGTCGATCTGCTCGAGGGCAGGAAGGCTCTGCAGGAGGATCTGGATAGGCTGGAGCGATGGGCTGAGGTCAACTGTATGAAGTTCAACAAGGCCAAGTGCCGGGTCCTGCACCTGGGGCGCAACAACCCCAAGCAGAGCTACAGGCTGTGAGATGAGTGGCTGGAAAGCTGCCTGGCCGAGAGGGACCTGGGAGTATTGGTCGATAGTCGGCTGAATATGAGCCAGCAGTGTGCCCAAGTGGCCAGGAAGGCCAACAGCATCCTGGCCTGCATAAGAAGCAGTGTGGCCAGCAGGTCTAGGGAAGTGATTGTGCCCCTGTACTCGGCTCTGGTGAGGCCGCACCTCGAGTACTGTGTTCAGTTTTGGGCCCCTCGCTACAGGAAGGACATGGACGTGCTCGAGCGAGTCCAGAGAAGGGCGACCAAGCTGGTGAGGGGCCTGGAGAACAAGTCTTACGAGGAGCGGCTGAGGGAGCTGGGCTTGTTCAGCCTGGAGAAGAGGAGGCTCAGGGGCGACCTCATCGCTCTCTACAGTTACCTTAGAGGAGGCTGTAAAGAGGTGGGGGTTGGTCTGTTCTCCTACGTGCCTGGTGACAGGACGAGGGGGAATGGGCGAAAGTTGCGACAGGGGAGTTTTAGGTTGGATGTTAGGAAGTACTTCTTCACCGAACGGGTTATTAAGCATTGGAACGGGCTGCCCAGGGAGGTGGTGGAGTCACCATCCCTGGAGGTCTTTAAAAGACGTTTAGATGTAGAGCTTAGCGATATGGTTTAGTGGAGTACTTAGTGTTAGGTCGGAGGTTGGACTCGATGATCTTGAGGTCTCTTCCAACCTAGAAATCTGTGATACTGTGAAGGGAAGTGAAGGTACCCAGGCAGGTACCTCCGTCGGAAGTTGGGCAAAGTTGTCAGGTACCTACCCTGAAGTGATCTGAGGGCAGGATCCCAAAGGAAATCTGTATGTGGAGGTAGCCACAATGTTTTGGCAAACCAGATCAGGCAGAGGCAAAAGAGAAGCCTTTTCGCATGTACCTCCGTCCCAAATTGGCCCAAGTTCTCAGGTACCTAGCCTGAAGGGTTCTGCGGTGAGAATCCACAAGTCCCTCTCTCTCTGGAAGAGGCCAAAAGATTTCAGAAAGTATGCCTGGGAGGAGGAACGGGTAGCTACTGGGCATGCACATAATTCCCAAATTGTCCAAAATTCAGGTAGCTACCCCAGACGGGTACGCTGCTTTTATCCAAAACTGCAGCAGGGAGGGGAAACGTTTTCAGAAGTATAATCTGGTGAGGCAAAGTTAGCTAGTGGGCATGTACCAACCTCCAAAGTAGCCCAAATTCTCTGTTACCTAGCCCAGAGGAATCCGAGTTTAGGATCCCCAAAGAAAAAATCTCTGTTGGAGGTAGCCAAAAATTTTGCAGAAGCATGCCGAGGTGAGAAGGCAAGGGTAGCTACCAGGCATACAGTTATGCATAAAGTTGGCCAAACTTGTGGTGTCCCTACCCTGAAGGGCTTTGCAGCTGGTACCCAGAGCTAAATGTGTCTCAGGCAGAATCCCATACATTTTGAGAAGCTTTTGTGGAGGAAGCGATGGTTGATAGCAGGCATGCAGCTACGTCCAAAGTAGGACAAAAGTTGAGGGGGACGTAACGTGGAGGGGTCTTCAGCTGGTATTGACAAGCAGTTGTGTATTTGGAGCTAGCCCCAAAGTTCTGGAAAACAAGATGAGGGAAGGGAAGTGAAGGTACCCAGGCAAGTACCTTGGTCCCAAATTGGGCAAAGTTGTCAGGTACCTAGCCTGAAGCGATCTGAGGAGAGGATCCCAAAGTAAATCTGTATGTGGAGGTAGCCACAAGGTTTTGGCAAACCAGATCAGGCAGAGGCAAGAGAAGCCTCTTGGCATGCACCTCCGTCGAAAATTGGCCCAAGTTCTCAGGTACCCAGCCTGAAGGGTTCTGCGGACCGAATCCACAAGTCCCTCTCTCTCTGGAAGAGGCCAAAACATTTCAGAAAGTATGCCTGGGAGGAGGAACGGGTAGCTACTGGGCATGCAGATAATTCCCAATTTGTCCAAAATTCAGGTACCTACCCCAGACGGGTATGCTGCTTTTGTCCAGATCTGCTGCAGGGAGGCAAAACTTTTTCAAAAGTACAATGTGGCGGAGGCAAACTTAGCTAGCGGGCATGTACCAACCTCCAAAGTAGCCTAAATTCTTTGTTACCTAGCCCAGAGGAATTCGAGTTTAGCGTCCCCAAAGGAAAAATCTCTGTTGGAGGAAGCCAAACCTTTTGCAGAAGCATGCCAAGGTGAGAAGGCAAGGGTAGCTACCAGGCATACACTTCCCTTTAAACTTGACCAAATTTGTGGTGTCCCTACCCTGAAGGGCTTTGCAGCTGGTACCCAGAGATAATTGTGTCTCAGGCAGAATCCCATACATTTTGAAAAGCTTTTGTGGAGGAAGCGATGGCTGCTAGCAGGCATGCAGCTACGTCCAAAGTAGGGCCAAAGTTGAGAGAGACGTAACATGGAGGGGTCTTCAGCTGGTATTGACAAGCAGTTGTGTATTTGGAGCTAGCCCAGAAGTTTTGGAAAACAAGATGAGGGAAGGGAAGTGAAGGTACCCAGGCAGGTACCTCCGTCGGAAATTGGGCAAAGTTGTCAGGTACCTAGCCTGAAGCGATCTGAGGGCAGGATCCCAAAGTAAATCTGTATGTGGAGGGAGCCACAAGGTTTTGGTAACCAAGATAAGCGGGAGGGAAGAGAAGCCTCTTGGCATGCACCTCCGTCGATAATTGGCCCAAGTTCTCAGGTACCTAGCCTGAAGGGTTCTGCGGACCGAATCCACAAGTCCCTCTCTCTCTGGAAGAGGCCAAAACACTTCAGAAAGTATGCCTGGGAGGAGGAACGGGTAGCTACTGGGCATGCACATAATTCCCAATTTGTCCAAAATTCAGGTAGCTACCCCAGATGGGTACGGTGCTTTTGTCCTGAACAGCCACAGAGAGGCGAAACGTTTTCCTAAGTACAATCTGGCGGAGGCATAGTATGCTAGCGGGCACGTACCAACCTCCAAAGTAGCCCAAATTCTCTGTTACCTAGCCCAGGGGAATCCGAGTTTAGGATCCCCAAAGAAAAAATCTCTGTTGGAGGAAGCTAAATCTTTTTTCTAGAAGCATGCCAAGGTGGGAAGGCAAGGGTAGCTACCAGGCATACAGTTATTCATAAAGTTGGCCAAACTTGTGGTGTCCCTACCCTGAAGGGCTTTGCAGCTGGTCCCCAGAGCTAAATGTGTCTCAGGCAGAATCGCATACATTTTGAGAAACTTTTGTGGAGGAAGCAGAGGTAGCTAGCAGGCATGCAGCTACGTCCAAAGTAGGGCCAAAGTTGAGAGAGACGTAACGTGGAGGGGTCTTCAGCTGGTATTGACAAGCAGTTGTTAATTTGGAGCTAGCCCAGAAGTTTTGGAAAACAAGATGAGGGAAGGGAAGTGAAGGTACCTTGGCAGGTACCTCGGTCCCAAATTGGGCAAAGTTGTCAGGTACCTAGCCTGAAGCGATCTGAGGGCAGGATCCCAAAGTAAATCTGTATGTGGAGGTAGCCACAAGGTTTTGGCAAACCAGATCAGGCAGAGGCAAGAGAAGCCTCTTGGCATGCAGCTCCGTCGAAAATTGGCCCAAGTTCTTGGGTACCTATCCTGAAGGGTTCTGCGGACCGAATCCACAAGTCCCTCTCTCTCTGGAAGAGGCCAAATCATTTCAGAAAGTATGCCTGGGAGGAGGAACGGGTAGCTACTGGGCATGCACATAATTCCCAATTTGGCCAAAATTCAGGTAGCTACCCCAGACGGGTATGCTGCTTTTCTCCAGAACAGCCGCAGGGAGGCGAAACTTTATCCTAAGTACAACCTGGCGGAGGCAAAGTATGCTACCGGGCATGTACCAACCTCCAAATTAGCCCAAATTCTCTGTTACCTAGCCCAGAGGTATCCGAGTTTAGGATCCCCAAAGAAAAAATCTCTGTTGGAGGAAGCCAAATATTTTTTCTAGAAGCATGCCAAGGTGAGAAGGCAAGGGTAGCTACCAGGCATACACTTCCCTTTAAACTTGACCAAATTTGTGGTGTCCCTACCCTGAAGGGCTTTTCAGCTGGTACCCAGAGCTAAATGTGTCTCAGGCAGAATCCCATACATTTTGAGAACCTCTTGTGGAGGAAGCGATGGTTGCCAGCAGGCATGCAGCTACGTCCAAAGTAGGGCCAAAGTTGAGAGAGACGTAACATGGAGGGGTCTTCAGCTGGTATTGACAAGCAGTTGTGTATTTGGAGCTAGCCCAGAAGTTTTGGAAAACAAGATGAGGGAAGGGAAGTGAAGGTACCCAGGCAGGTACCTCCGTCGGAAATTGGGCAAAGTTGTCAGGTATCTACCCTGAAGCGATCTGAGGGCAGGATCCCACAGCAAATCTGTATGTGGAGGGAGCCACAAGGTTTTGGCAAACCAGATCAGGCAGAGGCAAGAGAAGCCTCTTGGCATGCACCTCCGTCGAAAATTGGCCCAAGTTCTCAGGTACCCAGCCTGAAGGGTTCTGCGGACTGAATCCACAAGTCCCTCTCTCTCTGGAAGAGGCCAAAACATTTCAGAAAGTATGCCTGGGAGGAGGAACGGATAGCTACTGGGCATGCACATAATTCCCAAATTGTCCAAAATTCAGGTAGCTACCCCAGACGGGTACGCTGCTTTTGTCCAGAACTGCCGCAGGGAGGCAAAACTTTTTCAAAAGTACAATCTGGCGGAGGCAAAGTATGCTACCGGGCATGTACCAGCCTCGAAAGTAGCCCAAATTCTCTGTTACCTAGCCCAGAGGTATCCGAGTTTAGGATCCCCAAAGGAAAAATCTCTGTTGGAGGAAGCCAAATCTTTTGCAGAAGCATGCCGAGGTGAGAAGGCAAGGGTAGCTACCAGGCATACAGTTATGCATAAAGTTGTCCAAACTCGTGGTGTCCCTACCCTGAAGGGCTTTGCAGCTGGTACCCAGAGCTAAATGTGTCTCAGGCAGAATCCCATACATTTTGAGAAGCTTTTGTGGAGGAAGTGATGGTTGCTAGCAGGCATGCAGCTTCATCCAAAGTAGGGCCAAAGTTGATAAAGACGTAACGTGGAGGGGTCTTCAGCTGGTATTGACAAGCAGTTGTGTATTTGGAGCTAGCCCAGAAATTTTGGAAAACAAGATGAGGGAAGGGAAGTGAAGGTACCCAGGCAGGTACCTCGGTCGGAAATTGGGGAAGGTTGTCAGGTACCTAGCCTGAAGCGATCTGAGGGCAGGATCCCAAAGTAAATCTGTATGTGGAGGTAGCCACAAGGTTTTGGCAAACCAGATCTGCCAGCTGTGTGGCATCCAGGGCAGCATTGATAGCACAGGCAGTTTGTATGTGGTCTTGGAGACTAGCTACATGTGTCTTTATGCTGTCTGGGATGGTACAGCTAAGGGGGAGTTAACCTTGCCAGATCAATCAGGGCTTGCTTTGGGGATCTCCGTGAGATCCTTCTCCTGCATCGCTTGTATGCAGGCTGGTTTTTGAACAGATGCAGCCAAATGGGAGAACCCTGAGTTCTTCATGATAAGTGATTGTCCTCTTTCTTGTGGGTCTATTCCACTGACCCGATAGGCAGCTAAAATGAATCTATGCCCCTAACCCAATAGGCAGTTAATATGTTTATTTAACGTATAAATGCTATCGCAGGTATTCCTCACCAAAGTGAAGGTGAAGGTGCAGAGCTTACCAAGGAGGTGTCCCTGTCTTGGTGGAGAAGGAGCACAGAACATCGACTGCCTCTTGTAGGTTTTCAATTTTTCTTCTCCCCCCCAACTCCCCAGCTCTCCCTTTTTTCCTCACTCTAGGGTTTTGCTGTCATTAACTTCTTTACCACTACCTCCTAACACTTTTATATCCTAAGCTTATCTGTCCCACCCTGGGATGACAATGAGCCTATTTTGGGCAAAAATTTGCATATTATAGTCTTCTATGTTTAGCATGTACTTCCTTAATCTCATTATCTCCTTAAGAGTTAACTTGAATGTTTATTTTATAAGGAGTGAAGAAAAAGGTTTCACTTTGGGCACCGCAGACTTCAAGATTCTGTTCTGATGCCCAGAGAGGGTTTGTCACAGCCTGGGTATGCTGCTTTTGTTCAGAACTAAGGCATGTAGGCCCAACTTTTCCAGTGTGCTCCAGGCACCTGTCAGGACCCCCTGGGGCAGGACAGCCCAGCCGTGAGCTTGAGAGAGCTGGGCCATGGACGTCCTGGCTGCGGAGCTTCTCAGGGGCAGAGGTATGGTGGAACCAAAAGAGAGTGTTCATCTCCAGGGGAAAGAGAGAGAAGTCCGCCCTGTGGCACTTGGGGACTCCTGGACTCGCACATGCAGCACCTCGCTCAGGACCAAGCATGGGGACGCAGCTCCTTGGGAAGCCAAGGACAGGGACCGTGACCACATGGCAGCCCTGTGCTGTGAGGTGCAGTGCATATTGTGACCCGGAGTGGTGCTAGGGAACCGCCGTGTCCCAGTGCAGGGCTGACAGGCACAGCCTCAGTCACCCCCAAGGCAGAGCTGGCCCCAGCCCAGACGTGCGTCTCCCAACAGGGTCCTGGGGCACCAGTGCAGGTGGGCTCGAGCTGGATGGTCTTTAAGGTCCCTTCCAACCCCAGGCATTGTAGGATTCTATGAGGGAGGCGGTGCACAAGGAATATGGGGTGGGGTGCTGATGTCTGAAAAAAGCAAAGAAACAACAAAACTAAGAGGAGGATTCAAAGTAACAAAAGTGGTAGGATTGAAGGAAAGACCAAAGAAAGAAAAGGTCATAATGAAAAGAAACAACCAGACAAAACAAAATCAAAGAAAAACTGTCTATTCCATTGTTGCAGGGTTGGGAACGTACACCGATGGACAAAAATGAACTAGAGCAACAGCCTTGGAGGAGTTTGAGGCAGGAAGCCGAGGTTTCAGCTGCGTTCAGAGAATGCCAAAAGGAAAGGCTGAAAGAGATGCTTGGAAAGAGCCTTAAGGGTCAAACAGGAGCAGACCTCAACAAATGGAGAAAAAAGTGGGGAACCTCCGTGCAATTTGAGGTAATCCGTGAGAGCTACAGGACATGCAGACACAGGCAGGTAACAAATACGAGACAGGTAAGCTGCTTTTCCAGAAGTAATGCAGGTAAGGCAAAATTTTCCCTAAGTACAATGTGGTGGAGGCAAAGTATGCTACCGGGCATGTACCAACCTCCAAATTAGCCCTAATTCTCTGTTACCTAGACTAGAGGGATCCGGGTTTAGGATCCTCAAAGAAAAAATCTCTGTTGGAGGAAGCCAAATCTTTTTTCTAGAAGCATGCCAACGTGAGAAGGCAAGGGTAGCTACCAGGCATACACTACCCTGTAAACTTGACCAAACTTGTGGTGTCCCTACCCTGAAGGGCTTTGCAGCTTGTCCCCAGAGCTAAATGTGTCTCAGGTAGAATCCCGTACATTTTGAGAACCTTTTGTGGAGGAAGCGATGGTTGCTAGCAGGCATGCAGCTACGTCCAAAGTAGGGCCAAAGTTGAGAGAGACGTAACGTGGAGGGGTCTTCAGCTGGTATTGCTAAGCAGTTGTGTATTTGGAGCTAGCCCAGAAGTTTTGGAAAACAAGATGAGTGAAGGGAAGTGAAGGTACCCAGGCAGGTACCTCGGTCCCAAATTGGGCAATGTTGTCAGGTACCTAGCCTGAAGCGATCTGAGGGCAGGATCCCAAAGTAAATCTGTATGTGGAGGGAGCCACAAGGTTTTGGCAAACCAGATCAGGCAGAGGCAAGAGAAGCCTCTTGGCATGCACCTCTCTCCAAAATTGGCCCAAGTTCTCAGGTACCCTGCCTGAAGGATTCTGTGGACCGAATCCACAAGTCCCTCTCTCTCTGGAAGAGGCCAAAACATTTCAGAAAGTATGCCTGGGAGGAGGAACGGGTAGCTACTGGGCATGCACATAATTCCCAATTTGGCCAAAATTCCGGTAGCTACCCCAGACGGGTACGCTGCTTTTGTCCAGAACTGCTGCAGGTAGGCGAAACTTTTTCAAAAGTACAATGTGGCGGAGCCAAAGTATGCTACCGGCCATGTACCAACCTCCAAAGTAGCCCAAATTCTCTGTTACCTAGCCCAGGGGAATCCGAGTTTAGGATCCCCAAAGAAAAAATCTCTGTTGGAGGAAGCCAAATCTTTTTTCTAGAAGCATGCCAAGGTGAGAAGACAAGGGTAGCTACCAGGCATACAGTTATGCATAAACTTGGCCAAACTTGTGGTGTCCCTACCCTGAAGGGCTTTGCAGCTGGTACCCAGAGCTAAATGTGTCTCAGGCAGAATCCCATACATTTTGAGAAACTTTTGTGGAGGAAGCGATGGTTGCTAGCAGGCATGCAGCTACGTCCAAAGTAGGGCCAAAGTTGAGAGAGACGTAACGTGGAGGGGTCTTCAGCTGGTATTGACAAGCAGTTGTGTATTTTGAGCTAGCCCAGAAGTTTTGGAAAACAAGATGAGGGAAGGGAAGTGAAGGTACCCAGGCAGGTACCTCGGTCCCAAATTGGGCAAAGTTGTCAGGTACCTAGCCTGAAGCGATCTGAGGGCAGGATCCCAAAGTAAATCTGTATGTGGAGGTAGCCACAAGGTTTTGGTAACCAAGATAAGCGGGAGGCAAGAGAAGCCTTTTCGCATGTACCTCCGTCCCAAATTGGGCAAAGTTCTCAGGTACCTATCCTGAAGGGTTCTGCGGACCAAATCCACAAGTCCCTCTCTCTCTGGAAGAGGCCAAAACATTTCAGAAAGTATGCCTGGGAGGAGGAACGGGTAGCTACTGGGCATGCACATAATTCCCAATTTGGCCAAAATTCAGGTAGCTACCCTAGACGGGTACGCTGCTTTTGTCCAGAACTGCCGCAGGGAGGCAAAACTTTTTCAAAAGTACAATGTGGCGGAGGCAAAGTATGCTACCGGGCATGTACCAACGTCCAAACTAGCCCAAATTCTCTGTTACCTAGCCCAGAGGTATCCGAGTTTAGGATCCCCAAAGAAAAAATCTCTGTTGGAGGAAGCCAAATCTTTTGCAGAAGCATGCCGAGGTGAGAAGGCAAGGGTAGCTACCAGGCATGCGGTTATGCATAAAGTTGGCCAAACTTGTGGTGTCCCTACCCTGAAGGGCTTTGCAGCTGGTCCCCAGAGCTAAATGTGTCTCATGCAGAATCCCATACATTTTGAGAAACTTTTGTGAGGAAGCAGAGGTAGCTAGCAGGCATGCAGCTACGTCCAAAGTAGGGCCAAAGTTGAGAGAGACGTAAGGCGGAGGGGTCTTCAGCTGGTATTGACAAGCAGTTGTGTATTTGGAGCTAGCCCAGAAGTTTTGGAAAACAAGATGAGGGAAGGGAAGTGAAGGTACCCAGGCAGGTACCACGGTCCCAAATTGGGCAAAGTTGTCAGGTACCTAGCCTGAAGCGATCTGAGGGCAGGATCCCAAAGTAAATCTGTATGTGGAGGTAGCCACAAGGTCTTGGCAAACCAGACCAGCCAGAGGCAAGAGAAGCCTCTTGGCATGCACCTCCGTCGAAAATTGGCCCAAGTTCTCAGGTACCTAGCCTGAAGGGTTCTGCGGACCGAATCCACAAGTCCCTCTCTCTCTGGAAGAGGCCAAATCATTTCAGAAAGTATGCCTGGGAGGAGGAACGGGTAGCTACTGGGCATGCACATAATTCCCAATTTGTCCAAAATTCAGGTAGCTACCCCAGATGGGTAAGGTGCTTTTATCCAGAACTGCCGCTGGGAGGCAAAACTTTTTCAAAAGTACAATGTGGCTGAGGCAAACGTATCTACCGGGCATGTAAAAACCTCCAAAGTAGCCCAAATTCTCTGTTACCTAGCCCAGGGGAGTCCGAGTTTAGGATCCCCAAAGAAAAAATCTCTGTTGGAGGAATCCAAATCTTTTGCAGAAGCATGCCGAGGTGAGAAGGCAAGGGTAGCTACCAGGCATACACTTCCTTGTAAACTTGGCCAAACTTGTGGTGTCCCTACCCTGAAGGGCTTCGCAGCTGGTACCCAGAGGAAAATCTCTCCCAGGAATAATCCCAAACATTTTGAGAAGCTTTTGTGGAGGAAGCGATGGTTGTTAGCAGGCATGCAGCTACGTCCAAAGTAGGGCCAAGTTTGAGAGAGAAACGTGGAGGGGTCTTCAGCTGGTATTGACAAGCAGTTGTGTATTTGGAGCTAGCCCAGAAGTTTTGGAAAACAAGGTGAGGGAAGGGAAGTGAAGGTACCCAGGCAGGTACCTCTGTCGGAAATTGGGCAAAGTTGTCAGGTACCTAGCCTGAAGCGATCTGAGGGCAGGATCCCAAAGTAAATCTGTATGTGGAGGTAGCCACAAGGTTTTGGCAAACCAGATAAGCGGGAGGCAAGAGAAGACTTTTCGCATGCACCTCCGTCCCAAATTGGCCCAAGTTCTCAGGTACCTAGCCTGAAGGGTTCTGCGGACCGAATGCACAAGTCCCTCTCTCTCTGGAAGAGGCCAAAAGATTTCAGAAAGTATGCCTAGGAGGAGGAACGGGTAGCTACTGGGCATGCACATAATTCCCAATTTGGCCAAAATTCAGGTAGCTACCCCAGACGGGTATGCTGCTTTAGTCCAGAACAGCCGCAGGGAGGCAAAACTTTTTCAAAAGTACAATCTGGCAGAGGCAAAGTATTCCACCGGGCATGTAACAACCTCCAAAGTATCCCAAATTCTCTGTTACCTAGCCCAGGGGAATCCGAGTTTAGGATCCCCAAAGAGAAAATCTCTGTTGGAGGAAGCCAGATCTTTTTTCTAGAAGCATGCTGAGGTGAGAAGGCAAGGGTAGGTACCAGGCATAGAGTTATGCATAAACTTGGCCAAACTTGTGGTGTCCCTACCCTGAAGGGCTTTGCAGCTGGTCCCCAGAGCTAAATGTGTCTCAGGCAGAATCGCATACATTTTGAGAACCTCTTGTGGAGGAAGCGATGGTTGATAGCAGGCATGCAGCTACGTCCAAAGTAGGGCCAAAGTTGAGAGAGACGTAACGTGGAGGGGTCTTCAGCTGGTATTGACAAGCAGTTGTGTATTTGGAGCTAGCCCAGAAGTTTTGGAAAACAAGATGAGGGAAGGGAAGTGAAAGTACCCAGGCAGGTACCTCCGTCGGAAATTGGGCAAAGTTGTCAGGTACCTAGCCTGAAGCGATCTGAGGGCAGGATCCCAAAGTAAATCTGTATGTGGAGGTAGCCACAAGGGTTTGGCAAACCAGATCTGCCAGCTGTGTGGCATCCAGGGCAGCATTGATAGCACAGGCAGTTTGTATGTGGTCTTGGAGACTAGCTACATGTGTCTTTATGCTGTCTGGGAGGCTACAGCTAAGGGGGAGTTAACCTTGCCAGATCAATCAGGGCTAGCTTTGGGGATCTCCGTGAGATCCTTCTCCTGCATCGCTTGTATGCAGGCTGGTTTTTGAACAGATGCAGCCAAATGGGAGAACCCTGAGGTCTTCATGAGAAGGGATTGTCCTTTTTCTTGTGGGTCTATTCCACTGACCCGATAGGCAGCTAAAATGAATCTATGCCCCTAACCCAATAGGCAGTTAATATGTTTATTTAACGTATAAATGCTGTCGCAGGTATTCCTCACCAAAGTGAAGGTGAAGGTGCAGAGCTTACCAAGGAGGTGTCCCTGTCTTGGTGGAGAAGGAGCACAGAACATCGACTGCCTCTTGTAGGTTTTCAATTTTTCTTCTCCCCCCCAACCCCCCAGCTCTCCCTTTTTTCCTCACTCTAGGGTTTTGCTGTCATTAACTTCTTTACCACTACCTCCTAACACTTTTATATCCTAAGCTTATCTGTCCCACCCTGGGATGACAATGAGCATATTTTGGGCAAAAAGTTGCGAATTATAGTCTTCTATGTTTAGCATGTACTTCCTTAATCTCATTATCTCCTTAAGAGTTAACTTGAATGTTTATTTTATAAGGAGTGAAGAAAAAGGTTTCACTTTGGGCACCGCAGACTTCAAGATTCTGTTCTGATGCCCAAAGAGGGTTTGTCACAGCCTGGGTATGCTGCTTTTGTTCAGAACTAAGGCATGTAGGCCCAACTTTTCCAGTGTGCTCCAGGCACCTGTCAGGACCCCCTGGGGCAGGACAGCCCAGCCGTGAGCTTGAGAGAGCTGGGCCATGGACGTCCTGGCTGTGGAGCTTCTCAGGGGCACAGGTATGGTGGAACCAAAAGAGAGTGTTCATCTCCAGGGGAAAGAGAGAGAAGTCCACCCTGTGGCACTTGGGGACTCCTGGACTCGCACATGCAGCACCTCGCTCAGGACCAAGCATGGGGACGCAGCTCCTTGGGAAGCCAAGGACAGGGACCGTGACCACATGGCAGCCCTGTGCTGTGAGGGGCAGTGCATATTGTGACCCAGAGTGGTGCTAGGCAACCGCCATGTCCCAGTGCAGGGCTGACAGGCACAGCCTCAGTCACCCCCAAGGCAGAGCTGGCCCCAGCCCAGACGTGCGTCTCCCAACAGGGTCCTGGGGCACCAGTGCAGGTGGGCTCGAGCTGGATGGTCTTTAAGGTCCCTTCCAAGCCCAGGCATTGTAGGATTCTATGAGGGAGGCAGTGCACAGGGAAAATGGGGTGGGGTGCTGATGTCTGAAAAAAGCAAAGAAACAACAAAACTAAGAGGAGGATTCAAACTAACAAAAGTGGTAGGATTGAAGGAAAGACCAAAGAAAGAAAAGGTCATAATGAAAAGAAACAACCAGACAAAACAAAATCAAAGAAAAACTGTCTATTCCATTGCTGCAGGGTTGGGAACGTACACCGATGGACACAAAGGAATTAGAGCAACAGCCTTGGAGGAGTTTGAGGCAGCAAGCCGAGGTTTCAGCTGTGTTCAGAGAATGCCAAAAGGAAAGGCTGAAAGAGATGCTTGGAAAGAGCCTTAAGGGTCAAACAGGAGCAGACCTCAACAAATGGAGAAAAAAGTGGGGAACCTCCGTGCAATTTGAGGTAATCCGTGAGAGCTACAGGACATGCAGACACAGGCAGGTAACAAATACCAGACAAGTAAGCTGCTTTTCCAGAAGTAATGCAGGTAAGGCAAAATTTTCCCAAAGTACAATGTGGTGGAGGCAAAGGTAGCTAGCGGGCATGTAAAAACCTCCAAAGTAGCCAGAATTCTCTGTTACCTAGCCCAGAGGGATCCGGGTTTAGGATCCTCAAACAAAAAAATCTCTTTTGGAGGAAGCCAAACCTTTTTTTTAGAAGCATGCCGAGGTGAGAAGGCAAGGGTAGCTACCAGGCATACACTTCCCTGTAAACTTGGCCAAACTTGTGGTGTCCCTACCCTGAAGGGCTTTGCAGCTGGTCCCCAGAGCTAAAAGTGTCTCAGGCAGACTCCCATACATTTTGAGAAACTCTTGTGGAGGAAGCGATGGTAGCTAACACACATGCAGCTACGTCCAAAGTAGGGCCAAAGTTGAGAGAGACGTAACGTGGAGGGGTCTTCAGCTGGTATTGACAAGCAGTTGTGTATTTGGAGCTAGCCCAGAAGTTTTGGAAAACAAGATGAGCGAAGGGAAGTGAAGATACCCAGGCAGGTACCTCGGTCCCAAATTGGGCAAAGTTGTCAGGTACCTAGCCTGAAGCGATCTGAGGGCAGGATCCCAAAGTAAATCTGTATGTGGAGGTAGCCACAAGGTTTTGGCAACCAAGATAAGCGGGAGGCAAGAGAAGCCTTTTCGCATGCACCTCCGTCGAAAATTGGCCCAAGTTCTCAGGTACCTAGCCTGAAGGGTTCTGCAGACCGAGTTGGGCCAATTGGCCCAAGTTCTCAGGTACCTAGCCTGAAGGGTTCTGCGGACCGAATCCACAAGTCCCTCTCTCTCTGGAAGAGGCCAAAACATTTCAGAAAGTATGCCTGGGAGGAGGAACGGGTAGCTACTGGGCATGCACATAATTCTCAATTTGGCCAAAATTCAGGTAGCTACCCCAGACGGGCACGGTGCTTTTGTCCAGAACTGCCGCAGGGAGGCGCAACGTTTTCCTAAGTACAATCTGGCGGTTGCAAAGTATTCTACCGGGCATGTACCAACCTCCAAAGTAGCCCAAATTCTCTGTTACCTAGCCCAGAGGTATCCGAGTTTAGGGTCCCCAAAGAAAAAATCTCTGTTGGACGAAGCGAAATCATTTTTCTAGAAGCATGCCAAGGTGAGAAGGCAAGGGTAGCTACCAGGCATACAGTTATGCATAAACTTGGCCAAACTTGTGGTGTCCCTACCCTGAAGGGCTTTGCAGCTGGTACCCAGAGCTAAATGTGTCTCAGGCAGAATCCCATACATTTTGAGAAACATTTGTGGAGGAAGCGATGGTTGCTAGCACAAATGCAGGTACGTCCAAAGTAGGGCCAAAGTTGAGAGAGACGTAACGTGGAGGGGTTTTCAGCTGGTATTGATAAGCAGTTGTTTATTTGGAGCTAGCCCAGAAGTTTTGGAAAACAAGATGAGGGAAGGGAAGTGAAGGTACCCAGGCAGGTACCTCGGTCGGAAATTGGGCAAAGTTGTCAGGTACCTAGCCTGAAGCGATCTGAGGGCAGGATCCCAAAGTAAATCTGTATGTGGAGGTAGCCACAAGGTTTTGGTAACCAAGATAAGCGGGAGGCAAGAGAAGCCTCTCGGCATGCACCTCCGTCCCAAACTGGGCAAATGTTGGGACGCTTTTGGAACATTTTGAGAAGCTTTATTTGGAGCTAGCCCAGAAGTTTTGGAAAACAAGATGAGGGAAGGGAAGTGAAGGTACCCAGGCAGGTACCTCTTTCGGAAATTGGGCAAAGTTGTCAGGTACCTAGCCTGAAGCGATCTGAGGGCAGGATCCCAAAGTAAATCTGTATGTGGAGGTAGCCACAAAGTTTTGGCAAACCAGATCAGGCAGATGCAAGAGAAGCCTCTTGGCATGCACCTCCGTCGAAAATTGGCCCAAGTTCTCAGGTACCTAGCCTGAAGGGTTCTGCAGACCGAGTTGGGCCAATTGGCCCAAGTTCTCAGGTACCTAGCCTGAAGGGTTCTGCGGACCGAATCCACAAGTCGCTCTCTCTCTGGAAGAGGCCAAAACATTTCAGAAAGTATGCCTGGGAGGAGGAACGGGTAGCTACTGGGCATGCACATAATTCCCAATTTGGCCAAAATTCAGGTAGCTACCCTAGACGGGTACGCTGCTTTTGTCCAGAACTGCCGCAGGGAGGCAAAACTTTTTCAAAAGTACAATCTGGCGGTTGCAAAGTATGCTACCGGGCATGTACCAACCTCCAAAGTAGCCCAAATTCTCTGTTACCTAGCCCAGAGGTATCCGAGTTCAGGATCCCCAAAGAAAAAATCTCTGTTGGAGGAAGCTAAATCTTTTTTCTAGAAGCATGCCGAGGTGAGAAGGCAAGGGTAGGTACCAGGCATGCGGTTATGCATAAAGTTGGCCAAACTTGTGGTGTACCTACCCTGAAGGGTTTTGCAGCTGGTCCCCAGAGCTAAAAGTGTCTCAGGCAGAATCCATTCGCTATCCATGAGGAAATGGTTTTCGACCTGCTACGGAGCTTGGATGTGCACAAGTCGTTGGGGCCGGATGGGATGCACCCGAGGGTACTGAAAGAACTGGCGGAGGAGCTGGCCGAGCCGCTTACCATCATTTATCGGTAGTCCTGGCTATCGGGGGAGGTCCCAGTTGACTGGCGGCTAGCCAATGTGACGCCCATCTATAAGAAGGGCCAGAGGGCAGACCCGGGGAACTATAGGCCTGTCAGTTTGACCTCAGTGCTAGGAAAGCTCATGGAGCAGATTATCTTGAGGGTCATCACGCGGCACTTGCAGGGCAAGCAGGCGATCAGGCCCAGTCAGCATGGGTTTATGAAAGGCAGGTCCTGCTTGACGAACCTGATCTCCTTCTATGACCAAGTGACGTGCTTGGTGGATGAGGGAAAGGCTGTGGATGTGGTTTACCTTGACCTCGGTAAGGCTTTTGACACAGTTCCCCACAACATTCTCCTCAAGAAACTGGCTGCTCGGGGCTTGGACTGGCGTACGCTTCGCTGGGTTAGAAACTGGCTGGATAACCAGGCTCAGAGAGTTGTGGTGAATGGAGTCAAATCTGGTTGGAGGCCGGTCACTAGTGGTGTCCCCCAGGGCTCGGTACTGGGGCCGGTCCTCTTTAATATCTTTATCGATGATCTGGATGAGGGCGTCCAGTGCACCCTCAGTAAGTTTGCAGATGACACCAAGCTAAGTGCGTGTGTCGATCTGCTCGAGGGCAGGAAGGCTCTGCAGGAGGATCTGGATAGGCTGGAGCGATGGGCTGAGGTCAACTGTATGAAGTTCAACAAGGCCAAGTGCCGGGTCCTGCACCTGGGGCGCAACAACCCCAAGCAGAGCTACAGGCTGTGAGATGAGTGGCTGGAAAGCTGCCTGGCCGAGAGGGACCTGGGAGTATTGGTCGATAGTCGGCTGAATATGAGCCAGCAGTGTGCCCAAGTGGCCAGGAAGGCCAACAGCATCCTGGCCTGCATAAGAAGCAGTGTGGCCAGCAGGTCTAGGGAAGTGATTGTGCCCCTGTACTCGGCTCTGGTGAGGCCGCACCTCGAGTACTGTGTTCAGTTTTGGGCCCCTCGCTACAGGAAGGACATGGACGTGCTCGAGCGAGTCCAGAGAAGGGCGACCAAGCTGGTGAGGGGCCTGGAGAACAAGTCTTACGAGGAGCGGCTGAGGGAGCTGGGCTTGTTCAGCCTGGAGAAGAGGAGGCTCAGGGGCGACCTCATCGCTCTCTACAGTTACCTTAGAGGAGGCTGTAAAGAGGTGGGGGTTGGTCTGTTCTCCTACGTGCCTGGTGACAGGACGAGGGGGAATGGGCGAAAGTTGCGACAGGGGAGTTTTAGGTTGGATGTTAGGAAGTACTTCTTTACCGAAAGGGTTATTAAGCATTGGAACGGGCTGCCCAGGGAGGTGGTGGAGTCACCATCCCTGGAGGTCTTTAAAAGACGTTTAGATGTAGAGCTTAGCGATATGGTTTAGTGGAGTACTTAGTGTTAGGTCGGAGGTTGGACTCGATGATCTTGAGGTCTCTTCTAACCTAGAAATCTGTGATACTGTGAAGGGAAGTGAAGGTACCCAGGCAGGTACCTCCGTCGGAAGTTGGGCAAAGTTGTCAGGT
Source organism: Anser brachyrhynchus (assembly GCF_964034855.1). Classification (NCBI taxonomy): domain Eukaryota; kingdom Metazoa; phylum Chordata; class Aves; order Anseriformes; family Anatidae; genus Anser; species Anser brachyrhynchus. Next base: position 15,108,144 of record NC_137710.1, on the reverse strand, counting down.
ACCTACCCTGAAGTGATCTGAGGGCAGGATCCCAAAGGAAATCTGTATGTGGAGGTAGCCACAATGTTTTGGCAAACCAGATCAGGCAGAGGCAAAAGAGAAGCCTTTTCGCATGTACCTCCGTCCCAAATTGGCCCAAGTTCTCAGGTACCTAGCCTGAAGGGTTCTGCGGTGAGAATCCACAAGTCCCTCTCTCTCTGGAAGAGGCCAAAAGATTTCAGAAAGTATGCCTGGGAGGAGGAACGGGTAGCTACTGGGCATGCACATAATTCCCAAATTGTCCAAAATTCAGGTAGCTACCCCAGACGGGTACGCTGCTTTTGTCCAGAACTGCCGCAGGGAGGGGAAACGTTTTCAGAAGTATAATCTGGTGAGGCAAAGTTAGCTAGTGGGCATGTACCAACCTCCAAAGTAGCCCAAATTCTCTGTTACCTAGCCCAGAGGTATCCGAGTTTAGGATCCCCAAAGAAAAAATCTCTGTTGTAGGTAGCCAAAAATTTTGCAGAAGCATGCCGAGGTGAGAAGGCAAGGGTAGCTACCAGGCATACAGTTATGCATAAACTTGGCCAAACTTGTGGTGTCCCTACCCTGAAGGGCTTTGCAGCTGGTCCCCAGAGCTAAATGTGTCTCATGCAGAATCCCATACATTTTGAGAAGCTTTTGTGGAGGAAGCGATGGTTGATAGCAGGCATGCAGCTACGTCCAAAGTAGGACAAAAGTTGAGGGGGACGTAACGTGGAGGGGTCTTCAGCTGGTATTGACAAGCAGTTGTGTATTTGGAGCTAGCCCAGAAGTTTTGGAAAACAAGATGAGCGAAGGGAAGTGAAGGTACCCAGGCAGGTACCTCGGTCGGAAATCGGGCAAAGTTGTCAGGTACCTAGCCTGAAGCGATCTGAGGGCAGGATCCCAAAGTAAATCTGTATGTGGAGGTAGGCTCAAGGTTTTGGCAAACCAGATCAGGCAGAGGCAAGAGAAGCCTCTTGGCATGCACCTCCGTCGAAAATTGGCCCAAGTTCTTGGGTACCTATCCTGAAGGGTTCTGCGGACCGAATCCACAAGTCCCTCTCTCTCTGGAAGAGGCCAAATCATTTCAGAAAGTATGCCTGGGAGGAGGAACGGGTAGCTACTGGGCATGCACATAATTCCCAATTTGGCCAAAATTCAGGTAGCTACCCCAGACGGGTACGCTGCTTTTGTCCAGAACAGCCGCAGGGAGGCGAAACTTTATCCTAAGTACAATCTGGCGGAGGCAAAGTATGCTACCGGGCATGTACCAACCTCCAAATTAGCCCAAATTCTCTGTTACCTAGCCCAGAGGTATCCGAGTTTAGGATCCCCAAAGAAAAAATCTCTGTTGGAGGAAGCCAAATATTTTTTCTAGAAGCATGCCAAGGTGAGAAGGCAAGGGTAGCTACCAGGCATACAGTTATGCATAAACTTGGCCAAACTTGTGGTGTCCCTACCCTGAAGGGCTTTGCAGCTGGTCCCCAGAGCTAAATGTGTGTCAGGCAGAATCGCATACATTTTGAGAAACATTTGTGGAGGAAGCGATGGTTGCTAGCACAAATGCAGGTACGTCCAAAGTAGGGCCAAAGTTGAGAGAGACGTAACGTGGAGGGGTCTTCAGCTGGTATTGACAAGCAGTTGTTTATTTGGAGCTAGCCCAGAAGTTTTGGAAAACAAGATGAGGGAAGGGAAGTGAAGGTACCCAGGCAGGTACCTCGGTCGGAAATTGGGCAAAGTTGTCAGGTACCTAGCCTGAAGCGATCTGAGGGCAGGATCCCAAAGTAAATCTGTATGTGGAGGTAGCCACAAGGTTTTGGTAACCAAGATAAGCGGGAGGCAAGAGAAGCCTCTTGGCATGCACCTCCGTCCCAAACTGGGCAAAGGTTGGGACGCTTTTGGAACATTTTGAGAAGCTTTATTTGGAGCTAGCCCAGAAGTTTTGGAAAACAAGATGAGGGAAGGGAAGTGAAGGTACCCAGGCAGGTACCTCTTTCGGAAATTGGGCAAAGTTGTCAGGTACCTAGCCTGAAGCGATCTGAGGGCAGGATCCCAAAGTAAATCTGTATGTGGAGGTAGCCACAAAGTTTTGGCAAACCAGATCAGGCAGATGCAAGAGAAGCCTCTTGGCATGCACCTCCGTCGAAAATTGGCCCAAGTTCTCAGGTACCTATCCTGAAGGGTTCTGCAGACCGAGTTGGGCCAATTGGCCCAAGTTCTCAGGTACCTAGCCTGAAGGGTTCTGCGGACCGAATCCACAAGTCCCTCTCTCTCTGGAAGAGGCCAAAACATTTCAGAAAGTATGCCTGGGAGGAGGAACGGGTAGCTACTGGGCATGCTCATAATTCCCAATTTGGCCAAAATTCAGGTAGCTACCCTAGACGGGTACGCTGCTTTTGTCCAGAACTGCCGCAGGGAGGCAAAACTTTTTCAAAAGTACAATCTGGCGGAGGCAAAGTATGCTACCGGGCATGTACCAACCTCCAAAGTAGCCCAAATTCTCTGTTACCTAGCCCAGAGGTATCCAAGTTCAGGATCCCCAAAGAAAAAATCTCTGTTGGAGGAAGCTAAATCTTTTTTCTAGAAGCATGCCGAGGTGAGAAGGCAAGGGTAGGTACCAGGCATGCGGTTATGCATAAAGTTGGCCAAACTTGTGGTGTACCTACCCTGAAGGGTTTTGCAGCTGGTCCCCAGAGCTAAAAGTGTCTCAGGCAGAATCCATTCGCTATCCATGAGGAAATGGTTTTCGACCTGCTACGGAGCTTGGATGTGCGCAAGTCGTTGGGGCCGGATGGGATGCACCCGAGGGTACTGAAAGAACTGGCGGAGGAGCTGGCCGAGCCGCTTACCATCATTTATCGGTAGTCCTGGCTATCGGGGGAGGTCCCAGTTGACTGGCGGCTAGCCAATGTGACGCCCATCTATAAGAAGGGCCAGAGGGCAGACCCGGGGAACTATAGGCCTGTCAGTTTGACCTCAGTGCTAGGAAAGCTCATGGAGCAGATTATCTTGAGGGTCATCACGCGGCACTTGCAGGGCAAGCAGGCGATCAGGCCCAGTCAGCATGGGTTTATGAAAGGCAGGTCCTGCTTGACGAACCTGATCTCCTTCTATGACCAAGTGACGTGCTTGGTGGATGAGGGAAAGGCTGTGGATGTGGTTTACCTTGACCTCGGTAAGGCTTTTGACACAGTTCCCCACAACATTCTCCTCAAGAAACTGGCTGCTCGGGGCTTGGACTGGCGTACGCTTCGCTGGGTTAGAAACTGGCTGGATAACCAGGCTCAGAGAGTTGTGGTGAATGGAGTCAAATCTGGTTGGAGGCCGGTCACTAGTGGTGTCCCCCAGGGCTCGGTACTGGGGCCGGTCCTCTTTAATATCTTTATCGATGATCTGGATGAGGGCGTCCAGTGCACCCTCAGTAAGTTTGCAGATGACACCAAGCTAAGTGCGTGTGTCGATCTGCTCGAGGGCAGGAAGGCTCTGCAGGAGGATCTGGATAGGCTGGAGCGATGGGCTGAGGTCAACTGTATGAAGTTCAACAAGGCCAAGTGCCGGTCTTCAGCTGGTATTGACAAGCAGTTGTTTATTTGGAGCTAGCCCAGAAGTTTTGGAAAACAAGATGAGGGAAGGGAAGTGAAGGTACCCAGGCAGGTACCTCTTTCGGAAATTGGGCAAAGTTGTCAGGTACCTAGCCTGAAGCGATCTGAGGGCAGGATCCCAAAGTAAATCTGTATGTGGAGGTAGCCACAAGGTTTTGGTAACCAAGATAAGCGGGAGGCAAGAGAAGCCTCTTGGCATGCAGCTCCGTCGAAAATTGGCCCAAGTTCTTGGGTACCTATCCTGAAGGGTTCTGCGGACCGAATCCACAAGTCCCTCTCTCTCTGGAAGAGGCCAAATCATTTCAGAAAGTATGCCTGGGAGGAGGAACGGGTAGCTACTGGGCATGCACATAATTCCCAATTTGGCCAAAATTCAGGTAGCTACCCCAGAGGGGTACGGTGCTTTTGTCCAGAACAGCCGCAGGGAGGCGAAACTTTATCCTAAGTACAATCTGGCGGAGGCAAAGTATGCTACCGGGCATGTACCAACCTCCAAATTAGCCCAAATTCTCTGTTACCTAGCCCAGAGGTATCCGAGTTTAGGATCCCCAAAGAAAAAATCTCTGTTGGAGGAAGCCAAATCTTTTTTCTAGAAGCATGCCAAGGTGAGAAGGCAAGGGTAGCTACCAGGCATACAGTTATGCATAAACTTGGCCAAACTTGTGGTGTCCCTACCCTGAAGGGCTTTGCAGCTGGTCCCCAGAGCTAAATGTGTGTCAGGCAGAATCCCATACATTTTGAGAAACATTTGTGGAGGAAGCGATGGTTGCTAGCACAAATGCAGGTACGTCCAAAGTAGGGCCAAAGTTGAGAGAGACGTAACGTGGAGGGGTCTTCAGCTGGTATTGACAAGCAGTTGTTTATTTGGAGCTAGCCCAGAAGTTTTGGAAAACAAGATGAGGGAAGGGAAGTGAAGGTACCCAGGCAGGTACCTCGGTCGGAAATTGGGCAAAGTTGTCAGGTACCTAGCCTGAAGCGATCTGAGGGCAGGATCCCAAAGTAAATCTGTATGTGGAGGTAGCCACAAGGTTTTGGTAACCAAGATAAGCGGGAGGCAAGAGAAGCCTCTTGGCATGCACCTCCGTCCCAAACTGGGCAAAGGTTGGGACGCTTTTGGAACATTTTGAGAAGCTTTATTTGGAGCTAGCCCAGAAGTTTTGGAAAACAAGATGAGGGAAGGGAAGTGAAGGTACCCAGGCAGGTACCTCTTTCGGAAATTGGGCAAAGTTGTCAGGTACCTAGCCTGAAGCGATCTGAGGGCAGGATCCCAAAGTAAATCTGTATGTGGAGGTAGCCACAAAGTTTTGGCAAACCAGATCAGGCAGATGCAAGAGAAGCCTCTTGGCATGCACCTCCGTCGAAAATTGGCCCAAGTTCTCAGGTACCTATCCTGAAGGGTTCTGCAGACCGAGTTGGGCCAATTGGCCCAAGTTCTCAGGTACCTAGCCTGAAGGGTTCTGCGGACCGAATCCACAAGTCCCTCTCTCTCTGGAAGAGGCCAAAACATTTCAGAAAGTATGCCTGGGAGGAGGAACGGGTAGCTACTGGGCATGCTCATAATTCCCAATTTGGCCAAAATTCAGGTAGCTACCCTAGACGGGTACGCTGCTTTTGTCCAGAACTGCCGCAGGGAGGCAAAACTTTTTCAAAAGTACAATCTGGCGGAGGCAAAGTATGCTACCGGGCATGTACCAACCTCCAAAGTAGCCCAAATTCTCTGTTACCTAGCCCAGAGGTATCCGAGTTCAGGATCCCCAAAGAAAAAATCTCTGTTGGAGGAAGCTAAATCTTTTTTCTAGAAGCATGCCGAGGTGAGAAGGCAAGGGTAGGTACCAGGCATGCGGTTATGCATAAAGTTGGCCAAACTTGTGGTGTACCTACCCTGAAGGGTTTTGCAGCTGGTCCCCAGAGCTAAAAGTGTCTCAGGCAGAATCCATTCGCTATCCATGAGGAAATGGTTTTCGACCTGCTACGGAGCTTGGATGTGCGCAAGTCGTTGGGGCCGGATGGGATGCACCCGAGGGTACTGAAAGAACTGGCGGAGGAGCTGGCCGAGCCGCTTACCATCATTTATCGGTAGTCCTGGCTATTGGGGGAGGTCCCAGTTGACTGGCGGCTAGCCAATGTGACGCCCATCTATAAGAAGGGCCAGAGGGCAGACCCGGGGAACTATAGGCCTGTCAGTTTGACCTCAGTGCTAGGAAAGCTCATGGAGCAGATTATCTTGAGGGTCATCACGCGGCACTTGCAGGGCAAGCAGGCGATCAGGCCCAGTCAGCATGGGTTTATGAAAGGCAGGTCCTGCTTGACGAACCTGATCTCCTTCTATGACCAAGTGACGTGCTTGGTGGATGAGGGAAAGGCTGTGGATGTGGTTTACCTTGACCTCGGTAAGGCTTTTGACACAGTTCCCCACAACATTCTCCTCAAGAAACTGGCTGCTCGGGGCTTGGACTGGCGTACGCTTCGCTGGGTTAGAAACTGGCTGGATAACCAGGCTCAGAGAGTTGTGGTGAATGGAGTCAAATCTGGTTGGAGGCCGGTCACTAGTGGTGTCCCCCAGGGCTCGGTACTGGGGCCGGTCCTCTTTAATATCTTTATCGATGATCTGGATGAGGGCGTCCAGTGCACCCTCAGTAAGTTTGCAGATGACACCAAGCTAAGTGCGTGTGTCGATCTGCTCGAGGGCAGGAAGGCTCTGCAGGAGGATCTGGATAGGCTGGAGCGATGGGCTGAGGTCAACTGTATGAAGTTCAACAAGGCCAAGTGCCGGTCTTCAGCTGGTATTGACAAGCAGTTGTTTATTTGAGCTAGCCCAGAAGTTTTGGAAAACAAGATGAGGGAAGGGAAGTGAAGGTACCCAGGCAGGTACCTCCGTCGGAAATTGGGCAAAGTTGTCAGGTACCTAGCCTGAAACGATCTGAGGGCAGGATCCCAAAGTAAATCTGTATGTGGAGGTAGCCACAAGGTTTTGGTAACCAAGATAAGCGGGAGGCAAGAGAAGCCTCTTGGCATGCACCTCCGTCGAAAATTGGCCCAAGTTCTCAGGTACCTATCCTGAAGGGTTCTGCGGACCGAATCCACAAGTCCCTCTCTCTCTGGAAGAGGCCAAATCATTTCAGAAAGTATGCCTGGGAGGAGGAACGGGTAGCTACTGGGCATGCACATAATTCCCAATTTGGCCAAAATTCCGGTAGCTACCCCAGATGGGTACGCTGCTTCTGTCCAGAACTGCTGCAGGGACGCTAAACTTTTTCAAAAGTACAGTCTGGCGGAGGCAAAGTATGCTACCGGGCATGTACCAACGTCCAAACTAGCCCAAATTCTCTGTTACCTAGCCCAGGGGAATCCGAGTTTAGGATCCCCAAAGAAAAAATCTCTGTTGGAGGAATCCAAATCTTTTTTCCAAAAGCATGCCAAGGTGAGAAGGCAAGGGTAGCTACCAGGCATACAGTTATGCATAAAGTTGTCCAAACTTGTGGTGTCCCTACCCTTGAAGGGCTTTGCAGCTGGTCCCCAGAGCTAAATGTGTCTCAGGCAGAATCGCATACATTTTGAGAAGCTTTTGTGGAGGATGTAGAGGTAGCTAGCAGGCATGCAGCTACGTCCAAAGTAGGGCCAAAGTTGAGAGAGACGTAACGTGTAGGGGTCTTCAGCTGGAATTGACAAGCACTTGGTTATTTAGAGCTAGCCCAGAAGTTTTGGAAAACAAGATGAGGGAAGGGAAGTGAAGGTACCCAGGCAGGTACCTCTGTCGGAAATTGGGCAAAGTTGTCAGGTACCTAGCCTGAAGCGATCTGAGGGCAGGATCCCAAAGTAAATCTGTATGTGGAGGTAGCCACAAGGTTTTGGTAACCAAGATAAGCAGGAGGCAAGAGACACCTTTTCGCATGTACCTCCGTCCCAAATTGGGCAAAGTTCTCAGGTACCTATCCTGAAGGGTTCTGCGGACCGAATCCACAAGTCCCTCTCTCTCTGGAAGAGGCCAAAACATTTCAGAAAGTATGCCTGGGAGGAGGAACGGGTAGCTACTGGGCATGCAGATAATTCCCAATTTGGCCAAAATTCAGGTAGCTACCCCAGATGGGTACGCTGCATTTTTCCAGAACTGCTGCAGGGAGGCTAAACTTTTTCAAAAGTACAATGTGGCGGAGGGAAAGGTAGCTAACGGGTATGTAAAAACCTCCAAACTAGCCCAAATTCTCTCTTACCTAGCCCAGAGGTATCCGAGTTTAGGATCCCCAAAGAAAAAATCGCTGTTGGAGGAAGCCAAATCTTTTGCAGAAGGATGCCGAGGTGAGAAGGCAAGGGTAGCTACCAGGCATGCGGTTATGCATAAAGTTGGCCAAACTTGTGGTGTCCCTACCCTGAAGGGCTTTGCAGCTTGTCCCCAGAGCTAAATGTGTCTCAGGCAGAATCCCATACATTTTGAGAAGCTTTTGTGGAGGAAGTAGAGGTAGCTAGCAGGCATGCAGCTACGTCCAAAGTAGGGCCAAAGTTGAGAGAGACGTAACGTGGAGGGGTCTTCAGCTGGTATTGACAAGCAGTTGTGTATTTGGAGCTAGCCCAGAAGTTTTGGAAAACAAGATGAGGGAAGGGAAGTGAAGGTATCCAGGCAGGAACCTCTGTCGAAAACTGGGCAAAGTTGTCAGGTACCTAGCCTGAAGCGATCTGAGGGCAGGATCCCAAAGTAAATCTGTATGTGGAGGTAGCCACAAAGTTTTGGCAAACCAGATCAGGCAGAGGCAAGAGAAGCCTCTTGGCATGCACCTCCGTCGAAAATTGGCCCAAGTTCTTGGGTACCTATCCTGAAGGGTTCTGCGGACCGAATCCACAAGTCCCTCTCTCTCTGGAAGAGGCCAAAAGATTTTAGAAAGTATGCCTGGGAGGAGGAACGGGTAGCTACTGGGCATGCACATAATTCCCAATTTGGCCAAAATTCCTGTAGCTACCCCAGATGGGTACGCTGCATTTGTCCAGAACTGCTGCAGGTAGGCGAAACTTTTTCAAAAGTACATTGTGGCGGAGGCAAAGGTAGCTAGCGGGCATGTAAAAACCTACAAACCAGCCCAAATTCTCTGTTACCTAGCCCAGGGGAATCCGAGTTTAGGATCCCCAAAGAAAAAATCTCTGTTGGAGGAAGCCAAATCTTTTTTCTAGAAGCATGCCGAGGTGAGAAGGCAAGGGTAGCTACCAGGCATACAGTTATGCATAAACTTGGCCAAACTTGTGGTGTCCCTACCCTGAAGGGTTTTGCAGCTTGTCCCCAGAGCTAAATGTGTGTCAGGCAGAATCCCATACATTTTGAGAAACTTTTGTGGAGGAAGCGATGGCTACTAGCAGGCATGCAGCTACGTCCAAAGTAGGGCCAAAGTTGAGAGAGACGTAACGTGGAGGTTTCTTCAGCTGGTATTGACAAGCAGTTGTTTATTTGGAGCTAGCCCAGAAGTTTTGGAAAACAAGATGAGGGAAGGGAAGTGAAGGTACCCAGGCAGGTACCTCCGTCGGAAATTGGGCAAAGTTGTCAGGTACCTAGCCTGAAGCGATCTGAGGGCAGGATCCCAAAGTAAATCTGTATGTGGAGGTAGCCACAAGGTTTTGGCAAACCAGATCAGGCAGAGGCAAGAGAAGCCTCTTGGCATGCACCTCCGTCGAAAATTGGCCCAAGTTCTCAGGTACCTATCCTGAAGGGTTCTGCGGTGAGAATCCACAAGTCCCTCTCTCTCTGGAAGTGGCCCAAAACATTTCAGAAAGTATGCCTGGGAGGAGGAACGGGTAGCTACTGGGCATGCACATAATTCCCAATTTGTCCAAAATTCAGGTAGCTACCCCAGACGGGTACGCTGCTTTTCTCCAGAACAGCCGCAAGGAGGTGAAACGTTTTCCTAAGTACAATCTGGTGGAGGCAAAGTATTCTACCGGGCATATACCAACCTCCAAAGTAGCCCAAATTCTCTGTTACCTAGCCCAGGGGAATCCGAGTTTAGGATCCCCAAAGAAAAAATCTCTGTTGGAGGAAGCCAAATCTTTTTTCTAGAAGCATGCCAAGGTGAGAAGGCAAGGGTAGCTACCAGGCATACAGTTATGCATAAACTTGGCCAAACTTGTGGTGTCCCTACCCTGAAGGGCTTTGCAGCTGGTACCCAGAGCTAAATGTGTCTCAGGCAGAATCCCATACATTTTGAGAAACTTTTGTGGAGGAAGCAGAGGTAGCTAGCAGGCATGCAGCTACGTCCAAAGTAGGGCCAAAGTTGAGAGAGACGTAACGTGGAGGGGTCTTCAGCTGCTATTGACAAGCAGTTGTGTATTTGGAGCTAGCCCAGAAGTTTTGGAAAACAAGATGAGGGAAGGGAAGTGAAGGTACCCAGGCAGGTACCTCGGTCCCAGATTGGGCAAAGTTGTCAGGTACCTAGCCTGAAGCGATCTGAGGGCAGGATCCCAAAGTAAATCTGTATGTGGAGGTAGCCACAAGGGTTTGGCAAACCAGATCTGCCAGCTGTGTGGCATCCAGCGCAGCATTGATAGCACAAGCAGTTTGTATGTGGTCTTGGAGACTAGCAAAGTGTGTCTTTATGCTGTCTGGGAGGCTACAGATAAGGGGGAGTTAACCTTGCCAGATCAATCAGGGCTAGCTTTGGGGATCTCCGTGAGATCCTTCTCCTGCATTGCTTGTATGCAGGCTGGTTTTTGAACAGATGCAGCCAAATGGGAGAACCCTGAGGTCTTCATGAGAAGGGATTGTCCTCTTTCTTGTGGGTCTATTCCACTGACCCGATAGGCAGGTAAAATGAATCTATGCCCCTAACCCAATAGGCAGTTAATATGTTTATTTAACGTATAAATGCTATCGCAGGTATTCCTCACCAAAGTGAAGGTGAAGGTGCAGAGCTTACCAAGGAGGTGTCCCTGTCTTGGTGGAGAAGGAGCACAGAACATCGACTGCCTCTTGTAGGTTTTCAATTTTTCTTCTCCCCCCCAACTCCCCAGCTCTCCCTTTTTTCCTCACACTAGGGTTTTGCTGTCATTAACTTTTTTACCACTACCTCCTAACACTTTTATATCCTAAGCTTATCTGTCCCACCCTGGGATGACAATGAGCCTATTTTGGGCAAAAAGTTGCGTATTATAGTCTTCTATGTTTAGTATGTACTTCCTTAATCTCATTATCTCCTTAAGAGTTAACTTTAATGTTTATTTTATAAGGAGTGAAGAAAAAGGTTTCACTTTGGGCACCGCAGACTTCAAGATTCTGTTCTGATGCCCAAAGAGGGTTTGTCACAGCCTGGGTATGCTGCTTTTGTTCAGAACTAAGGCATGTAGGCCCAACTTTTCCAGTGTGCTCCAGGCACCTGTCAGGACCCCCTGGGGCAGGACAGCCCAGCCGTGAGCTTGAGAGAGCTGGGCCATGGACGTCCTGGCTGCGGAGCTTCTCAGGGGCAGAGGTATGGTGGAACCAAAAGAGAGTGTTCATCTCCAGGGGAAAGAGAGAGAAGTCCGCCCTGTGGCACTTGGGGACTCCTGGACTCGCACATGCAGCACCTCGCTCAGGACCAAGCATGGGGACGCAGCTCCTTGGGAAGCCAAGGACAGGGACCGTGACCACATGGCAGCCCTGTGCTGTGAGGGGCAGTGCATATTGTGACCCGGAGTGGTGCTAGGCAACCGCCATGTCCCAGTGCAGGGCTGACAGGCACAGCCTCAGTCACCCCCAAGGCAGAGCTGGCCCCAGCCCAGACGTGCGTCTCCCAACAGGGTCCTGGGGCACCAGTGCAGGTGGGCTCGAGCTGGATGGTCTTTAAGGTCCCTTCCAAGCCCAGGCATTGTAGGATTCTATGAGGGAGGCAGTGCACAGGGAAAATGGGGTGGGGTGCTGATGTCTGAAAAAAGCAAAGAAACAACAAAACTAAGAGGAGGATTCAAACTAACAAAAGTGGTAGGATTGAAGGAAAGACCAAAGAAAGAAAAGGTCATAATGAAAAGAAACAACCAGACAAAACAAAATCAAAGAAAAACTGTCTATTCCATTGCTGCAGGGTTGGGAACGTACACGGATGGACACAAAGGAATTAGAGCAACAGCCTTGGAGGAGTTTGAGGCAGCAAGCCGAGGTTTCAGCTGTGTTCAGAGAATGCCAAAAGGAAAGGCTGAAAGAGATGCTTGGAAAGAGCCTTAAGGGTCAAACAGGACCAGACCTCAACAAATGGAGAAAAAAGTGGGGAACCTCCGTGCAATATGAGGTAATCCGTGAGAGCTACAGGACATGCAGACACAGGCAGGTAACAAATACCAGACAGGTAAGCTGCTTTTCCAGAACTAACGCAGGTAAGACAAACTTTTCCCTAAGTACAATGTGGTGGAGGCAAAGGTAGCTAGCGGGCATGTACCAACGTCCAAATTAGCCAGAATTCTCTGTTACCTAGCCTAGAGGGATCCGGGTTTAGGATCCTCAAAGAAAAAATCTCTGTTGGAAGAAGCCGAATCTTTTTTCTAGAAGCATGCCGAGGTGAGAAGGCAAGGGTAGCTACCAGGCATACAGTTATTCATAAAGTTGGCCAAACTTTTGGTGTCCCTACCCTGAAGGGCTTTGCAGCTGGTCCCCAGAGCTAAATGTGTCTCAGGCAGAATCCCATACATTTTGAGAAGCTTTTGTGGAGGAAGCGATGGTTGCTAGCAGGCATGCAGCTTCATCCAAAGTAGGGCCAAAGTTGAGAGAGACGTAACGTGGAGGGGTCTTCGGCTGGTATTGACAAGCACCTGTTTATTTGAGCTAGCCCAGAAGTTTTGGAAAACAAGATGAGCGAAGGGAAGTGAAGGTACCCAGGCAGGTACCTCCGTCGGAAATTGGGCAAAGTTGTCAGGTACCTAGCCTGAAGCGATCTGAGGGCAGGATCCCAAAGTAAATCTGTATGTGGAAGTAGCCACAAGTGTTTGGCAAACCAGATCAGGCAGAGGCAAGTGAAGCCTCTTGTCATGCACCTCCATCGAAAATTGGCCCAAGTTCTTGGGTACCTATTCTGAAGGGTTCTGCGGTGAGAATCCACAAGTCCCTCTCTCTCTGGAAGAGGCCAAAAGATTTTAGAAAGTATGCCTGGGAGGAGGAACGGGTAGCTACTGGGCATGCACATAATTCCCAATTTGGCCAAAATTCAGGTAGCTACCCCAGACGGGTACGCTGCTTTTGTCCAGAACTGCCGCAGGGAGGCAAAACTTTTTCAAAAGTACAATGTGGCGGAGGCAAAGTATGCTACCGGGCATGTACCAACGTCCAAACTAGCCCAAATTCTCTGTTACCTAGCCCAGGGGAATCCGAGTTTAGGATCCCCAAAGAAAAAATCTCTGTTGGAGGAAGCCAAATCTTTTTTCTAGAAGCATGCCAAGGTGAGAAGGCAAGGGTGGCTACCAGGCATACAGTTATGCATAAAGTTGGCCAAACGTGTGGTGTCCCTACCCTGAAGGGCTTTGCAGCTGGTCCCCAGAGCTAAATGTGTCTCAGGCAGAATCCCATACATTTTGGAAACCTCTTGTGGAGGAAGCGATGGTTGCTAGCAGGCATGCAGCTACGTCCAAAGTAGGGCCAAAGTTGAGAGAGACGTAACGTGGAGGGGTCTTCAGCTGGTATTGACAAGCAGTTGTTTATTTGGAGCTAGCCCAGAAGTTTTGGAAAACAAGATGAGGGAAGGGAAGTGAAGGTACCCAGGCTGGTACCTCGGTCCCAAACTGGGCAAAGTTGTCAGGTACCTAGCCTGAAGCGATCTGAGGGCAGGATCCCAAAGTAAATCTGTATGTGGAGGTAGCCACAAGGTTTTGGTAACCAAGATAAGCGGGAGGCAAGAGAAGCCTCTTGGCATGCACCTCCGTCGAAAATTGGCCCAAGTTCTCAGGTACCTAGCCTGAAGGGTTCTGCGGACCGAATCCACAAGTCCCTCTCTCTCTGGAAGAGGCCAAAACATTTCAGAAAGTATGCCTGGGAGGAGGAACGGGTAGCTACTGGGCATGTACATAATTCCCAATTTGGCCAAAATTCAGGTAGCTACCCCAGACGGGTACGGTGCTTTTATCCAGAACTGCCGCAGGGAGGCAAAACTTTTTCAAAAGTACAATCTGGCGGAGGCAAAGTATGCTACCGGCATGTAAAAACCTCCAAACTAGCCCAAATTCTCTGTTACCTAGCCCAGGGGAATCCGAGTTTAGGATCCCCAAAGAAAAAATCTCTGTTGGAGGAAGCCAAATCTTTTTTCTAGAAGCATGCCGAGGTGAGAAGGCAAGGGTAGCTACCAGGCATACACTTCCCTGTAAACTTGGCCAAACTTGTGGTGTCCCTACCCTGAAGGGCTTTGCAGCTGGTACCCAGAGCTAAATGTGTGTCAGGCAGAATCCCATACATTTTGAGAAGCTTTTGTGGAAGAAGCAAAGGTAGCTAGCAGGCATGCAGCTACGTCCAAAGTAGGGCCAAAGTTGAGAGAGACGTAAGGCGCAGGGGTCTTCAGCTGGTATTGACAAGCAGTTGTTTATTTGAGCTAGCCCAGAAGTTTTGGAAAACAAGATGAGGGAAGGGAAGTGAAGGTACCCAGGCAGGTACCTCCGTCCCAAATTGGGCAAAGTTGTCAGGTACCTAGCCTGAAGCGATCTGAGGGCAGGATCCCAAAGGAAATCTGTATGTGGAGGTAGCCACAAGGTTTTGGCAAACCAGATCAGGCAGAGGCAAGAGAAGCCTCTTGGCATGCACCTCCGTCGAAAATTGGCCCAAGTTCTCAGGTACCTAGCCTGAAGGGTTCTGCGGTGAGAATCCACAAGTCCCTCTCTCTCTGGAAGAGGCCAAATCATTTCAGAAAGTATGCCTGGGAGGAGGAACGGGTAGCTACTGTGCATGCGCATAATTCCCAATTTGGCCAAAATTCCGGTAGCTACCCCAGATGGGTACGCTGCTTCTGTCCAGAACTGCTGCAGGGAGGCGAAACTTTTTCAAAAGTACAATCTGGCGGAGGCAAAGTATGCTACCGGGCATGTACCAACCTCCAAAGTAGCCCAAATTCTCTGTTACCTAGCCCAGAGGTATCCGAGTTCAGGATCCCCAAAGAAAAAATCTCTGTTGGAGGAAGCTAAATCTTTTTTCTAGAAGCATGCCAAGGTGAGAAGGCAAGGGTAGCTACCAGGCATACAGTTATGCATAAACTTGGCCAAACTTGTGGTGTCCCTACCCTGAAGGGTTTTGCAGCTGGTCCCCAGAGCTAAATGTGTCTCAGGCAGAATCCCATACATTTTGAGAAACTTTTGTGGAGGAAGCAGAGGTAGCTAGCAGGCATGCAGCTACGTCCAAAGTAGGGCCAAAGTTGAGAGAGACGTAACGTGGAGGGGTCTTCAGCTGGTATTGACAAGCAGTTGTTTATTTGGAGCTAGCCCAGACGTTTTGGAAAACAAGATGAGGGAAGGGAAGTGAAGGTACCCAGGCAGGTACCTCGGTCGGAAATTGGGCAAAGTTGTCAGGTACCTAGCCTGAAGCGATCTGAGGGCAGGATCCCAAAGTAAATCTGTATGTGGAGGTAGCCACAAGGTTTTGGTAACCAAGATAAGCGGGAGGCAAGAGAAGCCTCTTGGCATGCACCTCCGTCCCAAACTGGGCAAAGGTTGGGACGCTTTTGGAACATTTTGAGAAGCTTTATTTGGAGCTAGCCCAGAAGTTTTGGAAAACAAGATGAGGGAAGGGAAGTGAAGGTACCCAGGCAGGTACCTCTGTCGGAAATTGGGCAAAGTTGTCAGGTACCTAGCCTGAAGCGATCTGAGGGCAGGATCCCAAAGTAAATCTGTATGTGGAGGTAGCCACAAAGTTTTGGCAAACCAGATCAGGCAGAGGCAAGAGAAGCCTCTTGGCATGCACCTCCGTCGAAAATTGGCCCAAGTTCTCAGGTACCCAGCCTGAAGGGTTCTGCGGACCGAGTCGGGCCAATTGGCCCAAGTTCTCAGGTACCTAGCCTGAAGGGTTCTGCAGACCGAGTCGGGCCAATTGGCCCAAGTTCTCAGGTACCTAGCCTGAAGGGTTCTGCGGACCGAATCCACAAGTCCCTCTCTCTCTGGAAGAGGCCAAAACATTTCAGAAAGTATGCCTGGGAGGAGGAACGGGTAGCTACTGGGCATGCACATAATTCCCAATTTGGCCAAAATTCAGGTAGCTACCCTAGACGGGTACGCTCCTTTGTCCAGAAGTGCCGCAGGGAGGCAAAACTTTTTCAAAAGTACAGTCTGGCGGAGGCAAAATATGCTACCGGGCATGTACCAACCTCCAAAGGAGCACAAATTCTCTGTTACCTAGCCCAGGGGAGTCCGAGTTCAGGATCCCCAAAGAAAAAATCTCTTTTGGAGGAAGCTAAATCTTTTTTCTAGAAGCATGCCGAGGTGAGAAGGCAAGGGTAGGTACCAGGCATGCGGTTATGCATAAAGTTGGCCAAACTTGTGGTGTCCCTACCCTGAAGGGTTTTGCAGCTGGTCCCCAGAGCTAAAAGTGTCTCAGGCAGAATCCATTCGTTATCCATGAGGAAATTGTTGGCGACCTGCTACGGAGCTTGGATGTGCGCAAGTGGATGGGGCCGGATGGGATGCACCCGAGGGTACTGAAAGAACTGGCGGAGGAGCTGGCCGAGCCGCTTACCATCATTTATCGGTAGTCCTGGCTATCGGGGGAGGTCCCAGTTGACTGGTGGCTAGCCAATGTGACGCCCATCTATAAGAAGGGCCGGAGGGCAGACCCGGGGAACTATAGGCCTGTCAGTTTGACCTCAGTGCTAGGAAAGCTCATGGAGCAGATTATCTTGAGGGTCATCACGCGGCACTTGCAGGGCAAGCAGGCGATCAGGCCCAGTCAGCATGGGTTTATGAAAGGCAGGTCCTGCTTGACGAACCTGATCTCCTTCTATGACCAAGTGACGCGCTTGGTGGATGAGGGAAAGGCTGTGGATGTGGTTTACCTTGACCTCAGTAAGGCTTTGACACAGTTCCCCACAACATTCTCCTCAAGAAACTGGCTGCTCGGGGCTTGGACTGGCGTACGCTTCGCTGGGTTAGAAACTGGCTGGATAACCAGGCTCAGAGAGTTGTGGTGAATGGAGTCAAATCTGGTTGGAGGCCGGTCACTAGTGGTGTCCCCCAGGGCTCGGTACTGGGGCCGGTCCTCTTTAATATCTTTATCGATGATCTGGATGAGGGCGTCCAGTGCACCCTCAGTAAGTTTGCAGATGACACCAAGCTAAGTGCGTGTGTCGATCTGCTCGAGGGCAGGAAGGCTCTGCAGGAGGATCTGGATAGGCTGGAGCAATGGGCTGAGGTCAACTGTATGAAGTTCAACAAGGCCAAGTGCCGGGTCCTGCACCTGGGGCGCAACAACCCCAAGCAGAGCTACAGGCTGTGAGATGAGTGGCTGGAAAGCTGCCTGGCCGAGAGGGACCTGGGAGTATTGGTCGATAGTCGGCTGAATATGAGCCAGCAGTGTGCCCAAGTGGCCAGGAAGGCCAACAGCATCCTGGCCTGCATAAGAAGCAGTGTGGCCAGCAGGTCTAGGGAAGTGATTGTGCCCCTGTACTCGGCTCTGGTGAGGCCGCACCTCGAGTACTGTGTTCAGTTTTGGGCCCCTCGCTACAGGAAGGACATGGACGTGCTCGAGCGAGTCCAGAGAAGGGCGACCAAGCTGGTGAGGGGTCTGGAGAACAAGTCTTACGAGGAGCGGCTGAGGGAGCTGGGCTTGTTCAGCCTGGAGAAGAGGAGGCTCAGGGGCGACCTCATCGCTCTCTACAGTTACCTTAGAGGAGGCTGTAAAGAGGTGGGGGTTGGTCTGTTCTCCTACGTGCCTGGTGACAGGACGAGGGGGAATGGGCGAAAGTTGCGACAGGGGAGTTTTAGGTTGGATGTTAGGAAGTACTTCTTTACCGAACGGGTTATTAAGCATTGGAACGGGCTGCCCAGGGAGGTGGTGGAGTCACCATCCCTGGAGGTCTTTAAAAGACGTTTAGATGTAGAGCTTAGCGATATGGTTTAGTGGAGTACTTAGTGTTAGGTCGGAGGTTGGACTCGATGACCTTGAGGTCTCTTCCAACCTAGAAATCTGTGATACTGTGAAGGGAAGTGAAGGTACCCAGGCAGGTACCTCGGTCCCAAATTGGGCAAAGTTGTCAGGTACCTAGCCTGAAGCGATCTGAGGGCAGGATCCCAAAGTAAATCTGTATGTGGAGGTAGCCACAAGGTTTTGGCAAACCAGATCAGGCAGAGGCAAAAGAGAAGCCTTTTCGCATGCACCTCCGTCCCAAATTGGCCCAAGTTCTCAGGTACCTAGCCTGAAGGGTTCTGCGGTGAGAATCCACAAGTCCCTCTCTCTCTGGAAGAGGCCAAAACATTTCAGAAAGTATGCCTGGGAGGAGGAACTGGTAGCTACTGGGCATGCACATAATTCCCAATTTGGCCAAAATTCAGGTAGCTACCCCAGACGGGTACGCTGCTTTTGTCCAGAACTGCCGCAGGGAGGCGAAATTTTTTCAAAAGTACAATCTGGCGGAGGCAAAGTATGCTACCGGGCATGTACCAACGTCCAAAATAGCCAAAATTCTGTTACCTAGCTCAGGGGAATCCGAGTTTAGGATCCCCAAAGAAAAAAATCTCTGTTGGAGGAAGCCAAATCTTTTTTCTAGAAGTATGCCAAGGTGAGAAGGCAAGGGTAGCTACCAGGCATATAGTTATGCATAAACTTGGCCAAACGTGTGGTGTCCCTACCCTGAAGGGCTTTGCAGCTGGTCCCCAGAGCTAGATGTGTCTCAGGCAGAATCCCATACATTTTGAGAAGCTTTTGTGGAGGAAGCGATGGTTGCTAGCAGGCATGCAGCTACGTCCAAAGTAGGGCCAAAGTTGAGAGAGACGTAACGTGGAGGGGTCTTCAGCTGGTATTGACAAGCAGTTGTGTATTTGGAGCCAGCCCAGAAGTTTTGGAAAACAAGATGAGCGAAGGAAAATGAAGGTACCCATGCATGTACCTCCGTCGGAAATTAGGAAAAGTTGTCAGGTACCTACCCTGAAGCGATCTGAGGACAGGATCCCAAAGTAAATCTGTATGTGGAGGTAGCCACAAGGTCTTGGCAAACCAGATCAGGCAGAGGCAAGAGAAGCCTCTTGGCATGCACCTCCGTCGAAAATTGGGCAAAGTTCTCCAGTACCTAGCCTGAAGGCTTTTGCGGACCGAATCCACAAGTCCCTCTCTCTCTGGAAGAGGCCCAAAACATTTCAGAAGGTATGCCTGGGAGGAGGAACGGGTAGCTACTGGGCATGCACATAATTCCCAATTTGGCCAAAATTCCTGTAGCTACCCCAGATGGGTACGCTGCTTTTGTCCAGAACTGCCGCAGGGAGGGGAAACGTTTTCAAAAGTATAATCTGGTGAGGCAAAGTTAGCTAGTGGGCATGTACCAACCTCCAAAGTAGCCCAAATTCTCTGTTACCTAGCCCAGAGGAATCCGAGTTTAGGATCCCCAAAGAAAAAATCTCTGTTGGAGGTAGCCAAAAATTTTGCAGAAGCATGCCGAGGTGAGAAGGCAAGGGTAGCTACCAGGCATACAGTTATGCATAAACTTGGCCAAACTTGTGGTGTCTCTACCCTGAAGGGCTTTGCAGCTGGTACCCAGAGCTAAATCTCTGCCAGGAATAATCCCAAACATTTTGAGAAGCTTTTGTGGAGGAAGCGATGGTTGCTAGCAGGCATGCAGCTACGTCCAAAGTAGGGCCAAAGTTGAGAGAGACGTAACGTGGAGGGGTCTTCAGCTGGTATTGACAAGCATTTGTGTATTTGGAGCTAGCCCAGAAGTTTTGGAAAACAAGATGAGGGAAGGGAAGTGAAGGTACCCAGGCAGGTACCTCCGTCGGAAATTGGGCAAAGTTGTCAGGTACCTAGCCTGAAGCGATCTGAGGGCAGGATCCCAAAGTAAATCTGTATGTGGAGGTAGCCACAAGGTTTTGGCAAACCAGATCTGCCAGCTGTGTGGCATCCAGGGCAGCATTGATAGCACAGGCAGTTTGTATGTGGTCTTGGAGACTAGCTACATGTGTCTTTATGCTGTCTGGGAGGCTACAGCTAAGGGGGAGTTAACCTTGCCAGATCAATCAGGGCTTGCTTTGGGGATCTCCGTGAGATCCTTCTCCTGCATCGCTTGTATGCAGGCTGGTTTTTGAACAGATGCAGCCAAATGGGAGAACCCTGAGGTCTTCATGAGAAGGGATTGTCCTCTTTCTTGTGGGTCTATTCCACTGACCCGATAGGCAGGTAAAATGAATCTATGCCCCTAACCCAATAGGCAGTTAATATGTTTATTTAACGTATAAATGCTATCGCAGGTATTCCTCACCAAAGTGAAGGTGAAGGTGCAGAGCTTACCAAGGAGGTGTCCCTGTCTTGGTGGAGAAGGAGCACAGAACATCGACTGCCTCTTGTAGGTTTTCAATTTTTCTTCTCCCCCCCAACTCCCCAGCTCTCCCTTTTTTCCTCACTCTAGGGTTTTGCTGTCATTAACTTTTTTACCACTACCTCCTAACACTTTTATATCCTAAGCTTATCTGTCCCACCCTGGGATGACAATGAGCATATTTTGGGCAAAAAGTTGCGAATTAGAGTCTTCTATGTTTAGCATGTACTTCCTTAATCTCATTATCTCCTTAAGAGTTAACTTTAATGTTTATTTTATAAGGAGTGAAGAAAAAGGTTTCACTTTGGGCACCGCAGACTTCAAGATTCTGTTCTGATGCCCAAAGAGGGTTTGGCACAGCCTGGGTATGCTGCTTTTGTTCAGAACTAAGGCATGTAGGCCCAACTTTTCCAGTGTGCTCCAGGCACCTGTCAGGACCCCCTGGGGCAGGACAGCCCAGCCGTGAGCTTGAGAGAGCTGGGCCATGGACGTCCTGGCTGCGGAGCTTCTCAGGGGCACAGGTATGGTGGAACCAAAAGAGAGTGTTCATCTCCAGGGGAAAGAGAGAGAAGTCCGCCCTGTGGCACTTGGGGACTCCTGGACTCGCACATCCAGCACCTCGCTCAGGACCAAGCATGGGGACGCAGCTCCTTGGGAAGCCAAGGACAGGGACCGTGACCACATGGCAGCCCTGTGCTGTGAGGGGCAGTGCATATTGTGACCCAGAGTGGTGCTAGGCAACCGCCATGTCCCAGTGCAGGGCTGACAGGCACAGCCTCAGTCACCCCCAAGGCAGAGCTGGCCCCAGCCCAGACGTGCGGCTCCCAACAGGGTCCTGGGGCACCAGTGCAGGTGGGCTCGAGCTGGATGGTCTTTAAGGTCCCTTCCAACCCCAGGCATTGTAGGATTCTATGAGGGAGGCAGTGCACAGGGAAAATGGGGTGGGGTGCTGATGTCTGAAGAAAGCAAAGAAAACAAAACTAAGAGGAGGATTCAAACTAACAAAAGTGGTAGGATTGAAGGAAAGACCAAAGAAAGAAAAGGTCATAATGAAAAGAAACAACCAGACAAAACAAAATCAAAGAAAAACTGTCTATTCCATTGCTGCAGGGTTGGGAACGTACACCGATGAACACAAAGGAATTAGAGCAACAGCCTTGGAGGAGTTTGAGGCAGCAAGCCGAGGTTTCAGCTGTGTTCAGAGAATGCCAAAAGGAAAGGCTGAAAGAGATGCTTGGAAAGAGCCTTAAAGGTCAAACAGGACCAGACCTCAACAAATGGAGAAAAAAGTGGGGAACCTCCGTGCAATATGAGGTAATCCGTGAGAGCTACAGGACATGCAGACACAGGCAGGTAACAAATACCAGACAGGTAAGCTGCTTTTCCAGAACTAACGCAGGTAAGACAAACTTTTCCCTAAGTACAATGTGGTGGAGGCAAAGGTAGCTAGCGGGCATGTACCAACGTCCAAATTAGCCAGAATTCTCTGTTACCTAGCCTAGAGGGATCCGGGTTTAGGATCCTCAAAGAAAAAATCTCTGTTGGAAGAAGCCGAATCTTTTTTCTAGAAGCATGCCGAGGTGAGAAGGCAAGGGTAGCTACCAGGCATACAGTTATTCATAAAGTTGGCCAAACTTTTGGTGTCCCTACCCTGAAGGGCTTTGCAGCTGGTCCCCAGAGCTAAATGTGTCTCAGGCAGAATCCCATACATTTTGAGAAGCTTTTGTGGAGGAAGCGATGGTTGCTAGCAGGCATGCAGCTTCATCCAAAGTAGGGCCAAAGTTGAGAGAGACGTAACGTGGAGGGGTCTTCGGCTGGTATTGACAAGCAATTGTGTATTTGGAGCTAGCCCAGAAGTTTTGGAAAACAAGATGAGGGAAGGGAAGTGAAGGTACCCAGGCAGGTACCTCCGTCGGAAATTGGGCAAAGTTGTCAGGTACCTAGCCTGAAGCGATCTGAGGGCAGGATCCCAAAGTAAATCTGTATGTGGAGGTAGCCACAAAATTTGGCAAACCAGATCAGGCAGAGGCAAGAGAAGCCTCTTGGCATGCACCTCCGTCCCAAATTGGGCAAAGTTCGCAGGTACCTAGCCTGAAGGGTTCTGCGGACCGAATCCACAAGTCCCTCTCTCTCTGGAAGAGGCCCAAAACATTTCAGAAAGTATGCCTGGGAGGAGGAACGGGTAGCTACTGGGCATGCAGATAATTCCCAATTTGGCCAAAATTCAGGTAGCTACCCCAGACGGGTACGCTGCTTTTCTCCAGAACAGCCGCAGGGAGGCGAAACGTTTTCCTAAGTACAATCTGGCGGAGGCAAAGTATGCTACCGGGCATGTACCAAGCTCCAAATTAGCCCAAATTCTCTGTTACCTAGCCCAGAAGTATCCGAGTTTAGGATCCCCAAAGAAAAAATCTCTGTTGGAGGAATCCAAATCTTTTTTCTAGAAGCACGCCAAGGTGAGAAGGCAAGGGTAGCTACCAGGCATACAGTTATGCATAAAGTTGTCCAAACTTGTGGTGTCCCTACCCTGAAGGGCTTTGCAGCTGGTCCCCAGAGCTAAATGTGTCTCAGGCAGAATCCCATACATTTTGAGAAACTTTTGTGGAGGAAGCAGAGGTAGCTAGCAGGCATGCAGCTACGTCCAAAGTAGGGCCAAAGTTGAGAGAGACGTAACGTGGAGGGGTCTTCAGCTGTTATTGACAAGCAGTTGTTTATTTGAGCTAGCCCAGAAGTTTTGGAAAACAAGATGAGGGAAGGGAAGTGAAGGTACCCAGGCAGGTAACTCGGTCCCAAATTGGGCAAAGTTGTCAGGTACCTAGCCTGAAGCGATCTGAGGGCAGGATCCCAAAGTAAATCTGTATGTGGAGGTAGCCACAAGGTTTTGGCAAACCAGATCAGGCAGAGGCAAGAGAAGCCTCTTGGCATGCACCTCCGTCAAAAATTGGCCCAAGTTCTTGGGTACCTATCCTGAAGGGTTCTGCGGTGAGAATCCACAAGTCCCTCTCTCTCTGGAAGAGGCCAAATCATTTCAGAAAGTATGCCTGGGAGGAGGAACGGGTAGCTATTGGGCATACAGATAATTCCCAATTTGGCCAAAATTTAGGTAGCTACCGCAGACGGGTACGCTGCTTTTGTCCAGAACTGCCGCAGGTAGGCTAAACTTTTTCAAAAGTACAGTCTGGCGGAGGCAAAGTATGCTACCGGGCATGTACCAACGTCCAAACTAGCCCAAATTCTCTGTTACCTAGCCCAGGGGAATCCGAGTTTAGGATCCCCAAAGGAAAAATCTCTGTTGGAGGAAACCAAATCTTTTGCAGAAGCATGCCAAGGTGAGAAGGCAAGGATAGCTACCAGGCATACAGTTATGCATAAAGTTGTCCAAACTTGTGGTGTCCCTACCCTGAAGGGCTTTGCAGCTGGTACCCAGAGCTAAATGTGTCTCAGGCAGAATCCCATACATTTTGAGAAACTTTTGTGGAGGAAGCAGAGGTAGCTAGCAGGCATGCAGCTACGTGCAAAGTAGGGCCAAAGTTGAGAGAGACGTAACGTGGAGGGGTCTTCAGCTGGTATTGACAAGCATTTGTGTATTTGGAGCTAGCCCAGAAGTTTTGGAAAACAAGATGAGGGAAGGGAAGTGAAGGTACCCAGGCAGGTACCTCGGTCCCAAATTGGGCAAAGTTGTCAGGTACCTAGCCTGAAGCGATCTGAGGGCAGGATCCGAAAGTAAATCTGTATGTGGAGGTAGCCACAAGGTTTTGGTAACCAAGATAAGCGGGAGGCAAGAGAAGCCTCTTGGCATGCACCTCCGTTGAAAATTGGCCCAAGTTCTCAGGTACCTAGCCTGAAGGGTTCTGCGGACCGAATCCACAAGTCCCTCTCTCTCTGGAAGAGGCCAAAACATTTCAGAAAGTATGCCTGGGAGGAGGAACGGGTAGCTACTGGGCATGCAGATAATTCCCAATTTGGCCAAAATTCAGGTAGCTACCCCAGACGGGTACGCTGCTTTTCTCCAGAACAGCCGCAGGGAGGCGAAACGTTTTCCTAATTACAATGTGGCGGAGGCAAAGTATGCTACCGGGCATGTACCAACCTCCAAAGTAGCCCAAATTCTCTGTTACCTAGCCCAGAGGTATCCGAGTTTAGGATCCCCAAAGGAAAAATCTGTGTTGGCCGAATCCAAATCTTTTTTCTAGAAGCATGCCAAGGTGAGAAGGCAAGGGTAGCTACCAGGCATACAGTTATGCATAAAGTTGTCCAAACTTGTGGTGTCCCTACCCTAAAGGGCTTTGCAGCTGGTCCCCAGAGCTAAATGTATCTCAGGCAGAATCCCATACATTTTGAGAAGCTTTTGTGGAGGAAGCAAAGGTAGCTAGCAGGCATGCAGCTACGTCCAAAGTAGGGCCAAAGTTGAGAGAGACGTAACGTGGAGGGGTCTTCAGCTGGTATTGACAAGCAGTTCTTTGTTTGGAGCTAGCCCAGAAGTTTTGGAAAACAAGATGAGGGAAGGGAAGTGAAGGTACCCAGGCAGGTACCTCGGTCCCAAATTGGGCAAAGTTGTCAGGTACCTAGCCTGAAGCGATCTGAGGGCAGGATCCCAAAGTAAATCTGTATGTGGAGGTAGCCACAAGGTTTTGGCAAACCAGATCAGGCAGAGGCAAGAGAAGCCTCTTGGCATGCACCTCCGTCGAAAATTGGCCCAAGTTCTTGGGTACCTAGCCTGAAGGGTTCTGCGGACCGAATCCACGAGTCCCTCTCTCTCTGGAAGAGGCCAAAAGACTTTAGAAAGTATGCCTGGGACGAGGAACGGGTAGCTACTGGGCACGCACATAATTCCCAATTTGTCCAAAATTCAGGTAGCTACCCCAGATGGGTACGCTGCTTCTGTCCAGAACTGCTGCAGGGAGGCTAAACTTTTTCAAAAGTACAGTCTGGCGGAGGAAAAGTATGCTACCGGGCATGTACCAACGTCCAAACTAGCCCAAATTCTCTGTTACCTAGCCCAGGGGAATCCGAGTTTAGGATCCTCAAAGGAAAAATCTCTGTTGGAGGAAGCCAAATCTTTTTTCTAGAAGCATGCCGAGGTGAGAAGGCAAGGGTAGCTACCAGGCATACAGTTATGCATAAACTTGGCCAAACTCGTGGTGTCCCTACCCTGAAGGGCTTTGCAGCTGGTCCCCAGAGCAAAATGTGTCTCAGGCAGAATCCCATACATTTTGAGAAACTTTTGTGGAGGAAGCAGAGGTAGCTAGCAGGCATGCAGCTACATCCAAAGTAGGGCCAAAGTTGAGAGAGACGTAACGTGGAGGGGTCTTCAGCTGGTATTGACAAGCAGTTGTGTATTTGGAGCTAGCCCAGAAGTTTTGGAAAACAAGATGAGGGAAGGGAAGTGAAGGTACCCAGGCAGGTACCTCCGTCGGAAATTGGGCAAAGTTGTCAGGTACCTAGCCTGAAGCGATCTGAGGGCAGGATCCCAAAGTAAATCTGTATGTGGAGGTAGCCACAAGGTTTTGGCAAAGCAGATCAGGCAGAGGCAAGAGAAGCCTCTTGGCATGCACCTCCGTCGAAAATTGGCCCAATGTCTTGGGTACCTAGCCTGAAGGGTTCTGCGGACCGAATCCACAAGTCCCTCTCTCTCTGGAAGAGGCCCAAAACATTTCAGAAAGTATGCCTGGGAGGAGGAACGGGTAGCTACTGGGCATGCAGATAATTCCCAATTTGGCCAAAATTCAGGTAGCTACCCCAGACGGGTACGCTGCTTTTCTCCAGAACAGCCGCAGGGAGGCGAAACGTTTTCCTAAGTACAATCTGGCGGAGGCAAAGTATGCTACCGGCCATGTACCAACTTCCAAATTAGCCCAAATTCTCTGTTACCTAGCCCAGAGGTATCCGAGTTTAGGATCCCCAAAGAAAAAATCTCTGTTGGAGGAAGCCAAATCTTTTTTCTAGAGGTATGCCAAGGTGAGAAGGCAAGGGTAGCTACCAGGCATACAGTTATGCATGAACTTGGCCAAACTTGTGGTGTCCCTACCCTGAAGGGCTTTGCAGCTGGTACCCAGAGCTAAATGTGTCTCAGGCAGAATCCCATACATTTTGAGAAACTTTTGTGGAGGAAGCAAAGGTAGCTAGCAGGCATGCAGTTACGTCCAAAGTAGGGCCAAAGTTGAGAGCGACGTAACGTGGAGGGGTCTTCAGCTGGTATTGACAAGCACTTGTTTATTTGGAGCTAGCCCAGAAGTTTTTTTAAAACAAGATGAGGGAAGGGAAGTGAAGGTACCCAGGCAGGTACCTCGGTCCCAAATTGGGCACAGTTGTCAGGTACCTAGCCTGAAGCGATCTGAGGGCAGGATCCCAAAGTAAATCTGTATGTGGAGGTAGCCACATAGTTTTGGCAACCAAGATAAGCGGGAGGCAAGAGAAGCCTCTTGGCATGCACCTCTGTCGAAAATTGGCCCAAGATCTCTGGTACCTAGCCTGAAGGGTTCTGCGGACCGAATCCACAAGTCTCTCTCTCTCTGGAAGAGGCCCAAAACATTTCAGAAAGTATGCCTGGGAGGAGGAACGGGTAGCTACTGGGCATGCAGATAATTCCCAATTTGGCCAAAATTCAGGTAGCTACCCCAGATGGGTGCGCTGCTTTTGTCCAGAACAGCCGCAGGGAGGCGAAACGTTTTCAAAAGTACAATGTGGCGGAGGCAAAGGTAGCTACCGGGCATGTACCAACCTCCAAAGTAGCCCAAATTCTCTGTTACCTAGCCCAGAGTTATCCGAGTTTAGCATCCTGAAAGGAAAAATCTCTGTTGGAGGTAGCCAAAAATTTTGCAGAAGAATGCCGAGGTGAGAAGGCTAGGGTAGCTACCAGGCATACACTTCCCTCTAAACTTGGCCAAACTTGTGGTGTCCCTACCCTGAAGGGCTTTGCAGCTGGTCCCCAGAGCTAAATGTGTCTCAGGCAGAATCCCATACATTTTGAGAAACTTTTGTGGAGGAAGCAGAGGTAGCTAGCAGGCATGCAGCTACGTCCAAAGTAGGGCCAAAGTTGAGAGAGACGTAACGTGGAGGGGTCTTCAGCTGGTATTGACAAGCAGTTGTGTATTTGGAGCTAGCCCAGAAGTTTTGGAAAAGAAGATGAGCGAAGGGAAGTGAAGGTACCCAGGCAGGTACCTCTGTCGGAAATTGGGCAAAGTTGTCAGGTACCTAGCCTGAAGCGATCTGAGGGCAGGATCCCAAAGTAAATCTGTATGTGGAGGTAGCCACAAAGTTTTGGCAACCAAGATAAGCGGGAGGCAAGAGAAGCCTCTTGGCATGCACCTCCGTCGAAAATTGGCCCAAGTTCGCAGGTACCTATCCTGAAGGGTTCTGCGGTGAGAATCCACAAGTCCCTCTCTCTCTGGAAGAGGCCAAAACACTTCAGAAAAGTATGCCTGGGAGGAGGAACGGGTAGCTACTGGGCATGCACATAATTCCCAATTTGTCCAAAATTCAGGTAGCTACCCCAGAGGGGTACGGTGCTTTTGTCCAGAACAGCCGCAGGGAGGCGAAACGTTTTCCTAAGTACAATCTGGCGGAGGCAAAGTATGCTACCGGGCATGTACCAACCTCCAAAGTAGCCCAAATTCTCTGTTACCTAGCCCAGGGGAATCCGAGTTTAGGATCCCCAAAGAAAAAATCTCTGTTGGAGGAAGCCAAATCTTTTTTCTAGAATCATGCCGAGGTGAGAAGGCAAGGGTAGCTACCAGGCATACAGTTATGCATAAACTTGGCCAAACTTGTGGTGTCCCTACCCTGAAGGGCTTTGCAGCTGTTACCTAGAGCTAAATGCTTCTCAGGCAGAATCCCATACGTTTTGAGAAGCTCTTGGGGAGGAAGCGATGGTAGCTAACACACATGCAGCTACGTCCAAAGTAGGGCCAAAGTTGAGAGAGACGTAACGTGGAGGGGTCTTCAGCTGGTATTGACAAGCAGTTGTGTATTTGGAGCTAGCTCAGAAGTTTTGGAAAACAAGATGAGGGAAGGGAAGTGAAGTTACCCAGGCAGGTACCTCCGTCCCGAATTGGGCTAAGTTGTCAGGTACCTAGCCTGAAGCGATCTGAGGGCAGGATCCGAAAGTAAATCTGTATGTGGAGGTAGCCACAAGGTTTTGGCAAACCAGATCTGCCAGCTGTGTGGCATCCAGGGCAGCATTGATAGCACAGGCAGTTTGTATGTGGTCTTGGAGACTAGCTACGTGTGTCTTTATGCTGTCTGGGAGGCTACAGCTAAGGGGGAGTTAACCTTGCCAGATCAATCAGGGCTTGCTTTGGGGATCTCCGTGAGATCCTTCTCCTGCATCGCTTGTATGCAGGCTGGTTTTTGAACAGATGCAGCCAAATGGGAGAACCCTGAGTTCTTCATGACAAGGGATTGTCCTCTTTCTTGTGGGTCTATTCCACTGACCCGATAGGCAGGTAAAATGAATCTATGCCCCTAACCCAATAGGCAGTTAATATGTTTATTTAACGTATAAATGCTATCGCAGGTATTCCTCACCAAAGTGAAGGTGAAGGTGCAGAGCTTACCAAGGAGGTGTCCCTGTCTTGGTGGAGAAGGAGCACAGAACATCGACTGCCTCTTGTAGGTTTTCAATTTTTCTTCTCCCCCCCAACCCCCCAGCTCTCCCTTTTTTCCTCACTCTAGGGTTTTGCTGTCATTAACTTTTTTACCACTACCTCCTAACACTTTTATATCCTAAGCTTATCTGTCCCACCCTGGGATGACAATGAGCATATTTTGGGCAAAAAGTTGCGAATTATAGTCTTCTATGTTTAGCATGTACTTCCTTAATCTCATTATCTCCTTAAGAGTTAACTTTAATGTTTATTTTATAAGGAGTGAAGAAAAAGGTTTCACTCTGGGCACCGCAGACTTCAAGATTCTGTTCTGATGCCCAAAGAGGGTTTGGCACAGCCTGGGTATGCTGCTTTTGTTCAGAACTAAGGCATGTAGGCCCAACTTTTCCAGTGTGCTCCAGGCACCTGTCAGGACCCCCTGGGGCAGGACGGCCCAGCCGTGAGCTTGAGAGAGCTGGGCCATGGACGTCCTGGCTGCGGAGCTTCTCAGGGGCAGAGGTATGGTGGAACCAAAAGAGAGTGTTCATCTCCAGGGGAAAGAGAGAGAAGTCCGCCCTGTGGCACTTGGGGACTCCTGGACTCGCACATGCAGCACCTCGCTCAGGACCAAGCATGGGGACGCAGCTCCTTGGGAAGCCAAGGACAGGGACCGTGACCACATGGCAGCCCTGTGCTGTGAGGGGCAGTGCATATTGTGACCCAGAGTGGTGCTAGGCAACCGCCATGTCCCAGTGCAGGGCTGACAGGCACAGCCTCAGTCACCCCCAAGGCAGAGCTGGCCCCAGCCCAGACGTGCGGCTCCCAACAGGGTCCTGGGGCACCAGTGCAGGTGGGCTCGAGCTGGATGGTCTTTAAGGTCCCTTCCAACCCCAGGCATTGTAGGATTCTATGAGGGAGGCAGTGCACAGGGAAAATGGGGTGGGGTGCTGATGTCTGAAAAAAGCAAAGAAACAACAAAACTAAGAGGAGGATTCAAACTAACAAAAGTGGTAGGATTGAAGGAAAGACCAAAGAAAGAAAAGGTCATAATGAAAAGAAACAACCAGACAAAACAAAATCAAACAAAAACTCTCCATTCCATTGCTGCAGGGTTGGGAACGTACACGGATGGACACAAAGGAATTAGAGCAACAGCCTTGGAGGAGTTTGAGGCAGCAAGCCGAGGTTTCAGCTGTGTTCAGAGAATGCCAAAAGGAAAGGCTCGAAGAGATGCTTGGAAAGAGCCTTAAGGGTCAAACAGGAGCAGACCTCAACAAATGGAGAAAAAAGTGGGGAACCTCCGTGCAATTTGAGGTAATCCGTGAGAGCTACAGGACATGCAGACACAGGCAGGTAACAAATACCAGACAGGTAAGCTGCTTTTCCAGAAGTAATGCAGGTAAGGCAAAATTTTCCCAAAGTACAATGTGGTGGAGGCAAAGGTAGCTAGCGGGCATGTAAAAACCTCCAAAGTAGCCAGAATTCTCTGTTACCTAGCCCAGAGGGATCCGGGTTTAGGATCCTCAAACAAAAAAATCTCTTTTGGAGGAAGCCAAACCTTTTTCCTAGAAGCATGCCAAGGTGAGAAGGCAAGGGTAGCTACCAGGCATACACTTCCCTGTAAACTTGGCCAAACTTGTGGTGTCCCTACCCTGAAGGGCTTTGCAGCTGGTCCCCAGAGCTAAAAGTGTCTCAGGCAGACTCCCATACATTTTGAGAAACTCTTGTGGAGGAAGCGATGGTAGCTAACACACATGCAGCTACGTGCAAAGTAGGGCCAAAGTTGAGAGAGACGTAACGTGGAGGGGTCTTCAGCTGGTATTGACAAGCATTTGTGTATTTGGAGCTAGCCCAGAAGTTTTGGAAAACAAGATGAGGGAAGGGAAATGAAGATACCCAGGCAGGTACCTCCGTCCCAAATTGGGCAAAGTTGTCAGGTACCTAGCCTGAAGCGATCTGAGGGCAGGATCCCAAAGTAAATCTGTATGTGGAGGTAGCCACAAGGTTTTGGCAACCAAGATAAGCGGGAGGCAAGAGAAGCCTTTTCGCATGCACCTCCGTCGAAAATTGGCCCAAGTTCTCGGGTACCAGGCCTGAAGGGTTCTGCGGACCGAATCCACAAGTCCCTCTCTCTCTGGAAGAGGCCAAAACATTTCAGAAAGTATGCCTGGGAGGAGGAACGGGTAGCTACTGGGCATGCTCATAATTCCCAATTTGGCCAAAATTCAGGTAGCTACCCTAGACGGGTACGCTGCTTTTGTCCAGAACTGCCGCAGGGAGGCAAAACTTTTTCAAAAGTACAATCTGGCGGAGGCAAAGTATGCTACCGGGCATGTACCAACCTCCAAAGTAGCCCAAATTCTCTGTTACCTAGCCCAGAGGTATCCAAGTTCAGGATCCCCAAAGAAAAAATCTCTGTTGGAGGAAGCTAAATCTTTTTTCTAGAAGCATGCCGAGGTGAGAAGGCAAGGGTAGGTACCAGGCATGCGGTTATGCATAAAGTTGTCCAAACTTGTGGTGTACCTACCCTGAAGGGTTTTGCAGCTGGTCCCCAGAGCTAAAAGTGTCTCAGGCAGAATCCATTCGCTATCCATGAGGAAATGGTTTTCGACCTGCTACGGAGCTTGGATGTGCGCAAGTCGTTGGGGCCGGATGGGATGCACCCGAGGGTACTGAAAGAACTGGCGGAGGAGCTGGCCGAGCCGCTTACCATCATTTATCGGTAGTCCTGGCTATCGGGGGAGGTCCCAGTTGACTGGCGGCTAGCCAATGTGACGCCCATCTATAAGAAGGGCCAGAGGGCAGACCCGGGGAACTATAGGCCTGTCAGTTTGACCTCAGTGCTAGGAAAGCTCATGGAGCAGATTATCTTGAGGGTCATCACGCGGCACTTGCAGGGCAAGCAGGCGATCAGGCCCAGTCAGCATGGGTTTATGAAAGGCAGGTCCTGCTTGACGAACCTGATCTCCTTCTATGACCAAGTGACGTGCTTGGTGGATGAGGGAAAGGCTGTGGATGTGGTTTACCTTGACCTCGGTAAGGCTTTTGACACAGTTCCCCACAACATTCTCCTCAAGAAACTGGCTGCTCGGGGCTTGGACTGGCGTACGCTTCGCTGGGTTAGAAACTGGCTGGATAACCAGGCTCAGAGAGTTGTGGTGAATGGAGTCAAATCTGGTTGGAGGCCGGTCACTAGTGGTGTCCCCCAGGGCTCGGTACTGGGGCCGGTCCTCTTTAATATCTTTATCGATGATCTGGATGAGGGCGTCCAGTGCACCCTCAGTAAGTTTGCAGATGACACCAAGCTAAGTGCGTGTGTCGATCTGCTCGAGGGCAGGAAGGCTCTGCAGGAGGATCTGGATAGGCTGGAGCGATGGGCTGAGGTCAACTGTATGAAGTTCAACAAGGCCAAGTGCCGGGTCCTGCACCTGGGGCGCAACAACCCCAAGCAGAGCTACAGGCTGGGAGATGAGTGGCTGGAAAGCTGCCTGGCCGAGAGGGACCTGGGAGTATTGGTCGATAGTCGGCTGAATATGAGCCAGCAGTGTGCCCAAGTGGCCAGGAAGGCCAACAGCATCCTGGCCTGCATAAGAAGCAGTGTGGCCAGCAGGTCGAGGGAAGTGATTGTGCCCCTGTACTCGGCTCTGGTGAGGCCGCACCTCGAGTACTGTGTTCAGTTTTGGGCCCCTCGCTACAGGAAGGACATGGACGTGCTCGAGCGAGTCCAGAGAAGGGCGACCAAGCTGGTGAGGGGTCTGGAGAACAAGTCTTACGAGGAGCGGCTGAGGGAGCTGGGCTTGTTCAGCCTGGAGAAGAGGAGGCTCAGGGGCGACCTCATCGCTCTCTACAGTTACCTTAGAGGAGGCTGTAAAGAGGTGGGGGTTGGTCTGTTCTCCTACGTGCCTGGTGACAGGACGAGGGGGAATGGGCGAAAGTTGCGACAGGGGAGTTTTAGGTTGGATGTTAGGAAGTACTTCTTTACCGAACGGGTTATTAAGCATTGGAACGGGCTGCCCAGGGAGGTGGTGGAGTCACCATCCCTGGAGGTCTTTAAAAGACGTTTAGATGTAGAGCTTAGCGATATGGTTTAGTGGAGTACTTAGTGTTAGGTCGGAGGTTGGACTCGATGATCTTGAGGTCTCTTCCAACCTAGAAATCTGTGATACTGTGAAGGGAAGTGAAGGTACCCAGGCAGGTACCTCCGTCGGAAATTGGGCAAAGTTGTCAGGTACCTACCCTGAAGTGATCTGAGGGCAGGATCCCAAAGTAAATCTGTATGTGGAGGTAGCCACAAGGTTTTGGCAAACCAGATCAGGCAGAGGCAAAAGAGAAGCCTTTTCGCATGCACCTCCGTCCCAAATTGGCCCAAGTTCTCAGGTACCTAGCCTGAAGGGTTCTGCGGTGAGAATCCACAAGTCCCTCTCTCTCTGGAAGAGGCCAAAACATTTCAGAAAGTATGCCTGGGAGGAGGAACGGGTAGCTACTGGGCATGCGCATAATTCCCAATTTGGCCAAAATTCCTGTAGCTACCCCAGACGGGTACGCTGCTCTTGTCCAGAACTGCCGCAGGGAGGGGAAACGTTTTCAAAAGTACAATCTGGTGAGGCAAAGTTAGCTAGCGGGCATGTACCAACCTCCAAAGTAGCCCAAATTCTCTGTTACCTAGCCCAGAGGAATCCGAGTTTAGGATCCCCAAAGAAAAAATCTCTGTTGGAGGTAGCCAAAAATTTTGCAGAAGCATGCCGAGGTGAGAAGGCAAGGGTAGCTACTAGGCATACAGTTATGCATAAACTTGGCCAAACTTGTGGTGTCCCTACCCTGAAGGGCTTTGCAGCTGGTCCCCAGAGCTAAATGTTTCTCAGGCAGAATCCCAAACATTTTGAGAAGCTTTTGTGGAGGAAGCGATGGTTGATAACAGGCATGCAGCTACGTCCAAAGTAGGACCAAAGTTGAGGGGGACGTAACGTGGAGGGGTCTTCAGCTGTTATTGACAAGCAGTTGTGTATTTGGAGCTAGCCCCAAAGTTCTGGAAAACAAGATGAGGGAAGGGAAGTGAAGGTACCCAGGCAGGTACCTCTGTCGGAAATTGGGCAAAGTTGTCAGGTACCTAGCCTGAAGCGATCTGAGGGCAGGATCCCAAAGTAAATCTCTATGTGGAGGTAGCCACAAGGTTTTGGCAAACCAGATCAGGCAGAGGCAAGAGAAGCCTCTTGGCATGCACCTTCATCGAAAATTAGCCCAAGTTCTCAGGTACCCAGCCTGAAGGGTTCTGCGGACCGAATCAACAAGTCGCTCTCTCTCTGGAAGAGGCCAAAACATTTCAGAAAGTATGCCTGGGAGGAGGAACGGGTAGCTACTGGGCATGCACATAATTCCCAATTTGGCCAAAATTCAGGTACCTACCCCAGACGGGTATGCTGCTTTTGTCCAGATCTGCCACAGGTAGGTGAAATGTTTTAAAAAGTACAATGTGGCGGAGGCAAACTTAGCTAGCGGGCATGTACCAACCTCCAAAGTAGCCTAAGTTCTTTGTTACCTAGCCCAGAGGAATTTGAGTTTAGCGTCCCCAAAGAAAAAATCTTTATTGGAGCAAGCCAAATCTTTCGCAGAAGCATGCCGAGGTGAGAAGGCAAGGGTAGCTACCAGGCATACAGTTATGCATAAAGTTGGCCAAACTTGTGGTGTCCCTACCCTGAAGGGCTTTGCAGCTGGTACGCAGAGGTAAATCTCTCCCAGGAATAATCCCAAACATTTTGAGAACGTCTTGTGGAGGAAGCAGAGGTAGCTAGCAGGCATGCAGCTATGTCCAAAGTAGGGCCAAAGTTGAGAGAGACGTAACGTGGAGGGGTCTTCAGCTGGTATTGACAAGCAGTTGTGTATTTGGAGCTAGCCCAGAAGTTTTGGAAAACAAGATGAGCGAAGGGAAGTGAAGGTACCCAGGCAGGTACCTCCGTCCCAAATTGGGCAAAGCTGTCAGGTACCTAGCCTGAAGCGATCTGAGGGCAGGATCCCAAAGTAAATCTGTATGTGGAGGTAGCCACAAGGTTTTGGCAAACCAGATCAGGCAGAGGCAAGAGAAGCCTCTTGGCATGCATCTCCGTCGAAAATAGGCCCAAGTTCTCAGGTACCAGCCTGAAGGTTTCTGCGGACCGAATTCACAAGTCCCTCTCTCTCTGGAAGAGGCCAAAACATTTCAGAAAGTATGCCTGGGAGGAGGAACGGGTAGCTACTGGGCATGCACATAATTCCCAATTTGTCCAAAATTCAGGTAGCTACCCCAGACGGGTACACTGCTTTTGTCCAGAACAGCCGCATGGAGGCGCAACGTTTTCCTAAGTACCATCTGACGGAGACAAAGTATGCTACCGGGCATGTACCAACCTCCAAAGGAGCCCAAATTCTCTGTTACCTAGCCCAGGGGAATCCGAGTTTAGGATCCCCAAAGAAAAAATCTCTGTTGGAGGAAGCCAAATCTTTTTTCTAGAAGCATGCCGAGGTGGGAAGGCAAGGGTAGCTACCAGGCATACAGTTATGCATCAACTTGGCCAAACTTGTGGTGTCCCTACCCTGAAGGGCTTTGCAGCTGGTACCCAGAGCTAAATGTGTCTCAGGCAGAATCCCATACATTTTGAGAAGCTTTTGTGGAGGAAGCAAAGGTAGCTAGCAGGCATGCAGCTACGTCCAAAGTAGGGCCAAAGTTGAGAGAGAGGTAACGTGGAGGGGTCTTCAGCTGGTATTGACAAGCAGTTGTGTATTTGGAGCTAGCCCAGAAGTTTTGGAAAACAAGATGAGGGAAGGGAAGTGAAGGTACCCAGGCAGGTACCTCCGTCGGAAATTGGGCAAAGTTGTCAGGTACCTAGCCTGAAGCGATCTGAGGGCAGGATCCCAAAGTAAATCTGTATGTGGAGGTAGCCACAAGGTTTTGGCAAACCAGATCAGGCAGAGGCAAGAGAAGCCTCTTGGCATGCACCTCCGTCGAAAATTGACCCAAGTTCTCAGGTACCCAGCTTGTAGGATTCTGCGGACCGAATCCACAAGTCCCTCTCTCTCTGGAAGAGGCCAAAACATTTCAGAAAGTATGCCTGGGAGGAGGAACGGGTAGCTACTGGGCATGCACATACTTCCCAATTTGGCCAAAATTCCTGTAGCTACCCCAGAGGGGTACGCTGCTTTTGTCCAGAACTTCCGCAGGGAGGCGAAACTTTTTCAAAAGTACAATGTGGCGGAAGCAAAGGTTGCTAGCGGGCATGTACCAACCTCCAAACTATCCCAAATTCTCTGTTACCTAGCCCAGGGGAATCCGAGTTTAGGATCCCCAAAGAAAAAATCTCTGTTGGAGAAAGCCAAATCTTTTGCAGAAGCATGCCGAGGTGAGAAGGCAAGGGTAGCTACCAGGCATACAGTTATGCATAAAGTTGGCCAAACTTGTGGTGTCCCTACCCTGAAGGGCTTTGCAGCTGGTCCCCAGAGCTAAATGTGTGTCAGGCAGAATCGCATACATTTTGAGAAACTTTTGTGGAGGAAACGATGGTTGCTAGCAGGCATGCAGCTACGTCCAAAGTAGGGCCAAAGTTGAGAGAGACGTAACGTGGAGGGGTCTTCAGCTGCTATTGACAAGCAGTTGTTTATTTGGAGCTAGCCCAGAAGTTTTGGAAAACAAGATGAGGGAAGGGAAGTGAAGGTACCCAGGCAGGTACCTCCGTCGGAAATTGGGCAAAGTTGTCAGGTACCTAGCCTGAAGCGATCTGAGGGCAGGATCCCAAAGTAAATCTGTATGTGGAGGTAGCCACAAGGTTTTGGCAACCCAGATCAGCCAGAGACAACAGAAGCCTCTTGGCATGCAACTCCGTCGAAAATTGGCCCAAGTTCTCAGGTACCTATCCTGAAGGGTTCTGCGGACCAAATCCACAAGTCCCTCTCTCTCTGGAAGAGGCCAAAACATTTCAGAAAGTATGCCTGGGAGGAGGAACAGAGAGCTACTGGGCATGCGCATAATTCCCAATTTGGCCAAAATTCAGGTAGCTACCCCAGAAGGGTACACTGCTTTTATCCAGAACCTCTGCAGGGAGGCGAAACTTTTTCAAAAGTACAGTCTGGCGGAGGCAAAGTATTCTACCGGGCATGTACCAACGTCCAAAATAGTCAAAATTTTGTTACCTAGCCCAGAAGTATCCGAGTTTAGGATCCCCAAAGAAAAAATCTCTGTTGGAGGAAGCCAAATCTTTTTTCTAGAAGCATGCCAAGGTGAGAAGGCAAGGGTAGCTACCAGGCATACAGTTATGCATAAACTTGGCCAAACTTGTGGTGTCCCTACCCTGAAGGGCTTTGCAGCTGGTCCCCAGAGCTAAATGTGTCTCAGGCAGAATCCCATACATTTTGACAAGCTTTTGTGGAGGAAGCAGAGGTAGCTAGCAGGCATACAGCTACGTCCAAAGTAGGGCCAAAGTTGAGAGAGACGTAACGTGGAGGGGTCTTCAGCTGTTATTGACAAGCAGTTGTTTATTTGGAGCTACCCCAGAAGTTTTGGAAAAGAAGATGAGCGAAGGGAAGTGAAGGTACCCAGGCAGGTACCTCTGTCGGAAATTGGGCAAAGTTGTCAGGTACCTAGCCTGAAGCGATCTGAGGGCAGGATCCCAAAGTAAATCTGTATGTGGAGGTAGCCACAAGGTTTTGGCAAACCAGATCTGCCAGCTGTGTTTCATCCAGGGTAGCGTTGATAGCACAGGCATTTTGTATGTGGTCTTGGAGACTAGCTACGTGTGTCTTTATGCTGTCTGGGAGGCTACAGCTAAGGGGGAGTTAACCTTGCCAGATCAATCAGGGCTAGCCTTGGGGTTCTCCGTGAGATCCTTCTCCTGCATTGCTTGTATGCAGGCTGGTTTTTGAACAGATGCAGCCAAATGGGAGAACCCTGAGGTCTTCATGAGAAGGGATTGTCCTCTTTCTTGTGGGTCTATTCCACTGACCCGATAGGCAGCTAAAATGAATCTATGCCCCTAACCCAATAGGCAGTTAATATGTTTATTTAACGTATAAATGCTATCGCAGGTATTCCTCACCAAAGTGAAGGTGAAGGTGCAGAGCTTACCAAGGAGGTGTCCCTGTCTTGGTGGAGAAGGAGCACAGAACATCGACTGCCTCTTGTAGGTTTTCAATTTTTCTTCTCCCCCCCAACCCCCCAGCTCTCCCTTTTTTCCTCACTCTAGGGTTTTGCTGTCATTAACTTCTTTACCACTACCTCCTAACACTTTTATATCCTAAGCTTATCTGTCCCACCCTGGGATGACAATGAGCATATTTTGGGCAAAAAGTTGCGAATTATAGTCTTCTATGTTTAGTATGTACTTCCTTAATCTCATTATCTCCTTAAGAGTTAACTTTAATGTTTATTTTATAAGGAGTGAAGAAAAAGGTTTCACTTTGGGCACCGCAGACTTCAAGATTCTGTTCTGATGCCCAAAGAGGGTTTGTCACAGCCTGGGTATGCTGCTTTTGTTCAGAACTAAGGCATGTAGGCCCAACTTTTCCAGTGTGCTCCAGGCACCTGTCAGGACCCCCTGGGGCAGGACAGCCCAGCCATGAGGTTGAGAGAGCTGGGCCATGGACGTCCTGGCTGCGGAGCTTCTCAGGGGCAGAGGTATGGTGGAACCAAAAGAGAGTGTTCATCTCCAGGGGAAAGAGAGAGAAGTCCACCCTGTGGCACTTGGGGACTCCTGGACTCGCACATGCAGCACCTCGCTCAGGACCAAGCATGGGGACGCAGCTCCTTGGGAAGCCAAGGACAGGGACCGTGACCACATGGCAGCCCTGTGCTGTGAGGGGCAGTGCATATTGTGACCCAGAGTGGTGCTAGGCAACCGCCATGTCCCAGTGCAGGGCTGACAGGCACAGCCTCAGTCACCCCCAAGGCAGAGCTGGCCCCAGCCCAGACATGCGGCTCCCAACAGGGTCCTGGGGCACCAGTGCAGGTGGGCTCGAGCTGGATGGTCTTTAAGGTCCCTTCCAACCCCAGGCATTGTAGGATTCTATGAGGGAGGCGGTGCACAAGGAATATGGGGTGGGGTGCTGATGTTTGGAAAAAGCAAAGAAACAACAAAACTAAGAGGAGGATTCAAACTAACAAAAGTGGTAGGATTGAAGGAAAGACCAAAGAAAGAAAAGGTCATAATGAAAAGAAACAACCAGACAAAACAAAATCAAACAAAAACTCTCTATTCCATTGTTGCAGGGTTGGGAACGTACACGGATGGACACAAAGGAATTAGAGCAACAGCCTTGGAGGAGTTTGAGGCAGCAAGCCGAGGTTTCAGCTGTGTTCAGAGAATGCGAAAAGGAAAGGCTCGAAGAGATGCTTGGAAAGAGCCTTAAGGGTCAAACAGGAGCAGACCTCAACAAATGGAGAAAAAAGTGGGGAACCTCCGTGCAATTTGAGGTAATCCGTGAGAGCTACAGGACATGCAGACACAGGCAGGTAACAAATACCAGACAGGTAAGCTGCTTTTCCAGAAGTAATGCAGGTAAGGCAAAATTTTCCCAAAGTACAATGTGGTGGAGGCAAAGGTAGCTAGCGGGCATGTAAAAACCTCCAAAGTAGCCAGAATTCTCTGTTACCTAGCCCAGAGGGATCCGGGTTTAGGATCCTCAAACAAAAAAATCTCTTTTGGAGGAAGCCAAACCTTTTTTTTAGAAGCATGCCGAGGTGAGAAGGCAAGGGTAGCTACCAGGCATACACTTCCCTGTAAACTTGGCCAAACTTGTGGTGTCCCTACCCTGAAGGGCTTTGCAGCTGGTCCCCAGAGCTAAAAGTGTCTCAGGCAGACTCCCATACATTTTGAGAAACTTTTGTGGAGGAAGCGATGGTAGCTAACACACATGCAGCTACGTGCAAAGTAGGGCCAAAGTTGAGAGAGACGTAACGTGGAGGGGTCTTCAGCTGGTATTGACAAGCAGTTGTGTATTTGGAGCTAGCCCAGAAGTTTTGGAAAACAAGATGAGCGAAGGGAAGTGAAGATACCCACGCAGATACCTCGGTCCCAAATTGGGCAAAGTTGTCAGGTACCTAGCCTGAAGCGATCTGAGGGCAGGATCCCAAAGTAAATCTGTATGTGGAGGTAGCCACAAGGTTTTGGCAACCAAGATAAGCGGGAGGTAAGAGAAGCCTTTTCGCATGTACCTCCGTCGAAAATTGGCCCAAGTTCTCGGGTACCTGGCCTGAAGGGTTCTGCGGACCGAATCCACAAGTCCCTCTCTCTCTGGAAGAGGCCAAAACATTTCAGAAAGTATGCCTGGGAGGAGGAACGGGTAGCTACTGGGCATGCACATAATTCCCAATTTGGATAAAATTCCTGTACCTACCCCAGACGGGTACGCTGCTTTTGTCCAGAGCAGCCGCAGGGAGGCGAAACGTTTTCCTAAGTACCATCTGGCGGAGGCAAAGTATTCTACTGGGCATGTACCAACCTCCAAAGTAGCCCAAATTCTCTGTTACCTAGCCCAGAGGTATCCGAGTTTAGGATCCCCAAAGAAAAAATATCTGTTGGAGGAAGCCAAATCTTTTTTCTAGAAGCATGCCAAGGTGAGAAGGCAAGGGTAGCTACCAGGCATACAGTTATGCATAAAGTTGTCCAAACTTGTGGTGTCCCTACCCTGAAGGGCTTTGCAGCTGGTACCCAGAGCTAAATGTGTCTCAGGCAGAATCCCATACATTTTGAGAACCTCTTGTGGAGGAAGCGATGGTTGCTCGCAGGCATGCAGCTACGTCCAAAGTAGGGCCAAAGTTGAGAGAGACGTAACGTGGAGGGGTCTTCAGCTGGTATTGACAAGCAGTTGTTTATTTGGAGCTAGCCCAGAAGTTTTGGAAAACAAGATGAGGGAAGGGAAGTGAAGGTACCCAGGCAGGTACCTCTGTCGGAAATTGGGCAAAGTTGTCAGGTACCTAGCCTGAAGCGATCTGAGGGCAGGATCCCAAAGTAAATCTGTATGTGGAGGTAGCCACAAGGTTTTGGTAACCAAGATAAGCGGGAGGCAAGAGAAGCCTCTTGGCATGCACCTCCGTCGAAAATTGACCCAAGTTCTCGGGTACCTGGCCTGAAGGGTTCTGCGGACCGAATCCACAAGTCCCTCTCTCTCTGGAAGAGGCCAAAACATTTCAGAAAGTATGCCTGGGAGGAGGAACGGGTAGCTACTGGGCATGCAGATAATTCCCAATTTGGCCAAAATTCAGGTAGCTACCCCAGAGGGGTACGGTGCTTTTGTCCAGAACAGCCGCAGGGAGGCAAAACTTTTTCAAAAGTACAATGTGGTAGAGGCAAAGGTAGCTAGCGGGTATGTACCAACGTCCAAATTAGCCCAAATTCTCTGTTACCTAGCCCAGAGGTATCCGAGTTTAGGATGCCCAAAGAAGAAATCTCTGTTGGAGGAAGCCAAATCTTTTTTCTAGAAGCATGCCAAGGTGAGAAGGCAAGGGTGGCTACCAGGCATACACTTCCCTGTAAACTTGACCAAACTTGTGGTGTCCGTACCCTGAAGGGCTTTGCAGCTGGTACCCAGAGCTAAATGTGTCTCAGGCAGAATCCCATACATTTTGAGAAGCTTTTGTGGAGGAAGCAAAGGTAGCTAGCAGGCATGCAGCTACGTCCAAAATAGGGCCAAAGTTGAGAGAGACGTAACGTGGAGGGGTCTTCAGCTGGTATTGACAAGCAGTTGTTTATTTGAGCTAGCCCAGAAGTTTTGGAAAAGAAGATGAGCGAAGGGAAGTGAAGGTACCCAGGCAGGTACCTCTGTCGGAAATTGGGCAAAGTTGTCAGGTACCTAGCCTGAAGCGATCTGAGGGCAGGATCCCAAAGTAAATCTGTATGTGGAGGTAGGCTCAAGGTTTTGGCAAACCAGATCAGGCAGAGGCAAGAGAAGCCTCTTGGCATGCACCTCCGTCGAAAATTGGCCCAAGTTCTCAGGTACCTATCCTGAAGGGTTCTGCGGACCGAATCCACAAGTCCCTCTCTCTCTGGAAGAGGCCCAAAACATTTCAGAAAGTATGCCTGGGAGGAGGAACGGGTAGCTACTGGGCATGCACATAATTCCCAATTTGGCCAAAATTCAGGTAGCTACCCCAGAGGGGTACGGTGCTTTTGTCCAGAACAGCCGCAGGGAGGCGAAACGTTTTCCTAAGTACAATCTGGCGGAGGCAAAGTATGCTACCGGGCATGTACCAACCTCCAAAGTAGCCCAAATTCTCTGTTACCTAGCCCAGGGGAATCCGAGTTTAGGATCCCCAAAGAAAAAATCTCTGTTGGAGGAAGCCAAATCTTTTTTCTAGAAGCATGCCGAGGTGAGAAGGCAAGGGTAGCTACCAGGCATACAGTTATGCATAAAGTTGTCCAAACTTGTGGTGTCCCTACCCTGAAGGGCTTTGCAGCTGGTACCCAGAGCTAAATGCTTCTCAGGCAGAACCCCATACGTTTTGAGAAGCTCTTGGGGAGGAAGCAAAGGTAGCTAGCAGGCATGCAGTTACGTCCAAAGTAGGGCCAAAGTTGAGAGAGACGTAACGTGGAGGGGTCTTCAGCTGTTATTGACAAGCAGTTGTGTATTTGGAGCTAGCCCAGAAGTTTTGGAAAACAAGATGAGCAAAGGGAAGTGAAGTTACCCAGGCAGGTACCTCCGTCCCGAATTGGGCTAAGTTGTCAGGTACCTAGCCTGAAGCGATCTGAGGGCAGGATCCCAAAGTAAATCTGTATGTGGAGGTAGCCACAAGGTTTTGGCAAACCAGATCAGGCAGAGGCAAGAGAAGCCTCTTGGCATGCACCTCCGTCGAAAATTGGCCCAAGTTCTCAGGTACCTAGCCAGAAGGGTTCTGCGGACCAAATCCACAAGTCCCTCTCTCTCTGGAAGAGGCCAAAACATTTCAGAAAGTATGCCTGGGAGGAGGAACGGGTAGCTACTGGGCATGCACATAATTCCCAATTTGGACAAAATTCCTGTACCTACCCCAGATGGGTACGCTGCTTTTGTCCAGAACTTCCGCAGGTAGGCAAAACTTTTTCAAAAGTACAATGTGGCAGAGGCAAAGTATTCTACCGGGCATGTACCAACCTCCAAAGTAGCCCAAATTCTCTGTTACCTAGCCCAGGGGAATCCGAGTTTAGGATCCCCAAAGAAAAAATCTCTGTTGGAGGAAGCCAAATCTTTTTTCTAGAAGCATGCCAAGGTGAGAAGGCAAGGGTAGCTACCAGGCATACAGTTATGCATAAAGTTGGCCAAACTTGTGGTGTCCCTACCCTGAAGGGCTTTGCAGCTGGTACCCAGAGCTAAATGTGTCTCAGGCAGAATCCCATACATTTTGAGAAGCTTTTGTGGAGGAAGCGATGGTTGCTAGCAGGCATGCAGCTACGTCCAAAGTAGGGCCAAAGTTGAGAGAGACGTAACGTGGAGGGGTTTTCAGCTGGTATTGATAAGCAGTTGTTTATTTGGAGCTAGCCCAGAAGTTTTGGAAAACAAGATGAGTGAAGGGAAGTGAAGGTACCCAGGCAGGTACCACGGTCCCAAATTGGGCAAAGTTGTCAGGTACCTAGCCTGAAGCGATCTGAGGGCAGGATCCCAAAGTAAATCTGTATGTGGAGGTAGCCACAAGGTTTTGGTAACCAAGATAAGCGGGAGGCAAGAGATGCCTCTTGGCATGCACCTCCGTCGAAAATTGGCCCTAGTTCTTGGGTTACTAGCCTGAAGGGTTCTGCGGTGAGAATTCACAAGTCCCTCTCTCTCTCTCTAGAAGAGGCCGAAACATTTCAGAAAGTATGCCTGGGAGGAGGAACGGGTAGCTACTGGGCATGCGCATAATTCCCAATTTGGCCAAAATTCCTGTAGCTACCCCAGACGGGTACGCTGCTTTTGTCCAGAACTGCCGCAGGGAGGCGAAACTTTTTCAAAAGTACAATGTGGCGGAGGCAAAGGCTGCTAGCGGGCATGTAAAAACCTCCAAACTATCCCAAATTCTCTGTTACCTAGCCCAGGGGAATCCGAGTTTAGGATCCCCAAAGAAAAAATCTCTTTTGGAGAAAGCCAAATCTTTTGCAGAAGCATGCCGAGGTGAGAAGGCAAGGGTAGCTACCAGGCATACAGTTATGCATAAACTTGGCCTAACTTGCGGTGTCCCTACCCTGAAGGGCTTTGCAGCTGGTACCCAGAGCTAAATGTGTCTCAGGCAGAATCCCATACATTTTGAGAAACTTTTGTGGAGGAAGCAAAGGTAGCTAGCAGGCATGCAGCTACGTCCAAAATAGGGCCAAAGTTGAGAGAGACGTAACGTGGAGGGGTCTTCAGCTGGTATTGACAAGCAGTTGTTTATTTGAGCTAGCCCAGAAGTTTTGGA
The DNA here is from genome assembly GCF_964034855.1 of Anser brachyrhynchus. Classification (NCBI taxonomy): domain Eukaryota; kingdom Metazoa; phylum Chordata; class Aves; order Anseriformes; family Anatidae; genus Anser; species Anser brachyrhynchus. The sequence continues at coordinate 15,064,163 of NC_137710.1, read as the reverse complement.
AAAGAAGATGAGCGAAGGGAAGTGAAGGTACCCAGGCAGGTACCTCTGTCGGAAATTGGGCAAAGTTGTCAGGTACCTAGCCTGAAGCGATCTGAGGGCAGGATCCCAAAGTAAATCTGTATGTGGAGGTAGGCTCAAGGTTTTGGCAAACCAGATCAGGCAGAGGCAAGAGAAGCCTCTTGGCATGCACCTCCGTCGAAAATTGGCCCAAGTTCTCAGGTACCTATCCTGAAGGGTTCTGCGGACCGAATCCACAAGTCCCTCTCTCTCTGGAAGAGGCCCAAAACATTTCAGAAAGTATGCCTGGGAGGAGGAACGGGTAGCTACTGGGCATGCACATAATTCCCAATTTGGCCAAAATTCAGGTAGCTACCCCAGAGGGGTACGGTGCTTTTGTCCAGAACAGCCGCAGGGAGGCGAAACGTTTTCCTAAGTACAATCTGGCGGAGGCAAAGTATGCTACCGGGCATGTACCAACCTCCAAAGTAGCCCAAATTCTCTGTTACCTAGCCCAGGGGAATCCGAGTTTAGGATCCCCAAAGAAAAAATCTCTGTTGGAGGAAGCCAAATCTTTTTTCTAGAAGCATGCCGAGGTGAGAAGGCAAGGGTAGCTACCAGGCATACAGTTATGCATAAAGTTGTCCAAACTTGTGGTGTCCCTACCCTGAAGGGCTTTGCAGCTGGTACCCAGAGCTAAATGCTTCTCAGGCAGAACCCCATACGTTTTGAGAAGCTCTTGGGGAGGAAGCAAAGGTAGCTAGCAGGCATGCAGTTACGTCCAAAGTAGGGCCAAAGTTGAGAGAGACGTAACGTGGAGGGGTCTTCAGCTGTTATTGACAAGCAGTTGTGTATTTGGAGCTAGCCCAGAAGTTTTGGAAAACAAGATGAGCAAAGGGAAGTGAAGTTACCCAGGCAGGTACCTCCGTCCCGAATTGGGCTAAGTTGTCAGGTACCTAGCCTGAAGCGATCTGAGGGCAGGATCCGAAAGTAAATCTGTATGTGGAGGTAGCCACAAGGTTTTGGCAAACCAGATCAGGCAGAGGCAAGAGAAGCCTCTTGGCATGCACCTCCGTCGAAAATTGGCCCAAGTTCTCAGGTACCTAGCCAGAAGGGTTCTGCGGACCAAATCCACAAGTCCCTCTCTCTCTGGAAGAGGCCAAAACATTTCAGAAAGTATGCCTGGGAGGAGGAACGGGTAGCTACTGGGCATGCACATAATTCCCAATTTGGACAAAATTCCTGTACCTACCCCAGATGGGTACGCTGCTTTTGTCCAGAACTTCCGCAGGTAGGCAAAACTTTTTCAAAAGTACAATGTGGCAGAGGCAAAGTATTCTACCGGGCATGTACCAACCTCCAAAGTAGCCCAAATTCTCTGTTACCTAGCCCAGGGGAATCCGAGTTTAGGATCCCCAAAGAAAAAATCTCTGTTGGAGGAAGCCAAATCTTTTTTCTAGAAGCATGCCAAGGTGAGAAGGCAAGGGTAGCTACCAGGCATACAGTTATGCATAAAGTTGGCCAAACTTGTGGTGTCCCTACCCTGAAGGGCTTTGCAGCTGGTACCCAGAGCTAAATGTGTCTCAGGCAGAATCCCATACATTTTGAGAAGCTTTTGTGGAGGAAGCGATGGTTGCTAGCAGGCATGCAGCTACGTCCAAAGTAGGGCCAAAGTTGAGAGAGACGTAACGTGGAGGGGTTTTCAGCTGGTATTGATAAGCAGTTGTTTATTTGGAGCTAGCCCAGAAGTTTTGGAAAACAAGATGAGTGAAGGGAAGTGAAGGTACCCAGGCAGGTACCACGGTCCCAAATTGGGCAAAGTTGTCAGGTACCTAGCCTGAAGCGATCTGAGGGCAGGATCCCAAAGTAAATCTGTATGTGGAGGTAGCCACAAGGTTTTGGTAACCAAGATAAGCGGGAGGCAAGAGATGCCTCTTGGCATGCACCTCCGTCGAAAATTGGCCCTAGTTCTTGGGTTACTAGCCTGAAGGGTTCTGCGGTGAGAATTCACAAGTCCCTCTCTCTCTCTCTAGAAGAGGCCGAAACATTTCAGAAAGTATGCCTGGGAGGAGGAACGGGTAGCTACTGGGCATGCGCATAATTCCCAATTTGGCCAAAATTCCTGTAGCTACCCCAGACGGGTACGCTGCTTTTGTCCAGAACTGCCGCAGGGAGGCGAAACTTTTTCAAAAGTACAATGTGGCGGAGGCAAAGGTTGCTAGCGGGCATGTAAAAACCTCCAAACTATCCCAAATTCTCTGTTACCTAGCCCAGGGGAATCCGAGTTTAGGATCCCCAAAGAAAAAATCTCTTTTGGAGAAAGCCAAATCTTTTGCAGAAGCATGCCGAGGTGAGAAGGCAAGGGTAGCTACCAGGCATACAGTTATGCATAAACTTGGCCTAACTTGCGGTGTCCCTACCCTGAAGGGCTTTGCAGCTGGTACCCAGAGCTAAATGTGTCTCAGGCAGAATCCCATACATTTTGAGAAACTTTTGTGGAGGAAGCGATGGTTGCTAGCAGGCATGCAGCTACATCCAAAGTAGGACCAAAGTTGAGAGAGACGTAACGTGGAGGGGTCTTCAGCTGGTATTGACAAGCAGTTGTTTATTTGAGCTAGCCCAGAAGTTTTGGAAAACAAGATGAGCGAAGGGAAGTGAAGGTACCCAGGCAGGTACCTCCGTTGGAAATTGGGCAAAGTTGTCAGGTACCTAGCCTGAAGCGATCTGAGGGCAGGATCCCAAAGTAAATCTGTATGTGGAGGTAGCCACAAGGTTTTGGTAACCAAGATAAGCGGGAGGCAAGAGAAGCCTCTGGGCATGCACCTCCGTCGAAAATTGGCCCAAGTTCTCAGGTACGTAGCCAGAAGGGTTCTGCGGACCGAATCCACAAGTCCCTCTCTCTCTGGAAGAGGCCCAAAACATTTCAGAAAGTATGCCTGGGAGGAGGAACAGAGAGCTACTGGGCATGCGCATAATTTCCAATTTGGCCAAAATTCAGGTAGCTACCCCAGACGGGTACACTGCTTTTATCCAGAACCTCTGCAGGGAGGCGAAACTTTTTCAAAAGTACAGTCTGGCGGAGGCAAAGTATTCTACCGGGCATGTACCAACGTCCAAAATAGTCAAAATTTTGTTACCTAGCCCAGAAGTATCCGAGTTTAGGATCCCCAAAGATAAAATCTCTGTTGGAGGAAGCCAAATCTTTTTTTCTAGAAGCATGCCAAGGTGAGAAGGCAAGGGTAGCTACCAGGCATACAGTTATGCATAATCTTGGCCAAACTTGTGGTGTCCCTACCCTGAAGGGCTTTGCAGCTGGTCCCCAGAGCTAAATGTGTCTCAGGCAGAATCCCATACATTTTGACAAGCTTTTGTGGAGGAAGCAGAGGTAGCTAGCAGGCATACAGCTACGTCCAAAGTAGGGCCAAAGTTGAGAGAGACGTAACGTGGAGGGGTCTTCAGCTGGTATTGACAAGCAGTTGTGTATTTGGAGCTAGCCCAGAAGTTTTGGAAAAGAAGATGAGCGAAGGGAAGTGAAGGTACCCAGGCAGGTACCTCTGTCGGAAATTGGGCAAAGTTGTCAGGTACCTACGCTGAAGCGATCTGAGGGCAGGATCCCAAAGTAAATCTGTATGTGGAGGTAGCCACAAGGTTTTGGCAAACCAGATCTGCCAGCTGTGTTTCATCCAGGACAGCATTGATAGCACAGGCAGTTTGTATGTGGTCTTGGAGACTAGCTACGTGTGTCTTTATGCTGTCTGGGAGGCTACAGATAAGGGGGAGTTAACCTTGCCAGATCAATCAGGGCTAGCCTTGGGGTTCTCCGTGAGATCCTTCTCCTGCATTGCTTGTATGCAGGCTGGTTTTTGAACAGATGCAGCCAAGTGGGAGAACCCTGAGGTCTTCATGAGAAGGGATTGTCCTCTTTCTTGTGGGTCTATTCCACTGACCCGATAGGCAGGTAAAATGAATCTATGCCCCTAACCCAATAGGCAGTTAATATGTTTATTTAACGTATAAATGCTATCGCAGGTATTCCTCACCAAAGTGAAGGTGAAGGTGCAGAGCTTACCAAGGAGGTGTCCCTGTCTTGGTGGAGAAGGAGCACAGAACATCGACTGCCTCTTGTAGGTTTTCAATTTTTCTTCTCCCCCCCAACCCCCCAGCTCTCCCTTTTTTCCTCACTCTAGGGTTTTGCTGTCATTAACTTCTTTACCACTACCTCCTAACACTTTTATATCCTAAGCTTATCTGTCCCACCCTGGGATGACAATGAGCATATTTTGGGCAAAAAGTTGCGAATTATAGTCTTCTATGTTTAGTATGTACTTCCTTAACCTCATTATCTCCTTAAGAGTTAACTTTAATGTTTATTTTATAAGGAGTGAAGAAAAAGGTTTCACTTTGGGCACCGCAGACTTCAAGATTCTGTTCTGATGCCCAAAGAGGGTTTGGCACAGCCTGGGTATGCTGCTTTTGTTCAGAACTAAGGCATGTAGGCCCAACTTTTCCAGTGTGCTCCAGGCACCTGTCAGGACCCCCTGGGGCAGGACAGCCCAGCCGTGAGCTTGAGAGAGCTGGGCCATGGACGTCCTGGCTGCGGAGCTTCTCAGGGGCAGAGGTATGGTGGAACCAAAAGAGAGTGTTCATCTCCAGGGGAAAGAGAGAGAAGTCCGCCCTGTGGCACTTGGGGACTCCTGGACTCGCACATGCAGCACCTCGCTCAGGACCAAGCATGGGGACGCAGCTCCTTGGGAAGCCAAGGACAGGGACCGTGACCACATGGCAGCCCTGTGCTGTGAGGTGCAGTGCATATTGTGACCCGGAGTGGTGCTAGGCAACCGCCATGTCCCAGTGCAGGGCTGACAGGCACAGCCTCAGTCACCCCCAAGGCAGAGCTGGCCCCAGCCCAGACGTGCGGCTCCCAACAGGGTCCTGGGGCACCAGTGCAGGTGGGCTCGAGCTGGATGGTCTTTAAGGTCCCTTCCAACCCCAGGCATTGTAGGATTCTATGAGGGAGGCAGTGCACAGGGAAAATGGGGTGGGGTGCTGATGTCTGAAAAAAGCAAAGAAACAACAAAACTAAGAGGAGGATTCAAACTAACAAAAGTGGTAGGATTGAAGGAAAGACCAAAGAAAGAAAAGGTCATAATGAAAAGAAACAACCAGACAAAACAAAATCAAACAAAAACTCTCCATTCCATTGTTGCAGGGTTGGGAACGTACACGGATGGACACAAAGGAATTAGAGCAACAGCCTTGGAGGAGTTTGAGGCAGCAAGCCGAGGTTTCAGCTGTGTTCAGAGAATGCCAAAAGGAAAGGCTCGAAGAGATGCTTGGAAAGAGCCTTAAGGGTCAAACAGGAGCAGACCTCAACAAATGGAGAAAAAAGTGGGGAACCTCCGTGCAATTTGAGGTAATCCGTGAGAGCTACAGGACATGCAGACACAGGCAGGTAACAAATACCAGACAGGTAAGCTGCTTTTCCAGAACTAACGCAGGTAAGGAAAAATTTTCCCTAAGTACAATGCGGTGGAGGCAAAGTATGCTACCGGGCATGTACCAACGTCCAAAATAGCCAAAATTCTGTTACCTAGCCCAGGGGAATCCGAGTTTAGGATCCCCAAAGAAAAAATCTCTGTTGGAGGAAGCCAAATCTATTTTCTAGAAGCATGCCAAGGTGAGAAGGCAAGGGTAGCTACCAGGCATACAGTTATGCATAAACTTGGCCAAACTTGTGGTGTCCCTACCCTGAAGGGCTTTGCAGCTGGTCCCCAGAGCTAAATGTATCTCAGGCTGAATCTCGAACATTTGCAGAAGCTTCCCTGCAGGAGGCAATGGTAGCTAGGAGGCATGCAGCTACGTCCAAAGTAGGGCCAAAGTTGAGAGAGACGTAACGTGGAGGGGTCTTCAGCTGGTATTGACAAGCATTTGTGTATTTGGAGCTAGCCCCGAAGTTTTGGAAAACAAGATGAGGGAAGGGAAGTGAAGGTACCCAGGCAGGTACCTCGGTCCCAAATTGGGCAAAGTTGTCAGGTACCTACGCTGAAGCGATCTGAGGGCAGGATCCCAAAGTAAATCTGTATGTGGAGGTAGCCACAAAGTTCTAACAACCAAGATAAGCGGGAGGCAAGAGAAGCCTTTTCGCATGCACCTCCATCCCAAATTGGCCCAAGTTCTCGGGTACCTGGCCTGAAGGGTTCTGTGGACCGAATTCACAAGTCCCTCTCTCTCTGGAAGAGGCCAAAACATTTCAGAAAGTATGCCTGGGAGGAGGAACGGGTAGCTACTGGGCATGCACATAATTCGCAATTTGGCCAAAATTCAGGTAGCTACCCCAGACGGGTACGCTGCTTTTCTCCAGAACAGCCGCAGGGAGGCAAAACGTTTTCCTAAGTACAATCTGGCGGAGGCAAAAATATGCTACCAGGCATGTACCAACCTCCAAAGTAGCCCAAATTCTCTGTTACCTAGGCCAGGGGAATCCGAGTTTAGGATCCCCAAAGAAAAAATCTCTGTTGGAGAAAGCCAAATCTTTTGAAGAAGCATGCCGAGGTGAGAAGGCAAGGGTAGCTACCAGGCATACAGTTATGCATAAACTTGGCCAAACTTGTGGTGTCCCTACCCTGAAGGGCTTTGCAGCTGGTACCCAGAGCTAAATGTGTCTCAGGCAGAATCCCATACATTTTGAGAAGCTTTTGTGGAGGAAGCGATGGTTGCTAGCAGGCATGCAGCTTCATCCAAAGTAGGGCCAAAGTTGAGAGAGACGTAACATGGAGGGGTTTTCAGCTGGTATTGATAAGCAGTTGTTTATTTGGAGCTAGCCCAGAAGTTTTGGAAAACAAGATGAGCGAAGGGAAGTGAAGGTACCCAGGCAGGTACCACGGTCCCAAATTGGGCAAAGTTGTCAGGTACCTAGCCTGAAGCGATTCGAGGGCAGGATCCCAAAGTAAATCTGTATGTGGAGGTAGCCACAAGGTTTTGGTAACCAAGATAAGCGGGAGGCAAGAGAAGCCTCTTGGCATGCACCTCCGTCGAAAATTGGCCCTAGTTCTTGGGTTACTAGCCTGAAGGGTTCTGCGGTGAGAATTCAGAAGTCCCTCTCTCTCTCGAAGAGGCCAAAACATTTCAGAAAGTATGCCTGGGAGGAGGAACGGGTAGCTACTGGGCATGCACATAATTCCCAATTTGGCCAAAATTCCTGTAGCTACCCCAGAAGGGTACGCTGCTTTTGTCCAGAACTGCCGCAGGGAGGTGAAACTTTTTCAAAAGTACAATGTGGCGGAGGCAAAGGTTGCTAGCGGGCATGTAAAAACCTCCAAACTATCCCAAATTCTCTGTTACCTAGCCCAGGGGAATCCGAGTTTAGGATCCCCAAAGAAAAAAATCTCTGTTGGAGAAAGCCAAATCTTTTGCAGAAGCATGCCGAGGTGAGAAGGCAAGGGTAGCTACCAGGCATACAGTTATGCATAAACTTGGCCAAACTTGTGGTGTCCCTACCCTGAAGGGCTTTGCAGCTGGTCCCCAGAGCTAAATGTTTCTCAGGCAGAATTGCATACATTTTGAGAAACTTTTGTGGAGGAAACGATGGTTGATAGCAGGCATACAGCTACGTCCAAAGTAGGGCCAAAGTTGAGAGAGACGTAACGTGGAGGGGTCTTCAGCTGGTATTGACAAGCATTTGTGTATTTGGAGCTAGCCCAGAAGTTTTGGAAAACAAGATGAGGGAAGGGAAGTGAAGGTACCCAGGCAGGTACCTCCGTTGGAAATTGGGCAAAGTTGTCAGGTACCTAGCCTGAAGCGATCTGAGGGCAGGATCCCAAAGTAAATCTGTATGTGGAGGTAGCCACAAGGTTTTGGTAACCAAGATAAGCGGGAGGCAAGAGAAGCCTCTTGGCATGCACCTCCGTCGAAAATTGGCCCAAGTTCTCAGGTACCTAGCCAGAAGGGTTCTGCGGACCGAATCCACAAGTCCCTCTCTCTCTGGAAGAGGCCCAAAACATTTCAGAAAGTATGCCTGGGAGGAGGAACAGAGAGCTACTGGGCATGTGCATAATTCCCAATTTGGCCAAAATTCAGGTAGCTACCCCAGACGGGTACACTGCTTTTATCCAGAACCTCTGCAGGGAGGCGAAACGTTTTCCTAAGTACAATCTGGCGGAGGCATAGTATGCTACCGGGCACATACCAACCTCCAAATTAGCCCAAATTCTATGTTACCTAGCCCAGAGGAATCCGAGTTTAGGATCCCCAAAGAAAAAATCTCTGTTGGAGGAAGCCAAATCTTTTTTCTAGAAGCATGCCAAGGTGAGAAGGCAAGGGTAGCTACCAGGCATACACTTCCCTTTAAACTTGGCCAAATTTGTGGTGTCCCTACCCTGAAGGGCTTTGCAGCTGGTACCCAGAGCTAAATGTGTCTCAGGCAGAATCCCATACATTTTGAGAAGCTTTTGTGGAGGAAGCAAAGGTAGCTAGCATGCATGCAGCTACGTCCAAAGTAGGGCCAAAGTTGAGAGAGACGTAACGTGGAGGGGTCTTCAGCTGGTATTGACAAGCAGTTGTTAATTTGGAGCTAGCCCCAAAGTTTTGGAAAACAAGATGAGGGAAGGGAAGTGAAGGTACCCAGGCAGGTACCTCCGTCGGAAATTGGGCAAAGTTGTCAGGTACCTAGCCTGAAGCGATCTGAGGGCAGGATCCCAAAGTAAATGTGTATGTGGAGGTAGCCACAAGGTTTTGGCAAACCAGATCAGCCAGAGGCAACAGAAGCCTCTTGGCATGCACCTCCGTTGAAAATAGGCCCAAGTTCTCAGGTACCCAGCTTGTAGGATTCTGCGGACCGAATCCACAAGTCCCTCTCTCTCTGGAAGAGGCCAAAACATTTCAGAAAGTATGCCTGGGAGGAGGAACGGGTAGCTACTGGGCATGCACATAATTCCCAATTTGGCCAAAATTTAGGTAGCTACCCCAGACGGGTACGCTGCTTTTGTCCAGAACAGCCGCAGGGAGGGGAAACGTTTTCAAAAGTACAATGTGGCAGAGGGAAAGGTAGCTAGCGGGCATGTACCAATGTCTAAATTAGCCAAAATTCTGTTACCTAGCCCAGGGGAATCCGAGTTTAGGATCCCCAAAGAAAAAATCTCTGTTGGAGGCTACACATAAGGGGGAGTTAACCTTGCCAGATCAATCAGGGCTAGCCTTGGGGTTCTCCGTGAGATCCTTCTCCTGCATTGCTTGTATGCAGGCTGGTTTTTGAACAGATGCAGCCAAGTGGGAGAACCCTGAGGTCTTCATGAGAAGGGATTGTCCTCTTTCTTGTGGGTCTATTCCACTGACCCGATAGGCAGGTAAAATGAATCTATGCCCCTAACCCAATAGGCAGTTAATATGTTTATTTAACGTATAAATGCTATCGCAGGTATTCCTCACCAAAGTGAAGGTGAAGGTGCAGAGCTTACCAAGGAGGTGTCCCTGTCTTGGTGGAGAAGGAGCACAGAACATCGACTGCCTCTTGTAGGTTTTCAATTTTTCTTCTCCCCCCCAACCCCCCAGCTCTCCCTTTTTTCCTCACTCTAGGGTTTTGCTGTCATTAACTTCTTTACCACTACCTCCTAACACTTTTATATCCTAAGCTTATCTGTCCCACCCTGGGATGACAATGAGCATATTTTGGGCAAAAAGTTGCGAATTATAGTCTTCTATGTTTAGTATGTACTTCCTTAATCTCATTATCTCCTTAAGAGTTAACTTTAATGTTTATTTTATAAGGAGTGAAGAAAAAGGTTTCACTTTGGGCACCGCAGACTTCAAGATTCTGTTCTGATGCCCAAAGAGGGTTTGGCACAGCCTGGGTATGCTGCTTTTGTTCAGAACTAAGGCATGTAGGCCCAACTTTTCCAGTGTGCTCCAGGCACCTGTCAGGACCCCCTGAGGCAGGACAGCCCAGCCGTGAGCTTGAGAGAGCTGGGCCATGGACGTCCTGGCTGCGGAGCTTCTCAGGGGCAGAGGTATGGTGGAACCAAAAGAGAGTGTTCATCTCCAGGGGAAAGAGAGAGAAGTCCGCCCTGTGGCACTTGGGGACTCCTGGACTCGCACATGCAGCACCTCGCTCAGGACCAAGCATGGGGACGCAGCTCCTTGGGAAGCCAAGGACAGGGACCGTGACCACATGGCAGCCCTGTGCTGTGAGGGGCAGTGCATATTGTGACCCAGAGTGGTGCTAGGCAACCGCCATGTCCCAGTGCAGGGCTGACAGGCACAGCCTCAGTCACCCCCAAGGCAGAGCTGGCCCCAGCCCAGACGTGCGGCTCCCAACAGGGTCCTGGGGCACCAGTGCAGGTGGGCTCGAGCTGGATGGTCTTTAAGGTCCCTTCCAACCCCAGGCATTGTAGGATTCTATGAGGGAGGCAGTGCACAGGGAAAATGGGGTGGGGTGCTGATGTCTGAAAAAAGCAAAGAAACAACAAAACTAAGAGGAGGATTCAAACTAACAAAAGTGGTAGGATTGAAGGAAAGACCAAAGAAAGAAAAGGTCATAATGAAAAGAAACAACCAGACAAAACAAAATCAAACAAAAACTCTCCATTCCATTGCTGCAGGGTTGGGAACGTACACGGATGGACACAAAGGAATTAGAGCAACAGCCTTGGAGGAGTTTGAGGCAGCAAGCCGAGGTTTCAGCTGTGTTCAGAGAATGCGAAAAGGAAAGGCTCGAAGAGATGCTTGGAAAGAGCCTTAAGGGTCAAACAGGAGCAGACCTCAACAAATGGAGAAAAAAGTGGGGAACCTCCGTGCAATTTGAGGTAATCCGTGAGAGCTACAGGACATGCAGACACAGGCAGGTAACAAATACCAGACAGGTAAGCTGCTTTTCCAGAAGTAATGCAGGTAAGGCAAAATTTTCCCAAAGTACAATGTGGTGGAGGCAAAGGTAGCTAGCGGGCATGTAAAAACCTCCAAAGTAGCCAGAATTCTCTGTTACCTAGCCCAGAGGGATCCGGGTTTAGGATCCTCAAACAAAAAAATCTCTTTTGGAGGAAGCCAAACCTTTTTTTTAGAAGCATGCCGAGGTGAGAAGGCAAGGGTAGCTACCAGGCATACACTTCCCTGTAAACTTGGCCAAACTTGTGGTGTCCCTACCCTGAAGGGCTTTGCAGCTGGTCCCCAGAGCTAAAAGTGTCTCAGGCAGAATCCCATACATTTTGAGAAACTTTTGTGGAGGAAGCGATGGTTGCTAGCAGGCATGCAGCTACGTCCAAAGTAGGGCCAAAGTTGAGAGAGACGTAACGTGGAGGGGTCTTCAGCTGGTATTGACAGGCAGTTGTTTATTTGGAGCTAGCCCAGAAGTTTTGGAAAACAAGATGAGGGAAGGGAAGTGAAGGTACCCAGGCAGGTACCTCTGTCGGAAATTGGGCAAAGTTGTCAGGTACCTAGCCTGAAGCGATCTGAGGAGAGGATCCCAAAGTAAATCTGTATGTGGAGGTAGCCACAAGGTTTTGGCAACCAAGATAAGCGGGAGGTAAGAGAAGCCTTTTCGCATGCACCTCCGTCGAAAATTGGCCCAAGTTCACGGGTACCTGGCCTGAAGGGTTCTGCGGACCGAATCCACAAGTCCCTCTCTCTCTGGAAGAGGCCAAAACATTTCAGAAAGTATGCCTGGGAGGAGGAACGGGTAGCTACTGGGCATGCACATAATTCCCAATTTGGCCAAAATTCAGGTAGCTACCCTAGACGGGTACGCTGCTTTTGTCGAGAAGTGCCGCAGGGAGGCAAAACTTTTTCAAAAGTACAATGTGGTAGAGGCAAAGGTAGCTAGCGGGTATGTACCAACGTCCAAATTAGCCCAAATTCTCTGTTACCTAGCCCAGGGGAATCCGAGTTTAGGATCCCCAAAGAAAAAATCTCTGTTGGAGGAATCCAAATCTTTTCTCTAGAAGCATGCCGAGGTGAGAAGGCAAGGGTAGCTACCAGGCATACAGTTATGCATAAAGTTGGCCAAACTTGTGGTGTCCGTACCCTGAAGGGCTTTGCAGCTGGTACCCAGAGCTAAATGTGTCTCAGGCAGAATCCCATACATTTTGAGAACCTCTTGTGGAGGAAGCGATGGTTGCTAGCAGGCATGCAGCTACGTCCAAAGTAGGGCCAAAGTTGAGAGAGACGTAACGTGGAGGGGTCTTCAGCTGGTATTGACAAGCACTTGTTTATTTGGAGCTAGCCCAGAAGTTTTGGAAAACAAGATGAGGGAAGGGAAGTGAAGGTACCCAGGCAGGTACCTCGGTCCCAAATTGGGCAAAGTTGTCAGGTACCTAGCCTGAAGCGATCTGAGGGCAGGATCCCAAAGTAAATCTGTATGTGGAGGTAGCCACAAAGTTTTGGCAACCAAGATAAGCGGGAGGCAAGAGAAGCCTCTTGGCATGCACCTCCGTCGAAAATTGGCCCAAGTTCTCAGGTACCTAGCCTGAGGGGTTCTGCGGACCGAATCCACAAGTCCCTCTCTCTCTGGAAGAGGCGAAAACATTTCAGAAAGTATGCCTGGGAGGAGGAACGGGTAGCTACTGGGCATGCGCATAATTCCCAATTTGTCCAAAATTCAGGTAGCTACCCCAGATGGGTACGCTGCTTCTGTCCAGAACTGCTGCAGGGAGGCTAAACTTTTTCAAAAGTACAGTCTGGCGGAGGCAAAGTATGCTACCGGGCATGTACCAACCTCAAAAGTAGCCCAAATTCTCTGTTACCTAGCCCAGAGGTATCCGAGTTTAGGATGCCCAAAGAAGAAATCTCTGTTGGAGGAAGCCAAATCTTTTTTCTAGAAGCATGCCAAGGTGAGAAGGCAAGGGTGGCTACCAGGCATACACTTCCCTGTAAACTTGACCAAACTTGTGGTGTCCGTACCCTGAAGGGCTTTGCAGCTGGTACCCAGAGCTAAATGTGTCTCAGGCAGAATCCCATACATTTTGAGAAGCTTTTGTGGAGGAAGCAAAGGTAGCTAGCAGGCATGCAGCTACGTCCAAAATAGGGCCAAAGTTGAGAGAGACGTAACGTGGAGGGGTCTTCAGCTGGTATTGACAAGCAGTTGTTTATTTGAGCTAGCCCAGAAGTTTTGGAAAAGAAGATGAGCGAAGGGAAGTGAAGGTACCCAGGCAGGTACCTCTGTCGGAAATTGGGCAAAGTTGTCAGGTACCTAGCCTGAAGCGATCTGAGGGCAGGATCCCAAAGTAAATCTGTATGTGGAGGTAGGCTCAAGGTTTTGGCAAACCAGATCAGGCAGAGGCAAGAGAAGCCTCTTGGCATGCACCTCCGTCGAAAATTGGCCCAAGTTCTCAGGTACCTATCCTGAAGGGTTCTGCGGACCGAATCCACAAGTCCCTCTCTCTCTGGAAGAGGCCCAAAACATTTCAGAAAGTATGCCTGGGAGGAGGAACGGGTAGCTACTGGGCATGCACATAATTCCCAATTTGGCCAAAATTCAGGTAGCTACCCCAGAGGGGTACGGTGCTTTTGTCCAGAACAGCCGCAGGGAGGCGAAACGTTTTCCTAAGTACAATCTGGCGGAGGCAAAGTATGCTACCGGGCATGTACCAACCTCCAAAGTAGCCCAAATTCTCTGTTACCTAGCCCAGGGGAATCCGAGTTTAGGATCCCCAAAGAAAAAATCTCTGTTGGAGGAAGCCAAATCTTTTTTCTAGAAGCATGCCAAGGTGAGAAGGCAAGGGTAGCTACCAGGCATACAGTTATGCATAAAGTTGGCCAAACTTGTGGTGTCCCTACCCTGAAGGGCTTTGCAGCTGGTACCCAGAGCTAAATGTGTCTCAGGCAGAATCCCATACATTTTGAGAAGCTTTTGTGGAGGAAGCGATGGTTGCTAGCAGGCATGCAGCTACGTCCAAAGTAGGGCCAAAGTTGAGAGAGACGTAACGTGGAGGGGTTTTCAGCTGGTATTGATAAGCAGTTGTTTATTTGGAGCTAGCCCAGAAGTTTTGGAAAACAAGATGAGTGAAGGGAAGTGAAGGTACCCAGGCAGGTACCACGGTCCCAAATTGGGCAAAGTTGTCAGGTACCTAGCCTGAAGCGATTCGAGGGCAGGATCCCAAAGTAAATCTGTATGTGGAGGTAGCCACAAGGTTTTCGTAACCAAGATAAGCGGGAGGCAAGAGATGCCTCTTGGCATGCACCTCCGTCGAAAATTGGCCCTAGTTCTTGGGTTACTAGCCTGAAGGGTTCTGCGGTGAGAATTCACAAGTCCCTCTCTCTCTCTCTAGAAGAGGCCAAAACATTTCAGAAAGTATGCCTGGGAGGAGGAACGGGTAGCTACTGGGCATGCACATAATTCCCAATTTGGCCAAAATTCCTGTAGCTACCCCAGACGGGTACGCTGCTTTTGTCCAGAACTGCCGCAGGGAGGCGAAACTTTTTCAAAAGTACAATGTGGCGGAGGCAAAGGTTGCTAGCGGGCATGTAAAAACCTCCAAACTATCCCAAATTCTCTGTTACCTAGCCCAGGGGAATCCGAGTTTAGGATCCCCAAAGAAAAAATCTCTTTTGGAGAAAGCCAAATCTTTTGCAGAAGCATGCCGAGGTGAGAAGGCAAGGGTAGCTACCAGGCATACAGTTATGCATAAACTTGGCCTAACTTGCGGTGTCCCTACCCTGAAGGGCTTTGCAGCTGGTCCCCAGAGCTAAATGTGTCTCAGGCAGAATCCCATACATTTTGAGAAACTTTTGTGGAGGAAACGATGGTTGCTAGCAGGCATGCAGCTACATCCAAAGTAGGACCAAAGTTGAGAGAGACGTAACGTGGAGGGGTCTTCAGCTGGTATTGACAAGCAGTTGTTTATTTGAGCTAGCCCAGAAGTTTTGGAAAACAAGATGAGGGAAGGGAAGTGAAGGTACCCAGGCAGGTACCTCCGTTGGAAATTGGGCAAAGTTGTCAGGTACCTAGCCTGAAGCGATCTGAGGGCAGGATCCCAAAGTAAATCTGTATGTGGAGGTAGCCACAAGGTTTTGGTAACCAAGATAAGCGGGAGGCAAGAGAAGCCTCTGGGCATGCACCTCCGTCGAAAATTGGCCCAAGTTCTCAGGTACCTAGCCAGAAGGGTTCTGCGGACCGAATCCACAAGTCCCTCTCTCTCTGGAAGAGGCCCAAAACATTTCAGAAAGTATGCCTGGGAGGAGGAACACAGAGCTACTGGGCATGCGCATAATTCCCAATTTGGCCAAAATTCAGGTAGCTACCCCAGACGGGTACACTGCTTTTATCCAGAACCTCTGCAGGGAGGCGAAACGTTTTCCTAAGTACAATCTGGCGGAGGCATAGTATGCTACCGGGCACATACCAACCTCCAAATTAGCCCAAATTCTATGTTACCTAGCCCAGAGGAATCCGAGTTTAGGATCCCCAAAGAAAAAATCTCTGTTGGAGGAAGCCAAATCTTTTTTCTAGAAGCATGCCAAGGTGAGAAGGCAAGGGTAGCTACCAGGCATACAGTTATGCATAATCTTGGCCAAACTTGTGGTGTCCCTACCCTGAAGGGCTTTGCAGCTGGTCCCCAGAGCTAAATGTGTCTCAGGCAGAATTCCATACATTTTGACAAGCTTTTGTGGAGGAAGCAGAGGTAGCTAGCAGGCATACAGCTACGTCCAAAGTAGGGCCAAAGTTGAGAGAGACGTAACGTGGAGGGGTCTTCAGCTGGTATTGACAAGCAGTTGTGTATTTGGAGCTAGCCCAGAAGTTTTGGAAAAGAAGATGAGCGAAGGGAAGTGAAGGTACCCAGGCAGGTACCTCTGTCGGAAATTGGGCAAAGTTGTCAGGTACCTACGCTGAAGCGATCTGAGGGCAGGATCCCAAAGTAAATCTGTATGTGGAGGTAGCCACAAGGTTTTGGCAAACCAGATCTGCCAGCTGTGTTTCATCCAGGACAGCATTGATAGCACAGGCAGTTTGTATGTGGTCTTGGAGACTAGCTACGTGTGTCTTTATGCTGTCTGGGAGGCTACAGATAAGGGGGAGTTAACCTTGCCAGATCAATCAGGGCTAGCCTTGGGGTTCTCCGTGAGATCCTTCTCCTGCATTGCTTGTATGCAGGCTGGTTTTTGAACAGATGCAGCCAAGTGGGAGAACCCTGAGGTCTTCATGAGAAGGGATTGTCCTCTTTCTTGTGGGTCTATTCCACTGACCCAATGGGCAGGTAAAATGAATCTATGCCCCTAACCCAATAGGCAGTTAATATGTTTATTTAACGTATAAATGCTATCGCAGGTATTCCTCACCAAAGTGAAGGTGAAGGTGCAGAGCTTACCAAGGAGGTGTCCCTGTCTTGGTGGAGAAGGGGCACAGAACATCGACTGCCTCTTGTAGGTTTTCAATTTTTCTTCTCCCCCCCAACCCCCCAGCTCTCCCTTTTTTCCTCACTCTAGGGTTTTGCTGTCATTAACTTCTTTACCACTACCTCCTAACACTTTTATATCCTAAGCTTATCTGTCCCACCCTGGGATGACAATGAGCATATTTTGGGCAAAAAGTTGCGAATTATAGTCTTCTATGTTTAGTATGTACTTCCTTAATCTCATTATCTCCTTAAGAGTTAACTTTAATGTTTATTTTATAAGGAGTGAAGAAAAAGGTTTCACTTTGGGCACCGCAGACTTCAAGATTCTGTTCTGATGCCCAAAGAGGGTTTGGCACAGCCTGGGTATGCTGCTTTTGTTCAGAACTAAGGCATGTAGGCCCAACTTTTCCAGTGTGCTCCAGGCACCTGTCAGGACCCCCTGGGGCAGGACAGCCCAGCCGTGAGCTTGAGAGAGCTGGGCCATGGACGTCCTGGCTGCGGAGCTTCTCAGGGGCACAGGTATGGTGGAACCAAAAGAGAGTGTTCATCTCCAGGGGAAAGAGAGAGAAGTCCGCCCTGTGGCACTTGGGGACTCCTGGACTCGCACATGCAGCACCTCGCTCAGGACCAAGCATGGGGACGCAGCTCCTTGGGAAGCCAAGGACAGGGACCGTGACCACATGGCAGCCGTGTGCTGTGAGGGGCAGTGCATATTGTGACCCAGAGTGGTGCTAGGCAACCGCCATGTCCCAGTGCAGGGCTGACAGGCACAGCCTCAGTCACCCCCAAGGCAGAGCTGGCCCCAGCCCAGACATGCGGCTCCCAACAGCGTCCTGGGGCACCAGTGCAGGTGGGCTCGAGCTGGATGGTCTTTAAGGTCCCTTCCAACCCCAGGCATTGTAGGATTCTATGAGGGAGGCAGTGCACAGGGAAAATGGGGTGGGGTGCTGATGTCTGAAAAAAGCAAAGAAACAACAAAACTAAGAGGAGGATTCAAACTAACAAAAGTGGTAGGATTGAAGGAAAGACCAAAGAAAGAAAAGGTCATAATGAAAAGAAACAACCAGACAAAACAAAATCAAACAAAAACTCTCCATTCCATTGATGCAGGGTTGGGAACGTACACGGATGGACACAAAGGAATTAGAGCAACAGCCTTGGAGGAGTTTGAGGCAGCAAGCCGAGGTTTCAGCTGTGTTCAGAGAATGCCAAAAGGAAAGGCTCGAAGAGATGCTTGGAAAGAGCCTTAAGGGTCAAACAGGAGCAGACCTCAACAAATGGAGAAAAAAGTGGGGAACCTCCGTGCAATTTGAGGTAATCCGTGAGAGCTACAGGACATGCAGACACAGGCAGGTAACAAATACGAGACAGGTAAGCTGCTTTTCCAGAACTAACGCAGGTAAGGAAAAATTTTCCCAAAGTACAATGCGGTGGAGGCAAAGTATGCTACCGGGCATGTACCAACGTCCAAAATAGCCAAAATTCTGTTACCTAGCCCAGGGGAATCCGAGTTTAGGATCCCCAAAGAAAAAATCTCTCTTGGAGGAAGCCAAATCTATTTTCTAGAAGCATGCCAAGGTGAGAAGGCAAGGGTAGCTACCAGGCATACAGTTATGCATAAACTTGGCCAAACTTGTGGTGTCCCTACCCTGAAGGGCTTTGCAGCTGGTCCCCAGAGCTAAATGTATCTCAGGCTGAATCTCGAACATTTGCAGAAGCTTCCCTGCAGGAGGCAATGGTAGCTAGGAGGCATGCAGCTACGTCCAAAGTAGGGCCAAAGTTGAGAGAGACGTAACGTGGAGGGGTCTTCAGCTGGTATTGACAAGCATTTGTGTATTTGGAGCTAGCCCCGAAGTTTTGGAAAACAAGATGAGGGAAGGGAAGTGAAGGTACCCAGGCAGGTACCTCGGTCCCAAATTGGGCAAAGTTGTCAGGTACCTACGCGGAAGCGATCTGAGGGCAGGATCCCAAAGTAAATCTGTATGTGGAGGTAGCCACAAAGTTCTAACAACCAAGATAAGCGGGAGGCAAGAGAAGCCTTTTCGCATGCACCTCCATCCCAAATTGGGCAAAGTTCTCAGGTACCTAGCCTGAAGGGTTCTGTGGACCGAATTCACAAGTCCCTCTCTCTCTGGAAGAGGCCAAAACATTTCAGAAAGTATGCCTGGGAGGAGGAACGGGTAGCTACTGGGCATGCACATAATTCGCAATTTGGCCAAAATTCAGGTAGCTACCCCAGACGGGTACGCTGCTTTTCTCCAGAACAGCCGCAGGGAGGCAAAACGTTTTCCTAAGTACAATCTGGCGGAGGCAAAAATATGCTACCAGGCATGTACCAACCTCCAAAGTAGCCCAAATTCTCTGTTACCTAGCCCAGGGGAATCCGAGTTTAGGATCCCCAAAGAAAAAATCTCTGTTGGAGAAAGCCAAATCTTTTGAAGAAGCATGCCGAGGTGAGAAGGCAAGGGTAGCTACCAGGCATACAGTTATGCATAAACTTGGCCAAACTTGTGGTGTCCGTACCCTGAAGGGCTTTGCAGCTGGTACCCAGAGCTAAATGTGTCTCAGGCAGAATCCCATACATTTTGAGAAGCTTTTGTGGAGGAAGCGATGGTTGCTAGCAGGCATGCAGCTACGTCCAAAGTAGGGCCAAAGTTGAGAGAGACGTAACGTGGAGGGGTCTTCAGCTGCTATTGACAAGCAGTTGTTAATTTGGAGCTAGCCCCAAAGTTTTGGAAAACAAGATGAGGGAAGGGAAGTGAAGGTACCCAGGCAGGTACCTCTGTCGGAAATTGGGCAAAGTTGTCAGGTACCTAGCCTGAAGCGATTCGAGGGCAGGATCCCAAAGTAAATCTGTATGTGGAGGTAGCCACAAGGTTTTGGTAACCAAGATAAGCGGGAGGCAAGAGAAGCCTCTTGGCATGCACCTCCGTCGAAAATTGGCCCTAGTTCTTGGGTTACTAGCCTGAAGGGTTCTGCGGTGAGAATTCACAAGTCCCTCTCTCTCTCGAAGAGGCCAAAACATTTCAGAAAGTATGCCTGGGAGGAGGAACGGGTAGCTACTGGGCATGCACATAATTCCCAATTTGGCCAAAATTCAGGTAGCTACCCCAGAAGGGTACGCTGCTTTTGTCCAGAACTGCCGCAGGGAGGTGAAACTTTTTCAAAAGTACAATGTGGCGGAGGCAAAGGTTGCTAGCGGGCATGTAAAAACCTCCAAACTATCCCAAATTCTCTGTTACCTAGCCCAGGGGAATCCGAGTTTAGGATCCCCAAAGAAAAAAATCTCTGTTGGAGAAAGCCAAATCTTTTGCAGAAGCATGCCGAGGTGAGAAGGCAAGGGTAGCTACCAGGCATACAGTTATGCATAAACTTGGCCAAACTTGTGGTGTCCCTACCCTGAAGGGCTTTGCAGCTGGTCCCCAGAGCTAAATGTTTCTCAGGCAGAATTGCATACATTTTGAGAAACTTTTGTGGAGGAAACGATGGTTGCTAGCAGGCATACAGCTACGTCCAAAGTAGGGCCAAGGTTGACAGAGACGTAACGTGGAGGGGTCTTCAGCTGGTATTGACAATCAGTTGTGTATTTGGAGCTAGCCCAGAAGTTTTGGAAAACAAGATGAGCGAAGGGAAGTGAAGGTACCCAGGCAGGTACCTCCGTCGGAAATTGGGCAAAGTTGTCAGGTACCTAGCCTGAAGCGATCTGAGGGCAGGATCCCAAAGTAAATGTGTATGTGGAGGTAGCCACAAGGTTTTGGTAACCAAGATAAGCGGGAGGCAAGAGAAGCCTCTGGGCATGCACCTCCGTCGAAAATTGGCCCAAGTTCTCAGGTACCTAGCCAGAAGGGTTCTGCGGACCGAATCCACAAGTCCCTCTCTCTCTGGAAGAGGCCCAAAACATTTCAGAAAGTATGCCTGGGAGGAGGAACAGAGAGCTACTGGGCATGTGCATAATTCCCAATTTGGCCAAAATTCAGGTAGCTACCCCAGACGGGTACACTGCTTTTATCCAGAACCTCTGCAGGGAGGCGAAACGTTTTCCTAAGTACAATCTGGCGGAGGCATAGTATGCTACCGGGCACATACCAACCTCCAAATTAGCCCAAATTCTCTGTTACCTAGCCCAGAGGAATCCGAGTTTAGGATCCCCAAAGAAAAAATCTCTGTTGGAGGAAGCCAAATCTTTTTTCTAGAAGCATGCCAAGGTGAGAAGGCAAGGGTAGCTACCAGGCATACACTTCCCTTTAAACTTGGCCAAATTTGTGGTGTCCCTACCCTGAAGGGCTTTGCAGCTGGTACCCAGAGCTAAATGTGTCTCAGGCAGAATCCCATACATTTTGAGAAGCTTTTGTGGAGGAAGCAAAGGTAGCTAGCATGCATGCAGCTACGTCCAAAGTAGGGCCAAAGTTGAGAGAGACGTAACGTGGAGGGGTCTTCAGCTGCTATTGACAAGCAGTTGTTAATTTGGAGCTAGCCCCAAAGTTTTGGAAAACAAGATGAGGGAAGGGAAGTGAAGGTACCCAGGCAGGTACCTCCGTCGGAAATTGGGCAAAGTTGTCAGGTACCTAGCCTGAAGCGATCTGAGGGCAGGATCCCAAAGTAAATCTGTATGTGGAGGTAGCCACAAGGTTTTGGCAAACCAGATCAGCCAGAGGCAACAGAAGCCTCTTGGCATGCACCTCCGTTGAAAATAGGCCCAAGTTCTCAGGTACCCAGCTTGTAGGATTCTGCGGACCGAATCCACAAGTCCCTCTCTCTCTGGAAGAGGCCAAAACATTTCAGAAAGTATGCCTGGGAGGAGGAACGGGTAGCTACTGGGCATGCACATAATTCGCAATTTGGCCAAAATTCAGGTAGCTACCCCAGACGGGTACGCTGCTTTTCTCCAGAACAGCCGCAGGGAGGCAAAACGTTTTCCTAAGTACAATCTGGCGGAGGCAAAAATATGCTACCAGGCATGTACCAACCTCCAAAGTAGCCCAAATTCTCTGTTACCTAGCCCAGGGGAATCCGAGTTTAGGATCCCCAAAGAAAAAATCTCTGTTGGAGAAAGCCAAATCTTTTGAAGAAGCATGCCGAGGTGAGAAGGCAAGGGTAGCTACCAGGCATACAGTTATGCATAAACTTGGCCAAACTTGTGGTGTCCCTACCCTGAAGGGCTTTGCAGCTGGTACCCAGAGCTAAATGTGTCTCAGGCAGAATCCCATACATTTTGAGAAGCTTTTGTGGAGGAAGCGATGGTTGCTAGCAGGCATGCAGCTACGTCCAAAGTAGGGCCAAAGTTGAGAGAGACGTAACGTGGAGGGGTCTTCAGCTGCTATTGACAAGCAGTTGTTAATTTGGAGCTAGCCCCAAAGTTTTGGAAAACAAGATGAGGGAAGGGAAGTGAAGGTACCCAGGCAGGTACCTCTGTCGGAAATTGGGCAAAGTTGTCAGGTACCTAGCCTGAAGCGATTCGAGGGCAGGATCCCAAAGTAAATCTGTATGTGGAGGTAGCCACAAGGTTTTGGTAACCAAGATAAGCGGGAGGCAAGAGAAGCCTCTTGGCATGCACCTCCGTCGAAAATTGGCCCTAGTTCTTGGGTTACTAGCCTGAAGGGTTCTGCGGTGAGAATTCACAAGTCCCTCTCTCTCTCGAAGAGGCCAAAACATTTCAGAAAGTATGCCTGGGAGGAGGAACGGGTAGCTACTGGGCATGCACATAATTCCCAATTTGGCCAAAATTCCTGTAGCTACCCCAGACGGGTACGCTGCTTTTGTCCAGAACTGCCGCAGGGAGGTGAAACTTTTTCAAAAGTACAATGTGGCGGAGGCAAAGGTTGCTAGCGGGCATGTAAAAACCTCCAAACTATCCCAAATTCTCTGTTACCTAGCCCAGGGGAATCCGAGTTTAGGATCCCCAAAGAAAAAAATCTCTGTTGGAGAAAGCCAAATCTTTTGCAGAAGCATGCCGAGGTGAGAAGGCAAGGGTAGCTACCAGGCATACAGTTATGCATAAACTTGGCCAAACTTGTGGTGTCCCTACCCTGAAGGGCTTTGCAGCTGGTCCCCAGAGCTAAATGTTTCTCAGGCAGAATTGCATACATTTTGAGAAACTTTTGTGGAGGAAACGATGGTTGCTAGCAGGCATACAGCTACGTCCAAAGTAGGGCCAAGGTTGACAGAGACGTAACGTGGAGGGGTCTTCAGCTGGTATTGACAATCAGTTGTGTATTTGGAGCTAGCCCAGAAGTTTTGGAAAACAAGATGAGCGAAGGGAAGTGAAGGTACCCAGGCAGGTACCTCCGTCGGAAATTGGGCAAAGTTGTCAGGTACCTAGCCTGAAGCGATCTGAGGGCAGGATCCCAAAGTAAATGTGTATGTGGAGGTAGCCACAAGGTTTTGGTAACCAAGATAAGCGGGAGGCAAGAGAAGCCTCTGGGCATGCACCTCCGTCGAAAATTGGCCCAAGTTCTCAGGTACCTAGCCAGAAGGGTTCTGCGGACCGAATCCACAAGTCCCTCTCTCTCTGGAAGAGGCCCAAAACATTTCAGAAAGTATGCCTGGGAGGAGGAACAGAGAGCTACTGGGCATGTGCATAATTCCCAATTTGGCCAAAATTCAGGTAGCTACCCCAGACGGGTACACTGCTTTTATCCAGAACCTCTGCAGGGAGGCGAAACGTTTTCCTAAGTACAATCTGGCGGAGGCATAGTATGCTACCGGGCACATACCAACCTCCAAATTAGCCCAAATTCTCTGTTACCTAGCCCAGAGGAATCCGAGTTTAGGATCCCCAAAGAAAAAATCTCTGTTGGAGGAAGCCAAATCTTTTTTCTAGAAGCATGCCAAGGTGAGAAGGCAAGGGTAGCTACCAGGCATACAGTTATGCATAAACTTGGCCAAACTTGTGGTGTCCCTACCCTGAAGGGCTTTGCAGCTGGTACCCAGAGCTAAATGTGTCTCAGGCAGAATCCCATACATTTTGAGAACCTCTTGTGGAGGAAGCGATGGTTGCTCGCAGGCATGCAGCTACGTCCAAAGTAGGGCCAAAGTTGAGAGAGACGTAACGTGGAGGGGTCTTCAGCTGGTATTGACAAGCACTTGTTTATTTGGAGCTAGCCCCGAAGTTTTGGAAAACAAGATGAGGGAAGGGAAGTGAACGTACCCAGGCAGGTACCTCTGTCGGAAATTGGGCAAAGTTGTCAGGTACCTAGCCTGAAGCGATCTGAGGGCAGGATCCCAAAGTAAATCTGTATGTGGAGGTAGCCACAAGGTTTTGGTAACCAAGATAAGCGGGAGGCAAGAGAAGCCTCTTGGCATGCACCTCCGTCGAAAATTGGCCCAAGTTCTCGGGTACCTGGCCTGAAGGGTTCTGCGGACCGAATCCACAAGTCCCTCTCTCTCTGGAAGAGGCCAAAACATTTCAGAAAGTATGCCTGGGAGGAGGAACGGGTAGCTACTGGGCATGCAGATAATTCCCAATTTGGCCAAAATTCCTGTAGCTACCCCAGAATGGTACGCTGCTTTTGTGGAGAAGTGCCGCAGGGAGGCAAAACTTTTTCAAAAGTACAATGTGGTAGAGGCAAAGGTAGCTAGCGGGTATGTACCAACGTCCAAATTAGCCCAAATTCTCTGTTACCTAGCCCAGGGGAATCCGAGTTTAGGATCCCCAAAGAAAAAATCTCTGTTGGAGGAATCCAAATCTTTTCTCTAGAAGCATGCCGAGGTGAGAAGGCAAGGGTAGCTACCAGGCATACAGTTATGCATAAAGTTGGCCAAACTTGTGGTGTCCGTACCCTGAAGGGCTTTGCAGCTGGTACCCAGAGCTAAATGTGTCTCAGGCAGAATCCCATACATTTTGAGAACCTCTTGTGGAGGAAGCGATGGTTGCTAGCAGGCATGCAGCTACGTCCAAAGTAGGGCCAAAGTTGAGAGAGACGTAACGTGGAGGGGTCTTCAGCTGGTATTGACAAGCACTTGTTTATTTGGAGCTAGCCCAGAAGTTTTGGAAAACAAGATGAGGGAAGGGAAGTGAAGTGAAGGTACCCAGGCAGGTACCTCGGTCCCAAATTGGGCAAAGTTGTCAGGTACCTAGCCTGAAGCGATTCGAGGGCAGGATCCCAAAGTAAATCTGTATGTGGAGGTAGCCACAAGGTTTTGGCAAACCAGATCAGGCAGAGGCAAGAGAAGCCTCTTGGCATGCACCTCCGTCGAAAATTGGCCCAAGATCTCAGGTACCTATCCTGAAGGGTTCTGCGGTGAGAATCCACAAGTCCCTCTCTCTCTGGAAGAGGCCAAAACATTTCAGAAAGTATGCCTGGGAGGAGGAACGGGTAGCTACTGGGCATGCACATAATTCCCAATTTGGCCAAAATTCAGGTAGCTACCCCAGACGGGTATGCTGCTTTTGTCCAGAACTGCCGCAGGGAGGCAAAACTTTTTCAAAAGTACAGTCTGGCGGAAGCAAAGTATGCTACCGGCCATGTACCAACTTCCAAATTAGCCCAAATTCTCTGTTACCTAGCCCAGAGGTATCCGAGTTTAGGATGCCCAAAGAAAAAATCTCTGTTGGAGTAAGCCAAATCTTTTTTCTAGAGGTATGCCAAGGTGAGAAGGCAAGGGTAGCTACCAGGCATACAGTTATGCATAAAGTTGTCCAAACTTGTGGTGTCCCTACCCTGAAGGGCTTTGCAGCTGGTACCCAGAGCTAAATGTGTGTCAGGCAGAATCCCATACATTTTGAGAAACTTTTGTGGAGGAAGCAGAGGTCGCTAGCAGGCATGCAGTTACGTCCAAAGTAGGGCCAAAGTTGAGAGAGACGTAACGTGGAGGGGTCTTCAGCTGGTATTGACAAGCAGTTGTTTATTTGAGCTAGCCCAGAAGTTTTGGAAAACAAGATGAGGGAAGGGAAGTGAAGTGAAGGTACCCAGGCAGGTACCTCCGTTGGAAATTGGGCAAAGTTGTCAGGTACCTAGCCTGAAGCGATCTGAGGGCAGGATCCCAAAGTAAATCTGTATGTGGAGGTAGCCACATAGTTTTGGCAACCAAGATAAGCGGGAGGCAAGAGAAGCCTCTTGGCATGCACCTCCGTCGAAAATTGGCCCAAGATCTCAGGTACCTAGCCTGAAGGGTTCTGCGGACCGAATCCACAAGTCTCTCTCTCTCTGGAAGAGGCCCAAAACATTTCAGAAAGTATGCCTGGGAGGAGGAACGGGTAGCTACTGGGCATGCACATAATTCCCAATTTGGCCAAAATTCAGGTAGCTACCCCAGATGGGTACGCTGCTTCTGTCCAGAACTGCTGCAGGGAGGCTAAACTTTTTCAAAAGTACAGTCTGGCGGAGGCAAAGTATGCTACCGGGCATGTACCAACCTCCAAAGTAGCCCAAATTCTCTGTTACCTAGCCCAGAGTTATCCGAGTTTACGATCCCGAAAGGAAAAATCTCTGTTGGAGGTAGCCAAAAATTTTGCAGAAGAATGCCGAGGTGAGAAGGCAAGGGTAGCTACCAGGCATACACTTCCCTCTAAACTTGGCCAAACTTGTGGTGTCCCTACCCTGAAGGGCTTTGCAGCTTGTCCCCAGAGCTAAATGTGTCTCAGGCAGAATCCCATACATTTTGAGAAACTTTTGTGGAGGAAGCAGAGGTAGCTAGCAGGCATGCAGCTACGTCCAAAGTAGGGCCAAAGTTGAGAGAGACGTAACGTGGAGGGGTCTTCAGCTGGTATTGACAAGCAGTTGTGTATTTGGAGCTAGCCCAGAAGTTTTGGAAAAGAAGATGAGCGAAGGGAAGTGAAGGTACCCAGGCAGGTACCTCCGTCCCAAATTGGGCAAAGTTGTCAGGTACCTAGCCTGAAGCGATCTGAGGGCAGGATCCCAAAGTAAATCTGTATGTGGAGGTAGCCACAAAGTTTTGGCAACCAAGATAAGCGGGAGGTAAGAGAAGCCTCTTGGCATGCACCTCCGTCGAAAATTGGCCCAAGTTCTCAGGTACCTACCCTGAAGGGTTCTGCGGACCGAATCCACAAGTCCCTCTCTCTCTGGAAGAGGCCAAAACATTTCAGAAAGTATGCCTGGGAGGAGGAACGGGTAGCTACTGGGCATGCGCATAATTCCCAATTTGTCCAAAATTCAGGTAGCTACCCCAGATGGGTACGCTGCTTCTGTCCAGAACTGCTGCAGGGAGGCTAAACTTTTTCAAAAGTACAGTCTGGCGGAGGCAAAGTATGCTACCGGGCATGTACCAACCTCCAAAGTAGCCCAAATTCTCTGTTACCTAGCCCAGAGGTATCCGAGTTTAGGATGCCCAAAGAAGAAATCTCTGTTGGAGGAAGCCAAATCTTTTTTCTAGAAGCATGCCAAGGTGAGAAGGCAAGGGTGGCTACCAGGCATACACTTCCCTGTAAACTTGACCAAACTTGTGGTGTCCCTACCCTGAAGGGCTTTGCAGCTGGTACCCAGAGCTAAATGTGTCTCAGGCAGAATCCCATACATTTTGAGAAGCTTTTGTGGAGGAAGCAAAGGTAGCTAGCAGGCATGCAGCTACGTCCAAAATAGGGCCAAAGTTGAGAGAGACGTAACGTGGAGGGGTCTTCAGCTGGTATTGACAAGCAGTTGTTTATTTGAGCTAGCCCAGAAGTTTTGGAAAAGAAGATGAGCGAAGGGAAGTGAAGGTACCCAGGCAGGTACCTCTGTCGGAAATTGGGCAAAGTTGTCAGGTACCTAGCCTGAAGCGATCTGAGGGCAGGATCCCAAAGTAAATCTGTATGTGGAGGTAGGCTCAAGGTTTTGGCAAACCAGATCAGGCAGAGGCAAGAGAAGCCTCTTGGCATGCACCTCCGTCGAAAATTGGCCCAAGTTCTCAGGTACCTATCCTGAAGGGTTCTGCGGACCGAATCCACAAGTCCCTCTCTCTCTGGAAGAGGCCCAAAACATTTCAGAAAGTATGCCTGGGAGGAGGAACGGGTAGCTACTGGGCATGCACATAATTCCCAATTTGGCCAAAATTCAGGTAGCTACCCCAGAGGGGTACGGTGCTTTTGTCCAGAACAGCCGCAGGGAGGCGAAACGTTTTCCTAAGTACAATCTGGCGGAGGCAAAGTATGCTACCGGGCATGTACCAACCTCCAAAGTAGCCCAAATTCTCTGTTACCTAGCCCAGGGGAATCCGAGTTTAGGATCCCCAAAGAAAAAATCTCTGTTGGAGGAAGCCAAATCTTTTTTCTAGAAGCATGCCGAGGTGAGAAGGCAAGGGTAGCTACCAGGCATACAGTTATGCATAAACTTGGCCAAACTTGTGGTGTCCCTACCCTGAAGGGCTTTGCAGCTGGTACCCAGAGCTAAATGCTTCTCAGGCAGAACCCCATACGTTTTGAGAAGCTCTTGGGGAGGAAGCAAAGGTAGCTAGCAGGCATGCAGCTACGTCCAAAGTAGGGCCAAAGTTGAGAGAGACGTAACGTGGAGGGGTCTTCAGCTGGTATTGACAAGCAGTTGTGTATTTGGAGCTAGCCCAGAAGTTTTGGAAAACAAGATGAGCAAAGGGAAGTGAAGTTACCCAGGCAGGTACCTCCGTCCCGAATTGGGCTAAGTTGTCAGGTACCTAGCCTGAAGCGATCTGAGGGCAGGATCCGAAAGTAAATCTGTATGTGGAGGTAGCCACAAGGTTTTGGCAAACCAGATCAGGCAGAGGCAAGAGAAGCCTCTTGGCATGCACCTCCGTCGAAAATTGGCCCAAGTTCTCAGGTACCTATCCTGAAGGGTTCTGCGGTGAGAATCCACAAGTCCCTCTCTCTCTGGAAGAGGCCAAAACATTTCAGAAAGTATGCCTGGGAGGAGGAACGGGTAGCTACTGGGCATGCAGATAATTCCCAATTTGGCCAAAATTCCGGTAGCTACCCCAGACGGGTACGCTGCTTTTGTCCAGAACTTCCGCAGGTAGGCAAAACTTTTTCAAAAGTACAATGTGGCAGAGGCAAAGTATTCTACCGGGCATGTACCAACCTCCAAAGTAGCCCAAATTCTCTGTTACCTAGGCCAGGGGAATCCGAGTTTAGGATCCCCAAAGAAAAAATCTCTGTTGGAGGAAGCCAAATCTTTTTTCTAGAAGCATGCCAAGGTGAGAAGGCAAGGGTAGCTACCAGGCATACAGTTATGCATAAAGTTGGCCAAACTTGTGGTGTCCCTACCCTGAAGGGCTTTGCAGCTGGTACCCAGAGCTAAATGTGTCTCAGGCAGAATCCCATACATTTTGAGAAGCTTTTGTGGAGGAAGCGATGGTTGCTAGCAGGCATGCAGCTACGTCCAAAGTAGGGCCAAAGTTGAGAGAGACGTAACGTGGAGGGGTTTTCAGGTGGTATTGATAAGCAGTTGTTTATTTGGAGCTAGCCCAGAAGTTTTGGAAAACAAGATGAGTGAAGGGAAGTGAAGGTACCCAGGCAGGTACCACGGTCCCAAATTGGGCAAAGTTGTCAGGTACCATAGCCTGAAGCGATTCGAGGGCAGGATCCCAAAGTAAATCTGTATGTGGAGGTAGCCACAAGGTTTTGGTAACCAAGATAAGCGGGAGGCAAGAGATGCCTCTTGGCATGCACCTCCGTCGAAAATTGGCCCTAGTTCTTGGGTTACTAGCCTGAAGGGTTCTGCGGTGAGAATTCACAAGTCCCTCTCTCTCTCTCTAGAAGAGGCCAAAACATTTCAGAAAGTATGCCTGGGAGGAGGAACGGGTAGCTACTGGGCATGCACATAATTCCCAATTTGGCCAAAATTCCTGTAGCTACCCCAGACGGGTACTCTGCTTTTGTCCAGAACTGCCGCAGGGAGGCGAAACTTTTTCAAAAGTACAATGTGGCGGAGGCAAAGGTTGCTAGCGGGCATGTAAAAACCTCCAAACTATCCCAAATTCTCTGTTACCTAGCCCAGGGGAATCCGAGTTTAGGATCCCCAAAGAAAAAATCTCTTTTGGAGAAAGCCAAATCTTTTGCAGAAGCATGCCGAGGTGAGAAGGCAAGGGTAGCTACCAGGCATACAGTTATGCATAAACTTGGCCTAACTTGCGGTGTCCCTACCCTGAAGGGCTTTGCAGCTGGTACCCAGAGCTAAATGTGTCTCAGGCAGAATCCCATACATTTTGAGAAACTTTTGTGGAGGAAACGATGGTTGCTAGCAGGCATGCAGCTACATCCAAAGTAGGACCAAAGTTGAGAGAGACGTAACGTGGAGGGGTCTTCAGCTGGTATTGACAAGCAGTTGTTTATTTGAGCTAGCCCAGAAGTTTTGGAAAACAAGATGAGCGAAGGGAAGTGAAGGTACCCAGGCAGGTACCTCCGTTGGAAATTGGGCAAAGTTGTCAGGTACCTAGCCTGAAGCGATCTGAGGGCAGGATCCCAAAGTAAATCTGTATGTGGAGGTAGCCACAAGGTTTTGGTAACCAAGATAAGCGGGAGGCAAGAGAAGCCTCTGGGCATGCACCTCCGTCGAAAATTGGCCCAAGTTCTCAGGTACCTAGCCAGAAGGGTTCTGCGGACCGAATCCACAAGTCCCTCTCTCTCTGGAAGAGGCCCAAAACATTTCAGAAAGTATGCCTGGGAGGAGGAACACAGAGCTACTGGGCATGCGCATAATTCCCAATTTGGCCAAAATTCAGGTAGCTACCCCAGACGGGTACACTGCTTTTATCCAGAACCTCTGCAGGGAGGCGAAACGTTTTCCTAAGTACAATCTGGCGGAGGCATAGTATGCTACCGGGCACATACCAACCTCCAAATTAGCCCAAATTCTATGTTACCTAGCCCAGAGGAATCCGAGTTTAGGATCCCCAAAGAAAAAATCTCTGTTGGAGGAAGCCAAATCTTTTTTCTAGAAGCATGCCAAGGTGAGAAGGCAAGGGTAGCTACCAGGCATACACTTCCCTTTTAACTTGGCCAAATTTGTGGTGTCCCTACCCTGAAGGGCTTTGCAGCTGGTACCCAGAGCTAAATGTGTCTCAGGCAGAATCCCATACATTTTGAGAAGCTTTTGTGGAGGAAGCGATGGTTGCTAGCATGCATGCAGCTACGTCCAAAGTAGGGCCAAAGTTGAGAGAGACGTAACGTGGAGGGGTCTTCAGCTGCTATTGACAAGCAGTTGTTAATTTGGAGCTAGCCCCAAAGTTTTGGAAAACAAGATGAGGGAAGGGAAGTGAAGGTACCCAGGCAGGTACCTCTGTCGGAAATTGGGCAAAGTTGTCAGGTACCTAGCCTGAAGCGATCTGAGGGCAGGATCCCAAAGTAAATCTGTATGTGGAGGTATCCACAAGGTTTTGGCAACCCAGATCAGCCAGAGACAACAGAAGCCTCTTGGCATGCAACTCCGTCGAAAATTGGCCCAAGTTCTCAGGTACCTATCCTGAAGGGTTCTGCGGACCAAATCCACAAGTCCCTCTCTCTCTGGAAGAGGCCCAAAACATTTCAGAAAGTATGCCTGGGAGGAGGAACAGACAGCTACTGGGCATGCGCATAATTTCCAATTTGGCCAAAATTCAGGTAGCTACCCCAGACGGGTACACTGCTTTTATCCAGAACCTCTGCAGGGAGGCGAAACTTTTTCAAAAGTACAGTCTGGCGGAGGCAAAGTATTCTACCGGGCATGTACCAACGTCCAAAATAGTCAAAATTTTGTTACCTAGCCCAGAAGTATCCGAGTTTAGGATCCCCAAAGAAAAAATCTCTGTTGGAGGAAGCCAAATCTTTTTTCTAGAAGCATGCCAAGGTGAGAAGGCAAGGGTAGCTACCAGGCATACAGTTATGCATAATCTTGGCCAAACTTGTGGTGTCCCTACCCTGAAGGGCTTTGCAGCTGGTCCCCAGAGCTAAATGTGTCTCAGGCAGAATTCCATACATTTTGACAAGCTTTTGTGGAGGAAGCAGAGGTAGCTAGCAGGCATACAGCTACGTCCAAAGTAGGGCCAAAGTTGAGAGAGACGTAACGTGGAGGGGTCTTCAGCTGGTATTGACAAGCAGTTGTGTATTTGGAGCTAGCCCAGAAGTTTTGGAAAACAAGATGAGCGAAGGGAAGTGAAGGTACCCAGGCAGGTACCTCTGTCGGAAATTGGGCAAAGTTGTCAGGTACCTACGCTGAAGCGATCTGAGGGCAGGATCCCAAAGTAAATCTGTATGTGGAGGTAGCCACAAGGTTTTGGCAAACCAGATCTGCCAGCTGTGTTTCATCCAGGACAGCATTGATAGCACAGGCAGTTTGTATGTGGTCTTGGAGACTAGCTACGTGTGTCTTTATGCTGTCTGGGAGGCTACAGATAAGGGGGAGTTAACCTTGCCAGATCAATCAGGGCTAGCCTTGGGGTTCTCCGTGAGATCCTTCTCCTGCATTGCTTGTATGCAGGCTGGTTTTTGAACAGATGCAGCCAAATGGGAGAACCCTGAGGTCTTCATGAGAAGGGATTGTCCTCTTTCTTGTGGGTCTATTCCACTGACCCAATAGGCAGGTAAAATGAATCTATGCCCCTAACCCAATAGGCAGTTAATATGTTTATTTAACGTATAAATGCTATCGCAGGTATTCCTCACCAAAGTGAAGGTGAAGGTGCAGAGCTTACCAAGGAGGTGTCCCTGTCTTGGTGGAGAAGGAGCACAGAACATCGACTGCCTCTTGTAGGTTTTCAATTTTTCTTCTCCCCCCCAACCCCCCAGCTCTCCCTTTTTTCCTCACTCTAGGGTTTTGCTGTCATTAACTTCTTTACCACTACCTCCTAACACTTTTATATCCTAAGCTTATCTGTCCCACCCTGGGATGACAATGAGCATATTTTGGGCAAAAAGTTGCGAATTATAGTCTTCTATGTTTAGTATGTACTTCCTTAATCTCATTATCTCCTTAAGAGTTAACTTTAATGTTTATTTTATAAGGAGTGAAGAAAAAGGTTTCACTTTGGGCACCGCAGACTTCAAGATTCTGTTCTGATGCCCAAAGAGGGTTTGGCACAGCCTGGGTATGCTGCTTTTGTTCAGAACTAAGGCATGTAGGCCCAACTTTTCCAGTGTGCTCCAGGCACCTGTCAGGACCCCCTGAGGCAGGACAGCCCAGCCGTGAGCTTGAGAGAGCTGGGCCATGGACGTCCTGGCTGCGGAGCTTCTCAGGGGCAGAGGTATGGTGGAACCAAAAGAGAGTGTTCATCTCCAGGGGAAAGAGAGAGAAGTCCGCCCTGTGGCACTTGGGGACTCCTGGACTCGCACATGCAGCACCTCGCTCAGGACCAAGCATGGGGACGCAGCTCCTTGGGAAGCCAAGGACAGGGACCGTGACCACATGGCAGCCCTGTGCTGTGAGGGGCAGTGCATATTGTGACCCAGAGTGGTGCTAGGCAACCGCCATGTCCCAGTGCAGGGCTGACAGGCACAGCCTCAGTCACCCCCAAGGCAGAGCTGGCCCCAGCCCAGACATGCGGCTCCCAACAGGGTCCTGGGGCACCAGTGCAGGTGGGCTCGAGCTGGATGGTCTTTAAGGTCCCTTCCAACCCCAGGCATTGTAGGATTCTATGAGGGAGGCAGTGCACAGGGAAAATGGGGTGGGGTGCTGATGTCTGAAAAAAGCAAAGAAACAACAAAACTAAGAGGAGGATTCAAACTAACAAAAGTGGTAGGATTGAAGGAAAGACCAAAGAAAGAAAAGGTCATAATGAAAAGAAACAACCAGACAAAACAAAATCAAACAAAAACTCTCCATTCCATTGATGCAGGGTTGGGAACGTACACGGATGGACACAAAGGAATTAGAGCAACAGCCTTGGAGGAGTTTGAGGCAGCAAGCCGAGGTTTCAGCTGTGTTCAGAGAATGCCAAAAGGAAAGGCTCGAAGAGATGCTTGGAAAGAGCCTTAAGGGTCAAACAGGAGCAGACCTCAACAAATGGAGAAAAAAGTGGGGAACCTCCGTGCAATTTGAGGTAATCCGTGAGAGCTACAGGACATGCAGACACAGGCAGGTAACAAATACCAGACAGGTAAGCTGCTTTTCCAGAACTAACGCAGGTAAGGAAAAATTTTCCCTAAGTACAATGCGGTGGAGGCAAAGTATGCTACCGGGCATGTACCAACGTCCAAAATAGTCAAAATTCTGTTACCTAGCCCAGGGGAATCCGAGTTTAGGATCCCCAAAGAAAAAATCTCTCTTGGAGGAAGCCAAATCTATTTTCTAGAAGCATGCCAAGGTGAGAAGGCAAGGGTAGCTACCAGGCATACAGTTATGCATAAACTTGGCCAAACTTGTGGTGTCCCTACCCTGAAGGGCTTTGCAGCTGGTCCCCAGAGCTAAATGTATCTCAGGCTGAATCTCGAACATTTGCAGAAGCTTCCCTGCAGGAGGCAATGGTAGCTAGGAGGCATGCAGCTACGTCCAAAGTAGGGCCAAAGTTGAGAGAGACGTAACGTGGAGGGGTCTTCAGCTGGTATTGACAAGCAGTTGTGTATTTGGAGCTAGCCCCGAAGTTTTGGAAAACAAGATGAGGGAAGGGAAGTGAAGGTACCCAGGCAGGTACCTCGGTCCCAAATTGGGCAAAGTTGTCAGGTACCTACGCTGAAGCGATCTGAGGGCAGGATCCCAAAGTAAATCTGTATGTGGAGGTAGCCACAAAGTTCTAACAACCAAGATAAGCGGGAGGCAAGAGAAGCCTTTTCGCATGCACCTCCATCCCAAATTGGGCAAAGTTCTCAGGTACCTAGCCTGAAGGGTTCTGTGGACCGAATTCACAAGTCCCTCTCTCTCTGGAAGAGGCCAAAACATTTCAGAAAGTATGCCTGGGAGGAGGAACGGGTAGCTACTGGGCATGCACATAATTCGCAATTTGGCCAAAATTCAGGTAGCTACCCCAGACGGGTACGCTGCTTTTGTCCAGAACAGCCGCAGGGAGGCAAAACGTTTTCCTAAGTACAATCTGGCGGAGGCAAAAATATGCTACCAGGCATGTACCAACCTCCAAAGTAGCCCAAATTCTCTGTTACCTAGCCCAGGGGAATCCGAGTTTAGGATCCCCAAAGAAAAAATCTCTGTTGGAGAAAGCCAAATCTTTTGAAGAAGCATGCCGAGGTGAGAAGGCAAGGGTAGCTACCAGGCATACAGTTATGCATAAACTTGGCCAAACTTGTGGTGTCCCTACCCTGAAGGGCTTTGCAGCTGGTACCCAGAGCTAAATGTGTCTCAGGCAGAATCCCATACATTTTGAGAAACTTTTGTGGAGGAAGCGATGGTTGCTAGCAGGCATGCAGCTACGTCCAAAGTAGGGCCAAAGTTGAGAGAGACGTAACGTGGAGGGGTCTTCAGCTGGTATTGACAAGCACTTGTTTATTTGGAGCTAGCCCAGAAGTTTTGGAAAACAAGATGAGGGAAGGGAAGTGAAGGTACCCAGGCAGGTACCTCGGTCCCAAATTGGGCAAAGTTGTCAGGTACCTAGCCTGAAGCGATTCGAGGGCAGGATCCCAAAGTAAATCTGTATGTGGAGGTAGCCACAAGGTTTTGGCAAACCAGATCAGGCAGAGGCAAGAGAAGCCTCTTGGCATGCACCTCCGTCGAAAATTGGCCCAAGATCTCAGGTACCTATCCTGAAGGGTTCTGCGGTGAGAATCCACAAGTCCCTCTCTCTCTGGAAGAGGCCAAAACATTTCAGAAAGTATGCCTGGGAGGAGGAACGGGTAGCTACTGGGCATGCACATAATTCCCAATTTGGCCAAAATTCAGGTAGCTACCCCAGACGGGTATGCTGCTTTTGTCCAGAACTGCCGCAGGGAGGCAAAACTTTTTCAAAAGTACAGTCTGGCGGAAGCAAAGTATGCTACCGGCCATGTACCAACTTCCAAATTAGCCCAAATTCTCTGTTACCTAGCCCAGAGGTATCCGAGTTTAGGATGCCCAAAGAAAAAATCTCTGTTGGAGTAAGCCAAATCTTTTTTCTAGAGGTATGCCAAGGTGAGAAGGCAAGGGTAGCTACCAGGCATACAGTTATGCATAAAGTTGTCCAAACTTGTGGTGTCCCTACCCTGAAGGGCTTTGCAGCTGGTACCCAGAGCTAAATGTGTGTCAGGCAGAATCCCATACATTTTGAGAAACTTTTGTGGAGGAAGCAGAGGTCGCTAGCAGGCATGCAGTTACGTCCAAAGTAGGGCCAAAGTTGAGAGAGACGTAACGTGGAGGGGTCTTCAGCTGGTATTGACAAGCAGTTGTTTATTTGAGCTAGCCCAGAAGTTTTGGAAAACAAGATGAGGGAAGGGAAGGGAAGTGAAGTGAAGGTACCCAGGCAGGTACCTCCGTCGGAAATTGGGCAAAGTTGTCAGGTACCTAGCCTGAAGCGATCTGAGGGCAGGATCCCAAAGTAAATCTGTATGTGGAGGTAGCCACATAGTTTTGGCAACCAAGATAAGCGGGAGGCAAGAGAAGCCTCTTGGCATGCACCTCCGTCGAAAATTGGCCCAAGATCTCAGGTACCTAGCCTGAAGGGTTCTGCGGACCGAATCCACAAGTCTCTCTCTCTCTGGAAGAGGCCCAAAACATTTCAGAAAGTATGCCTGGGAGGAGGAACGGGTAGCTACTGGGCATGCACATAATTCCCAATTTGGCCAAAATTCAGGTAGCTACCCCAGATGGGTACGCTGCTTCTGTCCAGAACTGCTGCAGGGAGGCTAAACTTTTTCAAAAGTACAGTCTGGCGGAGGCAAAGTATGCTACCGGGCATGTACCAACCTCCAAAGTAGCCCAAATTCTCTGTTACCTAGCCCAGAGTTATCCGAGTTTACGATCCCGAAAGGAAAAATCTCTGTTGGAGGTAGCCAAAAATTTTGCAGAAGAATGCCGAGGTGAGAAGGCAAGGGTAGCTACCAGGCATACACTTCCCTCTAAACTTGGCCAAACTTGTGGTGTCCCTACCCTGAAGGGCTTTGCAGCTTGTCCCCAGAGCTAAATGTGTCTCAGGCAGAATCCCATACATTTTGAGAAACTCTTGTGGAGGAAGCAGAGGTAGCTAGCAGGCATGCAGCTACGTCCAAAGTAGGGCCAAAGTTGAGAGAGACGTAACGTGGAGGGGTCTTCAGCTGGTATTGACAAGCAGTTGTGTATTTGGAGCTAGCCCAGAAGTTTTGGAAAAGAAGATGAGCGAAGGGAAGTGAAGGTACCCAGGCAGGTACCTCCGTCCCAAATTGGGCAAAGTTGTCAGGTACCTAGCCTGAAGCGATCTGAGGGCAGGATCCCAAAGTAAATCTGTATGTGGAGGTAGCCACATAGTTTTGGCAACCAAGATAAGCGGGAGGCAAGAGAAGCCTCTTGGCATGCACCTCCGTCGAAAATTGGCCCTAGTTCTTGGGTTACTAGCCTGAAGGGTTCTGCGGTGAGAATTCACAAGTCCCTCTCTCTCTCGAAGAGGCCAAAACATTTCAGAAAGTATGCCTGGGAGGAGGAACGGGTAGCTACTGGGCATGCACATAATTCCCAA
The DNA here is from genome assembly GCF_964034855.1 of Anser brachyrhynchus. NCBI lineage: Eukaryota > Metazoa > Chordata > Aves > Anseriformes > Anatidae > Anser > Anser brachyrhynchus. Next base: position 15,027,402 of record NC_137710.1, on the reverse strand, counting down.
TTTGGCCAAAATTCCTGTAGCTACCCCAGACGGGTACGCTGCTTTTGTCCAGAACTGCCGCAGGGAGGTGAAACTTTTTCAAAAGTACAATGTGGCGGAGGCAAAGGTTGCTAGCGGGCATGTAAAAACCTCCAAACTATCCCAAATTCTCTGTTACCTAGCCCAGGGGAATCCGAGTTTAGGATCCCCAAAGAAAAAAATCTCTGTTGGAGAAAGCCAAATCTTTTGCAGAAGCATGCCGAGGTGAGAAGGCAAGGGTAGCTACCAGGCATACAGTTATGCATAAACTTGGCCAAACTTGTGGTGTCCCTACCCTGAAGGGCTTTGCAGCTGGTCCCCAGAGCTAAATGTTTCTCAGGCAGAATCCCATACATTTTGAGAAACTTTTGTGGAGGAAACGATGGTTGCTAGCAGGCATACAGCTACGTCCAAAGTAGGGCCAAAGTTGAGAGAGACGTAACGTGGAGGGGTCTTCAGCTGGTATTGACAACCAGTTGTGTATTTGGAGCTAGCCCAGAAGTTTTGGAAAACAAGATGAGGGAAGGGAAGTGAAGGTACCCAGGCAGGTACCTCCGTCGGAAATTGGGCAAAGTTGTCAGGTACCTAGCCTGAAGCGATCTGAGGGCAGGATCCCAAAGTAAATCTGTATGTGGAGGTAGCCACAAGGTTTTCGTAACCAAGATAAGCGGGAGGCAAGAGAAGCCTCTTGGCATGCACCTCCGTCGAAAATTGGCCCAAGTTCTCAGGTACCTAGCCAGAAGGGTTCTGCGGACCGAATCCACAAGTCCCTCTCTCTCTGGAAGAGGCCCAAAACATTTCAGAAAGTATGCCTGGGAGGAGGAACAGAGAGCTACTGGGCATGTGCATAATTCCCAATTTGGCCAAAATTCAGGTAGCTACCCCAGACGGGTACACTGCTTTTATCCAGAACCTCTGCAGGGAGGCGAAACGTTTTCCTAAGTACAATCTGGCGGAGGCATAGTATGCTACCGGGCACATACCAACCTCCAAATTAGCCCAAATTCTCTGTTACCTAGCCCAGAGGAATCCGAGTTTAGGATCCCCAAAGAAAAAATCTCTGTTGGAGGAAGCCAAATCTTTTTTCTACAAGCATGCCAAGGTGAGAAGGCAAGGGTAGCTACCAGGCATACACTTCCCTTTAAACTTGGCCAAATTTGTGGTGTCCCTACCCTGAAGGGCTTTGCAGCTGGTACCCAGAGCTAAATGTGTCTCAGGCAGAATCCCATACATTTTGAGAAGCTTTTGTGGAGGAAGCGATGGTTGCTAGCATGCATGCAGCTACGTCCAAAGTAGGGCCAAAGTTGAGAGAGACGTAACGTGGAGGGGTCTTCAGCTGCTATTGACAAGCAGTTGTTAATTTGGAGCTAGCCCCAAAGTTTTGGAAAACAAGATGAGGGAAGGGAAGTGAAGGTACCCAGGCAGGTACCTCCGTCGGAAATTGGGCAAAGTTGTCAGGTACCTAGCCTGAAGCGATCTGAGGGCAGGATCCCAAAGTAAATCTGTATGTGGAGGTAGCCACAAGGTTTTGGCAAACCAGATCAGCCAGAGGCAACAGAAGCCTCTTGGCATGCACCTCCGTTGAAAATAGGCCCAAGTTCTCAGGTACCCAGCTTGTAGGATTCTGCGGACCGAATCCACAAGTCCCTCTCTCTCTGGAAGAGGCCAAAACATTTCAGAAAGTATGCCTGGGAGGAGGAACGGGTAGCTACTGGGCATGCACATAATTCCCAATTTGGCCAAAATTTAGGTAGCTACCCCAGACGGGTACGCTGCTTTTGTCCAGAACAGCCGCAGGGAGGCGAAACGTTTTCAAAAGTACAATGTGGCAGAGGGAAAGGTAGCTAGCGGGCATGTACCAATGTCTAAATTAGCCAAAATTCTGTTACCTAGCCCAGGGGAATCCGAGTTTAGGATCCCCAAAGAAAAAATCTCTGTTGGAGGCTACAGATAAGGGGGAGTTAACCTTGCCAGATCAATCAGGGCTAGCCTTGGGGTTCTCCGTGAGATCCTTCTCCTGCATTGCTTGTATGCAGGCTGGTTTTTGAACAGATGCAGCCAAGTGGGAGAACCCTGAGGTCTTCATGAGAAGGGATTGTCCTCTTTCTTGTGGGTCTATTCCACTGACCCGATAGGCAGGTAAAATGAATCTATGCCCCTAACCCAATAGGCAGTTAATATGTTTATTTAACGTATAAATGCTATCGCAGGTATTCCTCACCAAAGTGAAGGTGAAGGTGCAGAGCTTACCAAGGAGGTGTCCCTGTCTTGGTGGAGAAGGAGCACAGAACATCGACTGCCTCTTGTAGGTTTTCAATTTTTCTTCTCCCCGCCAACCCCCCAGCTCTCCCTTTTTTCCTCACTCTAGGGTTTTGCTGTCATTAACTTCTTTACCACTACCTCCTAACACTTTTATATCCTAAGCTTATCTGTCCCACCCTGGGATGACAATGAGCATATTTTGGGCAAAAAGTTGCGAATTATAGTCTTCTATGTTTAGTATGTACTTCCTTAATCTCATTATCTCCTTAAGAGTTAACTTTAATGTTTATTTTATAAGGAGTGAAGAAAAAGGTTTCACTTTGGGCACCGCAGACTTCAAGATTCTGTTCTGATGCCCAAAGAGGGTTTGGCACAGCCTGGGTATGCTGCTTTTGTTCAGAACTAAGGCATGTAGGCCCAACTTTTCCAGTGTGCTCCAGGCACCTGTCAGGACCCCCTGAGGCAGGACAGCCCAGCCGTGAGCTTGAGAGAGCTGGGCCATGGACGTCCTGGCTGCGGAGCTTCTCAGGGGCAGAGGTATGGTGGAACCAAAAGAGAGTGTTCATCTCCAGGGGAAAGAGAGAGAAGTCCGCCCTGTGGCACTTGGGGACTCCTGGACTCGCACATGCAGCACCTCACTCAGGACCAAGCATGGGGACGCAGCTCCTTGGGAAGCCAAGGACAGGGACCGTGACCACATGGCAGCCCTGTGCTGTGAGGGGCAGTGCATATTGTGACCCAGAGTGGTGCTAGGCAACCGCCATGTCCCAGTGCAGGGCTGACAGGCACAGCCTCAGTCACCCCCAAGGCAGAGCTGGCCCCAGCCCAGACGTGCGGCTCCCAACAGCGTCCTGGGGCACCAGTGCAGGTGGGCTCGAGCTGGATGGTCTTTAAGGTCCCTTCCAACCCCAGGCATTGTAGGATTCTATGAGGGAGGCGGTGCACAAGGAATATGGGGTGGGGTGCTGATGTCTGAAAAAAGCAAAGAAACAACAAAACTAAGAGGAGGATTCAAACTAACAAAAGTGGTAGGATTGAAGGAAAGACCAAAGAAAGAAAAGGTCATAATGAAAAGAAACAACCAGACAAAACAAAATCAAACAAAAACTCTCCATTCCATTGCTGCAGGGTTGGGAACGTACACCGATGGACACAAAGGAATTAGAGCAACAGCCTTGGAGGAGTTTGAGGCAGCAAGCCGAGGTTTCAGCTGTGTTCAGAGAATGCCAAAAGGAAAGGCTCGAAGAGATGCTTGGAAAGAGCCTTAAGGGTCAAACAGGAGCAGACCTCAACAAATGGAGAAAAAAGTGGGGAACCTCCGTGCAATTTGAGGTAATCCGTGAGAGCTACAGGACATGCAGACACAGGCAGGTAACAAATACCAGACAGGTAAGCTGCTTTTCCAGAAGTAATGCAGGTAAGGCAAAATTTTCCCAAAGTACAATGTGGTGGAGGCAAAGGTAGCTAGCGGGCATGTAAAAACCTCCAAAGTAGCCAGAATTCTCTGTTACCTAGCCCAGAGGGATCCGGGTTTAGGATCCTCAAACAAAAAAATCTCTTTTGGAGGAAGCCAAACCTTTTTTTTAGAAGCATGCCGAGGTGAGAAGGCAAGGGTAGCTACCAGGCATACAGTTATGCATAAACTTGGCCAAACTTGTGGTGTCCCTACCCTGAAGGGCTTTGCAGCTGGTACCCAGAGCTAAAAGTGTCTCAGGCAGAATCCCATACATTTTGAGAAACTTTTGTGGAGGAAGCGATGGTAGCTAACACACATGCAGCTACGTCCAAAGTAGGGCCAAAGTTGAGAGAGACGTAACGTGGAGGGGTCTTCAGCTGGTATTGACAAGCACTTGTTTATTTGGAGCTAGCCCCGAAGTTTTGGAAAACAAGATGAGGGAAGGGAAGTGAAGGTACCCAGGCAGGTACCTCCGTCGGAAATTGGGCAAAGTTGTCAGGTACCTAGCCTGAAGCGATCTGAGGAGAGGATCCCAAAGTAAATCTGTATGTGGAGGTAGCCACAAAGTTCTAACAACCAAGATAAGCGGGAGGCAAGAGAAGCCTTTTCGCATGCACCTCCATCCCAAATTGGGCAAAGTTCTCAGGTACCTAGCCTGAAGGGTTCTGTGGACCGAATTCACAAGTCCCTCTCTCTCTGGAAGAGGCCAAAACATTTCAGAAAGTATGCCTGGGAGGAGGAACGGGTAGCTACTGGGCATGCACATAATTCCCAATTTGGCCAAAATTCAGGTAGCTACCCCAGACGGGTACGCTGCTTTTCTCCAGAACAGCCGCAGGGAGGCAAAACGTTTTCCTAAGTACAATCCGGCGGAGGCAAAAATATGCTACCAGGCATGTACCAACCTCCAAAGTAGCCCAAATTCTCTGTTACCTAGCCCAGAGGAATCCGAGTTTAGGATCCCCAAAGAAAAAATCTCTGTTGGAGAAAGCCAAATCTTTTGAAGAAGCATGCCGAGGTGAGAAGGCAAGGGTAGCTACCAGGCATACAGTTATGCATAAACTTGGCCAAACTTGTGGTGTCCCTACCCTGAAGGGCTTTGCAGCTGGTACCCAGAGCTAAATGTGTCTCAGGCAGAATCCCATACATTTTGAGAAGCTTTTGTGGAGGAAGCGATGGTTGCTAGCAGGCATGCAGCTACGTCCAAAGTAGGGCCAAAGTTGAGAGAGACGTAACGTGGAGGGGTTTTCAGCTGGTATTGACAAGCAGTTGTTTATTTGGAGCTAGCCCAGAAGTTTTGGAAAACAAGATGAGCGAAGGGAAGTGAAGGTACCCAGGCAGGTACCACGGTCCCAAATTGGGCAAAGTTTTCAGGTACCTAGCCTGAAGCGATTCGAGGGCAGGATCCCAAAGTAAATCTGTATGTGGAGGTAGCCACAAGGTTTTGGTAACCAAGATAAGCGGGAGGCAAGAGAAGCCTCTTGGCATGCACCTCCGTCGAAAATTGGCCCTAGTTCTTGGGTTACTAGCCTGAAGGGTTCTGCGGTGAGAATTCACAAGTCCCTCTCTCTCTCGAAGAGGCCAAAACATTTCAGAAAGTATGCCTGGGAGGAGGAACGGGTAGCTACTGGGCATGCACATAATTCCCAATTTGGCCAAAATTCCTGTAGCTACCCCAGAAGGGTACGCTGCTTTTGTCCAGAACTGCCGCAGGGAGGTGAAACTTTTTCAAAAGTACAATGTGGCGGAGGCAAAGGTTGCTAGCGGGCATGTAAAAACCTCCAAACTATCCCAAATTCTCTGTTACCTAGCCCAGGGGAATCCGAGTTTAGGATCCCCAAAGAAAAAAATCCCTGTTGGAGAAAGCCAAATCTTTTGCAGAAGCATGCCGAGGTGAGAAGGCAAGGGTAGCTACCAGGCATACAGTTATGCATAAACTTGGCCAAACTTGTGGTGTCCCTACCCTGAAGGGCTTTGCAGCTGGTCCCCAGAGCTAAATGTTTCTCAGGCAGAATTGCATACATTTTGAGAAACTTTTGTGGAGGAAACGATGGTTGCTAGCAGGCATACAGCTACGTCCAAAGTAGGGCCAAGGTTGACAGAGACGTAACGTGGAGGGGTCTTCAGCTGGTATTGACAAGCAGTTGTGTATTTGGAGCTAGCCCAGAAGTTTTGGAAAACAAGATGAGCGAAGGGAAGTGAAGGTACCCAGGCAGGTACCTCCGTCGGAAATTGGGCAAAGTTGTCAGGTACCTAGCCTGAAGCGATCTGAGGGCAGGATCCCAAAGTAAATCTGTATGTGGAGGTAGCCACAAGGTTTTGGTAACCAAGATAAGCGGGAGGCAAGAGAAGCCTCTTGGCATGCACCTCCGTCGAAAATTGGCCCAAGTTCTCAGGTACCTAGCCAGAAGGGTTCTGCGGACCGAATCCACAAGTCCCTCTCTCTCTGGAAGAGGCCCAAAACATTTCAGAAAGTATGCCTGGGAGGAGGAACAGAGAGCTACTGGGCATGTGCATAATTCCCAATTTGGCCAAAATTCAGGTAGCTACCCCAGACGGGTACACTGCTTTTATCCAGAACCTCTGCAGGGAGGCGAAACGTTTTCCTAAGTACAATCTGGCGGAGGCATAGTATGCTACCGGGCACATACCAACCTCCAAATTAGCCCAAATTCTCTGTTACCTAGCCCAGAGGAATCCGAGTTTAGGATCCCCAAAGAAAAAATCTCTGTTGGAGGAAGCCAAATCTTTTTTCTAGAAGCATGCCAAGGTGAGAAGGCAAGGGTAGCTACCAGGCATACACTTCCCTTTAAACTTGGCCAAATTTGTGGTGTCCCTACCCTGAAGGGCTTTGCAGCTGGTACCCAGAGCTAAATGTGTCTCAGGCAGAATCCCATACATTTTGAGAAGCTTTTGTGGAGGAAGCAAAGGTAGCTAGCATGCATGCAGCTACGTCCAAAGTAGGGCCAAAGTTGAGAGAGACGTAACGTGGAGGGGTCTTCAGCTGGTATTGACAAGCAGTTGTTAATTTGGAGCTAGCCCCAAAGTTTTGGAAAACAAGATGAGGGAAGGGAAGTGAAGGTACCCAGGCAGGTACCTCCGTCGGAAATTGGGCAAAGTTGTCAGGTACCTAGCCTGAAGCGATCTGAGGGCAGGATCCCAAAGTAAATCTGTATGTGGAGGTAGCCACAAGGTTTTGGCAAACCAGATCAGCCAGAGGCAACAGAAGCCTCTTGGCATGCACCTCCGTTGAAAATAGGCCCAAGTTCTCAGGTACCCAGCTTGTAGGATTCTGCGGACCGAATCCACAAGTCCCTCTCTCTCTGGAAGAGGCCAAAACATTTCAGAAAGTATGCCTGGGAGGAGGAACGGGTAGCTACTGGGCATGCACATAATTCCCAATTTGGCCAAAATTTAGGTAGCTACCCCAGACGGGTACGCTGCTTTTGTCCAGAACAGCCGCAGGGAGGCGAAACGTTTTCAAAAGTACAATGTGGCAGAGGGAAAGGTAGCTAGCGGGCATGTACCAATGTCTAAATTAGCCAAAATTCTGTTACCTAGCCCAGGGGAATCCGAGTTTAGGATCCCCAAAGAAAAAATCTCTGTTGGAGGCTACACATAAGGGGGAGTTAACCTTGCCAGATCAATCAGGGCTAGCCTTGGGGTTCTCCGTGAGATCCTTCTCCTGCATTGCTTGTATGCAGGCTGGTTTTTGAACAGATGCAGCCAAGTGGGAGAACCCTGAGGTCTTCATGAGAAGGGATTGTCCTCTTTCTTGTGGGTCTATTCCACTGACCCGATAGGCAGGTAAAATGAATCTATGCCCCTAACCCAATAGGCAGTTAATATGTTTATTTAACGTATAAATGCTATCGCAGGTATTCCTCACCAAAGTGAAGGTGAAGGTGCAGAGCTTACCAAGGAGGTGTCCCTGTCTTGGTGGAGAAGGAGCACAGAACATCGACTGCCTCTTGTAGGTTTTCAATTTTTCTTCTCCCCCCCAACCCCCCAGCTCTCCCTTTTTTCCTCACTCTAGGGTTTTGCTGTCATTAACTTCTTTACCACTACCTCCTAACACTTTTATATCCTAAGCTTATCTGTCCCACCCTGGGATGACAATGAGCATATTTTGGGCAAAAAGTTGCGAATTATAGTCTTCTATGTTTAGTATGTACTTCCTTAATCTCATTATCTCCTTAAGAGTTAACTTTAATGTTTATTTTATAAGGAGTGAAGAAAAAGGTTTCACTTTGGGCACCGCAGACTTCAAGATTCTGTTCTGATGCCCAAAGAGGGTTTGTCACAGCCTGGGTATGCTGCTTTTGTTCAGAACTAAGGCATGTAGGCCCAACTTTTCCAGTGTGCTCCAGGCACCTGTCAGGACCCCCTGAGGCAGGACAGCCCAGCCGTGAGCTTGAGAGAGCTGGGCCATGGACGTCCTGGCTGCGGAGCTTCTCAGGGGCAGAGGTATGGTGGAACCAAAAGAGAGTGTTCATCTCCAGGGGAAAGAGAGAGAAGTCCACCCTGTGGCACTTGGGGACTCCTGGACTCGCACATGCAGCACCTCGCTCAGGACCAAGCATGGGGACGCAGCTCCTTGGGAAGCCAAGGACAGGGACCGTGACCACATGGCAGCCCTGTGCTGTGAGGGGCAGTGCATATTGTGACCCGGAGTGGTGCTAGGCAACCGCCATGTCCCAGTGCAGGGCTGACAGGCACAGCCTCAGTCACCCCCAAGGCAGAGCTGGCCCCAGCCCAGACGTGCGGCTCCCAACAGGGTCCTGGGGCACCAGTGCAGGTGGGCTCGAGCTGGATGGTCTTTAAGGTCCCTTCCAACCCCAGGCATTGTAGGATTCTATGAGGGAGGCAGTGCACAGGGAAAATGGGGTGGGGTGCTGATGTCTGAAAAAAGCAAAGAAACAACAAAACTAAGAGGAGGATTCAAACTAACAAAAGTGGTAGGATTGAAGGAAAGACCAAAGAAAGAAAAGGTCATAATGAAAAGAAACAACCAGACAAAACAAAATCAAACAAAAACTCTCCATTCCATTGCTGCAGGGTTGGGAACGTACACCGATGGACACAAAGGAATTAGAGCAACAGCCTTGGAGGAGTTTGAGGCAGCAAGCCGAGGTTTCAGCTGTGTTCAGAGAATGCCAAAAGGAAAGGCTCGAAGAGATGCTTGGAAAGAGCCTTAAGGGTCAAACAGGAGCAGACCTCAACAAATGGAGAAAAAAGTGGGGAACCTCCGTGCAATTTGAGGTAATCCGTGAGAGCTACAGGACATGCAGACACAGGCAGGTAACAAATACCAGACAGGTAAGCTGCTTTTCCAGAAGTAATGCAGGTAAGGCAAAATTTTCCCAAACTACAATGTGGTGGAGGCAAAGGTAGCTAGCGGGCATGTAAAAACCTCCAAAGTAGCCAGAATTCTCTGTTACCTAGCCCAGAGGGATCCGGGTTTAGGATCCTCAAACAAAAAAATCTCTTTTGGAGGAAGCCAAACCTTTTTTTTAGAAGCATGCCGAGGTGAGAAGGCAAGGGTAGCTACCAGGCATACACTTCCCTTTAAACTTGACCAAATTTGTGGTGTCCCTACCCTGAAGGGCTTTGCAGCTGGTCCCCAGAGCTAAAAGTGTCTCAGGCAGAATCCCATACATTTTGAGAAACTTTTGTGGAGGAAGCGATGGTAGCTAACACACATGCAGCTACGTCCAAAGTAGGGCCAAAGTTGAGAGAGACGTAACGTGGAGGGGTCTTCAGCTGGTATTGACAAGCAGTTGTTTATTTGGAGCTAGCCCAGAAGTTTTGGAAAACAAGATGAGGGAAGGGAAGTGAAGGTACCCAGGCAGGTACCTCTGTCGGAAATTGGGCAAAGTTGTCAGGTACCTAGCCTGAAGCGATCTGAGGAGAGGATCCCAAAGTAAATCTGTATGTGGAGGTAGCCACAAGGTTTTGGCAACCAAGATAAGCGGGAGGTAAGAGAAGCCTTTTCGCATGCACCTCCGTCGAAAATTGGCCCAAGTTCTCGGGTACCTGGCCTGAAGGGTTCTGCGGACCGAATCCACAAGTCCCTCTCTCTCTGGAAGAGGCCAAAACATTTCAGAAAGTATGCCTGGGAGGAGGAACGGGTAGCTACTGGGCATGCACATAATTCCCAATTTGGACAAAATTCCTGTACCTACCCCAGACGGGTACGCTGCTTTTGTCCAGAGCAGCCGCAGGGAGGCGAAACGTTTTCCTAAGTACCATCTGGCGGAGGCAAAGTATTCTACTGGGCATGTACCAACCTCCAAAGTAGCCCAAATTCTCTGTTACCTAGCCCAGAGGTATCCGAGTTTAGGATCCCCAAAGAAAAAATCTCTGTTGGAGGAAGCCAAATCTTTTTTCTAGAAGCATGCCAAGGTGAGAAGGCAAGGGTAGCTACCAGGCATACAGTTATGCATAAACTTGGCCAAACTTGTGGTGTCCCTACCCTGAAGGGCTTTGCAGCTGGTACCCAGAGCTAAATGTGTCTCAGGCAGAATCCCATACATTTTGAGAACCTCTTGTGGAGGAAGCAGAGGTAGCTAGCAGGCATGCAGCTACGTCCAAAGTAGGGCCAAAGTTGAGAGAGACGTAACGTGGAGGGGTCTTCAGCTGGTATTGACAAGCACTTGTTTATTTGGAGCTAGCCCAGAAGTTTTGGAAAACAAGATGAGGGAAGGGAAGTGAAGGTACCCAGGCAGGTACCTCGGTCCCAAATTGGGCAAAGTTGTCAGGTACCTAGCCTGAAGCGATCTGAGGGCAGGATCCCAAAGTAAATCTGTATGTGGAGGTAGCCACAAGGTTTTGGTAACCAAGATAAGCGGGAGGCAAGAGAAGCCTCTTGGCATGCACCTCCATCGAAAATTGGCCCAAGTTCTCGGGTACCTGGCCTGAAGGGTTCTGCGGACCGAATCCACAAGTCCCTCTCTCTCTGGAAGAGGCCAAAACATTTCAGAAAGTATGCCTGGGAGGAGGAACGGGTAGCTACTGGGCATGCAGATAATTCCCAATTTGGCCAAAATTCAGGTAGCTACCCTAGACGGGTACGCTACTTTTGTCGAGAAGTGCCGCAGGGAGGCAAAACTTTTTCAAAAGTACAATGTGGTAGAGGCAAAGGTAGCTAGCGGGTATGTACCAACGTCCAAATTAGCCCAAATTCTCTGTTACCTAGCCCAGGGGAATCCGAGTTTAGGATCCCCAAAGAAAAAATCTCTGTTGGAGGAATCCAAATCTTTTCTCTAGAAGCATGCCGAGGTGAGAAGGCAAGGGTAGCTACCAGGCATACAGTTATGCATAAAGTTGGCCAAACTTGTGGTGTCCGTACCCTGAAGGGCTTTGCAGCTGGTACCCAGAGCTAAATGTGTCTCAGGCAGAATCCCATACATTTTGAGAACCTCTTGTGGAGGAAGCGATGGTTGCTAGCAGGCATGCAGCTACGTCCAAAGTAGGGCCAAAGTTGAGAGAGACGTAACGTGGAGGGGTCTTCAGCTGGTATTGACAAGCACTTGTTTATTTGGAGCTAGCCCAGAAGTTTTGGAAAACAAGATGAGCGAAGGGAAGTGAAGGTACCCAGGCAGGTACCTCGGTCCCAAATTGGGCAAAGTTGTCAGGTACCTAGCCTGAAGCGATCTGAGGGCAGGATCCCAAAGTAAATCTGTATGTGGAGGTAGCCACAAGGTTTTGGCAAACCAGATCAGGCAGAGGCAAGAGAAGCCTCTTGGCATGCACCTCCGTCGAAAATTGGCCCAAGATCTCAGGTACCTATCCTGAAGGGTTCTGCGGTGAGAATCCACAAGTCCCTCTCTCTCTGGAAGAGGCCAAAACATTTCAGAAAGTATGCCTGGGAGGAGGAACGGGTAGCTACTGGGCATGCACATAATTCCCAATTTGGCCAAAATTCAGGTAGCTACCCCAGACGGGTATGCTGCTTTTGTCCAGAACTGCCGCAGGGAGGCAAAACTTTTTCAAAAGTACAGTCTGGCGGAAGCAAAGTATGCTACCGGCCATGTACCAACTTCCAAATTAGCCCAAATTCTCTGTTACCTAGCCCAGAGGTATCCGAGTTTAGGATGCCCAAAGAAAAAATCTCTGTTGGAGTAAGCCAAATCTTTTTTCTAGAGGTATGCCAAGGTGAGAAGGCAAGGGTAGCTACCAGGCATACAGTTATGCATAAAGTTGTCCAAACTTGTGGTGTCCCTACCCTGAAGGGCTTTGCAGCTGGTACCCAGAGCTAAATGTGTCTCAGGCAGAATCCCATACATTTTGAGAAACTTTTGTGGAGGAAGCAGAGGTCGCTAGCAGGCATGCAGTTACGTCCAAAGTAGGGCCAAAGTTGAGAGAGACGTAACGTGGAGGGGTCTTCAGCTGGTATTGACAAGCAGTTGTTTATTTGAGCTAGCCCAGAAGTTTTGGAAAACAAGATGAGGGAAGGGAAGTGAAGTGAAGGTACCCAGGCAGGTACCTCCGTCGGAAATTGGGCAAAGTTGTCAGGTACCTAGCCTGAAGCGATCTGAGGGCAGGATCCCAAAGTAAATCTGTATGTGGAGGTAGCCACATAGTTTTGGCAACCAAGATAAGCGGGAGGCAAGAGAAGCCTCTTGGCATGCACCTCCGTCGAAAATTGGCCCAAGATCTCAGGTACCTGGCCTGAAGGGTTCTGCGGACCGAATCCACAAGTCTCTCTCTCTCTGGAAGAGGCCCAAAACATTTCAGAAAGTATGCCTGGGAGGAGGAACGGGTAGCTACTGGGCATGCACATAATTCCCAATTTGGCCAAAATTCAGGTAGCTACCCCAGATGGGTACGCTGCTTCTGTCCAGAACTGCTGCAGGGAGGCTAAACTTTTTCAAAAGTACAGTCTGGCGGAGGCAAAGTATGCTACCAGGCATGTACCAACCTCCAAAGTAGCCCAAATTCTCTGTTACCTAGCCCAGAGGTATCCGAGTTTAGGATGCCCAAAGAAGAAATCTCTGTTGGAGGAAGCCAAATCTTTTTTCTAGAAGCATGCCAAGGTGAGAAGGCAAGGGTGGCTACCAGGCATACACTTCCCTGTAAACTTGACCAAACTTGTGGTGTCCCTACCCTGAAGGGCTTTGCAGCTGGTACCCAGAGCTAAATGTGTCTCAGGCAGAATCCCATACATTTTGAGAAGCTTTTGTGGAGGAAGCAAAGGTAGCTAGCAGGCATGCAGCTACGTCCAAAATAGGGCCAAAGTTGAGAGAGACGTAACGTGGAGGGGTCTTCAGCTGGTATTGACAAGCAGTTGTTTATTTGAGCTAGCCCAGAAGTTTTGGAAAAGAAGATGAGCGAAGGGAAGTGAAGGTACCCAGGCAGGTACCTCTGTCGGAAATTGGGCAAAGTTGTCAGGTACCTAGCCTGAAGCGATCTGAGGGCAGGATCCCAAAGTAAATCTGTATGTGGAGGTAGCCACAAGGTTTTGGCAAACCAGATCAGCCAGAGGCAACAGAAGCCTCTTGGCATGCACCTCCGTCGAAAATTGGCCCAAGTTCTCAGGTACCTATCCTGAAGGGTTCTGCGGACCGAATCCACAAGTCCCTCTCTCTCTGGAAGAGGCCCAAAACATTTCAGAAAGTATGCCTGGGAGGAGGAACGGGTAGCTACTGGGCATGCACATAATTCCCAATTTGGCCAAAATTCAGGTAGCTACCCCAGAGGGGTACGGTGCTTTTGTCCAGAACAGCCGCAGGGAGGCGAAACGTTTTCCTAAGTACAATCTGGCGGAGGCAAAGTATGCTACCGGGCATGTACCAACCTCCAAAGTAGCCCAAATTCTCTGTTACCTAGCCCAGGGGAATCCGAGTTTAGGATCCCCAAAGAAAAAATCTCTGTTGGAGGAAGCCAAATCTTTTTTCTAGAAGCATGCCGAGGTGAGAAGGCAAGGGTAGCTACCAGGCATACAGTTATGCATAAACTTGGCCAAACTTGTGGTGTCCCTACCCTGAAGGGCTTTGCAGCTGGTCCCCAGAGCTAAATGTTTCTCAGGCAGAATTGCATACATTTTGAGAAACTTTTGTGGAGGAAACGATGGTTGCTAGCAGGCATACAGCTACGTCCAAAGTAGGGCCAAGGTTGACAGAGACGTAACGTGGAGGGGTCTTCAGCTGGTATTGACAATCAGTTGTGTATTTGGAGCTAGCCCAGAAGTTTTGGAAAACAAGATGAGCGAAGGGAAGTGAAGGTACCCAGGCAGGTACCTCCGTCGGAAATTGGGCAAAGTTGTCAGGTACCTAGCCTGAAGCGATCTGAGGGCAGGATCCCAAAGTAAATCTGTATGTGGAGGTAGCCACAAGGTTTTGGTAACCAAGATAAGCGGGAGGCAAGAGAAGCCTCTGGGCATGCACCTCCGTCGAAAATTGGCCCAAGTTCTCAGGTACCTATCCTGAAGGGTTCTGCGGACCAAATCCACAAGTCCCTCTCTCTCTGGAAGAGGCCCAAAACATTTCAGAAAGTATGCCTGGGAGGAGGAACAGAGAGCTACTGGGCATGTGCATAATTCCCAATTTGGCCAAAATTCAGGTAGCTACCCCAGACGGGTACACTGCTTTTATCCAGAACCTCTGCAGGGAGGCGAAACGTTTTCCTAAGTACAATCTGGCGGAGGCATAGTATGCTACCGGGCACATACCAACCTCCAAATTAGCCCAAATTCTCTGTTACCTAGCCCAGAGGAATCCGAGTTTAGGATCCCCAAAGAAAAAATCTCTGTTGGAGGAAGCCAAATCTTTTTTCTAGAAGCATGCCAAGGTGAGAAGGCAAGGGTAGCTACCAGGCATACACTTCCCTTTAAACTTGGCCAAATTTGTGGTGTCCCTACCCTGAAGGGCTTTGCAGCTGGTACCCAGAGCTAAATGTGTCTCAGGCAGAATCCCATACATTTTGAGAAGCTTTTGTGGAGGAAGCAAAGGTAGCTAGCATGCATGCAGCTACGTCCAAAGTAGGGCCAAAGTTGAGAGAGACGTAACGTGGAGGGGTCTTCAGCTGCTATTGACAAGCAGTTGTTAATTTGGAGCTAGCCCCAAAGTTTTGGAAAACAAGATGAGGGAAGGGAAGTGAAGGTACCCAGGCAGGTACCTCCGTCGGAAATTGGGCAAAGTTGTCAGGTACCTAGCCTGAAGCGATCTGAGGGCAGGATCCCAAAGTAAATCTGTATGTGGAGGTAGCCACAAGGTTTTGGCAAACCAGATCAGCCAGAGGCAACAGAAGCCTCTTGGCATGCACCTCCGTTGAAAATAGGCCCAAGTTCTCAGGTACCCAGCTTGTAGGATTCTGCGGACCGAATCCACAAGTCCCTCTCTCTCTGGAAGAGGCCAAAACATTTCAGAAAGTATGCCTGGGAGGAGGAACGGGTAGCTACTGGGCATGCACATAATTCCCAATTTGGCCAAAATTTAGGTAGCTACCCCAGACGGGTACGCTGCTTTTGTCCAGAACAGCCGCAGGGAGGCGAAACGTTTTCAAAAGTACAATGTGGCAGAGGGAAAGGTAGCTAGCGGGCATGTACCAATGTCTAAATTAGCCAAAATTCTGTTACCTAGCCCAGGGGAATCCGAGTTTAGGATCCCCAAAGAAAAAATCTCTGTTGGAGGCTACACATAAGGGGGAGTTAACCTTGCCAGATCAATCAGGGCTAGCCTTGGGGTTCTCCGTGAGATCCTTCTCCTGCATTGCTTGTATGCAGGCTGGTTTTTGAACAGATGCAGCCAAGTGGGAGAACCCTGAGGTCTTCATGAGAAGGGATTGTCCTCTTTCTTGTGGGTCTATTCCACTGACCCGATAGGCAGGTAAAATGAATCTATGCCCCTAACCCAATAGGCAGTTAATATGTTTATTTAACGTATAAATGCTATCGCAGGTATTCCTCACCAAAGTGAAGGTGAAGGTGCAGAGCTTACCAAGGAGGTGTCCCTGTCTTGGTGGAGAAGGAGCACAGAACATCGACTGCCTCTTGTAGGTTTTCAATTTTTCTTCTCCCCCCCAACCCCCCAGCTCTCCCTTTTTTCCTCACTCTAGGGTTTTGCTGTCATTAACTTCTTTACCACTACCTCCTAACACTTTTATATCCTAAGCTTATCTGTCCCACCCTGGGATGACAATGAGCATATTTTGGGCAAAAAGTTGCGAATTATAGTCTTCTATGTTTAGTATGTACTTCCTTAATCTCATTATCTCCTTAAGAGTTAACTTTAATGTTTATTTTATAAGGAGTGAAGAAAAAGGTTTCACTTTGGGCACCGCAGACTTCAAGATTCTGTTCTGATGCCCAAAGAGGGTTTGTCACAGCCTGGGTATGCTGCTTTTGTTCAGAACTAAGGCATGTAGGCCCAACTTTTCCAGTGTGCTCCAGGCACCTGTCAGGACCCCCTGAGGCAGGACAGCCCAGCCGTGAGCTTGAGAGAGCTGGGCCATGGACGTCCTGGCTGCGGAGCTTCTCAGGGGCAGAGGTATGGTGGAACCAAAAGAGAGTGTTCATCTCCAGGGGAAAGAGAGAGAAGTCCACCCTGTGGCACTTGGGGACTCCTGGACTCGCACATGCAGCACCTCGCTCAGGACCAAGCATGGGGACGCAGCTCCTTGGGAAGCCAAGGACAGGGACCGTGACCACATGGCAGCCCTGTGCTGTGAGGGGCAGTGCATATTGTGACCCGGAGTGGTGCTAGGCAACCGCCATGTCCCAGTGCAGGGCTGACAGGCACAGCCTCAGTCACCCCCAAGGCAGAGCTGGCCCCAGCCCAGACGTGCGGCTCCCAACAGGGTCCTGGGGCACCAGTGCAGGTGGGCTCGAGCTGGATGGTCTTTAAGGTCCCTTCCAACCCCAGGCATTGTAGGATTCTATGAGGGAGGCAGTGCACAGGGAAAATGGGGTGGGGTGCTGATGTCTGAAAAAAGCAAAGAAACAACAAAACTAAGAGGAGGATTCAAACTAACAAAAGTGGTAGGATTGAAGGAAAGACCAAAGAAAGAAAAGGTCATAATGAAAAGAAACAACCAGACAAAACAAAATCAAACAAAAACTCTCCATTCCATTGCTGCAGGGTTGGGAACGTACACCGATGGACACAAAGGAATTAGAGCAACAGCCTTGGAGGAGTTTGAGGCAGCAAGCCGAGGTTTCAGCTGTGTTCAGAGAATGCCAAAAGGAAAGGCTCGAAGAGATGCTTGGAAAGAGCCTTAAGGGTCAAACAGGAGCAGACCTCAACAAATGGAGAAAAAAGTGGGGAACCTCCGTGCAATTTGAGGTAATCCGTGAGAGCTACAGGACATGCAGACACAGGCAGGTAACAAATACCAGACAGGTAAGCTGCTTTTCCAGAAGTAATGCAGGTAAGGCAAAATTTTCCCAAACTACAATGTGGTGGAGGCAAAGGTAGCTAGCGGGCATGTAAAAACCTCCAAAGTAGCCAGAATTCTCTGTTACCTAGCCCAGAGGGATCCGGGTTTAGGATCCTCAAACAAAAAAATCTCTTTTGGAGGAAGCCAAACCTTTTTTTTAGAAGCATGCCGAGGTGAGAAGGCAAGGGTAGCTACCAGGCATACACTTCCCTTTAAACTTGACCAAATTTGTGGTGTCCCTACCCTGAAGGGCTTTGCAGCTGGTCCCCAGAGCTAAAAGTGTCTCAGGCAGAATCCCATACATTTTGAGAAACTTTTGTGGAGGAAGCGATGGTAGCTAACACACATGCAGCTACGTCCAAAGTAGGGCCAAAGTTGAGAGAGACGTAACGTGGAGGGGTCTTCAGCTGGTATTGACAAGCAGTTGTTTATTTGGAGCTAGCCCAGAAGTTTTGGAAAACAAGATGAGGGAAGGGAAGTGAAGGTACCCAGGCAGGTACCTCTGTCGGAAATTGGGCAAAGTTGTCAGGTACCTAGCCTGAAGCGATCTGAGGAGAGGATCCCAAAGTAAATCTGTATGTGGAGGTAGCCACAAGGTTTTGGCAACCAAGATAAGCGGGAGGTAAGAGAAGCCTTTTCGCATGCACCTCCGTCGAAAATTGGCCCAAGTTCTCGGGTACCTGGCCTGAAGGGTTCTGCGGACCGAATCCACAAGTCCCTCTCTCTCTGGAAGAGGCCAAAACATTTCAGAAAGTATGCCTGGGAGGAGGAACGGGTAGCTACTGGGCATGCACATAATTCCCAATTTGGACAAAATTCCTGTACCTACCCCAGACGGGTACGCTGCTTTTGTCCAGAGCAGCCGCAGGGAGGCGAAACGTTTTCCTAAGTACCATCTGGCGGAGGCAAAGTATTCTACTGGGCATGTACCAACCTCCAAAGTAGCCCAAATTCTCTGTTACCTAGCCCAGAGGTATCCGAGTTTAGGATCCCCAAAGAAAAAATCTCTGTTGGAGGAAGCCAAATCTTTTTTCTAGAAGCATGCCAAGGTGAGAAGGCAAGGGTAGCTACCAGGCATACAGTTATGCATAAACTTGGCCAAACTTGTGGTGTCCCTACCCTGAAGGGCTTTGCAGCTGGTACCCAGAGCTAAATGTGTCTCAGGCAGAATCCCATACATTTTGAGAACCTCTTGTGGAGGAAGCAGAGGTAGCTAGCAGGCATGCAGCTACGTCCAAAGTAGGGCCAAAGTTGAGAGAGACGTAACGTGGAGGGGTCTTCAGCTGGTATTGACAAGCACTTGTTTATTTGGAGCTAGCCCAGAAGTTTTGGAAAACAAGATGAGGGAAGGGAAGTGAAGGTACCCAGGCAGGTACCTCGGTCCCAAATTGGGCAAAGTTGTCAGGTACCTAGCCTGAAGCGATCTGAGGGCAGGATCCCAAAGTAAATCTGTATGTGGAGGTAGCCACAAGGTTTTGGTAACCAAGATAAGCGGGAGGCAAGAGAAGCCTCTTGGCATGCACCTCCATCGAAAATTGGCCCAAGTTCTCGGGTACCTGGCCTGAAGGGTTCTGCGGACCGAATCCACAAGTCCCTCTCTCTCTGGAAGAGGCCAAAACATTTCAGAAAGTATGCCTGGGAGGAGGAACGGGTAGCTACTGGGCATGCAGATAATTCCCAATTTGGCCAAAATTCAGGTAGCTACCCTAGACGGGTACGCTACTTTTGTCGAGAAGTGCCGCAGGGAGGCAAAACTTTTTCAAAAGTACAATGTGGTAGAGGCAAAGGTAGCTAGCGGGTATGTACCAACGTCCAAATTAGCCCAAATTCTCTGTTACCTAGCCCAGGGGAATCCGAGTTTAGGATCCCCAAAGAAAAAATCTCTGTTGGAGGAATCCAAATCTTTTCTCTAGAAGCATGCCGAGGTGAGAAGGCAAGGGTAGCTACCAGGCATACAGTTATGCATAAAGTTGGCCAAACTTGTGGTGTCCGTACCCTGAAGGGCTTTGCAGCTGGTACCCAGAGCTAAATGTGTCTCAGGCAGAATCCCATACATTTTGAGAACCTCTTGTGGAGGAAGCGATGGTTGCTAGCAGGCATGCAGCTACGTCCAAAGTAGGGCCAAAGTTGAGAGAGACGTAACGTGGAGGGGTCTTCAGCTGGTATTGACAAGCACTTGTTTATTTGGAGCTAGCCCAGAAGTTTTGGAAAACAAGATGAGCGAAGGGAAGTGAAGGTACCCAGGCAGGTACCTCGGTCCCAAATTGGGCAAAGTTGTCAGGTACCTAGCCTGAAGCGATCTGAGGGCAGGATCCCAAAGTAAATCTGTATGTGGAGGTAGCCACAAGGTTTTGGCAAACCAGATCAGGCAGAGGCAAGAGAAGCCTCTTGGCATGCACCTCCGTCGAAAATTGGCCCAAGATCTCAGGTACCTATCCTGAAGGGTTCTGCGGTGAGAATCCACAAGTCCCTCTCTCTCTGGAAGAGGCCAAAACATTTCAGAAAGTATGCCTGGGAGGAGGAACGGGTAGCTACTGGGCATGCACATAATTCCCAATTTGGCCAAAATTCAGGTAGCTACCCCAGACGGGTATGCTGCTTTTGTCCAGAACTGCCGCAGGGAGGCAAAACTTTTTCAAAAGTACAGTCTGGCGGAAGCAAAGTATGCTACCGGCCATGTACCAACTTCCAAATTAGCCCAAATTCTCTGTTACCTAGCCCAGAGGTATCCGAGTTTAGGATGCCCAAAGAAAAAATCTCTGTTGGAGTAAGCCAAATCTTTTTTCTAGAGGTATGCCAAGGTGAGAAGGCAAGGGTAGCTACCAGGCATACAGTTATGCATAAAGTTGTCCAAACTTGTGGTGTCCCTACCCTGAAGGGCTTTGCAGCTGGTACCCAGAGCTAAATGTGTCTCAGGCAGAATCCCATACATTTTGAGAAACTTTTGTGGAGGAAGCAGAGGTCGCTAGCAGGCATGCAGTTACGTCCAAAGTAGGGCCAAAGTTGAGAGAGACGTAACGTGGAGGGGTCTTCAGCTGGTATTGACAAGCAGTTGTTTATTTGAGCTAGCCCAGAAGTTTTGGAAAACAAGATGAGGGAAGGGAAGTGAAGTGAAGGTACCCAGGCAGGTACCTCCGTCGGAAATTGGGCAAAGTTGTCAGGTACCTAGCCTGAAGCGATCTGAGGGCAGGATCCCAAAGTAAATCTGTATGTGGAGGTAGCCACATAGTTTTGGCAACCAAGATAAGCGGGAGGCAAGAGAAGCCTCTTGGCATGCACCTCCGTCGAAAATTGGCCCAAGATCTCAGGTACCTGGCCTGAAGGGTTCTGCGGACCGAATCCACAAGTCTCTCTCTCTCTGGAAGAGGCCCAAAACATTTCAGAAAGTATGCCTGGGAGGAGGAACGGGTAGCTACTGGGCATGCACATAATTCCCAATTTGGCCAAAATTCAGGTAGCTACCCCAGATGGGTACGCTGCTTCTGTCCAGAACTGCTGCAGGGAGGCTAAACTTTTTCAAAAGTACAGTCTGGCGGAGGCAAAGTATGCTACCAGGCATGTACCAACCTCCAAAGTAGCCCAAATTCTCTGTTACCTAGCCCAGAGGTATCCGAGTTTAGGATGCCCAAAGAAGAAATCTCTGTTGGAGGAAGCCAAATCTTTTTTCTAGAAGCATGCCAAGGTGAGAAGGCAAGGGTGGCTACCAGGCATACACTTCCCTGTAAACTTGACCAAACTTGTGGTGTCCCTACCCTGAAGGGCTTTGCAGCTGGTACCCAGAGCTAAATGTGTCTCAGGCAGAATCCCATACATTTTGAGAAGCTTTTGTGGAGGAAGCAAAGGTAGCTAGCAGGCATGCAGCTACGTCCAAAATAGGGCCAAAGTTGAGAGAGACGTAACGTGGAGGGGTCTTCAGCTGGTATTGACAAGCAGTTGTTTATTTGAGCTAGCCCAGAAGTTTTGGAAAAGAAGATGAGCGAAGGGAAGTGAAGGTACCCAGGCAGGTACCTCTGTCGGAAATTGGGCAAAGTTGTCAGGTACCTAGCCTGAAGCGATCTGAGGGCAGGATCCCAAAGTAAATCTGTATGTGGAGGTAGCCACAAGGTTTTGGCAAACCAGATCAGCCAGAGGCAACAGAAGCCTCTTGGCATGCACCTCCGTCGAAAATTGGCCCAAGTTCTCAGGTACCTATCCTGAAGGGTTCTGCGGACCGAATCCACAAGTCCCTCTCTCTCTGGAAGAGGCCCAAAACATTTCAGAAAGTATGCCTGGGAGGAGGAACGGGTAGCTACTGGGCATGCACATAATTCCCAATTTGGCCAAAATTCAGGTAGCTACCCCAGAGGGGTACGGTGCTTTTGTCCAGAACAGCCGCAGGGAGGCGAAACGTTTTCCTAAGTACAATCTGGCGGAGGCAAAGTATGCTACCGGGCATGTACCAACCTCCAAAGTAGCCCAAATTCTCTGTTACCTAGCCCAGGGGAATCCGAGTTTAGGATCCCCAAAGAAAAAATCTCTGTTGGAGGAAGCCAAATCTTTTTTCTAGAAGCATGCCGAGGTGAGAAGGCAAGGGTAGCTACCAGGCATACAGTTATGCATAAACTTGGCCAAACTTGTGGTGTCCCTACCCTGAAGGGCTTTGCAGCTGGTCCCCAGAGCTAAATGTTTCTCAGGCAGAATTGCATACATTTTGAGAAACTTTTGTGGAGGAAACGATGGTTGCTAGCAGGCATACAGCTACGTCCAAAGTAGGGCCAAGGTTGACAGAGACGTAACGTGGAGGGGTCTTCAGCTGGTATTGACAATCAGTTGTGTATTTGGAGCTAGCCCAGAAGTTTTGGAAAACAAGATGAGCGAAGGGAAGTGAAGGTACCCAGGCAGGTACCTCCGTCGGAAATTGGGCAAAGTTGTCAGGTACCTAGCCTGAAGCGATCTGAGGGCAGGATCCCAAAGTAAATCTGTATGTGGAGGTAGCCACAAGGTTTTGGTAACCAAGATAAGCGGGAGGCAAGAGAAGCCTCTGGGCATGCACCTCCGTCGAAAATTGGCCCAAGTTCTCAGGTACCTATCCTGAAGGGTTCTGCGGACCAAATCCACAAGTCCCTCTCTCTCTGGAAGAGGCCCAAAACATTTCAGAAAGTATGCCTGGGAGGAGGAACAGAGAGCTACTGGGCATGTGCATAATTCCCAATTTGGCCAAAATTCAGGTAGCTACCCCAGACGGGTACACTGCTTTTATCCAGAACCTCTGCAGGGAGGCGAAACGTTTTCCTAAGTACAATCTGGCGGAGGCATAGTATGCTACCGGGCACATACCAACCTCCAAATTAGCCCAAATTCTCTGTTACCTAGCCCAGAGGAATCCGAGTTTAGGATCCCCAAAGAAAAAATCTCTGTTGGAGGAAGCCAAATCTTTTTTCTAGAAGCATGCCAAGGTGAGAAGGCAAGGGTAGCTACCAGGCATACACTTCCCTTTAAACTTGGCCAAATTTGTGGTGTCCCTACCCTGAAGGGCTTTGCAGCTGGTACCCAGAGCTAAATGTGTCTCAGGCAGAATCCCATACATTTTGAGAAGCTTTTGTGGAGGAAGCAAAGGTAGCTAGCATGCATGCAGCTACGTCCAAAGTAGGGCCAAAGTTGAGAGAGACGTAACGTGGAGGGGTCTTCAGCTGCTATTGACAAGCAGTTGTTAATTTGGAGCTAGCCCCAAAGTTTTGGAAAACAAGATGAGGGAAGGGAAGTGAAGGTACCCAGGCAGGTACCTCCGTCGGAAATTGGGCAAAGTTGTCAGGTACCTAGCCTGAAGCGATCTGAGGGCAGGATCCCAAAGTAAATCTGTATGTGGAGGTAGCCACAAGGTTTTGGCAAACCAGATCAGCCAGAGGCAACAGAAGCCTCTTGGCATGCACCTCCGTTGAAAATAGGCCCAAGTTCTCAGGTACCCAGCTTGTAGGATTCTGCGGACCGAATCCACAAGTCCCTCTCTCTCTGGAAGAGGCCAAAACATTTCAGAAAGTATGCCTGGGAGGAGGAACGGGTAGCTACTGGGCATGCACATAATTCCCAATTTGGCCAAAATTTAGGTAGCTACCCCAGACGGGTACGCTGCTTTTGTCCAGAACAGCCGCAGGGAGGCGAAACGTTTTCAAAAGTACAATGTGGCAGAGGGAAAGGTAGCTAGCAGGCATGTACCAATGTCTAAATTAGCCAAAATTCTGTTACCTAGCCCAGGGGAATCCGAGTTTAGGATCCCCAAAGAAAAAATCTCTGTTGGAGGCTACACATAAGGGGGAGTTAACCTTGCCAGATCAATCAGGGCTAGCCTTGGGGTTCTCCGTGAGATCCTTCTCCTGCATTGCTTGTATGCAGGCTGGTTTTTGAACAGATGCAGCCAAGTGGGAGAACCCTGAGGTCTTCATGAGAAGGGATTGTCCTCTTTCTTGTGGGTCTATTCCACTGACCCGATAGGCAGGTAAAATGAATCTATGCCCCTAACCCAATAGGCAGTTAATATGTTTATTTAACGTATAAATGCTATCGCAGGTATTCCTCACCAAAGTGAAGGTGAAGGTGCAGAGCTTACCAAGGAGGTGTCCCTGTCTTGGTGGAGAAGGAGCACAGAACATCGACTGCCTCTTGTAGGTTTTCAATTTTTCTTCTCCCCCCCAACCCCCCAGCTCTCCCTTTTTTCCTCACTCTAGGGTTTTGCTGTCATTAACTTCTTTACCACTACCTCCTAACACTTTTATATCCTAAGCTTATCTGTCCCACCCTGGGATGACAATGAGCATATTTTGGGCAAAAAGTTGCGAATTATAGTCTTCTATGTTTAGTATGTACTTCCTTAATCTCATTATCTCCTTAAGAGTTAACTTTAATGTTTATTTTATAAGGAGTGAAGAAAAAGGTTTCACTTTGGGCACCGCAGACTTCAAGATTCTGTTCTGATGCCCAAAGAGGGTTTGTCACAGCCTGGGTATGCTGCTTTTGTTCAGAACTAAGGCATGTAGGCCCAACTTTTCCAGTGTGCTCCAGGCACCTGTCAGGACCCCCTGAGGCAGGACAGCCCAGCCGTGAGCTTGAGAGAGCTGGGCCATGGACGTCCTGGCTGCGGAGCTTCTCAGGGGCAGAGGTATGGTGGAACCAAAAGAGAGTGTTCATCTCCAGGGGAAAGAGAGAGAAGTCCGCCCTGTGGCACTTGGGGACTCCTGGACTCGCACATGCAGCACCTCGCTCAGGACCAAGCATGGGGACGCAGCTCCTTGGGAAGCCAAGGACAGGGACCGTGACCACATGGCAGCCCTGTGCTGTGAGGGGCAGTGCATATTGTGACCCAGAGTGGTGCTAGGCAACCGCCATGTCCCAGTGCAGGGCTGACAGGCACAGCCTCAGTCACCCCCAAGGCAGAGCTGGCCCCAGCCCAGACGTGCGGCTCCCAACAGCGTCCTGGGGCACCAGTGCAGGTGGGCTCGAGCTGGATGGTCTTTAAGGTCCCTTCCAACCCCAGGCATTGTAGGATTCTATGAGGGAGGCAGTGCACAGGGAAAATGGGGTGGGGTGCTGATGTCTGAAAAAAGCAAAGAAACAACAAAACTAAGAGGAGGATTCAAACTAACAAAAGTGGTAGGATTGAAGGAAAGACCAAAGAAAGAAAAGGTCATAATGAAAAGAAACAACCAGACAAAACAAAATCAAACAAAAACTCTCCATTCCATTGCTGCAGGGTTGGGAACGTACACGGATGGACACAAAGGAATTAGAGCAACAGCCTTGGAGGAGTTTGAGGCAGCAAGCCGAGGTTTCAGCTGTGTTCAGAGAATGCCAAAAGGAAAGGCTCGAAGAGATGCTTGGAAAGAGCCTTAAGGGTCAAACAGGAGCAGACCTCAACAAATGGAGAAAAAAGTGGGGAACCTCCGTGCAATTTGAGGTAATCCGTGAGAGCTACAGGACATGCAGACACAGGCAGGTAACAAATACCAGACAGGTAAGCTGCTTTTCCAGAACTAACGCAGGTAAGGAAAAATTTTCCCAAAGTACAATGCGGTGGAGGCAAAGTATGCTACCGGGCATGTACCAACGTCCAAAATAGCCAAAATTCTGTTACCTAGCCCAGGGGAATCCGAGTTTAGGATCCCCAAAGAAAAAATCTCTCTTGGAGGAAGCCAAATCTATTTTCTAGAAGCATGCCAAGGTGAGAAGGCAAGGGTAGCTACCAGGCATACAGTTATGCATAAACTTGGCCAAACTTGTGGTGTCCCTACCCTGAAGGGCTTTGCAGCTGGTACCCAGAGCTAAATGTATCTCAGGCTGAATCTCGAACATTTGCAGAAGCTTCCCTGCAGGAGGCAATGGTAGCTAGGAGGCATGCAGCTACGTCCAAAGTAGGGCCAAAGTTGAGAGAGACGTAACGTGGAGGGGTCTTCAGCTGGTATTGACAAGCATTTGTGTATTTGGAGCTAGCCCCGAAGTTTTGGAAAACAAGATGAGGGAAGGGAAGTGAAGGTACCCAGGCAGGTACCTCGGTCCCAAATTGGGCAAAGTTGTCAGGTACCTACGCTGAAGCGATCTGAGGGCAGGATCCCAAAGTAAATCTGTATGTGGAGGTAGCCACAAAGTTCTAACAACCAAGATAAGCGGGAGGCAAGAGAAGCCTTTTCGCATGCACCTCCATCCCAAATTGGGCAAAGTTCTCAGGTACCTAGCCTGAAGGGTTCTGTGGACCGAATTCACAAGTCCCTCTCTCTCTGGAAGAGGCCAAAACATTTCAGAAAGTATGCCTGGGAGGAGGAACGGGTAGCTACTGGGCTTGCACATAATTCGCAATTTGGCCAAAATTCAGGTAGCTACCCCAGACGGGTACGCTGCTTTTCTCCAGAACAGCCGCAGGGAGGCAAAACGTTTTCCTAAGTACAATCTGGCGGAGGCAAAAATATGCTACCAGGCATGTACCAACCTCCAAAGTAGCCCAAATTCTCTGTTACCTAGCCCAGGGGAATCCGAGTTTAGGATCCCCAAAGAAAAAATCTCTGTTGGAGAAAGCCAAATCTTTTGAAGAAGCATGCCGAGGTGAGAAGGCAAGGGTAGCTACCAGGCATACAGTTATGCATAAACTTGGCCAAACTTGTGGTGTCCCTACCCTGAAGGGCTTTGCAGCTGGTACCCAGAGCTAAATGTGTCTCAGGCAGAATCCCATACATTTTGAGAAGCTTTTGTGGAGGAAGCGATGGTTGCTAGCAGGCATGCAGCTACGTCCAAAGTAGGGCCAAAGTTGAGAGAGACGTAACGTGGAGGGGTTTTCAGCTGGTATTGATAAGCAGTTGTTTATTTGGAGCTAGCCCAGAAGTTTTGGAAAACAAGATGAGCGAAGGGAAGTGAAGGTACCCAGGCAGGTACCACGGTCCCAAATTGGGCAAAGTTGTCAGGTACCTAGCCTGAAGCGATTCGAGGGCAGGATCCCAAAGTAAATCTGTATGTGGAGGTAGCCACAAGGTTTTGGTAACCAAGATAAGCGGGAGGCAAGAGAAGCCTCTTGGCATGCACCTCCGTCGAAAATTGGCCCTAGTTCTTGGGTTGCTAGCCTGAAGGGTTCTGCGGTGAGAATTCACAAGTCCCTCTCTCTCTCGAAGAGGCCAAAACATTTCAGAAAGTATGCCTGGGAGGAGGAACGGGTAGCTACTGGGCATGCACATAATTCCCAATTTGGCCAAAATTCCTGTAGCTACCCCAGAAGGGTACGCTGCTTTTGTCCAGAACTGCCGCAGGGAGGTGAAACTTTTTCAAAAGTACAATATGGCGGAGGCAAAGGTTGCTAGCGGGCATGTAAAAACCTCCAAACTATCCCAAATTCTCTGTTACCTAGCCCAGGGGAATCCGAGTTTAGGATCCCCAAAGAAAAAAATCTCTTTTGGAGAAAGCCAAATCTTTTGCAGAAGCATGCCGAGGTGAGAAGGCAAGGGTAGCTACCAGGCATACAGTTATGCATAAACTTGGCCAAACTTGTGGTGTCCCTACCCTGAAGGGCTTTGCAGCTGGTCCCCAGAGCTAAATGTTTCTCAGGCAGAATTGCATACATTTTGAGAAACTTTTGTGGAGGAAACGATGGTTGCTAGCAGGCATACAGCTACGTCCAAAGTAGGGCCAAGGTTGACAGAGACGTAACGTGGAGGGGTCTTCAGCTGGTATTGACAATCAGTTGTGTATTTGGAGCTAGCCCAGAAGTTTTGGAAAACAAGATGAGCGAAGGGAAGTGAAGGTACCCAGGCAGGTACCTCCATCGGAAATTGGGCAAAGTTGTCAGGTACCTAGCCTGAAGCGATCTGAGGGCAGGATCCCAAAGTAAATCTGTATGTGGAGGTAGCCACAAGGTTTTGGTAACCAAGATAAGCGGGAGGCAAGAGAAGCCTCTGGGCATGCACCTCCGTCGAAAATTGGCCCAAGTTCTCAGGTACCTATCCTGAAGGGTTCTGCGGACCAAATCCACAAGTCCCTCTCTCTCTGGAAGAGGCCCAAAACATTTCAGAAAGTATGCCTGGGAGGAGGAACAGAGAGCTACTGGGCATGCGCATAATTTCCAATTTGGCCAAAATTCAGGTAGCTACCCCAGACGGGTACACTGCTTTTATCCAGAACCTCTGCAGGGAGGCGAAACCTTTTCAAAAGTACAGTCTGGCGGAGGCAAAGTATTCTACCGGGCATGTACCAACGTCCAAAATAGTCAAAATTTTGTTACCTAGCCCAGAAGTATCCGAGTTTAGGATCCCCAAAGAAAAAATCTCTGTTGGAGGAAGCCAAATCTTTTTTCTAGAAGCATGCCAAGGTGAGAAGGCAAGGGTAGCTACCAGGCATACAGTTATGCATAATCTTGGCCAAACTTGTGGTGTCCCTACCCTGAAGGGCTTTGCAGCTGGTCCCCAGAGCTAAATGTGTCTCAGGCAGAATCCCATACATTTTGACAAGCTTTTGTGGAGGAAGCAGAGGTAGCTAGCAGGCATACAGCTACGTCCAAAGTAGGGCCAAAGTTGAGAGAGACGTAACGTGGAGGGGTCTTCAGCTGGTATTGACAAGCAGTTGTGTATTTGGAGCTAGCCCAGAAGTTTTGGAAAAGAAGATGAGCGAAGGGAAGTGAAGGTACCCAGGCAGGTACCTCTGTCGGAAATTGGGCAAAGTTGTCAGGTACCTACGCTGAAGCGATCTGAGGGCAGGATCCCAAAGTAAATCTGTATGTGGAGGTAGCCACAAGGTTTTGGCAAACCAGATCTGCCAGCTGTGTTTCATCCAGGACAGCATTGATAGCACAGGCAGTTTGTATGTGGTCTTGGAGACTAGCTACGTGTGTCTTTATGCTGTCTGGGAGGCTACAGATAAGGGGGAGTTAACCTTGCCAGATCAATCAGGGCTAGCCTTGGGGTTCTCCGTGAGATCCTTCTCCTGCATTGCTTGTATGCAGGCTGGTTTTTGAACAGATGCAGCCAAGTGGGAGAACCCTGAGGTCTTCATGAGAAGGGATTGTCCTCTTTCTTGTGGGTCTATTCCACTGACCCGATAGGCAGGTAAAATGAATCTATGCCCCTAACCCAATAGGCAGTTAATATGTTTATTTAACGTATAAATGCTATCGCAGGTATTCCTCACCAAAGTGAAGGTGAAGGTGCAGAGCTTACCAAGGAGGTGTCCCTGTCTTGGTGGAGAAGGAGCACAGAACATCGACTGCCTCTTGTAGGTTTTCAATTTTTCTTCTCCCCCCCAACCCCCCAGCTCTCCCTTTTTTCCTCACTCTAGGGTTTTGCTGTCATTAACTTCTTTACCACTACCTCCTAACACTTTTATATCCTAAGCTTATCTGTCCCACCCTGGGATGACAATGAGCATATTTTGGGCAAAAAGTTGCGAATTATAGTCTTCTATGTTTAGTATGTACTTCCTTAACCTCATTATCTCCTTAAGAGTTAACTTTAATGTTTATTTTATAAGGAGTGAAGAAAAAGGTTTCACTTTGGGCACCGCAGACTTCAAGATTCTGTTCTGATGCCCAAAGAGGGTTTGGCACAGCCTGGGTATGCTGCTTTTGTTCAGAACTAAGGCATGTAGGCCCAACTTTTCCAGTGTGCTCCAGGCACCTGTCAGGACCCCCTGGGGCAGGACAGCCCAGCCGTGAGCTTGAGAGAGCTGGGCCATGGACGTCCTGGCTGCGGAGCTTCTCAGGGGCAGAGGTATGGTGGAACCAAAAGAGAGTGTTCATCTCCAGGGGAAAGAGAGAGAAGTCCGCCCTGTGGCACTTGGGGACTCCTGGACTCGCACATGCAGCACCTCGCTCAGGACCAAGCATGGGGACGCAGCTCCTTGGGAAGCCAAGGACAGGGACCGTGACCACATGGCAGCCCTGTGCTGTGAGGGGCAGTGCATATTGTGACCCAGAGTGGTGCTAGGCAACCGCCATGTCCCAGTGCAGGGCTGACAGGCACAGCCTCAGTCACCCCCAAGGCAGAGCTGGCCCCAGCCCAGACGTGCGGCTCCCAACAGGGTCCTGGGGCACCAGTGCAGGTGGGCTCGAGCTGGATGGTCTTTAAGGTCCCTTCCAACCCCAGGCATTGTAGGATTCTATGAGGGAGGCAGTGCACAGGGAAAATGGGGTGGGGTGCTGATGTCTGAAAAAAGCAAAGAAACAACAAAACTAAGAGGAGGATTCAAACTAACAAAAGTGGTAGGATTGAAGGAAAGACCAAAGAAAGAAAAGGTCATAATGAAAAGAAACAACCAGACAAAACAAAATCAAACAAAAACTCTCCATTCCATTGCTGCAGGGTTGGGAACGTACACCGATGGACACAAAGGAATTAGAGCAACAGCCTTGGAGGAGTTTGAGGCAGCAAGCCGAGGTTTCAGCTGTGTTCAGAGAATGCCAAAAGGAAAGGCTCGAAGAGATGCTTGGAAAGAGCCTTAAGGGTCAAACAGGAGCAGACCTCAACAAATGGAGAAAAAAGTGGGGAACCTCCGTGCAATTTGAGGTAATCCGTGAGAGCTACAGGACATGCAGACACAGGCAGGTAACAAATACCAGACAGGTAAGCTGCTTTTCCAGAACTAACGCAGGTAAGGAAAAATTTTCCCTAAGTACAATGTGGTGGAGGCAAAGGTAGCTAGCGGGCATGTAAAAACCTCCAAAGTAGCCAGAATTCTCTGTTACCTAGCCCAGAGGGATCCGGGTTTAGGATCCTCAAACAAAAAAATCTCTTTTGGAGGAAGCCAAACCTTTTTTTTAGAAGCATGCCGAGGTGAGAAGGCAAGGGTAGCTACCAGGCATACACTTCCCTTTAAACTTGACCAAATTTGTGGTGTCCCTACCCTGAAGGGCTTTGCAGCTGGTCCCCAGAGCTAAAAGTGTCTCAGGCAGAATCCCATACATTTTGAGAAACTTTTGTGGAGGAAGCGATGGTAGCTAACACACATGCAGCTACGTCCAAAGTAGGGCCAAAGTTGAGAGAGACGTAACGTGGAGGGGTCTTCAGCTGGTATTGACAAGCAGTTGTTTATTTGGAGCTAGCCCAGAAGTTTTGGAAAACAAGATGAGGGAAGGGAAGTGAAGGTACCCAGGCAGGTACCTCTGTCGGAAATTGGGCAAAGTTGTCAGGTACCTAGCCTGAAGCGATCTGAGGAGAGGATCCCAAAGTAAATCTGTATGTGGAGGTAGCCACAAGGTTTTGGCAACCAAGATAAGCGGGAGGTAAGAGAAGCCTTTTCGCATGCACCTCCGTCGAAAATTGGCCCAAGTTCTCGGGTACCTGGCCTGAAGGGTTCTGCGGACCGAATCCACAAGTCCCTCTCTCTCTGGAAGAGGCCAAAACATTTCAGAAAGTATGCCTGGGAGGAGGAACGGGTAGCTACTGGGCATGCACATAATTCCCAATTTGGCCAAAATTCAGGTAGCTACCCCAGACGGGTATGCTGCTTTTGTCCAGAACTGCCGCAGGGAGGCGAAACGTTTTCCTAAGTACCATCTGGCGGAGGCAAAGTATTCTACTGGGCATGTACCAACTTCCAAATTAGCCCAAATTCTCTGTTACCTAGCCCAGAGGTATCCGAGTTTAGGATGCCCAAAGAAAAAATCTCTGTTGGAGGAAGCCAAATCTTTTTTCTAGAAGCATGCCAAGGTGAGAAGGCAAGGGTAGCTACCAGGCATACAGTTATGCATAAACTTGGCCAAACTTGTGGTGTCCCTACCCTGAAGGGCTTTGCAGCTGGTACCCAGAGCTAAATGTGTCTCAGGCAGAATCCCATACATTTTGAGAACCTCTTGTGGAGGAAGCGATGGTTGCTCGCAGGCATGCAGCTACGTCCAAAGTAGGGCCAAAGTTGAGAGAGACGTAACGTGGAGGGGTCTTCAGCTGGTATTGACAAGCACTTGTTTATTTGGAGCTAGCCCAGAAGTTTTGGAAAACAAGATGAGGGAAGGGAAGTGAAGGTACCCAGGCAGGTACCTCTGTCGGAAATTGGGCAAAGTTGTCAGGTACCTAGCCTGAAGCGATCTGAGGGCAGGATCCCAAAGTAAATCTGTATGTGGAGGTAGCCACAAGGTTTTGGTAACCAAGATAAGCGGGAGGCAAGAGAAGCCTCTTGGCATGCACCTCCGTCGAAAATTGGCCCAAGTTCTCGGGTACCTGGCCTGAAGGGTTCTGCGGACCGAATCCACAAGTCCCTCTCTCTCTGGAAGAGGCCAAAACATTTCAGAAAGTATGCCTGGGAGGAGGAACGGGTAGCTACTGGGCATGCAGATAATTCCCAATTTGGCCAAAATTCCTGTAGCTACCCTAGACGGGTACGCTGCTTTTGTCGAGAAGTGCCGCAGGGAGGCAAAACTTTTTCAAAAGTACAATGTGGTAGAGGCAAAGGTAGCTAGCGGGTATGTACCAACGTCCAAATTAGCCCAAATTCTCTGTTACCTAGCCCAGGGGAATCC
Organism: Anser brachyrhynchus; assembly: GCF_964034855.1. Taxonomy (NCBI): domain Eukaryota; kingdom Metazoa; phylum Chordata; class Aves; order Anseriformes; family Anatidae; genus Anser; species Anser brachyrhynchus. The sequence goes on along the minus strand of NC_137710.1, from coordinate 14,995,336 downwards.
GAGTTTAGGATCCCCAAAGAAAAAATCTCTCTTGGAGGAAGCCAAATCTTTTCTCTAGAAGCATGCCGAGGTGAGAAGGCAAGGGTAGCTACCAGGCATACAGTTATGCATAAAGTTGGCCAAACTTGTGGTGTCCGTACCCTGAAGGGCTTTGCAGCTGGTACCCAGAGCTAAATGTGTCTCAGGCAGAATCCCATACATTTTGAGAACCTCTTGTGGAGGAAGCGATGGTTGCTAGCAGGCATGCAGCTACGTCCAAAGTAGGGCCAAAGTTGAGAGAGACGTAACGTGGAGGGGTCTTCAGCTGGTATTGACAAGCACTTGTTTATTTGGAGCTAGCCCAGAAGTTTTGGAAAACAAGATGAGGGAAGGGAAGTGAAGGTACCCAGGCAGGTACCTCGGTCCCAAATTGGGCAAAGTTGTCAGGTACCTAGCCTGAAGCGATCTGAGGAGAGGATCCCAAAGTAAATCTGTATGTGGAGGTAGCCACAAAGTTTTGGCAACCAAGATAAGCGGGAGGCAAGAGAAGCCTCTTGGCATGCACCTCCGTCGAAAATTGGCCCAAGTTCTCAGGTACCTAGCCTGAAGGGTTCTGCGGACCGAATCCACAAGTCCCTCTCTCTCTGGAAGAGGCCAAAACATTTCAGAAAGTATGCCTGGGAGGAGGAACGGGTAGCTACTGGGCATGCGCATAATTCCCAATTTGTCCAAAATTCAGGTAGCTACCCCAGATGGGTACGCTGCTTCTGTCCAGAACTGCTGCAGGGAGGCTAAACTTTTTCAAAAGTACAGTCTGGCGGAGGCAAAGTATGCTACCGGGCATGTACCAACCTCCAAAGTAGCCCAAATTCTCTGTTACCTAGCCCAGAGGTATCCGAGTTTAGGATGCCCAAAGAAGAAATCTCTGTTGGAGGAAGCCAAATCTTTTTTCTAGAAGCATGCCAAGGTGAGAAGGCAAGGGTGGCTACCAGGCATACACTTCCCTGTAAACTTGACCAAACTTGTGGTGTCCCTACCCTGAAGGGCTTTGCAGCTGGTACCCAGAGCTAAATGTGTCTCAGGCAGAATCCCATACATTTTGAGAAGCTTTTGTGGAGGAAGCAAAGGTAGCTAGCAGGCATGCAGCTACGTCCAAAATAGGGCCAAAGTTGAGAGAGACGTAACGTGGAGAGGTCTTCAGCTGGTATTGACAAGCAGTTGTTTATTTGAGCTAGCCCAGAAGTTTTGGAAAAGAAGATGAGCGAAGGGAAGTGAAGGTACCCAGGCAGGTACCTCTGTCGGAAATTGGGCAAAGTTGTCAGGTACCTAGCCTGAAGCGATCTGAGGGCAGGATCCCAAAGTAAATCTGTATGTGGAGGTAGGCTCAAGGTTTTGGCAAACCAGATCAGGCAGAGGCAAGAGAAGCCTCTTGGCATGCACCTCCGTCGAAAATTGGCCCAAGTTCTCAGGTACCTATCCTGAAGGGTTCTGCGGACCGAATCCACAAGTCCCTCTCTCTCTGGAAGAGGCCCAAAACATTTCAGAAAGTATGCCTGGGAGGAGGAACGGGTAGCTACTGGGCATGCACATAATTCCCAATTTGGCCAAAATTCAGGTAGCTACCCCAGAGGGGTACGGTGCTTTTGTCCAGAACAGCCGCAGGGAGGCGAAACGTTTTCCTAAGTACAATCTGGCGGAGGCAAAGTATTCTACCGGGCATGTACCAACCTCCAAAGTAGCCCAAATTCTCTGTTACCTAGCCCAGGGGAATCCGAGTTTAGGATCCCCAAAGAAAAAATCTCTGTTGGAGGAAGCCAAATCTTTTTTCTAGAAGCATGCCGAGGTGAGAAGGCAAGGGTAGCTACCAGGCATACAGTTATGCATAAACTTGGCCAAACTTGTGGTGTCCCTACCCTGAAGGGCTTTGCAGCTGGTACCCAGAGCTAAATGCTTCTCAGGCAGAACCCCATACGTTTTGAGAAGCTCTTGGGGAGGAAGCAAAGTTAGCTAGCAGGCATGCAGTTACGTCCAAAGTAGGGCCAAAGTTGAGAGAGACGTAACGTGGAGGGGTCTTCAGCTGGTATTGACAAGCAGTTGTGTATTTGGAGCTAGCCCAGAAGTTTTGGAAAACAAGATGAGCAAAGGGAAGTGAAGTTACCCAGGCAGGTACCTCCGTCCCGAATTGGGCTAAGTTGTCAGTTACCTAGCCTGAAGCGATCTGAGGGCAGGATCCGAAAGTAAATCTGTATGTGGAGGTAGCCACAAGGTTTTGGCAAACCAGATCAGGCAGAGGCAAGAGAAGCCTCTTGGCATGCACCTCCGTCGAAAATTGGCCCAAGTTCTCAGGTACCTATCCTGAAGGGTTCTGCGGTGAGAATCCACAAGTCCCTCTCTCTCTGGAAGAGGCCAAAACATTTCAGAAAGTATGCCTGGGAGGAGGAACGGGTAGCTACTGGGCATGCAGATAATTCCCAATTTGGCCAAAATTCCGGTAGCTACCCCAGACGGGTACGCTGCTTTTGTCCAGAACTTCCGCAGGTAGGCAAAACTTTTTCAAAAGTACAATGTGGCAGAGGCAAAGTATTCTACCGGGCATGTACCAACCTCCAAAGTAGCCCAAATTCTCTGTTACCTAGGCCAGGGGAATCCGAGTTTAGGATCCCCAAAGAAAAAATCTCTGTTGGAGGAAGCCAAATCTTTTTTCTAGAAGCATGCCAAGGTGAGAAGGCAAGGGTAGCTACCAGGCATACAGTTATGCATAAAGTTGGCCAAACTTGTGGTGTCCCTACCCTGAAGGGCTTTGCAGCTGGTACCCAGAGCTAAATGTGTCTCAGGCAGAATCCCATACATTTTGAGAACCTCTTGTGGAGGAAGCGATGGTTGCTAGCAGGCATGCAGCTACGTCCAAAGTAGGGCCAAAGTTGAGAGAGACGTAACGTGGAGGGGTCTTCAGCTGGTATTGACAAGCACTTGTTTATTTGGAGCTAGCCCAGAAGTTTTGGAAAACAAGATGAGGGAAGGGAAGTGAAGGTACCCAGGCAGGTACCTCGGTCCCAAATTGGGCAAAGTTGTCAGGTACCTAGCCTGAAGCGATCTGAGGAGAGGATCCCAAAGTAAATCTGTATGTGGAGGTAGCCACAAAGTTTTGGCAACCAAGATAAGCGGGAGGCAAGAGAAGCCTCTTGGCATGCACCTCCGTCGAAAATTGGCCCAAGTTCTCAGGTACCTACCCTGAAGGGTTCTGCGGACCGAATCCACAAGTCCCTCTCTCTCTGGAAGAGGCCAAAACATTTCAGAAAGTATGCCTGGGAGGAGGAACGGGTAGCTACTGGGCATGCGCATAATTCCCAATTTGTCCAAAATTCAGGTAGCTACCCCAGATGGGTACGCTGCTTCTGTCCAGAACTGCTGCAGGGAGGCTAAACTTTTTCAAAAGTACAGTCTGGCGGAGGCAAAGTATGCTACCGGGCATGTACCAACCTCCAAAGTAGCCCAAATTCTCTGTTACCTAGCCCAGAGGTATCCGAGTTTAGGATGCCCAAAGAAGAAATCTCTGTTGGAGGAAGCCAAATCTTTTTTCTAGAAGCATGCCAAGGTGAGAAGGCAAGGGTGGCTACCAGGCATACACTTCCCTGTAAACTTGACCAAACTTGTGGTGTCCCTACCCTGAAGGGCTTTGCAGCTGGTACCCAGAGCTAAATGTGTCTCAGGCAGAATCCCATACATTTTGAGAAGCTTTTGTGGAGGAAGCAAAGGTAGCTAGCAGGAATGCAACTACGTCCAAAATAGGGCCAAAGTTGAGAGAGACGTAACGTGGAGAGGTCTTCAGCTGGTATTGACAAGCAGTTGTTTATTTGAGCTAGCCCAGAAGTTTTGGAAAAGAAGATGAGCGAAGGGAAGTGAAGGTACCCAGGCAGGTACCTCTGTCGGAAATTGGGCAAAGTTGTCAGGTACCTAGCCTGAAGCGATCTGAGGGCAGGATCCCAAAGTAAATCTGTATGTGGAGGTAGGCTCAAGGTTTTGGCAAACCAGATCAGGCAGAGGCAAGAGAAGCCTCTTGGCATGCACCTCCGTCGAAAATTGGCCCAAGTTCTCAGGTACCTATCCTGAAGGGTTCTGCGGACCGAATCCACAAGTCCCTCTCTCTCTGGAAGAGGCCCAAAACATTTCAGAAAGTATGCCTGGGAGGAGGAACGGGTAGCTACTGGGCATGCACATAATTCCCAATTTGGCCAAAATTCAGGTAGCTACCCCAGAGGGGTACGGTGCTTTTGTCCAGAACAGCCGCAGGGAGGCGAAACGTTTTCCTAAGTACAATCTGGCGGAGGCAAAGTATTCTACCGGGCATGTACCAACCTCCAAAGTAGCCCAAATTCTCTGTTACCTAGCCCAGGGGAATCCGAGTTTAGGATCCCCAAAGAAAAAATCTCTGTTGGAGGAAGCCAAATCTTTTTTCTAGAAGCATGCCGAGGTGAGAAGGCAAGGGTAGCTACCAGGCATACAGTTATGCATAAACTTGGCCAAACTTGTGGTGTCCCTACCCTGAAGGGCTTTGCAGCTGGTACCCAGAGCTAAATGCTTCTCAGGCAGAACCCCATACGTTTTGAGAAGCTCTTGGGGAGGAAGCAAAGTTAGCTAGCAGGCATGCAGTTACGTCCAAAGTAGGGCCAAAGTTGAGAGAGACGTAACGTGGAGGGGTCTTCAGCTGGTATTGACAAGCAGTTGTGTATTTGGAGCTAGCCCAGAAGTTTTGGAAAACAAGATGAGCAAAGGGAAGTGAAGTTACCCAGGCAGGTACCTCCGTCCCGAATTGGGCTAAGTTGTCAGGTACCTAGCCTGAAGCGATCTGAGGGCAGGATCCGAAAGTAAATCTGTATGTGGAGGTAGCCACAAGGTTTTGGGAAACCAGATCAGGCAGAGGCAAGAGAAGCCTCTTGGCATGCACCTCCGTCGAAAATTGGCCCAAGTTCTCAGGTACCTATCCTGAAGGGTTCTGCGGTGAGAATCCACAAGTCCCTCTCTCTCTGGAAGAGGCCAAAACATTTCAGAAAGTATGCCTGGGAGGAGGAACGGGTAGCTACTGGGCATGCAGATAATTCCCAATTTGGCCAAAATTCCGGTAGCTACCCCAGACGGGTACGCTGCTTTTGTCCAGAACTTCCGCAGGTAGGCAAAACTTTTTCAAAAGTACAATGTGGCAGAGGCAAAGTATTCTACCGGGCATGTACCAACCTCCAAAGTAGCCCAAATTCTCTGTTACCTAGGCCAGGGGAATCCGAGTTTAGGATCCCCAAAGAAAAAATCTCTTTTGGAGAAAGCCAAATCTTTTGCAGAAGCATGCCGAGGTGAGAAGGCAAGGGTAGCTACCAGGCATACAGTTATGCATAAACTTGGCCTAACTTGCGGTGTCCCTACCCTGAAGGGCTTTGCAGCTGGTACCCAGAGCTAAATGTGTCTCAGGCAGAATCCCATACATTTTGAGAAACTTTTGTGGAGGAAACGATGGTTGCTAGCAGGCATGCAGCTACATCCAAAGTAGGACCAAAGTTGAGAGAGACGTAACGTGGAGGGGTCTTCAGCTGGTATTGACAAGCAGTTGTTTATTTGAGCTAGCCCAGAAGTTTTGGAAAACAAGATGAGCGAAGGGAAGTGAAGGTACCCAGGCAGGTACCTCCGTTGGAAATTGGGCAAAGTTGTCAGGTACCTAGCCTGAAGCGATCTGAGGGCAGGATCCCAAAGTAAATCTGTATGTGGAGGTAGCCACAAGGTTTTGGTAACCAAGATAAGCGGGAGGCAAGAGAAGCCTCTGGGCATGCACCTCCGTCGAAAATTGGCCCAAGTTCTCAGGTACCTAGCCAGAAGGGTTCTGCGGACCGAATCCACAAGTCCCTCTCTCTCTGGAAGAGGCCCAAAACATTTCAGAAAGTATGCCTGGGAGGAGGAACACAGAGCTACTGGGCATGCGCATAATTCCCAATTTGGCCAAAATTCAGGTAGCTACCCCAGACGGGTACACTGCTTTTATCCAGAACCTCTGCAGGGAGGCGAAACGTTTTCCTAAGTACAATCTGGCGGAGGCATAGTATGCTACCGGGCACATACCAACCTCCAAATTAGCCCAAATTCTATGTTACCTAGCCCAGAGGAATCCGAGTTTAGGATCCCCAAAGAAAAAATCTCTGTTGGAGGAAGCCAAATCTTTTTTCTAGAAGCATGCCAAGGTGAGAAGGCAAGGGTAGCTACCAGGCATACACTTCCCTTTTAACTTGGCCAAATTTGTGGTGTCCCTACCCTGAAGGGCTTTGCAGCTGGTACCCAGAGCTAAATGTGTCTCAGGCAGAATCCCATACATTTTGAGAAGCTTTTGTGGAGGAAGCGATGGTTGCTAGCAGGCATGCAGCTACGTCCAAAGTAGGGCCAAAGTTGAGAGAGACGTAACGTGGAGGGGTCTTCAGCTGCTATTGACAAGCAGTTGTTAATTTGGAGCTAGCCCCAAAGTTTTGGAAAACAAGATGAGGGAAGGGAAGTGAAGGTACCCAGGCAGGTACCTCTGTCGGAAATTGGGCAAAGTTGTCAGGTACATAGCCTGAAGCGATCTGAGGGCAGGATCCCAAAGTAAATCTGTATGTGGAGGTAGCCACAAGGTTTTGGCAACCCAGATCAGCCAGAGACAACAGAAGCCTCTTGGCATGCAACTCCGTCGAAAATTGGCCCAAGTTCTCAGGTACCTATCCTGAAGGGTTCTGCGGACCAAATCCACAAGTCCCTCTCTCTCTGGAAGAGGCCCAAAACATTTCAGAAAGTATGCCTGGGAGGAGGAACAGAGAGCTACTGGGCATGCGCATAATTTCCAATTTGGCCAAAATTCAGGTAGCTACCCCAGACGGGTACACTGCTTTTATCCAGAACCTCTGCAGGGAGGCGAAACTTTTTCAAAAGTACAGTCTGGCGGAGGCAAAGTATTCTACCGGGCATGTACCAACGTCCAAAATAGTCAAAATTTTGTTACCTAGCCCAGAAGTATCCGAGTTTAGGATCCCCAAAGAAAAAATCTCTGTTGGAGGAAGCCAAATCTTTTTTCTAGAAGCATGCCAAGGTGAGAAGGCAAGGGTAGCTACCAGGCATACAGTTATGCATAATCTTGGCCAAACTTGTGGTGTCCCTACCCTGAAGGGCTTTGCAGCTGGTCCCCAGAGCTAAATGTGTCTCAGGCAGAATCCCATACATTTTGACAAGCTTTTATGGAGGAAGCAGAGGTAGCTAGCAGGCATACAGCTACGTCCAAAGTAGGGCCAAAGTTGAGAGAGACGTAACGTGGAGGGGTCTTCAGCTGGTATTGACAAGCAGTTGTGTATTTGGAGCTAGCCCAGAAGTTTTGGAAAAGAAGATGAGCGAAGGGAAGTGAAGGTACCCAGGCAGGTACCTCTGTCGGAAATTGGGCAAAGTTGTCAGGTACCTACGCTGAAGCGATCTGAGGGCAGGATCCCAAAGTAAATCTGTATGTGGAGGTAGCCACAAGGTTTTGGCAAACCAGATCTGCCAGCTGTGTTTCATCCAGGACAGCATTGATAGCACAGGCAGTTTGTATGTGGTCTTGGAGACTAGCTACGTGTGTCTTTATGCTGTCTGGGAGGCTACAGATAAGGGGGAGTTAACCTTGCCAGATCAATCAGGGCTAGCCTTGGGGTTCTCCGTGAGATCCTTCTCCTGCATTGCTTGTATGCAGGCTGGTTTTTGAACAGATGCAGCCAAGTGGGAGAACCCTGAGGTCTTCATGAGAAGGGATTGTCCTCTTTCTTGTGGGTCTATTCCACTGACCCAATAGGCAGGTAAAATGAATCTATGCCCCTAACCCAATAGGCAGTTAATATGTTTATTTAACGTATAAATGCTATCGCAGGTATTCCTCACCAAAGTGAAGGTGAAGGTGCAGAGCTTACCAAGGAGGTGTCCCTGTCTTGGTGGAGAAGGAGCACAGAACATCGACTGCCTCTTGTAGGTTTTCAATTTTTCTTCTCCCCCCCAACCCCCCAGCTCTCCCTTTTTTCCTCACTCTAGGGTTTTGCTGTCATTAACTTCTTTACCACTACCTCCTAACACTTTTATATCCTAAGCTTATCTGTCCCACCCTGGGATGACAATGAGCATATTTTGGGCAAAAAGTTGCGAATTATAGTCTTCTATGTTTAGTATGTACTTCCTTAATCTCATTATCTCCTTAAGAGTTAACTTTAATGTTTATTTTATAAGGAGTGAAGAAAAAGGTTTCACTTTGGGCACCGCAGACTTCAAGATTCTGTTCTGATGCCCAAAGAGGGTTTGGCACAGCCTGGGTATGCTGCTTTTGTTCAGAACTAAGGCATGTAGGCCCAACTTTTCCAGTGTGCTCCAGGCACCTGTCAGGACCCCCTGGGGCAGGACAGCCCAGCCGTGAGCTTGAGAGAGCTGGGCCATGGACGTCCTGGCTGCGGAGCTTCTCAGGGGCAGAGGTATGGTGGAACCAAAAGAGAGTGTTCATCTCCAGGGGAAAGAGAGAGAAGTCCACCCTGTGGCACTTGGGGACTCCTGGACTCGCACATGCAGCACCTCGCTCAGGACCAAGCATGGGGACGCAGCTCCTTGGGAAGCCAAGGACAGGGACCGTGACCACATGGCAGCCCTGTGCTGTGAGGGGCAGTGCATATTGTGACCCGGAGTGGTGCTAGGCAACCGCCATGTCCCAGTGCAGGGCTGACAGGCACAGCCTCAGTCACCCCCAAGGCAGAGCTGGCCCCAGCCCAGACGTGCGGCTCCCAACAGCGTCCTGGGGCACCAGTGCAGGTGGGCTCGAGCTGGATGGTCTTTAAGGTCCCTTCCAACCCCAGGCATTGTAGGATTCTATGAGGGAGGCAGTGCACAGGGAAAATGGGGTGGGGTGCTGATGTCTGAAAAAAGCAAAGAAACAACAAAACTAAGAGGAGGATTCAAACTAACAAAAGTGGTAGGATTGAAGGAAAGACCAAAGAAAGAAAAGGTCATAATGAAAAGAAACAACCAGACAAAACAAAATCAAACAAAAACTCTCCATTCCATTGTTGCAGGGTTGGGAACGTACACGGATGGACACAAAGGAATTAGAGCAACAGCCTTGGAGGAGTTTGAGGCAGCAAGCCGAGGTTTCAGCTGTGTTCAGAGAATGCCAAAAGGAAAGGCTCGAAGAGATGCTTGGAAAGAGCCTTAAGGGTCAAACAGGAGCAGACCTCAACAAATGGAGAAAAACCTGGGGAACCTCCGTGCAATTTGAGGTAATCCGTGAGAGCTACAGGACATGCAGACACAGGCAGGTAACAAATACCAGACAGGTAAGCTGCTTTTCCAGAAGTAATGCAGGTAAGGCAAAATTTTCCCAAAGTACAATGTGGTGGAGGCAAAGGTAGCTAGCGGGCATGTAAAAACCTCCAAAGTAGCCAGAATTCTCTGTTACCTAGCCCAGAGGGATCCGGGTTTAGGATCCTCAAAGAAAAAATCTCTTTTGGAGGAAGCCAAACCTTTTTTTTAGAAGCATGCCGAGGTGAGAAGGCAAGGGTAGCTACCAGGCATACACTTCCCTTTAAACTTGACCAAATTTGTGGTGTCCCTACCCTGAAGGGCTTTGCAGCTGGTCCCCAGAGCTAAAAGTGTCTCAGGCAGAATCCCATACATTTTGAGAAACTCTTGTGGAGGAAGCGATGGTAGCTAACACACATGCAGCTACGTCCAAAGTAGGGCCAAAGTTGAGAGAGACGTAACGTGGAGGGGTCTTCAGCTGGTATTGACAAGCAGTTGTTTATTTGGAGCTAGCCCAGAAGTTTTGGAAAACAAGATGAGGGAAGGGAAGTGAAGGTACCCAGGCAGGTACCTCTGTCGGAAATTGGGCAAAGTTGTCAGGTACCTAGCCTGAAGCGATCTGAGGAGAGGATCCCAAAGTAAATCTGTATGTGGAGGTAGCCACAAGGTTTTGGCAACCAAGATAAGCGGGAGGTAAGAGAAGCCTTTTCGCATGCACCTCCGTCGAAAATTGGCCCAAGTTCTCGGGTACCTGGCCTGAAGGGTTCTGCGGACCGAATCCACAAGTCCCTCTCTCTCTGGAAGAGGCCAAAACATTTCAGAAAGTATGCCTGGGAGGAGGAACGGGTAGCTACTGGGCATGCACATAATTCCCAATTTGGACAAAATTCCTGTACCTACCCCAGACGGGTACGCTGCTTTTGTCCAGAGCAGCCGCAGGGAGGCGAAACGTTTTCCTAAGTACCATCTGGCGGAGGCAAAGTATTCTACTGGGCATGTACCAACCTCCAAAGTAGCCCAAATTCTCTGTTACCTAGCCCAGAGGTATCCGAGTTTAGGATCCCCAAAGAAAAAATCTCTGTTGGAGGAAGCCAAATCTTTTTTCTAGAAGCATGCCAAGGTGAGAAGGCAAGGGTAGCTACCAGGCATACAGTTATGCATAAACTTGGCCAAACTTGTGGTGTCCCTACCCTGAAGGGCTTTGCAGCTGGTACCCAGAGCTAAATGTGTCTCAGGCAGAATCCCATACGTTTTGAGAACCTCTTGTGGAGGAAGCGATGGTTGCTCGCAGGCATGCAGCTACGTCCAAAGTAGGGCCAAAGTTGAGAGAGACGTAACGTGGAGGGGTCTTCAGCTGGTATTGACAAGCACTTGTTTATTTGGAGCTAGCCCAGAAGTTTTGGAAAACAAGATGAGGGAAGGGAAGTGAAGGTACCCAGGCAGGTACCTCTGTCGGAAATTGGGCAAAGTTGTCAGGTACCTAGCCTGAAGCGATCTGAGGGCAGGATCCCAAAGTAAATCTGTATGTGGAGGTAGCCACAAGGTTTTGGTAACCAAGATAAGCGGGAGGCAAGAGAAGCCTCTTGGCATGCACCTCCGTCGAAAATTGGCCCAAGTTCTCGGGTACCTGGCCTGAAGGGTTCTGCGGACCGAATCCACAAGTCCCTCTCTCTCTGGAAGAGGCCAAAACATTTCAGAAAGTATGCCTGGGAGGAGGAACAGGTAGCTACTGGGCATGCAGATAATTCCCAATTTGTCCAAAATTCAGGTAGCTACCCTAGACGGGTACGCTGCTTTTGTCGAGAAGTGCCGCAGGGAGGCAAAACTTTTTCAAAAGTACAATGTGGTAGAGGCAAAGGTAGCTAGCGGGTATGTACCAACGTCCAAATTAGCCCAAATTCTCTGTTACCTAGCCCAGGGGAATCCGAGTTTAGGATCCCCAAAGAAAAAATCTCTGTTGGAGGAATCCAAATCTTTTCTCTAGAAGCATGCCGAGGTGAGAAGGCAAGGGTAGCTACCAGGCATACAGTTATGCATAAAGTTGGCCAAACTTGTGGTGTCCGTACCCTGAAGGGCTTTGCAGCTGGTACCCAGAGCTAAATGTGTCTCAGGCAGAATCCCATACATTTTGAGAACCTCTTGTGGAGGAAGCGATGGTTGCTAGCAGGCATGCAGCTACGTCCAAAGTAGGGCCAAAGTTGAGAGAGACGTAACGTGGAGGGGTCTTCAGCTGGTATTGACAAGCACTTGTTTATTTGGAGCTAGCCCAGAAGTTTTGGAAAACAAGATGAGGGAAGGGAAGTGAAGGTACCCAGGCAGGTACCTCGGTCCCAAATTGGGCAAAGTTGTCAGGTACCTAGCCTGAAGCGATCTGAGGGCAGGATCCCAAAGTAAATCTGTATGTGGAGGTAGCCACAAGGTTTTGGCAAACCAGATCAGGCAGAGGCAAGAGAAGCCTCTTGGCATGCACCTCCGTCGAAAATTGGCCCAAGATCTCAGGTACCTATCCTGAAGGGTTCTGCGGACCGAATCCACAAGTCCCTCTCTCTCTGGAAGAGGCCAAAACATTTCAGAAAGTATGCCTGGGAGGAGGAACGGGTAGCTACTGGGCATGCACATAATTCCCAATTTGGCCAAAATTCAGGTAGCTACCCCAGACGGGTATGCTGCTTTTGTCCAGAACTGCCGCAGGGAGGCAAAACTTTTTCAAAAGTACAGTCTGGCGGAAGCAAAGTATGCTACCGGCCATGTACCAACTTCCAAATTAGCCCAAATTCTCTGTTACCTAGCCCAGAGGTATCCGAGTTTAGGATGCCCAAAGAAAAAATCTCTGTTGGAGTAAGCCAAATCTTTTTTCTAGAGGTATGCCAAGGTGAGAAGGCAAGGGTAGCTACCAGGCATACAGTTATGCATAAAGTTGTCCAAACTTGTGGTGTCCCTACCCTGAAGGGCTTTGCAGCTGGTACCCAGAGCTAAATGTGTCTCAGGCAGAATCCCATACATTTTGAGAAACTTTTGTGGAGGAAGCAGAGGTCGCTAGCAGGCATGCAGTTACGTCCAAAGTAGGGCCAAAGTTGAGAGAGACGTAACGTGGAGGGGTCTTCAGCTGGTATTGACAAGCAGTTGTTTATTTGAGCTAGCCCAGAAGTTTTGGAAAACAAGATGAGGGAAGGGAAGTGAAGTGAAGGTACCCAGGCAGGTACCTCCGTCGGAAATTGGGCAAAGTTGTCAGGTACCTAGCCTGAAGCGATCTGAGGGCAGGATCCCAAAGTAAATCTGTATGTGGAGGTAGCCACATAGTTTTGGCAACCAAGATAAGCGGGAGGCAAGAGAAGCCTCTTGGCATGCACCTCCGTCGAAAATTGGCCCAAGATCTCAGGTACCTAGCCTGAAGGGTTCTGCGGACCGAATCCACAAGTCCCTCTCTCTCTGGAAGAGGCCAAAACATTTCAGAAAGTATGCCTGGGAGGAGGAACGGGTAGCTACTGGGCATGTGCATAATTCCCAATTTGTCCAAAATTCAGGTAGCTACCCCAGATGGGTACGCTGCTTCTGTCCAGAACTGCTGCAGGGAGGCTAAACTTTTTCAAAAGTACAGTCTGGCGGAGGCAAAGTATGCTACCGGGCATGTACCAACCTCCAAAGTAGCCCAAATTCTCTGTTACCTAGCCCAGAGGTATCCGAGTTTAGGATGCCCAAAGAAGAAATCTCTGTTGGAGGAAGCCAAATCTTTTTTCTAGAAGCATGCCAAGGTGAGAAGGCAAGGGTGGCTACCAGGCATACACTTCCCTGTAAACTTGACCAAACTTGTGGTGTCCCTACCCTGAAGGGCTTTGCAGCTGGTACCCAGAGCTAAATGTGTCTCAGGCAGAATCCCATACATTTTGAGAAGCTTTTGTGGAGGAAGCAAAGGTAGCTAGCAGGCATGCAGCTACGTCCAAAATAGGGCCAAAGTTGAGAGAGACGTAACGTGGAGGGGTCTTCAGCTGGTATTGACAAGCAGTTGTTTATTTGAGCTAGCCCAGAAGTTTTGGAAAAGAAGATGAGCGAAGGGAAGTGAAGGTACCCAGGCAGGTACCTCTGTCGGAAATTGGGCAAAGTTGTCAGGTACCTAGCCTGAAGCGATCTGAGGGCAGGATCCCAAAGTAAATCTGTATGTGGAGGTAGGCTCAAGGTTTTGGCAAACCAGATCAGGCAGAGGCAAGAGAAGCCTCTTGGCATGCACCTCCGTCGAAAATTGGCCCAAGTTCTCAGGTACCTATCCTGAGGGGTTCTGCGGACCGAATCCACAAGTCCCTCTCTCTCTGGAAGAGGCCCAAAACATTTCAGAAAGTATGCCTGGGAGGAGGAACGGGTAGCTACTGGGCATGCACATAATTCCCAATTTGGCCAAAATTCAGGTAGCTACCCCAGAGGGGTACGGTGCTTTTGTCCAGAACAGCCGCAGGGAGGCGAAACGTTTTCCTAAGTACAATCTGGCGGAGGCAAAGTATGCTACCGGGCATGTACCAACCTCCAAAGTAGCCCAAATTCTCTGTTACCTAGCCCAGGGGAATCCGAGTTTAGGATCCCCAAAGAAAAAATCTCTGTTGGAGGAAGCCAAATCTTTTTTCTAGAAGCATGCCGAGGTGAGAAGGCAAGGGTAGCTACCAGGCATACAGTTATGCATAAACTTGGCCAAACTTGTGGTGTCCCTACCCTGAAGGGCTTTGCAGCTGGTACCCAGAGCTAAATGCTTCTCAGGCAGAACCCCATACGTTTTGAGAAGCTCTTGGGGAGGAAGCAAAGGTAGCTAGCAGGCATGCAGTTACGTCCAAAGTAGGGCCAAAGTTGAGAGAGACGTAACGTGGAGGGGTCTTCAGCTGGTATTGACAAGCAGTTGTGTATTTGGAGCTAGCCCAGAAGTTTTGGAAAACAAGATGAGCAAAGGGAAGTGAAGTTACCCAGGCAGGTACCTCCGTCCCGAATTGGGCTAAGTTGTCAGGTACCTAGCCTGAAGCGATCTGAGGGCACGATCCGAAAGTAAATCTGTATGTGGAGGTAGCCACAAGGTTTTGGCAAACCAGATCAGGCAGAGGCAAGAGAAGCCTCTTGGCATGCACCTCCGTCGAAAATTGGCCCAAGTTCTCAGGTACCTAGCCAGAAGGGTTCTGCGGACCAAATCCACAAGTCCCTCTCTCTCTGAAAGAGGCCAAAACATTTCAGAAAGTATGCCTGGGAGGAGGAACGGGTAGCTACTGGGCATGCACATAATTCCCAATTTGGACAAAATTCCTGTACCTACTCCAGATGGGTACGCTGCTTTTGTCCAGAACTTCCGCAGGTAGGCAAAACTTTTTCAAAAGTACAATGTGGCAGAGGCAAAGTATTCTACCGGGCATGTACCAACCTCCAAAGTAGCCCAAATTCTCTGTTACCTAGGCCAGGGGAATCCGAGTTTAGGATCCCCAAAGAAAAAATCTCTGTTGGAGGAAGCCAAATCTTTTTTCTAGAAGCATGCCAAGGTGAGAAGGCAAGGGTAGCTACCAGGCATACAGTTATGCATAAAGTTGGCCAAACTTGTGGTGTCCCTACCCTGAAGGGCTTTGCAGCTGGTACCCAGAGCTAAATGTGTCTCAGGCAGAATCCCATACATTTTGAGAAGCTTTTGTGGAGGAAGCGATGGTTGCTAGCAGGCATGCAGCTACGTCCAAAGTAGGGCCAAAGTTGAGAGAGACGTAACGTGGAGGGGTTTTCAGCTGGTATTGATAAGCAGTTGTTTATTTGGAGCTAGCCCAGAAGTTTTGGAAAACAAGATGAGCGAAGGGAAGTGAAGGTACCCAGGCAGGTACCACGGTCCCAAATTGGGCAAAGTTGTCAGGTACCTAGCCTGAAGCGATTCGAGGGCAGGATCCCAAAGTAAATCTGTATGTGGAGGTAGCCACAAGGTTTTCGTAACCAAGATAAGCGGGAGGCAAGAGATGCCTCTTGGCATGCACCTCCGTCGAAAATTGGCCCTAGTTCTTGGGTTACTAGCCTGAAGGGTTCTGCGGTGAGAATTCACAAGTCCCTCTCTCTCTCTCTAGAAGAGGCCAAAACATTTCAGAAAGTATGCCTGGGAGGAGGAACGGGTAGCTACTGGGCATGCGCATAATTCCCAATTTGGCCAAAATTCCTGTAGCTACCCCAGACGGGTACGCTGCTTTTGTCCAGAACTGCCGCAGGGAGGCGAAACTTTTTCAAAAGTACAATGTGGGGGAGGCAAAGGTTGCTAGCGGGCATGTAAAAACCTCCAAACTATCCCAAATTCTCTGTTACCTAGCCCAGGGGAATCCGAGTTTAGGATCCCCAAAGAAAAAAATCTCTTTTGGAGAAAGCCAAATCTTTTGCAGAAGCATGCCGAGGTGAGAAGGCAAGGGTAGCTACCAGGCATACAGTTATGCATAAACTTGGCCTAACTTGCGGTGTCCCTACCCTGAAGGGCTTTGCAGCTGGTACCCAGAGCTAAATGTGTCTCAGGCAGAATCCCATACATTTTGAGAAACTTTTGTGGAGGAAACGATGGTTGCTAGCAGGCATGCAGCTACATCCAAAGTAGGACCAAAGTTGAGAGAGACGTAACGTGGAGGGGTCTTCAGCTGGTATTGACAAGCAGTTGTTTATTTGAGCTAGCCCAGAAGTTTTGGAAAACAAGATGAGCGAAGGGAAGTGAAGGTACCCAGGCAGGTACCTCCGTTGGAAATTGGGCAAAGTTGTCAGGTACCTAGCCTGAAGCGATCTGAGGGCAGGATCCCAAAGTAAATCTGTATGTGGAGGTAGCCACAAGGTTTTGGTAACCAAGATAAGCGGGAGGCAAGAGAAGCCTCTGGGCATGCACCTCCGTCGAAAATTGGCCCAAGTTCTCAGGTACCTAGCCAGAAGGGTTCTGCGGACCGAATCCACAAGTCCCTCTCTCTCTGGAAGAGGCCCAAAACATTTCAGAAAGTATGCCTGGGAGGAGGAACACAGAGCTACTGGGCATGCGCATAATTCCCAATTTGGCCAAAATTCAGGTAGCTACCCCAGACGGGTACACTGCTTTTGTCCAGAACCTCTGCAGGGAGGCGAAACGTTTTCCTAAGTACAATCTGGCGGAGGCATAGTATGCTACCGGGCACATACCAACCTCCAAATTAGCCCAAATTCTCTGTTACCTAGCCCAGAGGAATCCGAGTTTAGGATCCCCAAAGAAAAAATCTCTGTTGGAGGAAGCCAAATCTTTTTTCTAGAAGCATGCCAAGGTGAGAAGGCAAGGGTAGCTACCAGGCATACACTTCCCTTTTAACTTGGCCAAATTTGTGGTGTCCCTACCCTGAAGGGCTTTGCAGCTGGTACCCAGAGCTAAATGTGTCTCAGGCAGAATCCCATACATTTTGAGAAGCTTTTGTGGAGGAAGCGATGGTTGCTAGCAGGCATGCAGCTACGTCCAAAGTAGGGCCAAAGTTGAGAGAGACGTAACGTGGAGGGGTCTTCAGCTGCTATTGACAAGCAGTTGTTAATTTGGAGCTAGCCCCAAAGTTTTGGAAAACAAGATGAGGGAAGGGAAGTGAAGGTACCCAGGCAGGTACCTCTGTCGGAAATTGGGCAAAGTTGTCAGGTACCTAGCCTGAAGCGATCTGAGGGCAGGATCCCAAAGTAAATCTGTATGTGGAGGTAGCCACAAGGGTTTGGCAAACCAGATCAGGCAGAGACAACAGAAGCCTCTTGGCATGCAACTCCGTCGAAAATTGGCCCAAGTTCTCAGGTACCTAGCCAGAAGGGTTCTGCGGACCAAATCCACAAGTCCCTCTCTCTCTGGAAGAGGCCCAAAACATTTCAGAAAGTATGCCTGGGAGGAGGAACAGAGAGCTACTGGGCATGCGCATAATTTCCAATTTGGCCAAAATTCAGGTAGCTACCCCAGACGGGTACACTGCTTTTATCCAGAACCTCTGCAGGGAGGCGAAACTTTTTCAAAAGTACAGTCTGGCGGAGGCAAAGTATTCTACCGGGCATGTACCAACGTCCAAAATAGTCAAAATTTTGTTACCTAGCCCAGAAGTATCCGAGTTTAGGATCCCCAAAGAAAAAATCTCTGTTGGAGGAA
This sequence comes from Anser brachyrhynchus, assembly GCF_964034855.1. Taxonomy (NCBI): domain Eukaryota; kingdom Metazoa; phylum Chordata; class Aves; order Anseriformes; family Anatidae; genus Anser; species Anser brachyrhynchus. The sequence continues at coordinate 14,977,947 of NC_137710.1, read as the reverse complement.
GCCAAATCTTTTTTCTAGAAGCATGCCAAGGTGAGAAGGCAAGGGTAGCTACCAGGCATACAGTTATGCATAATCTTGGCCAAACTTGTGGTGTCCCTACCCTGAAGGGCTTTGCAGCTGGTCCCTAGAGCTAAACGTGTCTCAGGCAGAATCCCATACATTTTGACAAGCTTTTGTGGAGGAAGCAGAGGTAGCTAGCAGGCATACAGCTACGTCCAAAGTAGGGCCAAAGTTGAGAGAGACGTAACGTGGAGGGGTCTTCAGCTGGTATTGACAAGCAGTTGTGTATTTGGAGCTAGCCCAGAAGTTTTGGAAAACAAGATGAGCGAAGGGAAGTGAAGGTACCAAGGCAGGTACCTCTGTCGGAAATTGGGCAAAGTTGTCAGGTACCTACGCTGAAGCGATCTGAGGGCAGGATCCCAAAGTAAATCTGTATGTGGAGGTAGCCACAAGGTTTTGGCAAACCAGATCTGCCAGCTGTGTTTCATCCAGGACAGCATTGATAGCACAGGCAGTTTGTATGTGGTCTTGGAGACTAGCTACGTGTGTCTTTATGCTGTCTGGGAGGCTACAGATAAGGGGGAGTTAACCTTGCCAGATCAATCAGGGCTAGCCTTGGGGTTCTCCGTGAGATCCTTCTCCTGCATTGCTTGTATGCAGGCTGGTTTTTGAACAGATGCAGCCAAGTGGGAGAACCCTGAGGTCTTCATGAGAAGGGATTGTCCTCTTTCTTGTGGGTCTATTCCACTGACCCAATAGGCAGGTAAAATGAATCTATGCCCCTAACCCAATAGGCAGTTAATATGTTTATTTAACGTATAAATGCTATCGCAGGTATTCCTCACCAAAGTGAAGGTGAAGGTGCAGAGCTTACCAAGGAGGTGTCCCTGTCTTGGTGGAGAAGGAGCACAGAACATCGACTGCCTCTTGTAGGTTTTCAATTTTTCTTCTCCCCCCCAACCCCCCAGCTCTCCCTTTTTTCCTCACTCTAGGGTTTTGCTGTCATTAACTTCTTTACCACTACCTCCTAACACTTTTATATCCTAAGCTTATCTGTCCCACCCTGGGATGACAATGAGCATATTTTGGGCAAAAAGTTGCGAATTATAGTCTTCTATGTTTAGTATGTACTTCCTTAACCTCATTATCTCCTTAAGAGTTAACTTTAATGTTTATTTTATAAGGAGTGAAGAAAAAGGTTTCACTTTGGGCACCGCAGACTTCAAGATTCTGTTCTGATGCCCAAAGAGGGTTTGGCACAGCCTGGGTATGCTGCTTTTGTTCAGAACTAAGGCATGTAGGCCCAACTTTTCCAGTGTGCTCCAGGCACCTGTCAGGACCCCCTGGGGCAGGACAGCCCAGCCGTGAGCTTGAGAGAGCTGGGCCATGGACGTCCTGGCTGTGGAGCTTCTCAGGGGCAGAGGTATGGTGGAACCAAAAGAGAGTGTTCATCTCCAGGGGAAAGAGAGAGAAGTCCACCCTGTGGCACTTGGGGACTCCTGGACTCGCACATGCAGCACCTCGCTCAGGACCAAGCATGGGGACGCAGCTCCTTGGGAAGCCAAGGACAGGGACCGTGACCACATGGCAGCCCTGTGCTGTGAGGGGCAGTGCATATTGTGACCCGGAGTGGTGCTAGGCAACCGCCATGTCCCAGTGCAGGGCTGACAGGCACAGCCTCAGTCACCCCCAAGGCAGAGCTGGCCCCAGCCCAGACATGCGGCTCACAACAGGGTCCTGGGGCACCAGTGCAGGTGGGCTCGAGCTGGATGGTCTTTAAGGTCCCTTCCAACCCCAGGCATTGTAGGATTCTATGAGGGAGGCAGTGCACAGGGAAAATGGGGTGGGGTGCTGATGTCTGAAAAAAGCAAAGAAACAACAAAACTAAGAGGAGGATTCAAACTAACAAAAGTGGTAGGATTGAAGGAAAGACCAAAGAAAGAAAAGGTCATAATGAAAAGAAACAACCAGACAAAACAAAAATCAAACAAAAACTCTCCATTCTATTGCTGCAGGGTTGGGAACGTACACGGATGGACACAAAGGAATTAGAGCAACAGCCTTGGAGGAGTTTGAGGCAGCAAGCCGAGGTTTCAGCTGTGTTCAGAGAATGCCAAAAGGAAAGGCTCGAAGAGATGCTTGGAAAGAGCCTTAAGGGTCAAACAGGAGCAGACCTCAACAAATGGAGAAAAAAGTGGGGAACCTCCGTGCAATTTGAGGTAATCCGTGAGAGCTACAGGACATGCAGACACAGGCAGGTAACAAATACCAGACAGGTAAGCTGCTTTTCCAGAACTAACGCAGGTAAGGAAAAATTTTCCCAAAGTACAATGTGGTGGAGGCAAAGTATGCTACCGGGCATGTACCAACGTCCAAAATAGCCAAAATTCTGTTACCTAGCCCAGGGGAATCCGAGTTTAGGATCCCCAAAGAAAAAATTTCTCTTGGAGGAAGCCAAATCTATTTTCTAGAAGCATGCCAAGGTGAGAAGGCAAGGGTAGCTACCAAGCATACAGTTATGCATAAACTTGGCCAAACTTGTGGTGTCCCTACCCTGAAGGGCTTTGCAGCTGGTCCCCAGAGCTAAATGTATCTCAGGCTGAATCTCGAACATTTGCAGAAGCTTCCCTGCAGGAGGCAATGGTAGCTAGGAGGCATGCAGCTACGTCCAAAGTAGGGCCAAAGTTGAGAGAGACGTAACGTGGAGGGGTCTTCAGCTGGTATTGACAAGCATTTGTGTATTTGGAGCTAGCCCCGAAGTTTTGGAAAACAAGATGAGGGAAGGGAAGTGAAGGTACCCAGGCAGGTACCTCTGTCGGAAATTGGGCAAAGTTGTCAGGTACCTACGCTGAAGCGATCTGAGGGCAGGATCCCAAAGTAAATCTGTATGTGGAGGTAGCCACAAAGTTCTAACAACCAAGATAAGCGGGAGGCAAGAGAAGCCTTTTCGCATGCACCTCCATCCCAAATTGGGCAAAGTTCTCAGGTACCTAGCCTGAAGGGTTCTGTGGACCGAATTCACAAGTCCCTCTCTCTCTGGAAGAGGCCAAAACATTTCAGAAAGTATGCCTGGGAGGAGGAACGGGTAGCTACTGGGCATGCACATAATTCGCAATTTGGCCAAAATTCAGGTAGCTACCCCAGACGGGTACGCTGCTTTTCTCCAGAACAGCCGCAGGGAGGCAAAACGTTTTCCTAAGTACAATCTGGCGGAGGCAAAAATATGCTACCAGGCATGTACCAACCTCCAAAGTAGCCCAAATTCTCTGTTACCTAGCCCAGGGGAATCCGAGTTTAGGATCCCCAAAGAAAAAATCTCTGTTGGAGAAAGCCAAATCTTTTGAAGAAGCATGCCGAGGTGAGAAGGCAAGGGTAGCTACCAGGCATACAGTTATGCATAAACTTGGCCAAACTTGTGGTGTCCCTACCCTGAAGGGCTTTGCAGCTGGTACCCAGAGCTAAATGTGTCTCAGGCAGAATCCCATACATTTTGAGAAGCTTTTGTGGAGGAAGCGATGGTTGCTAGCAGGCATGCAGCTACGTCCAAAGTAGGGCCAAAGTTGAGAGAGACGTAACGTGGAGGGGTTTTCAGCTGGTATTGACAAGCAGTTGTTTATTTGGAGCTAGCCCAGAAGTTTTGGAAAACAAGATGAGCGAAGGGAAGTGAAGGTACCCAGGCAGGTACCTCTGTCGGAAATTGGGCAAAGTTGTCAGGTACCTAGCCTGAAGCGATTCGAGGGCAGGATCCCAAAGTAAATCTGTATGTGGAGGTAGCCACAAGGTTTTGGTAACCAAGATAAGCGGGAGGCAAGAGAAGCCTCTTGGCATGCACCTCCGTCGAAAATTGGCCCTAGTTCTTGGGTTACTAGCCTGAAGGGTTCTGCGGTGAGAATTCACAAGTCCCTCTCTCTCTCGAAGAGGCCAAAACATTTCAGAAAGTATGCCTGGGAGGAGGAACGGGTAGCTACTGGGCATGCACATAATTCCCAATTTGGCCAAAATTCAGGTAGCTACCCCAGAAGGGTACGCTGCTTTTGTCCAGAACTGCCGCAGGGAGGTGAAACTTTTTCAAAAGTACAATGTGGCGGAGGCAAAGGTTGCTAGCGGGCATGTAAAAACCTCCAAACTATCCCAAATTCTCTGTTACCTAGCCCAGGGGAATCCGAGTTTAGGATCCCCAAAGAAAAAAATCCCTGTTGGAGAAAGCCAAATCTTTTGCAGAAGCATGCCGAGGTGAGAAGGCAAGGGTAGCTACCAGGCATACAGTTATGCATAAACTTGGCCAAACTTGTGGTGTCCCTACCCTGAAGGGCTTTGCAGCTGGTCCCCAGAGCTAAATGTTTCTCAGGCAGAATTGCATACATTTTGAGAAACTTTTGTGGAGGAAACGATGGTTGCTAGCAGGCATACAGCTACATCCAAAGTAGGGCCAAGGTTGACAGAGACGTAACGTGGAGGGGTCTTCAGCTGGTATTGACAATCAGTTGTGTATTTGGAGCTAGCCCAGAAGTTTTGGAAAACAAGATGAGGGAAGGGAAGTGAAGGTACCCAGGCAGGTACCTCCGTCGGAAATTGGGCAAAGTTGTCAGGTACCTAGCCTGAAGCGATCTGAGGGCAGGATCCCAAAGTAAATCTGTATGTGGAGGTAGCCACAAGGTTTTGGTAACCAAGATAAGCGGGAGGCAAGAGAAGCCTCTGGGCATGCACCTCCGTCGAAAATTGGCCCAAGTTCTCAGGTACCTAGCCAGAAGGGTTCTGCGGACCGAATCCACAAGTCCCTCTCTCTCTGGAAGAGGCCCAAAACATTTCAGAAAGTATGCCTGGGAGGAGGAACAGAGAGCTACTGGGCATGTGCATAATTCCCAATTTGGCCAAAATTCAGGTAGCTACCCCAGACGGGTACACTGCTTTTATCCAGAACCTCTGCAGGGAGGCGAAACGTTTTCCTAAGTACAATCTGGCGGAGGCATAGTATGCTACCGGGCACATACCAACCTCCAAATTAGCCCAAATTCTCTGTTACCTAGCCCAGAGGAATCCGAGTTTAGGATCCCCAAAGAAAAAATCTCTGTTGGAGGAAGCCAAATCTTTTTTCTAGAAGCATGCCAAGGTGAGAAGGCAAGGGTAGCTACCAGGCATACACTTCCCTTTAAACTTGGCCAAATTTGTGGTGTCCCTACCCTGAAGGGCTTTGCAGCTGGTACCCAGAGCTAAATGTGTCTCAGGCAGAATCCCATACATTTTGAGAAGCTTTTGTGGAGGAAGCAAAGGTAGCTAGCATGCATGCAGCTACGTCCAAAGTAGGGCCAAAGTTGAGAGAGACGTAACGTGGAGGGGTCTTCAGCTGCTATTGACAAGCAGTTGTTAATTTGGAGCTAGCCCCAAAGTTTTGGAAAACAAGATGAGGGAAGGGAAGTGAAGGTACCCAGGCAGGTACCTCGGTCCCAAATTGGGCAAAGTTGTCAGGTACCTACGCTGAAGCGATCTGAGGGCAGGATCCCAAAGTAAATCTGTATGTGGAGGTAGCCACAAGGTTTTGGCAAACCAGATCTGCCAGCTGTGTTTCATCCAGGACAGCATTGATAGCACAGGCAGTTTGTATGTGGTCTTGGAGACTAGCTACGTGTGTCTTTATGCTGTCTGGGAGGCTACAGATAAGGGGGAGTTAACCTTGCCAGATCAATCAGGGCTAGCCTTGGGGTTCTCCGTGAGATCCTTCTCCTGCATTGCTTGTATGCAGGCTGGTTTTTGAACAGATGCAGCCAAGTGGGAGAACCCTGAGGTCTTCATGAGAAGGGATTGTCCTCTTTCTTGTGGGTCTATTCCACTGACCCAATAGGCAGGTAAAATGAATCTATGCCCCTAACCCAATAGGCAGTTAATATGTTTATTTAACGTATAAATGCTATCGCAGGTATTCCTCACCAAAGTGAAGGTGAAGGTGCAGAGCTTACCAAGGAGGTGTCCCTGTCTTGGTGGAGAAGGAGCACAGAACATCGACTGCCTCTTGTAGGTTTTCAATTTTTCTTCTCCCCCCCAACCCCCCAGCTCTCCCTTTTTTCCTCACTCTAGGGTTTTGCTGTCATTAACTTCTTTACCACTACCTCCTAACACTTTTATATCCTAAGCTTATCTGTCCCACCCTGGGATGACAATGAGCATATTTTGGGCAAAAAGTTGCGAATTATAGTCTTCTATGTTTAGTATGTACTTCCTTAATCTCATTATCTCCTTAAGAGTTAACTTTAATGTTTATTTTATAAGGAGTGAAGAAAAAGGTTTCACTTTGGGCACCGCAGACTTCAAGATTCTGTTCTGATGCCCAAAGAGGGTTTGGCACAGCCTGGGTATGCTGCTTTTGTTCAGAACTAAGGCATGTAGGCCCAACTTTTCCAGTGTGCTCCAGGCACCTGTCAGGACCCCCTGAGGCAGGACAGCCCAGCCGTGAGCTTGAGAGAGCTGGGCCATGGACGTCCTGGCTGCGGAGCTTCTCAGGGGCAGAGGTATGGTGGAACCAAAAGAGAGTGTTCATCTCCAGGGGAAAGAGAGAGAAGTCCGCCCTGTGGCACTTGGGGGCTCATGGACTCGCACATGCAGCACCTCGCTCAGGACCAAGCATGGGGACGCAGCTCCTTGGGAAGCCAAGGACAGGGACCGTGACCACATGGCAGCCCTGTGCTGTGAGGGGCAGTGCATATTGTGACCCAGAGTGGTGCTAGGCAACCGCCATGTCCCAGTGCAGGGCTGACAGGCACAGCCTCAGTCACCCCCAAGGCAGAGCTGGCCCCAGCCCAGACGTGCGGCTCCCAACAGGGTCCTGGGGCACCAGTGCAGGTGGGCTCGAGCTGGATGGTCTTTAAGGTCCCTTCCAACCCCAGGCATTGTAGGATTCTATGAGGGAGGCAGTGCACAGGGAAAATGGGGTGGGGTGCTGATGTCTGAAAAAAGCAAAGAAACAACAAAACTAAGAGGAGGATTCAAACTAACAAAAGTGGTAGGATTGAAGGAAAGACCAAAGAAAGAAAAGGTCATAATGAAAAGAAACAACCAGACAAAACAAAATCAAACAAAAACTCTCCATTCCATTGCTGCAGGGTTGGGAACGTACACCGATGGACACAAAGGAATTAGAGCAACAGCCTTGGAGGAGTTTGAGGCAGCAAGCCGAGGTTTCAGCTGTGTTCAGAGAATGCCAAAAGGAAAGGCTCGAAGAGATGCTTGGAAAGAGCCTTAAGGGTCAAACAGGAGCAGACCTCAACAAATGGAGAAAAAAGTGGGGAACCTCCGTGCAATTTGAGGTAATCCGTGAGAGCTACAGGACATGCAGACACAGGCAGGTAACAAATACCAGACAGGTAAGCTGCTTTTCCAGAAGTAATGCAGGTAAGGCAAAATTTTCCCAAAGTACAATGTGGTGGAGGCAAAGGTAGCTAGCGGGCATGTAAAAACCTCCAAAGTAGCCAGAATTCTCTGTTACCTAGCCCAGAGGGATCCGGGTTTAGGATCCTCAAACAAAAAAATCTCTTTTGGAGGAAGCCAAACCTTTTTTTTAGAAGCATGCCGAGGTGAGAAGGCAAGGGTAGCTACCAGGCATACACTTCCCTTTAAACTTGACCAAATTTGTGGTGTCCCTACCCTGAAGGGCTTTGCAGCTGGTCCCCAGAGCTAAAAGTGTCTCAGGCAGAATCCCATACATTTTGAGAAACTTTTGTGGAGGAAGCGATGGTAGCTAACACACATGCAGCTACGTCCAAAGTAGGGCCAAAGTTGAGAGAGACGTAACGTGGAGGGGTCTTCAGCTGGTATTGACAAGCAGTTGTTTATTTGGAGCTAGCCCAGAAGTTTTGGAAAACAAGATGAGGGAAGGGAAGTGAAGGTACCCAGGCAGGTACCTCCGTCGGAAATTGGGCAAAGTTGTCAGGTACCTAGCCTGAAGCGATCTGAGGAGAGGATCCCAAAGTAAATCTGTATGTGGAGGTAGCCACAAGGTTTTGGCAACCAAGATAAGCGGGAGGTAAGAGAAGCCTTTTCGCATGCACCTCCGTCGAAAATTGGCCCAAGTTCTCGGGTACCTGGCCTGAAGGGTTCTGCGGACCGAATCCACAAGTCCCTCTCTCTCTGGAAGAGGCCAAAACATTTCAGAAAGTATGCCTGGGAGGAGGAACGGGTAGCTACTGGGCATGCAGATAATTCCCAATTTGGCCAAAATTCCTGTAGCTACCCCAGAGGGGTACGCTGCTTTTGTCGAGAAGTGCCGCAGGGAGGCAAAACTTTTTCAAAAGTACAATGTGGTAGAGGCAAAGGTAGCTAGCGGGTATGTACCAACGTCCAAATTAGCCCAAATTCTCTGTTACCTAGCCCAGGGGAATCCGAGTTTAGGATCCCCAAAGAAAAAATCTCTGTTGGAGGAATCCAAATCTTTTCTCTAGAAGCATGCCGAGGTGAGAAGGCAAGGGTAGCTACCAGGCATACAGTTATGCATAAAGTTGGCCAAACTTGTGGTGTCCGTACCCTGAAGGGCTTTGCAGCTGGTACCCAGAGCTAAATGTGTGTCAGGCAGAATCCCATACATTTTGAGAAACTTTTGTGGAGGAAGCAGAGGTCGCTAGCAGGCATGCAGTTACGTCCAAAGTAGGGCCAAAGTTGAGAGAGACGTAACGTGGAGGGGTCTTCAGCTGGTATTGACAAGCAGTTGTGTATTTGGAGCTAGCCCAGAAGTTTTGGAAAACAAGATGAGGGAAGGGAAGTGAAGGTACCCAGGCAGGTACCTCCGTCGGAAATTGGGCAAAGTTGTCAGGTACCTAGCCTGAAGCGATGTGAGGGCAGGATCCCAAAGTAAATCTGTATGTGGAGGTAGCCACAAGGTTTTGGCAAACCAGATCAGGCAGAGGCAAGAGAAGCCTCTTGGCATGCACCTCCGTCGAAAATTGGCCCAAGATCTCAGGTACCTATCCTGAAGGGTTCTGCGGTGAGAATCCACAAGTCCCTCTCTCTCTGGAAGAGGCCAAAACATTTCAGAAAGTATGCCTGGGAGGAGGAACGGGTAGCTACTGGGCATGCACATAATTCCCAATTTGGCCAAAATTCAGGTAGCTACCCCAGACGGGTATGCTGCTTTTGTCCAGAACTGCCGCAGGGAGGCAAAACTTTTTCAAAAGTACAGTCTGGCGGAAGCAAAGTATGCTACCGGCCATGTACCAACTTCCAAATTAGCCCAAATTCTCTGTTACCTAGCCCAGAGGTATCCGAGTTTAGGATGCCCAAAGAAAAAATCTCTGTTGGAGGAAGCCAAATCTTTTTTCTAGAGGTATGCCAAGGTGAGAAGGCAAGGGTAGCTACCAGGCATACAGTTATGCATAAAGTTGTCCAAACTTGTGGTGTCCCTACCCTGAAGGGCTTTGCAGCTGGTACCCAGAGCTAAATGTGTGTCAGGCAGAATCCCATACATTTTGAGAAACTTTTGTGGAGGAAGCAGAGGTCGCTAGCAGGCATGCAGTTACGTCCAAAGTAGGGCCAAAGTTGAGAGAGACGTAACGTGGAGGGGTCTTCAGCTGGTATTGACAAGCAGTTGTTTATTTGAGCTAGCCCAGAAGTTTTGGAAAACAAGATGAGGGAAGGGAAGTGAAGTGAAGGTACCCAGGCAGGTACCTCCGTCGGAAATTGGGCAAAGTTGTCAGGTACCTAGCCTGAAGCGATCTGAGGGCAGGATCCCAAAGTAAATCTGTATGTGGAGGTAGCCACAAGGTTTTGGTAACCAAGATAAGCGGGAGGCAAGAGAAGCCTCTTGGCATGCACCTCCGTCGAAAATTGGCCCAAGATCTCAGGTACCTAGCCTGAAGGGTTCTGCGGACCGAATCCACAAGTCTCTCTCTCTCTGGAAGAGGCCCAAAACATTTCAGAAAGTATGCCTGGGAGGAGGAACGGGTAGCTACTGGGCATGCACATAATTCCCAATTTGGCCAAAATTCAGGTAGCTACCCCAGATGGGTACGCTGCTTCTGTCCAGAACTGCTGCAGGGAGGCTAAACTTTTTCAAAAGTACAGTCTGGCGGAGGCAAAGTATGCTACCGGGCATGTACCAACCTCCAAAGTAGCCCAAATTCTCTGTTACCTAGCCCAGAGTTATCCGAGTTTACGATCCCGAAAGGAAAAATCTCTGTTGGAGGTAGCCAAAAATTTTGCAGAAGAATGCCGAGGTGAGAAGGCAAGGGTAGCTACCAGGCATACACTTCCCTCTAAACTTGGCCAAACTTGTGGTGTCCCTACCCTGAAGGGCTTTGCAGCTGGTCCCCAGAGCTAAATGTGTCTCAGGCAGAATCCCATACATTTTGAGAACCTCTTGTGGAGGAAGCGATGGTTGCTAGCAGGCATGCAGCTACGTCCAAAGTAGGGCCAAAGTTGAGAGAGACGTAACGTGGAGGGGTCTTCAGCTGGTATTGACAAGCAGTTGTGTATTTGGAGCTAGCCCAGAAGTTTTGGAAAAGAAGATGAGGGAAGGGAAGTGAAGGTACCCAGGCAGGTACCTCCGTCCCAAATTGGGCAAAGTTGTCAGGTACCTAGCCTGAAGCGATCTGAGGGCAGGATCCCAAAGTAAATCTGTATGTAGAGGTAGCCACAAAGTTTTGGCAACCAAGATAAGCGGGAGGCAAGAGAAGCCTCTTGGCATGCACCTCCGTCGAAAATTGGCCCAAGTTCTCAGGTACCTACCCTGAAGGGTTCTGCGGACCGAATCCACAAGTCCCTCTCTCTCTGGAAGAGGCCAAAACATTTCAGAAAGTATGCCTGGGAGGAGGAACGGGTAGCTACTGGGCATGCGCATAATTCCCAATTTGTCCAAAATTCAGGTAGCTACCCCAGATGGGTACGCTGCTTCTGTCCAGAACTGCTGCAGGGAGGCTAAACTTTTTCAAAAGTACAGTCTGGCGGAGGCAAAGTATGCTACCGGGCATGTACCAACCTCCAAAGTAGCCCAAATTCTCTGTTACCTAGCCCAGAGGTATCCGAGTTTAGGATGCCCAAAGAAGAAATCTCTGTTGGAGGAAGCCAAATCTTTTTTCTAGAAGCATGCCAAGGTGAGAAGGCAAGGGTGGCTACCAGGCATACACTTCCCTGTAAACTTGACCAAACTTGTGGTGTCCCTACCCTGAAGGGCTTTGCAGCTGGTACCCAGAGCTAAATGTGTCTCAGGCAGAATCCCATACATTTTGAGAAGCTTTTGTGGAGGAAGCAAAGGTAGCTAGCAGGCATGCAGCTACGTCCAAAATAGGGCCAAAGTTGAGAGAGACGTAACGTGGAGGGGTCTTCAGCTGGTATTGACAAGCAGTTGTTTATTTGAGCTAGCCCAGAAGTTTTGGAAAAGAAGATGAGCGAAGGGAAGTGAAGGTACCCAGGCAGGTACCTCTGTCGGAAATTGGGCAAAGTTGTCAGGTACCTAGCCTGAAGCGATCTGAGGGCAGGATCCCAAAGTAAATCTGTATGTGGAGGTAGGCTCAAGGTTTTGGCAAACCAGATCAGGCAGAGGCAAGAGAAGCCTCTTGGCATGCACCTCCGTCGAAAATTGGCCCAAGTTCTCAGGTACCTATCCTGAAGGGTTCTGCGGACCGAATCCACAAGTCCCTCTCTCTCTGGAAGAGGCCCAAAACATTTCAGAAAGTATGCCTGGGAGGAGGAACGGGTAGCTACTGGGCATGCACATAATTCCCAATTTGGCCAAAATTCAGGTAGCTACCCCAGAGGGGTACGGTGCTTTTGTCCAGAACAGCCGCAGGGAGGCGAAACGTTTTCCTAAGTACAATCTGGCGGAGGCATAGTATGCTACCGGCCACATACCAACCTCCAAATTAGCCCAAATTCTATGTTACCTAGCCCAGAGGAATCCGAGTTTAGGATCCTCAAACAAAAAAATCTCTTTTGGAGGAAGCCAAACCTTTTTTTTAGAAGCATGCCGAGGTGAGAAGGCAAGGGTAGCTACCAGGCATACACTTCCCTTTAAACTTGACCAAATTTGTGGTGTCCCTACCCTGAAGGGCTTTGCAGCTGGTCCCCAGAGCTAAAAGTGTCTCAGGCAGAATCCCATACATTTTGAGAAACTTTTGTGGAGGAAGCGATGGTAGCTAACACACATGCAGCTACGTCCAAAGTAGGGCCAAAGTTGAGAGAGACGTAACGTGGAGGGGTCTTCAGCTGGTATTGACAAGCAGTTGTTTATTTGGAGCTAGCCCAGAAGTTTTGGAAAACAAGATGAGGGAAGGGAAGTGAAGGTACCCAGGCAGGTACCTCTGTCGGAAATTGGGCAAAGTTGTCAGGTACCTAGCCTGAAGCGATCTGAGGAGAGGATCCCAAAGTAAATCTGTATGTGGAGGTAGCCACAAGGTTTTGGCAACCAAGATAAGCGGGAGGTAAGAGAAGCCTTTTCGCATGCACCTCCGTCGAAAATTGGCCCAAGTTCTCGGGTACCTGGCCTGAAGGGTTCTGCGGACCGAATCCACAAGTCCCTCTCTCTCTGGAAGAGGCCAAAACATTTCAGAAAGTATGCCTGGGAGGAGGAACGGGTAGCTACTGGGCATGCACATAATTCCCAATTTGGACAAAATTCCTGTACCTACCCCAGACGGGTACGCTGCTTTTGTCCAGAGCAGCCGCAGGGAGGCGAAACGTTTTCCTAAGTACCATCTGGCGGAGGCAAAGTATTCTACTGGGCATGTACCAACCTCCAAAGTAGCCCAAATTCTCTATTACCTAGCCCAGAGGTATCCGAGTTTAGGATCCCCAAAGAAAAAATCTCTGTTGGAGGAAGCCAAATCTTTTTTCTAGAAGCATGCCAAGGTGAGAAGGCAAGGGTAGCTACCAGGCATACAGTTATGCATAAACTTGGCCAAACTTGTGGTGTCCCTACCCTGAAGGGCTTTGCAGCTTGTCCCCAGAGCTAAATGTGTCTCAGGCAGAATCCCATACATTTTGAGAACCTCTTGTGGAGGAAGCGATGGTTGCTTGCAGGCATGCAGCTACGTCCAAAGTAGGGCCAAAGTTGAGAGAGACGTAACGTGGAGGGGTCTTCAGCTGGTATTGACAAGCACTTGTTTATTTGGAGCTAGCCCAGAAGTTTTGGAAAACAAGATGAGGGAAGGGAAGTGAAGGTACCCAGGCAGGTACCTCTGTCGGAAATTGGGCAAAGTTGTCAGGTACCTAGCCTGAAGCGATCTGAGGGCAGGATCCCAAAGTAAATCTGTATGTGGAGGTAGCCACAAGGTTTTGGTAACCAAGATAAGCGGGAGGCAAGAGAAGCCTCTTGGCATGCACCTCCGTCGAAAATTGGCCCAAGTTCTCGGGTACCTGGCCTGAAGGGTTCTGCGGACCGAATCCACAAGTCCCTCTCTCTCTGGAAGAGGCCAAAACATTTCAGAAAGTATGCCTGGGAGGAGGAACGGGTAGCTACTGGGCATGCAGATAATTCCCAATTTGGCCAAAATTCCTGTAGCTACCCCAGAGGGGTACGCTGCTTTTGTCGAGAAGTGCCGCAGGGAGGCAAAACTTTTTCAAAAGTACAATGTGGTAGAGGCAAAGGTAGCTAGCGGGTATGTACCAACGTCCAAATTAGCCCAAATTCTCTGTTACCTAGCCCAGGGGAATCCGAGTTTAGGATCCCCAAAGAAAAAATCTCTGTTGGAGGAATCCAAATCTTTTCTCTAGAAGCATGCCGAGGTGAGAAGGCAAGGGTAGCTACCAGGCATACAGTTATGCATAAACTTGGCCAAACTTGTGGTGTCCGTACCCTGAAGGGCTTTGCAGCTGGTACCCAGAGCTAAATGTGTCTCAGGCAGAATCCCATACATTTTGAGAACCTCTTGTGGAGGAAGCGATGGTTGCTCGCAGGCATGCAGCTACGTCCAAAGTAGGGCCAAAGTTGAGAGAGACGTAACGTGGAGGGGTCTTCAGCTGGTATTGACAAGCACTTGTTTATTTGGAGCTAGCCCAGAAGTTTTGGAAAACAAGATGAGGGAAGGGAAGTGAAGGTACCCAGGCAGGTACCTCGGTCCCAAATTGGGCAAAGTTGTCAGGTACCTAGCCTGAAGCGATTCGAGGGCAGGATCCCAAAGTAAATCTGTATGTGGAGGTAGCCACAAGGTTTTGGCAAACCAGATCAGGCAGAGGCAAGAGAAGCCTCTTGGCATGCACCTCCGTCGAAAATTGGCCCAAGATCTCAGGTACCTATCCTGAAGGGTTCTGCGGTGAGAATCCACAAGTCCCTCTCTCTCTGGAAGAGGCCAAAACATTTCAGAAAGTATGCCTGGGAGGAGGAACGGGTAGCTACTGGGCATGCACATAATTCCCAATTTGGCCAAAATTCAGGTAGCTACCCCAGACGGGTATGCTGCTTTTGTCCAGAACTGCCGCAGGGAGGCAAAACTTTTTCAAAAGTACAGTCTGGCGGAAGCAAAGTATGCTACCGGCCATGTACCTACTTCCAAATTAGCCCAAATTCTCTGTTACCTAGCCCAGAGGTATCCGAGTTTAGGATGCCCAAAGAAAAAATCTCTGTTGGAGGAAGCCAAATCTTTTTTCTAGAGGTATGCCAAGGTGAGAAGGCAAGGGTAGCTACCAGGCATACAGTTATGCATAAAGTTGTCCAAACTTGTGGTGTCCCTACCCTGAAGGGCTTTGCAGCTGGTACCCAGAGCTAAATGTGTGTCAGGCAGAATCCCATACATTTTGAGAAACTTTTGTGGAGGAAGCAGAGGTCGCTAGCAGGCATGCAGTTACGTCCAAAGTAGGGCCAAAGTTGAGAGAGACGTAACGTGGAGGGGTCTTCAGCTGGTATTGACAAGCACTTGTTTATTTGAGCTAGCCCAGAAGTTTTGGAAAACAAGATGAGGGAAGGGAAGTGAAGTGAAGGTACCCAGGCAGGTACCTCCGTCGGAAATTGGGCAAAGTTGTCAGGTACCTAGCCTGAAGCGATCTGAGGGCAGGATCCCAAAGTAAATCTGTATGTGGAGGTAGCCACATAGTTTTGGCAACCAAGATAAGCGGGAGGCAAGAGAAGCCTCTTGGCATGCACCTCCGTCGAAAATTGGCCCAAGATCTCAGGTACCTAGCCTGAAGGGTTCTGCGGACCGAATCCACAAGTCTCTCTCTCTCTGGAAGAGGCCCAAAACATTTCAGAAAGTATGCCTGGGAGGAGGAACGGGTAGCTACTGGGCATGCACATAATTCCCAATTTGGCCAAAATTCCTGTAGCTACCCCAGATGGGTACGCTGCTTCTGTCCAGAACTGCTGCAGGGAGGCTAAACTTTTTCAAAAGTACAGTCTGGCGGAGGCAAAGTATGCTACCGGGCATGTACCAACCTCCAAAGTAGCCCAAATTCTCTGTTACCTAGCCCAGAGGTATCCGAGTTTAGGATGCCCAAAGAAGAAATCTCTGTTGGAGGAAGCCAAATCTTTTTTCTAGAAGCATGCCAAGGTGAGAAGGCAAGGGTGGCTACCAGGCATACACTTCCCTGTAAACTTGACCAAACTTGTGGTGTCCCTACCCTGAAGGGCTTTGCAGCTGGTACCCAGAGCTAAATGTGTCTCAGGCAGAATCCCATACATTTTGAGAAGCTTTTGTGGAGGAAGCAAAGGTAGCTAGCAGGCATGCAGTTACGTCCAAAATAGGGCCAAAGTTGAGAGAGACGTAACGTGGAGGGGTCTTCAGCTGGTATTGACAAGCAGTTGTTTATTTGAGCTAGCCCAGAAGTTTTGGAAAAGAAGATGAGCGAAGGGAAGTGAAGGTACCCAGGCAGGTACCTCTGTCGGAAATTGGGCAAAGTTGTCAGGTACCTAGCCTGAAGCGATCTGAGGGCAGGATCCCAAAGTAAATCTGTATGTGGAGGTAGGCTCAAGGTTTTGGCAAACCAGATCAGGCAGAGGCAAGAGAAGCCTCTTGGCATGCACCTCCGTCGAAAATTGGCCCAAGTTCTCAGGTACCTATCCTGAAGGGTTCTGCGGACCGAATCCACAAGTCCCTCTCTCTCTGGAAGAGGCCCAAAACATTTCAGAAAGTATGCCTGGGAGGAGGAACGGGTAGCTACTGGGCATGCACATAATTCCCAATTTGGCCAAAATTCAGGTAGCTACCCCAGAGGGGTACGGTGCTTTTGTCCAGAACAGCCGCAGGGAGGCGAAACGTTTTCCTAAGTACAATCTGGCGGAGGCAAAGTATGCTACCGGGCATGTACCAACCTCCAAAGTAGCCCAAATTCTCTGTTACCTAGCCCAGGGGAATCCGAGTTTAGGATCCCCAAAGAAAAAATCTCTGTTGGAGGAAGCCAAATCTTTTTTCTAGAAGCATGCCGAGGTGAGAAGGCAAGGGTAGCTACCAGGCATACAGTTATGCATAAACTTGGCCAAACTTGTGGTGTCCCTACCCTGAAGGGCTTTGCAGCTGGTACCCAGAGCTAAATGCTTCTCAGGCAGAACCCCATACGTTTTGAGAAGCTCTTGGGGAGGAAGCAAAGGTAGCTAGCAGGCATGCAGTTACGTCCAAAGTAGGGCCAAAGTTGAGAGAGACGTAACGTGGAGGGGTCTTCAGCTGGTATTGACAAGCAGTTGTGTATTTGGAGCTAGCCCAGAAGTTTTGGAAAACAAGATGAGCAAAGGGAAGTGAAGTTACCCAGGCAGGTACCTCCGTCCCGAATTGGGCTAAGTTGTCAGGTACCTAGCCTGAAGCGATCTGAGGGCAGGATCCGAAAGTAAATCTGTATGTGGAGGTAGCCACAAGGTTTTGGCAACCCAGATCAGCCAGAGACAACAGAAGCCTCTTGGCATGCACCTCCGTCGAAAATTGGCCCAAGTTCTCAGGTACCTATCCTGAAGGGTTCTGCGGTGAGAATCCACAAGTCCCTCTCTCTCTGGAAGAGGCCAAAACATTTCAGAAAGTATGCCTGGGAGGAGGAACGGGTAGCTACTGGGCATGCACATAATTCCCAATTTGGCCAAAATTCCGGTAGCTACCCCAGACGGGTACGCTGCTTTTGTCCAGAACTTCCGCAGGTAGGCAAAACTTTTTCAAAAGTACAATGTGGCAGAGGCAAAGTATTCTACCGGGCATGTACCAACCTCCAAAGTAGCCCAAATTCTCTGTTACCTAGGCCAGGGGAATCCGAGTTTAGGATCCCCAAAGAAAAAATCTCTGTTGGAGGAAGCCAAATCTTTTTTCTAGAAGCATGCCAAGGTGAGAAGGCAAGGGTAGCTACCAGGCATACAGTTATGCATAAAGTTGGCCAAACTTGTGGTGTCCCTACCCTGAAGGGCTTTGCAGCTGGTACCCAGAGCTAAATGTGTCTCAGGCAGAATCCCATACATTTTGAGAAGCTTTTGTGGAGGAAGCGATGGTTGCTAGCAGGCATGCAGCTACGTCCAAAGTAGGGCCAAAGTTGAGAGAGACGTAACGTGGAGGGGTTTTCAGCTGGTATTGATAAGGAGTTGTTTATTTGGAGCTAGCCCAGAAGTTTTGGAAAACAAGATGAGTGAAGGGAAGTGAAGGTACCCAGGCAGGTACCACGGTCCCAAATTGGGCAAAGTTGTCAGGTACCTAGCCTGAAGCGATTCGAGGGCAGGATCCCAAAGTAAATCTGTATGTGGAGGTAGCCACAAGGTTTTCGTAACCAAGATAAGCGGGAGGCAAGAGATGCCTCTTGGCATGCACCTCCGTCGAAAATTGGCCCTAGTTCTTGGGTTACTAGCCTGAAGGGTTCTGCGGTGAGAATTCACAAGTCCCTCTCTCTCTCTCTAGAAGAGGCCAAAACATTTCAGAAAGTATGCCTGGGAGGAGGAACGGGTAGCTACTGGGCATGCACATAATCCCCAATTTGGCCAAAATTCCTGTAGCTACCCCAGACGGGTACGCTGCTTTTGTCCAGAACTGCCGCAGGGAGGCGAAACTTTTTCAAAAGTACAATGTGGCGGAGGCAAAGGTTGCTAGCGGGCATGTAAAAACCTCCAAACTATCCCAAATTCTCTGTTACCTAGCCCAGGGGAATCCGAGTTTAGGATCCCCAAAGAAAAAATCTCTTTTGGAGAAAGCCAAATCTTTTGCAGAAGCATGCCGAGGTGAGAAGGCAAGGGTAGCTACCAGGCATACAGTTATGCATAAACTTGGCCTAACTTGCGGTGTCCCTACCCTGAAGGGCTTTGCAGCTGGTACCCAGAGCTAAATGTGTCTCAGGCAGAATCCCATACATTTTGAGAAACTTTTGTGGAGGAAACGATGGTTGCTAGCAGGCATGCAGCTACATCCAAAGTAGGACCAAAGTTGAGAGAGACGTAACGTGGAGGGGTCTTCAGCTGGTATTGACAAGCAGTTGTTTATTTGAGCTAGCCCAGAAGTTTTGGAAAACAAGATGAGCGAAGGGAAGTGAAGGTACCCAGGCAGGTACCTCCATTGGAAATTGGGCAAAGTTGTCAGGTACCTAGCCTGAAGCGATCTGAGGGCAGGATCCCAAAGTAAATCTGTATGTGGAGGTAGCCACAAGGTTTTGGTAACCAAGATAAGCGGGAGGCAAGAGAAGCCTCTGGGCATGCACCTCCGTCGAAAATTGGCCCAAGTTCTCAGGTACCTAGCCAGAAGGGTTCTGCGGACCGAATCCACAAGTCCCTCTCTCTCTGGAAGAGGCCCAAAACATTTCAGAAAGTATGCCTGGGAGGAGGAACACAGAGCTACTGGGCATGCACATAATTCCCAATTTGGCCAAAATTCAGGTAGCTACCCCAGACGGGTACACTGCTTTTATCCAGAACCTCTGCAGGGAGGCGAAACGTTTTCCTAAGTACAATCTGGCGGAGGCATAGTATGCTACCGGGCACATACCAACCTCCAAATTAGCCCAAATTCTATGTTACCTAGCCCAGAGGAATCCGAGTTTAGGATCCCCAAAGAAAAAATCTCTGTTGGAGGAAGCCAAATCTTTTTTCTAGAAGCATGCCAAGGTGAGAAGGCAAGGGTAGCTACCAGGCATACACTTCCCTTTTAACTTGGCCAAATTTGTGGTGTCCCTACCCTGAAGGGCTTTGCAGCTGGTCCCCAGAGCTAAATGTGTCTCAGGCAGAATCCCATACATTTTGAGAAGCTTTTGTGGAGGAAGCGATG
Source organism: Anser brachyrhynchus (assembly GCF_964034855.1). Lineage (NCBI taxonomy): Eukaryota > Metazoa > Chordata > Aves > Anseriformes > Anatidae > Anser > Anser brachyrhynchus. The sequence continues at coordinate 14,958,823 of NC_137710.1, read as the reverse complement.
GTTGCTAGCAGGCATGCAGCTACGTCCAAAGTAGGGCCAAAGTTGAGAGAGACGTAACGTGGAGGGGTCTTCAGCTGCTATTGACAAGCAGTTGTTAATTTGGAGCTAGCCCCAAAGTTTTGGAAAACAAGATGAGGGAAGGGAAGTGAAGGTACCCAGGCAGGTACCTCTGTCGGAAATTGGGCAAAGTTGTCAGGTACCTAGCCTGAAGCGATCTGAGGGCAGGATCCCAAAGTAAATCTGTATGTGGAGGTAGCCACAAGGTTTTGGCAACCCAGATCAGCCAGAGACAACAGAAGCCTCTTGGCATGCAACTCCGTCGAAAATTGGCCCAAGTTCTCAGGTACCTATCCTGAAGGGTTCTGCGGACCAAATCCACAAGTCCCTCTCTCTCTGGAAGAGGCCCAAAACATTTCAGAAAGTATGCCTGGGAGGAGGAACAGAGAGCTACTGGGCATGCGCATAATTTCCAATTTGGCCAAAATTCAGGTAGCTACCCCAGACGGGTACACTGCTTTTATCCAGAACCTCTGCAGGGAGGCGAAACTTTTTCAAAAGTACAGTCTGGCGGAGGCAAAGTATTCTACCGGGCATGTACCAACGTCCAAAATAGTCAAAATTTTGTTACCTAGCCCAGAAGTATCCGAGTTTAGGATCCCCAAAGAAAAAATCTCTGTTGGAGGAAGCCAAATCTTTTTTCTAGAAGCATGCCAAGGTGAGAAGGCAAGGGTAGCTACCAGGCATACAGTTATGCATAATCTTGGCCAAACTTGTGGTGTCCCTACCCTGAAGGGCTTTGCAGCTGGTCCCCAGAGCTAAATGTGTCTCAGGCAGAATCCCATACATTTTGACAAGCTTTTGTGGAGGAAGCAGAGGTAGCTAGCAGGCATACAGCTACGTCCAAAGTAGGGCCAAAGTTGAGAGAGACGTAACGTGGAGGGGTCTTCAGCTGGTATTGACAAGCAGTTGTGTATTTGGAGCTAGCCCAGAAGTTTTGGAAAAGAAGATGAGCGAAGGGAAGTGAAGGTACCCAGGCAGGTACCTCTGTCGGAAATTGGGCAAAGTTGTCAGGTACCTACGCTGAAGCGATCTGAGGGCAGGATCCCAAAGTAAATCTGTATGTGGAGGTAGCCACAAGGTTTTGGCAAACCAGATCTGCCAGCTGTGTTTCATCCAGGACAGCATTGATAGCACAGGCAGTTTGTATGTGGTCTTGGAGACTAGCTACGTGTGTCTTTATGCTGTCTGGGAGGCTACAGATAAGGGGGAGTTAACCTTGCCAGATCAATCAGGGCTAGCCTTGGGGTTCTCCGTGAGATCCTTCTCCTGCATTGCTTGTATGCAGGCTGGTTTTTGAACAGATGCAGCCAAGTGGGAGAACCCTGAGGTCTTCATGAGAAGGGATTGTCCTCTTTCTTGTGGGTCTATTCCACTGACCCAATAGGCTGGTAAAATGAATCTATGCCCCTAACCCAATAGGCAGTTAATATGTTTATTTAACGTATAAATGCTATCGCAGGTATTCCTCACCAAAGTGAAGGTGAAGGTGCAGAGCTTACCAAGGAGGTGTCCCTGTCTTGGTGGAGAAGGAGCACAGAACATCGACTGCCTCTTGTAGGTTTTCAATTTTTCTTCTCCCCCCCAACCCCCCAGCTCTCCCTTTTTTCCTCACTCTAGGGTTTTGCTGTCATTAACTTCTTTACCACTACCTCCTAACACTTTTATATCCTAAGCTTATCTGTCCCACCCTGGGATGACAATGAGCATATTTTGGGCAAAAAGTTGCGAATTATAGTCTTCTATGTTTAGTATGTACTTCCTTAATCTCATTATCTCCTTAAGAGTTAACTTTAATGTTTATTTTATAAGGAGTGAAGAAAAAGGTTTCACTTTGGGCACCGCAGACTTCAAGATTCTGTTCTGATGCCCAAAGAGGGTTTGGCACAGCCTGGGTATGCTGCTTTTGTTCAGAACTAAGGCATGTAGGCCCAACTTTTCCAGTGTGCTCCAGGCACCTGTCAGGACCCCCTGAGGCAGGACAGCCCAGCCGTGAGCTTGAGAGAGCTGGGCCATGGACGTCCTGGCTGCGGAGCTTCTCAGGGGCAGAGGTATGGTGGAACCAAAAGAGAGTGTTCATCTCCAGGGGAAAGAGAGAGAAGTCCGCCCTGTGGCACTTGGGGACTCCTGGACTCGCACATGCAGCACCTCGCTCAGGACCAAGCATGGGGACGCAGCTCCTTGGGAAGCCAAGGACAGGGACCGTGACCACATGGCAGCCCTGTGCTGTGAGGTGCAGTGCATATTGTGACCCGGAGTGGTGCTAGGCAACCGCCATGTCCCAGTGCAGGGCTGACAGGCACAGCCTCAGTCACCCCCAAGGCAGAGCTGGCCCCAGCCCAGACGTGCGGCTCCCAACAGGGTCCTGGGGCACCAGTGCAGGTGGGCTCGAGCTGGATGGTCTTTAAGGTCCCTTCCAACCCCAGGCATTGTAGGATTCTATGAGGGAGGCAGTGCACAGGGAAAATGGGGTGGGGTGCTGATGTCTGAAAAAAGCAAAGAAACAACAAAACTAAGAGGAGGATTCAAACTAACAAAAGTGGTAGGATTGAAGGAAAGACCAAAGAAAGAAAAGGTCATAATGAAAAGAAACAACCAGACAAAACAAAAATCAAACAAAAACTCTCTATTCCATTGCTGCAGGGTTGGGAACGTACACGGATGGACACAAAGGAATTAGAGCAACAGCCTTGGAGGAGTTTGAGGCAGCAAGCCGAGGTTTCAGCTGTGTTCAGAGAATGCCAAAAGGAAAGGCTCGAAGAGATGCTTGGAAAGAGCCTTAAGGGTCAAACAGGAGCAGACCTCAACAAATGGAGAAAAAAGTGGGGAACCTCCGTGCAATTTGAGGTAATCCGTGAGAGCTACAGGACATGCAGACACAGGCAGGTAACAAATACCAGACAGGTAAGCTGCTTTTCCAGAAGTAATGCAGGTAAGGCAAAATTTTCCCAAAGTACAATGTGGTGGAGGCAAAGGTAGCTAGCGGGCATGTAAAAACCTCCAAAGTAGCCAGAATTCTCTGTTACCTAGCCCAGAGGGATCCGGGTTTAGGATCCTCAAACAAAAAAATCTCTTTTGGAGGAAGCCAAACCTTTTTTTTAGAAGCATGCCGAGGTGAGAAGGCAAGGGTAGCTACCAGGCATACAGTTATGCATAAACTTGGCCAAACTTGTGGTGTCCCTACCCTGAAGGGCTTTGCAGCTGGTCCCCAGAGCTAAAAGTGTCTCAGGCAGAATCCCATACATTTTGAGAAACTTTTGTGGAGGAAGCGATGGTAGCTAACACACATGCAGCTACGTCCAAAGTAGGGCCAAAGTTGAGAGAGACGTAACGTGGAGGGGTCTTCAGCTGGTATTGACAAGCAGTTGTTTATTTGGAGCTAGCCCAGAAGTTTTGGAAAACAAGATGAGGGAAGGGAAGTGAAGGTACCCAGGCAGGTACCTCGGTCCCAAATTGGGCAAAGTTGTCAGGTACCTAGCCTGAAGCGATCTGAGGGCAGGATCCCAAAGTAAATCTGTATGTGGAGGTAGCCACAAGGTTTTGGTAACCAAGATAAGCGGGAGGCAAGAGAAGCCTCTTGGCATGCACCTCCGTCGAAAATTGGCCCAAGTTCTCGGGTACCTGGCCTGAAGGGTTCTGCGGACCGAATCCACAAGTCCCTCTCTCTCTGGAAGAGGCCAAAACATTTCAGAAAGTATGCCTGGGAGGAGGAACGGGTAGCTACTGGGCATGCAGATAATTCCCAATTTGGCCAAAATTCAGGTAGCTACCCTAGACGGGTACGCTGCTTTTGTCGAGAAGTGCCGCAGGGAGGCAAAACTTTTTCAAAAGTACAATGTGGTAGAGGCAAAGGTAGCTAGCGGGTATGTACCAACGTCCAAATTAGCCCAAATTCTCTGTTACCTAGCCCAGGGGAATCCGAGTTTAGGATCCCCAAAGAAAAAATCTCTGTTGGAGGAATCCAAATCTTTTCTCTAGAAGCATGCCAAGGTGAGAAGGCAAGGGTAGCTACCAGGCATACAGTTATGCATAAACTTGGCCAAACTTGTGGTGTCCGTACCCTGAAGGGCTTTGCAGCTGGTACCCAGAGCTAAATGTGTCTCAGGCAGAATCCCATACATTTTGAGAACCTCTTGTGGAGGAAGCGATGGTTGCTAGCAGGCATGCAGCTACGTCCAAAGTAGGGCCAAAGTTGAGAGAGACGTAACGTGGAGGGGTCTTCAGCTGGTATTGACAAGCACTTGTTTATTTGGAGCTAGCCCAGAAGTTTTGGAAAACAAGATGAGGGAAGGGAAGTGAAGGTACCCAGGCAGGTACCTCGGTCCCAAATTGGGCAAAGTTGTCAGGTACCTAGCCTGAAGCGATCTGAGGGCAGGATCCCAAAGTAAATCTGTATGTGGAGGTAGGCTCAAGGTTTTGGCAAACCAGATCAGGCAGAGGCAAGAGAAGCCTCTTGGCATGCACCTCCGTCGAAAATTGGCCCAAGATCTCAGGTACCTATCCTGAAGGGTTCTGCGGTGAGAATCCACAAGTCCCTCTCTCTCTGGAAGAGGCCAAAACATTTCAGAAAGTATGCCTGGGAGGAGGAACGGGTAGCTACTGGGCATGCACATAATTCCCAATTTGGCCAAAATTCAGGTAGCTACCCCAGACGGGTATGCTGCTTTTGTCCAGAACTGCCGCAGGGAGGCAAAATTTTTTCAAAAGTACAGTCTGGCGGAAGCAAAGTATGCTACCGGCCATGTACCAACTTCCAAATTAGCCCAAATTCTCTGTTACCTAGCCCAGAGGTATCCGAGTTTAGGATGCCCAAAGAAAAAATCTCTGTTGGAGTAAGCCAAATCTTTTTTCTAGAGGTATGCCAAGGTGAGAAGGCAAGGGTAGCTACCAGGCATACAGTTATGCATAAAGTTGTCCAAACTTGTGGTGTCCCTACCCTGAAGGGCTTTGCAGCTGGTACCCAGAGCTAAATGTGTGTCAGGCAGAATCCCATACATTTTGAGAAACTTTTGTGGAGGAAGCAGAGGTCGCTAGCAGGCATGCAGTTACGTCCAAAGTAGGGCCAAAGTTGAGAGAGACGTAACGTGGAGGGGTCTTCAGCTGGTATTGACAAGCAGTTGTTTATTTGAGCTAGCCCAGAAGTTTTGGAAAACAAGATGAGGGAAGGGAAGTGAAGTGAAGGTACCCAGGCAGGTACCTCCGTCGGAAATTGGGCAAAGTTGTCAGGTACCTAGCCTGAAGCGATCTGAGGGCAGGATCCCAAAGTAAATCTGTATGTGGAGGTAGCCACATAGTTTTGGCAACCAAGATAAGCGGGAGGCAAGAGAAGCCTCTTGGCATGCACCTCCGTCGAAAATTGGCCCAAGATCTCAGGTACCTAGCCTGAAGGGTTCTGCGGACCGAATCCACAAGTCTCTCTCTCTCTGGAAGAGGCCCAAAACATTTCAGAAAGTATGCCTGGGAGGAGGAACGGGTAGCTACTGGGCATGCACATAATTCCCAATTTGGCCAAAATTCAGGTAGCTACCCCAGATGGGTACGCTGCTTCTGTCCAGAACTGCTGCAGGGAGGCTAAACTTTTTCAAAAGTACAGTCTGGCGGAGGCAAAGTATGCTACCGGGCATGTACCAACCTCCAAAGTAGCCCAAATTCTCTGTTACCTAGCCCAGAGTTATCCGAGTTTACGATCCCGAAAGGAAAAATCTCTGTTGGAGGTAGCCAAAAATTTTGCAGAAGAATGCCGAGGTGAGAAGGCAAGGGTAGCTACCAGGCATACACTTCCCTCTAAACTTGGCCAAACTTGTGGTGTCCCTACCCTGAAGGGCTTTGCAGCTGGTCCCCAGAGCTAAATGTGTCTCAGGCAGAATCCCATACATTTTGAGAAACTCTTGTGGAGGAAGCAGAGGTAGCTAGCAGGCATGCAGCTACGTCCAAAGTAGGGCCAAAGTTGAGAGAGACGTAACGTGGAGGGGTCTTCAGCTGGTATTGACAAGCAGTTGTGTATTTGGAGCTAGCCCAGAAGTTTTGGAAAAGAAGATGAGCGAAGGGAAGTGAAGGTACCCAGGCAGGTACCTCCGTCCCAAATTGGGCAAAGTTGTCAGGTACCTACGCTGAAGCGATCTGAGGGCAGGATCCCAAAGTAAATCTGTATGTGGAGGTAGCCACAAAGTTTTGGCAACCAAGATAAGCGGGAGGCAAGAGAAGCCTCTTGGCATGCACCTCCGTCGAAAATTGGCCCAAGTTCTCAGGTACCTACCCTGAAGGGTTCTGCGGACCGAATCCACAAGTCCCTCTCTCTCTGGAAGAGGCCAAAACATTTCAGAAAGTATGCCTGGGAGGAGGAACGGGTAGCTACTGGGCATGCGCATAATTCCCAATTTGTCCAAAATTCAGGTAGCTACCCCAGAGGGGTACGCTGCTTCTGTCCAGAACTGCTGCAGGGAGGCTAAACTTTTTCAAAAGTACAGTCTGGCGGAGGCAAAGTATGCTACCGGGCATGTACCAACCTCCAAAGTAGCCCAAATTCTCTGTTACCTAGCCCAGAGGTATCCGAGTTTAGGATGCCCAAAGAAGAAATCTCTGTTGGAGGAAGCCAAATCTTTTTTCTAGAAGCATGCCAAGGTGAGAAGGCAAGGGTGGCTACCAGGCATACACTTCCCTGTAAACTTGACCAAACTTGTGGTGTCCCTACCCTGAAGGGCTTTGCAGCTGGTACCCAGAGCTAAATGTGTCTCAGGCAGAATCCCATACATTTTGAGAAGCTTTTGTGGAGGAAGCAAAGGTAGCTAGCAGGCATGCAGCTACGTCCAAAATAGGGCCAAAGTTGAGAGAGACGTAACGTGGAGGGGTCTTCAGCTGGTATTGACAAGCAGTTGTTTATTTGAGCTAGCCCAGAAGTTTTGGAAAAGAAGATGAGCGAAGGGAAGTGAAGGTACCCAGGCAGGTACCTCGGTCCCAAATTGGGCAAAGTTGTCAGGTACCTAGCCTGAAGCGATCTGAGGGCAGGATCCCAAAGTAAATCTGTATGTGGAGGTAGCCACAAGGTTTTGGCAAACCAGATCAGGCAGAGGCAAGAGAAGCCTCTTGGCATGCACCTCCGTCGAAAATTGGCCCAAGTTCTCAGGTACCTATCCTGAAGGGTTCTGCGGACCGAATCCACAAGTCCCTCTCTCTCTGGAAGAGGCCCAAAACATTTCAGAAAGTATGCCTGGGAGGAGGAACGGGTAGCTACTGGGCATGCACATAATTCCCAATTTGGCCAAAATTCAGGTAGCTACCCCAGAGGGGTACGGTGCTTTTGTCCAGAACAGCCGCAGGGAGGCGAAACGTTTTCCTAAGTACAATCTGGCGGAGGCAAAGTATGCTACCGGGCATGTACCAACCTCCAAAGTAGCCCAAATTCTCTGTTACCTAGCCCAGGGGAATCCGAGTTTAGGATCCCCAAAGAAAAAATCTCTGTTGGAGGAAGCCAAATCTTTTTTCTAGAAGCATGCCGAGGTGAGAAGGCAAGGGTAGCTACCAGGCATACAGTTATGCATAAACTTGGCCAAACTTGTGGTGTCCCTACCCTGAAGGGCTTTGCAGCTGGTACCCAGAGCTAAATGCTTCTCAGGCAGAACCCCATACGTTTTGAGAAGCTCTTGGGGAGGAAGCAAAGGTAGCTAGCAGGCATGCAGTTACGTCCAAAGTAGGGCCAAAGTTGAGAGAGACGTAACGTGGAGGGGTCTTCAGCTGGTATTGACAAGCAGTTGTGTATTTGGAGCTAGCCCAGAAGTTTTGGAAAACAAGATGAGCAAACGGAAGTGAAGTTACCCAGGCAGGTACCTCCGTCCCGAATTGGGCTAAGTTGTCAGGTACCTAGCCTGAAGCGATCTGAGGGCAGGATCCGAAAGTAAATCTGTATGTGGAGGTAGCCACAAGGTTTTGGCAAACCAGATCAGGCAGAGGCAAGAGAAGCCTCTTGGCATGCACCTCCGTCGAAAATTGGCCCAAGTTCTCAGGTACCTAGCCAGAAGGGTTCTGCGGACCAAATCCACAAGTCCCTCTCTCTCTGGAAGAGGCCAAAACATTTCAGAAAGTATGCCTGGGAGGAGGAACAGAGAGCTACTGGGCATGCACATAATTCCCAATTTGGCCAAAATTCCTGTAGCTACCCCAGACGGGTACGCTGCTTTTGTCCAGAACTGCCGCAGGGAGGCGAAACTTTTTCAAAAGTACAATGTGGCGGAGGCAAAGGTTGCTAGCGGGCATGTAAAAACCTCCAAACTATCCCAAATTCTCTGTTACCTAGCCCAGGGGAATCCGAGTTTAGGATCCCCAAAGAAAAAATCTCTTTTGGAGAAAGCCAAATCTTTTGCAGAAGCATGCCGAGGTGAGAAGGCAAGGGTAGCTACCAGGCATACAGTTATGCATAAACTTGGCCTAACTTGCGGTGTCCCTACCCTGAAGGGCTTTGCAGCTGGTACCCAGAGCTAAATGTGTCTCAGGCAGAATCCCATACATTTTGAGAAACTTTTGTGGAGGAAACGATGGTTGCTAGCAGGCATGCAGCTACATCCAAAGTAGGACCAAAGTTGAGAGAGACGTAACGTGGAGGGGTCTTCAGCTGGTATTGACAAGCAGTTGTTTATTTGAGCTAGCCCAGAAGTTTTGGAAAACAAGATGAGCGAAGGGAAGTGAAGGTACCCAGGCAGGTACCTCCGTTGGAAATTGGGCAAAGTTGTCAGGTACCTAGCCTGAAGCGATCTGAGGGCAGGATCCCAAAGTAAATCTGTATGTGGAGGTAGCCACAAGGTTTTGGTAACCAAGATAAGCGGGAGGCAAGAGAAGCCTCTGGGCATGCACCTCCGTCGAAAATTGGCCCAAGTTCTCAGGTACCTAGCCAGAAGGGTTCTGCGGACCGAATCCACAAGTCCCTCTCTCTCTGGAAGAGGCCCAAAACATTTCAGAAAGTATGCCTGGGAGGAGGAACACAGAGCTACTGGGCATGCGCATAATTCCCAATTTGGCCAAAATTCAGGTAGCTACCCCAGACGGGTACACTGCTTTTATCCAGAACCTCTGCAGGGAGGCGAAACGTTTTCCTAAGTACAATCTGGCGGAGGCATAGTATGCTACCGGGCACATACCAACCTCCAAATTAGCCCAAATTCTATGTTACCTAGCCCAGAGGAATCCGAGTTTAGGATCCCCAAAGAAAAAATCTCTGTTGGAGGAAGCCAAATCTTTTTTCTAGAAGCATGCCAAGGTGAGAAGGCAAGGGTAGCTACCAGGCATACACTTCCCTTTTAACTTGGCCAAATTTTTGGTGTCCCTACCCTGAAGGGCTTTGCAGCTGGTACCCAGAGCTAAATGTGTCTCAGGCAGAATCCCATACATTTTGAGAAGCTTTTGTGGAGGAAGCGATGGTTGCTAGCAGGCATGCAGCTACGTCCAAAGTAGGGCCAAAGTTGAGAGAGACGTAACGTGGAGGGGTCTTCAGCTGCTATTGACAAGCAGTTGTTAATTTGGAGCTAGCCCCAAAGTTTTGGAAAACAAGATGAGTGAAGGGAAGTGAAGGTACCCAGGCAGGTATCTCTGTCGGAAATTGGGCAAAGTTGTCAGGTACCTAGCCTGAAGCGATCTGAGGGCAGGATCCCAAAGTAAATCTGTATGTGGAGGTAGCCACAAGGTTTTGGCAACCCAGATCAGCCAGAGACAACAGAAGCCTCTTGGCATGCAACTCCGTCGAAAATTGGCCCAAGTTCTCAGGTACCTATCCTGAAGGGTTCTGCGGACCAAATCCACAAGTCCCTCTCTCTCTGGAAGAGGCCCAAAACATTTCAGAAAGTATGCCTGGGAGGAGGAACAGAGAGCTACTGGGCATGCGCATAATTTCCAATTTGGCCAAAATTCAGGTAGCTACCCCAGACGGGTACACTGCTTTTATCCAGAACCTCTGCAGGGAGGCGAAACTTTTTCAAAAGTACAGTCTGGCGGAGGCAAAGTATTCTACCGGGCATGTACCAACGTCCAAAATAGTCAAAATTTTGTTACCTAGCCCAGAAGTATCCGAGTTTAGGATCCCCAAAGAAAAAATCTCTGTTGGAGGAAGCCAAATCTTTTTTCTAGAAGCATGCCAAGGTGAGAAGGCAAGGGTAGCTACCAGGCATACAGTTATGCATAATCTTGGCCAAACTTGTGGTGTCCCTACCCTGAAGGGCTTTGCAGCTGGTCCCCAGAGCTAAATGTGTCTCAGGCAGAATCCCATACATTTTGACAAGCTTTTGTGGAGGAAGCAGAGGTAGCTAGCAGGCATACAGCTACGTCCAAAGTAGGGCCAAAGTTGAGAGAGACGTAACGTGGAGGGGTCTTCAGCTGGTATTGACAAGCAGTTGTGTATTTGGAGCTAGCCCAGAAGTTTTGGAAAAGAAGATGAGCGAAGGGAAGTGAAGGTACCCAGGCAGGTACCTCTGTCGGAAATTGGGCAAAGTTGTCAGGTACCTACGCTGAAGCGATCTGAGGGCAGGATCCCAAAGTAAATCTGTATGTGGAGGTAGCCACAAGGTTTTGGCAAACCAGATCTGCCAGCTGTGTTTCATCCAGGACAGCATTGATAGCACAGGCAGTTTGTATGTGGTCTTGGAGACTAGCTACGTGTGTCTTTATGCTGTCTGGGAGGCTACAGATAAGGGGGAGTTAACCTTGCCAGATCAATCAGGGCTAGCCTTGGGGTTCTCCGTGAGATCCTTCTCCTGCATTGCTTGTATGCAGGCTGGTTTTTGAACAGATGCAGCCAAGTGGGAGAACCCTGAGGTCTTCATGAGAAGGGATTGTCCTCTTTCTTGTGGGTCTATTCCACTGACCCAATAGGCAGGTAAAATGAATCTATGCCCCTAACCCAATAGGCAGTTAATATGTTTATTTAACGTATAAATGCTATCGCAGGTATTCCTCACCAAAGTGAAGGTGAAGGTGCAGAGCTTACCAAGGAGGTGTCCCTGTCTTGGTGGAGAAGGAGCACAGAACATCGACTGCCTCTTGTAGGTTTTCAATTTTTCTTCTCCCCCCCAACCCCCCAGCTCTCCCTTTTTTCCTCACTCTAGGGTTTTGCTGTCATTAACTTCTTTACCACTACCTCCTAACACTTTTATATCCTAAGCTTATCTGTCCCACCCTGGGATGACAATGAGCATATTTTGGGCAAAAAGTTGCGAATTATAGTCTTCTATGTTTAGTATGTACTTCCTTAATCTCATTATCTCCTTAAGAGTTAACTTTAATGTTTATTTTATAAGGAGTGAAGAAAAAGGTTTCACTTTGGGCACCGCAGACTTCAAGATTCTGTTCTGATGCCCAAAGAGGGTTTGGCACAGCCTGGGTATGCTGCTTTTGTTCAGAACTAAGGCATGTAGGCCCAACTTTTCCAGTGTGCTCCAGGCACCTGTCAGGACCCCCTGGGGCAGGACAGCCCAGCCGTGAGCTTGAGAGAGCTGGGCCATGGACGTCCTGGCTGCGGAGCTTCTCAGGGGCAGAGGTATGGTGGAACCAAAAGAGAGTGTTCATCTCCAGGGGAAAGAGAGAGAAGTCCGCCCTGTGGCACTTGGGGACTCCTGGACTCGCACATGCAGCACCTCGCTCAGGACCAAGCATGGGGACGCAGCTCCTTGGGAAGCCAAGGACAGGGACCGTGACCACATGGCAGCCCTGTGCTGTGAGGGGCAGTGCATATTGTGACCCGGAGTGGTGCTAGGCAACCGCCATGTCCCAGTGCAGGGCTGACAGGCACAGCCTCAGTCACCCCCAAGGCAGAGCTGGCCCCAGCCCAGACGTGCGGCTCCCAACAGGGTCCTGGGGCACCAGTGCAGGTGGGCTCGAGCTGGATGGTCTTTAAGGTCCCTTCCAACCCCAGGCATTGTAGGATTCTATGAGGGAGGCGGTGCACAAGGAATATGGGGTGGGGTGCTGATGTCTGAAAAAAGCAAAGAAACAACAAAACTAAGAGGAGGATTCAAACTAACAAAAGTGGTAGGATTGTAGGAAAGACCAAAGAAAGAAAAGGTCATAATGAAAAGAAACAACCAGACAAAACAAAATCAAACAAAAACTCTCCATTCCATTGTTGCAGGGTTGGGAACGTACACGGATGGACACAAAGGAATTAGAGCAACAGCCTTGGAGGAGTTTGAGGCAGCAAGCCGAGGTTTCAGCTGTGTTCAGAGAATGCCAAAAGGAAAGGCTCGAAGAGATGCTTGGAAAGAGCCTTAAGGGTCAAACAGGAGCAGACCTCAACAAATGGAGAAAAAAGTGGGGAACCTCCGTGCAATTTGAGGTAATCCGTGAGAGCTACAGGACATGCAGACACAGGCAGGTAACAAATACCAGACAGGTAAGCTGCTTTTCCAGAACTAACGCAGGTAAGGAAAAATTTTCCCTAAGTACAATGCGGTGGAGGCAAAGTATGCTACCGGGCATGTACCAACGTCCAAAATAGCCAAAATTCTGTTACCTAGCCCAGGGGAATCCGAGTTTAGGATCCCCAAAGAAAAAATCTCTGTTGGAGGAAGCCAAATCTATTTTCTAGAAGCATGCCAAGGTGAGAAGGCAAGGGTAGCTACCAGGCATACAGTTATGCATAAACTTGGCCAAACTTGTGGTGTCCCTACCCTGAAGGGCTTTGCAGCTGGTCCCCAGAGCTAAATGTATCTCAGGCTGAATCTCGAACATTTGCAGAAGCTTCCCTGCAGGAGGCAATGGTTGATAGCAGGCATGCAGCTACGTCCAAAGTAGGGCCAAAGTTGAGAGAGACGTAACGTGGAGGGGTCTTCAGCTGGTATTGACAAGCACTTGTTTATTTGGAGCTAGCCCCGAAGTTTTGGAAAACAAGATGAGGGAAGGGAAGTGAAGGTACCCAGGCAGGTACCTCGGTCCCAAATTAGGCAAAGTTGTCAGGTACCTACGCTGAAGCGATCTGAGGGCAGGATCCCAAAGTAAATCTGTATGTGGAGGTAGCCACAAAGTTCTAACAACCAAGATAAGCGGGAGGCAAGAGAAGCCTTTTCGCATGCACCTCCGTCGAAAATTGGCCCAAGTTCTCAGGTACCTAGCCTGAAGGGTTCTGTGGACCGAATTCACAAGTCCCTCTCTCTCTGGAAGAGGCCAAAACATTTCAGAAAGTATGCCTGGGAGGAGGAACGGGTAGCTACTGGGCATGCACATAATTCGCAATTTGGCCAAAATTCAGGTAGCTACCCCAGACGGGTACGCTGCTTTTCTCCAGAACAGCCACAGGGAGGCAAAACGTTTTCCTAAGTACAATCTGGCGGAGGCAAAAATATGCTACCAGGCATGTACCAACCTCCAAAGTAGCCCAAATTCTCTGTTACCTAGCCCAGGGGAATCCGAGTTTAGGATCCCCAAAGAAAAAATCTCTGTTGGAGAAAGCCAAATCTTTTGAAGAAGCATGCCGAGGTGAGAAGGCAAGGGTAGCTACCAGGCATACAGTTATGCATAAACTTGGCCAAACTTGTGGTGTCCCTACCCTGAAGGGCTTTGCAGCTGGTACCCAGAGCTAAATGTGTCTCAGGCAGAATCCCATACATTTTGAGAAGCTTTTGTGGAGGAAGCGATGGTTGCTAGCAGGCATGCAGCTACGTCCAAAGTAGGGCCAAAGTTGAGAGAGACGTAACGTGGAGGGGTTTTCAGCTGGTATTGATAAGCAGTTGTTTATTTGGAGCTAGCCCAGAAGTTTTGGAAAACAAGATGAGCGAAGGGAAGTGAAGGTACCCAGGCAGGTACCTCCGTCGGAAATTGGGCAAAGTTGTCAGGTACCTAGCCTGAAGCGATTCGAGGGCAGGATCCCAAAGTAAATCTGTATGTGGAGGTAGCCACAAGGTTTTGGTAACCAAGATAAGCGGGAGGCAAGAGAAGCCTCTTGGCATGCACCTCCGTCGAAAATTGGCCCTAGTTCTTGGGTTACTAGCCTGAAGGGTTCTGCGGTGAGAATTCACAAGTCCCTCTCTCTCTCGAAGAGGCCAAAACATTTCAGAAAGTATGCCTGGGAGGAGGAACGGGTAGCTACTGGGCATGCACATAATTCCCAATTTGGCCAAAATTCCTGTAGCTACCCCAGAAGGGTACGCTGCTTTTGTCCAGAACTGCCGCAGGGAGGTGAAACTTTTTCAAAAGTACAATGTGGCGGAGGCAAAGGTTGCTAGCGGGCATGTAAAAACCTCCAAACTATCCCAAATTCTCTGTTACCTAGCCCAGGGGAATCCGAGTTTAGGATCCCCAAAGAAAAAAATCTCTTTTGGAGAAAGCCAAATCTTTTGCAGAAGCATGCCGAGGTGAGAAGGCAAGGGTAGCTACCAGGCATACAGTTATGCATAAACTTGGCCAAACTTGTGGTGTCCCTACCCTGAAGGGCTTTGCAGCTGGTCCCCAGAGCTAAATGTGTCTCAGGCAGAATTGCATACATTTTGAGAAACTTTTGTGGAGGAAACGATGGTTGCTAGCAGGCATACAGCTACATCCAAAGTAGGGCCAAGGTTGACAGAGACGTAACGTGGAGGGGTCTTCAGCTGGTATTGACAATCAGTTGTGTATTTGGAGCTAGCCCAGAAGTTTTGGAAAACAAGATGAGCGAAGGAAAGTGAAGGTACCCAGGCAGGTACCTCCGTCGGAAATTGGGCAAAGTTGTCAGGTACCTAGCCTGAAGCGATCTGAGGGCAGGATCCCAAAGTAAATCTGTATGTGGAGGTAGCCACAAGGTTTTGGTAACCAAGATAAGCGGGAGGCAAGAGAAGCCTCTGGGCATGCACCTCCGTCGAAAATTGGCCCAAGTTCTCAGGTACCTAGCCAGAAGGGTTCTGCGGACCGAATCCACAAGTCCCTCTCTCTCTGGAAGAGGCCCAAAACATTTCAGAAAGTATGCCTGGGAGGAGGAACAGAGAGCTACTGGGCATGTGCATAATTCCCAATTTGGCCAAAATTCAGGTAGCTACCCCAGACGGGTACACTGCTTTTATCCAGAACCTCTGCAGGGAGGCGAAACGTTTTCCTAAGTACAATCTGGCGGAGGCATAGTATGCTACCGGGCACATACCAACCTCCAAATTAGCCCAAATTCTATGTTACCTAGCCCAGAGGAATCCGAGTTTAGGATCCCCAAAGAAAAAATCTCTGTTGGAGGAAGCCAAATCTTTTTTCTAGAAGCATGCCAAGGTGAGAAGGCAAGGGTAGCTACCAGGCATACACTTCCCTTTAAACTTGGCCAAATTTGTGGTGTCCCTACCCTGAAGGGCTTTGCAGCTGGTACCCAGAGCTAAATGTGTCTCAGGCAGAATCCCATACATTTTGAGAAGCTTTTGTGGAGGAAGCAAAGGTAGCTAGCATGCATGCAGCTACGTCCAAAGTAGGGCCAAAGTTGAGAGAGACGTAACGTGGAGGGGTCTTCAGCTGGTATTGACAAGCAGTTGTTTATTTGAGCTAGCCCAGAAGTTTTGGAAAAGAAGGTGAGCGAAGGGAAGTGAAGGTACCCAGGCAGGTACCTCTGTCGGAAATTGGGCAAAGTTGTCAGGTACCTAGCCTGAAGCGATCTGAGGGCAGGATCCCAAAGTAAATCTGTATGTGGAGGTAGGCTCAAGGTTTTGGCAAACCAGAT
Source organism: Anser brachyrhynchus (assembly GCF_964034855.1). Classification (NCBI taxonomy): domain Eukaryota; kingdom Metazoa; phylum Chordata; class Aves; order Anseriformes; family Anatidae; genus Anser; species Anser brachyrhynchus. The sequence continues at coordinate 14,943,126 of NC_137710.1, read as the reverse complement.
CAGGCAGAGGCAAGAGAAGCCTCTTGGCATGCACCTCCGTCGAAAATTGGCCCAAGTTCTCAGGTACCTATCCTGAAGGGTTCTGCGGACCGAATCCACAAGTCCCTCTCTCTCTGGAAGAGGCCAAAACATTTCAGAAAGTATGCCTGGGAGGAGGAACGGGTAGCTACTGGGCATGCACATAATTCCCAATTTGGCCAAAATTTAGGTAGCTACCCCAGACGGGTACGCTGCTTTTGTCCAGAACAGCCGCAGGGAGGCGAAACGTTTTCAAAAGTACAATGTGGCAGAGGGAAAGGTAGCTAGCGGGCATGTACCAATGTCTAAATTAGCCAAAATTCTGTTACCTAGCCCAGGGGAATCCGAGTTTAGGATCCCCAAAGAAAAAATCTCTGTTGGAGGCTACAGATAAGGGGGAGTTAACCTTGCCAGATCAATCAGGGCTAGCCTTGGGGTTCTCCGTGAGATCCTTCTCCTGCATTGCTTGTATGCAGGCTGGTTTTTGAACAGATGCAGCCAAGTGGGAGAACCCTGAGGTCTTCATGAGAAGGGATTGTCCTCTTTCTTGTGGGTCTATTCCACTGACCCGATAGGCAGGTAAAATGAATCTATGCCCCTAACCCAATAGGCAGTTAATATGTTTATTTAACGTATAAATGCTATCGCAGGTATTCCTCACCAAAGTGAAGGTGAAGGTGCAGAGCTTACCAAGGAGGTGTCCCTGTCTTGGTGGAGAAGGAGCACAGAACATCGACTGCCTCTTGTAGGTTTTCAATTTTTCTTCTCCCCCCCAACCCCCCAGCTCTCCCTTTTTTCCTCACTCTAGGGTTTTGCTGTCATTAACTTCTTTACCACTACCTCCTAACACTTTTATATCCTAAGCTTATCTGTCCCACCCTGGGATGACAATGAGCATATTTTGGGCAAAAAGTTGCGAATTATAGTCTTCTATGTTTAGTATGTACTTCCTTAATCTCATTATCTCCTTAAGAGTTAACTTTAATGTTTATTTTATAAGGAGTGAAGAAAAAGGTTTCACTTTGGGCACCGCAGACTTCAAGATTCTGTTCTGATGCCCAAAGAGGGTTTGGCACAGCCTGGGTATGCTGCTTTTGTTCAGAACTAAGGCATGTAGGCCCAACTTTTCCAGTGTGCTCCAGGCACCTGTCAGGACCCCCTGGGGCAGGACAGCCCAGCCGTGAGCTTGAGAGAGCTGGGCCATGGACGTCCTGGCTGCGGAGCTTCTCAGGGGCAGAGGTATGGTGGAACCAAAAGAGAGTGTTCATCTCCAGGGGAAAGAGAGAGAAGTCCGCCCTGTGGCACTTGGGGACTCCTGGACTCGCACATGCAGCACCTCGCTCAGGACCAAGCATGGGGACGCAGCTCCTTGGGAAGCCAAGGACAGGGACCGTGACCACATGGCAGCCGTGTGCTGTGAGGTGCAGTGCATATTGTGACCCAGAGTGGTGCTAGGCAACCGCCATGTCCCAGTGCAGGGCTGACAGGCACAGCCTCAGTCACCCCCAAGGCAGAGCTGGCCCCAGCCCAGACGTGCGGCTCCCAACAGGGTCCTGGGGCACCAGTGCAGGTGGGCTCGAGCTGGATGGTCTTTAAGGTCCCTTCCAACCCCAGGCATTGTAGGATTCTATGAGGGAGGCAGTGCACAGGGAAAATGGGGTGGGGTGCTGATGTCTGAAAAAAGCAAAGAAACAACAAAACTAAGAGGAGGATTCAAACTAACAAAAGTGGTAGGATTGAAGGAAAGACCAAAGAAAGAAAAGGTCATAATGAAAAGAAACAACCAGACAAAACAAAAATCAAACAAAAACTCTCTATTCCATTGTTGCAGGGTTGGGAACGTACACGGATGGACACAAAGGAATTAGAGCAACAGCCTTGGAGGAGTTTGAGGCAGCAAGCCGAGGTTTCAGCTGTGTTCAGAGAATGCCAAAAGGAAAGGCTCGAAGAGATGCTTGGAAAGAGCCTTAAGGGTCAAACAGGAGCAGACCTCAACAAATGGAGAAAAAAGTGGGGAACCTCCGTGCAATTTGAGGTAATCCGTGAGAGCTACAGGACATGCAGACACAGGCAGGTAACAAATACCAGACAGGTAAGCTGCTTTTCCAGAAGTAATGCAGGTAAGGCAAAATTTTCCCAAAGTACAATGTGGTGGAGGCAAAGGTAGCTAGCGGGCATGTAAAAACCTCCAAAGTAGCCAGAATTCTCTGTTACCTAGCCCAGAGGGATCCGGGTTTAGGATCCTCAAACAAAAAAATCTCTTTTGGAGGAAGCCAAACCTTTTTTTTAGAAGCATGCCGAGGTGAGAAGGCAAGGGTAGCTACCAGGCATACAGTTATGCATAAACTTGGCCAAACTTGTGGTGTCCCTACCCTGAAGGGCTTTGCAGCTGGTACCCAGAGCTAAATGTGTCTCAGGCAGAATCCCATACATTTTGAGAAACTTTTGTGGAGGAAGCGATGGTAGCTAACACACATGCAGCTACGTCCAAAGTAGGGCCAAAGTTGAGAGAGACGTAACGTGGAGGGGTCTTCAGCTGGTATTGACAAGCAGTTGTTTATTTGGAGCTAGCCCAGAAGTTTTGGAAAACAAGATGAGGGAAGGGAAGTGAAGGTACCCAGGCAGGTACCTCTGTCGGAAATTGGGCAAAGTTGTCAGGTACCTAGCCTGAAGCGATCTGAGGAGAGGATCCCAAAGTAAATCTGTATGTGGAGGTAGCCACAAGGTTTTGGCAACCAAGATAAGCGGGAGGTAAGAGAAGCCTTTTCGCATGCACCTCCGTCGAAAATTGGCCCAAGTTCTCGGGTACCTGGCCTGAAGGGTTCTGCGGACCGAATCCACAAGTCCCTCTCTCTCTGGAAGAGGCCAAAACATTTCAGAAAGTATGCCTGGGAGGAGGAACGGGTAGCTACTGGGCATGCACATAATTCCCAATTTGGACAAAATTCCTGTACCTACCCCAGACGGGTACGCTGCTTTTGTCCAGAGCAGCCGCAGGGAGGCGAAACGTTTTCCTAAGTACCATCTGGCGGAGGCAAAGTATTCTACTGGGCATGTACCAACCTCCAAAGTAGCCCAAATTCTCTGTTACCTAGCCCAGAGGTATCCGAGTTTAGGATCCCCAAAGAAAAAATCTCTGTTGGAGGAAGCCAAATCTTTTTTCTAGAAGCATGCCAAGGTGAGAAGGCAAGGGTAGCTACCAGGCATACAGTTATGCATAAACTTGGCCAAACTTGTGGTGTCCCTACCCTGAAGGGCTTTGCAGCTGGTACCCAGAGCTAAATGTGTCTCAGGCAGAATCCCATACATTTTGAGAACCTCTTGTGGAGGAAGCGATGGTTGCTCGCAGGCATGCAGCTACGTCCAAAGTAGGGCCAAAGTTGAGAGAGACGTAACGTGGAGGGGTCTTCAGCTGGTATTGACAAGCACTTGTTTATTTGGAGCTAGCCCAGAAGTTTTGGAAAACAAGATGAGGGAAGGGAAGTGAAGGTACCCAGGCAGGTACCTCTGTCGGAAATTGGGCAAAGTTGTCAGGTACCTAGCCTGAAGCGATCTGAGGGCAGGATCCCAAAGTAAATCTGTATGTGGAGGTAGCCACAAGGTTTTGGTAACCAAGATAAGCGGGAGGCAAGAGAAGCCTCTTGGCATGCACCTCCGTCGAAAATTGGCCCAAGTTCTCGGGTACCTGGCCTGAAGGGTTCTGCGGACCGAATCCACAAGTCCCTCTCTCTCTGGAAGAGGCCAAAACATTTCAGAAAGTATGCCTGGGAGGAGGAACGGGTAGCTACTGGGCATGCAGATAATTCCCAATTTGGCCAAAATTCCTGTAGCTACCCCAGAGGGGTACGCTGCTTTTGTCGAGAAGTGCCGCAGGGAGGCAAAACTTTTTCAAAAGTACAATGTGGTAGAGGCAAAGGTAGCTAGCGGGTATGTACCAACGTCCAAATTAGCCCAAATTCTCTGTTACCTAGCCCAGGGGAATCCGAGTTTAGGATCCCCAAAGAAAAAATCTCTGTTGGAGGAATCCAAATCTTTTCTCTAGAAGCATGCCGAGGTGAGAAGGCAAGGGTAGCTACCAGGCATACAGTTATGCATAAAGTTGGCCAAACTTGTGGTGTCCGTACCCTGAAGGGCTTTGCAGCTGGTACCCAGAGCTAAATGTGTCTCAGGCAGAATCCCATACATTTTGAGAACCTCTTGTGGAGGAAGCGATAGTTGCTAGCAGGCATGCAGCTACGTCCAAAGTAGGGCCAAAGTTGAGAGAGACGTAACGTGGAGGGGTCTTCAGCTGGTATTGACAAGCACTTGTTTATTTGGAGCTAGCCCAGAAGTTTTGGAAAACAAGATGAGGGAAGGGAAGTGAAGGTACCCAGGCAGGTACCTCGGTCCCAAATTGGGCAAAGTTGTCAGGTACCTAGCCTGAAGCGATTCGAGGGCAGGATCCCAAAGTAAATCTGTATGTGGAGGTAGCCACAAGGTTTTGGCAAACCAGATAAGGCAGAGGCAAGAGAAGCCTCTTGGCATGCACCTCCGTCGAAAATTGGCCCAAGATCTCAGGTACCTATCCTGAAGGGTTCTGCGGTGAGAATCCACAAGTCCCTCTCTCTCTGGAAGAGGCCAAAACATTTCAGAAAGTATGCCTGGGAGGAGGAACGGGTAGCTACTGGGCATGCACATAATTCCCAATTTGGCCAAAATTCAGGTAGCTACCCCAGACGGGTATGCTGCTTTTGTCCAGAACTGCCGCAGGGAGGCAAAACTTTTTCAAAAGTACACTCTGGCGGAAGCAAAGTATGCTACCGGCCATGTACCAACTTCCAAATTAGCCCAAATTCTCTGTTACCTAGCCCAGAGGTATCCGAGTTTAGGATGCCCAAAGAAAAAATCTCTGTTGGAGGAAGCCAAATCTTTTTTCTAGAGGTATGCCAAGGTGAGAAGGCAAGGGTAGCTACCAGGCATACAGTTATGCATAAAGTTGTCCAAACTTGTGGTGTCCCTACCCTGAAGGGCTTTGCAGCTGGTACCCAGAGCTAAATGTGTGTCAGGCAGAATCCCATACATTTTGAGAAACTTTTGTGGAGGAAGCAGAGGTCGCTAGCAGGCATGCAGTTACGTCCAAAGTAGGGCCAAAGTTGAGAGAGACGTAACGTGGAGGGGTCTTCAGCTGGTATTGACAAGCAGTTGTTTATTTGAGCTAGCCCAGAAGTTTTGGAAAACAAGATGAGGGAAGGGAAGTGAAGTGAAGGTACCCAGGCAGGTACCTCCGTCGGAAATTGGGCAAAGTTGTCAGGTACCTAGCCTGAAGCGATCTGAGGGCAGGATCCCAAAGTAAATCTGTATGTGGAGGTAGCCACATAGTTTTGGCAACCAAGATAAGCGGGAGGCAAGAGAAGCCTCTTGGCATGCACCTCCGTCGAAAATTGGCCCAAGATCTCAGGTACCTACCCTGAAGGGTTCTGCGGACCGAATCCACAAGTCCCTCTCTCTCTGGAAGAGGCCAAAACATTTCAGAAAGTATGCCTGGGAGGAGGAACGGGTAGCTACTGGGCATGCGCATAATTCCCAATTTGTCCAAAATTCAGGTAGCTACCCCAGATGGGTACGCTGCTTCTGTCCAGAACTGCTGCAGGGAGGCTAAACTTTTTCAAAAGTACAGTCTGGCGGAGGCAAAGTATGCTACCGGGCATGTACCAACCTCCAAAGTAGCCCAAATTCTCTGTTACCTAGCCCAGAGGTATCCGAGTTTAGGATGCCCAAAGAAGAAATCTCTGTTGGAGGAAGCCAAATCTTTTTTCTAGAAGCATGCCAAGGTGAGAAGGCAAGGGTGGCTACCAGGCATACACTTCCCTGTAAACTTGACCAAACTTGTGGTGTCCCTACCCTGAAGGGCTTTGCAGCTGGTACCCAGAGCTAAATGTGTCTCAGGCAGAATCCCATACATTTTGAGAAGCTTTTGTGGAGGAAGCAAAGGTAGCTAGCAGGCATGCAGCTACGTCCAAAATAGGGCCAAAGTTGAGAGAGACGTAACGTGGAGGGGTCTTCAGCTGGTATTGACAAGCAGTTGTTTATTTGAGCTAGCCCAGAAGTTTTGGAAAAGAAGGTGAGCGAAGGGAAGTGAAGGTACCCAGGCAGGTACCTCTGTCGGAAATTGGGCAAAGTTGTCAGGTACCTAGCCTGAAGCGATCTGAGGGCAGGATCCCAAAGTAAATCTGTATGTGGAGGTAGGCTCAAGGTTTTGGCAAACCAGATCAGGCAGAGGCAAGAGAAGCCTCTTGGCATGCACCTCCGTCGAAAATTGGCCCAAGTTCTCAGGTACCTATCCTGAAGGGTTCTGCGGACCGAATCCACAAGTCCCTCTCTCTCTGGAAGAGGCCCAAAACATTTCAGAAAGTATGCCTGGGAGGAGGAACGGGTAGCTACTGGGCATGCACATAATTCCCAATTTGGCCAAAATTCAGGTAGCTACCCCAGAGGGGTACGGTGCTTTTGTCCAGAACAGCCGCAGGGAGGCGAAACGTTTTCCTAAGTACAATCTGGCGGAGGCATAGTATGCTACCGGGCACATACCAACCTCCAAATTAGCCCAAATTCTATGTTACCTAGCCCAGAGGAATCCGAGTTTAGGATCCTCAAACAAAAAAATCTCTTTTGGAGGAAGCCAAACCTTTTTTTTAGAAGCATGCCGAGGTGAGAAGGCAAGGGTAGCTACCAGGCATACACTTCCCTTTAAACTTGACCAAATTTGTGGTGTCCCTACCCTGAAGGGCTTTGCAGCTGGTCCCCAGAGCTAAAAGTGTCTCAGGCAGAATCCCATACATTTTGAGAAACTTTTGTGGAGGAAGCGATGGTAGCTAACACACATGCAGCTACGTCCAAAGTAGGGCCAAAGTTGAGAGAGACGTAACGTGGAGGGGTCTTCAGCTGGTATTGACAAGCAGTTGTTTATTTGGAGCTAGCCCAGAAGTTTTGGAAAACAAGATGAGGGAAGGGAAGTGAAGGTACCCAGGCAGGTACCTCTGTCGGAAATTGGGCAAAGTTGTCAGGTACCTAGCCTGAAGCGATCTGAGGAGAGGATCCCAAAGTAAATCTGTATGTGGAGGTAGCCACAAGGTTTTGGCAACCAAGATAAGCGGGAGGTAAGAGAAGCCTTTTCGCATGCACCTCCGTCGAAAATTGGCCCAAGTTCTCGGGTACCTGGCCTGAAGGGTTCTGCGGACCGAATCCACAAGTCCCTCTCTCTCTGGAAGAGGCCAAAACATTTCAGAAAGTATGCCTGGGAGGAGGAACGGGTAGCTACTGGGCATGCACATAATTCCCAATTTGGACAAAATTCCTGTACCTACCCCAGACGGGTACGCTGCTTTTGTCCAGAGCAGCCGCAGGGAGGCGAAACGTTTTCCTAAGTACCATCTGGCGGAGGCAAAGTATTCTACTGGGCATGTACCAACCTCCAAAGTAGCCCAAATTCTCTGTTACCTAGCCCAGAGGTATCCGAGTTTAGGATCCCCAAAGAAAAAATCTCTGTTGGAGGAAGCCAAATCTTTTTTCTAGAAGCATGCCAAGGTGAGAAGGCAAGGGTAGCTACCAGGCATACAGTTATGCATAAACTTGGCCAAACTTGTGGTGTCCCTACCCTGAAGGGCTTTGCAGCTGGTACCCAGAGCTAAATGTGTCTCAGGCAGAATCCCATACATTTTGAGAACCTCTTGTGGAGGAAGCGATGGTTGCTCGCAGGCATGCAGCTACGTCCAAAGTAGGGCCAAAGTTGAGAGAGACGTAACGTGGAGGGGTCTTCAGCTGGTATTGACAAGCACTTGTTTATTTGGAGCTAGCCCAGAAGTTTTGGAAAACAAGATGAGGGAAGGGAAGTGAAGGTACCCAGGCAGGTACCTCTGTCGGAAATTGGGCAAAGTTGTCAGGTACCTAGCCTGAAGCGATCTGAGGGCAGGATCCCAAAGTAAATCTGTATGTGGAGGTAGCCACAAGGTTTTGGTAACCAAGATAAGCGGGAGGCAAGAGAAGCCTCTTGGCATGCACCTCCGTCGAAAATTGGCCCAAGTTCTCGGGTACCTGGCCTGAAGGGTTCTGCGGACCGAATCCACAAGTCCCTCTCTCTCTGGAAGAGGCCAAAACATTTCAGAAAGTATGCCTGGGAGGAGGAACGGGTAGCTACTGGGCATGCAGATAATTCCCAATTTGGCCAAAATTCCTGTAGCTACCCCAGAGGGGTACGCTGCTTTTGTCGAGAAGTGCCGCAGGGAGGCAAAACTTTTTCAAAAGTACAATGTGGTAGAGGCAAAGGTAGCTAGCGGGTATGTACCAACGTCCAAATTAGCCCAAATTCTATGTTACCTAGCCCAGGGGAATCCGAGTTTAGGATCCCCAAAGAAAAAATCTCTGTTGGAGGAATCCAAATCTTTTCTCTAGAAGCATGCCGAGGTGAGAAGGCAAGGGTAGCTACCAGGCATACAGTTATGCATAAAGTTGGCCAAACTTGTGGTGTCCGTACCCTGAAGGGCTTTGCAGCTGGTCCCCAGAGCTAAATGTGTCTCAGGCAGAATCCCATACATTTTGAGAACCTCTTGTGGAGGAAGCGATGGTTGATAGCAGGCATGCAGCTACGTCCAAAGTAGGGCCAAAGTTGAGAGAGACGTAACGTGGAGGGGTCTTCAGCTGGTATTGACAAGCACTTGTTTATTTGGAGCTAGCCCAGAAGTTTTGGAAAACAAGATGAGGGAAGGGAAGTGAAGGTACCCAGGCAGGTACCTCGGTCCCAAATTGGGCAAAGTTGTCAGGTACCTAGCCTGAAGCGATTCGAGGGCAGGATCCCAAAGTAAATCTGTATGTGGAGGTAGCCACAAGGTTTTGGCAAACCAGATCAGGCAGAGGCAAGAGAAGCCTCTTGGCATGCACCTCCGTCGAAAATTGGCCCAAGATCTCAGGTACCTATCCTGAAGGGTTCTGCGGTGAGAATCCACAAGTCCCTCTCTCTCTGGAAGAGGCCAAAACATTTCAGAAAGTATGCCTGGGAGGAGGAACGGGTAGCTACTGGGCATGCACATAATTCCCAATTTGGCCAAAATTCAGGTAGCTACCCCAGACGGGTATGCTGCTTTTGTCCAGAACTGCCGCAGGGAGGCAAAACTTTTTCAAAAGTACAGTCTGGCGGAAGCAAAGTATGCTACCGGCCATGTACCAACTTCCAAATTAGCCCAAATTCTCTGTTACCTAGCCCAGAGGTATCCGAGTTTAGGATGCCCAAAGAAAAAATCTCTGTTGGAGGAAGCCAAATCTTTTTTCTAGAGGTATGCCAAGGTGAGAAGGCAAGGGTAGCTACCAGGCATACAGTTATGCATAAAGTTGTCCAAACTTGTGGTGTCCCTACCCTGAAGGGCTTTGCAGCTGGTACCCAGAGCTAAATGTGTGTCAGGCAGAATCCCATACATTTTGAGAAACTTTTGTGGAGGAAGCAGAGGTCGCTAGCAGGCATGCAGTTACGTCCAAAGTAGGGCCAAAGTTGAGAGAGACGTAACGTGGAGGGGTCTTCAGCTGGTATTGACAAGCAGTTGTTTATTTGAGCTAGCCCAGAAGTTTTGGAAAACAAGATGAGGGAAGGGAAGTGAAGTGAAGGTACCCAGGCAGGTACCTCCGTCGGAAATTGGGCAAAGTTGTCAGGTACCTAGCCTGAAGCGATCTGAGGGCAGGATCCCAAAGTAAATCTGTATGTGGAGGTAGCCACATAGTTTTGGCAACCAAGATAAGCGGGAGGCAAGAGAAGCCTCTTGGCATGCACCTCCGTCGAAAATTGGCCCAAGATCTCAGGTACCTAGCCTGAAGGGTTCTGCGGACCGAATCCACAAGTCTCTCTCTCTCTGGAAGAGGCCCAAAACATTTCAGAAAGTATGCCTGGGAGGAGGAACGGGTAGCTACTGGGCATGCACATAATTCCCAATTTGGCCAAAATTCAGGTAGCTACCCCAGATGGGTACGCTGCTTCTGTCCAGAACTGCTGCAGGGAGGCTAAACTTTTTCAAAAGTACAGTCTGGCGGAGGCAAAGTATGCTACCGGGCATGTACCAACCTCCAAAGTAGCCCAAATTCTCTGTTACCTAGCCCAGAGTTATCCGAGTTTACGATCCCGAAAGGAAAAATCTCTGTTGGAGGTAGCCAAAAATTTTGCAGAAGAATGCCGAGGTGAGAAGGCTAGGGTAGCTACCAGGCATACACTTCCCTCTAAACTTGGCCAAACTTGTGGTGTCCCTACCCTGAAGGGCTTTGCAGCTGGTCCCCAGAGCTAAATGTGTCTCAGGCAGAATCCCATACATTTTGAGAAACTCTTGTGGAGGAAGCAGAGGTAGCTAGCAGGCATGCAGCTACGTCCAAAGTAGGGCCAAAGTTGAGAGAGACGTAACGTGGAGGGGTCTTCAGCTGGTATTGACAAGCAGTTGTGTATTTGGAGCTAGCCCAGAAGTTTTGGAAAAGAAGATGAGGGAAGGGAAGTGAAGGTACCCAGGCAGGTACCTCCGTCCCAAATTGGGCAAAGTTGTCAGGTACCTAGCCTGAAGCGATCTGAGGGCAGGATCCCAAAGTAAATCTGTATGTGGAGGTAGCCACAAAGTTTTGGCAACCAAGATAAGCGGGAGGCAAGAGAAGCCTCTTGGCATGCACCTCCGTCGAAAATTGGCCCAAGTTCTCAGGTACCTACCCTGAAGGGTTCTGCGGACCGAATCCACAAGTCCCTCTCTCTCTGGAAGAGGCCAAAACATTTCAGAAAGTATGCCTGGGAGGAGGAACGGGTAGCTACTGGGCATGCGCATAATTCCCAATTTGTCCAAAATTCAGGTAGCTACCCCAGATGGGTACGCTGCTTCTGTCCAGAACTGCTGCAGGGAGGCTAAACTTTTTCAAAAGTACAGTCTGGCGGAGGCAAAGTATGCTACCGGGCATGTACCAACCTCCAAAGTAGCCCAAATTCTCTGTTACCTAGCCCAGAGGTATCCGAGTTTAGGATGCCCAAAGAAGAAATCTCTGTTGGAGGAAGCCAAATCTTTTTTCTAGAAGCATGCCAAGGTGAGAAGGCAAGGGTGGCTACCAGGCATACACTTCCCTGTAAACTTGACCAAACTTGTGGTGTCCCTACCCTGAAGGGCTTTGCAGCTGGTACCCAGAGCTAAATGTGTGTCAGGCAGAATCCCATACATTTTGAGAAGCTTTTGTGGAGGAAGCAAAGGTAGCTAGCAGGCATGCAGCTACGTCCAAAATAGGGCCAAAGTTGAGAGAGACGTAACGTGGAGGGGTCTTCAGCTGGTATTGACAAGCAGTTGTTTATTTGAGCTAGCCCAGAAGTTTTGGAAAAGAAGATGAGCGAAGGGAAGTGAAGGTACCCAGGCAGGTACCTCGGTCCCAAATTGGGCAAAGTTGTCAGGTACCTAGCCTGAAGCGATCTGAGGGCAGGATCCCAAAGTAAATCTGTATGTGGAGGTAGGCTCAAGGTTTTGGCAAACCAGATCAGGCAGAGGCAAGAGAAGCCTCTTGGCATGCACCTCCGTCGAAAATTGGCCCAAGTTCTCAGGTACCTATCCTGAAGGGTTCTGCGGACCGAATCCACAAGTCCCTCTCTCTCTGGAAGAGGCCCAAAACATTTCAGAAAGTATGCCTGGGAGGAGGAACGGGTAGCTACTGGGCATGCACATAATTCCCAATTTGGCCAAAATTCAGGTAGCTACCCCAGAGGGGTACGGTGCTTTTGTCCAGAACAGCCGCAGGGAGGCGAAACGTTTTCCTAAGTACAATCTGGCGGAGGCATAGTATGCTACCGGGCACATACCAACCTCCAAATTAGCCCAAATTCTATGTTACCTAGCCCAGAGGAATCCGAGTTTAGGATCCTCAAACAAAAAAATCTCTTTTGGAGGAAGCCAAACCTTTTTTTTAGAAGCATGCCGAGGTGAGAAGGCAAGGGTAGCTACCAGGCATACACTTCCCTTTAAACTTGACCAAATTTGTGGTGTCCCTACCCTGAAGGGCTTTGCAGCTGGTCCCCAGAGCTAAAAGTGTCTCAGGCAGAATCCCATACATTTTGAGAAACTTTTGTGGAGGAAGCGATGGTAGCTAACACACATGCAGCTACGTCCAAAGTAGGGCCAAAGTTGAGAGAGACGTAACGTGGAGGGGTCTTCAGCTGGTATTGACAAGCAGTTGTTTATTTGGAGCTAGCCCAGAAGTTTTGGAAAACAAGATGAGGGAAGGGAAGTGAAGGTACCCAGGCAGGTACCTCTGTCGGAAATTGGGCAAAGTTGTCAGGTACCTAGCCTGAAGCGATCTGAGGAGAGGATCCCAAAGTAAATCTGTATGTGGAGGTAGCCACAAGGTTTTGGCAACCAAGATAAGCGGGAGGTAAGAGAAGCCTTTTCGCATGCACCTCCGTCGAAAATTGGCCCAAGTTCTCGGGTACCTGGCCTGAAGGGTTCTGCGGACCGAATCCACAAGTCCCTCTCTCTCTGGAAGAGGCCAAAACATTTCAGAAAGTATGCCTGGGAGGAGGAACGGGTAGCTACTGGGCATGCACATAATTCCCAATTTGGACAAAATTCCTGTACCTACCCCAGACGGGTACGCTGCTTTTGTCCAGAGCAGCCGCAGGGAGGCGAAACGTTTTCCTAAGTACCATCTGGCGGAGGCAAAGTATTCTACTGGGCATGTACCAACCTCCAAAGTAGCCCAAATTCTCTGTTACCTAGCCCAGAGGTATCCGAGTTTAGGATCCCCAAAGAAAAAATCTCTGTTGGAGGAAGCCAAATCTTTTTTCTAGAAGCATGCCAAGGTGAGAAGGCAAGGGTAGCTACCAGGCATACAGTTATGCATAAAGTTGGCCAAACTTGTGGTGTCCCTACCCTGAAGGGCTTTGCAGCTGGTCCCCAGAGCTAAATGTGTCTCAGGCAGAATCCCATACATTTTGAGAACCTCTTGTGGAGGAAGCGATGGTTGCTTGCAGGCATGCAGCTACGTCCAAAGTAGGGCCAAAGTTGAGAGAGACGTAACGTGGAGGGGTCTTCAGCTGGTATTGACAAGCACTTGTTTATTTGGAGCTAGCCCAGAAGTTTTGGAAAACAAGATGAGGGAAGGGAAGTGAAGGTACCCAGGCAGGTACCTCTGTCGGAAATTGGGCAAAGTTGTCAGGTACCTAGCCTGAAGCGATCTGAGGGCAGGATCCCAAAGTAAATCTGTATGTGGAGGTAGCCACAAGGTTTTGGTAACCAAGATAAGCGGGAGGCAAGAGAAGCCTCTTGGCATGCACCTCCGTCGAAAATTGGCCCAAGTTCTCGGGTACCTGGCCTGAAGGGTTCTGCGGACCGAATCCACAAGTCCCTCTCTCTCTGGAAGAGGCCAAAACATTTCAGAAAGTATGCCTGGGAGGAGGAACGGGTAGCTACTGGGCATGCAGATAATTCCCAATTTGGCCAAAATTCCTGTAGCTACCCCAGAGGGGTACGCTGCTTTTGTCGAGAAGTGCCGCAGGGAGGCAAAACTTTTTCAAAAGTACAATGTGGTAGAGGCAAAGGTAGCTAGCGGGTATGTACCAACGTCCAAATTAGCCCAAATTCTCTGTTACCTAGCCCAGGGGAATCCGAGTTTAGGATCCCCAAAGAAAAAATCTCTGTTGGAGGAATCCAAATCTTTTCTCTAGAAGCATGCCGAGGTGAGAAGGCAAGGGTAGCTACCAGGCATACAGTTATGCATAAAGTTGGCCAAACTTGTGGTGTCCGTACCCTGAAGGGCTTTGCAGCTGGTACCCAGAGCTAAATGTGTCTCAGGCAGAATCCCATACATTTTGAGAACCTCTTGTGGAGGAAGCGATGGTTGCTAGCAGGCATGCAGCTACGTCCAAAGTAGGGCCAAAGTTGAGAGAGACGTAACGTGGAGGGGTCTTCAGCTGCTATTGACAAGCACTTGTTTATTTGGAGCTAGCCCAGAAGTTTTGGAAAACAAGATGAGGGAAGGGAAGTGAAGGTACCCAGGCAGGTACCTCGGTCCCAAATTGGGCAAAGTTGTCAGGTACCTAGCCTGAAGCGATTCGAGGGCAGGATCCCAAAGTAAATCTGTATGTGGAGGTAGCCACAAGGTTTTGGCAAACCAGATCAGGCAGAGGCAAGAGAAGCCTCTTGGCATGCACCTCCGTCGAAAATTGGCCCAAGATCTCAGGTACCTATCCTGAAGGGTTCTGCGGTGAGAATCCACAAGTCCCTCTCTCTCTGGAAGAGGCCAAAACATTTCAGAAAGTATGCCTGGGAGGAGGAACGGGTAGCTACTGGGCATGCACATAATTCCCAATTTGGCCAAAATTCAGGTAGCTACCCCAGACGGGTATGCTGCTTTTGTCCAGAACTGCCGCAGGGAGGCAAAACTTTTTCAAAAGTACAGTCTGGCGGAAGCAAAGTATGCTACCGGCCATGTACCAACTTCCAAATTAGCCCAAATTCTCTGTTACCTAGCCCAGAGGTATCCGAGTTTAGGATGCCCAAAGAAAAAATCTCTGTTGGAGGAAGCCAAATCTTTTTTCTAGAGGTATGCCAAGGTGAGAAGGCAAGGGTAGCTACCAGGCATACAGTTATGCATAAAGTTGTCCAAACTTGTGGTGTCCCTACCCTGAAGGGCTTTGCAGCTGGTACCCAGAGCTAAATGTGTGTCAGGCAGAATCCCATACATTTTGAGAAACTTTTGTGGAGGAAGCAGAGGTCGCTAGCAGGCATGCAGTTACGTCCAAAGTAGGGCCAAAGTTGAGAGAGACGTAACGTGGAGGGGTCTTCAGCTGGTATTGACAAGCAGTTGTTTATTTGAGCTAGCCCAGAAGTTTTGGAAAACAAGATGAGGGAAGGGAAGTGAAGTGAAGGTACCCAGGCAGGTACCTCCGTCGGAAATTGGGCAAAGTTGTCAGGTACCTAGCCTGAAGCGATCTGAGGGCAGGATCCCAAAGTAAATCTGTATGTGGAGGTAGCCACATAGTTTTGGCAACCAAGATAAGCGGGAGGCAAGAGAAGCCTCTTGGCATGCACCTCCGTCGAAAATTGGCCCAAGATCTCAGGTACCTAGCCTGAAGGGTTCTGCGGACCGAATCCACAAGTCTCTCTCTCTCTGGAAGAGGCCCAAAACATTTCAGAAAGTATGCCTGGGAGGAGGAACGGGTAGCTACTGGGCATGCACATAATTCCCAATTTGGCCAAAATTCAGGTAGCTACCCCAGATGGGTACGCTGCTTCTGTCCAGAACTGCTGCAGGGAGGCTAAACTTTTTCAAAAGTACAGTCTGGCGGAGGCAAAGTATGCTACCGGGCATGTACCAACCTCCAAAGTAGCCCAAATTCTCTGTTACCTAGCCCAGAGTTATCCGAGTTTACGATCCCGAAAGGAAAAATCTCTGTTGGAGGTAGCCAAAAATTTTGCAGAAGAATGCCGAGGTGAGAAGGCTAGGGTAGCTACCAGGCATACACTTCCCTCTAAACTTGGCCAAACTTGTGGTGTCCCTACCCTGAAGGGCTTTGCAGCTGGTCCCCAGAGCTAAATGTGTCTCAGGCAGAATCCCATACATTTTGAGAAACTCTTGTGGAGGAAGCAGAGGTAGCTAGCAGGCATGCAGCTACGTCCAAAGTAGGGCCAAAGTTGAGAGAGACGTAACGTGGAGGGGTCTTCAGCTGGTATTGACAAGCAGTTGTGTATTTGGAGCTAGCCCAGAAGTTTTGGAAAAGAAGATGAGGGAAGGGAAGTGAAGGTACCCAGGCAGGTACCTCCGTCCCAAATTGGGCAAAGTTGTCAGGTACCTAGCCTGAAGCGATCTGAGGGCAGGATCCCAAAGTAAATCTGTATGTGGAGGTAGCCACAAAGTTTTGGCAACCAAGATAAGCGGGAGGCAAGAGAAGCCTCTTGGCATGCACCTCCGTCGAAAATTGGCCCAAGTTCTCAGGTACCTACCCTGAAGGGTTCTGCGGACCGAATCCACAAGTCCCTCTCTCTCTGGAAGAGGCCAAAACATTTCAGAAAGTATGCCTGGGAGGAGGAACGGGTAGCTACTGGGCATGCGCATAATTCCCAATTTGTCCAAAATTCAGGTAGCTACCCCAGATGGGTACGCTGCTTCTGTCCAGAACTGCTGCAGGGAGGCTAAACTTTTTCAAAAGTACAGTCTGGCGGAGGCATAGTATGCTACCGGGCATGTACCAACCTCCAAAGTAGCCCAAATTCTCTGTTACCTAGCCCAGAGGTATCCGAGTTTAGGATGCCCAAAGAAGAAATCTCTGTTGGAGGAAGCCAAATCTTTTTTCTAGAAGCATGCCAAGGTGAGAAGGCAAGGGTGGCTACCAGGCATACACTTCCCTGTAAACTTGACCAAACTTGTGGTGTCCCTACCCTGAAGGGCTTTGCAGCTGGTACCCAGAGCTAAATGTGTCTCAGGCAGAATCCCATACATTTTGAGAAGCTTTTGTGGAGGAAGCAAAGGTAGCTAGCAGGCATGCAGCTACGTCCAAAATAGGGCCAAAGTTGAGAGAGACGTAACGTGGAGGGGTCTTCAGCTGGTATTGACAAGCAGTTGTTTATTTGAGCTAGCCCAGAAGTTTTGGAAAAGAAGATGAGCGAAGGGAAGTGAAGGTACCCAGGCAGGTACCTCGGTCCCAAATTGGGCAAAGTTGTCAGGTACCTAGCCTGAAGCGATCTGAGGGCAGGATCCCAAAGTAAATCTGTATGTGGAGGTAGGCTCAAGGTTTTGGCAAACCAGATCAGGCAGAGGCAAGAGAAGCCTCTTGGCATGCACCTCCGTCGAAAATTGGCCCAAGTTCTCAGGTACCTATCCTGAAGGGTTCTGCGGACCGAATCCACAAGTCCCTCTCTCTCTGGAAGAGGCCCAAAACATTTCAGAAAGTATGCCTGGGAGGAGGAACGGGTAGCTACTGGGCATGCACATAATTCCCAATTTGGCCAAAATTCAGGTAGCTACCCCAGAGGGGTACGGTGCTTTTGTCCAGAACAGCCGCAGGGAGGCGAAACGTTTTCCTAAGTACAATCTGGCGGAGGCATAGTATGCTACCGGGCACATACCAACCTCCAAATTAGCCCAAATTCTATGTTACCTAGCCCAGAGGAATCCGAGTTTAGGATCCTCAAACAAAAAAATCTCTTTTGGAGGAAGCCAAACCTTTTTTTTAGAAGCATGCCGAGGTGAGAAGGCAAGGGTAGCTACCAGGCATACACTTCCCTTTAAACTTGACCAAATTTGTGGTGTCCCTACCCTGAAGGGCTTTGCAGCTGGTCCCCAGAGCTAAAAGTGTCTCAGGCAGAATCCCATACATTTTGAGAAACTTTTGTGGAGGAAGCGATGGTAGCTAACACACATGCAGCTACGTCCAAAGTAGGGCCAAAGTTGAGAGAGACGTAACGTGGAGGGGTCTTCAGCTGGTATTGACAAGCAGTTGTTTATTTGGAGCTAGCCCAGAAGTTTTGGAAAACAAGATGAGGGAAGGGAAGTGAAGGTACCCAGGCAGGTACCTCTGTCGGAAATTGGGCAAAGTTGTCAGGTACCTAGCCTGAAGCGATCTGAGGAGAGGATCCCAAAGTAAATCTGTATGTGGAGGTAGCCACAAGGTTTTGGCAACCAAGATAAGCGGGAGGTAAGAGAAGCCTTTTCGCATGCACCTCCGTCGAAAATTGGCCCAAGTTCTCGGGTACCTGGCCTGAAGGGTTCTGCGGACCGAATCCACAAGTCCCTCTCTCTCTGGAAGAGGCCAAAACATTTCAGAAAGTATGCCTGGGAGGAGGAACGGGTAGCTACTGGGCATGCACATAATTCCCAATTTGGACAAAATTCCTGTACCTACCCCAGACGGGTACGCTGCTTTTGTCCAGAGCAGCCGCAGGGAGGCGAAACGTTTTCCTAAGTACCATCTGGCGGAGGCAAAGTATTCTACTGGGCATGTACCAACCTCCAAAGTAGCCCAAATTCTCTGTTACCTAGCCCAGAGGTATCCGAGTTTAGGATCCCCAAAGAAAAAATCTCTGTTGGAGGAAGCCAAATCTTTTTTCTAGAAGCATGCCAAGGTGAGAAGGCAAGGGTAGCTACCAGGCATACAGTTATGCATAAAGTTGGCCAAACTTGTGGTGTCCCTACCCTGAAGGGCTTTGCAGCTGGTCCCCAGAGCTAAATGTGTCTCAGGCAGAATCCCATACATTTTGAGAACCTCTTGTGGAGGAAGCGATGGTTGCTTGCAGGCATGCAGCTACGTCCAAAGTAGGGCCAAAGTTGAGAGAGACGTAACGTGGAGGGGTCTTCAGCTGGTATTGACAAGCAGTTGTGTATTTGGAGCTAGCCCAGAAGTTTTGGAAAACAAGATGAGGGAAGGGAAGTGAAGGTACCCAGGCAGGTACCTCTGTCGGAAATTGGGCAAAGTTGTCAGGTACCTAGCCTGAAGCGATCTGAGGGCAGGATCCCAAAGTAAATCTGTATGTGGAGGTAGCCACAAGGTTTTGGTAACCAAGATAAGCGGGAGGCAAGAGAAGCCTCTTGGCATGCACCTCCGTCGAAAATTGGCCCAAGTTCTCGGGTACCTGGCCTGAAGGGTTCTGCGGACCGAATCCACAAGTCCCTCTCTCTCTGGAAGAGGCCAAAACATTTCAGAAAGTATGCCTGGGAGGAGGAACGGGTAGCTACTGGGCATGCAGATAATTCCCAATTTGGCCAAAATTCCTGTAGCTACCCCAGAGGGGTACGCTGCTTTTGTCGAGAAGTGCCGCAGGGAGGCAAAACTTTTTCAAAAGTACAATGTGGTAGAGGCAAAGGTAGCTAGCGGGTATGTACCAACGTCCAAATTAGCCCAAATTCTCTGTTACCTAGCCCAGGGGAATCCGAGTTTAGGATCCCCAAAGAAAAAATCTCTGTTGGAGGAATCCAAATCTTTTCTCTAGAAGCATGCCGAGGTGAGAAGGCAAGGGTAGCTACCAGGCATACAGTTATGCATAAAGTTGGCCAAACTTGTGGTGTCCGTACCCTGAAGGGCTTTGCAGCTGGTACCCAGAGCTAAATGTGTCTCAGGCAGAATCCCATACATTTTGAGAACCTCTTGTGGAGGAAGCGATGGTTGCTCGCAGGCATGCAGCTACGTCCAAAGTAGGGCCAAAGTTGAGAGAGACGTAACGTGGAGGGGTCTTCAGCTGCTATTGACAAGCACTTGTTTATTTGGAGCTAGCCCAGAAGTTTTGGAAAACAAGATGAGGGAAGGGAAGTGAAGGTACCCAGGCAGGTACCTCGGTCCCAAATTGGGCAAAGTTGTCAGGTACCTAGCCTGAAGCGATTCGAGGGCAGGATCCCAAAGTAAATCTGTATGTGGAGGTAGCCACAAGGTTTTGGCAAACCAGATCAGGCAGAGGCAAGAGAAGCCTCTTGGCATGCACCTCCGTCGAAAATTGGCCCAAGATCTCAGGTACCTATCCTGAAGGGTTCTGCGGTGAGAATCCACAAGTCCCTCTCTCTCTGGAAGAGGCCAAAACATTTCAGAAAGTATGCCTGGGAGGAGGAACGGGTAGCTACTGGGCATGCACATAATTCCCAATTTGGCCAAAATTCAGGTAGCTACCCCAGACGGGTATGCTGCTTTTGTCCAGAACTGCCGCAGGGAGGCAAAACTTTTTCAAAAGTACAGTCTGGCGGAAGCAAAGTATTCTACCGGCCATGTACCTACTTCCAAATTAGCCCAAATTCTCTGTTACCTAGCCCAGAGGGATCCGAGTTTAGGATGCCCAAAGAAAAAATCTCTGTTGGAGGAAGCCAAATCTTTTTTCTAGAGGTATGCCAAGGTGAGAAGGCAAGGGTAGCTACCAGGCATACAGTTATGCATAAAGTTGTCCAAACTTGTGGTGTCCCTACCCTGAAGGGCTTTGCAGCTGGTACCCAGAGCTAAATGTGTGTCAGGCAGAATCCCATACATTTTGAGAAACTTTTGTGGAGGAAGCAGAGGTCGCTAGCAGGCATGCAGTTACGTCCAAAGTAGGGCCAAAGTTGAGAGAGACGTAACGTGGAGGGGTCTTCAGCTGGTATTGACAAGCAGTTGTTTATTTGAGCTAGCCCAGAAGTTTTGGAAAACAAGATGAGGGAAGGGAAGTGAAGTGAAGGTACCCAGGCAGGTACCTCCGTCGGAAATTGGGCAAAGTTGTCAGGTACCTAGCCTGAAGCGATCTGAGGGCAGGATCCCAAAGTAA
The DNA here is from genome assembly GCF_964034855.1 of Anser brachyrhynchus. Taxonomy (NCBI): domain Eukaryota; kingdom Metazoa; phylum Chordata; class Aves; order Anseriformes; family Anatidae; genus Anser; species Anser brachyrhynchus. The sequence continues at coordinate 14,922,871 of NC_137710.1, read as the reverse complement.
ATCTGTATGTGGAGGTAGCCACATAGTTTTGGCAACCAAGATAAGCGGGAGGCAAGAGAAGCCTCTTGGCATGCACCTCCGTCGAAAATTGGCCCAAGATCTCAGGTACCTAGCCTGAAGGGTTCTGCGGACCGAATCCACAAGTCTCTCTCTCTCTGGAAGAGGCCCAAAACATTTCAGAAAGTATGCCTGGGAGGAGGAACGGGTAGCTACTGGGCATGCACATAATTCCCAATTTGGCCAAAATTCAGGTAGCTACCCCAGATGGGTACGCTGCTTCTGTCCAGAACTGCTGCAGGGAGGCTAAACTTTTTCAAAAGTACAGTCTGGCGGAGGCAAAGTATGCTACCGGGCATGTACCAACCTCCAAAGTAGCCCAAATTCTCTGTTACCTAGCCCAGAGTTATCCGAGTTTACGATCCCGAAAGGAAAAATCTCTGTTGGAGGTAGCCAAAAATTTTGCAGAAGAATGCCGAGGTGAGAAGGCAAGGGTAGCTACCAGGCATACACTTCCCTCTAAACTTGGCCAAACTTGTGGTGTCCCTACCCTGAAGGGCTTTGCAGCTGGTCCCCAGAGCTAAATGTGTCTCAGGCAGAATCCCATACATTTTGAGAAACTCTTGTGGAGGAAGCAGAGGTAGCTAGCAGGCATGCAGCTACGTCCAAAGTAGGGCCAAAGTTGAGAGAGACGTAACGTGGAGGGGTCTTCAGCTGGTATTGACAAGCATTTGTGTATTTGGAGCTAGCCCAGAAGTTTTGGAAAAGAAGATGAGCGAAGGGAAGTGAAGGTACCCAGGCAGGTACCTCCGTCCCAAATTGGGCAAAGTTGTCAGGTACCTAGCCTGAAGCGATCTGAGGGCAGGATCCCAAAGTAAATCTGTATGTGGAGGTAGCCACAAAGTTTTGGCAACCAAGATAAGCGGGAGGCAAGAGAAGCCTCTTGGCATGCACCTCCGTCGAAAATTGGCCCAAGTTCTCAGGTACCTATCCTGAAGGGTTCTGCGGACCGAATCCACAAGTCCCTCTCTCTCTGGAAGAGGCCCAAAACATTTCAGAAAGTATGCCTGGGAGGAGGAACGGGTAGCTACTGGGCATGCACATAATTCCCAATTTGGCCAAAATTCAGGTAGCTACCCCAGAGGGGTACGGTGCTTTTGTCCAGAACAGCCGCAGGGAGGCGAAACGTTTTCCTAAGTACAATCTGGCGGAGGCAAAGTATGCTACCGGGCATGTACCAACCTCCAAAGTAGCCCAAATTCTCTGTTACCTAGCCCAGGGGAATCCGAGTTTAGGATCCCCAAAGAAAAAATCTCTGTTGGAGGAAGCCAAATCTTTTTTCTAGAAGCATGCCGAGGTGAGAAGGCAAGGGTAGCTACCAGGCATACAGTTATGCATAAACTTGGCCAAACTTGTGGTGTCCCTACCCTGAAGGGCTTTGCAGCTGGTACCCAGAGCTAAATGCTTCTCAGGCAGAACCCCATACGTTTTGAGAAGCTCTTGGGGAGGAAGCAAAGGTAGCTAGCAGGCATGCAGTTACGTCCAAAGTAGGGCCAAAGTTGAGAGAGACGTAACGTGGAGGGGTCTTCAGCTGGTATTGACAAGCAGTTGTGTATTTGGAGCTAGCCCAGAAGTTTTGGAAAACAAGATGAGCAAAGGGAAGTGAAGTTACCCAGGCAGGTACCTCCGTCCCGAATTGGGCTAAGTTGTCAGGTACCTAGCCTGAAGCGATCTGAGGGCAGGATCCGAAAGTAAATCTGTATGTGGAGGTAGCCACAAGGTTTTGGCAAACCAGATCAGGCAGAGGCAAGAGAAGCCTCTTGGCATGCAACTCCGTCGAAAATTGGCCCAAGTTCTCAGGTACCTAGCCAGAAGGGTTCTGTGGACCAAATCCACAAGTCCCTCTCTCTCTGGAAGAGGCCAAAACATTTCAGAAAGTATGCCTGGGAGGAGGAACGGGTAGCTACTGGGCATGCACATAATTCCCAATTTGGACAAAATTCCTGTACCTACCCCAGATGGGTACGCTGCTTTTGTCCAGAACTTCCGCAGGTAGGCAAAACTTTTTCAAAAGTACAATGTGGCAGAGGCAAAGTATTCTACCGGGCATGTACCAACCTCCAAAGTAGCCCAAATTCTCTGTTACCTAGGCCAGGGGAATCCGAGTTTAGGATCCCCAAAGAAAACATCTCTGTTGGAGGAAGCCAAATCTTTTTTCTAGAAGCATGCCAAGGTGAGAAGGCAAGGGTAGCTACCAGGCATACAGTTATGCATAAAGTTGGCCAAACTTGTGGTGTCCCTACCCTGAATGGCTTTGCAGCTGGTACCCAGAGCTAAATGTGTCTCAGGCAGAATCCCATACATTTTGAGAAGCTTTTGTGGAGGAAGCGATGGTTGCTAGCAGGCATGCAGCTACGTCCAAAGTAGGGCCAAAGTTGAGAGAGACGTAACGTGGAGGGGTTTTCAGCTGGTATTGATAAGCAGTTGTTTATTTGGAGCTAGCCCAGAAGTTTTGGAAAACAAGATGAGTGAAGGGAAGTGAAGGTACCCAGGCAGGTACCACGGTCCCAAATTGGGCAAAGTTGTCAGGTACCTAGCCTGAAGCGATTCGAGGGCAGGATCCCAAAGTAAATCTGTATGTGGAGGTAGCCACAAGGTTTTCGTAACCAAGATAAGCGGGAGGCAAGAGATGCCTCTTGGCATGCACCTCCGTCGAAAATTGGCCCTAGTTCTTGGGTTACTAGCCTGAAGGGTTCTGCGGTGAGAATTCACAAGTCCCTCTCTCTCTCTCTAGAAGAGGCCAAAACATTTCAGAAAGTATGCCTGGGAGGAGGAACGGGTAGCTACTGGGCATGCACATAATTCCCAATTTGGCCAAAATTCCTGTAGCTACCCCAGACGGGTACGCTGCTTTTGTCCAGAACTGCCGCAGGGAGGCGAAACTTTTTCAAAAGTACAATGTGGCGGAGGCAAAGGTTGCTAGCGGGCATGTAAAAACCATAAACTATCCCAAATTCTCTGTTACCTAGCCCAGGGGAATCCGAGTTTAGGATCCCCAAAGAAAAAATCTCTTTTGGAGAAAGCCAAATCTTTTGCAGAAGCATGCCGAGGTGAGAAGGCAAGGGTAGCTACCAGGCATACAGTTATGCATAAACTTGGCCTAACTTGCGGTGTCCCTACCCTGAAGGGCTTTGCAGCTGGTACCCAGAGCTAAATGTGTCTCAGGCAGAATCCCATACATTTTGAGAAACTTTTGTGGAGGAAACGATGGTTGCTAGCAGGCATGCAGCTACGTCCAAAGTAGGGCCAAAGTTGAGAGAGACGTAACGTGGAGGGGTCTTCAGCTGGTATTGACAAGCAGTTGTTTATTTGAGCTAACCCAGAAGTTTTGGAAAACAAGATGAGCGAAGGGAAGTGAAGGTACCCAGGCAGGTACCTCCGTTGGAAATTGGGCAAAGTTGTCAGGCACCTAGCCTGAAGCGATCTGAGGGCAGGATCCCAAAGTAAATCTGTATGTGGAGGTAGCCACAAGGTTTTGGTAACCAAGATAAGCGGGAGGCAAGAGAAGCCTCTGGGCATGCACCTCCGTTGAAAATTGGCCCAAGTTCTCAGGTACCTAGCCAGAAGGGTTCTGCGGACCGAATCCACAAGTCCCTCTCTCTCTGGAAGAGGCCCAAAACATTTCAGAAAGTATGCCTGGGAGGAGGAACACAGAGCTACTGGGCATGCGCATAATTCCCAATTTGGCCAAAATTCAGGTAGCTACCCCAGACGGGTACACTGCTTTTATCCAGAACCTCTGCAGGGAGGCGAAACGTTTTCCTAAGTACAATCTGGCGGAGGCATAGTATGCTACCGGGCATGTACCAACCTCCAAATTAGCCCAAATTCTATGTTACCTAGCCCAGAGGAATCCGAGTTTAGGATCCCCAAAGAAAAAATCTCTGTTGGAGGAAGCCAAATCTTTTTTCTAGAAGCATGCCAAGGTGAGAAGGCAAGGGTAGCTACCAGGCATACACTTCCCTTTAAACTTGGCCAAATTTGTGGTGTCCCTACCCTGAAGGGCTTTGCAGCTGGTACCCAGAGCTAAATGTGTCTCAGGCAGAATCCCATACATTTTGAGAAGCTTTTGTGGAGGAAGCGATGGTTGCTAGCAGGCATGCAGCTACGTCCAAAGTAGGGCCAAAGTTGAGAGAGACGTAACGTGGAGGGGTCTTCAGCTGCTATTGACAAGCAGTTGTTAATTTGGAGCTAGCCCCAAAGTTTTGGAAAACAAGATGAGGGAAGGGAAGTGAAGGTACCCAGGCAGGTACCTCCGTCGGAAATTGGGCAAAGTTGTCAGGTACCTAGCCTGAAGCGATCTGAGGGCAGGATCCCAAAGTAAATCTGTATGTGGAGGTAGCCACAAGGTTTTGGCAACCCAGATCAGCCAGAGACAACAGAAGCCTCTTGGCATGCAACTCCGTCGAAAATTGGCCCAAGTTCTCAGGTACCTATCCTGAAGGGTTCTGCGGACCAAATCCACAAGTCCCTCTCTCTCTGGAAGAGGCCCAAAACATTTCAGAAAGTATGCCTGGGAGGAGGAACAGAGAGCTACTGGGCATGCGCATAATTCCCAATTTGGCCAAAATTCAGGTAGCTACCCCAGACGGGTACACTGCTTTTATCCAGAACCTCTGCAGGGAGGCGAAACTTTTTCAAAAGTACAGTCTGGCGGAGGCAAAGTATTCTACCGGGCATGTACCAACGTCCAAAATAGTCAAAATTTTGTTACCTAGCCCAGAAGTATCCGAGTTTAGGATCCCCAAAGAAAAAATCTCTGTTGGAGGAAGCCAAATCTTTTTTCTAGAAGCATGCCAAGGTGAGAAGGCAAGGGTAGCTACCAGGCATACAGTTATGCATAATCTTGGCCAAACTTGTGGTGTCCCTACCCTGAAGGGCTTTGCAGCTGGTCCCCAGAGCTAAACGTGTCTCAGGCAGAATTCCATACATTTTGACAAGCTTTTGTGGAGGAAGCAGAGGTAGCTAGCAGGCATACAGCTACGTCCAAAGTAGGGCCAAAGTTGAGAGAGACGTAACGTGGAGGGGTCTTCAGCTGGTATTGACAAGCAGTTGTGTATTTGGAGCTAGCCCAGAAGTTTTGGAAAAGAAGATGAGCGAAGGGAAGTGAAGGTACCCAGGCAGGTACCTCTGTCGGAAATTGGGCAAAGTTGTCAGGTACCTACGCTGAAGCGATCTGAGGGCAGGATCCCAAAGTAAATCTGTATGTGGAGGTAGCCACAAGGTTTTGGCAAACCAGATCTGCCAGCTGTGTTTCATCCAGGACAGCATTGATAGCACAGGCAGTTTGTATGTGGTCTTGGAGACTAGCTACGTGTGTCTTTATGCTGTCTGGGAGGCTACAGATAAGGGGGAGTTAACCTTGCCAGATCAATCAGGGCTAGCCTTGGGGTTCTCCGTGAGATCCTTCTCCTGCATCGCTTGTATGCAGGCTGGTTTTTGAACAGATGCAGCCAAGTGGGAGAACCCTGAGGTCTTCATGAGAAGGGATTGTCCTCTTTCTTGTGGGTCTATTCCACTGACCCAATAGGCAGGTAAAATGAATCTATGCCCCTAACCCAATAGGCAGTTAATATGTTTATTTAACGTATAAATGCTATCGCAGGTATTCCTCACCAAAGTGAAGGTGAAGGTGCAGAGCTTACCAAGGAGGTGTCCCTGTCTTGGTGGAGAAGGAGCACAGAACATCGACTGCCTCTTGTAGGTTTTCAATTTTTCTTCTCCCCCCCAACCCCCCAGCTCTCCCTTTTTTCCTCACTCTAGGGTTTTGCTGTCATTAACTTCTTTACCACTACCTCCTAACACTTTTATATCCTAAGCTTATCTGTCCCACCCTGGGATGACAATGAGCATATTTTGGGCAAAAAGTTGCGAATTATAGTCTTCTATGTTTAGTATGTACTTCCTTAACCTCATTATCTCCTTAAGAGTTAACTTTAATGTTTATTTTATAAGGAGTGAAGAAAAAGGTTTCACTTTGGGCACCGCAGACTTCAAGATTCTGTTCTGATGCCCAAAGAGGGTTTGGCACAGCCTGGGTATGCTGCTTTTGTTCAGAACTAAGGCATGTAGGCCCAACTTTTCCAGTGTGCTCCAGGCACCTGTCAGGACCCCCTGGGGCAGGACAGCCCAGCCGTGAGCTTGAGAGAGCTGGGCCATGGACGTCCTGGCTGCGGAGCTTCTCAGGGGCAGAGGTATGGTGGAACCAAAAGAGAGTGTTCATCTCCAGGGGAAAGAGAGAGAAGTCCGCCCTGTGGCACTTGGGGACTCCTGGACTCGCACATGCAGCACCTCGCTCAGGACCAAGCATGGGGACGCAGCTCCTTGGGAAGCCAAGGACAGGGACCGTGACCACATGGCAGCCCTGTGCTGTGAGGTGCAGTGCATATTGTGACCCGGAGTGGTGCTAGGCAACCGCCATGTCCCAGTGCAGGGCTGACAGGCACAGCCTCAGTCACCCCCAAGGCAGAGCTGGCCCCAGCCCAGACGTGCGGCTCCCAACAGCGTCCTGGGGCACCAGTGCAGGTGGGCTCGAGCTGGATGGTCTTTAAGGTCCCTTCCAACCCCAGGCATTGTAGGATTCTATGAGGGAGGCAGTGCACAGGGAAAATGGGGTGGGGTGCTGATGTCTGAAAAAAGCAAAGAAACAACAAAACTAAGAGGAGGATTCAAACTAACAAAAGTGGTAGGATTGAAGGAAAGACCAAAGAAAGAAAAGGTCATAATGAAAAGAAACAACCAGACAAAACAAAATCAAACAAAAACTCTCCATTCCATTGCTGCAGGGTTGGGAACGTACACGGATGGACACAAAGGAATTAGAGCAACAGCCTTGGAGGAGTTTGAGGCAGCAAGCCGAGGTTTCAGCTGTGTTCAGAGAATGCCAAAAGGAAAGGCTCGAAGAGATGCTTGGAAAGAGCCTTAAGGGTCAAACAGGAGCAGACCTCAACAAATGGAGAAAAAAGTGGGGAAGCTCCGTGCAATTTGAGGTAATCCGTGAGAGCTACAGGACATGCAGACACAGGCAGGTAACAAATACCAGACAGGTAAGCTGCTTTTCCAGAAGTAATGCAGGTAAGGCAAAATTTTCCCAAACTACAATGTGGTGGAGGCAAAGGTAGCTAGCGGGCATGTAAAAACCTCCAAAGTAGCCAGAATTCTCTGTTACCTAGCCCAGAGGGATCCGGGTTTAGGATCCTCAAACAAAAAATCTCTCTTGGAGGAAGCCAAATCTATTTTCTAGAAGCATGCCAAGGTGAGAAGGCAAGGGTAGCTACCAGGCATACAGTTATGCATAAACTTGGCCAAACTTGTGGTGTCCCTACCCTGAAGGGCTTTGCAGCTGGTCCCCAGAGCTAAATGTATCTCAGGCTGAATCTCGAACATTTGCAGAAGCTTCCCTGCAGGAGGCAATGGTAGCTAGGAGGCATGCAGCTACGTCCAAAGTAGGGCCAAAGTTGAGAGAGACGTAACGTGGAGGGGTCTTCAGCTGGTATTGACAAGCATTTGTGTATTTGGAGCTAGCCCCGAAGTTTTGGAAAACAAGATGAGGGAAGGGAAGTGAAGGTACCCAGGCAGGTACCTCGGTCCCAAATTGGGCAAAGTTGTCAGGTACCTACGCTGAAGCGATCTGAGGGCAGGATCCCAAAGTAAATCTGTATGTGGAGGTAGCCACAAAGTTCTAACAACCAAGATAAGCGGGAGGCAAGAGAAGCCTTTTCGCATGCACCTCCATCCCAAATTGGGCAAAGTTCTCAGGTACCTAGCCTGAAGGGTTCTGTGGACCGAATTCACAAGTCCCTCTCTCTCTGGAAGAGGCCAAAACATTTCAGAAAGTATGCCTGGGAGGAGGAACGGGTAGCTACTGGGCATGCACATAATTCGCAATTTGGCCAAAATTCAGGTAGCTACCCCAGACGGGTACGCTGCTTTTCTCCAGAACAGCCGCAGGGAGGCAAAACGTTTTCCTAAGTACAATCTGGCGGAGGCAAAAATATGCTACCAGGCATGTACCAACCTCCAAAGTAGCCCAAATTCTCTGTTACCTAGCCCAGGGGAATCCGAGTTTAGGATCCCCAAAGAAAAAATCTCTGTTGGAGAAAGCCAAATCTTTTGAAGAAGCATGCCGAGGTGAGAAGGCAAGGGTAGCTACCAGGCATACAGTTATGCATAAACTTGGCCAAACTTGTGGTGTCCCTACCCTGAAGGGCTTTGCAGCTGGTACCCAGAGCTAAATGTGTCTCAGGCAGAATCCCATACATTTTGAGAAGCTTTTGTGGAGGAAGCGATGGTTGCTAGCAGGCATGCAGCTACGTCCAAAGTAGGGCCAAAGTTGAGAGAGACGTAACGTGGAGGGGTTTTCAGCTGGTATTGATAAGCAGTTGTTTATTTGGAGCTAGCCCAGAAGTTTTGGAAAACAAGATGAGCGAAGGGAAGTGAAGGTACCCAGGCAGGTACCACGGTCCCAAATTGGGCAAAGTTGTCAGGTACCTAGCCTGAAGCGATTCGAGGGCAGGATCCCAAAGTAAATCTGTATGTGGAGGTAGCCACAAGGTTTTGGTAACCAAGATAAGCGGGAGGCAAGAGAAGCCTCTTGGCATGCACCTCCGTCGAAAATTGGCCCTAGTTCTTGGGTTACTAGCCTGAAGGGTTCTGCGGTGAGAATTCACAAGTCCCTCTCTCTCTCGAAGAGGCCAAAACATTTCAGAAAGTATGCCTGGGAGGAGGAACGGGTAGCTACTGGGCATGCACATAATCCCCAATTTGGCCAAAATTCCTGTAGCTACCCCAGACGGGTACGCTGCTTTTGTCCAGAACTGCCGCAGGGAGGCGAAACTTTTTCAAAAGTACAATGTGGCGGAGGCAAAGGTTGCTAGCGGGCATGTAAAAACCTCCAAACTATCCCAAATTCTCTGTTACCTAGCCCAGAGGAATCCGAGTTTAGGATCCCCAAAGAAAAAAATCTCTGTTGGAGAAAGCCAAATCTTTTGCAGAAGCATGCCAAGGTGAGAAGGCAAGGGTAGCTACCAGGCATACAGTTATGCATAAACTTGGCCAAACTTGTGGTGTCCCTACCCTGAAGGGCTTTGCAGCTGGTCCCCAGAGCTAAATGTTTCTCAGGCAGAATTGCATACATTTTGAGAAACTTTTGTGGAGGAAACGATGGTTGCTAGCAGGCATACAGCTACGTCCAAAGTAGGGCCAAGGTTGACAGAGACGTAACGTGGAGGGGTCTTCAGCTGGTATTGACAATCAGTTGTGTATTTGGAGCTAGCCCAGAAGTTTTGGAAAACAAGATGAGGGAAGGGAAGTGAAGGTACCCAGGCAGGTACCTCCGTCGGAAATTGGGCAAAGTTGTCAGGTACCTAGCCTGAAGCGATCTGAGGGCAGGATCCCAAAGTAAATCTGTATGTGGAGGTAGCCACAAGGTTTTGGTAACCAAGATAAGCGGGAGGCAAGAGAAGCCTCTTGGCATGCACCTCCGTCGAAAATTGGCCCAAGTTCTCAGGTACCTAGCCAGAAGGGTTCTGCGGACCGAATCCACAAGTCCCTCTCTCTCTGGAAGAGGCCCAAAACATTTCAGAAAGTATGCCTGGGAGGAGGAACAGAGAGCTACTGGGCATGTGCATAATTCCCAATTTGGCCAAAATTCCTGTAGCTACCCCAGACGGGTACACTGCTTTTATCCAGAACCTCTGCAGGGAGGCGAAACGTTTTCCTAAGTACCATCTGGCGGAGGCATAGTATGCTACCGGGCACATACCAACCTCCAAATTAGCCCAAATTCTATGTTACCTAGCCCAGAGGAATCCGAGTTTAGGATCCCCAAAGAAAAAATCTCTGTTGGAGGAATCCAAATCTTTTCTCTAGAAGCATGCCGAGGTGAGAAGGCAAGGGTAGCTACCAGGCATACACTTCCCTTTAAACTTGGCCAAATTTGTGGTGTCCCTACCCTGAAGGGCTTTGCAGCTGGTACCCAGAGCTAAATGTGTCTCAGGCAGAATCCCATACATTTTGAGAAGCTTTTGTGGAGGAAGCAAAGGTAGCTAGCATGCATGCAGCTACGTCCAAAGTAGGGCCAAAGTTGAGAGAGACGTAACGTGGAGGGGTCTTCAGCTGCTATTGACAAGCAGTTGTTAATTTGGAGCTAGCCCCAAAGTTTTGGAAAACAAGATGAGGGAAGGGAAGTGAAGGTACCCAGGCAGGTACCTCCGTCGGAAATTGGGCAAAGTTGTCAGGTACCTAGCCTGAAGCGATCTGAGGGCAGGATCCCAAAGTAAATCTGTATGTGGAGGTAGCCACAAGGTTTTGGCAAACCAGATCAGCCAGAGGCAACAGAAGCCTCTTGGCATGCACCTCCATTGAAAATAGGCCCAAGTTCTCAGGTACCCAGCTTGTAGGATTCTGCGGACCGAATCCACAAGTCCCTCTCTCTCTGGAAGAGGCCAAAACATTTCAGAAAGTATGCCTGGGAGGAGGAACGGGTAGCTACTGGGCATGCACATAATTCCCAATTTGGCCAAAATTTAGGTAGCTACCCCAGACGGGTACGCTGCTTTTGTCCAGAACAGCCGCAGGGAGGCGAAACGTTTTCAAAAGTACAATGTGGCAGAGGGAAAGGTAGCTAGCGGGCATGTACCAATGTCTAAATTAGCCAAAATTCTGTTACCTAGCCCAGGGGAATCCGAGTTTAGGATCCCCAAAGAAAAAATCTCTGTTGGAGGCTACAGATAAGGGGGAGTTAACCTTGCCAGATCAATCAGGGCTAGCCTTGGGGTTCTCCGTGAGATCCTTCTCCTGCATTGCTTGTATGCAGGCTGGTTTTTGAACAGATGCAGCCAAGTGGGAGAACCCTGAGGTCTTCATGAGAAGGGATTGTCCTCTTTCTTGTGGGTCTATTCCACTGACCCGATAGGCAGGTAAAATGAATCTATGCCCCTAACCCAATAGGCAGTTAATATGTTTATTTAACGTATAAATGCTATCGCAGGTATTCCTCACCAAAGTGAAGGTGAAGGTGCAGAGCTTACCAAGGAGGTGTCCCTGTCTTGGTGGAGAAGGAGCACAGAACATCGACTGCCTCTTGTAGGTTTTCAATTTTTCTTCTCCCCCCCAACCCCCCAGCTCTCCCTTTTTTCCTCACTCTAGGGTTTTGCTGTCATTAACTTCTTTACCACTACCTCCTAACACTTTTATATCCTAAGCTTATCTGTCCCACCCTGGGATGACAATGAGCATATTTTGGGCAAAAAGTTGCGAATTATAGTCTTCTATGTTTAGTATGTACTTCCTTAATCTCATTATCTCCTTAAGAGTTAACTTTAATGTTTATTTTATAAGGAGTGAAGAAAAAGGTTTCACTTTGGGCACCGCAGACTTCAAGATTCTGTTCTGATGCCCAAAGAGGGTTTGGCACAGCCTGGGTATGCTGCTTTTGTTCAGAACTAAGGCATGTAGGCCCAACTTTTCCAGTGTGCTCCAGGCACCTGTCAGGACCCCCTGAGGCAGGACAGCCCAGCCGTGAGCTTGAGAGAGCTGGGCCATGGACGTCCTGGCTGCGGAGCTTCTCAGGGGCAGAGGTATGGTGGAACCAAAAGAGAGTGTTCATCTCCAGGGGAAAGAGAGAGAAGTCCGCCCTGTGGCACTTGGGGACTCCTGGACTCGCACATGCAGCACCTCGCTCAGGACCAAGCATGGGGACGCAGCTCCTTGGGAAGCCAAGGACAGGGACCGTGACCACATGGCAGCCCTGTGCTGTGAGGGGCAGTGCATATTGTGACCCGGAGTGGTGCTAGGCAACCGCCATGTCCCAGTGCAGGGCTGACAGGCACAGCCTCAGTCACCCCCAAGGCAGAGCTGGCCCCAGCCCAGACGTGCGGCTCCCAACAGGGTCCTGGGGCACCAGTGCAGGTGGGCTCGAGCTGGATGGTCTTTAAGGTCCCTTCCAACCCCAGGCATTGTAGGATTCTATGAGGGAGGCAGTGCACAGGGAAAATGGGGTGGGGTGCTGATGTCTGAAAAAAGCAAAGAAACAACAAAACTAAGAGGAGGATTCAAACTAACAAAAGTGGTAGGATTGAAGGAAAGACCAAAGAAAGAAAAGGTCATAATGAAAAGAAACAACCAGACAAAACAAAATCAAACAAAAACTCTCCATTCCATTGCTGCAGGGTTGGGAACGTACACCGATGGACACAAAGGAATTAGAGCAACAGCCTTGGAGGAGTTTGAGGCAGCAAGCCGAGGTTTCAGCTGTGTTCAGAGAATGCCAAAAGGAAAGGCTCGAAGAGATGCTTGGAAAGAGCCTTAAGGGTCAAACAGGAGCAGACCTCAACAAATGGAGAAAAAAGTGGGGACCCTCCGTGCAATTTGAGGTAATCCGTGAGAGCTACAGGACATGCAGACACAGGCAGGTAACAAATACCAGACAGGTAAGCTGCTTTTCCAGAAGTAATGCAGGTAAGGCAAAATTTTCCCAAAGTACAATGTGGTGGAGGCAAAGGTAGCTAGCGGGCATGTAAAAACCTCCAAAGTAGCCAGAATTCTCTGTTACCTAGCCCAGAGGGATCCGGGTTTAGGATCCTCAAACAAAAAAATCTCTTTTGGAGAAAGCCAAACCTTTTTTTTAGAAGCATGCCGAGGTGAGAAGGCAAGGGTAGCTACCAGGCATACACTTCCCTGTAAACTTGACCAAATTTGTGGTGTCCCTACCCTGAAGGGCTTTGCAGCTGGTCCCCAGAGCTAAAAGTGTCTCAGGCAGAATCCCATACATTTTGAGAAACTTTTGTGGAGGAAGCGATGGTAGCTAACACACATGCAGCTACGTCCAAAGTAGGGCCAAAGTTGAGAGAGACGTAACGTGGAGGGGTCTTCAGCTGGTATTGACAAGCAGTTGTTTATTTGGAGCTAGCCCAGAAGTTTTGGAAAACAAGATGAGGGAAGTGAAGTGAAGGTACCCAGGCAGGTACCTCTGTCGGAAATTGGGCAAAGTTGTCAGGTACCTAGCCTGAAGCGATCTGAGGAGAGGATCCCAAAGTAAATCTGTATGTGGAGGTAGCCACAAGGTTTTGGCAACCAAGATAAGCGGGAGGTAAGAGAAGCCTTTTCGCATGCACCTCCGTCGAAAATTGGCCCAAGTTCTCGGGTACCTGGCCTGAAGGGTTCTGCGGACCGAATCCACAAGTCCCTCTCTCTCTGGAAGAGGCCAAAACATTTCAGAAAGTATGCCTGGGAGGAGGAACGGGTAGCTACTGGGCATGCACATAATTCCCAATTTGGACAAAATTCCTGTAGCTACCCCAGACGGGTACGCTGCTTTTGTCCAGAACAGCCGCAGGGAGGCGAAACGTTTTCCTAAGTACCATCTGGCGGAGGCAAAGTATTCTACTGGGCATGTACCAACCTCCAAAGTAGCCCAAATTCTCTGTTACCTAGCCCAGAGGTATCCGAGTTTAGGATCCCCAAAGAAAAAATCTCTGTTGGAGGAAGCCAAATCTTTTTTCTAGAAGCATGCCAAGGTGAGAAGGCAAGGGTAGCTACCAGGCATACAGTTATGCATAAACTTGGCCAAACTTGTGGTGTCCCTACCCTGAAGGGCTTTGCAGCTGGTACCCAGAGCTAAATGTGTCTCAGGCAGAATCCCATACATTTTGAGAACCTCTTGTGGAGGAAGCGATGGTTGCTAGCAGGCATGCAGCTACGTCCAAAGTAGGGCCAAAGTTGAGAGAGACGTAACGTGGAGGGGTCTTCAGCTGGTATTGACAAGCACTTGTTTATTTGGAGCTAGCCCAGAAGTTTTGGAAAACAAGATGAGGGAAGGGAAGTGAAGGTACCCAGGCAGGTACCTCTGTCGGAAATTGGGCAAAGTTGTCAGGTACCTAGCCTGAAGCGATCTGAGGGCAGGATCCCAAAGTAAATCTGTATGTGGAGGTAGCCACAAGGTTTTGGTAACCAAGATAAGCGGGAGGCAAGAGAAGCCTCTTGGCATGCACCTCCGTCGAAAATTGGCCCAAGTTCTCGGGTACCTGGCCTGAAGGGTTCTGCGGACCGAATCCACAAGTCCCTCTCTCTCTGGAAGAGGCCAAAACATTTCAGAAAGTATGCCTGGGAGGAGGAACGGGTAGCTACTGGGCATGCAGATAATTCCCAATTTGGCCAAAATTCCTGTAGCTACCCCAGAAGGGTACGCTGCTTTTGTCGAGAAGTGCCGCAGGGAGGCAAAACTTTTTCAAAAGTACAATGTGGTAGAGGCAAAGGTAGCTAGCGGGTATGTACCAACGTCCAAATTAGCCCAAATTCTCTGTTACCTAGCCCAGGGGAATCCGAGTTTAGGATCCCCAAAGAAAAAATCTCTGTTGGAGGAATCCAAATCTTTTCTCTAGAAGCATGCCGAGGTGAGAAGGCAAGGGTAGCTACCAGGCATACAGTTATGCATAAACTTGGCCAAACTTGTGGTGTCCGTACCCTGAAGGGCTTTGCAGCTGGTACCCAGAGCTAAATGTGTCTCAGGCAGAATCCCATACATTTTGAGAACCTCTTGTGGAGGAAGCGATGGTTGCTAGCAGGCATGCAGCTACGTCCAAAGTAGGGCCAAAGTTGAGAGAGACGTAACGTGGAGGGGTCTTCAGCTGGTATTGACAAGCACTTGTTTATTTGGAGCTAGCCCAGAAGTTTTGGAAAACAAGATGAGGGAAGGGAAGTGAAGGTACCCAGGCAGGTACCTCGGTCCCAAATTGGGCAAAGTTGTCAGGTACCTAGCCTGAAGCGATTCGAGGGCAGGATCCCAAAGTAAATCTGTATGTGGAGGTAGCCACAAGGTTTTGGCAAACCAGATCAGGCAGAGGCAAGAGAAGCCTCTTGGCATGCACCTCCGTCGAAAATTGGCCCAAGATCTCAGGTACCTATCCTGAAGGGTTCTGCGGTGAGAATCCACAAGTCCCTCTCTCTCTGGAAGAGGCCAAAACATTTCAGAAAGTATGCCTGGGAGGAGGAACGGGTAGCTACTGGGCATGCACATAATTCCCAATTTGGCCAAAATTCAGGTAGCTACCCCAGACGGGTATGCTGCTTTTGTCCAGAACTGCCGCAGGGAGGCAAAACTTTTTCAAAAGTACACTCTGGCGGAAGCAAAGTATGCTACCGGCCATGTACCAACTTCCAAATTAGCCCAAATTCTCTGTTACCTAGCCCAGAGGTATCCGAGTTTAGGATGCCCAAAGAAAAAATCTCTGTTGGAGTAAGCCAAATCTTTTTTCTAGAGGTATGCCAAGGTGAGAAGGCAAGGGTAGCTACCAGGCATACAGTTATGCATAAAGTTGTCCAAACTTGTGGTGTCCCTACCCTGAAGGGCTTTGCAGCTGGTACCCAGAGCTAAATGTGTGTCAGGCAGAATCCCATACATTTTGAGAAACTTTTGTGGAGGAAGCAGAGGTCGCTAGCAGGCATGCAGTTACGTCCAAAGTAGGGCCAAAGTTGAGAGAGACGTAACGTGGAGGGGTCTTCAGCTGGTATTGACAAGCAGTTGTTTATTTGAGCTAGCCCAGAAGTTTTGGAAAACAAGATGAGGGAAGGGAAGTGAAGTGAAGGTACCCAGGCAGGTACCTCCGTCGGAAATTGGGCAAAGTTGTCAGGTACCTAGCCTGAAGCGATCTGAGGGCAGGATCCCAAAGTAAATCTGTATGTGGAGGTAGCCACATAGTTTTGGCAACCAAGATAAGCGGGAGGCAAGAGAAGCCTCTTGGCATGCACCTCCGTCGAAAATTGGCCCAAGATCTCAGGTACCTAGCCTGAAGGGTTCTGCGGACCGAATCCACAAGTCTCTCTCTCTCTGGAAGAGGCCCAAAACATTTCAGAAAGTATGCCTGGGAGGAGGAACGGGTAGCTACTGGGCATGCACATAATTCCCAATTTGTCCAAAATTCAGGTAGCTACCCCAGATGGGTACGCTGCTTCTGTCCAGAACTGCTGCAGGGAGGCTAAACTTTTTCAAAAGTACAGTCTGGCGGAGGCAAAGTATGCTACCGGGCATGTACCAACCTCCAAAGTAGCCCAAATTCTCTGTTACCTAGCCCAGAGTTATCCGAGTTTACGATCCCGAAAGGAAAAATCTCTGTTGGAGGTAGCCAAAAATTTTGCAGAAGAATGCCGAGGTGAGAAGGCAAGGGTAGCTACCAGGCATACACTTCCCTCTAAACTTGGCCAAACTTGTGGTGTCCCTACCCTGAAGGGCTTTGCAGCTGGTCCCCAGAGCTAAATGTGTCTCAGGCAGAATCCCATACATTTTGAGAAACTCTTGTGGAGGAAGCAGAGGTAGCTAGCAGGCATGCAGCTACGTCCAAAGTAGGGCCAAAGTTGAGAGAGACGTAACGTGGAGGGGTCTTCAGCTGGTATTGACAAGCAGTTGTGTATTTGGAGCTAGCCCAGAAGTTTTGGAAAAGAAGATGAGCGAAGGGAAGTGAAGGTACCCAGGCAGGTACCTCTGTCGGAAATTGGGCAAAGTTGTCAGGTACCTAGCCTGAAGCGATCTGAGGGCAGGATCCCAAAGTAAATCTGTATGTGGAGGTAGCCACAAAGTTTTGGCAACCAAGATAAGCGGGAGGCAAGAGAAGCCTCTTGGCATGCACCTCCGTCGAAAATTGGCCCAAGTTCTCAGGTACCTACCCTGAAGGGTTCTGCGGACCGAATCCACAAGTCCCTCTCTCTCTGGAAGAGGCCAAAACATTTCAGAAAGTATGCCTGGGAGGAGGAACGGGTAGCTACTGGGCATGCGCATAATTCCCAATTTGTCCAAAATTCAGGTAGCTACCCCAGATGGGTACGCTGCTTCTGTCCAGAACTGCTGCAGGGAGGCTAAACTTTTTCAAAAGTACAGTCTGGCGGAGGCAAAGTATGCTACCGGGCATGTACCAACCTCCAAAGTAGCCCAAATTCTCTGTTACCTAGCCCAGAGGTATCCGAGTTTAGGATGCCCAAAGAAGAAATCTCTGTTGGAGGAAGCCAAATCTTTTTTCTAGAAGCATGCCAAGGTGAGAAGGCAAGGGTGGCTACCAGGCATACACTTCCCTGTAAACTTGACCAAACTTGTGGTGTCCCTACCCTGAAGGGCTTTGCAGCTGGTACCCAGAGCTAAATGTGTCTCAGGCAGAATTGCATACATTTTGAGAAACTTTTGTGGAGGAAACGATGGTTGCTAGCAGGCATACAGCTACGTCCAAAGTAGGGCCAAGGTTGACAGAGACGTAACGTGGAGGGGTCTTCAGCTGGTATTGACAATCAGTTGTGTATTTGGAGCTAGCCCAGAAGTTTTGGAAAACAAGATGAGCGAAGGGAAGTGAAGGTACCCAGGCAGGTACCTCCGTCGGAAATTGGGCAAAGTTGTCAGGTACCTAGCCTGAAGCGATCTGAGGGCAGGATCCCAAAGTAAATCTGTATGTGGAGGTAGCCACAAGGTTTTGGTAACCAAGATAAGCGGGAGGCAAGAGAAGCCTCTTGGCATGCACCTCCGTCGAAAATTGGCCCAAGTTCTCAGGTACCTAGCCAGAAGGGTTCTGCGGACCGAATCCACAAGTCCCTCTCTCTCTGGAAGAGGCCCAAAACATTTCAGAAAGTATGCCTGGGAGGAGGAACAGAGAGCTACTGGGCATGTGCATAATTCCCAATTTGGCCAAAATTCCTGTAGCTACCCCAGACGGGTACACTGCTTTTATCCAGAACCTCTGCAGGGAGGCGAAACGTTTTCCTAAGTACCATCTGGCGGAGGCATAGTATGCTACCGGGCACATACCAACCTCCAAATTAGCCCAAATTCTATGTTACCTAGCCCAGAGGAATCCGAGTTTAGGATCCCCAAAGAAAAAATCTCTGTTGGAGGAAGCCAAATCTTTTTTCTAGAAGCATGCCAAGGTGAGAAGGCAAGGGTAGCTACCAGGCATACACTTCCCTTTAAACTTGGCCAAATTTGTGGTGTCCCTACCCTGAAGGGCTTTGCAGCTGGTACCCAGAGCTAAATGTGTCTCAGGCAGAATCCCATACATTTTGAGAAGCTTTTGTGGAGGAAGCAAAGGTAGCTAGCATGCATGCAGCTACGTCCAAAGTAGGGCCAAAGTTGAGAGAGACGTAACGTGGAGGGGTCTTCAGCTGCTATTGACAAGCAGTTGTTAATTTGGAGCTAGCCCCAAAGTTTTGGAAAACAAGATGAGGGAAGGGAAGTGAAGGTACCCAGGCAGGTACCTCGGTCGGAAATTGGGCAAAGTTGTCAGGTACCTAGCCTGAAGCGATCTGAGGGCAGGATCCCAAAGTAAATCTGTATGTGGAGGTAGCCACAAGGTTTTGGCAAACCAGATCAGCCAGAGGCAACAGAAGCCTCTTGGCATGCACCTCCGTTGAAAATAGGCCCAAGTTCTCAGGTACCCAGCTTGTAGGATTCTGCGGACCGAATCCACAAGTCCCTCTCTCTCTGGAAGAGGCCAAAACATTTCAGAAAGTATGCCTGGGAGGAGGAACGGGTAGCTACTGGGCATGCACATAATTCCCAATTTGGCCAAAATTTAGGTAGCTACCCCAGACGGGTACGCTGCTTTTGTCCAGAACAGCCGCAGGGAGGCGAAACGTTTTCAAAAGTACAATGTGGCAGAGGGAAAGGTAGCTAGCGGGCATGTACCAATGTCTAAATTAGCCAAAATTCTGTTACCTAGCCCAGGGGAATCCGAGTTTAGGATCCCCAAAGAAAAAATCTCTGTTGGAGGCTACACATAAGGGGGAGTTAACCTTGCCAGATCAATCAGGGCTAGCCTTGGGGTTCTCCGTGAGATCCTTCTCCTGCATTGCTTGTATGCAGGCTGGTTTTTGAACAGATGCAGCCAAGTGGGAGAACCCTGAGGTCTTCATGAGAAGGGATTGTCCTCTTTCTTGTGGGTCTATTCCACTGACCCGATAGGCAGGTAAAATGAATCTATGCCCCTAACCCAATAGGCAGTTAATATGTTTATTTAACGTATAAATGCTATCGCAGGTATTCCTCACCAAAGTGAAGGTGAAGGTGCAGAGCTTACCAAGGAGGTGTCCCTGTCTTGGTGGAGAAGGAGCACAGAACATCGACTGCCTCTTGTAGGTTTTCAATTTTTCTTCTCCCCCCCAACCCCCCAGCTCTCCCTTTTTTCCTCACTCTAGGGTTTTGCTGTCATTAACTTCTTTACCACTACCTCCTAACACTTTTATATCCTAAGCTTATCTGTCCCACCCTGGGATGACAATGAGCATATTTTGGGCAAAAAGTTGCGAATTATAGTCTTCTATGTTTAGTATGTACTTCCTTAATCTCATTATCTCCTTAAGAGTTAACTTTAATGTTTATTTTATAAGGAGTGAAGAAAAAGGTTTCACTTTGGGCACCGCAGACTTCAAGATTCTGTTCTGATGCCCAAAGAGGGTTTGGCACAGCCTGGGTATGCTGCTTTTGTTCAGAACTAAGGCATGTAGGCCCAACTTTTCCAGTGTGCTCCAGGCACCTGTCAGGACCCCCTGGGGCAGGACGGCCCAGCCGTGAGCTTGAGAGAGCTGGGCCATGGACGTCCTGGCTGCGGAGCTTCTCAGGGGCAGAGGTATGGTGGAACCAAAAGAGAGTGTTCATCTCCAGGGGAAAGAGAGAGAAGTCCACCCTGTGGCACTTGGGGACTCCTGGACTCGCACATGCAGCACCTCGCTCAGGACCAAGCATGGGGACGCAGCTCCTTGGGAAGCCAAGGACAGGGACCGTGACCACATGGCAGCCCTGTGCTGTGAGGGGCAGTGCATATTGTGACCCAGAGTGGTGCTAGGCAACCGCCATGTCCCAGTGCAGGGCTGACAGGCACAGCCTCAGTCACCCCCAAGGCAGAGCTGGCCCCAGCCCAGACGTGCGGCTCCCAACAGCGTCCTGGGGCACCAGTGCAGGTGGGCTCGAGCTGGATGGTCTTTAAGGTCCCTTCCAACCCCAGGCATTGTAGGATTCTATGAGGGAGGCAGTGCACAGGGAAAATGGGGTGGGGTGCTGATGTCTGAAAAAAGCAAAGAAACAACAAAACTAAGAGGAGGATTCAAACTAACAAAAGTGGTAGGATTGAAGGAAAGACCAAAGAAAGAAAAGGTCATAATGAAAAGAAACAACCAGACAAAACAAAATCAAACAAAAACTCTCCATTCCATTGCTGCAGGGTTGGGAACGTACACGGATGGACACAAAGGAATTAGAGCAACAGCCTTGGAGGAGTTTGAGGCAGCAAGCCGAGGTTTCAGCTGTGTTCAGAGAATGCCAAAAGGAAAGGCTCGAAGAGATGCTTGGAAAGAGCCTTAAGGGTCAAACAGGAGCAGACCTCAACAAATGGAGAAAAAAGTGGGGAACCTCCGTGCAATTTGAGGTAATCCGTGAGAGCTACAGGACATGCAGACACAGGCAGGTAACAAATACCAGACAGGTAAGCTGCTTTTCCAGAAGTAATGCAGGTAAGGCAAAATTTTCCCAAAGTACAATGTGGTGGAGGCAAAGGTAGCTAGCGGGCATGTAAAAACCTCCAAAGTAGCCAGAATTCTCTGTTACCTAGCCCAGAGGGATCCGGGTTTAGGATCCTCAAACAAAAAAATCTCTTTTGGAGAAAGCCAAACCTTTTTTTTAGAAGCATGCCGAGGTGAGAAGGCAAGGGTAGCTACCAGGCATACACTTCCCTTTAATCTTGACCAAATTTGTGGTGTCCCTACCCTGAAGGGCTTTGCAGCTGGTCCCCAGAGCTAAAAGTGTCTCAGGCAGAATCCCATACATTTTGAGAAACTTTTGTGGAGGAAGCGATGGTAGCTAACACACATGCAGCTACGTCCAAAGTAGGGCCAAAGTTGAGAGAGACGTAACGTGGAGGGGTCTTCAGCTGGTATTGACAAGCAGTTGTTTATTTGGAGCTAGCCCAGAAGTTTTGGAAAACAAGATGAGGGAAGTGAAGTGAAGGTACCCAGGCAGGTACCTCTGTCGGAAATTGGGCAAAGTTGTCAGGTACCTAGCCTGAAGCGATCTGAGGAGAGGATCCCAAAGTAAATCTGTATGTGGAGGTAGCCACAAGGTTTTGGCAACCAAGATAAGCGGGAGGTAAGAGAAGCCTTTTCGCATGCACCTCCGTCGAAAATTGGCCCAAGTTCTCGGGTACCTGGCCTGAAGGGTTCTGCGGACCGAATCCACAAGTCCCTCTCTCTCTGGAAGAGGCCAAAACATTTCAGAAAGTATGCCTGGGAGGAGGAACGGGTAGCTACTGGGCATGCACATAATTCCCAATTTGGACAAAATTCCTGTAGCTACCCCAGACGGGTACGCTGCTTTTGTCCAGAACAGCCGCAGGGAGGCGAAACGTTTTCCTAAGTACCATCTGGCGGAGGCAAAGTATTCTACTGGGCATGTACCAACCTCCAAAGTAGCCCAAATTCTCTGTTACCTAGCCCAGAGGTATCCGAGTTTAGGATCCCCAAAGAAAAAATCTCTGTTGGAGGAAGCCAAATCTTTTTTCTAGAAGCATGCCAAGGTGAGAAGGCAAGGGTAGCTACCAGGCATACACTTCCCTCTAAACTTGGCCAAACTTGTGGTGTCCCTACCCTGAAGGGCTTTGCAGCTGGTACCCAGAGCTAAATGTGTCTCAGGCAGAATCCCATACATTTTGAGAACCTCTTGTGGAGGAAGCGATGGTTGCTAGCAGGCATGCAGCTACGTCCAAAGTAGGGCCAAAGTTGAGAGAGACGTAACGTGGAGGGGTCTTCAGCTGGTATTGACAAGCACTTGTTTATTTGGAGCTAGCCCAGAAGTTTTGGAAAACAAGATGAGGGAAGGGAAGTGAAGGTACCCAGGCAGGTACCTCTGTCGGAAATTGGGCAAAGTTGTCAGGTACCTAGCCTGAAGCGATCTGAGGGCAGGATCCCAAAGTAAATCTGTATGTGGAGGTAGCCACAAGGTTTTGGTAACCAAGATAAGCGGGAGGCAAGAGAAGCCTCTTGGCATGCACCTCCGTCGAAAATTGGCCCAAGTTCTCGGGTACCTGGCCTGAAGGGTTCTGCGGTGAGAATCCACAAGTCCCTCTCTCTCTGGAAGAGGCCAAAACATTTCAGAAAGTATGCCTGGGAGGAGGAACGGGTAGCTACTGGGCATGCAGATAATTCCCAATTTGGCCAAAATTCCTGTAGCTACCCCAGAAGGGTACGCTGCTTTTGTCGAGAAGTGCCGCAGGGAGGCAAAACTTTTTCAAAAGTACAATGTGGTAGAGGCAAAGGTAGCTAGCGGGTATGTACCAACGTCCAAATTAGCCCAAATTCTCTGTTACCTAGCCCAGGGGAATCCGAGTTTAGGATCCCCAAAGAAAAAATCTCTGTTGGAGGAATCCAAATCTTTTCTCTAGAAGCATGCCGAGGTGAGAAGGCAAGGGTAGCTACCAGGCATACAGTTATGCATAAACTTGGCCAAACTTGTGGTGTCCGTACCCTGAAGGGCTTTGCAGCTGGTACCCAGAGCTAAATGTGTCTCAGGCAGAATCCCATACATTTTGAGAACCTCTTGTGGAGGAAGCGATGGTTGCTAGCAGGCATGCAGCTACGTCCAAAGTAGGGCCAAAGTTGAGAGAGACGTAACGTGGAGGGGTCTTCAGCTGGTATTGACAAGCACTTGTTTATTTGGAGCTAGCCCAGAAGTTTTGGAAAACAAGATGAGGGAAGGGAAGTGAAGGTACCCAGGCAGGTACCTCGGTCCCAAATTGGGCAAAGTTGTCAGGTACCTAGCCTGAAGCGATTCGAGGGCAGGATCCCAAAGTAAATCTGTATGTGGAGGTAGCCACAAGGTTTTGGCAAACCAGATCAGGCAAAGGCAAGAGAAGCCTCTTGGCATGCACCTTCGTCGAAAATTGGCCCAAGATCTCAGGTACCTATCCTGAAGGGTTCTGCGGTGAGAATCCACAAGTCCCTCTCTCTCTGGAAGAGGCCAAAACATTTCAGAAAGTATGCCTGGGAGGAGGAACGGGTAGCTACTGGGCATGCACATAATTCCCAATTTGGCCAAAATTCAGGTAGCTACCCCAGACGGGTATGCTGCTTTTGTCCAGAACTGCCGCAGGGAGGCAAAACTTTTTCAAAAGTACAGTCTGGCGGAAGCAAAGTATGCTACCGGCCATGTACCAACTTCCAAATTAGCCCAAATTCTCTGTTACCTAGCCCAGAGGTATCCGAGTTTAGGATGCCCAAAGAAAAAATCTCTGTTGGAGTAAGCCAAATCTTTTTTCTAGAGGTATGCCAAGGTGAGAAGGCAAGGGTAGCTACCAGGCATACAGTTATGCATAAAGTTGTCCAAACTTGTGGTGTCCCTACCCTGAAGGGCTTTGCAGCTGGTACCCAGAGCTAAATGTGTGTCAGGCAGAATCCCATACATTTTGAGAAACTTTTGTGGAGGAAGCAGAGGTCGCTAGCAGGCATGCAGTTACGTCCAAAGTAGGGCCAAAGTTGAGAGAGACGTAACGTGGAGGGGTCTTCAGCTGGTATTGACAAGCAGTTGTTTATTTGAGCTAGCCCAGAAGTTTTGGAAAACAAGATGAGGGAAGGGAAGTGAAGTGAAGGTACCCAGGCAGGTACCTCGGTCGGAAATTGGGCAAAGTTGTCAGGTACCTAGCCTGAAGCGATCTGAGGGCAGGATCCCAAAGTAAATCTGTATGTGGAGGTAGCCACATAGTTTTGGCAACCAAGATAAGCGGGAGGCAAGAGAAGCCTCTTGGCATGCACCTCCGTCGAAAATTGGCCCAAGTTCTCAGGTACCTAGCCTGAAGGGTTCTGCGGACCGAATCCACAAGTCTCTCTCTCTCTGGAAGAGGCCCAAAACATTTCAGAAAGTATGCCTGGGAGGAGGAACGGGTAGCTACTGGGCATGCACATAATTCCCAATTTGGCCAAAATTCAGGTAGCTACCCCAGATGGGTACGCTGCTTCTGTCCAGAACTGCTGCAGGGAGGCTAAACTTTTTCAAAAGTACAGTCTGGCGGAGGCAAAGTATGCTACCGGGCATGTACCAACCTCCAAAGTAGCCCAAATTCTCTGTTACCTAGCCCAGAGTTATCCGAGTTTACGATCCCGAAAGGAAAAATCTCTGTTGGAGGTAGCCAAAAATTTTGCAGAAGAATGCCGAGGTGAGAAGGCAAGGGTAGCTACCACGCATACACTTCCCTCTAAACTTGGCCAAACTTGTGGTGTCCCTACCCTGAAGGGCTTTGCAGCTGGTCCCCAGAGCTAAATGTGTCTCAGGCAGAATCCCATACATTTTGAGAAACTCTTGTGGAGGAAGCAGAGGTAGCTAGCAGGCATGCAGCTACGTCCAAAGTAGGGCCAAAGTTGAGAGAGACGTAACGTGGAGGGGTCTTCAGCTGGTATTGACAAGCAGTTGTGTATTTGGAGCTAGCCCAGAAGTTTTGGAAAAGAAGATGAGCGAAGGGAAGTGAAGGTACCCAGGCAGGTACCTCCGTCCCAAATTGGGCAAAGTTGTCAGGTACCTAGCCTGAAGCGATCTGAGGGCAGGATCCCAAAGTAAATCTGTATGTGGAGGTAGCCACAAAGTTTTGGCAACCAAGATAAGCGGGAGGCAAGAGAAGCCTCTTGGCATGCACCTCCGTCGAAAATTGGCCCAAGTTCTCAGGTACCTACCCTGAAGGGTTCTGCGGACCGAATCCACAAGTCCCTCTCTCTCTGGAAGAGGCCAAAACATTTCAGAAAGTATGCCTGGGAGGAGGAACGGGTAGCTACTGGGCATGCGCATAATTCCCAATTTGTCCAAAATTCAGGTAGCTACCCCAGATGGGTACGCTGCTTCTGTCCAGAACTGCTGCAGGGAGGCTAAACTTTTTCAAAAGTACAGTCTGGCGGAGGCAAAGTATGCTACCGGGCATGTACCAACCTCCAAAGTAGCCCAAATTCTCTGTTACCTAGCCCAGAGGTATCCGAGTTTAGGATGCCCAAAGAAGAAATCTCTGTTGGAGGAAGCCAAATCTTTTTTCTAGAAGCATGCCAAGGTGAGAAGGCAAGGGTGGCTACCAGGCATACACTTCCCTGTAAACTTGACCAAACTTGTGGTGTCCCTACCCTGAAGGGCTTTGCAGCTGGTACCCAGAGCTAAATGTGTCTCAGGCAGAATTGCATACATTTTGAGAAACTTTTGTGGAGGAAACGATGGTTGCTAGCAGGCATACAGCTACGTCCAAAGTAGGGCCAAGGTTGACAGAGACGTAACGTGGAGGGGTCTTCAGCTGGTATTGACAATCAGTTGTGTATTTGGAGCTAGCCCAGAAGTTTTGGAAAACAAGATGAGCGAAGGGAAGTGAAGGTACCCAGGCAGGTACCTCCGTCGGAAATTGGGCAAAGTTGTCAGGTACCTAGCCTGAAGCGATCTGAGGGCAGGATCCCAAAGTAAATCTGTATGTGGAGGTAGCCACAAGGTTTTGGTAACCAAGATAAGCGGGAGGCAAGAGAAGCCTCTTGGCATGCACCTCCGTCGAAAATTGGCCCAAGTTCTCAGGTACCTAGCCAGAAGGGTTCTGCGGACCGAATCCACAAGTCCCTCTCTCTCTGGAAGAGGCCCAAAACATTTCAGAAAGTATGCCTGGGAGGAGGAACAGAGAGCTACTGGGCATGTGCATAATTCCCAATTTGGCCAAAATTCCTGTAGCTACCCCAGACGGGTACACTGCTTTTATCCAGAACCTCTGCAGGGAGGCGAAACGTTTTCCTAAGTACCATCTGGCGGAGGCATAGTATGCTACCGGGCACATACCAACCTCCAAATTAGCCCAAATTCTATGTTACCTAGCCCAGAGGAATCCGAGTTTAGGATCCCCAAAGAAAAAATCTCTGTTGGAGGAAGCCAAATCTTTTTTCTAGAAGCATGCCAAGGTGAGAAGGCAAGGGTAGCTACCAGGCATACACTTCCCTTTAAACTTGGCCAAATTTGTGGTGTCCCTACCCTGAAGGGCTTTGCAGCTGGTACCCAGAGCTAAATGTGTCTCAGGCAGAATCCCATACATTTTGAGAAGCTTTTGTGGAGGAAGCAAAGGTAGCTAGCATGCATGCAGCTACGTCCAAAGTAGGGCCAAAGTTGAGAGAGACGTAACGTGGAGGGGTCTTCAGCTGCTATTGACAAGCAGTTGTTAATTTGGAGCTAGCCCCAAAGTTTTGGAAAACAAGATGAGGGAAGGGAAGTGAAGGTACCCAGGCAGGTACCTCGGTCGGAAATTGGGCAAAGTTGTCAGGTACCTAGCCTGAAGCGATCTGAGGGCAGGATCCCAAAGTAAATCTGTATGTGGAGGTAGCCACAAGGTTTTGGCAAACCAGATCAGCCAGAGGCAACAGAAGCCTCTTGGCATGCACCTCCGTTGAAAATAGGCCCAAGTTCTCAGGTACCCAGCTTGTAGGATTCTGCGGACCGAATCCACAAGTCCCTCTCTCTCTGGAAGAGGCCAAAACATTTCAGAAAGTATGCCTGGGAGGAGGAACGGGTAGCTACTGGGCATGCACATAATTCCCAATTTGGCCAAAATTTAGGTAGCTACCCCAGACGGGTACGCTGCTTTTGTCCAGAACAGCCGCAGGGAGGCGAAACGTTTTCAAAAGTACAATGTGGCAGAGGGAAAGGTAGCTAGCGGGCATGTACCAATGTCTAAATTAGCCAAAATTCTGTTACCTAGCCCAGGGGAATCCGAGTTTAGGATCCCCAAAGAAAAAATCTCTGTTGGAGGCTACACATAAGGGGGAGTTAACCTTGCCAGATCAATCAGGGCTAGCCTTGGGGTTCTCCGTGAGATCCTTCTCCTGCATTGCTTGTATGCAGGCTGGTTTTTGAACAGATGCAGCCAAGTGGGAGAACCCTGAGGTCTTCATGAGAAGGGATTGTCCTCTTTCTTGTGGGTCTATTCCACTGACCCGATAGGCAGGTAAAATGAATCTATGCCCCTAACCCAATAGGCAGTTAATATGTTTATTTAACGTATAAATGCTATCGCAGGTATTCCTCACCAAAGTGAAGGTGAAGGTGCAGAGCTTACCAAGGAGGTGTCCCTGTCTTGGTGGAGAAGGAGCACAGAACATCGACTGCCTCTTGTAGGTTTTCAATTTTTCTTCTCCCCCCCAACCCCCCAGCTCTCCCTTTTTTCCTCACTCTAGGGTTTTGCTGTCATTAACTTCTTTACCACTACCTCCTAACACTTTTATATCCTAAGCTTATCTGTCCCACCCTGGGATGACAATGAGCATATTTTGGGCAAAAAGTTGCGAATTATAGTCTTCTATGTTTAGTATGTACTTCCTTAATCTCATTATCTCCTTAAGAGTTAACTTTAATGTTTATTTTATAAGGAGTGAAGAAAAAGGTTTCACTTTGGGCACCGCAGACTTCAAGATTCTGTTCTGATGCCCAAAGAGGGTTTGGCACAGCCTGGGTATGCTGCTTTTGTTCAGAACTAAGGCATGTAGGCCCAACTTTTCCAGTGTGCTCCAGGCACCTGTCAGGACCCCCTGAGGCAGGACAGCCCAGCCGTGAGCTTGAGAGAGCTGGGCCATGGACGTCCTGGCTGCGGAGCTTCTCAGGGGCAGAGGTATGGTGGAACCAAAAGAGAGTGTTCATCTCCAGGGGAAAGAGAGAGAAGTCCACCCTGTGGCACTTGGGGACTCCTGGACTCGCACATGCAGCACCTCGCTCAGGACCAAGCATGGGGACGCAGCTCCTTGGGAAGCCAAGGACAGGGACCGTGACCACATGGCAGCCCTGTGCTGTGAGGGGCAGTGCATATTGTGACCCAGAGTGGTGCTAGGCAACCGCCATGTCCCAGTGCAGGGCTGACAGGCACAGCCTCAGTCACCCCCAAGGCAGAGCTGGCCCCAGCCCAGACGTGCGGCTCCCAACAGGGTCCTGGGGCACCAGTGCAGGTGGGCTCGAGCTGGATGGTCTTTAAGGTCCCTTCCAACCCCAGGCATTGTAGGATTCTATGAGGGAGGCAGTGCACAGGGAAAATGGGGTGGGGTGCTGATGTCTGAAAAAAGCAAAGAAACAACAAAACTAAGAGGAGGATTCAAACTAACAAAAGTGGTAGGATTGAAGGAAAGACCAAAGAAAGAAAAGGTCATAATGAAAAGAAACAACCAGACAAAACAAAATCAAACAAAAACTCTCCATTCCATTGCTGCAGGGTTGGGAACGTACACGGATGGACACAAAGGAATTAGAGCAACAGCCTTGGAGGAGTTTGAGGCAGCAAGCCGAGGTTTCAGCTGTGTTCAGAGAATGCCAAAAGGAAAGGCTCGAAGAGATGCTTGGAAAGAGCCTTAAGGGTCAAACAGGAGCAGACCTCAACAAATGGAGAAAAAAGTGGGGAACCTCCGTGCAATTTGAGGTAATCCGTGAGAGCTACAGGACATGCAGACACAGGCAGGTAACAAATACCAGACAGGTAAGCTGCTTTTCCAGAAGTAATGCAGGTAAGGCAAAATTTTCCCAAAGTACAATGTGGTGGAGGCAAAGGTAGCTAGCGGGCATGTAAAAACCTCCAAAGTAGCCAGAATTCTCTGTTACCTAGCCCAGAGGGATCCGGGTTTAGGATCCTCAAACAAAAAAATCTCTTTTGGAGAAAGCCAAACCTTTTTTTTAGAAGCATGCCGAGGTGAGAAGGCAAGGGTAGCTACCAGGCATACACTTCCCTGTAAACTTGGCCAAACTTGTGGTGTCCCTACCCTGAAGGGCTTTGCAGCTGGTCCCCAGAGCTAAAAGTGTCTCAGGCAGAATCCCATACATTTTGAGAAACTTTTGTGGAGGAAGCGATGGTAGCTAACACACATGCAGCTACGTCCAAAGTAGGGCCAAAGTTGAGAGAGACGTAACGTGGAGGGGTCTTCAGCTGGTATTGACAAGCAGTTGTTTATTTGGAGCTAGCCCAGAAGTTTTGGAAAACAAGATGAGGGAAGGGAAGTGAAGGTACCCAGGCAGGTACCTCTGTCGGAAATTGGGCAAAGTTGTCAGGTACCTAGCCTGAAGCGATCTGAGGAGAGGATCCCAAAGTAAATCTGTATGTGGAGGTAGCCACAAGGTTTTGGCAACCAAGATAAGCGGGAGGTAAGAGAAGCCTTTTCGCATGCACCTCCGTCGAAAATTGGCCCAAGTTCTCGGGTACCTGGCCTGAAGGGTTCTGCGGACCGAATCCACAAGTCCCTCTCTCTCTGGAAGAGGCCAAAACATTTCAGAAAGTATGCCTGGGAGGAGGAACGGGTAGCTACTGGGCATGCACATAATTCCCAATTTGGACAAAATTCCTGTACCTACCCCAGACGGGTACGCTGCTTTTGTCCAGAGCAGCCGCAGGGAGGCGAAACGTTTTCCTAAGTACCATCTGGCGGAGGCAAAGTATTCTACTGGGCATGTACCAACCTCCAAAGTAGCCCAAATTCTCTGTTACCTAGCCCAGAGGTATCCGAGTTTAGGATCCCCAAAGAAAAAATCTCTGTTGGAGGAAGCCAAATCTTTTTTCTAGAAGCATGCCAAGGTGAGAAGGCAAGGGTAGCTACCAGGCATACAGTTATGCATAAACTTGGCCAAACTTGTGGTGTCCCTACCCTGAAGGGCTTTGCAGCTGGTACCCAGAGCTAAATGTGTCTCAGGCAGAATCCCATACATTTTGAGAACCTCTTGTGGAGGAAGCGATGGTTGCTAGCAGGCATGCAGCTACGTCCAAAGTAGGGCCAAAGTTGAGAGAGACGTAACGTGGAGGGGTCTTCAGCTGGTATTGACAAGCACTTGTTTATTTGGAGCTAGCCCAGAAGTTTTGGAAAACAAGATGAGGGAAGGGAAGTGAAGGTACCCAGGCAGGTACCTCTGTCGGAAATTGGGCAAAGTTGTCAGGTACCTAGCCTGAAGCGATCTGAGGGCAGGATCCCAAAGTAAATCTGTATGTGGAGGTAGCCACAAGGTTTTGGTAACCAAGATAAGCGGGAGGCAAGAGAAGCCTCTTGGCATGCACCTCCGTCGAAAATTGGCCCAAGTTCTCGGGTACCTGGCCTGAAGGGTTCTGCGGACCGAATCCACAAGTCCCTCTCTCTCTGGAAGAGGCCAAAACATTTCAGAAAGTATGCCTGGGAGGAGGAACGGGTAGCTACTGGGCATGCAGATAATTCCCAATTTGGCCAAAATTCAGGTAGCTACCCCAGAAGGGTACGCTGCTTTTGTCGAGAAGTGCCGCAGGGAGGCAAAACTTTTTCAAAAGTACAATGTGGTAGAGGCAAAGGTAGCTAGCGGGTATGTACCAACGTCCAAATTAGCCCAAATTCTCTGTTACCTAGCCCAGGGGAATCTGAGTTTAGGATCCCCAAAGAAAAAATCTCTGTTGGAGGAATCCAAATCTTTTCTCTAGAAGCATGCCGAGGTGAGAAGGCAAGGGTAGCTACCAGGCATACAGTTATGCATAAACTTGGCCAAACTTGTGGTGTCCGTACCCTGAAGGGCTTTGCAGCTGGTACCCAGAGCTAAATGTGTCTCAGGCAGAATCCCATACATTTTGAGAACCTCTTGTGGAGGAAGCGATGGTTGCTAGCAGGCATGCAGCTACGTCCAAAGTAGGGCCAAAGTTGAGAGAGACGTAACGTGGAGGGGTCTTCAGCTGGTATTGACAAGCACTTGTTTATTTGGAGCTAGCCCAGAAGTTTTGGAAAACAAGATGAGGGAAGGGAAGTGAAGGTACCCAGGCAGGTACCTCGGTCCCAAATTGGGCAAAGTTGTCAGGTACCTAGCCTGAAGCGATTCGAGGGCAGGATCCCAAAGTAAATCTGTATGTGGAGGTAGCCACAAGGTTTTGGCAAACCAGATCAGGCAGAGGCAAGAGAAGCCTCTTGGCATGCACCTCCGTCGAAAATTGGCCCAAGATCTCAGGTACCTATCCTGAAGGGTTCTGCGGTGAGAATCCACAAGTCCCTCTCTCTCTGGAAGAGGCCAAAACATTTCAGAAAGTATGCCTGGGAGGAGGAACGGGTAGCTACTGGGCATGCACATAATTCCCAATTTGGCCAAAATTCAGGTAGCTACCCCAGACGGGTATGCTTCTTTTGTCCAGAACTGCCGCAGGGAGGCAAAACTTTTTCAAAAGTACAGTCTGGCGGAAGCAAAGTATGCTACCGGCCATGTACCAACTTCCAAATTAGCCCAAATTCTCTGTTACCTAGCCCAGAGGTATCCGAGTTTAGGATGCCCAAAGAAAAAATCTCTGTTGGAGTAAGCCAAATATTTTTTCTAGAGGTATGCCAAGGTGAGAAGGCAAGGGTAGCTACCAGGCATACAGTTATGCATAAAGTTGTCCAAACTTGTGGTGTCCCTACCCTGAAGGGCTTTGCAGCTGGTACCCAGAGCTAAATGTGTGTCAGGCAGAATCCCATACATTTTGAGAAGCTTTTGTGGAGGAAGCAGAGGTCGCTAGCAGGCATGCAGTTACGTCCAAAGTAGGGCCAAAGTTGAGAGAGACGTAACGTGGAGGGGTCTTCAGCTGGTATTGACAAGCAGTTGTTTATTTGAGCTAGCCCAGAAGTTTTGGAAAAGAAGATGAGCGAAGGGAAGTGAAGGTACCCAGGCAGGTACCTCTGTCGGAAATTGGGCAAAGTTGTCAGGTACCTAGCCTGAAGCGATCTGAGGGCAGGATCCCAAAGTAAATCTGTATGTGGAGGTAGGCTCAAGGTTTTGGCAAACCAGATCAGGCAGAGGCAAGAGAAGCCTCTTGGCATGCACCTCCGTCGAAAATTGGCCCAAGTTCTCAGGTACCTATCCTGAAGGGTTCTGCGGACCGAATCCACAAGTCCCTCTCTCTCTGGAAGAGGCCCAAAACATTTCAGAAAGTATGCCTGGGAGGAGGAACGGGTAGCTACTGGGCATGCACATAATTCCCAATTTGGCCAAAATTCAGGTAGCTACCCCAGAGGGGTACGGTGCTTTTGTCCAGAACAGCCGCAGGGAGGCGAAACGTTTTCCTAAGTACAATCTGGCGGAGGCAAAGTATGCTACCGGGCATGTACCAACCTCCAAAGTAGCCCAAATTCTCTGTTACCTAGCCCAGGGGAATCCGAGTTTAGGATCCCCAAAGAAAAAATCTCTGTTGGAGGAAGCCAAATCTTTTTTCTAGAAGCATGCCGAGGTGAGAAGGCAAGGGTAGCTACCAGGCATACAGTTATGCATAAACTTGGCCAAACTTGTGGTGTCCCTACCCTGAAGGGCTTTGCAGCTGGTACCCAGAGCTAAATGCTTCTCAGGCAGAACCCCATACGTTTTGAGAAGCTCTTGGGGAGGAAGCAAAGGTAGCTAGCAGGCATGCAGCTACGTCCAAAGTAGGGCCAAAGTTGAGAGAGACGTAACGTGGAGGGGTCTTCAGCTGGTATTGACAAGCAGTTGTGTATTTGGAGCTAGCCCAGAAGTTTTGGAAAACAAGATGAGCAAAGGGAAGTGAAGTTACCCAGGCAGGTACCTCCGTCCCGAATTGGGCTAAGTTGTCAGGTACCTAGCCTGAAGCGATCTGAGGGCAGGATCCGAAAGTAAATCTGTATGTGGAGGTAGCCACAAGGTTTTGGCAAACCAGATCAGGCAGAGGCAAGAGAAGCCTCTTGGCATGCACCTCCGTCGAAAATTGGCCCAAGTTCTCAGGTACCTAGCCAGAAGGGTTCTGCGGACCAAATCCACAAGTCCCTCTCTCTCTGGAAGAGGCCAAAACATTTCAGAAAGTATGCCTGGGAGGAGGAACGGGTAGCTACTGGGCATGCACATAATTCCCAATTTGGACAAAATTCCTGTACCTACCCCAGATGGGTACGCTGCTTTTGTCCAGAACTTCCGCAGGTAGGCAAAACTTTTTCAAAAGTACAATGTGGCAGAGGCAAAGTATTCTATCGGGCATGTACCAACCTCCAAAGTAGCCCAAATTCTCTGTTACCTAGGCCAGGGGAATCCGAGTTTAGGATCCCCAAAGAAAAAATCTCTGTTGGAGGAAGCCAAATCTTTTTTCTAGAAGCATGCCAAGGTGAGAAGGCAAGGGTAGCTACCAGGCATACAGTTATGCATAAAGTTGGCCAAACTTGTGGTGTCCCTACCCTGAAGGGCTTTGCAGCTGGTCCCCAGAGCTAAATGTGTCTCAGGCAGAATCCCATACATTTTGAGAAGCTTTTGTGGAGGAAGCGATGGTTGCTAGCAGGCATGCAGCTACGTCCAAAGTAGGGCCAAAGTTGAGAGAGACGTAACGTGGAGGGGTTTTCAGCTGCTATTGATAAGCAGTTGTTTATTTGGAGCTAGCCCAGAAGTTTTGGAAAACAAGATGAGTGAAGGGAAGTGAAGGTACCCAGGCAGGTACCACGGTCCCAAATTGGGCAAAGTTGTCAGGTACCTAGCCTGAAGCGATTCGAGGGCAGGATCCCAAAGTAAATCTGTATGTGGAGGTAGCCACAAGGTTTTGGTAACCAAGATAAGCGGGAGGCAAGAGAAGCCTCTTGGCATGCACCTCCGTCGAAAATTGGCCCTAGTTCTTGGGTTACTAGCCTGAAGGGTTCTGCGGTGAGAATTCACAAGTCCCTCTCTCTCTCGAAGAGGCCAAAACATTTCAGAAAGTATGCCTGGGAGGAGGAACGGGTAGCTACTGGGCATGCACATAATTCCCAATTTGGCCAAAATTCCTGTAGCTACCCCAGAAGGGTACGCTGCTTTTGTCCAGAACTGCCGCAGGGAGGTGAAACTTTTTCAAAAGTACAATGTGGCGGAGGCAAAGGTTGCTAGCGGGCATGTAAAAACCTCCAAACTATCCCAAATTCTCTGTTACCTAGCCCAGGGGAATCCGAGTTTAGGATCCCCAAAGAAAAAAATCTCTGTTGGAGAAAGCCAAATCTTTTGCAGAAGCATGCCGAGGTGAGAAGGCAAGGGTAGCTACCAGGCATACAGTTATGCATAAACTTGGCCAAACTTGTGGTGTCCCTACCCTGAAGGGCTTTGCAGCTGGTCCCCAGAGCTAAATGTTTCTCAGGCAGAATTGCATACATTTTGAGAAACTTTTGTGGAGGAAACGATGGTTGCTAGCAGGCATACAGCTACGTCCAAAGTAGGGCCAAAGTTGAGAGAGACGTAACGTGGAGGGGTCTTCAGCTGGTATTGACAAGCATTTGTGTATTTGGAGCTAGCCCCGAAGTTTTGGAAAACAAGATGAGGGAAGGGAAGTGAAGGTACCCAGGCAGGTACCTCCGTCGGAAATTGGGCAAAGTTGTCAGGTACCTAGCCTGAAGCGATCTGAGGGCAGGATCCCAAAGTAAATCTGTATGTGGAGGTAGCCACAAGGTTTTGGTAACCAAGATAAGCGGGAGGCAAGAGAAGCCTCTTGGCATGCACCTCCGTCGAAAATTGGCCCAAGTTCTCAGGTACCTAGCCAGAAGGGTTCTGCGGACCGAATCCACAAGTCCCTCTCTCTCTGGAAGAGGCCCAAAACATTTCAGAAAGTATGCCTGGGAGGAGGAACAGAGAGCTACTGGGCATGTGCATAATTCCCAATTTGGCCAAAATTCAGGTAGCTACCCCAGACGGGTACACTGCTTTTATCCAGAACCTCTGCAGGGAGGCGAAACGTTTTCCTAAGTACAATCTGGCGGAGGCATAGTATGCTACCGGGCACATACCAACCTCCAAATTAGCCCAAATTCTATGTTACCTAGCCCAGAGGAATCCGAGTTTAGGATCCCCAAAGAAAAAATCTCTGTTGGAGGAAGCCAAATCTTTTTTCTAGAAGCATGCCAAGGTGAGAAGGCAAGGGTAGCTACCAGGCATACACTTCCCTTTAAACTTGGCCAAATTTGTGGTGTCCCTACCCTGAAGGGCTTTGCAGCTGGTACCCAGAGCTAAATGTGTCTCAGGCAGAATCCCATACATTTTGAGAAGCTTTTGTGGAGGAAGCAAAGGTAGCTAGCATGCATGCAGCTACGTCCAAAGTAGGGCCAAAGTTGAGAGAGACGTAACGTGGAGGGGTCTTCAGCTGCTATTGACAAGCAGTTGTTAATTTGGAGCTAGCCCCAAAGTTTTGGAAAACAAGATGAGGGAAGGGAAGTGAAGGTACCCAGGCAGGTACCTCCGTCGGAAATTGGGCAAAGTTGTCAGGTACCTAGCCTGAAGCGATCTGAGGGCAGGATCCCAAAGTAAATCTGTATGTGGAGGTAGCCACAAGGTTTTGGCAAACCAGATCAGCCAGAGGCAACAGAAGCCTCTTGGCATGCACCTCCGTTGAAAATAGGCCCAAGTTCTCAGGTACCCAGCTTGTAGGATTCTGCGGACCGAATCCACAAGTCCCTCTCTCTCTGGAAGAGGCCAAAACATTTCAGAAAGTATGCCTGGGAGGAGGAACGGGTAGCTACTGGGCATGCACATAATTCCCAATTTGGCCAAAATTTAGGTAGCTACCCCAGACGGGTACGCTGCTTTTGTCCAGAACAGCCGCAGGGAGGCGAAACGTTTTCAAAAGTACAATGTGGCAGAGGGAAAGGTAGCTAGCGGGCATGTACCAATGTCTAAATTAGCCAAAATTCTGTTACCTAGCCCAGGGGAATCCGAGTTTAGGATCCCCAAAGAAAAAATCTCTGTTGGAGGCTACAGATAAGGGGGAGTTAACCTTGCCAGATCAATCAGGGCTAGCCTTGGGGTTCTCCGTGAGATCCTTCTCCTGCATTGCTTGTATGCAGGCTGGTTTTTGAACAGATGCAGCCAAGTGGGAGAACCCTGAGGTCTTCATGAGAAGGGATTGTCCTCTTTCTTGTGGGTCTATTCCACTGACCCGATAGGCAGGTAAAATGAATCTATGCCCCTAACCCAATAGGCAGTTAATATGTTTATTTAACGTATAAATGCTATCGCAGGTATTCCTCACCAAAGTGAAGGTGAAGGTGCAGAGCTTACCAAGGAGGTGTCCCTGTCTTGGTGGAGAAGGAGCACAGAACATCGACTGCCTCTTGTAGGTTTTCAATTTTTCTTCTCCCCCCCAACCCCCCAGCTCTCCCTTTTTTCCTCACTCTAGGGTTTTGCTGTCATTAACTTCTTTACCACTACCTCCTAACACTTTTATATCCTAAGCTTATCTGTCCCACCCTGGGATGACAATGAGCATATTTTGGGCAAAAAGTTGCGAATTATAGTCTTCTATGTTTAGTATGTACTTCCTTAATCTCATTATCTCCTTAAGAGTTAACTTTAATGTTTATTTTATAAGGAGTGAAGAAAAAGGTTTCACTTTGGGCACCGCAGACTTCAAGATTCTGTTCTGATGCCCAAAGAGGGTTTGGCACAGCCTGGGTATGCTGCTTTTGTTCAG
The DNA here is from genome assembly GCF_964034855.1 of Anser brachyrhynchus. Taxonomy (NCBI): domain Eukaryota; kingdom Metazoa; phylum Chordata; class Aves; order Anseriformes; family Anatidae; genus Anser; species Anser brachyrhynchus. The sequence continues at coordinate 14,886,443 of NC_137710.1, read as the reverse complement.
AACTAAGGCATGTAGGCCCAACTTTTCCAGTGTGCTCCAGGCACCTGTCAGGACCCCCTGGGGCAGGACAGCCCAGCCGTGAGCTTGAGAGAGCTGGGCCATGGACGTCCTGGCTGCGGAGCTTCTCAGGGGCAGAGGTATGGTGGAACCAAAAGAGAGTGTTCATCTCCAGGGGAAAGAGAGAGAAGTCCGCCCTGTGGCACTTGGGGACTCCTGGACTCGCACATGCAGCACCTCGCTCAGGACCAAGCATGGGGACGCAGCTCCTTGGGAAGCCAAGGACAGGGACCGTGACCACATGGCAGCCCTGTGCTGTGAGGTGCAGTGCATATTGTGACCCGGAGTGGTGCTAGGCAACCGCCATGTCCCAGTGCAGGGCTGACAGGCACAGCCTCAGTCACCCCCAAGGCAGAGCTGGCCCCAGCCCAGACGTGCGGCTCACAACAGGGTCCTGGGGCACCAGTGCAGGTGGGCTCGAGCTGGATGGTCTTTAAGGTCCCTTCCAACCCCAGGCATTGTAGGATTCTATGAGGGAGGCAGTGCACAGGGAAAATGGGGTGGGGTGCTGATGTCTGAAAAAAGCAAAGAAACAACAAAACTAAGAGGAGGATTCAAACTAACAAAAGTGGTAGGATTGAAGGAAAGACCAAAGAAAGAAAAGGTCATAATGAAAAGAAACAACCAGACAAAACAAAATGAAACAAAAACTCTCCATTCCATTGCTGCAGGGTTGGGAACGTACACCGATGGACACAAAGGAATTAGAGCAACAGCCTTGGAGGAGTTTGAGGCAGCAAGCCGAGGTTTCAGCTGTGTTCAGAGAATGCCAAAAGGAAAGGCTCGAAGAGATGCTTGGAAAGAGCCTTAAGGGTCAAACAGGAGCAGACCTCAACAAATGGAGAAAAAAGTGGGGAACCTCCGTGCAATTTGAGGTAATCCGTGAGAGCTACAGGACATGCAGACACAGGCAGGTAACAAATACCAGACAGGTAAGCTGCTTTTCCAGAAGTAATGCAGGTAAGGCAAAATTTTCCCAAAGTACAATGTGGTGGAGGCAAAGGTAGCTAGCGGGCATGTAAAAACCTCCAAAGTAGCCAGAATTCTCTGTTACCTAGCCCAGAGGGATCCGGGTTTAGGATCCTCAAACAAAAAAATCTCTTTTGGAGGAAGCCAAACCTTTTTTTTAGAAGCATGCCGAGGTGAGAAGGCAAGGGTAGCTACCAGGCATACACTTCCCTTTAAACTTGACCAAATTTGTGGTGTCCCTACCCTGAAGGGCTTTGCAGCTGGTCCCCAGAGCTAAAAGTGTCTCAGGCAGAATCCCATACATTTTGAGAAACTTTTGTGGAGGAAGCGATGGTAGCTAACACACATGCAGCTACGTCCAAAGTAGGGCCAAAGTTGAGAGAGACGTAACGTGGAGGGGTCTTCAGCTGGTATTGACAAGCAGTTGTTTATTTGGAGCTAGCCCAGAAGTTTTGGAAAACAAGATGAGGGAAGGGAAGTGAAGGTACCCAGGCAGGTACCTCCGTCGGAAATTGGGCAAAGTTGTCAGGTACCTAGCCTGAAGCGATCTGAGGAGAGGATCCCAAAGTAAATCTGTATGTGGAGGTAGCCACAAGGTTTTGGCAACCAAGATAAGCGGGAGGTAAGAGAAGCCTTTTCGCATGCACCTCCGTCGAAAATTGGCCCAAGTTCACGGGTACCTGGCCTGAAGGGTTCTGCGGACCGAATCCACAAGTCCCTCTCTCTCTGGAAGAGGCCAAAACATTTCAGAAAGTATGCCTGGGAGGAGGAATGGGTAGCTACTGGGCATGCACATAATTCCCAATTTGGACAAAATTCCTGTACCTACCCCAGACGGGTACGCTGCTTTTGTCCAGAGCAGCCGCAGGGAGGCGAAACGTTTTCCTAAGTACCATCTGGCGGAGGCAAAGTATTCTACTGGGCATGTACCAACCTCCAAAGTAGCCCAAATTCTCTGTTACCTAGCCCAGAGGTATCCGAGTTTAGGATCCCCAAAGAAAAAATCTCTGTTGGAGGAAGCCAAATCTTTTTTCTAGAAGCATGCCAAGGTGAGAAGGCAAGGGTAGCTACCAGGCATACAGTTATGCATAAACTTGGCCAAACTTGTGGTGTCCCTACCCTGAAGGGCTTTGCAGCTGGTACCCAGAGCTAAATGTGTCTCAGGCAGAATCCCATACATTTTGAGAACCTCTTGTGGAGGAAGCGATGGTTGCTCGCAGGCATGCAGCTACGTCCAAAGTAGGGCCAAAGTTGAGAGAGACGTAACGTGGAGGGGTCTTCAGCTGGTATTGACAAGCACTTGTTTATTTGGAGCTAGCCCAGAAGTTTTGGAAAACAAGATGAGTGAAGGGAAGTGAAGGTACCCAGGCAGGTACCTCGGTCCCAAATTGGGCAAAGTTGTCAGGTACCTAGCCTGAAGCGATCTGAGGGCAGGATCCCAAAGTAAATCTGTATGTGGAGGTAGCCACAAGGTTTTGGTAACCAAGATAAGCGGGAGGCAAGAGAAGCCTCTTGGCATGCACCTCCGTCGAAAATTGGCCCAAGTTCTCGGGTACCTGGCCTGAAGGGTTCTGCGGACCGAATCCACAAGTCCCTCTCTCTCTGGAAGAGGCCAAAACATTTCAGAAAGTATGCCTGGGAGGAGGAACGGGTAGCTACTGGGCATGCACATAATTCCCAATTTGGCCAAAATTCAGGTAGCTACCCCAGACGGGTATGCTGCTTTTGTCCAGAACTGCCGCAGGGAGGCAAAACATTTTCAAAAGTACAGTCTGGCGGAAGCAAAGTATGCTACCGGCCATGTACCAACTTCCAAATTAGCCCAAATTCTCTGTTACCTAGCCCAGAGGTATCCGAGTTTAGGATGCCCAAAGAAAAAATCTCTGTTGGAGTAAGCCAAATCTTTTTTCTAGAGGTATGCCAAGGTGAGAAGGCAAGGGTAGCTACCAGGCATACAGTTATGCATAAAGTTGTCCAAACTTGTGGTGTCCCTACCCTGAAGGGCTTTGCAGCTGGTACCCAGAGCTAAATGTGTGTCAGGCAGAATCCCATACATTTTGAGAAACTTTTGTGGAGGAAGCAGAGGTCGCTAGCAGGCATGCAGTTACGTCCAAAGTAGGGCCAAAGTTGAGAGAGACGTAACGTGGAGGGGTCTTCAGCTGGTATTGACAAGCAGTTGTTTATTTGAGCTAGCCCAGAAGTTTTGGAAAACAAGATGAGGGAAGGGAAGTGAAGTGAAGGTACCCAGGCAGGTACCTCCGTCGGAAATTGGGCAAAGTTGTCAGGTACCTAGCCTGAAGCGATCTGAGGGCAGGATCCCAAAGTAAATCTGTATGTGGAGGTAGCCACATAGTTTTGGCAACCAAGATAAGCGGGAGGCAAGAGAAGCCTCTGGGCATGCACCTCCGTCGAAAATTGGCCCAAGATCTCAGGTACCTAGCCTGAAGGGTTCTGCGGACCGAATCCACAAGTCTCTCTCTCTCTGGAAGAGGCCCAAAACATTTCAGAAAGTATGCCTGGGAGGAGGAACGGGTAGCTACTGGGCATGCACATAATTCCCAATTTGGCCAAAATTCAGGTAGCTACCCCAGATGGGTACGCTGCTTCTGTCCAGAACTGCTGCAGGGAGGCTAAACTTTTTCAAAAGTACAGTCTGGCGGAGGCAAAGTATGCTACCGGGCATGTACCAACCTCCAAAGTAGCCCAAATTCTCTGTTACCTAGCCCAGAGTTATCCGAGTTTACGATCCCGAAAGGAAAAATCTCTGTTGGAGGTAGCCAAAAATTTTGCAGAAGAATGCCGAGGTGAGAAGGCAAGGGTAGCTACCAGGCATACACTTCCCTCTAAACTTGGCCAAACTTGTGGTGTCCCTACCCTGAAGGGCTTTGCAGCTGGTCCCCAGAGCTAAATGTGTCTCAGGCAGAATCCCATACATTTTGAGAAACTCTTTTGGAGGAAGCAGAGGTAGCTAGCAGGCATGCAGCTACGTCCAAAGTAGGGCCAAAGTTGAGAGAGACGTAACGTGGAGGGGTCTTCAGCTGGTATTGACAAGCAGTTGTGTATTTGGAGCTAGCCCAGAAGTTTTGGAAAACAAGATGAGCGAAGGGAAGTGAAGGTACCCAGGCAGGTACCTCCGTCCCAAATTGGGCAAAGTTGTCAGGTACCTAGCCTGAAGCGATCTGAGGGCAGGATCCCAAAGTAAATCTGTATGTGGAGGTAGCCACAAAGTTTTGGCAACCAAGATAAGCGGGAGGCAAGAGAAGCCTCTTGGCATGCACCTCCGTCGAAAATTGGCCCAAGTTCTCAGGTACCTAGCCTGAAGGGTTCTGCGGACCGAATCCACAAGTCCCTCTCTCTCTGGAAGAGGCCAAAACATTTCAGAAAGTATGCCTGGGAGGAGGAACGGGTAGCTACTGGGCATGCGCGTAATTCCCAATTTGTCCAAAATTCAGGTAGCTACCCCAGATGGGTACGCTGCTTCTGTCCAGAACTGCTGCAGGGAGGCTAAACTTTTTCAAAAGTACAGTCTGGCGGAGGCAAAGTATGCTACCGGGCATGTACCAACCTCCAAAGTAGCCCAAATTCTCTGTTACCTAGCCCAGAGGTATCCGAGTTTAGGATGCCCAAAGAAGAAATCTCTGTTGGAGGAAGCCAAATCTTTTTTCTAGAAGCATGCCAAGGTGAGAAGGCAAGGGTGGCTACCAGGCATACACTTCCCTGTAAACTTGACCAAACTTGTGGTGTCCCTACCCTGAAGGGCTTTGCAGCTGGTACCCAGAGCTAAATGTGTCTCAGGCAGAATCCCATACATTTTGAGAAGCTTTTGTGGAGGAAGCAAAGGTAGCTAGCAGGCATGCAGCTACGTCCAAAATAGGGCCAAAGTTGAGAGAGACGTAACGTGGAGGGGTCTTCAGCTGGTATTGACAAGCAGTTGTTTATTTGAGCTAGCCCAGAAGTTTTGGAAAAGAAGATGAGCGAAGGGAAGTGAAGGTACCCAGGCAGGTACCTCGGTCCCAAATTGGGCAAAGTTGTCAGGTACCTAGCCTGAAGCGATCTGAGGGCAGGATCCCAAAGTAAATCTGTATGTGGAGGTAGGCTCAAGGTTTTGGCAAACCAGATCAGGCAGAGGCAAGAGAAGCCTCTTGGCATGCACCTCCGTCGAAAATTGGCCCAAGTTCTCAGGTACCTATCCTGAAGGGTTCTGCGGACCGAATCCACAAGTCCCTCTCTCTCTGGAAGAGGCCCAAAACATTTCAGAAAGTATGCCTGGGAGGAGGAACGGGTAGCTACTGGGCATGCACATAATTCCCAATTTGGCCAAAATTCAGGTAGCTACCCCAGAGGGGTACGGTGCTTTTGTCCAGAACAGCCGCAGGGAGGCGAAACGTTTTCCTAAGTACAATCTGGCGGAGGCAAAGTATGCTACCGGGCATGTACCAACCTCCAAAGTAGCCCAAATTCTCTGTTACCTAGCCCAGGGGAATCCGAGTTTAGGATCCCCAAAGAAAAAATCTCTGTTGGAGGAAGCCAAATCTTTTTTCTAGAAGCATGCCGAGGTGAGAAGGCAAGGGTAGCTACCAGGCATACAGTTATGCATAAACTTGGCCAAACTTGTGGTGTCCCTACCCTGAAGGGCTTTGCAGCTGGTACCCAGAGCTAAATGCTTCTCAGGCAGAACCCCATACGTTTTGAGAAGCTCTTGGGGAGGAAGCAAAGGTAGCTAGCAGGCATGCAGTTACGTCCAAAGTAGGGCCAAAGTTGAGAGAGACGTAACGTGGAGGGGTCTTCAGCTGGTATTGACAAGCAGTTGTGTATTTGGAGCTAGCCCAGAAGTTTTGGAAAACAAGATGAGCAAAGGGAAGTGAAGTTACCCAGGCAGGTACCTCCGTCCCGAATTGGGCTAAGTTGTCAGGTACCTAGCCTGAAGCGATCTGAGGGCAGGATCCGAAAGTAAATCTGTATGTGGAGGTAGCCACAAGGTTTTGGCAAACCAGATCAGGCAGAGGCAAGAGAAGCCTCTTGGCATGCACCTCCGTCGAAAATTGGCCCAAGTTCTCAGGTACCTAGCCAGAAGGGTTCTGCGGACCAAATCCACAAGTCCCTCTCTCTCTGGAAGAGGCCAAAACATTTCAGAAAGTATGCCTGGGAGGAGGAACGGGTAGCTACTGGGCATGCACATAATTCCCAATTTGGACAAAATTCCTGTACCTACCCCAGATGGGTACGCTGCTTTTGTCCAGAGCAGCCGCAGGGAGGCAAAACTTTTTCAAAAGTACAATGTGGCAGAGGCAAAGTATTCTACCGGGCATGTACCAACCTCCAAAGTAGCCCAAATTCTCTGTTACCTAGGCCAGGGGAATCCGAGTTTAGGATCCCCAAAGAAAAAATCTCTGTTGGAGGAAGCCAAATCTTTTTTCTAGAAGCATGCCAAGGTGAGAAGGCAAGGGTAGCTACCAGGCATACAGTTATGCATAAAGTTGGCCAAACTTGTGGTGTCCCTACCCTGAAGGGCTTTGCAGCTGGTCCCCAGAGCTAAATGTGTCTCAGGCAGAATCCCATACATTTTGAGAAGCTTTTGTGGAGGAAGCGATGGTTGCTAGCAGGCATGCAGCTACGTCCAAAGTAGGGCCAAAGTTGAGAGAGACGTAACGTGGAGGGGTTTTCAGCTGGTATTGATAAGCAGTTGTTTATTTGGAGCTAGCCCAGAAGTTTTGGAAAACAAGATGAGTGAAGGGAAGTGAAGGTACCCAGGCAGGTACCACGGTCCCAAATTGGGCAAAGTTGTCAGGTACCTAGCCTGAAGCGATTCGAGGGCAGGATCCCAAAGTAAATCTGTATGTGGAGGTAGCCACAAGGTTTTCGTAACCAAGATAAGCGGGAGGCAAGAGATGCCTCTTGGCATGCACCTCCGTCGAAAATTGGCCCTAGTTCTTGGGTTACTAGCCTGAAGGGTTCTGCGGTGAGAATTCACAAGTCCCTCTCTCTCTCTCTAGAAGAGGCCAAAACATTTCAGAAAGTATGCCTGGGAGGAGGAACAGAGAGCTACTGGGCATGCACATAATTCCCAATTTGGCCAAAATTCCTGTAGCTACCCCAGACGGGTACGCTGCTTTTGTCCAGAACTGCCGCAGGGAGGCGAAACTTTTTCAAAAGTACAATGTGGCGGAGGCAAAGGTTGCTAGCGGGCATGTAAAAACCTCCAAACTATCCCAAATTCTCTGTTACCTAGCCCAGGGGAATCCGAGTTTAGGATCCCCAAAGAAAAAATCTCTTTTGGAGGAAGCCAAATCTTTTGCAGAAGCATGCCGAGGTGAGAAGGCAAGGGTAGCTACCAGGCATACAGTTATGCATAAACTTGGCCTAACTTGCGGTGTCCCTACCCTGAAGGGCTTTGCAGCTCGTACCCAGAGCTAAATGTGTCTCAGGCAGAATCCCATACATTTTGAGAAACTTTTGTGGAGGAAACGATGGTTGCTAGCAGGCATGCAGCTACATCCAAAGTAGGACCAAAGTTGAGAGAGACGTAACGTGGAGGGGTCTTCAGCTGGTATTGACAAGCAGTTGTTAATTTGGAGCTAGCCCAGAAGTTTTGGAAAACAAGATGAGCGAAGGGAAGTGAAGGTACCCAGGCAGGTACCTCCGTCGGAAATTGGGCAAAGTTGTCAGGTACCTAGCCTGAAGCGATCTGAGGGCAGGATCCCAAAGTAAATCTGTATGTGGAGGTAGCCACAAGGTTTTGGTAACCCAGATAAGCGGGAGGCAAGAGAAGCCTCTTGGCATGCACCTCCGTCGAAAATTGGCCCAAGTTCTCAGGTACCTAGCCTGAAGGGTTCTGCGGACCGAATCCACAAGTCTCTCTCTCTCTGGAAGAGGCCCAAAACATTTCAGAAAGTATGCCTGGGAGGAGGAACAGAGAGCTACTGGGCATGTGCATAATTCCCAATTTGGCCAAAATTCAGGTAGCTACCCCAGACGGGTACACTGCTTTTATCCAGAACCTCTGCAGGGAGGCGAAACTTTTTCAAAAGTACAGTCTGGCGGAGGCAAAGTATTCTACCGGGCATGTACCAACGTCCAAAATAGTCAAAATTTTGTTACCTAGCCCAGAAGTATCCGAGTTTAGGATCCCCAAAGAAAAAATCTCTGTTGGAGGAAGCCAAATCTTTTTTCTAGAAGCATGCCAAGGTGAGAAGGCAAGGGTAGCTACCAGGCATACAGTTATGCATAATCTTGGCCAAACTTGTGGTGTCCCTACCCTGAAGGGCTTTGCAGCTGGTCCCCAGAGCTAAATGTGTCTCAGGCAGAATCCCATACATTTTGACAAGCTTTTGTGGAGGAAGCAGAGGTAGCTAGCAGGCATACAGCTACGTCCAAAGTAGGGCCAAAGTTGAGAGAGACGTAACGTGGAGGGGTCTTCAGCTGGTATTGACAAGCAGTTGTGTATTTGGAGCTAGCCCAGAAGTTTTGGAAAAGAAGATGAGCGAAGAGAAGTGAAGGTACCCAGGCAGGTACCTCTGTCGGAAATTGGGCAAAGTTGTCAGGTACCTACGCTGAAGCGATCTGAGGGCAGGATCCCAAAGTAAATCTGTATGTGGAGGTAGCCACAAGGTTTTGGCAAACCAGATCTGCCAGCTGTGTTTCATCCAGGACAGCATTGATAGCACAGGCAGTTTGTATGTGGTCTTGGAGACTAGCTACGTGTGTCTTTATGCTGTCTGGGAGGCTACAGATAAGGGGGAGTTAACCTTGCCAGATCAATCAGGGCTAGCCTTGGGGTTCTCCGTGAGATCCTTCTCCTGCATTGCTTGTATGCAGGCTGGTTTTTGAACAGATGCAGCCAAGTGGGAGAACCCTGAGGTCTTCATGAGAAGGGACTGTCCTCTTTCTTGTGGGTCTATTCCACTGACCCAATAGGCAGGTAAAATGAATCTATGCCCCTAACCCAATAGGCAGTTAATATGTTTATTTAACGTATAAATGCTATCGCAGGTATTCCTCACCAAAGTGAAGGTGAAGGTGCAGAGCTTACCAAGGAGGTGTCCCTGTCTTGGTGGAGAAGGAGCACAGAACATCGACTGCCTCTTGTAGGTTTTCAATTTTTCTTCTCCCCCCCAACCCCCCAGCTCTCCCTTTTTTCCTCACTCTAGGGTTTTGCTGTCATTAACTTCTTTACCACTACCTCCTAACACTTTTATATCCTAAGCTTATCTGTCCCACCCTGGGATGACAATGAGCATATTTTGGGCAAAAAGTTGCGAATTATAGTCTTCTATGTTTAGTATGTACTTCCTTAATCTCATTATCTCCTTAAGAGTTAACTTTAATGTTTATTTTATAAGGAGTGAAGAAAAAGGTTTCACTTTGGGCACCGCAGACTTCAAGATTCTGTTCTGATGCCCAAAGAGGGTTTGTCACAGCCTGGGTATGCTGCTTTTGTTCAGAACTAAGGCATGTAGGCCCAACTTTTCCAGTGTGCTCCAGGCACCTGTCAGGACCCCCTGGGGCAGGACAGCCCAGCCGTGAGCTTGAGAGAGCTGGGCCATGGACGTCCTGGCTGCGGAGCTTCTCAGGGGCAGAGGTATGGTGGAACCAAAAGAGAGTGTTCATCTCCAGGGGAAAGAGAGAGAAGTCCGCCCTGTGGCACTTGGGGACTCCTGGACTCGCACATGCAGCACCTCGCTCAGGACCAAGCATGGGGACGCAGCTCCTTGGGAAGCCAAGGACAGGGACCGTGACCACATGGCAGCCGTGTGCTGTGAGGGGCAGTGCATATTGTGACCCGGAGTGGTGCTAGGCAACCGCCATGTCCCAGTGCAGGGCTGACAGGCACAGCCTCAGTCACCCCCAAGGCAGAGCTGGCCCCAGCCCAGACGTGCGGCTCCCAACAGCGTCCTGGGGCACCAGTGCAGGTGGGCTCGAGCTGGATGGTCTTTAAGGTCCCTTCCAACCCCAGGCATTGTAGGATTCTATGAGGGAGGCAGTGCACAGGGAAAATGGGGTGGGGTGCTGATGTCTGAAAAAAGCAAAGAAACAACAAAACTAAGAGGAGGATTCAAACTAACAAAAGTGGTAGGATTGAAGGAAAGACCAAAGAAAGAAAAGGTCATAATGAAAAGAAACAACCAGACAAAACAAAATCAAACAAAAACTCTCTATTCCATTGTTGCAGGGTTGGGAACGTACACGGATGGACACAAAGGAATTAGAGCAACAGCCTTGGAGGAGTTTGAGGCAGCAAGCCGAGGTTTCAGCTGTGTTCAGAGAATGCCAAAAGGAAAGGCTCGAAGAGATGCTTGGAAAGAGCCTTAAGGGTCAAACAGGAGCAGACCTCAACAAATGGAGAAAAAAGTGGGGAACCTCCGTGCAATTTGAGGTAATCCGTGAGAGCTACAGGACATGCAGACACAGGCAGGTAACAAATACCAGACAGGTAAGCTGCTTTTCCAGAAGTAATGCAGGTAAGGCAAAATTTTCCCAAAGTACAATGTGGTGGAGGCAAAGGTAGCTAGCGGGCATGTAAAAACCTCCAAAGTAGCCAGAATTCTCTGTTACCTAGCCCAGAGGGATCCGGGTTTAGGATCCTCAAACAAAAAAATCTCTTTTGGAGGAAGCCAAACCTTTTTTTTAGAAGCATGCCGAGGTGAGAAGGCAAGGGTAGCTACCAGGCATACACTTCCCTTTAAACTTGACCAAATTTGTGGTGTCCCTACCCTGAAGGGCTTTGCAGCTGGTCCCCAGAGCTAAAAGTGTCTCAGGCAGAATCCCATACATTTTGAGAAACTTTTGTGGAGGAAGCGATGGTAGCTAACACACATGCAGCTACGTCCAAAGTAGGGCCAAAGTTGAGAGAGACGTAACGTGGAGGGGTCTTCAGCTGGTATTGACAAGCAGTTGTTTATTTGGAGCTAGCCCAGAAGTTTTGGAAAACAAGATGAGGGAAGGGAAGTGAAGGTACCCAGGCAGGTACCTCTGTCGGAAATTGGGCAAAGTTGTCAGGTACCTAGCCTGAAGCGATCTGAGGAGAGGATCCCAAAGTAAATCTGTATGTGGAGGTAGCCACAAGGTTTTGGCAACCAAGATAAGCGGGAGGTAAGAGAAGCCTTTTCGCATGCACCTCCGTCGAAAATTGGCCCAAGTTCTCGGGTACCTGGCCTGAAGGGTTCTGCGGACCGAATCCACAAGTCCCTCTCTCTCTGGAAGAGGCCAAAACATTTCAGAAAGTATGCCTGGGAGGAGGAACGGGTAGCTACTGGGCATGCACATAATTCCCAATTTGGACAAAATTCCTGTACCTACCCCAGACGGGTACGCTGCTTTTGTCCAGAGCAGCCGCAGGGAGGCGAAACGTTTTCCTAAGTACCATCTGGCGGAGGCAAAGTATTCTACTGGGCATGTACCAACCTCCAAAGTAGCCCAAATTCTCTGTTACCTAGCCCAGAGGTATCCGAGTTTAGGATCCCCAAAGAAAAAATCTCTGTTGGAGGAAGCCAAATCTTTTTTCTAGAAGCATGCCAAGGTGAGAAGGCAAGGGTAGCTACCAGGCATACAGTTATGCATAAACTTGGCCAAACTTGTGGTGTCCCTACCCTGAAGGGCTTTGCAGCTGGTACCCAGAGCTAAATGTGTCTCAGGCAGAATCCCATACATTTTGAGAACCTCTTGTGGAGGAAGCGATGGTTGATAGCAGGCATGCAGCTACGTCCAAAGTAGGGCCAAAGTTGAGAGAGACGTAACGTGGAGGGGTTTTCAGCTGGTATTGATAAGCAGTTGTTTATTTGGAGCTAGCCCAGAAGTTTTGGAAAACAAGATGAGGGAAGGGAAGTGAAGGTACCCAGGCAGGTACCTCGGTCCCAAATTGGGCAAAGTTGTCAGGTACCTAGCCTGAAGCGATCTGAGGGCAGGATCCCAAAGTAAATCTGTATGTGGAGGTAGCCACAAGGTTTTGGTAACCAAGATAAGCGGGAGGCAAGAGAAGCCTCTTGGCATGCACCTCCGTCGAAAATTGGCCCAAGTTCTCGGGTACCTGGCCTGAAGGGTTCTGCGGACCGAATCCACAAGTCCCTCTCTCTCTGGAAGAGGCCAAAACATTTCAGAAAGTATGCCTGGGAGGAGGAACGGGTAGCTACTGGGCATGCACATAATTCCCAATTTGTCCAAAATTCAGGTAGCTACCCTAGACGGGTACGCTGCTTTTGTCGAGAAGTGCCGCAGGGAGGCAAAACTTTTTCAAAAGTACAATGTGGTAGAGGCAAAGGTAGCTAGCGGGTATGTACCAACGTCCAAATTAGCCCAAATTCTCTGTTACCTAGCCCAGGGGAATCCGAGTTTAGGATCCCCAAAGAAAAAATCTCTGTTGGAGGAATCCAAATCTTTTCTCTAGAAGCATGCCGAGGTGAGAAGGCAAGGGTAGCTACCAGGCATACAGTTATGCATAAAGTTGGCCAAACTTGTGGTGTCCGTACCCTGAAGGGCTTTGCAGCTGGTACCCAGAGCTAAATGTGTCTCAGGCAGAATCCCATACATTTTGAGAACCTCTTGTGGAGGAAGCGATGGTTGCTAGCAGGCATGCAGCTACGTCCAAAGTAGGGCCAAAGTTGAGAGAGACGTAACGTGGAGGGGTCTTCAGCTGGTATTGACAAGCACTTGTTTATTTGGAGCTAGCCCAGAAGTTTTGGAAAACAAGATGAGCGAAGGGAAGTGAAGGTACCCAGGCAGGTACCTCCGTTGGAAATTGGGCAAAGTTGTCAGGTACCTAGCCTGAAGCGATCTGAGGGCAGGATCCCAAAGTAAATCTGTATGTGGAGGTAGCCACAAGGTTTTGGCAAACCAGATCAGGCAGAGGCAAGAGAAGCCTCTTGGCATGCACCTCCGTCGAAAATTGGCCCAAGATCTCAGGTTCCTATCCTGAAGGGTTCTGCGGTGAGAATCCACAAGTCCCTCTCTCTCTGGAAGAGGCCAAAACATTTCAGAAAGTATGCCTGGGAGGAGGAAGGGGTAGCTACTGGGCATGCACATAATTCCCAATTTGGCCAAAATTCAGGTAGCTACCCCAGACGGGTATGCTGCTTCTGTCCAGAACTGCTGCAGGGAGGCTAAACTTTTTCAAAAGTACAGTCTGGCGGAGGCAAAGTATGCTACCGGGCATGTACCAACCTCCAAAGTAGCCCAAATTCTCTGTTACCTAGCCCAGAGGTATCCGAGTTTAGGATGCCCAAAGAAAAAATCTCTGTTGGAGTAAGCCAAATCTTTTTTCTAGAGGTATGCCAAGGTGAGAAGGCAAGGGTAGCTACCAGGCATACAGTTATGCATAAAGTTGTCCAAACTTGTGGTGTCCCTACCCTGAAGGGCTTTGCAGCTGGTCCCCAGAGCTAAATGTGTCTCAGGCAGAATTCCATACATTTTGACAAGCTTTTGTGGAGGAAGCAGAGGTAGCTAGCAGGCATACAGCTACGTCCAAAGTAGGGCCAAAGTTGAGAGAGACGTAACGTGGAGGGGTCTTCAGCTGGTATTGACAAGCAGTTGTGTATTTGGAGCTAGCCCCGAAGTTTTGGAAAACAAGATGAGGGAAGGGAAGTGAAGGTACCCAGGCAGGTACCTCGGTCCCAAATTGGGCAAAGTTGTCAGGTACCTACGCTGAAGCGATCTGAGGAGAGGATCCCAAAGTAAATCTGTATGTGGAGGTAGCCACAAAGTTCTAACAACCAAGATAAGCGGGAGGCAAGAGAAGCCTTTTCGCATGCACCTCCATCCCAAATTGGGCAAAGTTCTCAGGTACCTAGCCTGAAGGGTTCTGTGGACCGAATTCACAAGTCCCTCTCTCTCTGGAAGAGGCCAAAACATTTCAGAAAGTATGCCTGGGAGGAGGAACGGGTAGCTACTGGGCATGCACATAATTCCCAATTTGGCCAAAATTCAGGTAGCTACCCCAGACGGGTACGCTGCTTTTGTCCAGAACAGCCGCAGGGAGGCAAAACGTTTTCCTAAGTACAATCTGGCGGAGGCAAAAATATGCTACCAGGCATGTACCAACCTCCAAAGTAGCCCAAATTCTCTGTTACCTAGCCCAGGGGAATCCGAGTTTAGGATCCCCAAAGAAAAAATCTCTGTTGGAGAAAGCCAAATCTTTTGAAGAAGCATGCCGAGGTGAGAAGGCAAGGGTAGCTACCAGGCATACAGTTATGCATAAATTTGGCCAAACTTGTGGTGTCCCTACCCTGAAGGGCTTTGCAGCTGGTACCCAGAGCTAAATGTGTCTCAGGCAGAATCCCATACATTTTGAGAAGCTTTTGTGGAGGAAGCGATGGTTGCTAGCAGGCATGCAGCTACGTCCAAAGTAGGGCCAAAGTTGAGAGAGACGTAACGTGGAGGGGTTTTCAGCTGGTATTGATAAGCAGTTGTTTATTTGGAGCTAGCCCAGAAGTTTTGGAAAACAAGATGAGCGAAGGGAAGTGAAGGTACCCAGGCAGGTACCTCCGTCGGAAATTGGGCAAAGTTGTCAGGTACCTAGCCTGAAGCGATCTGAGGGCAGGATCCCAAAGTAAATCTGTATGTGGAGGTAGCCACAAGGTTTTGGTAACCAAGATAAGCGGGAGGCAAGAGAAGCCTCTGGGCATGCACCTCCGTCGAAAATTGGCCCTAGTTCTTGGGTTACTAGCCTGAAGGGTTCTGCGGTGAGAATTCACAAGTCCCTCTCTCTCTGGAAGAGGCCAAAACATTTCAGAAAGTATGCCTGGGAGGAGGAACGGGTAGCTACTGGGCATGCACATAATTCCCAATTTGGCCAAAATTCAGGTAGCTACCCCAGACGGGTACACTGCTTTTATCCAGAACCTCTGCAGGGAGGCGAAACGTTTTCCTAAGTACAATCTGGCGGAGGCATAGTATGCTACCGGGCACATACCAACCTCCAAATTAGCCCAAATTCTATGTTACCTAGCCCAGAGGAATCCGAGTTTAGGATCCCCAAAGAAGAAATCTCTGTTGGAGGAAGCCAAATCTTTTTTCTAGAAGCATGCCGAGGTGAGAAGGCAAGGGTAGCTACCAGGCATACACTTCCCTTTAAACTTGGCCAAATTTGTGGTGTCCCTACCCTGAAGGGCTTTGCAGCTGGTCCCCAGAGCTAAATGTGTCTCAGGCAGAATCCCATACATTTTGAGAAGCTTTTGTGGAGGAAGCAAAGGTAGCTAGGAGGCATGCAGCTACGTCCAAAGTAGGGCCAAAGTTGAGAGAGACGTAACGTGGAGGGGTCTTCAGCTGCTATTGACAAGCAGTTGTTAATTTGGAGCTAGCCCCAAAGTTTTGGAAAACAAGATGAGGGAAGGGAAGTGAAGGTACCCAGGCAGGTACCTCCGTCGGAAATTGGGCAAAGTTGTCAGGT
The DNA here is from genome assembly GCF_964034855.1 of Anser brachyrhynchus. NCBI lineage: Eukaryota > Metazoa > Chordata > Aves > Anseriformes > Anatidae > Anser > Anser brachyrhynchus. The sequence continues at coordinate 14,871,040 of NC_137710.1, read as the reverse complement.
ACCTAGCCTGAAGCGATCTGAGGGCAGGATCCCAAAGTAAATCTGTATGTGGAGGTAGCCACAAGGTTTTGGCAAACCAGATCAGCCAGAGGCAACAGAAGCCTCTTGGCATGCACCTCCGTTGAAAATAGGCCCAAGTTCTCAGGTACCCAGCTTGTAGGATTCTGCGGACCGAATCCACAAGTCCCTCTCTCTCTGGAAGAGGCCAAAACATTTCAGAAAGTATGCCTGGGAGGAGGAACGGGTAGCTACTGGGCATGCACATAATTCCCAATTTGGCCAAAATTTAGGTAGCTACCCCAGACGGGTACGCTGCTTTTGTCCAGAACAGCCGCAGGGAGGCGAAACGTTTTCAAAAGTACAATGTGGCAGAGGGAAAGGTAGCTAGCGGGCATGTACCAATGTCTAAATTAGCCAAAATTCTGTTACCTAGCCCAGGGGAATCCGAGTTTAGGATCCCCAAAGAAAAAATCTCTGTTGGAGGCTACAGATAAGGGGGAGTTAACCTTCCCAGATCAATCAGGGCTAGCCTTGGGGTTCTCCGTGAGATCCTTCTCCTGCATTGCTTGTATGCAGGCTGGTTTTTGAACAGATGCAGCCAAGTGGGAGAACCCTGAGGTCTTCATGAGAAGGGATTGTCCTCTTTCTTGTGGGTCTATTCCACTGACCCGATAGGCAGCTAAAATGAATCTATGCCCCTAACCCAATAGGCAGTTAATATGTTTATTTAACGTATAAATGCTATCGCAGGTATTCCTCACCAAAGTGAAGGTGAAGGTGCAGAGCTTACCAAGGAGGTGTCCCTGTCTTGGTGGAGAAGGAGCACAGAACATCGACTGCCTCTTGTAGGTTTTCAATTTTTCTTCTCCCCCCCAACCCCCCAGCTCTCCCTTTTTTCCTCACTCTAGGGTTTTGCTGTCATTAACTTCTTTACCACTACCTCCTAACACTTTTATATCCTAAGCTTATCTGTCCCACCCTGGGATGACAATGAGCATATTTTGGGCAAAAAGTTGCGAATTATAGTCTTCTATGTTTAGTATGTACTTCCTTAATCTCATTATCTCCTTAAGAGTTAACTTTAATGTTTATTTTATAAGGAGTGAAGAAAAAGGTTTCACTTTGGGCACCGCAGACTTCAAGATTCTGTTCTGATGCCCAAAGAGGGTTTGGCACAGCCTGGGTATGCTGCTTTTGTTCAGAACTAAGGCATGTAGGCCCAACTTTTCCAGTGTGCTCCAGGCACCTGTCAGGACCCCCTGGGGCAGGACAGCCCAGCCGTGAGCTTGAGAGAGCTGGGCCATGGACGTCCTGGCTGCGGAGCTTCTCAGGGGCAGAGGTATGGTGGAACCAAAAGAGAGTGTTCATCTCCAGGGGAAAGAGAGAGAAGTCCGCCCTGTGGCACTTGGGGACTCCTGGACTCGCACATGCAGCACCTCGCTCAGGACCAAGCATGGGGACGCAGCTCCTTGGGAAGCCAAGGACAGGGACCGTGACCACATGGCAGCCCTGTGCTGTGAGGGGCAGTGCATATTGTGACCCGGAGTGGTGCTAGGCAACCGCCATGTCCCAGTGCAGGGCTGACAGGCACAGCCTCAGTCACCCCCAAGGCAGAGCTGGCCCCAGCCCAGACGTGCGGCTCCCAACAGGGTCCTGGGGCACCAGTGCAGGTGGGCTCGAGCTGGATGGTCTTTAAGGTCTCTTCCAACCCCAGGCATTGTAGGATTCTATGAGGGAGGCAGTGCACAGGGAAAATGGGGTGGGGTGCTGATGTCTGAAAAAAGCAAAGAAACAACAAAACTAAGAGGAGGATTCAAACTAACAAAAGTGGTAGGATTGAAGGAAAGACCAAAGAAAGAAAAGGTCATAATGAAAAGAAACAACCAGACAAAACAAAAATCAAACAAAAACTCTCCATTCTATTGCTGCAGGGTTGGGAACGTACACGGATGGACACAAAGGAATTAGAGCAACAGCCTTGGAGGAGTTTGAGGCAGCAAGCCGAGGTTTCAGCTGTGTTCAGAGAATGCGAAAAGGAAAGGCTCGAAGAGATGCTTGGAAAGAGCCTTAAGGGTCAAACAGGAGCAGACCTCAACAAATGGAGAAAAAAGTGGGGAACCTCCGTGCAATTTGAGGTAATCCGTGAGAGCTACAGGACATGCAGACACAGGCAGGTAACAAATACCAGACAGGTAAGCTGCTTTTCCAGAACTAACGCAGGTAAGGAAAAATTTTCCCTAAGTACAATGCGGTGGAGGCAAAGTATGCTACCGGGCATGTACCAACGTCCAAAATAGCCAAAATTCTGTTACCTAGCCCAGGGGAATCCGAGTTTAGGATCCCCAAAGAAAAAATCTCTCTTGAAGGAAGCCAAATCTTTTTTCTAGAAGCATGCCGAGGTGAGAAGGCAAGGGTAGCTACCAGGCATACAGTTATGCATAAACTTGGCCAAACTTGCGGTGTCCCTACCCTGAAGGGCTTTGCAGCTGGTCCCCAGAGCTAAATGTGTCTCAGGCTGAATCTCGAACATTTGCAGAAGCTTCCCTGCAGGAGGCAATGGTAGCTAGGAGGCATGCAGCTATGTCCAAGGTAGGGCCAAAGTTGAGAGAGACGTAACGTGGAGGGGTCTTCAGCTGGTATTGACAAGCAGTTGTGTATTTGGAGCTAGCCCAGAAGTTTTGGAAAACAAGATGAGTGAAGGGAAGTGAAGGTACCCAGGCAGGTACCTCGGTCCCAAATTGGGCAAAGTTGTCAGGTACCTAGCCTGAAGCGATCTGAGGGCAGGATCCCAAAGTAAATCTGTATGTGGAGGTAGCCACAAGGTTTTGGCAAACCAGATCAGGCAGAGGCAAGAGAAGCCTCTTGGCATGCACCTCCGTCGAAAATTGGCCCAAGTTCTCGGGTACCTAGCCTGAAGGGTTCTGCGGACCGAATCCACAAGTCCCTCTCTCTCTGGAAGAGGCCAAAACATTTCAGAAAGTATGCCTGGGAGGAGGAACGGGTAGCTACTGGGCATGCACATAATTCCCAATTTGGCCAAAATTCAGGTAGCTACCCCAGACGGGTATGCTGCTTTTGTCCAGAACTGCCGCAGGGAGGCAAAACTTTTTCAAAAGTACAGTCTGGCGGAAGCAAAGTATGCTACCGGCCATGTACCAACTTCCAAATTAGCCCAAATTCTCTGTTACCTAGCCCAGAGGTATCCGAGTTTAGGATGCCCAAAGAAAAAATCTCTGTTGGAGTAAGCCAAATCTTTTTTCTAGAGGTATGCCAAGGTGAGAAGGCAAGGGTAGCTACCAGGCATACAGTTATGCATAAAGTTGTCCAAACTTGTGGTGTCCCTACCCTGAAGGGCTTTGCAGCTGGTACCCAGAGCTAAATGTGTCTCAGGCAGAATCCCATACATTTTGAGAAACTTTTGTGGAGGAAGCAGAGGTCGCTAGCAGGCATGCAGTTACGTCCAAAGTAGGGCCAAAGTTGAGGGAGACGTAACGTGGAGGGGTCTTCAGCTGGTATTGACAAGCAGTTGTTTATTTGAGCTAGCCCAGAAGTTTTGGAAAACAAGATGAGGGAAGGGAAGTGAAGTGAAGGTACCCAGGCAGGTACCTCCGTCGGAAATTGGGCAAAGTTGTCAGGTACCTAGCCTGAAGCGATCTGAGGGCAGGATCCCAAAGTAAATCTGTATGTGGAGGTAGCCACATAGTTTTGGCAACCAAGATAAGCGGGAGGCATGAGAAGCCTCTTGGCATGCACCTGTGTCGAAAATTGGCCCAAGATCTCAGGTACCTAGCCTGAAGGGTTCTGCGGACCGAATCCACAAGTCTCTCTCTCTCTGGAAGAGGCCCAAAACATTTCAGAAAGTATGCCTGGGAGGAGGAACGGGTAGCTACTGGGCATGCGCATAATTCCCAATTTGGCCAAAATTCAGGTAGCTACCCCAGATGGGTACGCTGCTTTTGTCCAGAACAGCCGCAGGGAGGCGAAACGTTTTCAAAAGTACAACCTGGTGAGGCAAAGTTAGCTAGTGGGCATGTACCAACCTCCAAACTATCCCAAATTCTCTGTTACCTAGCGCAGAGTTATCCGAGTTTACGATCCCGAAAGGAAAAATCTCTGTTGGAGGTAGCCAAAAATTTTGCAGAAGAATGCCGAGGTGAGAAGGCTAGGGTAGCTACCAGGCATACACTTCCCTCTAAACTTGGCCAAACTTGTGGTGTCCCTACCCTGAAGGGCTTTGCAGCTGGTCCCCAGAGCTAAATGTGTCTCAGGCAGAATCCCATACATTTTGAGAAACTTTTGTGGAGGAAGCAGAGGTAGCTAGCAGGCATGCAGCTACGTCCAAAGTAGGGCCAAAGTTGAGAGAGACGTAACGTGGAGGGGTCTTCAGCTGGTATTGACAAGCAGTTGTTTATTTGGAGCTAGCCCAGAAGTTTTTGAAAACAAGATGAGGGAAGGGAAGTGAAGGTACCCAGGCAGGTACCTCCGTCCCAAATTGGGCAAAGTTGTCAGGTACCTACGCTGAAGCGATCTGAGGGCAGGATCCCAAAGTAAATCTGTATGTGGAGGTAGCCACAAGGTTTTGGCAAACCAGATCAGGCAGAGGCAAGTGAAGCCTCTTGGCATGCACCTCCGTCGAAAATTGGCCCAAGTTCTTGGGTACCTATCCTGAAGGGTTCTGCGGACCGAATCCACAAGTCCCTCTCTCTCTGGAAGAGGCCAAAACATTTCAGAAAGTATGCCTGGGAGGAGGAACGGGTAGCTACTGGGCATGCAGATAATTCCCAATTTGGCCAAAATTCCGGTAGCTACCCCAGACGGGTACGCTGCTTTTGTCCAGAACAGCCTCAGGGAGGCGCAACGTTTTCAAAAGTACAATCTGGCCGAGGCAAAGTTAGCTAGCGGGCATGTACCAACGTCCAAATTAGCCCAAATTCTCTGTTACCTAGCCCAGGGGAATCCGAGTTTAGGATCCCCAAAGAAAAAATCTCTGTTGGAGGAAGCCAAATCTTTTTTCTAGAAGCATGCCGAGGTGAGAAGGCAAGGGTAGCTACCAGGCATACAGTTATGCATAAACTTGGCCAAACTTGTGGTGTCCCTACCCTGAAGGGCTTTGCAGCTGGTCCCCAGAGCTAAATGTGTCTCAGGCAGAATCGCATACATTTTCAGAAGTTTTTGTGGAGGAAGCGATGGTTGCTAGCAGGCATACAGCTACGTCCAAAGTAGGACCAAAGTTGAGAGAGACGTAACGTGGAGGGGTCTTCAGCTGGTATTGACAAGCAGTTGTTTATTTGGAGCTAGCCCAGAAGTTTTTGAAAACAAGATGAGGGAAGGGAAGTGAAGGTACCCAGGCAGGTACCTCCGTCGGAAATTGGGCAAAGTTGTCAGGTACCTAGCCTGAAGCGATCTGAGGGCAGGATCCCAAAGTAAATGTGTATGTGGAGGTAGCCACAAGGGTTTGGCAAACCAGATCAGGCAGAGGCAAGAGAAGCCTTTTCGCATGCACCTCCATCCCAAATTGGGCAAAGTTCTCAGGTACCTAGCCTGAAGGGTTCTGTGGACCGAATTCACAAGTCCCTCTCTCTCTGGAAGAGGCCAAAACATTTCAGAAAGTATGCCTGGGAGGAGGAACGGGTAGCTACTGGGCATGCACATAATTCCCAATTTGGCCAAAATTCAGGTAGCTACCCCAGACGGGTACGCTGCTTTTGTCCAGAACTGCCGCAGGGAGGCGCAAAGTTTTCCTAAGTACAATCTGGCGGAGGCAAAGTATGCTACCGGGCATGTACCAACGTCCAAAGTAGCCCAAATTCTCTGTTACCTAGGCCAGGGGAATCCGAGTTTAGGATCCCCAAAGAAAAAATCTCTGTTGGAGGAAGCCAAATCTTTTGCAGAAGCATGCCAAGGTGAGAAGGCAAGGGTAGCTACCAGGCATACAGTTATGCATAAACTTGGCCAAACTTGTGGTGTCCCTACCCTGAAGGGCTTTGCAGCTGGTACCCAGAGCTAAATCTCTGCCAGGAATAATCCCAAACATTTTGAGAAGCTTTTGTGGAGGAAGCGATGGTTGCTAGCAGGCATGCAGCTACGTCCAAAGTAGGGCCAAAGTTGAGAGAGACGTAACGTGGAGGGGTCTTCAGCTGGTATTGACAAGCAGTTGTTTATTTGGAGCTAGCCCAGAAGTTTTGGAAAACAAGATGAGGGAAGGGAAGTGAAGGTACCCAGGCAGGTACCTCGGTCCCAAATTGGGAAGGTTGTCAGGTACCTAGCCTGAAGCGATCTGAGGGCAGGATCCCAAAGTAAATCTGTATGTGGAGGTAGCCACAAAGTTTTGGCAACCAAGATAAGCGGGAGGCAAGAGAAGCCTTTTCTCATGCACCTCCGTCGAAAATTGGCCCAAGTTCTCAGCCACCTAGCCTGAGGGGTTCTGCGGACCGAATCCACAAGTCCCTCTCTCTCTAGAAGAGGCCAAAACATTTTAGAAAGTATGCCTGGGAGGAGGAACGGGTAGCTACTGGGCATGCACATAATTCCCAATTTGGCCAAAATTCCGGTAGCTACCCCAGACGGGTACGCTGCTTCTGTCCAGAAGAGCCGCAGGGAGGCGAAACTTTTTCAAAAGTACAGTATGGCGGAGGCAAAGTATTCTACCGGGCATGTACCAACGTCCAAAATAGTCAAAATTTTGTTACCTAGCCCAGAGGTATCCGAGTTTAGGATCCCCAAAGAAAAAATCTCTGTTGGAGGAAGCCAAATCTTTTTTCTAGAAGCATGCCGAGGTGAGAAGGCAAGGGTAGCTACCAGGCATACAGTTATGCATAAACTTGGCCAAACTTGTGGTGTCCCTACCCTGAAGGGCTTTGCAGCTGGTCCCCAGAGCTAAATGTGTCTCAGGCAGAATCGCATACATTTTCAGAAGTTTTTGTGGAGGAAGCGATGGTTGCTAGCAGGCATGCAGCTACGTCCAAAGTAGGGCCAAAGTTGAGAGAGACGTAACGTGGAGGGGTCTTCAGCTGGTATTGACAAGCAGTTGTGTATTTGGAGCTAGCCCAGAAGTTTTGGAAAACAAGATGAGGGAAGGGAAGTGAAGGTACCCAGGCAGGTACCTCCGTCCCAAATTGGGCAAAGTTGTCAGGTACCTAGCCTGAAGCGATCTGAGGGCAGGATCCCAAAGTAAATGTGTATGTGGAGGTAGCCACAAGGGTTTGGCAAACCAGATCAGGCAGAGGCAAGAGAAGCCTTTTCACATGCACCTCCATCCCAAATTGGGCAAAGTTCTCAGGTACCTAGCCTGAAGGGTTCTGTGGACCGAATTCACAAGTCCCTCTCTCTCTGGAAGAGGCCAAAACATTTCAGAAAGTATGCCTGGGAGGAGGAACGGGTAGCTACTGGGCATGCACATAATTCCCAATTTGGCCAAAATTCCTGTAGCTACCCCAGAAGGGTACGCTGCTTTTGTCCAGAACAGCCGCAGGGAGGCGAAACGTTTTCAAAAGTACAATGTGGCGGAGGCAAAGGTAGCTACCGGGCATGTACCAAGCTCCAAAGTAGCCCAAATTCTCTGTTACCTAGGCCAGGGGAATCCGAGTTTAGGATCCCCAAAGAAAAAATCTCTGTTGGAGGAAGCCAAATCTTTTTTCTAGAAGCATGCCGAGGTGAGAAGGCAAGGGTAGCTACCAGGCATACAGTTATGCATCAACTTCGCCAAACTTGCGGTGTCCCTACCCTGAAGGGCTTTGCAGCTGGTCCCCAGAGCTAAATGTGTCTCAGGCAGAATCCCATACATTTTGAGAAACTCTTGTGGAGGAAGCGATGGTTGCTAGCAGGCATGCAGCTACGTGCAAAGTAGGGCCAAAGTTGAGAGAGACGTAACGTGGAGGGGTCTTCAGCAGGAATTGACAAGCAGTTGTTTATTTGGAGCTAGCCCCGAAGTTTTGGAAAACAAGATGAGGGAAGGGAAGTGAAGGTACCCAGGCAGGTACCTCCGTCGGAAATTGGGCAAAGTTGTCAGGTACCTAGCCTGAAGCGATGTGAGGGCAGGATCCCAAAGTAAATCTGTATGTGGAGGTAGCCACAAGGTTTTGGTAACCAAGATAAGCGGGAGGCAAGAGAAGCCTCTTGGCATGCACCTCCGTCGAAAATTGGCCCAAGTTCTCAGGTACCTAGCCTGAAGGGTTCTGCGGACCGAATCCACAAGTCCCTCTCTCTCTGGAAGAGGCCAAAACATTTCAGAAAGTATGCCTGGGAGGAGGAAGGGGTAGCTACTGGGCATGCACATAATTCCCAATTTGGCCAAAATTCCGGTAGCTACACCTGACGGGTACGCTGCTTTTGTCCAGAACTGCCGCATGGAGGTGAAACGTTTTCCTAAGTACAATCTGACGGAGGCAAAGTTAGCTAGTGGGCATGTACCAACCTCCAAAGTAGCCCAAATTCTCTGTTACCTAGCCCAGGGGAATCCAAGTTTAGGATCCCCAAAGAAAAAATCTCTGTTGGAGGAAACCAAATCTTTTTTCTAGAAGCATGCCGAGGTGAGAAGGCAAGGGTAGCTACCAGGCATACAGTTATGCATAAACTTGGCCAAACTCGTGGTGTCCCTACCCTGAAGGGCTTTGCAGCTGGTACCCAGAGCTAAATGTATCTCAGGCAGAATCCCATACATTTTGAGAAGCTTTTGTGGAGGAAGCGATGGTTGCTAGCAGGCATGCAGCTACGTCCAAAGTAGGGCCAAAGTTGAGAGAGACGTAACGTGGAGGGGTCTTCAGCTGGTATTGACAAGCAGTTGTATATTTGGAGCTAGCCCAGAAGTTTTGGAAAACAAGATGAGCAAAGGGAAGTGAAGTTACCCAGGCAGGTACCTCCGTCGGAAATTGGGCAAAGTTGTCAGGTACCTAGCCTGAAGCGATGTGAGGGCAGGATCCCAAAGTAAATCTGTATGTGGAGGTAGCCACAAGGTTTTGGCAACCAAGATAAGCAGGAGGCAAGAGAAGCCTCTTGGCATGCACCTCCGTCGAAAATTGGCCCAAGTTCTCAGGTACCTAGCCTGAAGGGTTCTGCGGACCAAATCCACAAGTCCCTCTCTCTCTGGAAGAGGCCAAAACATTTCAGAAAGTATGCCTGGGAGGAGGAACGGGTAGCTACTGGGCATGCACATAATTCCCAATTTGGCCAAAATTCAGGTAGCTACCCCAGACGGGTACGCTGCTTTTGTCCAGAACAGCCGCATGGAGCCAAAACGTTTTCCTAAGAACAATCTCACGGAGGCAAAGTATTCTACCGGGCATGTACCATCCTCCAAAGTAGCCCAAATTCTCTGTTACCTAGCCCAGAGGTATCCGAGTTTAGGATCCCCAAAGAAAAAATCTCTGTTGGAGGAAGCCAAATCTTTTTTCTAGAAGCATGCCAAGGTGAGAAGGCAAAGGTAGCTACCAGGCATACAGTTATGCATAAACTTGGCCAAACTCGTGGTGTCCCTACCCTGAAGGGCTTTGCAGCTGGTCCCCAGAGCTAAATGTATCTCAGGCAGAATCGCATACATTTTGAGAAGCTTTTGTGGAGGAAGCAAAGGTAGCTAGCATGCATGCAGCTACGTCCAAAGTAGGGCCAAAGTTGAGAGAGACGTAACGTGGAGGGGTCTTCAGCTGGTATTGACAAGCAGTTGTGTATTTGGAGCTAGCCCAGAAGTTTTGGAAAACAAGATGAGGGAAGGGAAGTGAAGGTATCCAGGCAGGTACCTCGGTCCCACATTGGGCAAAGTTGTCAGGTACCTAGCCTGAAGCGATGTGAGGGCAGGATCCCAAAGTAAATCTGTATGTGGAGGTAGCCACAAGGTTTTGGCAAACCAGATCAGGCAGAGGCAAGAGAAGCCTCTTGGCATGCACCTCCGTCGAAAATTGGCCCAAGTTCTTGGGTACCTAGCCTGAAGGGTTCTGCGGACCGAATCCACAAGTCCCTCTCTCTCTGGAAGAGGCCAAAACATTTCAGAAAGTATGCCTGGGAGGAGGAACGGGTAGCTACTGGGCATGCACATAATTCCCAATTTGGCCAAAATTCCTGTAGCTACCCCTGACGGGTACGCTGCTTCTGTCCAGAACTGCTGCAGGGAGGCTAAACTTTTTCAAAAGTACAGTCTGTCGGAGGCAAAGTATGGTACCGGGCATGTACCGACGTCCAAACTAGCCCAAATTCCCTGTTACCTATCCCAGGGGAATCCGAGTTTAGGATCCCCAAAGGAAAAATCTCTGTTGGAGGAAGCCAAATCTGTTTTCTAGAAGCATGCCGAGGTGAGAAGGCAAGGGTAGGTACCAGGCATACATTTATGCATAAACTTGGCCAAACTCGTAGTGTCCCTACCCTGAAGGGCTTTGCAGCTGGTACCCAGAGCTAAATGTGTGTCAGGCAGAATCCCATACATTTTGAGAAACTTTTGTGGAGGAAGCAGAGGTAGCTAGCAGGCATGCAGCTACGTCCAAAGTAGGGCCAAAGTTGAGAGAGACGTAACGTGGAGGGGTCTTCAGCTGGTATTGACAAGCAGTTGTGTATTTGGAGCTAGCCCAAAAGTTTTGGAAAACAAGATGAGGGAAGGGAAGTGAAGGTACCCAGGCAGGTACCTCTGTCGGAAATTGGGCAAAGTTGTCAGGTACCTACGCTGAAGCGATCTGAGGGCAGGATCCCAAAGTAAATCTGTATGTGGAGGTAGCCACAAGGTTTTGGCAAACCAGATCAGGCAGAGGCAAGAGAAGCCTCTTGGCATGCACCTCCGTCGAAAATTGGCCCAAGTTCTCAGGTACCTAGCCTGAAGGGTTCTGCAGACCGAATCCACAAGTCCCTCTCTCTCTGGAAGAGGCCAAAACATTTCAGAAAGTATGCCTGGGAGGAGGAACGGGTAGCTACTGGGCATGCGCATAATTCCCAATTTGGCCAAAATTCAGGTAGCTACCCCAGACGGGTACGTTGCTTTTATCCAGAACTGCCGCAGGGAGGCAAAACTTTTTCAAAAGTACAATGTCGCAGAGGCAAACGTATCTAGCGGGCATGTAAAAACCTCCAAAGTAGCCCAAATTCTCTGTTACCTAGCCCAGGGGAGTCCGAGTTTAGGATCCCCAAAGAAAAAATCTCTGTTGGAGGAATCCAAATCTTTTGCAGAAGCATGCCGAGGTGAGAAGGCAAGGGTAGCTACCAGGCATACACTTCCCTTTTAACTTGGCCAAATTTGTGGTGTCCCTATCCTGAAGGGCTTTGCAGCTGGTACCCAGAGGTAAATCTCTCCCAGGAATAATCCCAAACATTTTGAGAAGCTTTTGTGGAGGAAGCGATGGTTGCTAGCAGGCATGCAGCTACGTCCAAAGTAGGGCCAAGGTTGAGAGAGAAACGTGGAGGGGTCTTTAGCTGGTATTGACAAGCAATTGTGTATTTGGAGCTAGCCCAGAAGTTTTGGAAAACAAGATGAGGGAAGGGAAGTGAAGGTACCCAGGCAGGTACCTCGGTCCCAAATTGGGAAGGTTGTCAGGTACCTAGCCTGAAGCGATCTGAGGGCAGGATCCCAAAGTAAATCTGTATGTGGAGGTAGCCACAAAGTTTTGGCAAACAAGATAAGCGGGAGGCAAGAGAAGCCTTTTCGCATGCACCTCCGTCCCAAATTGGCCCAAGTTCTCAGGTACCTAGCCAGAAGGGTTCTGCGGACCGAATCCACAAGTCCCTCTCTCTCTGGAAGAGGCCAAAACATTTCAGGAAGTATGCCTGGGAGGAGGAACAGGTAGCTACTGGGCATGCACATAATTCCCAATTTGGCCAAAATTCCGGTAGCTACCCCAGACGGGTACGCTGCTTTTGTCCAGAACAGCCGCAGGGAGGCAAAACTTTTTCAAAAGTACAATCTGGCGGAGGCAAAGTATTCTACCGGGCATGTGCTAACCTTCAAAGTATCCCAAATTCTCTGTTACGTAGCCCAGGGGAATCCGAGTTTAGGATCCCCAAAGAAAAAATCTCTGTTGGAGGAAGCCAAATCTTTTTTCTAGAAGCATGCCAAGGTGAGAAGGCAAGGGTAGCTACCAGGCATACAGTTATGCATAAACTTGGCCAAACTTGTGGTGTCCCTACCCTGAAGGGCTTTGCAGATGGTCCCCAGAGCTAATTGTGTGTCAGGCAGAATCCCATACATTTTGAGAAACTTTTGTGGAGGAAACAGAGGTAGCTACCAGGCATGCAGCTACGTCCAAAGTAGGGCCAAAGTTGAGAGAGACGTAACGTGGAGGGGTCTTCAGCTGGTATTGACAAGCACTTGTTTATTTGGAGCTAGCCCAGAAGTTCTGGAAAACAAGATGAGCGAAGGGAAGTGAGGGTTCCCACTAGCCCCCAAAATTCATAAGCTGTTGACTTCAGTAGACTTAAAATACTTTGACAGTTCCTGCGAAAAACGTGAAAGTTGGGTGCAAATTTCCAGAGATTCTTGTTGTATAATGGAAAAAACTGCAGAGGGTTGTAGGGAAAGCCACTGGTACGGCAGTGCTATAGTGTTTTTTCCTCACTAATAAGGACCGTGGAAGAGAATTTGGATAATATTCTAATCAAGAAATTACTGTAGTTAATGATCCTTAAAAGAGCAAGAAAGGAAGAAAGCAAACTTAAAACTTTTTTAAAGATAGAGACAAAAAATTCAGTGCGTGTATCCATAATAAAGACAGCTGATCAGAATAGGAGGTTCGGGAGGACTAATAGCTTCCTAGGTCAACTGATAGCAAGGGTGTAAGTGCAACTAATCCCTATAAGGAAAATGTCAAATAAGAACCAGGAATGACCAGCTTGGTTAAATCAGTAGCAACAAAAGCAAGAGAAAAAAGGGAAAAGTAGGTAATCTCGCTAAGCAGTGCATCACAAAATAGCCCAGATTACCAGAGAAAAAAATCAGAAAGATCAAGACCCAAATTAAATACTAGTAGTAAGGGACATAAGAAGTCAGGAGGAGACATACTGCAAACACTTCAGAAATAAGAGACAGACCTAGGAAAGCACCAGTTACTAGTCAGTAGGGAGGGAAAGCTTCTATTAACAAACAGGATTAATTACTTGAAGTAAAGTTCATCATCTAACAAAGGTATGAGATTGTTCATAAATTCTTTCAAATCATCGTGACCTAAGAAAAAAATCACTGCTTCAGCCATTTCTCAGAGGCCTGTAATCTCAACACAGTTTTGTGGTTTTCTTTGAAAGTAAGATGGAGTAGTTTTCAAAAGGATGAAAAATGGCAGACTGGGATCTCTTTACACATAAAATAAAGATGAATCAGAATTATAGACTTAACGACTCCTAGAGAAATGCAGATCCAAATACAAAATCGTATATTTTTTTAACACCCAGAAGACAGCTAGGCGATAACAACGGCTAACAGATTTGTAAAGAAAAAATTATGTCAAACTAATGCAATTTCCATCTTTGACAGAGTAATGGGCTCTGTAGAGAAGGAAGATGTGGTAGAAATCATATATCTTGATTTTAGAAAGACTTCTGCCACAGGTTCATGTGATATTCTCATCAGAAAGTTGAACAAACATCTTCTGGATGAAAGCTCTCCTGAGAAGTTTAAAAGCTACACTCAGGGAGCAGTTATCAACAGGTTACTATTAAACTGAAACATTGAGTCAGATGGGATTTTGTGGACATTGACCCAGGCCAGATAGTAGTCAATATTTTTATCACTAACTTAAAAGAGGGAATGAACCGTGTGGTTATGTTAGCACATGACCTTAAGATAAAAGGGGCTGGAAACATTTTAGTAGAAGTGGTTGGAATTCAGAATGTTCTTGACAAGTTGGACCAATGGGAAAAAAAAAATATGCATTTCAGTCATGACCAAGATAGTTATCCTGTGGCCTATCTGAGGTCTGCAGAAGGACAAATATAACATATAAGGGTTGAGGTCTACAGAAGGTATATGTAAGGTGTATATATATATATATATATATATACACACACACACACATATATATATACCTCATATATATATATATACACCTCATGTAAGGTATGAGGCCTACAGAAGGACAAATATAACATATAAGACACATGCAATCTGTGCTGTAGACCACTTGCTTCCTATAATGTCTCAGCTGCAATAGTTGACTCTGTTTTGAGAACTTCTGTTGTGAGCATTGTTCCAAGAACAACGTGGAGCTATTGGAAAAGGTCCAGAAGCAGGAAATAAAAGGCCTGGAAACATGACCTTTGTGGGAAGTGTCCTGAGCCACCTTGCCTAAATTTGGTGTTTCTCTACGTTTTATGAAAGTCTAGATGAACCTAAAGGGACCTGGGGTCCCTTTAGTCTAGAGAACAGATAACTGAGAGCAGACATGGTAGTTGTCTTCAAATATACAAAGGACACTTAAACAAAGCTTAGGAATATTTTTGTCCTTGTTCAGTGTGGGCTGAAAGTGCAGCACAGAACAATTTGGTTAGACATTAGAGAGATCTGTCTAGCAGAGAAGCTCATAAAGTAATGAAGTAGGTTTTCCTAGGGAAAGTGCACATCCTTCTTTTCCATGGAATCTCAAGATTAGGGTGGGTAGAAATAACAGGAGTCACACCAGTTGCTCCTGCCTTTGTCAGGGAGGTGGTTTGGAGGAACACCTGAACCCCTTCTGTTCTAAGTGGTTTCCATTTTACAAAGGAATAAAAAGCTCATGTAAACTGTTTTGTTTGTTTGTTTTTGTTTTGTTTTTCTACAGCCATGATCCAGATTTGATTATAAAGATACTACCTTCCACTAGAACTGTTGATTTCTACTATGGCCCTGGTTTTCCTTCAAGGTTAGTAGCGCTTCATTACCTTCAAGCTTCATTGGCTTGTTTATTAAAATGTTCCAGTTGTGGATTCACTTCCACTACTCAGTATCTCTTACTGCTCCAATACTGAGGCATCCAAATTCATTTTCCATAGGCTGGAAGGGTAATGAGTGTCTGAAGTCATGGGAGACCATCCTCCCAGGTTCATTCAGGGTGCTGCAATGGGAAGAAACACCAAGGATTACTGTATTGCCACATCCCTGGCAGCCTGCCACCTAGCCCTGAACAGAATGGCCCGCACCATTCTGTCGGGGAGAATTTCTAATTCTGTTAGGTTTTCAGTTTAGTTATGGTCTGATTTTTGTTTTGTTTAATTTTGGTTTTGGTGGTGCTTTTTGTTTGTTTCTTTGTTTTCTGAAACAGAAAAAAAACAGTATTTGAAATAGCTGCACAAAATGGAATCACTCTTCCACTTAGAGTTTCCCCAGAACAGAATAAACCCTTCTGGTTTGTTTTTGCTGGAGTGGCTGTATCCAAGCTATGTTAATTGAAGATTGCAGTTTTGCATACCTCAGCTGGCATTGCCATGCCACCATACCTTCAAGTTCAGAGTGAAGGGTAGCACAGGCAGAGGCACCATGATCTCAGCTGGTTACTCTGGAGTTCGCCAAACTAGCTACTAATAACCAGGGCCAGACACTTCTTGCACCAAAGGGCTTGGGAACCATACCCCAGATGGTTCTGAGCTGAAGCAGTTAGTTTCCTTCTGGGCTAGTCTTTTTTCTCCCTAGGAGTCTCTGCTTGATGGGACCAGACTTCTCTGATGGCCCACATGACATCCACAATGGTTCAGTGAATGCTCATTTCCCCTTTTCATCTTGAAAACACTTCCTTCAGGATTGTTGAAGGTGCAAGTCACTTGTTTTAAGAGCCTGTGAGACAGAAAAAGGAATAAAATCACTTTTCTTTGGGATGTTTTGAAGTTCCTGATGCAGGGAAAGGAACCGGCTTCCTGCTGCTGCCTCTTGAAATTGATCAGCTGCACTACTGGTGAGGAAAGCCTGGAGTCTCTGCTCCACTTTCTTCTTTGTGATCAGAGTATCTTTTAAGACTTACAACAAATAATGCTGTCAGGAAATATTCTTCTGTTCAGCATCAGGACATTGCTGTTCCATATGGGAGAGCAGAGCTGCCTGTTATTGGTCTCGGAGAATAGCTGATTTTTCAGTTTGACAGCAAAATTGAAAAATCAAGTGGAAAAAAAGGTTTTACTTGGATCACACTGGAATGTTATTTATCTTGCTAAACCAAAAAAAAAAAACAAACACAGTGTTCCATTCAGCATGAAATATTTCATGCATTCCCAAATGAAATGTTTTATTTTGTGCACTTGTAAAAAAAGCAAGGAAAATAAAAGGAGAGATTCACAAGCATGGTATCTGCCTTGCGCCCAAGGACTGTAACCATTACTGAGAATGGGAGAGATCCTGTTCTTCCTTTGAAATGTCTTACCTCCCAGGAGCACAAAGCTATCACCAAAATTGCACTTGAAATCCAATAATGATCATCACCCAGCTCTGCAGTGCTGAGTGTAAATGATGAACTTCAGTGTATCAAGAAAATGGCCCCAGCCCTTACTGGTTGCTATTTTTAAATGTCCTCAGAACATCATTCCATCTTTTGGTAGAAGCTGGCACATTAGCAAAGAGCTTACAATTCAAACATATATATTTTTTAGCCTTTTAATTTAAGCACATAAACATGAATGAATTGATAAGGAAGGCAGGTGTCTATAACACTTTAAACTTTTTTTCAATTTGTATAACTAACCAGAATACTCCATAATAAGCAGAGAGCCATCGTGTTGCTTGGTGAACTTTTGAACCTCTCTAAATGCAAAATTCCTTAAACTATTAGGAAAGAAAGAAGATAAAATCATGTCTTCCAGTATGAACTTTACTCTTAGCTGGGAATGCCAAGGACAAGAAAGAGGCAAGAAAAGTGTCTTCTCTTAATCCTAACTGGCAAAGCAATATATTTGTATTCAAGCCAGTTGAACAAGTCCAAGGGCCAAGTTTTTGAAAGATAATTAAAAGCTACAGTATGCTAATATTGTCCCAGTCTGAAAAAGAAATAATCAATAAGAGAAAATAACAGTTAGAAATATGGGGGAAGGGATACTGTAATACAATCACAAAGAGAGCTGAAAAAATTAGAAGTATTCAGAAGTGCCCCAAGAAATGGCAGCGTGTATCTGTACCTCCAAAAGGGAAAAACCTGAACTATTTCTCTGCACCAGAAGGTGTTGTATGCTATTCTCTGTACCACAGGAAATTAGTAACTATAGGTGTAACTACTGTCTTCTGTTCTTAATTCACAATTTAAGAGTAACAGAGGTGTCCTTTTAAAAAAAAAAAAAAAAAGAACAAAAATATCACAAAATAGCAGCAGCACAGTCTCAATGACGTGAGGCAGACCAGTGCAGAGGAGTCCTGGAATTCTAAACAAGACAAACTTGGCTTCCCACAAGCAGATGGGTAGCACACTTGTGACAACTGGTGCACTGCATGCATCAGGCAACAGCAGAACATCAAATAGACATCATTTTCGAGGATGTTGTGTGTTTACCTGACCCAGCATCACAAATAGTAGCAGCAAACTCTCCTCTGGTGTGGTGGCCTTGCACAGTGAATGGTCATTGCCAGCCAGCAGTGCTAGGAATGCAGCTCTGAGGGACAAAAGAAAAGGATGGCTTCTACAAGTTCTGGTCATAGACTTAGAGAATGCTACAGATTGGAGGGGAACTGGTGATCTCTGGTTCAGCCCCTGGCAAAAATCATTTCGTAGAATCATAGAATGGTTTGGGTTGGAAGTGACCTTAAAGATCATCTAATTCCAACCCCCTGCCATGGGCAGGGACACCTCACACTAGAGCAGGTTGCTCAAAGTCCCATCCAACATGGCCTTACACATTTCCAGGGATGGGGCATCCACAGCTTCTCTGGGCAATGTGAGAAGTTCAACCTGCATGTGTGACGTTCTTATTAAGAAATCCACCAGCAATACAGTGTAAATTAGCCTATATTTATTGGTTTAATGCTAAAACAAAGAACACAGTTCGAGGGGAAAAAAAAAGAAAAAAAAAAGAAAAAAAAATCTGTGCTTAAAAACACAAGCCCTAGCCCTGAAATAGTGGTGCAAGGAATCTGCACATGGTAAAGGCTAGGCCACTGCTACTAAGTAGTGCACTGTATAATCCATAAAAGTTTTAAGCTACGTTAGAACACATTTGATTTTTTCTTCCAGTTGTTCTGATTAGGAGATTATTCCAAAGCACCAGTCATCTTCTGCTTTCTTGCCTACATTTGCTCAAAGTTAGTTTTCATCTATTAGTTCTTGTTTCAATAGAATCTTGTTTAGCTTCTGTCTCTGGATATTTATTTGCTGACAACTCTATAGCCAGCAATCATATCTTCCCTCAGCTTTCACTTAGTCATACCAAACAAGCCATATACTTCTCATCTCTTCTCGTATAATAGTTTCTCCAATCACTTACTCATTTTGGTTGTCGTGTGGTTCTCAGGGTACACAGGTAACCAGTTACACGTATAGTTCCTAGTTATGGCAGTAATGTCAGACTGAAAAGTATTAATACAGAAAACCATTAGGACAAAATATAACGTTATAAGGAAGTCATGCAATGTAGAGCCATATGTTTTGTGCAGTAATGCACATAATTAAGGTGATCACCAGACTGCTGATTGACTTTCATATTCAGAGTCCCAGTACAGAGGCAGAAACCTAAAATCTTCATTCAGGATATGCCCCTGCAGTATTATTACTATAGTTTTTGTAGTGGGAAATCCTAATCGTTTGTGGCTTCTGTCAGCTCCTCCCTCTTCAGAAGAGCTAACAAGTTGGAGGAGCTGCTGTGAGCAGTCACCCAGCAGGAAATCTCTTCAACAAGAGTCTGCAAAGGTGGACAGCAGGGCATGTCTTGTGGCAGAGAACAGGACTGCCCTAGAAGCAGCTTGGAGGACCGCTTTTCCCACCTCAACCCGAAACAGTTTATTCAACTCCAGTTGCTTCTGGAGCCCAGGTATTACATCTCCCACATAAGCAACACAGAAACACTGCTGAGGGTGGGCAGGGAACTCATTTGCAAAGTGTTTTCTGATGGAGTCTGGTCTGTGTGGAGATGACAAGGCCGCACAAAGCACACTGAGGAAAAAAAAAACTTATCAAACAGCTCACAGAACAGTATTTCCCATGGGCTTGAGTGGAGACACAAATGCATGATAGGTCCGGGACCCACTGCAGACCTGTTAACCGTATTTCCTGTCTCCCAGCAGGTCAGTCCTTTGCACTAAGCCTAGGTGAGAGTACAGATATAGTCATACTGAAGTTATCAAGGCACCTTTCTACCTGCTGATGAAAATAATTCTTCATACTTAGCTGCCCTTTGGGAATGGTGTTAGGGCCCAGAAGCATACAGGGAAAGCTTTTGCTTTCCTGGGCTATTCCAAAAATGGGCTGGTCACACACAGATGCTTTTCTTCTTGGAAAACTGCCCTGTGAGAGAGCATACACTGTAAAGGGAAGGGGGAAAGCCCTCCTCAGAAAGGCAAAGAGCTTTCACTTTCTCTACCAACCCTGGTGAAGCCTCAGAATCCAGTGACCAGTACAGGCTGCCTAGCAATTTCCAACTAATACACAAACCATAAGGATAAGCCAACATATGGACCTTACATTCTGCTATGGTTTAGCAGAGCTTAATTGGATCATCCATTTTTGCAGTATTAACATATCAGGGCTGTGGCTAATCCCTCAGGAAGTCCTGTATGTTGCAGATTAAAGCACTTTTCACAATCTGCATGATATGGTTGGCTAAACAATATTAAGAAACTAAGTCTCCAAACACTTAACTGCTAATTTAATGCAATTTCACAAAGGCTCATGCTTTCTGGAGGTGCTATTGAGATGCATGAACCCACAAGTAAATTCATCAAGATAATCTACCCAAAAAAATCCAAATGTTCCAGGGGATGCCTCACTTAGTTTAAAATACTGCTTCCTTACTGCAACTGGAAGTGCATCATTGAGATTTATTCTAGCAGAAAGAAAAAAAAAATCTTCGAAGTATTGGTCCCTTTCTCAAATTGTACCTACACTGTTTACAACTGGCTGCATTTTGAGGCTGCTTCTGGATTCTAACCAGTAACTACTAATTCAGTTTCTTGGGTCTACATCCTCACCACAAACAATTCTTTATTTAAAGACTGAGGTTTGTATCAAGATTTCCCCAAATTCATGTATATGGCTCTAGCCTTCAGATCCATATTTGGTCACTGTCAGACAGCAGCGTAAGGTCAAAACTGACTCCACTGTATGACAGAAACTGGTCAGGTCATCAGACAGTGTTAATAGGCAAGGCCTGATGAAAGTCGGCTTAATCCATTTCTACAGTGCAGAAAATTAGCTCAAAATCTAGCTACTTCCTTAAGTTCAAGAAAAATGCTGGTGATTATCAGTTGTTGAAAATGGTCCTAGATAACCAGTAAAAAAAGAAAAGAAAAAGCTTTGATAAAAAATGCAAATTTGAAACTGCTAGTTGTGGTGGTTGAGGCCCATAAACACTCCAGTGCAGGAAGGAAAGAAAATAAAATTTCCGTTTGAAATTAAAAAAAAAAACTCACAAAAGAATGTTAATAATAAAATATATTTTAAATGACTCAGGAGATTAATGAGCTGGTCACTGAGGGGAATCCAACACTCTAAGAATTTAATTCTAATTACTATAGATTTGTAGCATTAACTAGTCATCTCTCCTCCATCTCAAAGTGTATCTTTGCTACAGATAATTACACTATGATAATTGCAAAGATTCCTCATATTAACTCATGTGGGTCTCTGCAGGGAAAACAGTAGGACAGGAAACTAATATCATGACCATGCTGCTTTAAATACGTAGGATAATAAGGCAGAAGAGGATGCAGTTTAGTAACACATATTCAACAGCCTTGTGTTTGGTAGTCCTTAGTATTTTAGATATATATCTAATAAATCATCATGTGAATCTTCCTCCAGTCAACATGGCACAAATAATAAATGGATACAGTACCCTTGGCTAATCTCTGCATTGCCCTGAGCAGAGTAGAAGAGCTGGACTCCCAGGGTAGGGTTTCTTCCTCCTGACAGTCACTGAAGAATGCTTCAAGAGAAGAATCCAGTGAGAGATAGATAAAAGATAGGGATTTTTCCTCTGTCAGTAATCAAAAAAGTAAATCTTGCTAAGTCAGAAATGAGTGGAAAACAGTACAGAGAACAACCTCATGCTACTGTGGAAATCCATGGTGTATTCACTTCTTGAATATTTTCTGCAATCCTGATCTCCCCATCTCAGAAAGACTTGTAAAACTGCGAAGAAAACATAGAAAAGGGCATCAGAGATGATGAAAGGTAACAAATGACATCTGTGTGAGAAATAGATAAACAGACCATGAATCTCCAGCTTGCAAAAGAGGTGACAATTGTTTGCCATTTCTTCCAAGAAGCATTCTGCATCTGTCAGACGGCAGGCTCAAAAGAAGCAGGAAAAAAAAAAAACAGTCTATCCATAGAGTGTGTAAATTGTCTGTGGAATTTGCCACAGATTGTTTTCAGTGCTGGAAAATAACATATTTAGAAAGGTTTGGATGGATACATGGAAGAAGAAGAAAGATCGGCTGGTCCAGCCAGGCAAAATGAGTCCTGAGACCAGGCAGCAGATACGCAGCCAAGTCTGGGGTATGATGGAAGGGAAAAGGCTTTTCCTGATACCACACAATACCATGTCGAGTTTGTTTGCAATCCATGAAATTTAAAAGGTTGTTGGAGTGAAGGCAAGCCTGAAGGTAAGCAAACAGAGGTGGTTTTTTTTTCCACCTGAAAGCTCTGTTTGACCTGGATTCCTATCACAAGCTCGTAAATCTTTCAAAATCAAGCTTCTTGCCTCTCTTCCACTAAGCATCCCACAGGATGACCCAACCAACAAATGAATCATATTTTAGAACAATATCTTTGGAACTTTTAAAATTACCCTCAAGAAAATCTGGGAAGCCTTCTACTACTCATGGAAATGTACTGTATAACCATTCTAAAGGCTCCTGCACAAAGAAACTGTTTTTGCTCAATCAACAGGTCATATCTGTACCTTCCTTCCTTCTCAGCATCTTTCCAGACACCAACAGTAATTGAATTAGCCAACCCCCACAGTGGATCCAAAATAATCATGGCAATAGCTTAGAGGGTCTGGGGAGACATACCAAAAGATGGGTATTTGAGAGCACAGTGAGCAACCAGATTTTTTCAGTAACCACTGAAAGTTGCTTAGCAGATCGCAGTTGGTCCTCCACCCCTACCCAATATCTTTGTCAGTCTATACTGAACTTTTGCCAGTCTATACAGACTTCTTGTATGACTACTCCAGGGCAAGAAGAATGGCCAGGTAGGCAAATACTTTATTTTAGCAGGGGACAGGTGAACTTGGCTGAAAACATCACACCTGAAGAACAGCCCTAGTAGCCAGAAAATATGACACCATCTTCAGATTGGGAAGAGATTTTGCTACAGCCCCACCAAAAGCTTCCTCAAAAATAGAGAACTTTCCCATTCTGTCCGAGAGGTGACAGCATCTGTCCCCTTGGACATGGCCATTCTCCCAACCCTGGTCTGGCATAGGATCCTGCCATGCAGCTCACCTTCCCCGTGCAGTCTCCCGCTGTCCCAGGTCTCCTTCCTGACCCTGTGCTCGCTGAAGCACTGCCTTGTCCAGACCTCACCAGCAGAGAGAAACCACCCAAGGGGGTTGCTGGTGGATTCTGCTCACACAAAGGTGGAGGATCTGTTAGAGTGAGGCCTTTGGATAGGGCAGCAGCTGCTTGTGTGCATATGCACCGAACTTGGGAGTGTGAACCTCCCTGCTGGGCAGCAGCCTCTGAGTAGGGCAGAGCAGAAGACCACAGAAGAGCCCAGGTCCCAATGTGGTTGCCACCACCCAGCCCTTGATTTAAGCCATTTGAGCCCCACTTCCTCATTTTTCATCCTCCCTGCCACACTTCTAATATGAACGCCATGTTGCGTTCCAGGGAAATGTGCTATGTTGAACAAAACAGTGAGGGCCCACGTCTGGCCACAACCTAGCACTGGGGAAAGAAGCCTGAGGGGAATCAGGAGTGCCAGGACAGCCAGAGGGAGACCTTTAGCTCCTCACCACTCTGTGCTGTACCTGCTGCCTTTTGCCAGACAGGCTCTCACTTGCACATAGCTCTGCCTCTGCACAAGAGGGCAGCCAGATCCCATGGCAGCTCTGGGATCCCTTCCCACAGCAATGATGGATCAAGTTCAGAGCAAGTGCCACTCCTGAAAGGCCTCCATCTGTCAGGAACATTGATCTCCTGCAGCCTTTTGATTTACTTGTTTAATCAAATTGAGCTGCTGGAGACGGGGCCTCAGTGAGACTATCTGTGTCCACTCCAGTCATTTCCCCTTCAGACATGTGACTTCCCAGCATCTGGGGGGCTGTGCACTGCTGAGACAGCATCACTGACATTAGGCAATAGGAAGCTGCATTATTAATCTGACCTGCCAGGCAGGGAGACAAATAGCATGAGTCGGAACCTCCTCAGAAATTCTCTGTAACTTCTGGGGCTGAAGAAGCCTGCTTATCATTTTTACAAATTAACTCTACCAAGCCGTCATCCACCAGGCCTCTGGAAACACTGATAGAGAGACAGCAGAACTGGAAACCAGTGACAGAATAGAATTAGTCACATGCACCACTGCCACTGGGCTGTGGTGTAAGTACCAAGTCAGAGTGGAAGTGCACACAGTCCTTGTAGAACGTTGCTGGTGTATTATTCTGTGATACTGTATAATGACAGGTGAGATAAGGAAATGTCAGTCACTGTCAAAGAGACTGAATGAACTAATGTATTCACTGGAATTTGCGGCTTCCTCACTGGGCAAGATGCATTTCAGATGGAACCCAGGCAAGATAAACTCCTTTTGTCCTCCAAACCCTCCTGTATGGATCCTGGGTGGTGCATGTGATTTTATAGCATTTAAACAAAATTCTCATAAAAAATGGAAGCTGGAGAATGTCAGGATCTTCAGGATCTTCCAACCCTTTCACTATGCTGCACTCAGAAAACAGGCATGCTGCAGAATGCTCTGTTCATCCTGACCTTAACACGTAATCACCAGCACTGTGTCCTTCCCTGCTCTGAGGACAAGCCTGCCCTAGCTCCTCCAGGATTTCATACCCATGTATGCTTTATTCTCTCCCCATCTCAGAGACAGCGTCCCTCGGGAACGTTGCCTTGCCGAGGTCATTCATGGATAAATATTTTCCATTCCTCTGCTTCCCGAGGCAACTCTGCTACTGAACAAACAGAAGAGGAGAGTAAATTCCCCTATTTATCAGCCAGTAGGGAAGTTTCATCTGCACCTGGTAAACAGGCAAACAAGACTATACAGCCTGAAACAAGCGCAATGCTGATACTTACAGAAAAAGAAGGGAACATTATAATCTTTTGGTTGAATGCTCTGCACAGCACAAGCCAGAAACAGGCTCCCACCACCCCCCAAGTAAATTCCAACTTTAAATATTTTGTGAAACCATATTGTCCATTGAATCCTGTAGTGCTACCTTATTGCATGATGTTCTCTCTGTCCACCTCCTGAGGTTGAAAGCCCCTAACCATTTTATTTCAGGATGCAGAGCTCTAGACTTTCAGTGTTATATGTTCCTTCAGGCTGGACGTTGACCTTGTAATGGCCACTGTTCTTCAGGCACTAAATTGTAGGCTCTTTTTGAACATGGTATGGCTTGTAAATCCTGAAGCTGGGAAATTTTGTACAAATGAGCCGAAGCCCATGATGACATCTCATATTTTTGGACTTCATCATTCCCCTCCTGGGCTCCACAGGCTTTTTGTAGCCCGAGGTGTTCTGCTGTTCCTTACTGAGCACAGCTACTTCTTTGCATCCTGCGAAGTCATTGAGCTGCTCTAGTCTGCTCACTCAGCAGGGCAGTGCAGCACACCAGGCACTTTTCTTCCCCCCGAGGAACTCGTGCTCCAAGGTCCTGGCCAGTGACGGTCCTCTGAGGTCCACATCAGTGACAGTGGCTGTGAGAGGACAGCAGGAGGACTGTCTGCCAATGCAGCATCAGATGTTAAATCACCCTTCCATACTGGAAGGGGGAAAGCATCACACAAGCAAGCTGGAACAGGTTGGGGTGATTAAAGTTATTACTGGGCCACTCAAAAGAGCATGGGGATTTATCAGCTGGCAGATGTTGGATTAGGAGGTCTCAGAGTTACCCGCTCCATGCCAGGAACCTCTCAGGCCATATGCCTAAAGGACTTGGGCAGAGAAGGATTAATTGAAATCAGGCGTGTGCAGTACATTCAAGTGAAAAAAAAAATCACTCTATAAATGAGAGAAGATCCCAGGGACTCTGCAGAGTGATTATAGGAGCTGGTGCTTAGACTTTAATTCAACAGATTTGGGATTTTCTCTTTATTTATAAGGCTAAAACTACCCCTCCTTTCACCATGAACATGGAGTAAATCAAAGCTGCCAGAACCTGTCAAAGCCTGGAGCAGCCCAGTTAACCCTTCGGTATGCATGTCAGGGGTTAGCCCTGGGAGACACTGCAGGTGCTGGCGGCTTGAAGGGCTCAGGGACGTTTAACAATCATCAGGTTGGGAGGTTTCTGAGCATTTATTGGTTGTAGGAAACTTGGCCAGAAATCTCACAAGCACTGTCATTTGCAGCGGGTTGACTTTGGCTGTGGTTAGATAGAAAGGGGTGGGGCTGGGAGCTACAGACATGTATGGCAGAGATTCCTGGGTCCCTGTAGTCTCACTTCCAGGCTGTGTGCTGGTCTGTACTTGATAGGAATGATTTCTTGCTTCACATTGCCAAATCCGATCCAATTGTCCAGTCTACACTTTTCCTGAAGACTGTCCCATTCTGGGTGGCCTTGGGGTGTTTTTTTAGAGGGAGCGGCCAATTTGTGCAAGAATCCGGTGCCATTGTAGCACTGCATTTACATATCTGAAGCTCAACTCACTGCAGTAGCATGCATGGCAGTGGCATAGATGCATTAAGCAGCACGTGGCTGGCTGAAATTGGACCAGCTTTAGACATGGTCTTTAAACTGACATCCACAGTTTCTTCATAGCTGGGAATGATGGTGTCATCTTGATTGCCAGAGAGTTCATGAAAGACTGGAATGGAAACCCTGATCCCTCTGGAATCCCTGCAGGCTCTTTCAGTGAAGCAAGACTCCAGAGCTGAGTGGTGGAAAAGTGAAAACACTGATAGATAAGCTCAGCTCTGCAGTCAGAGAGCTTCAGCAAAGCACTGGAGGAGGAGTATGCACAGGCTTTGACAAACAGCATGTATTTTTTGTCACTGTCAGCCCTCATCTGGGATGAGCAGATCCTGAAGATCCTGGAGCACAGAAATCTTCCCTACTGCAAGGGCCTGCCAGAGAGGATTTGGATTAGCTCAGAGCAGTGAACAGTCTCTTCATTTCCAGGGAAGATGGCCTTTTTTTCAAGCAGAGGATGCTCAGGTGAACTCATTCTCTGCCAAGCAGGGAAGTGCAGCAGAGCCCCCTGGTCAGGGACACACAGCCCTAGGAGACACAAGCCTCTGGCGGGGTCTCCTTCCAGCACAACTACTAGCATGAAATCCGTAATGCCAGACATAACCACTGACTTTATTTCCCTCTCCCTTGTGCTGTCTCAGCTGCAATGCCAGGCTCATCACCGCTCACCATCCCCCACAGCCTCCAGCTCTGGCTCCATGGAGTGGCTGCAAACCCCGGGCAGGATCTGCTTCTGCAGTCCTCTGCTTCTACGCCGCTTCCCAGCAGGGGGAGGGGGGTCCATGGTTAGGCAATTGCATCAAGGCAATCACCTTCCCATCATTTAGACAATTGCAGACTAGCCCATGAGGAGGGTGAGGCAGGCTGCGGGACGGTGTTATGCTGAAACCACCCACCCTGACATCCCCTTTCTTCTAGTTACCTTCCCACAAAGTGCTGGAAGCACTGCCCTGCTTCATCCCTGCAGGAAAATCAACGCCTGGTCTCAGCCTTGCAGCTTTCACCCGTTCCCCTATGCATGGTAATGTGAAGGTTACAGCAATGGAAAGATCATTACTCCATGC
Source organism: Anser brachyrhynchus (assembly GCF_964034855.1). Taxonomy (NCBI): domain Eukaryota; kingdom Metazoa; phylum Chordata; class Aves; order Anseriformes; family Anatidae; genus Anser; species Anser brachyrhynchus. The sequence continues at coordinate 14,844,041 of NC_137710.1, read as the reverse complement.
TGAGCAGAGCGTGCAGAGTGAGGTGCAGAATAGGGTGAGCAGGATTAGGCAGTGGTTCAACCACCCTTCCTTTTGCCGGCTGACAGGCTTGGTAAGCTCTATCCTCTGCTGAGTCCCTGGGCAGGCTGCAAAAACCTTCTGTTAAAGGGCTTTAAAAAGCACCACGTGGAAAGATTTTGCTTTATTAAACTAGAGATTTAGGTCAAAAAGAGTCAAATAACTAATTCTCAAAGCTCTCTATCCTCTTGTTGGACCCCTGCTTTTAATGCCATTTGTCTCTCCCTTTCTATTTTAGCTGGGCGTCTCGACATTTCTGATTACACAGGGATCTCTGCTTCGAGGCATCCTTTCAAACATCCCTGGACAGAGTTTCTAGAATGCAAAATGGAATCAATCCAGCATTTTTTTTCAGTGAATGAAAAACCCAAGGGGCTTTTGGGAACATTTTAAAAGGTTTTGCCCCTTTTCTCATAAATGAAGTAGTGAAACCTTTGGAGGAAGATAGTGTTTCTGAGCTCTGACAACATAACTGGGAGCACAGCAACATCAGCACTGGACTCCAGAGTAACTCTGTAGGAGAGCTGCTGCCATAAAGAACTGCTATCTGGTTTCTCAAGGCAATTTGTAGCTCTGCCACTGGTCTCCTTGGATTTTGCCCTTTAGGTCGAGCAGCCTTGTGATGCTGTGTCTGCCTACAGGTCTAGGCCGGGGAGGCCTCTGAGACATTTGCACTTCTTGTTTTATACTTAAACCTTATTGCAGGTGGTGAAAAGTCACTTGGAGGCCTAGAAGGAGAAAGAAGAGTTAAACACTGTTGTTCTGCATCCCAGCTACTGCACAAACCCTGAAACTTTCTGCAGGTGCTAGGTGGGCTTAGCTGCAATAAGAATGTTCCCACGCCTTTTCAGATGTCATGGACAAATGAAGATCCTGGCTTTTGAGTCTACAGGGACACGCTTCACCTTCCACTCAGGCTGTAACACCTCTGACAACTGTGTGAGCATGGGAGGTGGAGAAGGACTACCAAAACCCACCTGCTTCAGCTTTTAAAGCACTTACTCACAGCAAAGCTAAACTCGGCATTTGTGAGAGAGCTGTGTAGGATCAATTTTCTAGTCCCTAGAATATGTTCCCAGGTTTTGTACCACTCTGCTGCAGCTCTCTTTCATCACATATTTTGGCTTTACAGGTCCATCTGTATTTTCAGACTACTTTCCACTTTCTAGAAGCTACTGTTGGGACTGCTGGGTCCTTCTGCTTCACAGATTTGTACATCCAAGAGCAGGAAGACCTGCTCACACTCTCTGAAACTTCACAGCTATGATCTGACAGTTCTCTGGGAAAGAGCCAGCTCTGAGGTGTGCCTGTCAGACACAAAAACAAGGTGTCCCAGTGAACAACTCATGGGAACTGAAATACAGAACTGTAGCACAGCAAGAGTCCAAGTCCATAAAGACAGCACAGGCCACCACAACCAAGAAAGTAGCATAAAAACGAACAAAACAAACCAACAACAACTGCATAAATGTAACCAGAACATCAATATGGCTATAGTAGATAAGATGCAAGATCCCCTTTAAGGATGTGACACTGAGCATTAATGAGATGGACGATGCCTGGGTGCGGGGGCAGAGGGGAGGTCATGCACAAGGCCCAACTTTGGCTTTTTCTACCCAAACGTTGTTCAGCTCTGATGATTACTGCAGCCATGAAAGCCTTCAGAGGATGAAACCCCTATGTCCAGAGCTGTCACTTCTCAGTGAGTTTTAAATGTCTGTGGCAGACATTTATTCCCCAAGAATCTGAAGATTTTTCCTCTTCCTTCTCATCTCCATACTCCCCACCACTACCACCAAATTCCAAACAAAATAACAAATCTATTGGGGGGGGGGGGGGGGGGGGAGCAACAAAATGTATCTTCTAATTCTGCTTCTCTGGTAATAGTATGTAGTGGTAAAAGTGATCTTACATTAAGTGTCTTGCTCATCTGATCTTATTTTTCTCTTTATTATATCACATTGTCTGCTCATCTAGTTAATGCTGTTTGAAATACGCCTGATCCTGGGAGCTAATTGTCGTAGTGACATGAAGTTTGTGGCTCACACAGCAAAATGTATGATTTCAGTATTTGCAGGAATAACATAAATCCCTGCACACATTTCATACTAAGGGCTGCAAAATCTGCTTGCAGTGTTCTTATCTCTGTGGATTAGTGAGTTATCAGGGAGCGTCACTATCATCTGAATGGAGATAAGGTGCAGCAAATCCTTCCCTTCTGCTCTGTGACACACAATATCAGTGCCAAATAGGAAGCCTAAGAGCACAGATAAATCAACAGCCCTCTGGGGACCCTAAGCTAAATATGAATGCATTAAAGCAATATTCAGCTCCCTGTACAAAGGCAGAACAGCAGTACCTCTATTGCTCTGTAAGGTAGGCATTGTACTGGGTATTAAGCTCTTAGCTGTCAGGAAGGTGCATGTGTAATGCAACGTATTAGCATCTTACAAGAGCTGCTGTCAAGAAAAGCTGTGTGAGAACAGATCTACACTCAGCACGGTAGGCATCTTCCACACCATGCACTAGGTTGCTTTGGAGACTAGTGCTGGTCTTCAAAACAGAACATACTGGCACAGAAATGAGACAGCCCAGATGGCTGTTAACAGCCAGGAGAAGCCGTACTGCTTGTCAGTCTTGTGCTTAGAGCCCTTTAAAGCATGCAAAGTATATTAATAATGAATGCAGTAACTACTGGAAAAGCTAAAAGCTGACCTGCCCTGTGGAAAGACATTTCCAGGAGTGAAGTCTTTTGCTTTTTTCAGGCACTTCACAGACAAAGCTTAGGGCCCACTTATGACTGCAGTTACATTTGAAAGCCTTTGACTTAGGTTCCCTGAGATGCAACCCAAGATAAATGAGCACATAACCCTGCAACGTGCAAACAGGTGCCTGGCAGTCTGTGGGGGCCAAAAGAACTAGCAGCAGCCACCTACGAGATGGAAGTTACTGTCATGGGCTTGCTCTCCAGTTCTAGCCAGGCCCTCATTGCTGGATCTGTGCTATCCCCAATTCAGTCTCCTAATTTCCTTTCTTCAGCTGTTAACTACGTCTCCTGATAATAAAACTCTTCTCATCTGAAACTAAAGAAGAACTAAGTACTTGCAGCTTTTCCTTCAGCTGGTAGGCCCTGGTCAGGCTGGCAAGACAACTTACGCTTCGTTTCAAGACATACTTAAAACAACTTACTACCGCACTTTCCTACTTATAACCAGCTGCATATTTCTTTTACTTCTAGTACTACATGAGCTGTCATTATCATGATTACTGCACTGCTGCAGCATAAAGTTTTTCATAGTCAGTGAAAACAGATGGCCTCTGAACTTTCTACCATACCATATGTTTTCATGTACTCTCTGTCAAAAATCTTAGTCAGACCTTAGACTTGAGGGTTATTACTATCTTCTTTATATCTGTATTCACTTATCTCCATCCCCCAGGGATCAGGCAAAGGCTGGCTATGAATTTGTACTTCTGTAAGAAGTTTATTTTTGTGGCATTCAGATTTTCTGCTGAGCAGTGGTATATCACAGAATCACAGAATCGTCTAGGTTGGAAGAGACCTCCAAGATCACCCAGTCCAAGCTCTTACCTAATACTAACAAGTCCTCCACTAAACCATATCACTAAGCTCTACATCTAAACGTCTCTTAAAGACCTCCAGGGATGGTGACTCAACCACTTCCCTGGGCAGCCTATTCCAATGCCTAACAACCCTTTCAGTAAAGAAATTCTTCCTAATATCCAACCTATACCTCCCCTGGCGCAACTTTAGCCCATTCCCCCTCATCCTGTCACCAGGCACGTGGGAGAATAGACCAACCCCCACCTCGCTACAGCCTCCTTTAAGGTACCTGTAGAGAGCGATAAGGTCGCCCCTGAGCCTCCTCTTCTCCAGGCTGAGCAATCCCAGCTCCCTCAGCCGCTCCTCATAAGACTTGTTCTCCAGACCCCTCACCAGCCTCGTCGCCCTTCTCTGGACTCTCTCGAGCACCTCGACATCCTTCTTGTAGCGAGGGGCCCAAAACTGAACACAGTACTCGAGATGCGGCCTCACCAGAGCCGAGTACAGGGGGACAATCACTTCCTAGACCTGCTGGCCACGCTGCTTCCTATACAGGCCAGGATGCTGTTGGCCTTCTTGGCCACCTGAGCACACTGCTGGCTCATATTCAGCCGACTATCGACCAATACTCCCAGGTCCTTCTCTGCCAGGCAGCTTTCCAACCACTTATCTCCCAGCCTGTAGCGCTGTTTGGGGTTGTTACGCCCCAGATGCAGGACCCGGCACTTGGCCTTGTTGAACTTCATACAGTTGGCCTCAGCCCATCAGTCCAGCCTATCCAGATCCTCCTGCAGAGACTTCCTACCCTCAAGCAGATCGACACACACCCCTAACTTGGTGTCATCTGCAAACTTACCGAGGGTGCACTCAATCCCCTCATCCAGATCATTGATAAAGATATTAAAGAGGACTGGCCCCAGTACTGAGCCCTGGGGGACTCCACTAGTGACCGTCCTCCAACTGGATTTAACTCCATTCACCACAACTCTCTGGGCCCGGCTATCCAGCCAGTTTTTAACCCAATGAAGCGTACGCCTGTCCAAGCCACGAGCAGCCAGTTTTTCGAGGAGAATGTTGTGTGAAACGGTGTCAAAATCCTTACTGAAGTCAAGGTAGACCACATCCACAGCCTTTCCCGCATCCACCAAGCGTGTCACTTTGTCATAGAAGGAGATCAGGTTCGTCAAGCAGGACCTGCCTTTCATAAACCCATGCTGACTGGGCCTGATCGCGTGGTTGCCCTGCAAGTGCCGCGTGATGACCCTCAAGATAATCTGCTCCATGAGCTTCCCTGGCACTGAGGTCAAACTAACAAGCTTATAGTTCCCCGGGTCTACCCTCCAACCCTTCTTGTAGATTGGCATTACATTTGCTAGCCGCCAGTCGACTGGGACCTCCCCTGATAGCCAGGACTGCTGATAAATGATGGAAAGCAGCTTGGCCAGCTCCTCTGCCAGTTCTCTCAGTACCCTCAGCTGGATCCCATCCGGCCCCATTGACTTGCGTACATCCAAGTGCTGTAGCAGGTTGCCAACCATTTCCTCGTGGATAGTGAGGGCCACATCCTGCTCCCCATCCCCTTCCACCAGCTCAGGGTACTGGGTATCCAGAGAACAACTGGTTTTGCCACTAAAGACTGAGGCAAAGAAGGCATTAAGCACCTCATCCTTTTCCTCATCCCTTGTAACTAAATTTCCCCCCACATCCAGTAAAGAATGGAGATAATCCTTAGTCCTCCTTTTGGTGTTGATGTATTTGTAAAAATGTTTTTTGTTATCTTTAACCGGATTGAGCCAGATTGAGCTCCAGATGAGCTTTGGCCCTTCTAATTTTGTCCCTGCACAGCCTCGCAACAGCCTTATAGTCCTCGTGAGTGACCCACCCTCTTTTCCAAAGATTTTAAACCCTCTTTTTTCTCCTAAGCTCGAACCACAACTCTCTGTTCAGCCAGGCCGGTTTTCTTCCGCGCCAGCTCGTCTTTGGGCACGTGGGGACAGACCTCTCCCGAGCCTTTAAGATTTCTTTCTTGAGGAGTGCCCAGCCTTCCTGGACTCCTCTGCCCTTCAGAACTGCCTCCCAAGGGACTCTGCCAACCAGTGTCCTGAACAGCTCAAAGTCAGCCCTCTGGAAGTCCAAGACAGCGATTATACTGGTCCCCTTCCTGGCTTCACCAAGAATAGAGAATTCTACCATTTCATGGTCACTCTGCCCAAGACAGCTCCCGACCACCACATCTCCCACCAGTCCGTCACTGTTTGTGAACAGAAGGTCTAGCGGGGCACCTCCCCTGGTAGGCTCTCTAACCAGCTGCATCAGGAAGCTATCTTCCACGCTCTCCAGAAACCTCCTAGACTGCTTTCTCTGGGCTGTGTCGTGCTTCCAGGATATGTCTGGGAAGTTGAAGTCCCCCACGAGAACAAGCACTGATGATTTTGCAACTTCTGCCAGCTGCCTGTAGAACTCCTCATCCATCTCCTCATCCTGGTTCGGTGGTCTATAACAGACCCCCACCAGGATGCTTGCCTTGTTGGCCGTCCCTCTGATCCTAACCCACAGAGACTCAACCTTATCAGTCCCAGCCTCAAGTTCCACAACATCTAAACACTCTCTAATATAGAGAGCCACACCACCACCCCTTCTGTGCTGCCTGTCCCTTCTGAAGAGCCTGTAGCCAGACATTGCAGCACTCCAGTCATGACAGTGGTCCCACCACATTTCTGTGATGGCAACCAAGTCATAGCCTGCCTGCTGCACGATGGCTTCCGGTTCCTCTTGTTTGTTACCCAAACCCATATAACAGCCTTCACTGCGTTCTAGCTGGAAACATGATGGTTCTTACTCCACGCCTTGTATCAAATGTCCCAAAAGCAGTGCCTGCCACAGGCTCTTCTCTATTCCTACTGTGTCTTGGGCATATGGGTCTTGAGCCATGCTTATAGCATGCTTCTTTGACGGACTGGAGAGATGGGCCAAGAGGAACCTCATGAAGTTCAACAAAGGCAAGTGCAGGGTCCTGCACCTAGGGAGGAATAACCCCAAGCACCAGTACAGGCTGGGGGCTGACCTGCTGGAGAGCAGCTCTGCAGAGAGGGATCTGGCAATCCTAGGGGACAGCTGGCTGACCGTGTGTGGTGGTTTTACTTGGGTGGGCAGCCAAGTTCCACCACGGCCACTCTCTCACTCCCCCTCCTCAAAGAGGAATGGAGAGAAAATACGATGAAAAGGGCTCAAGGGTTGAGATAAGGATGGGGAGATTGCTCCACAATTATCATGACAGGCAAAGCAGGCTCAGAGTAGGGAGACAGTAAGATTTATTGCCTATTACTAACAAGCTAGAGAAGTGAGAAACAAAGGAAAGAAACCAAAAACACCTTCCCCCCCATCCACCCTCTTCCACCTCCTCCCTGCGAGCAGTGCAGGGGAACAGGGAAATGGGAACTGCGGTCAGTCTATAGCACTTCGTCTCTGCCACTCCTTCTCGGTCACTCTCTTCCCCTGTGCTGTGGGCTTCACGAACTGATCCTGCGTAGGCTTCCCACAGGCAGCAGCTGTTCAAGAACTGTTCCACATATGGGTCCATACCATGGGGCACATCCATCAAGAGCAAACTGCTCCAGCCTGGGTCCCCCACGGGCGGCAGCTCCACCCAGACCCCCTGCTCCTGTGTGGGCTCCTCTCCACTGGCTGCAGCTCCAGCCCAGAATCTGTTCCGGTGGGGGTCCTCCACAGGCCACAGCCTCCGTCAGTGCAGGTCCACCTGCTCCACCATGGTCTTCTCCACAGGCTGCAGGGTGGAACCCTGCTCCACTGTGGTACTCCATGGGCTGCAGGGAGACAACCTGCTTCACCATGATCCTCACCCCAGGCCACAGGGGACTTCTGCTCCAGCGCCTGGAGCACCTCTCCCCCTCCTTCTTCACTGACCTTGGCGCCTGCAAGGCTGTTTCTCACTCCTCTCACTCTTCCAGCTGCTGTGTAGCAGCGTTTTTTTTCCCTTTCTTAAATATGCTCTCACAGAGGCGCAAACAACATCACTTATTGGCTCAGCTCCAGTCAGCAGCGGGGCCCTTATCTAACATGGGGCAGCTTCTAGATTCTTCTCACAGAAGCCACCCCTATGGCCCCCTGCTACCAAAACCTTGTCACATAAACCCACTACACCGTGAGCCAGCAATGTGCCCGTGTGGCCAAGAAGGCCAACGGTACCGTGGGGTGCAGTCAGAAGAGTGTTGCCAGCAGGTTGAGGGAGGTGATCCTACCCCTCTGCTCAGCCCTGGTGAGGCCACACCTGGAGTATTGTGCCCAGTTCTGGGCTCCCCAGTATCAGAGGGACACAGAAATACTGGAGCGAGCTTAGGGGAGGGCTATGAAGATGATTAGAGGACTGGAGAACCTGTTGTACGAGGACAGGCTGAGTAGCCTGGAAAGGAGAAGGCTGAGAGGAGACCTCATCGATGTACATAAATATCTGAGGGGAGGGTGTTGAGAGGCTGGAGCTGGTCTCTTTTCAGTTGTGCCCAGCTACAGGATGAGAAGCAACGGGCGCAAACTGAAGCACAGGAGGTTCCGGCTCAATATGAGGGGGCACTCCTTTACTGTGAGGGTGATAGAGCACTGGGACAGGTTGCCCAGAGAGGTTGAGCAGTCTCCTTCTCTGGAGGTATTCAAACTCTGCCTGGATGCCATCCTGTGCAACGTGCTCTGGGTGATCCAGCTCAGCAGCAGGGTTGGACTAGATGATCTTCAGAGGTTCCTTCCAACCTCAGCCATTCTGTGATGCTGCGGTTCTTTGATATGTGTAATTGCTACAGTTTAGGTGGAAGATTCCATGTGCCTGCTCTGTATTTGATGGCTGTTATAACTCAGACAACCAATTTCACTTAGGGGAAGATTTTACAACTCAAGAGGAAGATGTTCTGGGAGCAAAAGCCTGTCTTAAAGGGTCACTGAGTGCTTCTAGGTCCCCACCTGTTCCATGTTCATATAGGTGGAGTATGCTTTTCATCTCCCGTCCGTGCACAAGTAGAATTTGGACAATGGGAATTGACAGCAGCCTGCTTTTATCTATGTCCTGCTCCATGCTGCCACGATGAGCAGCTCAGCTACTGCAAACAGCCCAGTGTATTCCTGCAGAGTCTTTGCAGCAACACTTCCCCATCCACCTGCTATGTGTAGCTTTGGTGCTACACTGTAAGACAACACCTACTGCCCTAATTGGTCACCTCTTACCTTGAGTCTCTCACTTTTACAGACCAGCCACAGCCAGCCTGGCTTGCTGAATGATGGCGGTCTGCAGCACCCTCTCCGGGCTGTAGCCAACCTCTCTGTCCCTTGCTCTCTTTATGTTAATTCCTTGTATGTTTCAGAAGATAAGAATGGCTACAACAAAACCAAACACCCTCACTCAAGGATACTGGCAGAATGCTTGGACAATTAATTCAGTCCACAGACCCAAGAGCCCATGGCATGGGTCAAAACTGTTCAATAGGTGCTATACAAACACAAAGTTAAAAGATGGGTCTTAACCTGAAGAACAACCAGAAAATCTACGCAGAAGCACTAGGAAGAGTATATATAATGCTAGAGGATATCTATACAAATTTTTGCATGATGCTTTGTCAGATTGAGACAGTCTCAAATTAGCTTTCCCGGGTTAAACCAAAAACCACTATCAAGTGAAGAAGAATCAGAAGATATGGTCACAGATGGGTTGTTATAGAGGAATGAACTTTTCACAGCAAGAACCAGCTACCCAACAAAATCAGGCTGGTTTAGGTAACCATGGTTTAGAGAAACACACAGCACAGTCTTCTCCCATGGATACAGGCTGAGGGAGTTGGGGTTGTTTGGCCTGGAGAAGGAAAGGCTCCAGGTAGGCCTTATAGCAGCCTTCTAGTACCTAAAGGGGGCTACAGGAAAGCTGGGGAGGGACTTTTTGTCAGGGGATGTAGTGACAGGACAAGGGCTAATGGCTTTAAACTAAAAGAGGGTGGATTTAGATTAGATATAAGGAAGAAATTCTTTCCTATGAGGGTGCTGAGGCACTGGAACAGGTTGCCCAGAGAAGCTGTGGATGCCCCATCCCTGGCAGTGTTCGAGGCCAGGCTGGATAGGGCTTTGAGCAACCTGTTCTGGTGGGAGGTGTCCCTGCCCATGGCAGGGGGTTGAAACTGGATGGTCTTTAAGATCCCTTCCAACACAAACCATTCTATGATTTCTGTGAAACTAGGCTGAAGTTCAGATCTGATCTGCTCAGAGTGAGGGCAACACATTTGGTTCGTCCATTGATCACTTCTTTAATGATGCAGTTTTGAGTTAATGATGAAATTAAATACCTGTAGCTGTTCCCCGGCATCATCCAGTGGACAGAGCTTGTTTTCTCATGTACCCAACATTTTAACTGGTCTTCCTTCCACTGGTTTAGGAGGCAATAGCTTCTGGCACGTAGCCAATCTCACTCATACTGCCTCATCACAGGGGTGCTTCTCTCTCTATGTTTTTAAACAAGCCACTGCAGTTATAGCTCATAAAACCAAGCCAGTTTGTTCTTGGGCTCTGAACTGTACTGTGGCTTACCGCAGTTCCCTGAATCTGCCATAGGAATGACAGCTCCTGTCTACATACCGTGCTCTCTTCTGTGCTGCTGCTTCTCTAGTCACTTTTGAAAGGAGCAGTCCTGAGGCTCAGCTTGGTGTGCTGTGGAGTGTGTTTCATGCTAACTAGTTATGCTGACTCCATTAGGACCATTCATAAAGCTGCTCACTGGCCTGCAGATGGGTTGCACTGTCTGGTTTATAATTTGATCCCACAGTAACTCTAATTGTATGCCAAAACCACTGTGAGACCAAGAGAGTTAACCACCTACTTGCCTGAGCATTTTCTATGTCATGCACTCGTGGATGGTATTCAAAGCATCCTTTTCCATGTGCTTTTTGTTTCCTTCACAGGTGTATTTGTTTTAATTTTCTAGTCCTCTTCTATCCTATTCTACTGTATTCTGCTGTATTCCAGTCTAATCTATACTATTCCATTAAACTTCTGATTTCACACTACTTGCAATTCAGTACCAGCTGTTAAGAGTTTCAGGAAACCTTGGGAGACCATGTGCAGGTAAAAATATTGACAGTTTCAAGTCGATTCACAGTCCATCCAAATTAGTAGCCTACCTCTGATCACCCAGCAGGTAGACATGAAATAGGGTGCCCCGTGTGATGATCTTAATTGTAATCCTAAGAGTTTAAAATGAGTTTAAGACTAGAGGCAAGCAGTTTTATATCTGTTCCAAAATGCTCTTAACATCACCTGTAATAACTGTGGCTATTCCTGTTTTTCATATTTATTCCAGTCTCTGTTTGAATATAGTTTATCTTTTGCCTTCCATAACCTTTTGTGGAAATAAATTCCACGGTTTAATATTCCACAGAAAAACTCAAGTGACTAGGCAAGGTGTCTAACCTGAGCTGGCCTTCCTAGTCAGTCTTATTATCAGCAGACATCTAGCAGATACAGTCAGCAGAGCGTGAGGCATGGAGTTATCGCTTCCGCAAATGGATATTTGTATTTGGCCAGACGAATTGCTACTTGAAAATGCCTGTCTCCCCTGACTGTCTTAAAGAGAAGCCTCAAATAGCCAGTTCAGGTGCAGAGGTCTGTGTTTTAGATGTCTCTAGCTCGTGGAGCTGAATCCCACCTCACGGTGCAAAAGATAATGTCCTTTCATCAACACTGGATTTTCCATCTCTCAGTTTAATTGAAAATATGCTTCTGCCTGTGTCAGGAGGCTGAGAGGACTTATCTGTACCTGGCTGTTTTACAGGCAGTTAAACAGACGTTATTCATCTGCTCACCATAGGAGTACTTCCTAATCATTTCCACCTCGTTTCAGGGAGAGTTTCTGCAGCCCGTGATCGCATTTTGTGCCCTCAGCCCCCCTAGACCCTTAGCCTTTTAAAAATCTTAACTCTGTCCTAAGTGAAACCAGGACATCTTGTTACAGTGCTACAATGACATCTGCAAGACCAAAGCTTTTTCAAGCATCTGCCCCTTATTTGGGTCTCTAAATGTGAGCTGTGCCTTTGAAATCTGACTCTGAACTTCTGTGTCTTAGCTCCCAGCACCCTGGGAGCGGATGTGCCTGTAAATTCAATGAGCTTCTCCAAATGTTGCAGTGCACAACTGAGCCCTGGCTTTTGGCTGAAGCACTTTGCATCCCGGCTGCTTTCTCCCCCCGCCCCGGTTTTGCTGTGCCTCCTGCACCCATCCTGCCCATGGGCTACAGAGGTCTCTGAGGCGCACAGCTGAGGGAGCGGGTGGGCACAGGACCTCACCAGCACCACTGGGGCTACCTCCTGCAGGCCATCTCCTGCTCTGCAAAATGGGTGCAAGCCCTGCCGGGGCAGCATGGGCCTCCGTGCAGCCCAGCTCGCTGCCACTCGGCAGGGGCACAGCACAGACACAACGTCAATGGGACTTGAGACAGCTGTGTGAACAAACAGGGAGCTTATTTTGCCATTAATATGCAAAAGGCCAGCTTTAACATGCCGCAGCTGAAACAGCAACACTGTCAAGACCCCTTTTTACAGCCTCACCCCCCGCCTTTGTCACAGACAAGCTACTGAAGCTAGGAGAGAGCCTTCCTTTTCTTCCAGTTTCTCCTGGTTCCATTTGCCAAGCATTGATTTTCTTTTCCTTACTACCAGTGAAGCTTGAAATTAGTAATTTCTATTTTATTTTGTCACTTATGTATTATCGATACCAGCAGGGCTGGACAATTGCACAAGCCCCTTCAGGGAGCTGAGAGCCAGTGAGGGACGTGGAAAGCCTGGACTCTGATCGCGGAGCAGACCTCGGCATTGTCATGGCAAGACGTGGGACATTCCTGTATGCTGATGATTTTAATAACTTCAAATGCTCCATTTATGTCCCTAAACTGGGTCTTTTGGGAAAACCTGCCAAGAAACCTGAATGAGCATTTCTGTGACCTCTGCTTTCTCTACATGGTCTACAACACTTCCTGAGGACCATGGGGTGCAGCACAGGACTCAAGAGGGCAGAATCCCACCCAGCTGCATGTCGTGCATGTCGACTCTGTTTACTTTTGAGATGGAGAGAATACCAGCCTTCCTGTCGCACCAGCTTCTACAGTTTTTCCACGTAAAAGGCTTTTCGACCAAATCTCACGGATGCACGTTCTGCCATCCATAAAAAAATATTTAAAGCTTCCACAGCTTTATCTATAACAAAGAGGGAAGATGACTGGCAAGCTGGAAAGAAAGCAGAGGCTTAGCTGGATGCAAGTGCCTGAGAGCTGGAAGTTGAAGGTGCTGACCACGGTCATTTTCTGTGTCCAGCACTGACTCCACGAACATCAGTTCTACATCTGCATGTAGACGGGGATTATGAATCCTCCTTCAGTCTCTGTGGCGACTGGAAGGGCCACATAGGAGCCACTGCCACATCTCTGGTAATAGGGACAGAAAAGGGTGGGGAGATGCTCTGTGAGGGGCAGTTTGAACAGCCCAAGACAGGAGCAGTTTGGCTGCTGTGCAGATATTGTCTTCTAAAGCACTGCTCCATCACTACAGAGCAGCAGCCTGCAGATTCCCCCAAGTACCAAAGTTAACTCTCAAAGCTAACCTTTGTTAGACTCATTCTCTTAAAGGCATTTGTTTAGATGTTTTATCTGGAGCCAGTGAGCAATATTTCTACGCAAGCCGTGGGATATGTGAGGGCTGCTCAGTTTCCATGGGGGTCCGTGTATGTAAGAGCTGTGCTAAGAGCACACTGGACTCTGCTTGAACCTAGTTTTGGCCAGGTCTGTTGAAGTCAGGAGGGGTGCATGATTTCTCCGTCAGGCTGCTCCAGCCAGCGCCAAGCGCAGCTGCAGGAGCTGTTCAGGGAGCGGGTGGGGGTCACGGGTCTCCTGTTTGGCTCCAGCTGTGGGGGTTCTCCCTCCCACACAGCTGGCTGGCCGGTGCATAGTGGTGCTGTCTGGGCACAAGGCGCTCACGGTCCAGATCGAGCCTGGAGTCCACCTTGTGGCCCCAGCCCAGGAGGAGTAAAGGCCTTGAGGTACATGCCCTGACCCTCGCAGGTGGGCTGTCTGATGCCGTGAGTGCTGGAGAAGGGCTGAGGCAGGGAGGGGAAGGACATGGGGTGGGGGCAGGAGAAGGCAGGTCTTGGCTGCTGCCACGCAGTCTGCTCCCCTTGCCTGTACTTTTCTCTCTCTTTCAGCTTCTCGGAGAAGAGGCATTTTGTAGACAGCCTGCTCAGCAAATGCCAGAAAAAGGACGGGGATGCAGCTGAGCCTGCACCGTCGGCATGAGGATGTGAGCAGTGCTGGGCGGCAGACCTCTGACAAGCAGTTAAGGCTGAATCTGTACTCGGGGTGGGTGTCCATGATGGTGCTCCCCCCCAGCCTGGTGCCCAGCAATGCATCCAGCCCAGATCCTTATTGCAGGGGAGGCGGCTCAGGCCCAGGGGTGGGGAGGAATCTGCGGCACATCTGAGTAGCCTGGGCAGGCTCCTGCAGGACATGCCGGAGGGCACTCTTGCCCCATGGCCCAAACCCAGTGAGGGAGAGCTTCTTTAGGGATTCACCTACTGATGACAAGGCAATATCTAAGTAAAGGAGGAAAAAAAAAAAAACAGACAAACAATAGCAAAACCAACAAAAAACCACTGCATTTTCTGGTCTTTTCAACAACATCCATATGCTGCAGTAGAGTGGCTTAATGTTCTCTCATCTTACAGTTGTAGTGCCTGTCCAGCATTTTGGTAATAACATCTGGCTCTGTCTTTTCCCATAAAATGGTAGAGACAGACCAAACAGCTCCTCTTTACCCAAGTATTTCTTTTTTAGATGGAGGTGCTCTGGGGCACTTTGTAACCCACAGGTGGATGAAAGGTACACGATAAGAGGCTGGGTGTAGTCTGAGAATTTGTGCCAATGCAGAACTGGGACCAGTGCAGGACCAGGTCTCAGGGTAAGCATTCCTGGCTCAGAGGGGAGCACAGTTTTCTGTCCTCCTGCGTGAAGATGTTCATGGACTGAGCCTTGCTTGAGATCTGCGCTCTGCCTCTCTGTCATCACTGTCTCATTTCTCATCGACTTTTTCAAGAGATGAGATAAGAGTGCCCTTCATTTCACTGAGGCCACAGTTTCATGATTGTTAATAGTGGATCTGAGCACAGATGTGCACCTGGCACAGCAGACTTCAGACAGTTCAGCTCAGTGACAAGATCACATTTTGAAGGGACAATGCTGAATTAGTGTGAGCAGATAAAAGTTACTTGCTGCTGAAACTCAGCAGCCCCAGCAGCCCTGGCAGAGGAGCTCAGTTTCACTGATGCTTCTCCCAATGACTTTGATTGCTCCAGCAATGATGACTACAGCTTGTTCACAAAAAGAGGGAAAAGATTTAGGGAAAACAAAGTGCAAAACTCATATTATCCTCCTGATCCAAGCCTGGGCACCCCAAAACCTGTTCCCAGAAACACTGACTGACCAAATCTCTCTCAAGCAGAGACTCAGAAGATGCAAACAATTTCTGTCATTGTCCTGAAATGATTTTCTGTCAGCATAAAGACCAGTGTGATCAAATCAGTTGCATTCTGAATATGGAGCCATTGTTCCATCTGCTCTTCTCTCTGTCTGACTCACAAGAGTATCAGCATCACATAACAGCCTGCTGTGCTAAACTCCATCCCTCACTGCCCTATAAACTACACTGATGTTCATGGGGCACAGGTAGGATGAGCCAACATTTGATTCAGGAAAAGCATTCCTCTGGGACCCATCCATGTCAGAAATTAAAGCGCTGCAGATGACTGGACAGAGGAGCAGTAAAGGTGCCAGAACTCTGCCCTGCACACAGCACCTTCTGTCAGAGCACTCTGGGTGGCTGCAAACCACTTAACTGGTCATTACAGTTCAGAGGGCAGATGAAAACTGACATTGCAGCACCTGGCCCTGTGACTCCATTTATATTCAGCAGTCAACAATATATGAGCAAACACGAACCAGAATTTGAGACTCCCCATTCAGAGGACTCCTTTCATTACAAGCACCACTGGTCCTCTAGTCTGTCCTGCTTCAGACTCCATGAGAGCTGCATTTTTGCTGCACATTGACACCAATTCAGCTGCCTTGGTGCACGCTTTGTTCTGTAACCACAGACATAGTAATCACAGCTAGCACCCACCCACAGCTGCAGAGCTCTCCTGTCTTAGCATGCACATCCAAGCACAGCTGGGTCTGTGCTCTGCAGGAGCTTGCAGCTGTATGGTAGTTGGCTATGCAGACATGCTCACAAAGGCAGGTCCTTTGGACACAGGGGATGTTGCTGCTCTTAGACAGAAGCATCAGTCTCTGCCGTGATAGAGCAAATGGTGTGATTGTTGTGTACTGAATGAAAGGCATAGGATGAGTGATTTAAAAAACCCTGATGGGCCAGAAAGAGTATTAGCAACTACCCTAATCCATGATGTATTGCTTTCAAAACATTAAACAGGCTGTGGATAAACAAAGCAAATCCAAAGCCTTTAGGCTGATCATTCTGATCTTGCACACAAGGAAAGCTGAGGATCCTCAGGTGGACACATTGTGAAGGCTCATGGGATCCTGAGTGTGATGCACCATGTGCAGCAGGACCTGACCAGCATACCCCATAGAGCTCCCAGCCCAGATCATCCAGACAAATCTATTTGGACTGCTCAACAGTGTGGCTCTGACAGCAAGCATACTGTGCTGTGACTGCCACAGCACTGGGCAGCTGCAAATGGGAGGTAAAAGCACAGCAAAGCTCCAGAGCAAGTGAATAAGCCAGAAGCAGAAGTCTCCCAGTATTTTGTTGCTGTGCACTACCATCAGCACAGGTGGCAGAAGCACAAGTGCAGATGCAACAGTTATTGTTAATGTACAGGATCCCTTTATCCTCCAGTGTTTTCCCATGCAGTAAAGATATCCAAGAAAGTCAGTCGGAATTCCCCATGCTCCTTCCTGCAGACAAAGGTGACCTAGCAGGGAGGGTGGGTTAAATGGAGGGAGCTGGAATGGCACGGGGCAAAGCCACGCATGTCTCCCAGAGGATCTATGTCTCGTCCAGGTGTGAGACACTGCAGAAATCTAGGTGTGAACTTTCATCACTTTATACGAGTGAGTACAGTTTTAACCTTCAGGCTGCACTTCCATCTGCTTTAGACATGTTCTTCCTCTGCATCCATGAAGAGTTAGCCCTGTTTTCTTTTCCAGAGGAACAGCAAGCTTCAGTGGGAAAGGTTTCTTAAGAGCAGGGGAGCAGCCTGCTAGAAGGGTTTGTCTGTGAATGGGGTACTTCTGGGTTTGCTGCTCCTCCTGCAAGCCCTTCTGCAAATGCCTGTTATTTTTAATAGATAAAAGTTTAAAGCAAACATTGCCCAGTAATAGAATTAGTCTTGACAAATCTCTGTCTGCAACACACCGTTACAGTATTTAGGGATTAATAGAAAAGAGCAAGCAGAACATGGTGTCATTTAGCAAAAGCAAACACATCTTTTAAAGACACAAAGACCTGCGTTTCCTAATTATCCAACGCAATCGAAGACAAAGTGAGCAGTCTTTTCATCGGGGCACCTGGGTCTTCAAAGCTGCTGAACACAACTGTATCATTAAGACGGCATGTGCTGAAACACAGGACATTTTCCCACCACAAAGCCCAGTAATGGGATCTGCTCCCTTTGCCTTTTCTCAGCTGCTGGTTCAAACCTCAAAATCACCCTGCTCAGCACCTTCTCAGCTGCTAATCTGTCAGGCCTAATTGGTGCCTCTGCTGGAGCCCTGGCCATGGAGGGTTCTGAGGAGCAGGCTGTTACTGGCTGCATGCTGGTCCTGCCTCACCCGGGGAACAGGCAGAGTGTATAAGCCAAATAGGGGTTGGAGACAGAAAATTAAGAAATAATCTGATCAAATGTTGTTGGAAGGGACTTCAGAAGGTTTCTGGTCCAAATCCCTGCAAAGAGCATATCTACAGCAGGTTAGTCAAGCTTCATCCAGCAAAGTTTCAGATATCTCCGGAGATGGAGACTGTACAACCTCTCTGTGTCCCTGTTTGAGTATTTGCCCACCCCCACTGTGGGAAATTTCCTTCCTGTATTTGGCTGGAATTTCACAACCATCTTGGGCTCAGTTCTTTGCCCCATCCCTGTGCACCTCTGTCTCTACACCCTCAAATCAGAGGAGTGAAGGCACCGATAAAATCTCTTCACCTTTTCATCTCCAGGCTTATGGGAATCCCTCTGCATCTCCCATCCTACAGCTCCTGACCACCCTGATACCTCCTCTGGACTCAGTCTAGCATCTCCATGCGTTCCTTGCACTGGGGAGCCTCAAACTGGACACAGCACTGCAGGTGGGATATCAAGGAAGGGCCGGAAGAGCCAGGGGCGACCAGAGAGTATAATCCCCGCACACATACATGCACAGGCATATGCACACACACCCACGGCTGTTGATTCTGAGGGTAGCAGTGCACATTGAAAAGGTGGTGTCTGCCACATTATGATGTCTGTCCCACTCGTTGGGAGGCGTTGTCTCAGCTCACTGCTGAGTGCTGAGCCTTGCTGAGACCCCCAGATTTGTACCTCTGATATTGATGAAAGTGGCAGGGAGCCTTGTAGCCAGTAGAGCATGACATTATCCTTCTATTTAACAGGGAACACCAAGGGTGAGGCAGGCCCTGAATCAGCTTCCCAGAAGAGAGATGGCAGAAAGGCCCCTCTCAACTCAGCACCCATCTCTCAGAAAATAAATGGGTCCCAGGTCCCTGAAGGTGTGTTGACAGGGTAGGAGGGTGCAGGGAGTAAACTGTGGCATGAGCAAAGGAGAACATGCATGTGGGAGATAAGAGGGTCTGGGACTGAAGGATCCCAGGACTGGAACACGTACTGGATGAGGCTGGGATGTGTGATGGATGTATTGGAGCAAGACTGGGAAGTGCATAGATGGGGCTGGGAGGTGGGCAGGGTGAAGGGGAGGTCGGAGGGTGGAAGGCTGTGAGATTTGGGAACACATGAAGAAAAGCTCATCTCCTAAAGTACATTTTCTAAATCCAAAAGAAGACAAATGTGATTTTCTCTTGGTTATTGTATAAATTTACAAGCACACTGACACAGGGCAGAGCAAACAGCAGCAGTGTCAACCTCTAATAGAGATGAATGACAAACATATTTAATGAATTAAAAGATGATGAAGTATTACTGACAAAGCAAACACCCACACATTGTGCACGCTGTCACTGATCTATGTGACACAGCCCTCGAACAAAGACTGCTGTGGATCAATCTCAGCATGGCGAGCACACAGCAGTGGGCAGCCCCAGGGGTCTGTGAGATGCAGGGCAGCAGCCTGGGCAGAGGGGTGGTCTGGGGGCTTTGTGCACACTGCTGGTGATGGGAGCTGATGTAACATGGGATTACTCAATGCAGACAATCCATTAGGCTTGTTCAGCTCAGACTCTGAGCTTTTTAAGGTGGGATGTGCAAACTTTTGGTTGTCTGCATGATGAAGAGTCAAAGCTGAGCCAAGCTAGAAGTTCAGAGTAGGCAGGAAGAGATTTTCTGATCCTGAGCATCCTTGGGTCTGAGTGTTCAGCTGGGAGCTCAGTGTTGAGCTGTGGTGTTGCTGAGATCCAGGAGTACACAGCAAGGACAATGCAGCTTCATGGCCTGACTGTGTCTGCAAACTTAGGAGTGGGATTGTCCTGGACTTCACGGTTACAGACATACCATGATTGGTGCTCATATTGGGTTGCTGTATGCTTGACAGCTCAAAATGAGGCTAAAACAGAGCTGGAAGCCCATTGCTGGCTTGTACAGTGGCTTGGTGCAAGGACTGAGCTATGCTGCAGTATTGGGGTTAGAGTCCAATTGTTTGTGCATGTAGGGATTTGTTGGGAGGGCTGGGTCACCCTGAAATTAAGTATTCAAGCTAGGCCATGGCAGCTACAGGACAGTGCATACCTTATATTGGGTGCACAGGGCTTGTTGAGTGTTCAGTGGCAACAGCTGAGGGGTTCTCAGCACGGGGGCTGAAGGTTGGTTGTGCCCAGGTCTGTATGTGTGCAGGGGGCTCTGGCCTCTTCTTGCTCAGCCACAGAGCTGAGCTACCAGTGCTGAGCTGCATCACCTGTGGTCGGGTTTCTGGTCCCAGATCAGGGGTAAAATTCCTGCTGAGTGCCAATACTTGCCGTGATTGCATGCTGCTCCTGTTTTGTGGCGTGGATGGCCCTAGGACCATCCAGCCCCTTCTATCCCAGTTCCTCCTCCAAGCCCTCACTGGCCAGCACTTTTTTGCTCTTCCCCTTGGGATAGATGACCCCATCTTTTCAGTGTGTTTCTGTCATGTCTTAGACCTTGTACACAGCCTGACCCACATATAATTAGAGCATAATTAGGCATCTAGGAGATGGGGCAGGGAACCCCTGCTGGGATAGGGGGATGGGAAGGGAGAGGCAGGCAAGCATCTGGGATCAAAAAGTCATTGCTTTCAGTGCTTGTGTATTGCAAAGCCTTAGTCTGGATTTCAGAGACAGGGTTGAGGAATCACTTCTGATTCTAATTTTTAATGGTTGCATGTGCATACCTCCCCCTTATGTAGCAGTTCCATAGCAAGAGCTGCCCTGCATGGGGGTCGTTAACAGAAATCCCCTGCATCAGCTCTTCCTCTGCTCTCATGCCAGCGCAGGGTTTCAAGCCTGGGTCTGTAGAAGTCAGCACAAAACGGGTGTGCTCTCTGGAGAGAGCTGGAATACAAACGCAAGCAAAGTCCTACAGCCTCCTTCCCTTGCCCACCACCCTGGGGCAGCACATCGCTTTCTCAGCAGGGACACACAGACCCCATCCGGTGTCACCATGGACAGCAGGGCTGCACTTTGCTGGGGAAGGAGAGCTCTGCCAGCTGGGAAGAGGAAGCCAGCCCCCCCAGCCCCTCTCCCTCCCCAGTGATGGAGCAGGGAGCTGAAACACCGCCTGGTTTCTTACCGAGGTGGCAGAAGGGGCTGGAGTCACAGCAGCAGCCCAGATGTTTGGGTGCAGTATGCAAGGCTTGGCCCACAGGCACCGTGATGCTGCTCTGCTTGGTCTCCATTGTTTTGCTGCTGTAGATGTTTAGATCTGCTGCTGTAGATACCAGTATAACCTGCCAAGAGCTGAATTCTTACTGGAACCATCCAGAAACCTGACCCTGGGCTCCTGCATCAAACCCATAGCTGCTGGCTGAAGATGAGAGGAGCATTCAGAGAGACATGTCCTCTCCACTGCTGTATTATTCTAACATATCCTCTTGTCCCTGTTATCGTGTCATCACTCAGTAATGTTGATGCCTCCAGAGCCTGCTGTTGAGAGGCTAGGTAGCACCAGGGCCTGGGAGATGCTGAGATGTTGCTCTTGCTGAAGTCAAAGGGAGCTGCAGGAGGCTCCTGGCTGACTCTGTGCAGGGGGACAGACCCTGAACCTGTCCTCCAAGTGATGGATGCTCCTGCTCAGAAAGGCGCCCACACTGTTCCTGTCCTTTTGTTTCCTCCTGACGTTTTCTGTCTGACCAGCCCAGAACAGCTTTTAAAGAGGACAAAGCTATACATCTGGGGGAGCTTTGCTTGCTACATCGTCAACATGGCATCGCTGGGCAATACAGATCTCTGCAGAGGACGTGGGGAGAAAAAGCAAAAGCCTTGGCTGTGATACCAGGACAGCCCCCATACCCATTTGCCCATGCCCCCATGAAGGTGATTTCAGTCCCAGTGCCACCAGACAGTCGCTGTAGCATTGGCAAGACAAGAGACAGCTCAGCATATGCTCCTCATCCCATTGATGTGGCTGTGACTCCTTCTGCATCAGCTCTTCAGAGACAGATTGTTTCACGGCACCTGTGATTTATTAAGCTGCCTATCTGAACACCGTGTTGCACAGATTTCCTGTGGCTGCCTGCACATCTGCTCAGGGAGAGCACTCAATAAAGGCTGCCTATAAATACAAAGGCCAGAGGGGAACATGCCCTGACAATGAAACTAAACAAAAAGGGGGAAGCTCTGGGCAGAGGAGACAAACAGACAGAAGCAGCGCTTCAAAACAGTGCTCAAAGAGCAGTCATCGCAGGTGTGCTGCCGGGCTGGCTGGGCACTGCACGTGGAGCCCTGCAGGGGTCAGGTTGTGTTCAGCGTTTTTATTAACGACATGGATGATGGACTAGCAAATGCACTTACAAATTTGTGGGTGAACCTTTGCTGTAAGGAGCAAATACTTTGGAGAGCAGGGCTGGAGTTCAAAACTAACCTCAATAAATAAGAGAAACGTTGCAAACTGAGTAAGAGAAAATTCAATGAAAACGAATGTGAAGCAGTGAGCTCAGAAAAGAGAACTCAAATGAGAAAAAACAAATGGGGAATACCTGAGGAGACAGTGATAAAGGGCACAAGGGGCCATGGCATTACTGCCAGGCTGTGATGTACTCTGCAGGTTTCCCATGGAAAAATCTTTTCCCCCTGCAAGAGTTAAAGGTCAGGCCCCACTGT
This sequence comes from Anser brachyrhynchus, assembly GCF_964034855.1. Taxonomy (NCBI): domain Eukaryota; kingdom Metazoa; phylum Chordata; class Aves; order Anseriformes; family Anatidae; genus Anser; species Anser brachyrhynchus. The sequence continues at coordinate 14,821,874 of NC_137710.1, read as the reverse complement.
TGCTCCATAGACTCACAAAGCTGAGGCCAGTTCTGCCCTGCCAAGCCTTGCCTGCAGGAACAACTTCTGTAGGCCCCCAGGGTGCGTAAGAGGCAGAGCAGTGCACATGCCCAAGCCTTCAGTCCCGCACTCATCCCCACAGAGACCCGCTCTTGGGGTCAAGGCTTGCATTTCGGTAACTGCATGCCCTTGCCAGTGGCGTGTTTGGGGAGGAGCTCGGGCCCCCGTGACCCACCAAGTCTTCCAAAGCGCCCTCAACTAAGCATTTTCGCCTCTGTATGGAGACAACAAGGCAAGGGGATAAGCTCAGCATCCCACACCTGCACCCTGCCATCTGTTGAGCCAGTAGCAGGCAGGGCAGCAGGAAGGAACGCGGAAGAAATACCGACTGTGTGTGAGTCCCTTCAAAGAGTGATTTCCCTGCTGTGTAATTTTAGCCTGCCTGAATGGGGACAGGCTCAGTGGTCCTGCTAGTCCCCAGTAACACCCTGAAGGACACTGAATGCCTTTTGGGGTGGCCGGGCTGCCGCAGACACTGGCCGTGGGGCTGCAGGGATGGCTGCACACCGCTCTCCCAGTGCTCATCAGCTAGCAGCGACTGACGAAATGGATCTTGATGCACTGTCTGATCACAGAATGAAGGTGTCGTGCACATAATCAACATTTAAATGCAGTCCAAAATGAATCAGGAGAGTATTTCCAGCAGGGAAGCAGCAGCCTCTCTCTCTCCATCTGCTTCTCGTTGTGCCCTCGCTGCTCACTTGTGGTCATGAGGAAGGGCTCAAATTGAAGAGGGCATTCCTTGAATGATGAGCAATGGAGAAAAAACATGTTACGTGGTGAAAAACATAAAGAGTTTGGGGTGAGAAGGTGTTCTTTTTTTTTTTTTCCTTTGTTTTTTTTTCCTTTTTTTTTTTTTTTTCCTAATCTAGCCCTGCTAGCAGGGATATTGCTCTCTATAAATTCACTGGCAGAAACTCCAAGGAGGAAGAGAGCCATTTAAGCTAAAAGCAATATTATCACAAGGATATGTGTCTATAAATTGACCAGACATAAATTTAGGCTGGAAATTGGAAGAATGCTCCTAACAGCTGGAGGAATGAGGCTCTGGCACTGCCTCACAGATAGCAGTGGGTAGAAAGAAGAAAAATAAAAAAGCAAGAAGAAAAAAAAAATCAAGTTTTAAGATTGAACTTGCTCATGAAGGGGGCATATGTGTCTTCTCTTGGTACTCTGCTACTCTGTTTACCCCATGCAGGACAGGCAGATGTTTCTTTTCTTTGTTCTAGATTTGTCTCCGATTTCATAACCAGAAAAGGGCTGCAAAGCTGGTGAAGGGTCTGGGACACAAGTCTTACAAGGAGCGGCTGAGGGAGCTGGGGGTGTTTAGTCTGGAGAAAAGGAGGCTCAGGGGAGACCTTATTGTACTTTACAATTACCTTAAAGAAGGCTGTAGCGAGGCGGGGATCAGGCTCTTCTCCCAAGCACCAAGTGATAAGATGAGGGGAAGTGGCCTCACGTTGTGCCAGGGGGAGGTTTGGGTTGGACATTAGGAGAAATTTCTTCACTGACAGGGTTGTGCAGCGTTGGAATGGGCTGCCCAGGGAAGTGGTGGGGTCATCGTCCGTGGAGGTCTTCAAGAAACATATCGATGTAGAACTTCGTAGCATGATTTATTGGTGGACATGTCCATACTCAGTTAAAGGATAGACTAGATGATCTTAGAGGGCTTTTCCAACCTGAATCATTCTATGATTCTATTCTGTGATCTCCCATTATTTATTTTCCAGGCTTTTTCCTGTCATCTTTGTAAGTGTATTCACATTCATGAAAACCCATGTGTATGACGGCAGTCCTGACGCCAGCTCAGATACTGTCCACCTGAATTTTTTGACTGTCCATAAAGGCCCAGCCTTCCACCAGGTCTATGACATTTCTCCAGTTTAAAGAAATACGGAAATCAGTGTGTGAGCCATTTTACACATCCAGTTTCACTTGGTGGCTCAGATTATCAGGGAGGGAGCTCCTCTTGCAAGATGTTTGCTGGCTTTTTCTGATTATTTTTTTTTCTGCTGGTTCATGCTCTTAGTAAGCATCATTTAAAAGTCGTTCCTGTGCTGAGACAGGAAACCGTGTGGTCAGGTCCTGCCCCCTACTTACTGGATGCACAGTTGGGTGTCCACCAGCCATGCCTTTCACCAGAAGCAGATAGGTCTCTAAACTAATTTACTGTAATATATATCTAGAAAGGCAGCGTATAAGAAAAAATGTGCCTGTTAGGACTGATTCACCGTGGCAGTTGTAGAACAAAGTTGGCAGCTGCCAACATACCAAGCTCTACAAGGAGTTCTAGGTGTGACTAAGGAGAAAAGGATGTAGATAAACAGTAATGCACTTTATAGACATCACTGTGGGCAAAAATTCCCACAAAACCCATGAGGTGCCTGTGAGGAGAGCAGTCCCCTCACCAGGGGACAGCAGGCAAGCTGCTCTGGAAGGTCAGTGGGACAGCTCTGATGGCAGGAACCTCCCGAGCCAAGCAGTACGGCAAGGGAGGAAACTGCTAAGGAGACAAAGTCCTCACAGAAGAGCTGAGTAGGGAGCTCTTGGGTGTCTATGAGCTCACCCTGGCACTGGGTCCAGGGGCTGGGGCATTTGCCCAGCCAGAGGAGACTGAGCCATCTACACCCAGGGTAGAGCCGTAACCACCAGCTCTGTATCACTGCCAGTGCAGGTGCACCTGTTGTAGGCATAGCAACAGCTACATTAGTGGTTTAATGCAGATGTATTAACATGGCCAGGCATTGCCCCCATTTTTAAGTTGTGCACGAGTATCAATTACCCACCCATCTTGTAGTCAGACCTTCCAAGAACAACGTCTCTGTCAATTGAGTTTTATAATGCACAACCAGTTTTCATTTTTCTATTTGCTTCTTCTGTCACAGAGGAGTAGGGCTAAATTATGAAGCAAACTACTCTTGAGTGGTGTTACTAATGTTCATAAGTGACTTTAATAGACAATAGTAGTTATGCTTTGAAACAGCAGGTTTAGTGTCACTTAAATGTATACAAGTTCTGTACCTGTGTGCTACTGCTTTCCTAGTTTATTTCTCATACATAAAAAAGCAAAGGCAGTATTCTCCACTTGTGTTTTTTTTCTTTACTGCAATAAATAAATAAATAAATAAATAAGAAGGGCTGAGTATTGAAGAGAGAGAATAGAGAGAATGAGAGCACAGTGTTTTATGTCCTCTGCAAAAAGCAGAATCCACTACAAGCAGAAAATGGCTGTAGGCTCAGCAGGCAGACAAAGAGATGGAAATGTAGACACTGGAAAAAGGGAAGGCACTGCAGTCTCAGATGATGTGATGATACAGAAAATGCTGGTTAAAAATTCTGCCTCAAATGTGTTTTGAAAGAAACTTGGGGTTTTGTCTAAACCAATTTTTTGTGTGTGTAAAATGTGCATATGCTCCATGGAAACAGTATGTTCTTGCTGAGCTCCCCACAGCTGAAATATTGCTGTGATATTGCCTTCAGAGTTGTAGCAGCTTCTTCATGTCTCCATGCTCTGCTGTGGTCGCAGCTCCTCCTGCCGCCTGGTGACCATGTCAGTGCTACGAGGGACTGCAGCTCCTCACCAGTGCCAAAATCTCCACGACCATAAGACCAACAGCCTGAGGCACACTCCAGTGATAGCAACTCAGGTGAGAAAAACACTGGACAAAAAAAAAAAAAAATTTAGATTTACATCAAAAATTCAAAATTTGCTATTGAATTTTGCTGGGGATCTTTTTTCTTTTTTTCATAATTTTCTACTGGAAGAGACTTATTTTCTAGCTGTTCAAATAATAAACTTTGTGTCTCCCACACCAGATCTTGTCAGTGCTGTTTGACCACACACAAAGTATTGATTTTGAGTCTGGCAAAGCCTCGTACAATGCAGACTGTACACAATGAATTCCCAGATAGATCTTGGCAGCTCATGGGAATGACAGACATCTAACATACTTCCAGAGCAAGTTCAGCTTTAGAGGTCAGCATTTCAGCCTCACAGATACTTGACAGGCATACTCAGCTAAACTGGTGAAATGATAACTCATATTTCAAGACACTTGAAACAGCCATCACCAGTACACATTCACCTCCCCCACTACTCTGCCTGAAAGATGGTTTCTTAATGTATTTTTCTATAATAAACTTCACTTCTTCGCATTTTATTTCCCACTAGAGATCTAAATCATCTTTGCCATAAATGTAAAACAACTAAGCCAATTGTTTGGTAGTGCAGGTTTACAATATATCATTACAATAATAATTTAGAGAGCTGGGAAGTTTTCTTTGCTATAAATTTGCTCCGCTCATTACTGATACTAGTGTACAAAACAAGCAGATTCCCACTGGAAAATGGGAGCAGTTGAAATCTGCCTGAGAGCCATGGGTTTATTTTTAGTGTTCTGCTACACTCAGAAAAAAAAAATGGTTGTAACAGATACAGGATGGATGAACCACTCTGCATTACATGGGAAAGGTCCCAGGTGGGTCTGAACTGGCCAAGCCACCTGAAACAAGACCTCGTCTGACATGGAGTGAGGGAAGCCATGTGTATCATGCCCCTCTGAAGCCTTTGATTCCCAGACCTCACCCAGCACACAGCACCCATCGTGTGAATACCACGATGGAAAAAGAAAATGCAAACTTCAGGTGGGAAAACGAGTCACGCAGAAGCTTTGGTACATGCAGCTCTGTCCTTGGTGCCACAGTGGGGAAGACAATGGAAGGCGGGACAAGTGGTCAGCGAAGAACAGGACCCACTTCTGAACAGGAAAATAAGTTGTTCTGGAAATAAAGGAGGGTGCTGCTGAGATCCTCTAAGCCTAATTGCAAAGGGGAACTCAAGATCAACAGCTGAACTTCAGAAGAACAGAAAAAATAATGGAGACAGAGGAATATTTTAGACATTAGACTTTTCTTTTTTTTTTTTTTTTTACAAAACCAGGAGGCAGAAACTCCACTTGCTTCATTCACTTCGCTATTCATTATTAGCTCTCAAACTTTTGTTGTATTCTAGGGTGTTAATAAATAAATAGCTATTGTTAGTTTTAGTTAGTAACTGAGCCAATATTTGCACAAAGCATTTAGAGGTTAAAATAAGAGAGCTGCAACCAAGCTTTGAGTTCGAAATGGGCTTCATGAATTGATGAGGGGGAGGCATGGCTCCAAGTCTGTCAGTCTCAGGCCTACCTGGGATGATGCTGTAGCCCACCCTAGGACCATGCTTCCCTTGTAGGAAAAGGAGAAATATGAGTGAGCAAAGTCCAAGCTTAGACAAAGCAAAATTAAAGGGAGCCGTGCATGGAAGAAGAGCTGAGCATGGAGAAGCTGGCAGCAGCTCAGGCAACATCCCACTCTTGAAAGGACCAAGACAACAAACCAGTACACCTAACTCTCCTGTGATGAAGGGCTGAGAATTCAGAATGAATCCCAGTTTATACTGGGCCAGGAGCATGTATGACATTGCCACTTTGATTCCTTCCCAGTAGTCCTGAAACTGTTCTTGTCATCATCTGTCCGTAGCTGAGAGGAAAGATTGCACATTGCTGCAGTCCCTTCGCCTTCCCCAGCCTTCCCACTGCCACCGTCAGAGCACAAAAGGAGCTTTTGTCTCCCCATCACTCACCTGCCAACCCAAATGTGCCTGCAAAATGCAATCATTGCTGACTGAGGAGCAGTGAGTGCTCCTTTGCTGAGGCAGCAGGAGGAGGATGCTCCACTCACAGCTGCTTAAGGGCATCCCACAGACGGGATGCTTTGCTCAAGAAGTGTGCAGTGTATACAAGTGCTGGAGGAGAAGGGATGTGAGATTCACAGATGACAGCTCCAGCTCCTTTGATCGGTTGTTCCTTAATTACGTGGTGCCTGTGCATTGCTCTTGTGCCACATTAGACAAGGGTGTGAGCTACGGAGATACAGGAAACAGGTGACCCCACTTTTAGAAACCCAGCTCGGCTCCATGTGAACGCTTCAGGAGGGGGGCCAGGACTGCCTGAACTCAGGAGGAAATGTATGAATTGTTCCCAGCAGGGGGAAAGTGCTGCCTTAGCTCATTTAGGCCAATTTTCCTCTTTCCTTGATTCCTTTCCCCTCTCCAGATCACTCCTGGGATAATCAGGACACAGAAGCTTAGGCTTATGGAGATCCTCATGCGACTTCAGAGATGCAGCTGGGCGTCGCTGTTGCTCCCAAACTAGACCAGGTGAAGGGGCTGGGATCCTGGCCTACCAGACCACCTACAATAACCATTTCCCAGTGAGAAAGACGAGCAGACAGCACCCTCCTACCGCCTTTTGCGGTTGCATTTTTTTCACAGGATCTTCAGGCAGGTGGCTGCAGAGCCTCACCCCTTTTTGGTGTGTGGGGACACCATGTCTCACTGTACACGTGGTGAAGAGCCACCTATGGACATGCGCTGCTGAACGCCACTGACAACCAGACATTGAACAGGCTCCCTGTGGACCTGCTCCAATGCAGACAGTTTTTAAATCAAGGACCTGGGGCTGCATCCAAGAACTGATGCCTTAAAATGGTACTGGCAAAGGGTAACCACTGCTGGAAACACAAGGCTGAGAGTTACCAACCGGTCTCAGTCCAGTGTTCTGCAAGCACAGGCATGCTTGCAACAAAAGCTTAACCCAGAAGGGTCTCTAGAACACCTCTTCAAATGCTAGCTCTCACCAAAGCCCACAAAACATCTCGCTTCAATGCCCTGCAGATTACAAATGCAGTGTAAGAAAGCAAACGCATCGCTGTCAAACTTCACAGCAGAGACCAAGCCATCACCAGCCTCCTGGATTCCTGAAATAGCAGGGAATTCAGTTAGATTAATTTCTCAGAAGTGATATTAAGAAATGGACCATTTCATTAATAAAATAAAATAAAATAAAATAAAATAAAATAATAAAATAAAATAAAATAAAATTAAAATAAAATAAAATAAAATAAAATAAAATAAAATAAAATAAAATAAAATAAAATAAAATAAAATAACCTGAAATCCCAGCTCTTGACAGAGGAACTCTTTCCTAATCCCAGAGGTGAAGATCACTGTAATCCTGCCTATCAAGTGGAAGGCTTTCCTACCACCGTCAACCAGAGGAGCACCCTGCTCTGAACCCACCCTTTGTGAACAGCACTTGCAGTGATTCAGAGGAAGGCTAAAACAGGGCCAGAAGTCAAGTGGCAAATTGAGGAGTAAACAAGGATTCCTAGACCACGCAAGTGACCAGCAGAAGACTGAAATCTGGGATTAATGTGATATAAATATAGCACAGGCAAATGCACTTGGCACGCAGTGATCAAATCTCCATCCAGTGTAATAGCAATAAATCACATGCCCAGGGCCTTTAGCTTCCAGCCCTGGAATTATTTCTACTCTATCAAACAGCTCCTTTCATCAAGAGCTCCATCTTCATATAATTTATGTTCCCTCCTTCCTGCCTCCCCCTCCTCATCTCCATACAGACAAATGGATTTTGGAAAGCATTTGAGAATTTCACTCTTTGGATAGTTAGAAATCTTCTAATTTCCAGTTTCAGTGTACTCATGACTGGTTTATATCTATTTGATCTATTTCCATGTTATCCCTTAATAGCTTTTCCACATTTGATATTATCCCCCAGATGTATTTATAAAGAATCATCACCCAACTTCTCAAAGTCATTTTGCTATACTGACAAAGCAAAGCTTTCAAAGTGTGTTTTTCTAAGACAGGTACTCCACTCCCCCAAACAGCCTGATTCAACAGCCTTCCTCTTTCCTGATGCAATTTAAAACTAATTTTTTTTACTAAACCCATAAGCAACAGTTCAATCAAATTCTTACTGATATTTCGTATAGTAGGCTACTACTTCTTTAACTTTGCTGAAAATATTTCAGAAGCATCCCCAAATTACAGCAACTGCTTTTAGAGCTCCATCCCTCCATCAATCCATAGTTACACTAGTGCTAACCAACGCGTACTGTTGCTGACCTTTCCCCTCTTTCATTATGTCTAATTAGTGAATCCTTAGTTCAGAGAAAAAGCTCCTCCTGTTATCCCAAAGGGCAGGACTTTGCCTTTTGACCTATTAAGTCTAATCTCTTTTCTATTTTTCCAGTTGGTTAGATAATCCGATTCTTCATGTGTGATGATCTGCTCATTGTCTGGATGAGCAACGCCTTCAGCTCTCAAACAATACAGTCGTGAGCAGCTCCGTGCCCCTCATTCTGCTGTGCTAATTGCTGCGGTTGGTTCCCGGGAGTCAGCACCCAGAGGTGCTCCCTGCACGGATCTCAGTGTGTCCCTCGTACAGGAGCGTCCCCACGCCTCCCCACCTGGTCCAACCATGCCCTCCCAGTGCTGCCGGCTGCTCTCACGGTGCATGGGTGAGTGAGGAAACAGCTGGAAAGAGGGAAAATAACAGGATATAGAAAACCAAAATGTCTGCGTATAGCCCAGTGTCTGGGTACTCCTGGCATTGTGAGGACCCTCCAAGCCCCAGGCCCTCTAAGGGCTGCTGACTTCGGCATCTGTGGCACAAGCACAGCTCGTGGTGACAAAACAGATCCTTACTGTCCCACCTCCACTGAAGAGCCATCTCTGGTGCCAGGACAAAGACCATCCTTCCCACGCTGCTCTGAGACGCTGCCAGGGGTAAGTGCTCACACTTCGGTTTGGGAGTGGGCAAACAGACCCTCTGTGCCTGGCAGAATGGGGCAGAAAGTGAAGTAAAGATTCTGCCATTGCCTGCAACATGGAGAGGGAAGAAAAGGAAATAAATCAAGGAGAAATGCATATTGTGAGGAAAGGGACTGGTAAAGGGGGGAGGGACAACACAACCCCACACTGGAGGAGGTGAGAAGAAGAGGAGGCTGTAACTGTGTGGTGGGCAGAGGGTAAGAGTCAAGGTACCTTGGTGCCCCACGGCAAAGTAAATCTGAAGAAAAGATAAAGCACTTTCTGGCATGGAGAAGGACTTCACTCCTTGCACCTTGCAAATCATATTCTAATCCCCAAAAAGCTGTCCATTTTCAGGGCATTTCACCCTTTGCCCAGTGGCTGCGATGCTGGGCATTGGCACCCTGCTCTCCCAGTCCAAGGGCAGCAGCTTGAGGTGGGGACCAAAGAAACCAGCTTGTGGGTGGGTTGTTCCTGTGCAGAGGGGAACAGGAGACCAACATCATCCGGCCTCCTCCTCCTTAACCTTGCCTCTATCTGTAGCCCAGTGTGGCTGTAAATTCCCAATGTTTGACCAGAAAAGGAGTAAAGCTGTGTCTGGTAGCTCCTAGCCAAGTCAAAGGCACCTCTGTATAGAGTCATCAGCAAAAGCAGAAGCTGGAGCTCCTTGTGCATAACAGAAAACACCGTACTTATCCCATCTTCCAGGTCTTCAGCTGTGCAAGATCTTTTTGGATGTGGATGAAGTAGGTGAAGCTCTGTGTAAGGAGCAGAGAAGCTGTGGGAGGGGAATGGCTGCAGCAGAGCCTTGGCACTGCTCTCACGTCAGGCGAGGCCAGCAGGAGAGCTTCTGCCTCTTGCCCAGGTCTTGCACGTGTTTGGCTCCCCTTAGGTGTGCTCTGCGCTTTGAGGGGCAGTGAGAGACCCCGCGAGGACCACGGCAGAGCTGAGGGACCTGAATTGCTGCACCACACCCGACGTCTCAGAGCTGGGCTTTCGGTGTGGACAGCAGCAACGTCTACGACCACCTTGGGTGTGAGCCACCGGCCTCGTTCCTCAGGAACCACTGAGCAGATAACCACCCTCCGTCGTGCTTCTCCAGGCAGTCCCTGTCTGCAGCCTTTGGGGCGCATACTCCCTGTTTACCTCTGGAGTAAAAGGCTGGATGTGCTGCTGCTCAGCACCAGACCACCTGGGGCTCTGCGGGGTGTTGTTTTTCTGATACCTTCTGTGTGAAGACTGAGGAGGTTGAGAACAAATTAGTAGTTTGGATTATTTTTTTTTTCCATCACTATGAAAATTTTTATCTGGAAATAAGGTCCCTGAGCTGAGTTTCAAGCTGCCAAATCACAGCCTCTCTCTTGTTTTCATCAGAGATGTCTTGAATATTTAAGAATGGTCAATTCATGAACAATATTAGAGAGAAATTCCTAAGAGCACTTGACAGAAATTTGCAGAAGACCCTGTTCCTGCCTGCAAACCCTCCATACTGAAAGCCAAATAATTTGTGGAAGACTGTTCAGCTTTTAACTCAGAAGAAAAACTGAACAAAACCAAAATATTTTGGTTTTCTAAGAAAGGAACATTTTGTTTTCTTTTTCCAAATTAGATTTTGCATTGTTTATTTTATTTCAGATTATCTACAAAAAGCAAAAACCTAAAATTGGAATCAAACATTTTTATTTTACCAAAACAAAATAGTCTGGCTGATCTTTTTTTTTTTCTTTTTTTCTTTTTTCTTTTTTCCTCCAGTGTGGGGACTTGAAAGTAAATTAATTTCCATCCCACTTTATGCGATCATGTACATGTGAATTAAATGAAGAAAATAAGTCTTCAGCTATCCCTGGCTTTTAAACAGAAGTGCTTTGGTTCCCTGGTGAAGTAAAAGGCATCCCCCTCCCGCAGAAGAGCAGTGTCATGGGGGAAAGAGGACAGATGTCCACGATGCAGCTTGCGTGGACGGGACCCCAGTGCCTTGCTGGTGTGGGCGCGAGACCAGCACAGCCTCATGGACCATGTCCGTGAGGTGGGAGAAGGCAAAAGCCCTTATTTACAAAAATAGTGTGACATTTTTTTACAGCAGACTCAATCTTTGCCAAACATGACTCAATTACTCACGCTGGGTTTATATTACCTTGCAGAATTTTTATTCCTTTTCCCAGGAAATCATTACTCTTCCTCACTCCCTGCGCTCCCAGCACAGATCTGAAGGCAGATGGGGAACTGTCGTACCCAGGTCCTTAGGCTCCTGCCTTCACAGTCCCTGTAAGCCCCACGCACCACACGCTCCTCCCAGGGCATTGATGTTTTTGTCCTTGTCTGTGTGAGCACAGCACGTGGGACACCCATTCTGGCAGGACAGGCTGTGGACATTACCCTGGGGAACTTCTTCTTTTTCAGTCCTGGTGGGATTCCCAAGACTTTGAGCAAGTTCTCTGTCAGCCACCCTGATTTAAGTGTACTGAGCCAGGAGTAGCCATTCTCCTCCAAAATTCACCAGGAGACAGAAGGAAGAGGGCCCGGTCTGCTCTCGGCGTCGGGACTGGGATGAAAGGAAAGGACAGGGCCCTGTCTGGACAGGTGTCACTCGTGCCAGTGACACCAGTCACCAGCGACAGATTAGCGCGAGCACCGTGCCTCCTGGGTCAGCTTGCAAGGACGAGAGGGACCAAATCAGTCCTGGGCATTGCTGGAGTCACGGACATAGCAAAATGCATGGCCTGGCCACACAAAAACAGGCCAAGGAGCAGCACTGGGGGTGAGTCTTTAATTGCGTCCTTGTAGGATGATGGTGGAGTAGACATGGTACAAATCTGCAGTCACAACATGAGAGGAGCTATGGGACTGCTACTAAAGGTGATGTCCACACCATCCAGCAGGGCAGCATTCGTGGCCAAAACCCAACCAAAACCTTTCCGGAAAGACAAAGGGAAAGCCACGTCTCTCCCTCCTGCCTTCCTGTCCAGGTCCTTGGGTGAAGGACCGTGATACAAGCCCATACAGCTCAGGGACTTTGCTGTGCTGCTCTGTCCTGGTTCCAGTTAGGACAGAGTTAATTTTTCCTCATAGTAGCTGGTAGGGTGCTATATTTTGGATTAGGATGAGAAGAGCGCTGATAACATGCTGATGTTTTAATTGTTGCAGAGCAGTGTTTACACCAGGCCAAGGACTTTTCGGCTTCTCGCTCTGTCCTGCCAGCGAGCAGGCTGGGGGTGCAGCAGGAGCTGGGAGGGGACAGACCCAGGACAGCTGACCCAAACTGGCCAAAGGGGTATTCCATACCATCTGACGTCATGCTAAACAATATATAGGGGTGGCTGGCCGGGGTGGGGGGCCGGCTGCTTGGGGATAGGCTGGGCATCGGTCAGCAGGTGGTGAGCAATTCCATTGTGCATCACTTGTTTCTTACACATTATTATTATTAATACTATTATCATTATCACTATTATTATTATTATTGTTATTATTATATTCCTGTCTTAATAAACTGTCTCTATCTCAACTCACCGGCTTCACTTTCCCGTTTCTCTCCCCCATCCCAGAGAGGGAGGGGGGAGGGTGAGCAAACGGCTGTGTGGTGTTTAGCTGCCGGCCGGGTTAAACCACAACACGCTCTGAATGCGGAACCCCACTCAGTCGCAGGGTTTGATGCCACCATTGCAGGGACCGGCCCTGTTTAGAGTGGGTGCAGAGTCACAACCCCTGCCTAAAAACTGCAAAAATAATCAGAGAGTGACCAAAAAATCCTCTATAACTTTACCTAACCTTGCTAGCTCAGCTCCTCTAGCCTGAAAGAGCAGTGGCAGAAGCTGTTTTTGTTTCCTTGCTGCTCACCTGAACTTGCTGCCCACCATCAGCCTGGACTATAATGTGGTAAAACTAGACACTAATTACTATCAACCCATTTACAAATCGTTCTTCTCCTGCCACATCTGTTCGGTGAAATCCCTGGGCACCCAGCAACAATCTTGCCATTATTTAGGGGCTGTCCCAGATGCTTTATTGCCTGTCCCCATGGAAATTTGTACAGACAAAACATTAGCTGTTTAAGTGTAAAATAAATTTCCATCCCACACAGCTAGCTTGCTCACATGAATTGCTTCATGGGCAACAAAAAAAAAAAAATCTGCTGGAGACATCAGCAAGGGAAAATAACAACCACAGCCGTGGCTTCATAGGAGGGAGGCAGAAAAGCTCCATGAAATGGCCCAGTCCTCCCCTAAGGGCCTGGGGAGGGCAATCCTGCTGACGTTTGGGCTGCAGTGTTGCAGGTGATGGAATAACCTGCCCTTCTCTCCGAAATGAGTCCCACAGCCTGCGGCACCGTACTGCTGGGAAGTCCACCCCGGTGTTTGTTTTCCTCCTCCTTCTTAGAGAAATGGCAAACAAACAGACCTCCAGCCACAGCTATACATCACTGGAAAATGGTTCTGCTCGTTACCTTGTTCTTGGTAAAAGAGTGTGTTTTTTTCTGTCCGTGTCCTGTGTATCAGCACAAAGAAAACCATTTCTTCTGCGGATGGATTCCCCTTCCCTCAGCCCAGCTCAGTCTGTGTGCTCACCAAGCCAGACGCATCTGTGTCTTTCTCTCACCTCTCCCCATTTCCGTGCTGTGGGTGATGCTGGTCTGCAAATCCTCACCACTTTACCCAAGTCTCTTGCTAAGGCGATGGCAATCGAGAGCAGGGCTTCCCAGCAGGAGCCCCCCAGAGCTCTGCTGTCTCCGGGCTATTTACGCTGTGCTGGGACTGATCTGAGCACTGTCTGTCGCCATCTGCCACCTCTACCGTGCCACGCAGTCTCACCTTTAGATTTAAAGATGATCAAGCTGTTTTCTTGTGGTGCTTATTCTGCAAACACACCCATTTGCATTATACAAGCTGAATGCCATTGCATTTTCTCCCTTTGTTTCTGCACTTCCCTGTTCCAGCCTATTTATTTTTTATGGGATTTTCACCTCTTTCCAACTTCTAATTTAAAATGAATTCATGCACCTGTCCTTCCAGCAGAGAACTATTGAGATATGTTAACTAAACCCTTAGTTAGATGAGAGTCATTTTTTATATGGCTATAAACCATAGTCAAAGAGAAAAGAGTCAACGGGAAGCTTTAATGCAGAGTCACCCAGGAAGCCCTTTTTTCCCTTATTCCTGTGGAGAAAAATAGGAGATTTTGGACACTGACTCATCAGATCAAATGTAGCCAATCACCTTAATTGAAATTAATTGCACCCAGTCTCCACGGCTTATATTGACTCTACAGGAAGCGTCTAATGATGAACTCAGAGGGCCGCATTGATATTTAACCAGGATGAAAACAGATTTTCCCCACCTAGACCCCCCTGGGCTGGGCTGGGCTGGGCTAGGCGCTGCTACAAGGTCCGCAAATGAAGCTGGAGGCCGTATCACGAAATGCCTCACCCAGAGCAGCAGAGAAAGACAAAGAAACCTGAACAATGAGTGACTAATGAGTGCCAGCCATTAGGAAAGAGCATTGTTCCATGTCAGATGGGTCAGGGACACTGGAGGGTTATCAGTGTGCTGTTATCACCATTATTTCCACCTCTGCTCCTACAGAACTTCATGGGAACATTCTGGGGAGTTTCTCCCTGAAAGATGGAGAAGGAAACGGTCACCAAGGGTTGGGGGAAGAGGTTTAGAAAAGCTCAGAGAGTTGCAAAGGTGTCCTTCTCCCATGCTTATGCATTTACTAGCTGAGGCAGCCATGTCCTCTCATCACCCCTGCTTCTCACAGCCCTTCTTGTGCCTCCCCACTGAAGGCCAGGGCTTCCTTCTGCTGCAGAGCAGAGGTGGGGAACTCTGAGCTGTAGGGCAGATCTGAAAGATGGGCATCCTCTCCTTTCTGCTCCAGGGACCTCTTCTGCACAACCCTGCAAGCAAGAGCTCTTCCTCTGGCACAGCATCCCCAGCGGGGATGGGGGTAGAAGCAGGGCTGTGTGGTCCAGGTAAGGCTCACGGAGGTGCCTCTAACTGCTGTAGGAACTGCTTTGCAGACAAGCAATGTGTAAAGTGAGTAAACCTGGACAAATCAGCTGTGTTTTTCTTTGTTTTGTGAAGTGCTTCTAGTGTCAGAACAATCTTCTGGCTATTCCTCATGCTCTTCCCTATCGTCATCTCCTCTAGGTTCTCTCCAGGAACAAGTCCATATGAAGTAGTGCTCCTGTGAGTTCCTGTTCTGGCTTCAGACATCCTGCTACAAACCTCAGGATTGTTCTCCTGAACCTTCCAAATCAGTACTTGGTGTTTTTTGTTTTATTTTTTTTCACCTTAGCAAGTACATTCAGCATCAAGACACTTTATGAGGATGAAATTCATTACCATCCCTCCATCCCTTGCTAGATTTCTTCTCAAGGTTGGCTCTTACTGTTTAGAAATATCAGTGGGCAACCTGAGATAATATAGAACTGTCAAGGACTATAAAATAACTCAGTTTTCCTACAGACAGCCCCAGCTATGTCACTTAATGAGGTAGCTTATCCATTGTTTGAAATAACTGGTTTCCCCAGGTGTTTCCTGAGATGGAGAAGGCATGCTGTTAGCCTTGGTCTTTGTTGATGTCTGCTGGATCTTCCAGTGGCACTCACGGTTTCTTCTGTCCAGTTCTTGGAGAGAAAACATTTTCCCAAGTTACTATGGAGATGGCTGCGATGCAGTCAGTGAGCACAAGGGAAGGAACAGTATTTGGAGCAGATGGATGCATACGAAGTAAGATCCTGTTTGCTCTTTAGCTGGGAGAACAAAGGAAAGTATAAAGATAGACAAGATTGGAACAGAACAAGAGAAATTATTTGTACAAACACTGTTGTCATAGGTGTGAGTGTGATGGTGTCAGTGAGGCTAAGGTGCAAAGAGAGGTGGTGGCTTCCAACAGACTGAGAGTGCAGATGGAGAAAAAAATGAGCCATTTGGGTCCCGCAATGAACAAAGGGTTTTGTGCTTGAAAACATCTCTGGGATTTTTTCCAGGTATATTGGATGGTCTAATTAAAGTGATTGATTCATTCCAGAAATATGTCATAATTTCTCTGGCCTTTCTTTGGTAAAATTCTTCCTGAGGTAAGAACAAATGTCACTCATCTCCCAGCTGAGGCTAATGAACGTGACGAGTAAATGATCTGTGTGCCTGATGGGGTCTTCTTGCATGGAGAAATTTTACCCCAGTTCTGCAACATTTGGTCTCCTCCATTACAGCTGCTGAAGCCCTTTTGCCTAGAAGCAAGGGCTTGGCATAAGGGTATATACATGGCCAGCTGGCAGCAGTGTAGCAGGATGCATCCTTGGCCACCGTTGATTTACCTAACATGTAAAACACTGTAGGAACATGGGTGTTTGCCCCCAAAACAATCTACAGCACTAGTGTCTGGCCATTTCACTGCCCTGGGTGTATTTGTAGCTAATGCCAGAGTGACAGAGCAGTGCTGCTGTCCCTGCTGCCCAGAAGAGAAACGCCCCAATGGTGAGGAGATGCGGAGCTCCGTGTGGCTGTGCCTGGGAGCGGGGACCAGGACCAGGACCAGGAGTGATGTCTCATTGCTTGTGAGGACTGTGTGTTTCACAATGGGACCCAAAGCACCCGTGCAGCAATCAGAGACATCCAAATGAGCCGTGGGGAGCACAGCGCACCTGAGAGTACCGCAGTACAGCACCCCAGGGTTATCACCAGGGGACAGCCGTCCTTTGGGAATTGCCCAACTGAATCTTCTCTTTGCAGAAAAGTGTGAACTTTTCCCTTTTCCTTCAAGGATCTTTTTACTTCCCTACATGAGGCAGGTGTGCATGAGAAGGAAATGCAGTGTTTTTACTTTGTTCGTTTTATTGGTTTTTTTTTGTGTGTGTGTGTGCATGAAAACAATCTGCAAAGCTGCCCTTCAGAAAGTCACAGAGGCTCTCTAGAAATGCTGACTGTGATAGCATAGGTGGGCATCGCTAGCAGGGATGGGGTGAAATGTCCGTGTTAAAAGACAAGTAAGCCTAGTAAGCCTGAGTAAGGCAAGTACCTGTCCAGGGAGCTGTGCAATGCTATTGCCCCTCATGCTCTGTCACCACATGCCCCTCTCTTATTTCAGCCTGCACAGTCACTGTGGAGCTGGGAATATGTCTGACAATGGATTTATGCAATGGCCAGTGCAATGAGACCATGACCATGTTAACCCTGCCAAAGAGAGACCAATTAATGTGACAGCTGACCCTGAAATTTGTGTTTTTGCTCCACATTATGCAGCTGCTCTGAAGCATCATCACAAGCCTGTCATCATTCTATGCCTTGGTTTTCTGTAAAATTGTGTGTTTTACCCTCTTTTGAGTGACTATTTTAAGACCTACTGATGCACAGTGCTGCTTATTATTATCACCAGTGTAACACATTAAACCAGTGTCATAATCTGGTGTGCTTAACAATGAGAAAATCGCTAGAGTTGTTAGAAGGCAGGAAAGTTGGAAATTACTTGTTCCTGAAAAGGTAACGTGTGAAGTACTGATGCTGCCTTCTCATCTATATTCATCACAGCAAGTAGTGACTGCTAAGGCCTTCCCAGTACAGAAGAGCAAAGCCCCAAAAGTCTGGGGACTCCATCCCTAAATGCAATACAAAGTCAGGAATCAATAAGATCATTATGTTTAATACCAAATCTTTAATAACAAAGGTAGCAGTGAGATCGTGTTTCATTCCGATACGTATAATCAGTTTTACTGGAAACAGCAAGTTGCCAGCCTGGTGCCAAACCCCTGTGAAAAGAAACTCAAGAAACTGTTGTCTTTGGGTACCTTCAGGATACATGTAGGAAAGTGTTTTTTGAAAGGTGTGAGTCAGACTGAGTTTGCAAGACGTAAATCATGTCAGACAAATTTGATTAATTTCTTATCAAATAACTATCAGTCTCCATAGAGGAAGACCAATATATTCCATAAATCTGGTGTTTTTTTTGTCTGTTTGTTTGTTTTTAAAAAGGCTTACCTTGAAGTGGTATCACATGATGAATTTTTGTAAAGCCTTTTAATCCTGGCTTGTAACTGAGGTTTGTAGTGCCATGTTGCTGCCTCACAGAGCCTGGGCAAGGGTTAGGGGCCAGGTACCCCAAGAGGTGCCATCAAGTTTTCCACATCCTGTGCTGGGTTTCTCCATCCCCTGAGATCCTGCTCCCCGCCGGCATCACAAGCACCCCAGGACAGTCCCTTCATACACACCACAGGCACCAGGATGGCTTTCGTTTCCAGT
Organism: Anser brachyrhynchus; assembly: GCF_964034855.1. Taxonomy (NCBI): domain Eukaryota; kingdom Metazoa; phylum Chordata; class Aves; order Anseriformes; family Anatidae; genus Anser; species Anser brachyrhynchus. Next base: position 14,803,925 of record NC_137710.1, on the reverse strand, counting down.
GGGAACCAGCTGGAGGAATTTGTTCAGAAAAGTCCAGTTTTTCCAGAGTTAAACAGGTGACTCGCCACCTCATGGCTCTCCTTATGATGGAGCTGCCAGTCACAGCCTTCAGAGGACATGGTGAGTAAACAGTAAATCATGATGGAAAACGCTGCCACGCCTGCCATTGGGACTTTATGCAGAACCAGTGTTTATGTGTGGTGGGCTGTTGTGCTCAAAGCAAAGGCCAGGGTGAAGTAGTGTAAATCCTAAAAGGAGGGGGTCTGCCCTTAACAGTAGACCTGGAAATAGCCTGCTGAATGCTTTGGCACAGACTCATAAATGAAGGGCAGAGAGATGTTGGTGTTGTTTCAAGCCAAGTGTTGATCACATTGAGTGATATTACTTTCCTGGGGCACAGAGCATCATTTGGAATCAGCCCTCATCAGGGGCTTCAGACCAGGCTCTCATGAACCTAATGTACACAGGTTTATCTATCAGTGTAAAGAAAGATCTCATTAAAATGAGAATGGGACAGCCCAAAGCTGCTAAGTTAATGAGCAAAATGAAAGGGCTTGTGGGGAAGGATGAAAGAGATGTTATTAGATGCTGGAGGGAGAGGAGCTGAGCCTGAATTATGACACCAAAGACTACTTTGTGCCTTTCAGCCTGACTTGTCCCAGTGACCAGGAGACACCTTCCTCTGGGAAAAAGCAGACGGTTCTCAATGGTTTTGAAAATAAAATAAAAATGGATAAAAACATATAGAACTTAACAGATTTTATTCAGTTATTCTGTATGACATTGACAGCCATACACGTTCTGCCACTCTATTACTGCTCTATAAAATAATAGTATTAAAATGAAGGCCCTAGAAAGTGAGATAAAAGTGAGACAAAATTCACATTGTGAAATGTGGAATTTTGAGACAATTTTAGATGTCTGAAACTCAGGCATGTTCCCAAAAAATATTTTCTTTTGGTAAGGAAGGAGGAGAGAAACAAAAATTGTTACTTGACTGCCACCCACAGAAAGCTAGCAGATTTTTTTAGTGAAGAGCATTGACAAGCTGATCACAGGGTCACTGCAAGATGGAAGAAATCACAAATAACATCCTCTGCTGTGATCTGTGCTCATTCTCTGCTTTGTATGTCCCTTGTGCTCCTCACACAGCTTCAACTCTCTGCACAGTTTAGTCAGTGGAAACACACATTTGAAAAAAGTATCAAGAAAATTGAGACACCACACCTCTGTTTATCTGAACTTTCTCATTTTCAGAACAAATCATAATAGCAACAGCCTCATTAATTATCATCTGCAAAGTGTGAGAGAAAAAGCTGATGCTCTGCCCAAACAGCGGTGCATCCTGAATCACAGTGCATCCGGAATCTGGACCTAAAGCAGAAGGCAGGATGCTGCTGCAGAAGCAGGCAGCCTGCCTGCAGAAATGCGTCCCCGGGCTTGCAATGCCACTTTTGGCCGTGGAGCGGGGCACAGCTTTGGACAGCCAACATCTCCCCATGGCTCTTCCCATCTTTGTGAACTGGTATTCCAGTGGGACTGATGTTGACGAGAAGGGATGTTCTGAAACGAGCCCAATTGGCACATGAGAGCTGTGCGTAGACCTTGTAATTAGGGGACATAAAGTGCAGGCAGGGTGGAGAGGGTCAGAGAGTCTCTGCCAGCTTTGGTAATCCGTGTGGGCACTAGCCCAGAAATGTCACTTCAAACAACACTTTCCCAATGACTCTACTAGGCTGAAAGTCAAATGCCGAAAGAAACCCCTAAGAATTGATCTTTACGCATTCAACAGTCAGGGTACCTCTGGTTCTTTTAGTTAAGGCAGCCCTGCAAGGCAGTGACATGCAAGGCTGAGGCCTGGATGGCCAGAAAGTACCAGCTGATGGGAAGCCAGTCCGTCAGTGCTGCTGACAAAGCATGGGCATTTTGGCAATCAAAGTTCAATTACGACAAATCCAATTTGCACTTTTTACTGGAAAAATGTCCATTCCAGTACACCCACCTCAGCCTCGTGAGGTCTTGCCTGATCAGCCTTGTGCTTTCCCACTGATGCTCTTGATAATCTCATCCCTCTGCCTCCTGTTTTTCATGAAGTTTGGCATTATGGACTGGGAATTTCTTCCTTGGGTAGTCAAGCAAAGAAGAACAAAGACTGGCAATGGCTTTCCTGGAGAGGAAGGGAGGGATGTAACTGGTGAGAAGAAGAAAGAAGTGCCAGGTATAAATCTACATGCAGGGCTGTCTGCGTGTTTTCAGGCCATGTTTGCAAACCCCTCTGGCTCAGCCTCTGATGTGCTATTTGCAAATATTTATGTCAACCGGTTTTGTTTGCTGAGGTATTTCGGGAGTGGCTGTTTGCTTTTATTCATTCATGAATTGTGGTGTGTGTGTGCGCACGCACGTGCATGCGTGCCTCACCAAATATTTGCTTTTCATTATTCATTATTTGCAGTTCATATGTTGCTGTTGGTAATTTGCTGTCCTCTGTTCTCATTTAAAAGCTCCACTCTCTGTCCTCAGGAATTGAAGACAATTCTGGGTGCCAGGTGTTGCACTCTATATCAAGCAGCTGCAAACAAGGGAATTTATTAAAGAGAGCTCAGAAATGGCCATGAAATGATAAACACTGCAAGGAAAAGAGAGAGGAGGGAACATAACATAAGACAGTGGCCTTAAAGTATGCCTGATAAGTAAGTTTTCACGAAAAAAGAAAATAACCTTAGGGAAAAAGCACTTAAGAGGCTTGGTAATACCAAGTGAATTGTATTAGGTGTGTTGAAGCACACCTTCCCAATGCAGAGAAGTTGCTCAGAGAAAGTGGAAACTGGGTCAACTTGGGGGGGGGGGGGGGGGGGGGGGCAAGTGAAACAATAACAGGAACATTTGCAGGTGTGAAAAGAAAAGGCAGGGCAGGAAAGGAGAAACAATCAGCAGGGGACACCAAGAGCAGGAGATGCTGCTCTGTACACACATGTAAACTGTGAGAGGCAGTCCAAGGAAAAACCTGGCCTGGTGCACAGCGGGCAGGGAAAGCTCCCAGGAGAGGACACAAAGCAAAGCTCTTAATGCCTTTCCTCTGTCTTTGCAGAAAGCCAGACTGCTCCAGCAGCTAACAAGAGTGGCAAAGCCGTGGGAATGGGGCTGAAATGGAGAAAGAAGCAAGCAGCGAAGAGTTATGAATGTTTTCCTACTCTTAGATTGTCTGAATCCAACAAAATTCAGCCCAGAGTGTTTCAGGCTGATTTGAGCAGTCTCAGACCTGATGATCCCCATCTCCAAGAGCACATGGAGAAGGAATGGATTGTGGAGGCCTGGAAAAGACGAAATCCATGGCCTTCCGTAGGGCTCTCTTCCTTGGGAAAGAGTTTCTAACAGGCAGGGCAGTCTGAATATCTTTAAATGGGCAGTAAGCAGTAGCGAACACTTAGATTTGTTTGTTATTAAAACCTAAAACCAAGTGATGCATCCATCAGAAACAGATTAAATTGCAGAAAGAAAAAATGCAGCTCTCTCTCCACCCAAAACAGCAGTCCAGGTGTTTTTTGTTTTGTCTTTTAATTTATTTTGCAAACTTTGTAAACAGATACAAGGTCCTTCTCGACTGCAGCATGCTGTGCAGGAGGCAGACCTGCAGACAGCATGAGAAAGCCTTTCAGAGGTGATAATTTACTGCAGGAATCACTGCTCACGTCTCAGGCATTTTGTTTTCCTAAGCATCAGAAGTCGCCTGCCTTGCTTCCCTTTTAGCGACAGTTTGTTTCACAACAGTGATAAGAAAACAGGGAAGGTCCTCCGTCTGCATCCTGCTGGGACTGCCTCCAGATGCTCCCTTCAGTAGCAGGAGCTGGCCACCGTCCAGCCTGTGAGGCTTTCTTCTGAAGTGAATGAGCTTGTAAAAATACAAGCAGCTGGTGCAGATTATCCAATTTCCATCCCCCTTTCATTTAGCAGCCAGGATCTCTGTCAGCCGGGCCTCCTGCCTGATCAGTTGTAGGAGCTTTGAACCCCTTTAATGACCATTTGGGATGCAATCTGTACTCTCCCTTCTACTCATCTTCTGCCCAGCTTGGTCCACTTTATGATTTAGGCAAATGCCCTCTCCTGCCCCAATATGATTGTCATGATTGTCTAACCTTGTTTGCTGCCAGTGCAAGGGTCCCAGGGTGAAATTACTCCTTTTACCAGTAGGAAGCACAACTTGTCAACTTGTGAGTACTCTACAAACTCCTTCCCAGCTCTCCATCCTGGCCTGACATCAACCCACTGGCCTGAGCAGGGTCTTGTTCTTTCATGCCTAGGCTATTCTATAACACAAGAATTAACTGACACTATTGCAGCAGGGTGCAATCAGAGCTTTGGGACACTGCGGCCGTTCCTCCTGGCCCCAAGGTGGGCTTCAACATCCCACACTGACCCACACACAGCAAACGGCCCCCCTCTCCTCAATACCAGTGACCCCGGAACCTGCTCATGTATGTTTATGGATGCTGCAGGCCTGCTGCTGGCCTGCAGCTTGAGCACAGCTGATGGGATTTATCATCCTGCCCTCTTCCACCCACCAGTACTGCCTGTGCTTCAGTACCTTGTCTACATGTAGTATTGCCTTCACAGGCTCTATCAACTTTTTTTGATCTCTCTCTCCTCTCTTTCAAGGCACAGAGCCACACACACAGCTTTTTGAAGTTCATTTTCGCTCCTTACCTATTTAAGGAACATCTCTGCAGAAGAGAGAAATGCAAGAGCTCCCGAACACAGGAGCGGTTAAGCTTCCATCCACTGTGTTTTATAGCTTGATGCTGGCATGGGCCCATTCAAATATATTTTGACATACAACATGTTATTCTTTCCAAGGCAGTTGGGTCTCTTTATTTATTTAGTTAGAGTGAAGGATTCATTCCCCTGCTGACTAACAGGAGACCAAGGATTCCCACATGCAGCTGAGCCCCTGCACTTCATTCTCTGCTGGTGAAATTGTTTTCATCCATTCTGGAGCTATTACACTTCATTCCTCACCAATATATTTTTATTTGTATATAAAATAAAAATCTGACAGCACATGGAAAGTTAAGAAGTGGATAAATTCATAAATTACTTTTATACTGCAAAGCTGATATGGCTGTATTCCTCTGGACTTAACTGGTGCACAACCAAATAGATGCTAAAGATTAGTTTCAGGGATACACTACACCCTTCCAGAAGGGCTGCACAAAGCGTGTTGAGCTTTCTCTTTTCTAAAAATTGTTTCCTGCCTACAGGAGACCACACACCTATTATTCTTGAGACTAACAATTTTGCCCTTGGAGGCCTGCCAGGTTTGGGGAGCACATTGAGGGGACGCCCAGCTCCTGGCATGGAGAGAGCCATCAACCATCCCATGCCTCCACATCTTGTAGGCAGAAGTGGAAATCACTTAGAGGTGTTTCTGCAAGGCAGGACAAGTATTCTGCTTTAGAACTGGAGCCTTGGCAAGGTGTGATGGGACTGGTGGGACTGGAGACCCTTCCTGTGCTGGCACTCAAGCTCTGAGCCCAGGTGGTGGAAGGGGCAGGGGGGAGTGAGCTGAAGGCCAGGAGAGACCCTCCCTGCAAGCAGAGCTGGGCTGCCCTCTCCGCGTGGGTGAAACAAGGGCAGCCCTGTCCTGGGGGTTTCCAGCTGCTCCTTGCCAATGCCTGTCCCTGCCATCAGGGGTCGTGGAAACGGATATAAGGGAGGGCTGCAGGAATTTCAGTATTACAGCCACCTTTTTTTTTTTTTCATTAAGTTTAAAAACTATAGACCTAGTTTTCATTAAATGTATGTATTACATTATTTGAATTCATTTTCTGTACTCCGTGATAAAACCATGAGACCTCACAAGGATTGAGAGAGTGGGCACACATCACACAAGCTCACCTTTGTCCAAACTACACCTCTGCAGCTTGTTCTGGATGGATGATCCTCAAAATTAAAGCCCTTGTTTCCACCTGGCCAGCACTCTCCAAAAGCATCTTCTACCACCAAGGAAGGACACAGGACCTGCCTTGGTGGTCTCTGCAGGGATGGGAGCCATCCTGGCTGGTGCTCCTGGGCTTGGTTTCCTCACACTTATTTCACCCGCTCTTGGGATCCCTGAAGAAGAAAACACAAGATTAGAGGGGTTTTCTGTAATCTCCGTCTCCTGTTGCTGGATATGTTTCCAGCATTTTGGGGTGCCACTGTGGGCAGTGCCCAGCCTAAAACCGTTAATGTATCACAGGGAACATGAAAACAGGGACCAGCCTCTGAGTCCAAAGACAGAGTTACAATGCAAGGCTCACAGCTGCCCCAACAAGATTCACTCATCACCCAGGTTTCCTAGAAACCTCTTTTCATAAGATTCATAGTATTTGCAAGGTGGTAAAATCAGAGCTTGTTAACTCTAAATCAAAGGCAAAATCAAGTCCTGGCCCAGCTGATTCCACTCACTCCATCTGTGAGGAGCCCTGTTTAACAAGCTCCTGGAACACGAGTTTCTGCAAAGATGCTGTGGGTCTTGTGGTCCCTCATGGATTCACCTTGTAAGGTCCAGAGAAGTTAACAAGCCAAACAGCTCGGAAGCTAATTCAGTGCTGGATCAGTGGGAAGTCTCCAACCTGCTCTCCTTTTCCTCTCTTCTGGGAAAGAGCTGCAGAGATGCACACTATGGAAGCATTTGGGTCCAGCTGGAGCCCCAAACTGTGCTTCACCATTTTCTGGTCCGTGTTAGCTCTGCACAGCTGTGGTGCAGGTTCTTTGGGGGAGCCACAGGCACTACATCCTGAGCTGCTCTGCAGCTGTGCACAGCCTGAGCAGTCCAACAGCAGTGCTGGAGAACTGCCTTTATTTAATGACTGTCACCACACAGGTCACTGGGAGCATCCATTGAGGAATTGTGCTGTTTTCATACTGCTGTGTTTTTGCCAAACACTTTTTCCAGGGTTCATACAGTACATTATGGTGTCGAGTGCTGAACAAAAGGCATTGTGGATCATTGCTGTTTTATTTTGCAGAAGCAGTAAACCTGCACTCACACGGTAGCTCTTGCTCCCTGGGCATGTTGCCGCAGTGCCAGCATGGAGCAGAGGTGCTCCGTGTGCTTGGTTATGGATCTGGCAGCCACAGGAGAAGAGTGGGGATTAGAAAAAAAGGGGAGAAACTACCCTCTGTATGGTACTGTGCTCTTAATACTGAGCAGGGAAGGGAATGGGGTAGCAGACAAATGGGGTGTGCCTGATTTAAATCCCAGCAAAGATACCAGGAATCCATCCCAGCAAAGTAGAAGACTGTCAGCAAGACAAGTTCATAACCCTGGAGAAGAAGAAAGAGCCCATTAGTTCTCTCTGAAACTGATGAGGCCATAGCTGACCCAAGGGGATCCTTGAGAAATCAATAGTACTTTGGTAGACTTCTCTGCAGCACTGTACACCCCTCCGGCCCAGAAGGACTCTGGAATCTTTCATCAGTTATTCCTCCACAGCTCATGCACACATGTCTGAGTGGCAAAGGTCAGACGTAAATACTACAGATGAGGAAACAACAGGATCTATAACTGAGATGAGGAGGCGGGATCCTTGAGGGACACAGAGTTTGCGAGCAAGTTCTACAACACGCCTGCAGCGCAGCATCCTCTTGGCCCCCGTGCTGCACGGAGGTGTGTGATGCAGCACGGGCTCAGGGAAGACCCAGGGAATGCCCCATGCAGGGGGCTGCAGCCAGCCCCACTGGGGTCATTGTGCCTTTCAGCCCCCCAGGAGCAGAGCACAGATGGTCTTCCACAATGTATTCATGTCAACATCCCTCTGCAGCCCCTGCAAAGGGGAACACGGGGCATGAAGAGATCAGGCACCTGCATCCCGCTCCACATGAACAAATTTAGATGGATCCTGACGACCAGCAAGGCACTTCACAGTTTGGATACAAATTGTAATGCCAGAAAAAGGATTTATTATGGATGTAACAAGATTTATCAGTGGTCCAGAGCTAAGCCTTCTCGCAGCAGCCACAGCCCTTGGTGAGACACCTTAGGGATGCAGCTCAGGCACTAAGCCCAGCAGCTCTTGCTGCAAACTACACAGCATGGCTGTGAAGACCATGTGAGTTAATGCCCAAGGACCACAAAGCAGGTGGGACTTGCCCAGAGCATGATCTGCTCCTAGTCTGGTGATGCACTAACTCTACCCACAGCTGGGCTCCCAGTACAGCTCTGAAAGGAGCAGACACAAGTGTCACTGCCTGTAGTTAATCACACCCTGGATTAATTAGCAGTCATGAAGAGCTGATGGCTCTGCAAGAGCTCTGAACCTCTCCATTTAATGTTTTACTCTCGTAATTCATGTGCAGGAGCCCTGAGCAAGTAACCAACTTTAATGACCATATCATCATCATGAAGTCGTTAAGAGGGGATGGGACGCGAGGGGATCTCAGCTATGAATAACAAAGGAATGTACAATATGTGTTCCTTCATTACCATGATTAGCCCGTGCCAAGGCCTGTCTGCCCACCACCCCTGGGTGCCTCCAGGCGCTCAGCCTGCAAAGCACTGAAGGGTCTGTCTGCATGCTGACACCTCCCGTCACAGCCAGGCTGCTGACATCCTTCGGGGCATGTTTGTCATCCTTCGGGGCATGTTTGTCTCGTAGGGTGATGGATGAGACAGCAGAAATACAGGCTCAAACGGCAGCTCAACACATGGTCCTAAAACTGAATGATCATTTTAGAATTAATTGATGTAACGGTCCTATCAAAGTGCCATTATTTAACAGTCTGGGATTGATTGCTCCTGGTTCCTATTATTCCATTTCCTACCCTGCCGGGAACAGAAGGAGTCGATGACTTTTAAAGCCATAACAAGTGCCACTTTTTCTCCTCTTTCCTGGGAGTGCTGCAGAGACAGCAAGTGTGACTCTGGACTGCAGTGGCACTGGTGTGACAAGTACCCCTCATCTCCTCCATCAGATCGGGGGGGCTGAGCTCCACGGAGAGCCCCCCACACACAGCCCCTCTGCAAGCGCAAGCTGCTCCAGCCCAGCCTGGGGTAGAGGACAGCTTACATGCTGATAAATAATCGACCGAGGTGGTGATTAATGGAAGCGACACAGAGCACAGCAACCTTGTGCAGACGATCCCGAGGTCTCTGCGGGGATGAAGCAGCAACAAATCCCTGGCAGGCCCATAAGGGGATGGGGGCCCTCATCTGCCCCACGGATCCCACAGTGCACGTATCCTGCACCGCCCACACCTGGAAGGGTTGCGTTAGCTGAATCGTGCTTTTAGGTTCAAGCCAAGCCTTGAGGATCATTTTGGTTTAAGAGTAAAAATAACTCGTGTGTGTTTAGCCTGGGTCTGTTACTGTTTCTTGTTATTAAAATAAGTGCATCCATCTTGGCGTGGCATCATTTTAGTTGTGCCCATTTAAATTGCAGTTCATAGCAGCACACCCTTCAAGTGCAGATAAGGCTTTATATAGACCAAGGTCCTGGCCCCTGTTGATGCGTATTTGCTGGATGGGCACAAAACTAGAACTAAATATGATTTGGCTGACCTGTGGCCAAAGCAGTACTGAGGAAACCTGCTGTCTCTGCAGCAGGGAGCTCAGGACCAGGGGTCAAAGGGTTTTTGCTCAAGGTGCATCCTGCAGGAGACAGAAAGATGATGGCCTGGGTACTGTCAAATTCCCAGCTTGGAGGTGTGAGGCCGATAGAGTAACGATAAAGGTGACCTCAGGTGGATTATTAAGGGCAGATACAAAAGGGGTGAACAGGTAGGGGAGGAGTCAAAGCACCATCAGCACAACAGGACATACGTCTAGTGAGGGACGTAAAGACTAACAATGAAACTTCCTATAATGAAATAAGTACTGGGATAAAGACAAAGAGACTCCTCCCTGTCCCACTGCTACTGCAAGGGGCTGAGGAAGACTTGAGTGATGATGCCACAGACAAAAGACATTTGTCTGCTGTTGTTTCAGTCCTCACTAAAAGAGTTGGTGACAATGATATGGTTAACACAAACAGCTCTAGTGACAAAGGGTCAAGAATTTACTCCGCAACAGAGGAAGAATGGGTGAGAGAGCACTTAGATACATTAGAGGGTTTCAAATCACCTGGGCCTGCCAGCATTTGCTATATGGTGCTCAAAGGAGGCTGAATCAATCTCAGAGCAGTTGGCTTTTATCTTTGAGAGTGTGTGGAGAATGGATACAATTTTGGAGGTCTGGAAAAATAAACGCAAAGCCCATCTTTAAAAAAGGAATGATGAAATGGGGATCTATCGACCAGCCAGCTGCCTGAAATACCTGGAAAAGAAGGAGAAGATATTAACAGACAAACCACTTGTGAGCACCTGGGAGATAACGAGCCAGGGAATTACAGCCAGGTTTGATTTGTCAAGAACAAGTCACATAAAATCAATTTAATATCCTCCTATGGTAGCAAAACAGGCCTTACCCTCAGATGAGCAGTGATGGATGTTATGTGTCATGATTTCAAGGCAGAGGAAAAATCGACTGCCCAGAGACAGGGTGGGGAGCACCCAGCACTGCAGGAAACCATCCCAGGGAGCCCAGCAAAGAGTAGCCCATGGCATCACAGTGTGGTGGGAAGAGAGGGACACCCATCTGCAGTGTGGCACGAGTGTGCTTGCCTGCACAAGTGACTGCTTTGCTCAGCACCTGTTAGGCTTTGCCAGAAACCTGGGTCTTGATGTGTCTGTTTTGTTCAAGAAGAAGACGGATGAGTTTGGAGGGCAGAAGCAAGGCAGTCATCAGTCTAGAAGAACATTTGGCAGAACTGTCATCACTGGAAGAGGTGACTGAGGGGAGACATGATGCCAGCTGTAGTTGTACAAAAGGTAGCTGCAGAGATGAAAAAATATGTTGTCATTTATGTTTAGGAAAAGAAAGAAAAGGGTGGAATTGCAGCAGTGGATATATTTAGGGTAAATATTAGGGAAAACTTCCCATAATGAAAGAGGGCGAGGGATTTTGCTTTGGGAAGTGATGAGATCTCTTTCACTGGATGTTTCAATGCAAAGGTTAGGGCTGATGGGGGTGGAATTATCTCGGCTGAATTATTATTATTATGAGCTGAATGCTACCAGGCAGTTCCTTCCAGCCCTATTCCCTGTTGTCTTGTGACTCCCTTTGCACCACGGGAGGACCTGCCTCTGACACAGGTTACATTTGAACACAGTAAAATCCAGTGGGTTCATATTTCTAGGAGACTGCAGGCTGCTCCCAAAGGCCTGGGAACCATTCAGAAGTCTGCAAATGGTATTTGTTTCCTGCACCACCCTTCCGGGTGTTTCACTTCAGATTTTTTTCCTTTTCTACTTTTTGCTCAGAAATGTTCCTTTTTGGCATCTGTCATGCTGGTAGGTCAGGGGCTCTAACACCAGCTTTGCAATCTGCCCCAAGTCTCTGCCCAAACACCAGCGTTTTAGTTCACATGTTCTTGATTTTTAGTAAGTCATTCTATTGGTTCTATTTGAAAATCCCAATGCTTGCATATCTGTGTAAAGAAATAATTCAGGTTTTTTTTTTTTTTTTAGATGGTTTTCTGGGTTCAATGTAAGTTCATTGCAGATAAAGATAAGCCCTTGGTCTGTAAGAACAGCTCTGTACCTCTGTACCTGGGAATCACAGTGCTGGACATAGCCACAAATGAGTATATGAGCACTGCAGGTGTGCACAGTTCCTGTCTCACATGTCTGGGAACTCCTGGGCATCTTCTCTCCTACTGCTCATCCTTGCTTGTGCATGCTTGCTGTTACTTGGCTCATGGGCCAGAGGCCATGGAACAGTCAAACTACTTCAAGTTAATGGAGTGGCTTTTGCAGCATGGCTGAAAAAGCAGGAATTTTCTCTCAAAGCACCAAAACAGAAAGCAAGAAATAACATAGAGAAATAGTGGTATATGAGTGTGAGATGAACGCATGAAAATGGATGAGTCACTAGGTCTGATTTGCTGCTATGCTACACCGCTCATTTCAACTCCAAAGCTGTCAGCACCATGAAGTCAGAATAAGGCAGTGCCAGACTCAGATGTGCTTAACCACAGGTGAAGGAGGAGGGAAGAAGTGGGATGAGTCCACAATGAACACAGCACTGCTACAGTGCCATGAAGTGGAAGAGGAGGGTGATTCCTCTGCTAACCAGCGAGAGGGGGAGGCAGAGGCATGCCCAGGCAGTCCCAGCCATCCTCCCTCTCCGATGCCCTCCATGCTGTGCTGCACAGCTCTGCCTTCTGTCCCTGTCCGTCTCCAGGCTGCCATTCCCTATGTGGCTGCACAAAATGAGGGTGTAGTCAGACTGAACATCAGCAAGAAGGTGGAATCCAGACCTCATTTTTTAAGGCAAGCTTCTGAGTCGTTCTTCACCCTGTGTTGTAATTTACTTTTGTAGCTAGAAGGTTAATTGCGTGCTACATAGAGCTGTGGGCTCTCTGATTGAAGGTGCTGTTGATAGCTAAGTGTTGGTGTAGCTCTGATTTAGTCCTGCTTACCAGAGTGATAAATTATGGGTAGGTTTCTGAGAGAGGACTGTTGAAGTTCACAGGCTGCTGAACTTGGACCTGCTCTCCAGGAGGCAAAGCCTGGTGCTTACCTAATGCTGCAACTCGACGCTGAGTCAGTATTTCTCTGGGAGTCTGCCTGTCATCCTCTGGGTTTTGTGCTGTGACTGAGCATCTCCTTCCTTTAGATCCAGTCCCCAGATTTTACCAGCACTGATGATGGCTACAATCCCTGTGCTGACAAATGCCAATATTGAGGGCAGCAGTTTGATCAAGAGGATGGGTTCATGGCATTGCACTGTCGATTTCCCACATCACATGTACTGCAAACAAGGTTGTGGTGCCATGATTGCAGCCACAGCCCCTGGGTACAGTCTGTGACATCCGACGTTGGTTTTCCATCTTCATTTTGTGCTGGCCCCATACATCTCAGTGCTGTGTTCGGCACAGTGAGGATAATGCCATTCCCCCAGAAAAATGTGATTACAGGCCCTGCTGCCAGCTGGTGCCTGAGGCTTCACCATCCCCACTCTGTCCCCACATCAGGCTCAAGGAAACCCCCCCCAAGCCCTTACCTGTGCATGAAACAGGGAGAGGCAGATGCAGGGCCAGGCCAGCAGCAGGAGGCACTCAGCGGCTCTGCCAGAGGCTGTTTTCAAACTGCATCTTCTGTCCTTTAATGACGGCTCAGAGATATTCCCGTAGGTCGGGAGTGGTGAGGGATCCTCACCTGCTCCAGGCAGCTTAGAACAGAAATTAAATGGAAAAAGTGGACTGTAGTTAAAAACAACACTTTAGATTTAAACAGAGGAGCAGAGATGAGGCTGGAGCCTAAACCAGGAGCTCATGACAGAAAGGGAGCAGTGGCACAAAAGGTGTACACCTCGTTCTGGGGGCAAATCCTCACCTCTGTGCCCCGGTGATGTTGAGCGCCAGGCATGTCTGAGGCCAGGCAGTGGATGTTCAAAGCCCCGTAGCTGGGTGAGACCTCCCAGAAACATGGGACCACAGCAGTGTCCATAGCCCACCTGGAAGTGCCTGTTTTAGCCACGGGGATCAGGGATCCATCCCTCCTCCATCCCTGCCAGGCAGGCACGGAGCCAGGACGGCCAGTGCTCACCTCTTCCCTGCAAGCATCGCTTCCCTCCTTCCCACGCCCTGCTCAAGGCTGGCAAGGGGCTGGCCGAGGGACCCTCAGCTTGTCCTGTCGTCTTGCAGAAACTGCTTCCCTTTGCCCTGCGCAAAATGGCCCTGAGTTTGGAGATCTGCAAAGGAGCCTGCACTTCACTGCATTATAAATAGCAGCAACCACAAAATTCCTGCAATGCTCCGTGTCAGCTCCTGGCGTCACCGAGGAAAGCCTTAAAACTGTCCAGAGGCAGTTAAGATTGGTGAGAAGGAATAGTGACAGGCTGGGTGAGCCAGGGGCAGCAGGACCTTCCCCAGGCATAAAGTGGATCTCATTTACTCCCTAAATTAACCAGGGTCAGTGACTGGGAGCATCCCTGCTCCCCGCTCCCTCCCTTTGTATCTCAAATGACTCCCGCATCTTCTTAAGCCCTGTTTAGCACCTAGAGAAACCATCTGGATACACAAAAGGCACTTGATAAAAGCCTTCCTCTTTAATACAGAGCAGAACTATGTAGGAAAAATGTGCTCTGAATTGGTTAGAGATGTGTAGAAAAGTCCTTTAACAGCCAGCACTTTCTGCAGAAAGCCCAAGAGAAAAATCACCACTGCATGCCTTCCTGAGAAAGGTATTTTTTATTTAAGATACAAAGCATTATTGTGTTTGTGAGCTCCCCTTCATCTGCATTACTCCACTTAAAATCCCATTTAAAAAATATGAAATAACTCTGTTTTCTTTAAAGATATATAAAACCTGTTCCCAGAAGGATAAAAGAGCGACATAAAAAAAGGGACAACTTTAGTAAAACAGCACTGCCAGGGGGCATAATAAATACATAAATTACTCACAACCAGCAAGGCATACTCACAAACTGCAGAACAAGCTACTGGAGTACAGAAATGTCTTAGCAGGCTGCAGAGAACCCAGTGCAGTAATGCAGTGCCCTGCTGCCTGGAGCTGCAGCCCCTCTGCTGCCCAGCGGCAGTGGTCTCCAGGGGTCACAGCAGTGCCGATACTGCCACTCTAGGAATTGCCTGTGGGTCTCTAATCCTCAAATATTCAAACCTGTGGCTTGAAAGAAGCTGCAGTGCTTCTGGAGCACAACATCTGGAGCCCAACAAGCTCCTGTCCAAGTACAATGGCTCACACCCCTCGCCACCCTCTGCGATGCGGCAGACGGGGGAGGCAGTGGCACCGCAGCTCTGTGGAAAGGGGGATGTGTGGAGTAGGGGTGCTCAGGGAAGCCTCAGGAAGCCTAGCAGCCTTCTGCCATTCACCCACAGGACCTGAGGACCACAGGCTGGCACCCACATCACTACGGGAGGCTTGTTGTGTCTCCCTCTGTTCCAGCTGTTCTCTTAAGCTTGTTGGTTCCTTTTCCCATCACTCCTCCTGCTCCTTATTCTGTTCCACTCCTCTGAGAAAGGAAAAAGTTACACATCTCAGTCTTTGTCCTCAAGCTGCTCACAGAGAGACCATCGAGATGCCGTGCTGCTCAGACGGTGCTAGGGAAGGAGAGGAGGAAAGAGGTTTGCAGCTCACAGAATTTCCTATAGCCAGCACTGGGAGGTGACAGCAGCTAGCAGGCTGGTAAGTACGCATCCACTAGCTGCTTGTGTGCTGTTCTCCAAGGCCGACTGCTGAAGTTCAGGTGATGGGGCTAACCAGCAGCTCCTCTGATGTGCTCACACCTTGCCCAGGTCCCAGCAGGCAGGTCACCATGCTGCCGCTCACAGCCCGTAGGCCTCCTACACCTGGGGTCAGGCTTGGTGTAATAGCGGTGGTCATGGCAAAAGCTTCAAGCCCTGGGGCAAGACCATCAACCAGCCTTCCTCAGCTACTGTCCCTCCCCAGTATCATCTCTATGACAGCTGGCCTCATTACAAATGTCTGGCTCTGATGAGTGTCTTGCTGTTTATTCTAGTTTGGGATCAGGAGGAGGTGGGAAGGAAGAGGGAGCAGCTGTGGAGGACTTCTTAGGGTCCCATAATCCCCACAGCCCCGTCTTACATTGCACATATAACTAAGAACAGAGTTTACTTACACATATTGCCAGATGCATTTCTGTCTAATCAGTCTTACGTATTCTAACCTACTATCTTTGCAACAATGATTGTAATACAAGTTATCCTGTATGTGGGAATCTGATGAATGTATATCCACTAACCACTAGTTGTAGAAATTCTTGTTGGAAAGGCCTCTGGATGTGGCTACAGGCAGTTTATCTGTGTTTGACATTGAGAAACCATTCATTTTGTTTTGAAAGAAGATAGCCAGGGCACCACACCTTCCCAAAGGATCAAGAAATAAAGAGCATTCCTACTCTATTGTCTGTGTTAATGACTATTGTCCCTTGTTGTATCATCTGGGTTCACAGAGAAGAGTTTGGCTCCATCACCTCTGCAACTCTCCTTCGGGTAGTTGTACACTGCAATCAGATCACCCCTGCACCTCCTCTTCATTAGATGAAGGCATCCCAGCTTCACAGTTCCTCCTTGCAGGACATGGGCTCTAAGCCCTGGCCCACCCTGGTGGCTCTTCAGCAGATCCCTTCCAGTCTCTCAGCATCTCTCTTGAACAGGGGCAGCTCAAAACTGGGGACAGTGTTGCAGGCGGGCTTTCCCCCAGTGCTGAGTAAAGGGGCATAACAGTTTCCCTCAGCGCACTGGCCACTCTCCTCCCAAACAAAGCCCAGGGTGCCGTTTGTTTTAATTGCAATGAAAGCTCACTGCTGGTTCATATTCACTCTGGCATACACTATAACCCCCAGGCCCTTTTCAGCAGGAACAGTGTATCAGCAAGCAAGCGGTGCATAGCATGGTCCAGCTTCTCAGCAGTCTAAATCCAATGAAACTGAGCTAAGGTTTCTCATTAGAGATACTGAAATGGTCCCTTATATACTGAATTATGCATTCATAATGGCAATTATCGTCCACCATGGCTTGTTATGCTCTTTTTAATTGGTTAATGATTTTATCCGTACACTGAGCACACACTAACGTTGTAGTTATTGTTAGCACAGTTCATCCCACTTACTTTTATAAGCTATATTTAGATATTTTCTGTCCTGCATTTCTTTCACCATGTGATACCTCAGGTGTCTTTTGAGTCTCTTCATTGTCCTTTGAAGGATTACCAGCATCACTCCCGCTGATTATTACCTGCGTGCTTATCAGTTGAACTCCTGAGTTCCCCATTAATTCAGTTGCAGTTAAAATAACCAGGCATTTTTTCAGGCCCATACAGCATTTTTTTAGCCTGCTCTTTTCACCACTGGAAGTATTGGCTTTTTCAGATCTGTCTCTTAATATATCTTGTGCATTTAAATAAAAGGACTGGAGATAGCCTATACCCCTATATCACACTTATTCTGTAAAGTAAAATACAGAGGTAGGGCCTGAGGAATGCCCATGTGGGTCGGTAGTGTTAGGGCAAAGAATATGCAGAGGAGAGAGCAGATTCCCCATGAGATGCTGATGTCTCCAAAGTGCCTACAGGGAACCTGCCTCTTTATTTATGGTCAAGCACCAGGTCACATCATATGCAGGGGAATAATATCAACCCTAATGGGACTGCAGCCGCTCTTGCGGCACCAGCATCGCAGCACCAAGGCAGAGCTGGGCTTTCTCCTGCATTCATGAAACCATACACCAGGAGGAAAGTAAAAGTGAGGAGAGTATCTTCTCCACCCTCCGCAGACAGTGGGACTGCACACATGGGCTGGCTGAAGAAGCCACAGGAATGGAAAAGGCTCAGGGAGCAGGAGAGTTGGTCCCTGAAAGGGGTAGATGTGCAGAGCTGCTTCTCTCCCCTCTCCTCTGCTGCTTTCTGCTCTGTGTTCTCCCAGCACAGTTCAGGATATCCTCTTAGCATGTTTGTTGGAGCTTGTTTTGACATTTCAAAGCATCATTTTGGTGAGATTACTGCATTACATCCTTAATGCAGCAAGCACAAATTGAAGAGTCAGCAACTCCAAATGTTAACTTCCAGGGAGCATGCTTTATTATTATAAATTCCTAACCACCTTCATTCATTTTTCTTCGCTGTCATCTCAATTGTTCTCTTCTCTTTCCACCCTTCTATTTAAGGTGTTTTGTTTTTAGCAGATCCACCTTTATGGGCTTCTGCACTCTACTGCAGCTCCAGCTGTGCCTCACCTTGTAGCTGGGCTGGGCTGTGGAGGACCAAGACAGACAACATCTTGCAGACAGCAGCAGAGAGTAGTCCTCTATAAAAGCTGCACAGAAAACAAGGAACATGAGGTTTGAAGGCCTGACGGACCACTCGTGGGTCATAGGCCAACTGATGAACCTGATTTCTGCTGGCATGATGCCTGCACTGGCCCTAAGGCAGGGCCAGGGGTGGTTCTGCATGGAAAAGGACATCCAGGTCACCTCATCTTCTTATGCAATAAAGGGAAAATGAAATTTGTGTATGAAATGTGATGAAAATAAAGGAGACATATGATTCAGAGCATCACTCATTGCTGCTAAGGGCAGTACAATGTCTCCTTTAGCATGGCGCAGTGCTGCTGGGCTCCACAGTATCTCCGAAGGCTTCACCATGTGCTGTGGCAAAAGCCCATGGATTTGAACACAGGAGCTACTGAAATTCAGCTGTTTCCATTAGGGAAATTTCTGTTCTGACCCATAGTTGTAGAAGGTGCTTTTTTGTTTGTTTGTTTTTTTTGTTTTGTTTTGTTTTGTTTTTTTAGCATTAGTAAGCAGTTCCTAGAAAGCAAATGAAGCAGTCCAATTACATCTGGCTTCTCCCAGGAGGTCTCTGAGTTAGCAAAGTTAATTAATTAAGGAAGGCAGCAAACAACCTATCACAAGGGGAATACATTACCTTCCTTAGCTGACATTAAAGTTGCTTTTGTTCATCCTGACTCTCCTGACATTGAGTCTGGTCAGCAGAAACTAAAGAAGGGACACCCAAGCAGCAGAGGGATAAGAAAACCTGAGACTTCGAAGGGGAAAAGCATATAGCAAAAGGAGTTTACTGATCCAAAATACTAAAAGCTGCCTCCTGCACTTACCTGCCTTGCCACAATTTCTACCCCATGGGCTCTGTCAGCTCCTTGTCTTCACTCAATGCAGCACTAGTGCATCTTTGAGCATTTTCCTTTCCAACACTCATTTTCTCATCCTGTTCCTGTATTCCCTGCAGCTTGGCCTATTTACAGCTGTCCTTTAACCATTTCATGAATTAACCCTTCTGTCACTATATATTTTTACATCCACTTCCAGAAGATATTATGAACCCTTCTCCAGAGCCACCTGTGCTATGACAGTCACCACAGAACCACTGACCATGGTCTTCTGCCTGCTACATTAGTGCTCATTTGCATTCTCAAAGCATATGATTTGATGGCAACTTTTTTGGAGCGTAAACTGTCCAATCATCAGATATGTACATGGACTCCACAGTGGTAATCAGGGCTTTATGAATCTCCACACAATAATGAATTAATAAGATAGCAATTTATCAGCCTGACATCTCTTCGTCTAACAGGAATAAGAAACAAGGCGAAGAAAATGGTTGCTGAGCTTTTCCCCAGACTGAAGTATTTGTGCCTGGTGCTAGTGAACCATAAGATAAAGCAGCATAAAGGTTTCATGGGCTCTTTCACAGCCTGGTTGTGCTGTGCTTACAGATTTCTTCCTAGCCCAGGGTGTTCCAAGTCCTGAACCCTGAGTCAGTGTAATTTTCAGCCCCTGAACCTCTGGTTTTACTGCACTGAAGATGTGCAGAGCAGAAAGCCTTTCTGCTGGAGCCTGGCACAGAAGGTCTGGCCCTGCATTTTGATACCTGCAGTAGGATGCACTCTGCTAACCAACTACAAAGAGCAAGGAGGATCTGAAGAGACCCCAGTGTTGCCTTAGAATAAATAAGCCCCTCAGCTGGATCTGTTTATCACAGGACGTAGCTTAAACAGGAATGCATGTAGGAAGGCTACAGAACAAAATGATGAAATGGCAGGATCCCTCCCCAGAATCAGACAGCGTTCCCGCAGGTGTCCTAAGGGAACTCCAGGACGAAATAGCTCTTACAGGCAACCTCTGGCTTAAAGCCACCACGGGATTAGAGAATTTTTACAGGTATTGCTGTTTTAACTAATGACAATTCTAAAAGACCAGAATCTTCAGGCATTTGTAGGGAAATGGCTAACGCTCATGTACTGGGAAAGAATTGATGCAGCTTTTCTCAGGGGAAGTCAAGCCAATACCAGCCTCTACCAAAGGAGCCCACAGTCACCTTCCGGAGGAGACGTGGTTGATACTGTCTGCTCATAAAGAGCACATGGTGAGGTCCCCCACAAGAGGCTTTTAGAGAAATATGGCTGCCCAAAGAATAAAGATAGATAATAGATAAATAGATAGATAAATATATGGTTAAAAGGCAAGGTGCTAGGAGTGAATGGGCAATGGAGTGGAGTGGAGGGAGGCCAGCAAGGAATTGCCTGGGTGTCTGTGTAGCATCTGTGCTGCTCACCTTACTCATAAACCACCTGGAGAACAACGTGAGTGCTTAGGGGAACAGCTAGCTGCTGAGGCACTGTGGCTCAGGGGGCTAAGGATGGATAGCTATAAAAGCACAGTGTGATAAAATGGAAGGTGAAGTTTACTGTAAATAAAAATATAAAGTCAAGTGCATGCGAAAAATACTAATTACACATCTCCAGCGATGGTCTCTGAGTTTATTACTGTCATTCAGGAATGAGGTAGTAAGACTTTAACAGCTAGTCCCATGAATGCATCAGCTAGCACATAAGAAAGCAAATCAAATTATAGAAATAACAGGACAAGAGTAGACAGATACATAATATATATATATATGTGATACTGATAAAACCATGATAAACCTCTACCCAAATACTGCATAGACTTCTGGTGCCTCTCATTTGACAGGAGATGTAGAAGAGCTGGAAGAAGGTAGAGAACATTGCAACAAGGTGAATGAGGTCATGGGAGGGCTTCTGTTTGAAAAGCAGCTGAATAGTTCAGGAGATTTCAGAAGGAAATAGAGGTGACTGTAAGAAATATCATATGATTTTATAAAATCCTGTATACCTTAAGGGAAGTGTCTAGAGAAGAACTGCTTGCTCTCTAACGCTAGTTTAGCAGGCATCCTATGAAACCTGCAAATAAAATGTATGAAACAAGCAAAAGGTGGAATTCCTTCACACTGTATATAGTACAGCAATGGAACTCCTTACCTCAAGATACTGCAGGTACTAAAATTTAAATACATTGAAAAGGCCATTGGACAAATTCATGTAATAAAATTCTATCCTAGTCTAATAAATAAGAAAGTGCTGTCAGAAACAGCCCGGGCCACTCGCTGCTGGTGAAGCTTTCTGGAGAAGCACTGCTCCACGCTCATCCAGTTCCCCCAGCCTCACCATGGCACACACCAGTGCACAGTGGCTCTGCTAGAGCCAAGAAAATGATAAGAAAAAACCCTGCCCTGAAAATAAACTATACCTAAACCTAAATCTCTTCTGGAAATGGAGATGAGGGAAAGAGGGGATCAGAACCAGGGAAATTAGGTGATTGCAGGGGCAGGGGGTGAAAAAACACGTACAGTGGAAGGTTACGCACTGCATACAGGAAGAATATAAACTGTGGAGATAGAGGGATAATGGCTCTTTCAGCTACAGCAACAGGGTATTTCAACATCCTCCTAGGAGGGCTGGGCAATAGGCTGACACTAGCCAAAATATCAAGCCTTCCCCAGAGAGGAAAGTGCTAGAGGTAAAAAGGGTACAGGGGAAACAGACAACCCAGGAAAAACAGGGAAAGGCTGTGGAGGTGGCAGGGCTGACCAGAGACAGACAAGGAGAACAGCAGAGATTGGCAGCTTGGTACAGCAGCTCTCCCAGAAAGCATTGAGGACCCTCTGGACATGCTCCACAGCATCCTGCTTGGAGCTGTGTGCAGAGGAGAGGAAGTGGGCCCTAATGTCACTGCAACCTCCTCATTCATCCTGGTCATATGGGATCTAGTTAAACGAAGACGAAGTCTTACAATTTAGTAAGATCTCAAAAGGGGAGAGGACAAAGCCTGAAAACTTCATGGCTAGGATTAAAATAAACAAAGGAGAGGAAACTACCACAGGTCAAGGGCTGTGGAGCAGGACAGGAAAAGGGGTCAGATCTTGGAGGACATAGAGGAGATAGCTACCTTACAGAGGAGATAAATGGGGCCAGTGCTTCTCCTGTTATGCTTTATAAAGAGGTAAGAAGGGAGATATGGCTGCTCTGAGGGTTAGAGAAGGATGAAGATGAAAGATGCAGGGAGCAAAAATCATTTGCTGTCTTCTCTCAAGTCTTGTCTCAGACCAGCTCATGGGAGACTACAGAGGGCAGGAGCAGCAGCAGGACAGGGACCTCCTCCTGCTCCAGGTTGCAGGGAGGCAGGATGCTACTGTGACCTTGTACAGCCACTCTCTTTCTCTCTGCTCTACAACCTCTTCATATCAAAGCAGCAGTAGAAGATTATGGGTGATAGAAGGCTCTGGGTGAGAGACAGGAAAGTGAGAGCACAAGTGTCCAGCAAGCACAAACCTGGCAACCCTGACAGCACTTCATTAGAGAAGTCAGATAACATTAGTGTGTTCACCCACTCCTCTGAACAAAAGGAAGCTCTTCTGCATGCATTAGAAAGGCAGGGCTGCATGGCAGAGAAATCCTGTCCCAAATTCTTTTAGCCATGGTTTCGAAGCGCTGCAGCTCTGCTGTCAGCAGCTGTCCTGCTGGTGTGCCTGCAGGCAGCTGCAGCTTTATGCTTGTGGAGGGGCCACACAGTGGCCCTTAAAGCACAGAAATGCAGAGCATTTGGTTTACTTTCTAATGCCCAAGTATTGTGAAACTGTGTTGTAAGATCTGTCATTTAAAATCCCTGTCTGTGGAGTGGGACAGTTGGATAAAGGCATGGAGGAAAACTGCCTTCTTAGGATCTCAAACTATGCAAGCCTCCCAATAGCCCTGAGGCGGTCATTAGGTGCTCCTGCCACAGTTGTAACGTGGGCTTGATCAAAACAAGCTGTTCTCCTTTTTGACACTGACTGGTTTCAGCAATGACAGACCTAACTCCCTGGACTCTGGCCTTCAGTAAAAAAGGCCTGAGAGGCACTAATAAAGATGAGCACTGTCTGTTATCCATGTGGCAAGCCTGCCAGAAGATGACAGCACTAAAGAAGGGGCCACATCTTTAGACTACACATGATCTAACACCGGGCATGCTGGCACCCTTCCAGAGAGGAAAGACGATTAAATTCCAGCCAAAGTAGTTCTATACATTTGTTTTTCCTCGCAACAGCAGTCAGGGACCCATGCCACCAGAGGGATATCTCAGGGAAAGGACAACCAGCAGCTGAGCTACCAATCCTAACAGCAAGTGAAATCATTATCTTGGAACTGTTTCTGATATCCCCAGCTGCTCTGAGCCAATGACCTTTTCAGCATGTTCCTCTCCAAGGGTGAGTGAGTGGACGCCTGCCACATGCAGGCACAGCCTCGCTGCTCCCCTCTGCCCTTCTGCTGCACGGCTGCATTAACCGCAGCCACCATCCAGCTGGGCGATGCATGCCCGCCCGTTGGCCGCAGGGTGCTCTTCGACTCACTGACCGATGCTTGCTCTGATCCTCCGGCTGGGGAGAGCTCACGGCTCCTTCAGACCCTACCTCTGAGTCACAAAATAAGCGGGGTCAGAAGAGACCTTTGCAAGTCTCTGTCTCAACCCCTAATCAAAGCAGGGCCAACGACACCAGGTTGCTTAGGGCCCTCTGCTGTTGGTGTCTGAATGCCTGCCAGGACAAGAGATCCTGCAGCCCGTGGTCTTCATCACCATTTATGTTGTCAGCTCCCTAAGCTGTGACAGTCTCCGGATGCTCGTGCCCACGACTGCTAAACTGTGCCCCCTTGGCACTCGCAGTCTGGACCAGTTTCAATGCTGGAAGCAAAATCCTCTCGTGTTTCTCCTGGCAATAAGAGAGATGTCACCTCAGCTATTTAATTTGGGGTGAAGCATAGAGTTAATGTCTCACTTTCTGTACAAATTAGCTTTTCTGCCCTGAAGTTCTGGTCAAATTCCAGTGAAGGTAATTACACTGAGTTCACCTAATTCCCCTAAAGCCTGAGCTGAAGACATTATTAAGGAATAATTATTTCTTAATTTGCTTTGTACAGTGTCAAATAGTTGTCATGTGGTACTGCCAGCGTGGCTGTGTTTTCACCATGGTCACAAAGCAGCTGATGACTCCGTAATATTTCTTGGCTGTTTCCATGATGTAGCATTTATACAGCAGATTTGGAACTAAAATTTAATCCATTATGGCTGTAAACAACACACTCCAATGTGAAGCAGGTGTAACCTATGCTGTCTGCTGAAAATATGAAATAATAACTCTGAGAAAATGGTGAAAATCTAATAGTCTGTCTAGCTATTTGTCAGCATGTAAAGTCCCCTGCATGCTGCTGTTACGAGGAGGGTTGGTCTTTCTACATATGTGTCCCTCTGCAGTTGCTGGAGCTTTCATCTGCATAAGCAACAGAGCCCACATCACCACCTGTCTTGTCCTAAAGTACATGTCCAAAATAGGTCAGATGAACAGTGCCTGAAGGTGCCTTTTTTTCTCCAGATACTACAAAGGGAGACCACAAAGATGTGATCAGACAGAGGCATTTAAAAGTAGGAGGAATAAATCCTCCAGTGGATATCTTACCATGTATTTGAGCATCCTCACTGATCTCTGCCTAAGTTTACTCCAAAAACTAATGGAAGAAGACAGGGACACTGCTAACTCTGTCCCTATAGATGTTCATCCCTTGCATGTCACGTTCTGCAGTGTTCACATATGACTTGCATGTTCATTCACATCAGCTATGAACTGACACAGTGACACCACCATCAGGTAAGGCCTAGTAAAGTTGTCCATTTACCTTTTCCCAGTCTGAACACAGACCTGTGCCAAGCCTGTGCCCTTGGACAAAGCTTACCTGGTCTCTGCTTCTATCTCAGGGCAAGTGGGGATTGTCTTTAGTCAACCGAGCACCTTGTATTTATTGGGGCATGATGAGTCCTGACAAGTGGGAAAATGTGGTCCAGGTAATGCTGAGTGGTGAGAAACTAAAGGGAAATTTTGCAGTGTCTGAATCCGGTGTGTAGAAGCAAGTCCTTTTTACCAAAAGGGAAGGTGGTGAGCAAAACCAGGCAATCCCCAACCCCATCCCCACCCCTGCCCCATACGCAGCTGACTGGAACCCTGGAACAGTCATTTGCTATCCCTACTGACCCCACAGCCCACTTGAGATCATCAAAGGCAACAGAGCCCATTTGTCTATCCTTAACTCCTTCTGAGACAGCATGTCCAGAGAACTATTCTCTTACAGGAGCTTTTCTATCCCGTAACAAACTGCATTCAGCATAAATGCAATTCTATCCAAGAATAAGCTGCAGGCTGTATTTCTTCTAACACCCTAATCTCTCTGAGAACAGAAATGGGCGGCAGCTCGGGAGTCTGGGGAGTCTAGAGAGGAGTTCGGTTTATTGCCTGGAACATAACCCAGCATAAATGGAGCCATGACGTATACATGGAATTTATTCCAGTGAGACAAGGACAAAGGCTATTAGGAAAATGAGCTGGACCTTTCTGATAAGCTGCTACTTTCATTTCTACTGAGCATAAATCACAGCCCCCCTGTGAACCTGAACACATTTAATTTCCCTCCCTTACCTTCTCTCAGTAAGATCTGTCCTGTCCGGGGCTTCGTAAGGGTCCAGAGGCATCAGTTTCCAGCTTCACAGATAAGACTGTAGGAGAAAAGTCCATAGAAAACAGTTTATTAGAAAGTTGGCAAATGGGCAGGATGGGGCAGTTCAAAGAGGAGAGTGCTGCAGACATGTACCTGGATGCAAAGCAATGCGTGCTCTGGAAGAGATGAAATGGGTAGTTGTCACCCCCATCCTAGCTTGTCATCCCCTCTCCTAGCACAAAGGAGGCAAGGAGTAAGAAGTAACTGCATGGAGAAATGAAAAAGCAGAAATATGTTTTGTTTAGACGCAACACACTAGTAGTCCTAGGTACTCACTGCAGCAAAATGTGGGACAGAACAACTCCCAGAATCATCTTTTTAAGTAGCAATCAGACAATAAGAAATTCACGTGAAAACACATCAAATTAGATCATTGGCTTTCACATTTCACCTTTTGTCCTGACAGTAGAAAGCTGTTTCTCCTCTCCTAGCCTGGTGTTTTCTCACCATGTATGATGCAGGGCTGTGTCAGGCTGGGGTCTGGAGCTGGACGCAGGTCTCAGTGGGTGGTTCACCTGCTGAGCTTGGTGCTCAAGGTTGGCTCCAGCGTGGTCTCGCACCTTGAACCAGCGTTAACGCAGTGGCGTGCTGCTGGGGCATTAGCCACTGGTTATACAGACCTCATGACAAGCCTGCTGCCTCAGTAAGGACCCAGCAAGCCCAGCAAGCTGGTCCGCCCTGGGCTGGAAACTTGGATTTTTTTTTTTTATTTTATTTTATTTTATTTTATTTTATTTTATTTTATTTTATTTTATTTTATTTTATTTTATTTTATTTTATTTTATTTTATTATTTTATTTTTTATGTGTATTACTACCTGCATCAGTTAGTGAGTGCCAGCTCCGGTCAAGCTGGGCTGCTGTAGCTGTGCCTTTCTTTTACCACTTCACTTTGCTGGAATAAACCTGTCACGGCATCTCCTTTCAAATTTTCTGGGGTCGGTGGGGAGTCCAGGTAACGCAGTGTGTTGGTGATCCTGAAGGCAGGATCCAGAAGGGGTGAAGGAGGCTGGCAGGCTGCAGGAGAGCCCTTATGCACCGCACTGCGACATAAGGCCCACTCCAGTAAGGCCTGCATGAGTGAGGCCTCGAGCACGCCCCGGAGCAGCAGCCCTTCGTGACCAGTTCGCCATGACTGGGTATAGGTCATGGCTTCATCTCCTGGCTCCGGAGGCGGCTGGAAGCAGTATCTGGCACAGCACTGCACAGGCCACCGGCCGTGTCGGGGACAGCGCCGAGCAGGCCCGGTCCTTCTGGCAGGAGCCACCACGCGCCGCTGGAGTGACAGCCAGAATTACGCTGACTTCCTGCCCTTCATTTTAAAGGCCAATCCCATCTGGTTTTGGTTTGCTCTTTGGGGTGATTGTTTACTCTTTCTTGAAAGAGGTGACCCCTATTTCATTTGTCACATGAGTTGTAGGGAGTCTGTACCAATCAGTCAGTGCCGCTGCTGATTAAACCTTGTTCTCAGCAGGGAATTCAGCCTGGGGGAGCCTCGACTTTTAACAGAAATTAATCACAAAGTTAGGGTGAAATACAGGTTTGTCTCTTGTGTTGCCAAAGACCGTGTTCCCTGTGCACCCTCACTGAAAATCATAGATACAGTGTTGTGTTCAAGACTTTGCCTGTCAGACATGCTATTATACCTGGCCTTTGATTCTGCACTTGTCAATCAGGCCGGGAAAAAGCATACAAAAAAGTCTTCTGGACAGATCCATTGAGACAAAACAGCAAATGTTCAGCCTCTGACATTTTATTGCAAAGATTTAGCGAGTCTAATGAGTAGGACAGGGCATTGAAACACCATGCAAGATCATCGCTCTCTGACAGGGCCTGAATGTTAGAGCCCAGCATGCTAAAAATCTCCATCCCTGGTGGGCAGCTCGGGGCAGGGTAGGTCTCCTTCTCCTCTGCCACTGCTGGGGTGGCTGGAGACTCAGCAGGGGGCTTGAGAAGAGGTGGGTTCCGTCCGTGCTCAGGCTCTGCTGTGTGTGTTTCTCCTCCAGAGCAATTTCTGAATGGCTGAGCTGCAGTTATCTTTATTGAAAGCCATCTCACTTCCCAAAATGTCTGGCTCTTTGGGGTCAAGTTCAGCATGCTTCATCCCCAATACTATATAATCACATCTACGCAGAACCTTGAAAACCAAATGGCTGCTACAATGCTTATAGGGCATTTTCCAGGAATTATTCCGCTTTCCGCTGATGTGTAATGGCATGTTTGAAATATGTGGTTACAGGATTTTAGTCTAGAGCTGCGATAACACTACATAGTCAATCTTTTCTCAGTATAGGGATTTTTTAATCCATAAACACATCATGTTTAAACACTGGCTGGCAGAGGCAGGTCTCTGCAGTCTGTCAGCTCACTGTAGAGGGGGCTGGAGGCAGGCAGGGTGACGAAGAGCTGTGCCTGGGTCACAGCACAGCGTCTGCGCTCCACGAGGGTGGTGACCACAAGAGTGACTGCAGCGAGTCAAAATACAGCCCTAGAAGGAAAGCAGTCTTCGGTTTTCCCAATGGAGACAGTCCCCCAGGGATCACCAAATAGAGAAATAATTTCCATGAGCCTTACTGGAGTTTATATGGAAGTAGGTTCTGAATTGCTTAAGGTGGGTAATCAGATATAAGCCATTATGCAAATAAAGCAAATGCAAATGCTAAAATTATGGCATTAGAATTCTATAGAATATAATTATAAATTTTAATACATATAATTATAATATATATAATTACAGGGGAACTCATAAGAGCAGATCTCTTGAAACTTTTGCCTAAGGAATATGAAAATATTGAAAATGACAAGGTAACTGCTGTAGAAACAAGAGCACATCACAGCATTATCAGTAATCATTAATATAGACTTTGTGATTGTGATAACAAATGAAACCCTGTTGTTTGTCAGGCTTCACTTACAGAAAAAAATAACAAATCTTGGTAGGGCAAAAAAGTACATATACTGTCAACAACACATTGTCACTCCTTCATGTGAGGAAAATTGTTAATAAAGACCATGTGTGTTTTTCCTCACTGTTGACATGTAATGCTGTGGAAATAACATTAAAATAATATGTTATACATTGTTATCTATTTGATTATTTTCAATATAAAAAAGACCATACAGTATTTCTGATACTGATTTTTCAGAATACCAGAAAAAAAAAGTAAAAAAAAAATTAATCTTTTGATTACTTACCTTCATTTATAGATTCTATGCTAACATTAACTGTGGTAGATACCATTGACTACAAATTAACAGGAAATGAGAATGGGTATTTGCCCTACCAGCTTACATAACTACCAGCTTACAGATAACAAAAATAACAGGGTATGGCACGTATGTGTCATCATTTTGTCTTGAAAATCATCAATAAATAATGTCAATCACTCTTAATTTAAGAAAAGTCTTTCAGCACCACAGAGATCTTTCATTTTGGCAGCCCTGAGCATGTAGATGCACTGAGGTATATCCCCACAAGACTTTTCTTCTCTCTACTGTGCAGCTGAAGGGATCTTTAAATTTTTTCCAGTTATTAGAGGTTAATTCTATGCATTGAGGGAGGACTTTTCACATTGCATTTTTTAAGTTATTAAACAACAATAAAGCTGGTGATGCAGAGGCCCTCTTTATAATAAAGCAACGCATACATGTATATTTATTCATTTCTTGAGACACTAAAGCTTTTCTTTTTATGACACAGCTAATTAAAACAGTCTCATCCTGTGTTCTGTTTATGAGGTATTTGCAGACCTCAAAGTGTGCAATAAAAGAAGAAAAAAAAAAAAGAAATGGTGACAGATTATTTGGCCACAAATAAGGCTCATATTAGAAACTCAGACAGTGGCAAAGTGGAAAGAAGCACAGGAGTTTCAGCCCATTGCATATAAACATCTCAGGGCAACAGGGTGGGTGAAGAAGAATTTTTCTTTTTCTTTTTCTTTTTCTTTTTCTTTTTCTTTTTCTTTTTCTTTTTCTTTTTCTTTTCTTTTTCTTTTTCTTTTTCTTTTTCTTTTTTCTTTTTCTTTTTCTTTTTCTTTTTCTTTTTCTTTTTCTTTTTCTTTTCTTTTCCTTTTCCTTTTCCTTTTCCTTTTCCTTTTCCTTTTCCTTTTCCTTTTCCTTTTCCTTTTCCTTTTCCTTTTCCTTTTCCTTTTCCTTTTCCTTTTCCTTTTCCTTTTCCTTTTCCTTTTCTTTCTTTTCCTTTTCCTTTTCCTTTTCCTTTTCCTTTTCCTTTTCCTTTTCCTTTTCCTTTTCCTTTTCCTTTTCCTTTTCCTTTTCCTTTTCCTTTTCCTTTTCCTTTTCCTTTTCCTTTTCCTTTCCTCCTCCTCCTCCTCTCTTCTTCTTCTTCTTCTTCTTCTTCTTCTTCTTCTTCTTCTTCTTCTTCTTCCTCTTCTTCTTCTTCCTCTTCTTCTTCTTCCTCTTCCTCTTCCTCTAGGAGGTGTTTGGGAAGTTTTAAGTTGTTTTGTCTGCTTATAAGAGGACTGTCATGGACAGAAAATCTCAGTACAGTGTGTGTGAATGGTCCAGGAGTCTGATATGTGGAGAAGTCTGAAGTTCAAGCTTCAAATCCTTTCTCTTCCAAATTCTTACATCAGAGGTGTGCTGTCCAGATATCAGTGGAAAAATTTTCTTGGATAACTAAATATGAATAGACTGAAGCAATCTATGAAATATTGATTCTGTTAAGGCTAGCCTGCAAATTCAAGTTAATCCTGTTTGTACATGTAAAGAGTGCTTTACAATTCATTAAAAATAGTATGGGTGCCCCAGAATGCACTAAAGGTGATTAATATGTACCACTTTAAATAATATACCAGAGTTTACAAAATTTGAATCATTTATGAGAGCAGTAGTAACATCTAGCGGAAAGAAAATAAATGAACAACTAAGGAAAACAGCATTTTTCTAAATGTTGCTTAACGTAAAACAATATTTCCTCCCTTCCAGTTGGTTGTTCTTCATCTTTGCAGAACCTCAGAATTGCTAAAGTTGGAGGCATCTCTGGAGATATCTCATCGAACCCTCTGCTCAAGCTGGCTGCCCTGGGCTACATCCAGTCAGGTTTTGAATATATCATAGGATGGAGACTTCACAACCTCTCTGAACAACTTGTGCTAATCGAAAGCTTTTTTCTTAGGTCCAAGTGGAATTTTCTGTTTTTCAGTTTGTACTCACTACCTCTTGTTTTGCCTCTTGGCATTAAAAAGAGCCTGGCCCCATCTTCTTTGCATCAGCTATTGGTACATGTTGATAAGATCCCCCTGACCCTTCTCTTCTCCAGGCTGAACAGTCCCAGCTCTCACAGCCTCTCCTCTTGTGAAAGATGCTACTGCCCCTTAGTAATCCTCTTGGCCTTTTGCTCCCATGGCACGCAGCAGAAGTGCAGGAGGATCTCCAGTCCCAAGAGGAAAGGCACTGGAGGCTGTGGAGCTGCTTCTGAACACCTCCTGAGTCAGGGCAGATGTGTGCCTTGTGGCAATTGTTTCAAATCCAGTTTGGGGTCTGGAGGCATCATTAACTAAAAGCTCAACAAGATGCAATAAGAAGCAAAAGCTTGTCTATTCAGTCCCCGGTGCCTCACTGTCCCCATCCTAGTTAGTGTCTTTTGCCCACATTCAGCCACATGGTAATTATTTGCCCTGCCAGGTCTGCAGCAGCAGAGGCAGGATTTATCACTTGTGCAGCCACCTCCGGCAGCTGTTAGATGAAAATGGAAAAAGGAGCCCTCTGTTGTCCCCTGGGGACCCATCGAGACAGAAACTCCAAGCATCTGTTGTGAAGATGGACAGTTTTAATACCATACAAGAGCCCACAGACAGTTGCCCTGACTGTAGTGTGTTCGTCAGTGCTTACTTTGCTGGCACATGCCTGCTCTCACCTCTTGATATTTTTATTATTTTGCTGACAGTTTTTCTTTCCAGCTGTTTTATGAGCCAGACTTTTCATATTGGTTAAAGCCCAGGAAGCATCGAGCAGGGCCAGGGTTAAAAGAGGTCAAGGAAGAAGACAGGAATTGGAGTCTGCAGCTAGGATGTTTTATGTTTTCCCTACACCTAGCTGCCAGCTCCTCCTGCCATTGCCACATGATGGATTTGCTCTCAGCTTCTCACTAGACAGCTTGCATAGCAAAAGCACTGAGAGAGCAATTACATCCAGATGTGGGGTGGGTAGTTTTAGCAAACTGGCCACCATTCGTAACTCAACAGCAGCAATCGATACTGAGAGCTGAACTTGGGGTGGAGCGGAGAAGGTGGGAGCACATAGGTGAGGCTGCCCTGAAAGGACGGGCTGCACTGCTGGCTGCGGTCAGATAGCTCATCGGGTTCCTCACTTTAGGGTGTGAAGAAGGGGTGGCAGAAGGCGAGAGTCCTCCTTTGTTAGCCAGCCTAAAAAATTACCTGAACCACCAGTGCTCGGGAATATCTCCCCTTCTCAACTGAGGGTGGTGCATCACTGACGTCCCCATGGAAATGTCTTCTGGAGATCGGAAAGATCTGCTGGGCCACGCCCAAAACACAGGTTTGATTCCTGGGCAGAGAGGAATGATGCCAACCCTTCCCCTTATATGCTCTGCAGGATTCATCTGCGAGTTCACCACTAGAGGCAGATTTGGCCAAATTTTGGAGACCTGCTCTAGCCTGATCTTTGTCTTTCACCCTGCTCAGGATCATCATTAGCCTGTGAGGGATTGGGGCATAGTCTTCAGTCTTTCATGTGCTGTAAATCCAATAGAGAAGAACACAGTGCAGAGGAGACTCAAGCCATCCAGCCCCACCCCGCCAGCACCCAAAGGGACCAGGAGCTCCTGTGGAATTGCTGATTCAGCTCACCTGCTCAGCAGGTAACCTCTGATGCTGTCAAAGTCTGGTCTCCTCTGGGTCCTTTGCATTTACTGTGTCGTCTCAAGAGAAAAGAAGAAAAGAATAAGTATTCTGCTTTTTGCCAGAGCTCTGCACTTTTACCGTTCTCCAGTGATATTTAGCAAAAACCACAACCTTGCAATGACGTGACATACAGAGAGACTTAAGAAGAGCAGCTATTCACCTCCTGGACAGACAAACATTTAGTGTCGTGACAGCTGTGAAAGAAATGACTAGACATTTCCAACAATGATGCTACACAAGAGAGCAGAATTAGGAAAGCCTGAAACATTCAGACAGGATATGTCGTATGTGAGGAAAAGGAAGGAGAAAAAACAAGTGCATCCCAGCTGCTCAGGGCTGGCTGACCTGACCATATCTGCTCTATCTACAAACCTGTCAGTAAACAACAACCCACCAGTCTCTTATGGCAGCAGCTGAGACCGGTATGCTGCTTAAACAACCTATTTCTTTCCAGTGGAGCTGTTGGTTTTGAACCACGCCATTGACAAAGTTGTTTCTCTGTTCAGCTTCTTATTATGACACAGCAATACCGTCATTAGCACTTCATATTTAGTGACAATATTCTTCGTTTGGAGACCGTTATATGAGATTATGTGGCAGCAATGATCAGAGTGCTTCTCAAGGAGGCCTGGCTACTGTGTCCAAAGAAACTTATGTTGATATTAAAACATATACTAGAAACACACAAGCTGTTCCCATCAGGATCAAAACCAAGCCCTTGTTCTGTACTGCCAGCCAGATCAGCTCCATACACACACCACTCTGTGTGGTAGGCACGGCCCAGGCACAGTATCAAAGCAATGAAACACTTTAGGGTCTCTACCTGCAACCCTGGTGGGTTTCAGCAGGCAAGATGGGAAGAGTTAGGTAAAGCAACGGGGCGACCTGTTCTTACCTCAGCATTCATTTGATCAAATTGCTGAGCACCTGCTATTGAATAAAAACAACCATTTCTGCTCCTGGACACATGTAGGGAGCAAGGCTGGGTGAATAATTGATTTTTCAGTTCAACTACCAAGTTAAAAAGTGAAAAAAAAAATCAATTTGATCCAAACTAGAGCAGATTTTTTTTCACGTTTTCTTGCCAAAAAGAAAAATGAAACAATTCCACTTCAGTGATTAAAAACAAAGTTTCATTCCTGTTTGGGCCGTTTTGAGCAAAAATGGGATGTCCACAACACCTGCAGCTTGGAAACCAAAGTTTCCAAAACATCTTTTTACACCCAACAGCCTCTTAAATTCATCCTCAGCATAGCCTGGAGCTGGGTCTCAGCCCCACGTTTCATGGTGAATCTGTTCCACTTGTGTTTTACTGACTGGAACGAAAATGGAAGGCGGATGTCTCCTCCACAGCCGTGACCCTCGGGGATGCAGGGTCGTCCTCATCCACCAGGTGACTGTTTTGGTTTAGGAAACACAGTCAGGGCATGCAGCGAAATCCACCTGCAGGTAGAGAAACTCAGCAGAGAGGCAGATCACCCCAGCGGCTTAGAGCTCTGCTCTGAATTCAGCAGAAAGTAGACTTAAATTGGAGAGAGCAATTTAACCTGCTAATTGAAGCAGAAGAAGCGGCTTATCTTCTTGAAACTCTTTCCTAGTTCACTTTTAATGGACAGGACTTTTTACAAAACAGTTACTCTGAAATGCAGATTAGAGCAAAACATTTTAGGTTGGTTCATTCTGCCTCTGAAGCTCACTTTCCTGAGTTGTCACTGGACTTCATGAAGACAGTCCATCAAGTCTCTGTGCCATTGCAATTTAGAAACTTGCCCAGTGCCCAAAATTGTTACTATTAAGTTTTAATTCAACCCCTGTAGTAGTAGATACCATTAATGGTCCTGTCAAGATAGGTAGAGCTGTTTCATTGGTCCACCTACTACCAGAAGACAGGACTCAAGTATATCTCCTGTCTTATCATTAGGTAGATGAATTGTATTATCTGCAAAGAAAGACTCATCAAGTCCTTCCTGAACATCGTTAAGGGAAAGGGATGTGGGGGACGTCAGGGAGAGCGGTGTGAAAATAGAAGCATAGCAGCAAGTGCTAACACTAATCAGCTTTTATTTTTTTTTTCCTTAAATCAGAAACACTAGCCAAGGCTGCAAGAAACCTAGATATTTATTTTCTTTTCTGCTTCAGAATATCCTAAGACACATCTCCTGCCTGCCAGACAATGCTCTTACTGCTTCTCAAGCAGCTCCTTGGCTAAAGGTGACTGGGAGGGAGGGGGTAGCATCTTTTCTCTCATTTTGTGGAACCTGGTGCCCTAGAAATAACTCAGAGTTTAGGCTGAGGGATGAAACTCATTTTGCTTGCATGGCTGAATGCCTGGGGGGATGTCCTTACTGCAGGATGTTACTTTAGCACTAACAACAGGCAGTTTTTTCTCCAAAATACCTTCGGACAAGGGGCCAGGACGCCCCCATCCCACTGTGACTGAAATAACTGGAGTTACACTCCAATTGTTGGACCACCAAATCTTGGTAGTTCTGCAAAAGGACTGGTCTGGCATTTGGGAAGGTGTCATTTCAGTGAGCTGAGAAGTTGAGAAAACCTTTAATACTTTTTCTAACTAGGGATGCAGATTTGCATTTTACACCTACATTTCATGCGCCTATCCAAGTCTTTAGGCAAAAAAAAAAAAAATCTGAAAACATCTGAGACAGCAAATACACCTACACTGAGGTCTCTGGGACTGCAGCATTGACGTTACATGCATAATAATAATAATGCCATTCTCCAAAATGACAGGGAGGCGCTCTCAGGGACTATATTGCAGAGTCACAGAAGCATCTGCTGGGTGCTACTTGGCCCAGCAGCTTTCCCTCGTCTGCAACTTGTGATCTCCTTGTCTATGTTCCTTCCCACCTCCATCCCAAAAATATGCCAAGGCTGCATTAACTCAGTCCATAGCACGACAGCTGCCAAGCAGCAGCAGAAAAAAGGCCAGACAGGGTACTGAGACCTAGCTGGCCCACATATCAGCCAAAGCTCGGCTCAGCAGAGCTGTGGGCTTGGCATGCAGCAGCACAGTGTGTCCCCCCAAGTGGGCAGGAGCTCTGCTGTCACGTTCCTCAGCACTCACCCTGGGCTCTTACACTGAACGGCAGTGCCTGTCGAGATTCCATTAATCCCACTCCCCACCTCAGCAATGTTGTCCAGTCCCACCAACATTTCATTAATTGCTGCCCAATTCTACTAACCGAGGCTCTGCGAAAACTTTACATGTGCTAAGTGCAGGATGGGTGCTGGGCTCAAAGGGAACACGCTGGGGATTCCTCCAGACACCCTACTTTACAGAAAAAGGTTGGGACAGAACAGCAAAAAACTTCTGAAAACACAGCTTATGGAGAAACATACTGGGAGTGATTTTTTTTTTTATTATTATTATTTTTTCAGAATGAATCCTAAGGGAGGCAGTCAATGCTGCATTTCCCTAGCTGCTAAAAGGAGAACCTGCACTTGCATTTCAGACCTCTGTCCCACTGTGCTTGACTGGAGTGCATTTTGCTGTATGAGTACGGGAGCTTTTGATCAAGCTTTTTTAAAAAGTCATATTACTGTTCTCAGAGCAACCCTATTTCTGCATCAGATTTTCTGGCCAGAAATACGTGCACATGTGTGTTTCTGTGCAGGTCAGAAAGCCAGCTGTTGTGGGAAGAGCCTCATGTCCCACAGTGAAGATACAGTGTTCACAAATGATACTTCACATGCTTCTGGAAGGTGTGGGACCTCAGCTGATGTGCTCTGCAGTTGGTATTGGTACATGTAGTGTATGCAGATACAATTTCTGCATCTGAACAGTCCATTTAGTCCTACTGGATGGCTCTCAACCTGGAGAAACTTTGCCTGGATGTGGTTACTGGGTGGAATAGAGAGGATCTCCCAGGAAAACCAGCTGCACAGAGCCTTCGCTTGGCAGAAATCTCCAGGCTGGCAGTTCGGAGGTCTCATCTTTAGGGATGGATAAATCAAACCCCATGGTAGAGGAAAAAATACCTGCTGAGGCAGCACAAGGGCTGGGTAACGTGGCAGGACCCTGAGAAGTGCAAGAAACGACGGATTCCCCGAGCCCTGCACAAGAGCAGAGTAAGACAGAAGAAACCGGGGAGCCCTGACCTTCAGCGGAGCACTGAGAGGCACCAGCGGCCACCTCCTACCAGGACAACTCCTTCTGTGTCCCTGGGTGCTGGGGAGCAGTCCCACAGCTGCAGCTTAAGAAGTGAGAGAGGGGCCTGGAGCAGGGGCTGCAATTCTACTCGCTGGCTTAGCATCTGTTGTTCGAAGAGAAGACAGTGCTTTCCGAGGCTGCCAGTCTATCACCTTTCATCAGTGCAAAGTATGTTTCGATCAAGAAATGAAATGTGCAAGCTGAGGATAATTGCAGGTTGTAGATGGCGATAATAGCTGTAATTTGGATTGTGGAAGCAATAAACCCAGGCTCAATCACTGGCTGCTTTATTTGGGAAAGAGCCCAAGCTGCAAACACTGAAAATAAAATTTATGAAAAAAATATATTTCGTGAAAACTAATTAGCATATGTCTGTTGCTGTGTTTGCAGGGGATTAAGTGTTTCCAACTTTCTGCAGGCTAAGCCAAGATGTTTGTTTTAAGAGAGGGAGGCTGGGGGGGAGAGGGCTCTGCACGCACTATCGTGGGCAGCCAGCACAGGCAGGATGAGCCACAGTGTGAGGCTTCTCTTTACTAGTGGTGTAGATTGGACACTGAATTTTTAGGCAGCTAAGGTTAGGTTGGGATAAATGTTACTTCCATTTGATTAACTCTGGGTCATCAAAGTTACACTGTAAAAAATAAATCATTTCCACCGAGGTTGCAGTATTCATGCCATTGGACTGTAAAACATTTCCAGTTGTCCCCACTGCTGACATCTGACTCATTCCATGCTGCACCAGCTTACAGCATGTGCTCAGCAGGTCATATGATGAGTGGAAGAAAAATCCCATCTCATTTTCTTTCCTGTGTCTTCCTTTCTTCTTTTTCTTTGGTGGTCTGGAGCTTTCTGTTAGCTTCTGTCTCGTTTTAAGCACCTCAGGTAAAGCAAGACCAAAAAATAAATAAGATGCAATTAATAAAGTGAGATTCAGAGTGAATGAGACTTCTTTGATTTTTGACCAAATTCAACTAGTGCTCTGTGCATAAAGTAATGGAGGAAATAGAAAATACACAAGTGTTCCATTTAGACACTTTTAAAACAAAAATGCTGTGCTATGGAAATGCAGGAACACTTTAATTTTGTCTTTTCTTTTTTTTTTCTTTTCTTTTAAATTAAATTGCATCTTTGCAATGTAATAGGGGCCAGAATCAAAAGAGCAAAATGTACATGAACTGGGCAAATAGCTAAAAAATAAAGCGCAGTATTTATCTGCCTCTTAATGGAAACATTCCTGACTGACCCAAAATGAATTATATTTTATTTTTTTTTCCCCATGTCATCTGCTTTCAACAAGAAGAACAAAAATTCCTTCCAAAGCAAACTTAGGTGGATTTTTAGGCTTGGTCACTGACATGATAACTCCATTATTTTCCCAGATCATCTCCGAACTACTGAAGTTTCAATCATCTCCATTCTGGAACTTCTTCCCCTGTAAAATTGATCTCTAGGGAGAGCTTCCCTGGCAGGCAGCTTAACCATCCCTTCTCTCATTTTCATCCCATTACTCCTAGAAAATTATTTGTTAGGGTTATTGCGATGAGTGATGGGTTTTTGTGACCCTTCCTACTCTGAGCTGAGTATTATGGGATGGGAATGTGGTGAGGAAACCTCTTATTGTTGATGGGTTGGTAATTGTTTTACCTTTAAATATCTCTTCAGCAAACAATCTCGGATCTGTCCATTCATTGTGGACACGGTACTGCACCCTTAGTGAAATGGAAACTGTACAATTTATGTTCCCTGCAGCTCTCTCTAGAGGTGGGAAGGCCATCAAATAACATAAAGAGGAGTAAAACTGCAACTCCCATGAGTTGTTACAGAACCCTGGTTAAAAAAATATATATAATAATTAAAAAAAAATAAATCTTATTCATCTATAGGACCAGGAACTGCCTCTTTATTTCTTCTTTGCAGAGAGGCAAAACCCCTGTGACTTCCGTTTCAGACATGATTTATTTGAACATAAACCTGTTCTGATCCAAATATGACATTTTCCAAAGGAAGGCCACACACATCTAAGTAGCTTCACACTCTGCTCTTCCTTGCAAGCCACCACATAAACACAAGAACCTGCTGCTGCCCAGAAGAAAATTTATTCTTGATGCCCTCCAACCCCCTTCAAAAAATAAATAAATATATATATATATAAAAAATAAAAATCAAAGACCAACTATCTTGAACAACATGTTAGAGCAGCCCCACCAACCCCCTCAGCAGGCGTTTCACTCTGGACACACATAAGCCGCGCTGAAAAAGCAGATTGCTGTCCTACGGCCAGACAGCTGGTGACCTCTTGCAGACATCTTGCTCTTGGCCCCCCAGGAGATGACCTCTCACGTCAGTAGGGCACCAGGCACGTGCTGTGAGGAGGAGGTGTGCAGGTCATGGGCTTGCAGGGAAACTCCTGAGACCTTGCTCTGCCCTGCTGCGGGTTTCCTTGCTCCTAGAGCATTCAGTGAGCTCCTGCCTCTTCTACAGGCTCTGTGCAAGGTTAACAGAGGATGCTTTTGCTCTCAGGCAGTCATTATTTGCAGTGAATGGTCCACTCCTGTCTCAGTAATCTCTTTCCTGTTTTACTGCTGACACAGGCATAGGTGGGTGGGTCATCAGCTTCTCCAGCATATGTGCCCGTCACCTTGGCTGTCAAATGCCAACAACAGGCACCGATTCTACTTATGATAAAAGCTGGAAATGATCTTTCCTCAGTCCTTGGCCACACAAATAAGTAATCCCTTTTGACAGCCAGTTAAGGGATCCCATCACCAGCTTCTCTCCTGTGTCTGGACCACTGCTCACATCAGATCACTTTTCCTTGTTCACTAAAAGACAGGGAAAGGGAAGAGACTCAAGGACCCTGGCTGAGGGTCTGGCCCTGGCTCTGCAACGATGCTGTCTACTGCATGATATAATGTCAAGGAAGGCTGCCACCCCCATGGAGACACTCAGCACTGAAAGACATTTGATCCAAGGAAAGTGAACTGAGGCAAAGTCTCACTCAGAGCCCCGGTGCAGAGCACTACCATGATGCTGAGTGTCCAGTCCAGCAGCGAAGGCAGATGTCTGTGCAAAGATGCCAAAAGCACAGGGTCCTTGTCCACTTTCAAGGGAACTGGGTCAGATCCTGAGACAGAAATCATGGGGATCAGCAAGAAAGGAGGAGTGAAGAAAAGGCTGAGGTCTTCAGGGTAGCTGTGGTGCATGTCATAAACTCCAGCATGCAATGTAATCTTTGGTTTTGCAGAAAGTCTGCATAAACTCACATCTCCCTGCAAATCTTTAGCACTGAGGACGTGATATAATGAGCTAATAAATACTTGTCTTTGCATGTCACTAGGACACAATGTCCTTGGCTTCAGTGAACCAGCAGGTTGTATCAGCCTTTGGGCACTCTGATTCACACACCTCTGAGTGCTTGAACGTGACACTCGCCTCTTAAACACTCTGACCATTTCTCAGCATTTTGGTCAAGAGACTTCAAACACTGCCTGACACCAGCAAGCCTGTCTGCTGTCCATAAGTATTGTCCAGCTGAGATCATGACTTTCTGGAGGAGACAGAAAGATGCATGATTTGGTGGGTCCGACTGACGTTTACTCCACTCAGCGGCCACTGATCACTTCCCCAGGCTTTATTACAGATTGAATCAGTGAGCACTGCAGGGAGCAACATAGCTGCAATGTGTGACTGACTCAACAGAAGAGACGAGTGGTGTGGCAGCTCTCAGAAAGCTTCTGATGTCAAAATATCACAGGCTATTTTTGTCATTCTCACCTTACTAATTCTACAAAGCCATCCATGCCTGGAGCATATCACAGTGTCTCATTTGGCTCAAAGCCACCCCATTTTCAAACCAGACCAAGTACCCTTCTTGCAGCAAAACAAATTTTCAATAGGAGAAGGGCAGAGCTGTCATGCAAATGCAGATTCTCGCCTCCAAATTGTGCTGCTCTAAGACAGGGCATACAGCTGAGACATGCGGATTTCAGGGAAGGTATCACAATATTTGTATTCACATCCATGCTCTCGCTACAGACTCCCAGTCTGAAAAAAATGTTGTAGGCAAGTCTGACAGGGGCACTTAAAATAGGAGCTAGTTAGATTTAGAAGCCCGTGGTTGAAACCTTACGGTTCTTCAAGATCCTTTTTAAACTTCTTTTTAAACTTCTGTCTAGCCCTGGAAGTGGCTCAGCTTCCAGCATTCACCCCACCGACATGCCTTCTCGCTGGGGCAGCTCAGGCCCAGGTCCACCAGGACACTTCACAGATGCTAATGACAAACTGCACACTTCTGTAGACCTTAGCCATGTGGTAACACCAGAATTAGCTGTTCCTCCTCATGGTTTCCAGTCCGTCTATCGGCTCAGGCTCTTCATAAAATGCAGCTGTGACTTTTCCTTTTAAAATGTATCTGGAGAAGAAAAGGCTGCTGGTAGCCACCTTCTCCTCATCACTGGAAGATAAGTAATTGTCACATGTAGTAGGCTTCCCTGACTTCGATTGTCCTTAAAGTAATCGTGCAGCCCTATAACCTGCAATGTTGAGAGTGCAGAGCTGTTTTCCCCATGTTCGGGTCTGGAGAAGCACAGTCCGCAGCTCCCCAAAGCCTCTCAGGGAAGAGGGCAAGTGTCCCAAGGAGAGATAATTTGAAGAGGCACAGAGTGGCCCAGATCCACTGTGCGTGTCAGCTTGGAGATAGTTTACACTGGAGAGAGTGTGGCATTTGTATCCCCTTTGGAAATATCTGAGTTTGGTGTGTCCAGAAGGAGGGATGCCCAGACCTCTCTTGGGGCGAGGCTGGGGAAAAGCAGCCACAAAAACACAGGGTGGTGATGCCGCCCAGGAGCAGGTTTTCATCAGTGATAAAGTCATTGGTCTTACACGTCATGGATGCCTGTCTGGAGGATGAATGCTGGAGGGTTACCTTAGGCAGCCAGAGGTGCTGCTCCTGCTGCCCAGAGCAGCCGTAGCACAGGATGCTCAGCCTGGTCACCGGTACCACCGCTGGGAACCAGAGCCAGAAAAAGGTGGCTGCCATGGCATGCCAAGAGAAGCCACAGAGGGCTTCATGGTTTTCTGCTTTTTGCTTTGTTTAAACTCTTCAGATGTGTGCTT
Organism: Anser brachyrhynchus; assembly: GCF_964034855.1. NCBI lineage: Eukaryota > Metazoa > Chordata > Aves > Anseriformes > Anatidae > Anser > Anser brachyrhynchus. Next base: position 14,762,306 of record NC_137710.1, on the reverse strand, counting down.
TGGATTCATGATTTAAAGAAGTATTTCTCACTACTAGGTTGATTTATTTGCTGGATTTTTTAGGTAGGAAAGCACAGTCTTTTTATGACTTTGCAGCCCTTGACAGAGTGGCAAGGGCCAAGCAGATCTGTCCAAAAGAAATGCTGGAACATGGTGGCTTGATCCTGCATTCAAACCTGAATGCTTCCCAAGGAGAGATCCTGCTGTTGGCCTTGAGAGGACTGCCTGCCACTGTCCGGCAGAGACCTGCCCAACTGGGTCATTCTGCCCTGTGTGTCGGTGCTCCCCGTCCCGCTCCACGCGTGCAGTACAAACACAGCCATGCTGCAGCCGGCGTGAGGCTGGGCGCATCCACCACCTCTGCACCGCCTGCTGTGACCGTTCCTCCCAGCACAAATACAACCTGTAGCCACAGGTGTGATTACTATTACTCCAGCTCAGCTCTTGTGTAGAGCTTTGGTGCTGTCCTCCATTATCTGCACTGCAAAGCTTTTCTGTTATTATATGTGGTTGAAGAGGAGACTGGTTCCTGGCAAAGCTCCATTGGTAGCTTCAAAGGAAAAGTTGTGCTGACACTTACCTGCAGCCTGAAATTTAAATTCCTACATCCACATGAGCAAGCTGAGCCCATTCCAGTAGTAAAATGACGTTTTCCTTGCCTGCTCTCAAGTTTGAGCTCTCAGACAAGGGATACTTCTCACAGTTGTTGACAAAGCAATTCTCACCTGCTGAAGAAACTGCATGGGATGCTGTGTCACCACCTGGTCATCTGTCAGCCCTTGTCTGCGGATTCTGGGGATATCTGTGACAGGGAGCAGCTGCCTCCCTCCAAACTGCAAAGCCCAACAAGAAGTAAATATCTTCCCTTTGAAGCTTCGACTTTAGCTGGACTAATGTATTTGTGAGGTTCACAGTAACACAGTGCAGCAGGAGAGCGGACGCATTGTATAAATTTCATGCAGATACCATCATTTGTTGTTAATACTAGGACCCATTGCTAATGCAGAGGGTCGTTGTCATTCATGCACTGCTGGTTATGTACAGATGCATCCAGAATGCTAAATAAACACAAAGCAAGCATGAGAAGATAGAAAACAGACAAAAAAAAAAGGAGTAAAATGAGCATTCATCTTCAAAAACTACATTTATTCTCCCCCTGAAAAAACAGTTGAAGAAGCAGGATGATGAAAGAGAGAACAGGAGTTAATCAACAAAGAAGTTCTGGCAAGAAACCAAGTCACCTTTGGAGCTTCTTGTATTGAATGAGAAACCATCAATGATAAGGTACAGCCATAAATGATTTTCACAATGGACTGCCCCAACCACTGAAATTATTCTGCAGGGAACAGCTCTTCACAGGCTAATTGGGCTCGTTCAGTCTTGAACGCCAAGGATACACCAGGGGCTACTTTCATTTATTGGGTTTAGAAGAAGTATTTACAAATTTAAAACCATAAATCTGAGGCTTTGTAGCCCTAGCGAAAGAGCAGAAATGCAACTAAGACTGTTGCCAGACAGGACTTTGCCTTCATCCTTGAGCTTAACTGATTGATTGAGTTACATGTAGATCATTAAAAAACATATATTAAAAGAAAACTCCCAATCTCTGGGAAGACCACCCCTGAATACTTTAGTGCTAGCAACAGGAAAAAAAAAAAAAAAAAGAAAAAAATACTACCAAAATTCAGCAACAAAAATACGAAAGAAACCTATAAGAGCATAGCATCAAACTGATAGAAACAATTCCAGTCACTACCCAAAAATACCAGCCTGCTTCTCTTCTCCTCATGCTGGACACGTGCCCATTGCTTGTGTGAAATGGAGGTCACCATGTCCAAAAAACTGGTAGGCCAAGATGGTGACAAGCTCAACCAGGAGTGTGACGGACATAGAAGAAGGCTCATCTCCAGATCATTAGGCAATTTTCTAGAAGCTGAAAGAATCCTCAGAGGGATCTCAGGAGGTTTCTAGTCCAATCTCTTGCTCAAATCAGTGTCAGCTATGAGATGTGGGCTTAGGGCTTTGCTTAGGGCTTTGTCCAGTCTGGCCTTAAAAACTGCAAGGATGGAGACTACATGTCTGCTCTTGGCCACTGCTTCCAGTGCTGGCTTCCCAGGGGCAAAAAAAACGGTTTGGGGCTTTTCGTTTCTGAGCAGTCCTCTTCAAAAAAAGCAAAATGGAGGGAAGTAGAAAGACAAAGTAGACAGGCTAAGGAAAAATAAAACAACCCTTTGTGAAATGGGTTAAGTAGAAGGAGCAGAGCTGTTTTCACCTGTTTATGACATCTCCACTATAAGCTAGTCATCCCAATTCCCTTCTTGCGACCCGAGTACTGACATGTTTAGGATATTAATCACTCCACCATAAAGGAAACATCTTTTATGGTTTAGATCAACAGCCCTCTGGACCTCTCTCTGTCTGGTGACTGAGGAGAGCCTAGGCTACTCATGCACAAAAAGACACCTCCATCAAGATGTCTAAGCCTAGGACTGATATTTCCTGTCCTTCCTGCCTCTTTCACACCATCCAGCAAACATGTTTCTCCTGGCTTTTTTCCCCCCCACCCAAAGCTGCACACTTGCTGTCTGAGAGAAAGCTCAACTTCCAACATCCATTCTTGCAACTTCCTTAAAGATGCAAAAGTAAAGGCATTAACCATGGGTGCTGAGGCTTCCTGTGAGCTCTAAGTGAGTTTAGAAAGCAAACTCATTTCCTTGCACATGCAAGATACTGTTGGCATCCAAACCGCAGATGCACAGAGTGGTCTGGCTCGCTCGGGGTGACACATCCATTGTCCTCCTATACCACCCCAAACACAAACGTGGAGCTAGTTCAGGGTGAGATCAGTATGGACAATAAAATACAATTTGTCATGTCATTATACTGAATGACAGGGGCTTGTATACTTTAAAGGGCTCATTAATTTAAACTAGTCTCTCATTTAGCTGTTACTTTTATGCAGCTTCACTCGTCATGGAGTCAGACCTCAGTGTACCCTGTTAGTGCCACGTCGCCTGAAGCTGTGCATCCAGCTCACCGCTGCCAAGCTTCACCCTTTCCAGCATGCATGGACAAGCTGCCAAGGCAGCAACTGGAGACTAGGATGGAACATTAGGTGTGAGCCAGTTGCAAACGTCGCTTCACTATTTTGGCTCCTGTGAGGACAGATCAATCTGAGTAGCTTTGGGAGTGGTAAACACGGTTTGCGAACACAACTGCTCTGATGACACCCCTTCTGCACTGTGCACGGAAACTATCAAAATGGTAAGAACCAGAAGCATAAAAATCATTTGATATAGTCCTCTTTATTTTCCAGTTCATCTGTAGGAGGGATTGTTTGGGCACGGAGCAGTAGAGAAATTAGCACTGTTAATTTGATGCAAGCCAGGGTAGCTATATGTGTTCAAGAAATGCAACACAATTAATTAGCCTCTAAAAAAAGCATTTGAAGTGTTTATTGCAGGATCAAGCTCCTGGTTTTATAAGCAGATGGGGAAATAAAGCGCTAGGAATGACATGGAGAAAACAGCTGCACTGGGACCAGAAGCCTAATTCATAATTCAGCAGACTAATCAGTGAACATCTTCTGCAGTTCCTCAGCTGTAATGGAAGAACGTGAGGAGGCAAATGATTAGGCTGCTTTATTTCTTAAAGAGGTTGCTACCAATTAGCTTTCTTTCTCTGCTGCCCATGTACAGAACTAATGACGTGGCCCATGTTATTAAAGAGACAGAGAAAAGTAGGTCAGCCTAAAATAATTGTCTTAACGATAAACACACTGAGGCACAATTTCAATACAGTTTGCTGAGAATTAATTAGAAGAGTAAAGACCTGTTCACACTCACTTTTCTGATCTTCCCCATTCTCCCACACGAGGAGAAAGGGCCAATGATCTGTCGCTGCTGCTGTTTGTTTGGCGATGGCTGTTTAGAGCAGAGCCAGCCATGGCTGCTGGTTCACCTCCACGCAGACCCAACCGGCACAGCACAGATTTGCCCTTGAGGTGCAGCTTTGCAGTCTATGTGTCCAGTACCTGCCACAGGCATCCAGGGAGATGCATCCCTTCGTTAACAGGGAGACACCTGCCTCCCCGCGATGACAGAAGGGAGCCAGCTGCGACCAGCCCCGTTGGGCACCCCGCAGTTGGGCGTCTATGGTGAGATGAACAGGTGAATGGGGAGCTGAGTGCTTGCAGAGGAAATGGAATCCTAGCCAGGTTTTGTCACTGAATAGAACAGGAAACTTGTTCTGAGGAAGGCACTGCAGGAGGGTCCCTGTCTGACCCCCTGGGAGTACTGGCACTGACTTGCGGAAAATGGACTCCACAATCAGTAAGATTGTAAAGCAGGTATGTTTATTCAGCGCTGGGCAGCACTGGGGGGTAGTCCCACCAAAATCGTGCACGTGCAACGCAGCAACTTGCCATGGTTATATGCAGTAAAGAGTTACATATGCATGAAGTTTCACAATGCGCCTATACATATGCATAACTTGTCCCTGCTTCATATTAAAATTAGTTCAAGAAGTCATTTCCATAAACTCCGCCCATCTGCGCTTGCTCAGTGTCTCCTGGTGGTGGTCGCCAGGGGTCACGGGGATGAAGGTTGATGACTCTTCCTCGTCACTGCTAGCTGACCTCATGTCTTTGCACAGACTCAGTTGCTCCTTGGCTCTTGTCCATCCGCAGAACCAGTTTCTGCCAGTTTCTTAAGACAGGCTCACACTCTTATCAAGAGACTAACCTTGGTAAGGGGCCCAAGGCTTCTTGCTTTAATTAATTTGCACAATGCACAATAGTTAGCAAAGACACTAAGTAGCATCCACTAATTTAATACTGTCAGCGCTCTATCTCTACTTGATAAGATTCTCCTAACTCCCTCTCTCAGCATAGCCTTCACTGCTAGTGAAGGGCTTGGCTTGGATTGTGCCGACGTGGCCTTTGCACAGGGCAAAACACCCTTGGGCAGAAGTGTCATGCTTTTCTTTCAGTTAAAGAACATTCATCTCAGCAAGGATCCATTGAGATGACCTTTCGTTGATCTGCATTTCAACTCCTTTCCTTGAATCTTGTTTTCTTGTCTGGCTTGGAGATCATTTTACTAGCAGCCTAGGACTCGGCTGGCTCATGTTCCCTGTGCGGGCACCAGGGCACTGAGTATTGATTGTTTCTCCCTGTTACAGCAGAACAAAGGACTGGCCCTGATTCCCTCCAAGCCCCCCTGCGCAGGTCTGTGCAGCTGGATGGGTCCAAGGACCAAGATAAGCTGATGGGGTTGGAGTCTCTCCGCCTTCAGTAATCCCATCTGGGGTTCAAGTTTTCTTCTTCATGAATCTCTCAACTAATATCTTAAAGTACAGTCAGCATTAACAAGCTGTATTCCTACCCCTGCTGTTCTTCCCAAGGTTGTGAGACTCCAGGTACCATAAAAATGCACTTGGAGGGTGTTGGGCCCACATTTCTGGAAGAAATACACTCGCCTTGATGTAGTGGCAAATCCTCCGAGCAGTGGGGAGCTTGCATCTTTCTGTCTGCCAGCTGATACCTTTTGCAAAACCAGACCAAACTGTGAAGGTTTCTTTATCTGTGTTTTTAATCAACTTTGAAAAGTGGAACATTTCCCAACAAAATGGTTTACTTATTCCTTTCAAAACAATACCCTGTCAGCCTCTGCCTTTTCAAATAATGGATGCACAAAATTTAGTGAGATATTTTGTCAGTTCTTCCTTTTTAGACCAAAACCAAAAAACATTGTCAAGTTCTTCCAGAATGATTTTTTTTTAGCACATTTAATTTGATGTACTAATAAAAGCCCAATCTTTTTTCCAGATCTGACTGGGATAAAAATTGATGTTCCGAGCCCACTGATATCAAGCTGCACCTGGCTGTTCTGATGCTTGTCTAGAGACAAGCCAACCCCGGAGCCCCAGATCAGAGCTACTGCCTGAAGAACAAACGGCTGAGTCCTCCCTGCCGGGCACTTTGAAGGCACCAAGCCTGGTGCTTAGATCTCTGCTCTGCTTCTGCCTCAGAGCATTTCCTGCCAGCTACCCCCCCAGGACCTGCTCTTGTGACCTATCTGACCTACCCTGTCTCTCGCTAAGCTGCAGCTGGCCATCTCCTGAACCTCCAGAGCAGTTTGGGGCACCGAGCTAGTTGCCTGGACTGGAGCTTGCAAAGCTCCCCCAGCACAGACTTGCATACAAAGCAGGCACCGTGTTCTTCTGTGGAGGCAAAACCAGCCCTTCTCATGGAATCACTTTCTAAAAAGCCCTCACAGTGCACAAACCTCTGATTAAAAGGAAGGAAAGTCATTTTCGATGTCTCCATTCAAGAACCATATTACTGAGCCTTTCAATAATTACTAAGTTAATCTGACATTCATGATCCTCTCTAACTGATGGACTTGATTTCAGTCATTCATTTCATGCCATATAGAATCTGATTAATAAGATATTACTTAGTGGAACACAGTTTCTTTTCTTCCCCAAGGACATTATAATTTTAGAAATAATTTAAATATTACAAAGGATAGCAAGTAATTGGCAGGAGCATTTATCATGCTGCTCTGCAATTCATGGGCTTCCTCACCACCAGGAGAGGGCTTTCCCAAAAGATCACTTGATATCGTAGTTGGGAGGGAGCAGAGGGAAAGGAGATGGAAGAGCAGGTGGGAATGCAATGGACAGGAGTCAGGGCTGAACACAGACCCAGGTCCACGCTGTAAAAAACAGAGGTCAGGCTCTCTTTGTTTCTCTCTGCTGTTACCAGTCTGATCCTATGCCCAAAGAGATGAGAATGCTTTATATGTACCAGTGAGGTTACTTCCAGCTCACACTGATGTGCCCAACACACTCCTCTGTGGATTTCCACTTACCCATCCTTGAGGAAGCACAGCCTGTGCAGAACCAGACCCTTCTAACCACTGTTTGCCCCTGGGATCCACAGCCCCCATGAAGGCTGATGTGGGGCAGGGAATCTCCAGTGTCTTCTGTCCACTCCAGACCAAACCTATGCATTTTCCAAGACATTACATACAATTTGAAGTGCCAAGACACTCTGACAAAGAAAACAAAGGCAACATTATTATTATTATTATTATTTTTTTTTTTTAATTGGACTCAAGCCTGGTGAACAGCAGATAAAGCAAGACGAATGAAAATGTTGACAGTACCAACTTACCTCTTTGTTATAATCGTGCTGGGAGCTGCCTGTCTTAGCAAAGATGAGCCCAGTGTCTCAGTGCTGACAGGGTGTGCAGTGTATTCCTTCTGAGCCTCACGACCCTTCTGTCTTTTACAAAGAGAATATTAATGTTACTTCTGCTATGCCAGATCCAGGGCTGTAGACCTCATGCAGTTCATTATAATTCTCCCAATAGATCTCAAAATAACTTGATGCCTGCATGTCTGCTTTCTCTAATGGACATTATTGGGTTAATTAATATCCAGTTGACTTCCTCAGAGCCCTGTGTGCAATACATTAGGATATAAACATTACAGGAAAAAAGTTTTCACATAAAAATGCATGTTGAGTGTGCCACGTGTTGCCCTGCTTCTAAAAGCATTTTAGGCTGCTCACACCACCTTTGCAGTGTGCCACAGCTCCTTGCCAAGCCCAACTGTGGCATGCATCCATACAATGCCCCAGCTTCATGTTCCATCTCTAACGTGAATCTGTCAGCAATGCCCTGCATTGTCCTCAGCTCTTCCCCTGGTAGCTGTGAGCAGCCAGTTCAGGCTGTGTTGGCTGACTGCTGTCTGGGACACATCTGAGTGGCTGGGTATTTGCAACGTGAAGGTATGCAGAATAGTCCCTGCACCTGCCTCTCTGTCAAATACCCAGCACTTCACCAGCAAACCGATGCGAATCTGCTAACCCATAACACATTCCTGACGTGTTTTGTGAGCATTAGTGATTGCCCTGAAGATGAGGAGCACAACAGCTGTTGGGACTCAGTGGGGTCAGCACCTATAGCAGGTTCTCCCCCTGCTCCTCCTCAAATGAACCCATAAGAAGGGGGATGTGGCAGCGACGCCAGCCTGGGTTGCTCCTTCCCAATCCCTTCTGCAGTTCTGCTGCCCCTGAGCCATGCTGATATGTGGAGCCCACGCAAACAAGTGGAGATCCAAGCTACATACTGGAGAAGTGAAATGCTCTGTTTTAAAAGCAAGTCCTGTAATGACAAGATCTGCTGAGGATTCCATAGAAATACATCCTCATCGCTGGATCCGGACCCCAGCCTTAAGCCAGATATAGCCCCCAGGTGCAGTTACTGGGCTGGGAGCTAAAACAGGCTCTAGTCATTTACCTTCATCTCAGAGCACACGGAGTCTTTCAGAAAAGCAAGGTGTTGACCTCCACAGCCTTTCCTGTGCACCCCTCTGTGGTCTCCTTCTACCTCCTTGATCTTATCCCAAACAGGTTTTTGGTGCCTGCAATGTTGCATCTGAAACCATGGGGGGTTGAAAAAATGCCTTCTCCTATCAAAAGGATGGGGGTGGGGAGTGGGGTTAGGGATTAATTAAAGAAATTAAATCAGAACTTCAGAGGTCTTGGGGTTTTAGAACATGACAACTTTATTAAATAGAGTGTTCTTATTACTCAAAGCAACAAAAAATGAAGAAAAACCCAGTAAAATTAAGCTAATGAAAAGCTAAATAATTTAATTGAGAAAACAGTTCTCAGTAAATGCTGGTTTGATGGTTTTTTTTTCTCTCTCGAATGCCAGACCTTTTTTCTCCTAAGTGCTCCCCCACTGCTTTTGTGCTCCTTTGCCACCCACTTCCCAAAGCTTGCTGCAGCCTTGCTGTGCTGTTTCAAGTGATTCCTGCCTATTGTTTGGTTTAGTCCTCATCTTATAAAGTCTTCTGGTTTTGGATGTCACTGATGTCACCTGTCCTCTCAGTTGTCCTCCTGCAAATGATTTCCAGAAATGGGTAAGCAGAGTAGGCTGTCTTAGACTTCTAGGTCAACCATCAACCGTCTTTGTTTCTTTGGGCCCTAAAAATATTTTCTTCTGATTCCCAGTGCACCAGCAGAGAGCCTGTTCTTCCCACAATAGCATCCTCTGTGACATGTGGAAGAGCTGAAGTAGGAGACCTGGAATCACTGAAGTATAAGTAGGGTTATTGTCACATCTTCCTTATGCTAATGACATGAATTGGAGTGGGTAGGAAAAAAAAAATAATAATCAACCCCGTACCAGGAACATCAATGACCAGCACAACATTAAGGGAGGCTGAATTTCTCGGTTTCCCTCTGTACTGAGCAGGTTGTTCACAACTTTTGCAGCTGTAGAGGTTACCAATTCTTGCCATTTCATCACCGTAACAAATACTTTCTTAAACAAACGAACATCCATTTCACAATTTCAGCTGGATTTTTTTTTTTTCAGCTAGCTCTTACTCTTCTTATTATCAAAGAAGAAACATGGCCTCTAAGGCCTTCAAAGCCATAAAGCTATTAAGCAGAGTTCATGGTTAAATCTTACGTGTTCAACCATTCTCAGCATCTAGGAAGACTCACCAGCCAGTTTTTGCATGTGAAGTGTTGGCATAGCCCCTGCTGCATGGAGGATCCTGCATTGCTCCTGACGAAGTCATTGAACCAAACAAGGACAAACCAGAGCAACTTTTTGCAAGGAGTCCCAAACCAAACAGTCCTCCGTACTGAATAGTCCAAGCAGGTCTCCTTTACCATCACAAACTGTAACAGCACTTCCATAATGACTGTGTGGTTTTTAGAAAGACAGTGCGCACTTCGGTTTGTACACATGCTCCAGCTGGTGCACACTCCTGCACTGTCTCATGGCACAATCCTGTCAGCATATGCCAACTGTTCATCTTAACAGGATATCCATCACAGTGCATCATTTCGAGATGTTGCACGATCTTCTGCACACGCTTGTATGCTTGTAGTTTTCCAGTCCAACAAAGAATACCATAGACAAAGTGTGGTGGTGATACAGAAAGACACCTGCCCCATCATTATTAGTGTCCATGAGCATGGCCTGTTCTCCATCACTGCATCAACCACAGTTAAACAGTTCTTTGCTGACAATAGTTTATTTAGAAAATGGGGCAATTTCACACACATGCTAAAGTCATATGCTTTTTCAGCTAAGATCAGAGTCTTAATGTGTAATTCCTTCTACAACTGGGAAAGCTTCCTAGACGGAGTACAGAGACATGACTCCCTGCTGCTTGTCTCTCATGTGGCAGCACCAAGTTTTTCATCTTTTCCAGTTTGACTTTTAGAAATGAGAACAGCAACAAAAATACATTGATTCTGGTGGTATGTCTGCTTTGATGTGAAAAGCAAACGTCATTTGCGAGATGCGCGGGATCCTGTCCTCAACAGACCTGTGTTCCGAGGGTGGGGTGCTAGCTATGCCAGATCAGGGTGACTGAACTCGGGTGATGTTTGTCTGATTGTGCTCTAAAGAGCATCCACTACCATTATTTTTGTTATGGCCCAGCTGTTATGGCATTTGGGCTTCCCAACAACCACTATAGCTCTTGTTTGGTGTCCCCTCTGACATTTGCAGATATATTTGTCTGCCCCACTGAGAAGCCTTTGCCATGGTGTCAATTACCTGTCCAGATCAACAGGTGTTTTTTTTTTGTTTGTTTTGTTTTTCACTATGGTAGCAGTTGTTTTGCAAAATTTGTGGATGCTCAGAGTCTGACAGGGGCCATAGGAGGGATGCTCCTCCCCTGGCCTAACTGTGGTATGAATATGTAAAGACTTGAACCAGAAAGGAAAGAAAGAGATGAAAATACTGATAAGCCACTTTGCATCTATAATGATCCATTATAATGAGGAGTAGGGAAAGCTATTGTTATTGTATGACATAAGAAACATGTTAATGTAAGAGATAAGGACAGCTTTGGCATGCTGGAGGTGGGAGCTGTTTCCCTCCTTACTAAGAAACATTCAACATAAGATACTGTTGGCTTAATAATTAATTTCACCAGCAGCATGCCCGGATAAGGGAGAAGACCCATCTTCTGTCAGGTTGTTAGCTCTCAGTATCTTTTGGCACCAAGTAAAACCTCAAGACAGTAAAAAGAGGGAAGCTCATTTCACATCACAGAGTATGTGAGGCCAGAAGGAACCTGCAGAGACCATGGAGTCCAACCTCCCTGCTCAAGCAGGGTCAGCGAGAGTAGGTAGCCCAGGACCGTGTTCAGCTGGGTTTCAACTATCATCAGCATCTCCCGGCTTTTTGCTTTTCCAGGTTGTTTTACATCAGCTTGTTGTGCTGGAAGCAGCACAGCAGATTCAAAACAATCAAAAGTGATTAGGGATTCTTGGGAATGATCTCGTAGGAAGCCACAACAAACTTTAAGTAATTATGTTGTTACAGTTTATTGGGTATGTATTAGTTTAAAACTAATAATTAAACCCCACAGAAGATACTTGAAATAATTATTCTCATTTGGAGAGACGTGGTTGAAATAATGATTCTGATTTGCAGGCTTGCATTAGCTACAACAGGAATGCTAGATGGCCACAGGACCAAAAGCATAAACCTTCCTGCTCTCCGAGCTTTGTGGAGAATGGTGGAGTGAGGTCTGCACCCTGAAATCGCAACACACTGGTCCCAGCAAAGGGCAAAGCCGGCTGGTGGGAAGCTCTCCGCATCGAGCTGTGGCAGCAGAACCTCATGGCTGGGTGCTGTGACCAAGGCCACACAATCCCGCTGTTCCCCGCGGCACCAGCCTGAGCCCAGTCCTTACACCTCCTCTGTCCCACAGCACCAGCACACCAACAGGGCAGGACTAGTACCTGCCCACCCAGCAACCTCTCTTCCAAGATTTTCTGTGCATATGCAGGAGAATTATTCAATACACACATGGAAAAACAAGAACACTTCTGGCTTGAATTTTAACAGAGGGAGGAACCTTTTTTACCAGCAACAGTGCAGCATCGAGAATAGGGACCCCATCTCCCTCTCATCCCTCTCATACCTCCTCCCTCTGCTGCTGATCTATCTTCTTTGCATTCATGCAGGTAAAAACCCCATACTCAGCCTTCTCAACTGTATGGGGTGCAGGCAGGATGGGAAAGAGGTCACACCTGCTGCACCAAACTGGCTTATGTATTGTGCTAAGTCAGATTACAGGCACCAGACAGGAGATTTAAAATAAATTGAATATCAAAAATTTAAATACATTTTATGAAACTTCTAGCTTCTACATGAACACAGCTTTCAAAATAATGAAGGGATGTTAAATATGCATCCTGGGATGTTTCTGCTGGCAATAACCTTTAACAGCCTTCCTTGCTGTGCTGAGAAGCTGAACTCATGCATATTTGCTGTGCACATTCTTGCTATTCAAAGTAAGTGCCGTGAGTATCACTGATTCACGTTCAGCCAAGTGTCCTGTTTCTTCATGCCTGGGAAACTGTCCGGTGAGACTCGTCACACATTGTGTGCCTTCAAGCTTTGCAAAAAAAGAGTAAACCCTCAAAAAAGTGATTAGGCTCGAGCAAATCCCACAAGCTACCTGCCGGTATTCACATTTACAGCATAAAAGCTCCAAGGCATGTTTCAGGGGTTTTACAGTTCATCTTTTTGTGCTTAATAAAGCTGGGGGAGGAGGCATTTTGAAAAAATATATCAAAAATACACCTGGGAGTCAGCAAAAAGGAGGGTTTCACTATGTTCAATGCAATTAAATAATAAAAAGGCAGATTATACATAAAAAAATAATTATTTCCATCACTTGAAGAAATCTCTCTACATAAAAAAATAATTATTTCCATCACTTGAAGAAATCTCTCAACAGCTTCATGGCAAAATGTCAATAGCTGCAGTGCTGGAGAAGAAATGGGGAAAATTATGGAAGAAAAAGCTTTCTTTGGTAATGTCAGTGGGTGATATGTGGGCCCCGCAGCTCTGTTAGGAGTTAGAGAGGAGATCGCTGGGATGAGGCCCAGGGACCTTGGGGGGCAGACCCCCACTGCCACCCCAAGAAGCCCACTGCAGGGGCAGGTGACCAGCACCAGAGCCACCACTGATGGCAGGGTCATCAAAGACAAACCCTCTGAAGAGAGTCAGGTTTGAGTGAACAGTATGACAGAGATATTGGAGATATATTCCTAGGAAAGACACCAAGCTTCCCTAGATCACGATCTGAGACTGAACGTGCTCAAGGGAAGAAAAACACAGTCATTTCTTGTTTCTTGCTTTAAAATCTTGATTTTTAATATAATGCTTTGATCTTTCTGGTAAAGAAAATCTAGCTGCAGGAAGAATTTTGATCTCTGCCTTCACGTTCCTGAAAATCCTAACTGCTAATATTCATAGTCAGACCTTTGGGATATTGCTGTGCACCCATTGCCTTCAGTGCAGTCCTTAACAGTCCATTATATCACTCAATTTTCCTGGAGGTTGGTGCTTGATAGGGGATATTATATACACAGTCAATACCATGCTCTTTGACCTATAAGTCTATAAGATTGTTTCAGAAATGAGTCCCATTGTCTGACTCAATTCTTTCTGGGGTGCCATGTCGCCATAGGACTTGCTTTTCAAGGCCCAGGACAGTGTTCCAGGCAGTGGCATGGGGCACAGGATATGTTTCCAGCTATCCGATGGTTGCTTGCACCGTTGTAAGTACGTGGCACTTGCCGTTGTGGGTTTGAGGGAGTGTGATGTAATAAATCTGCCAGGCCTCCCCATATTGATATTTCAGCCATTGTCCTCCATACCAAAGAGGCTTTAACCACTTGGCTTGCTTGATTGCAGCACATTTCACAATCATGAATAGCCTGTGCAATAGTGTCCACGGTAAGGTCCACCCCTCGATCACGAGCCCATCTGTATGTTGCATCTCTACCTTGATGGCCTGAGGTGTCATGGGCCCATTGAGCTATAAATAATTCACCCATATGTTGCCAGTCCAGGTCCACCTGAGCCTCTTCAATTAGCAGCCTGATCCACCTGCAGTTTAGTTTGATGTTCTTCAGCGGTCCGATTCTTGGCTATGTGAGAATCTACATGGCGTACCTTTACAACCAGGTTCTCCACCCGCGCAACAATATCTTGCCACAATGCAGCAGTCCAGATGGATTTGCCTCTGCACTGCCGGTTGCTCTGCTTCCATTGCTGTAACCACCCCCATGGGACATTTGCTACCATCCATGAACCAAAAGGACTGTTGTGGTATAACCTGGCCAGCAGCTCAGCACCACATAGGCATTCACTCACTGTCCCTGCCCCCTCCCCCCCCCAGTGGAACAGGGGAGAGAATCAGAAAAAAATACAGCTTGTGAGTTGAGATAAAGGCAGTTTAATAGGACAGAAAAGAAACAGAAATAATAATAATGATAATAGTAATACTAATAACATATACAAAGCAATTGATGCACGATGTAATTGCTCACCACCCACTGACCAATGCCCAGCCTATCCCCGAGCAGCTGGTCCCCCCACCCCAGCCAGCCGCCCCATATTAATTGTTCAGCATGACGTCCTATGGTGTGGAATACTCCTTTGGCCAGTTTGGGTCAGCTGTCCTGGGTCTGTCCCCTCCCAGCTTCTGCTGCACCCCCAGCCTGCCCGCAGGCAGGACACAATGAGAAGCTGAAAAGTCCTTGGCTTAGTGTAAGCACTGCTCTGCAACAATTAAAACATCAGTGTGTTATCAACATTATTCCCACCCTAAATCCAAAACACAGCACCATACCAGCTACTAGGAGGAAAATTAACTCTATCTTACCTGAAACCAAGACAGATATCAATAGTGGACTCTAAGAAGATGTTGCAGCCCAATGCCCAATCCAAAGCTGGGGAAAAGGTGCTGTACCAAACCAAGAAAAATAAAGTCTTGAGGCCTGGGAAGTCTCAGGTGGAGTGGTAGAGCAGTAAGACATGTAGCAGTGCAACAGTCCTGGTGGAGACAGGCTAAAGGAACACAATATATAAAGGGGAAAGACAGAACAGATATTAATCATGGATTTACCTGCAGGAAAGTGTTCAGTTAGTGAAGCTCTGAAGTCAGCAAGCAAGGGCAGATTAAGATCCAGTAGGAAAAACCTGAAACCAGGCTAATCCAGATTAAAACTGAAATACCACCATCAGGAGTGCTAAGAAACCCTGGGAACACACTCTCTGGCCACATGGTAATTTACTTGTCTCTTGGTGTGTGCACTAGGCTGCATGTCTTCTGAAGGCACACACTCTTCATCCACAAATGGTCAATGCCCTTGAGTTACGTCCCCTGCCCTGTGAGACGTGGCAGACTGAGAGAGCATGTTGGTTCTTCTAGCCTACAGAAACCATGACACAGACATTTGATATCTTTATATACAAAGATGCATCAGTTTGGAAGATGACATGCTGGAAGATGGAAACTAAGCAGCACATCAAAAATGAGCTAAATGGTGAAGAAAACAATTTTGGTGGAAATAGGAAAAGCTTCAGAAAACAGCAACAGAACAATTAAGACTGGTGATTGTGGAATATCTGAGATGAGGTGTTCTTTACCTGTTCCTTGCTGGTGCCACAATGCACCAAGATTAAGACAGAAAGGACTGGAAGTGGCCAGTGTATGCCACTGCACTCCTGTCTGGCCATCACAAGTTAGTGCTGAGCAATGGTGATGCTGGCAGCAGTCACAGCTGGGTACAGGTTGGAGACTGAAGTCCCTTCTCCTGACTTCTTGCTATTGTCAGAGGAAGCAGGTCAATGCCTTGGCCAGCAGCTGACAGTTCACAATGACGTACAAAACTGAAGCTCCAGGCCCCACCGCTCTGATGAATGGAAAATTGCTCGCTGGCTGGAAGGGGGCTTGGGCTGACTTTGAGGGATGGCGCTCACAGCCAGCACCCTGCCAGAGCAGGATCTGTCCCCATAGAATGTCCCCCTCCTGGCCTTTCAGAGCTCTCTGTATGCCCTGTCCAGATCTGGGGTGATTGCAGTGCTTGTGTCCATCCCAGGGAAGTCTGGACAAGGGAGATGGTGAGCCTCTGCTCAGAAACCACGGTGCTGCGCATTGGAGTATACAAATGCATGTCTTTGTAATTAGCTATTAAGCCCAACAACTGATGTTCACAAAAGCCTTTAAAAGGCAATTTCTAATGATATTGATATTATTCTATCCACATTTCAGACTGCGTGTTTTCTATTAAGTTTATTTATACTCCCTTAAAGAAAGGCCTCACAGCCTCTATTTGCCATTTCAAGACAGTTGCATTAACTTTATCTAATGGGACATATTAGTGATTAAACATGGAACAATTCCAGTTTAAGCATACTTCACAAAATTAGACATTAATTACAGCAACAAGCTTAAGAGAATTAGAGACAACTAATTAATGGGCTGCTTCATTTTTTGTCAGAAGTGATTTCTTCTGCTAGAAAATAGAGCTTAAGACCAACTTTACAAATGTGAAATAATCACGGATCTGAAAATACAAGCTTACAGAAAATTTGGCAATAATTTCTGCTGGGAATGAAATCTAAACAGAAAGACACCTCCAAGCCATGCTGAGCTCTGATCATAGAATCATAGAATCTTTAAGGTTGGAAAAGACCTCCAAGATCATCTGGTCCAACCATCCCCCTACCACCACTATCACCCACTAAACCATGTCCCTAAGTATCACATCCAGACTTTCCTTAAACACCCCCAGGGATGGTGACGCCATCACCTCCCTGGGCAACCTGTTCCAATGCCTGACTGCTCTTTATCCCTATATATAATTCTAACTCTTAGTTTACATTGACTTGTCCACTTTGGAAAGCAGGTTTTTTGTTTGTTTGTTTGTTTAACTATATTATGACTACATTCACAACATTCCAAACACATGAGAAGTTGTTTGTGGTTTTTTTTTTGACTGTGATTTCAGATTTTGTCTTCTTGGTTTCCCATCTTTTCTTCTTGGTTTCTGCACCTCAGAGATAAATGTTGTGTACCATTTCAGTCAGTTATGCCATTAGATAAAATTTTACAAAAGTGAAGTTACGTTTTTTGATCTCAGAACATGTTATTTTGAAATTCTGTTTTTTTTTAATTTTGCAATGTGGGGGGGTTCAACAGAAGAAAAAAAAATGTTTGGGAGTGAGGAAGAAAAAAAGGAAAAACTCTAAAAAAAGACATGTTTTAAAATAATGACAAGATGGTTTGTGCGATGTTCTTATATAGTTCTCAGGTGCAGGGTTCAAGAAGAAACAGCAACAGTGAGCAGACTCTTCCCTTTTGTTCAGATCCAACAGAGACTCTTTTTTCTACCTTGCCATAAACATCCCTTCCACTCTTCCCTCACCCTCTAATTTATCAACTTCCATTCCCATATGACAGTGAATATGACACGTAGCCCAGTTCTGCAGTCCAGAAAGCATAAAAAAAAAGAAAAGAAAAAAACAGGAAAGACTTTCAGAATTTTTTGAGGATCAGAAAATAAGCCTTTTAGCAAAAGACTAGAATGTTCCATTTGTGGTTTTCAGCTAGTGGATCCTGAAGATAGAGGAGAGTCACTGGACTGCTGTTACAATTTTTTCTCTGTCCAGCCAGGTGGGACAAAAAGCTTACATCTGCTGTCAGAGGCTTTGCACCTTTGCAGGCAGCTAGAACCTGCAGGTAGGCAAATCTGGGCTGGATATACAAAGCAGTACTTAACAGGAGATTAGCCAGTGGGAGTCCGTCGTTAGGAATAAATTGAATACCAGCACTTTTTCTACAAGGTGCATTCATGGCCACCAGCAGCATCTCCATGCAGGAGACACCAGGTGGGACTGTCTGGCCTGAGGTGTGTGCAGAGGTCAGTCTAGCTTGTCATGGGGATCCCACCTGCCTTCACACTCAGGGCCTCTTGATTCTCCCTCAGGGTATGGTAGCATGAGTGGAAAAGATTGATTCAGGAACCTCCACAGTGACTTTGACAGAACAGAAAAATTGTGGGGTCTCTGCCAAGCAAGCAGGAGTGTGCACCATCCCATGGTACGCTCCTTCGTGTACCACCCTTCACGTCACACTGAAGGATGGAACACAACACTGGTGGGTGGAGAAGTGGGCAGGATCAGCACTGAAAGGCCTTGGGGACATCCCAAAAAAGCATTCCAACTAATTCATCCAGCTCCTCTCCTGTACAGTGACGTGGAGCACGAAGAGGGGCCTGGGTGGAAGCTGCTGGAGGTTGCTCCCGTAGCACAGGCTGAGGATGGCTGCGTGCCCCAGGTCTGAGCAGCTCTGGAGCCCTGGGTTACACAGAGATTATTCTAATCCTTTCATTAGCTTAATCCTGCTTTTCTCCAGCGTGGTTGATACTGTTACAAGGAGAAAGGAGTCAGCGGTGCAGGATTACACTCACCCATTCCTGCCAAGGAGAAGGAGCTGGGAATTATCCCCTTCATTGAATTTGGATGGACAGTGCGTGATTGGCACCATTGGCCCTTTTAAACACATCAGAGTAGATGAGAGATGCTCCGTGCACACTCAACAGCTTTGGAAGGGAGAAGCAAAAGCCTCAGAAGATATTTCTTAATTAGGAAGATTTAATTTCTGCAGATTAACATATTTATTATGCTCACAAATCGTGCCTTCCCATGTCGTACCACAGCACTGCTCCAGCAGGATCATGGTGCGCTGCCCTCCCTTGCCAGGGTGAGGTAGGAGCACCCCACCACGGAGCCGGAGTCTTCCAGGAGAGCCTCCCAGGAAGCCCTCCAGCACAAAGCATTCTTCTGCTCTGGTGTCACCAGGAGGGAGCCAGGAATGTCCTTGTCAAAGTGATACCTGCAGTCACCACTACCAAAGAGAACTGAGCCAGAGATTCCTGCCCTCTCTGGACAGCGTGCATTTAGAGAGGGAGGTATGACAGCTCCTTTCTCTCACAGCACAGCTTTGGCTGTGAATACCCAGGGAAGTGCAGACCCATCTCTGTGATCAGTGCCAAATCTGCCTCCTGTGCTCACAGTTCCCAAGAGGCTCCAGGAATTCCCTTGCTGGCTGCAGACAGTTCTTTGCTTAGCTCCCAGGCCCTCCAGAGTCCTCCAGGAGATGCCCAGCTCCCATCTGAGCTGGAAGATCTACCTGCCACTTATGGTGCTGCAGTGAAGTGGTCTCAGACCAGCCCTGTATCCCAGTAAACTTACCTGCACTGAACTCAGGGGATTTGGTTTGGTTGGGCTGGTTGGTCTGCTTTTCTCCTTCAAGCACTGTGACTCCTATGTAGTCAGGTGGGGGGTCTGCCCCATGCCAAGGATCAAGCGGGCAGACTCCTGTCTTATTCTGCTGCCCTGTCATTAAGATCACAGAATCACAGAATCATCTAGGTTGGAAGAGACCTCCAAGATCACCCAGTCCAACCTCTTATCTAATACTAACAAGTCCTCCACTAAACCATATCACTAAGCTCTACATCTAAATGTCTTTTAAAGATCTCCAGGGATGGCAACTCAACCACTTCCCCGGGCAGCCCATTCCAATGTCTAACGACCCTTTCAGTAAAGAAATTCTTCCTAATATCCAACCTAAACCTCCCCTGGTGCAACTTTAGCCCATTCCCCCTCGTCCTGTCACCAGGCACGTGGGAGAATAGACCAACCCCTACCTCGCTACAGCCTCCTTTAAGGTACCTGTAGAGAGCGATAAGGTCGCCCCTGAGCCTCCCTCCTCTTCTCCAGGCTGAACAATCCCAGCTCCCTCAGCCGCTCCTCGTAAGACTTGTTCTCCAGACCCCTCACCAGCTTCACTGGCCTTCTCTGGACTCTCTCGAGCACCTCGACGTCCTTCTTTTAGCGAGGGGCCCAAAACTGAACACAGTACTCAAGGTGCGGCCTCACCAGAGCCGAGTACAGGGGGACAATCACCTCCCTAGCCCTGCTGGCCACACTGTTTCTTATACAAGCCAGGATGCTGTTGGCCTTCTTGGCCACCTGAGCACACTGCCGGCTCATATTCAGCCGACTATCGACCAATACTCCCAGGTCCTTCTCTGCCAGGCAGCTTTCTAACCACTCATCTCCCAGCCTGTAGAAGATCCTCATCATCATTACGATCCTCCTTGTCATTAAGATCCTCCTCCTCGGCTGGTGTGTGGAATCTGAGCACATGCCATGGGCTCAGCAGAAACAGAGGTACCTGGCTCTAGGTCCCACTCGGTGGCTCTTCTGGGATTTCTCCTGTAGGTTGATTGCCCTCACAAGGGGAACAACTGCTGAAATCTCCTCTCATTTGTTCTGACAGCTCCTGTGCTCCTACTTACTGACATCCCAGAGTCAGAAAGAGACTAGGAAACCCCTGCCCACCACACGGACTTGTCCATTACCTTCAGCTCTTCCAAGTGTCCCCCAGAAAGGTGATTCTCACATGTCCCCCACCTGTGCTTCAGCAAAGAAAACCAAAATAAAGTAAAAATCATTACTGGCCCCATGTATCTGTGCCCACTCCCAGTGGTTTCTCTCCTTCTCTGTCTTCCCTGACATTTCTTCTCAACCAGATGCTGGTGCGTGCTCCTCAGCAGTGACCCTTTATCCAGTCCTGGCACACAAGGTGCAAGGGGCTATGCACTGGATGCGACAGCCTGCCCGCCAGCCCTGGCCAGCCACGTCTGCCAGCCCCCTGCAGCAAAGTCTGCGCCCATCAACCTTCATTCAGTGCCTGCTTCTTTCATCTTTTCCCTTTGCCAGCATTAAGCTGCATCCCGCCAGGAGACTGTCTAAACCGTGAAGATCACGGTGACCACGAAGCATTTGAATACGAGCAAATAATTGACCTGCTGTATTTTTCCTGCTACATTTCATCTGTCCTGGATGAGAAACAGAACAGTGGCATTTGATTTCCTTCCCGTGGCTCTGTGCACAGCCACCAACATGAAAGAAAACCCATTGCTCTCTCATGCTCTTACTCAGTGACCTACTTTCTGATCTGGGAAAGGGAGAGGAGCTGCTGTGGGCTGCAGTTCACAGTCTCCAAAGGTCAAGTCATGCCAAAAGTGGCATGATCCACCATCTGTCACATCTGAGAAGTTGTGGCAGTCCAGTGAAGTTCCCACAGACTGGAAGAAGGGAAACATAACCCCTATTTTTAAAAAGAAGCCCCAGGGAACTACAGGCCCATCAGTCTCACCTGATCCTCATGGAAACTCTGCTAAGGCACTTGGAAAATAAGGAGGTGACTGATGACAGATAACATGGCTTCACTAAGGGCAGATCATGCCTGACAAATCAGGTGGCCTTCTACGACAGCATTGATGGATAGGGGAAGAGCAACTGACATCATCTGCCTGGACTTGTGCACAGCATTTGACGCTGTCCCCCATGCTATCCTGGTCTCTATATTGAAGAGACAAGGATGTGATGGATGGACCACACGGTGGATAACAAATTGGCTGGATGGTCACACTCAAAGAGTTGTGGTCAGCAGCTCAGTGTCCTGGTGGAGGTCAGCAACGAGTGGTGTTCCTCAGGGCTCAGGATTGGGACCGGCGATTTTTAATATCTTTGTTGGTGACATGGACAGTGAGATCGAGTGCACCCTCAGCAAGTTTGCCAATGACATCAAGCTGTGAGGTGTGGTCAACTTGCTGCAGGGAAGGGATCCCATCCAGAGGGACCTGCACAGGCCTGAGAGGTGGGCCCGTGCAACCTCATGAGGTTCAACAAGGCCAAGTGCAAGGTCCCACATCTGGGCTGGCGCAATCCCAAGCACAAATCCAGGCTGGGCAGAGAATGGATTGAGAGCAGTCCAGAGGAGAAGGATCTGGGGGTGTTGGTTGACGAGAAGCTCCACATGAGCCAGCTATGTGCGCTTGTAGCCCACAAAGCCAACCGTATCCTGGGCTGGACCAAAAGCATCGTGGCCAGCAGAGCGAGGGAGATGATTCTCCCCTTCTGCCCTGCTCTTGTGACACCCCACCTGGAGCCCTGCGTTCAGCTCAGGGCCCCCAGCAAAAGAAGGACATGGATCTGTTGGAGAGAGTCCAGAGGAGGTCATGAGGATTATCATGAGGGCTGGAGCAGCTCTCCTATGAAGACAGGCTGTGGACGGTGGTATTGTTCAGCCTGCAGAAGACGAGGCTCCGGGGAGACCTTATAGAGGCCTTCCAGTAGCTAAAGGGGGCTACAAGAAAGCATAAGAGGGACTCTTTTATCAGGGAGTGCAGTGATAGGACAGGGCATAATGGCTTTAAGTGCAAAGAGGGTAGATTTAGATATTTGCAAGAACTTCTTCATGATGAGGGTGGTGAGGCACTGGAACAGGTTGTCCAGAGAAGCTGTGGATGCCCCATCCCTGGAAGTGCGTAAGGCCAGGTTGGATGGGGCTTCAAGCAACCTGGTCTAGTGGGAGGTGTCCCTGCCCCTGGCAGGAGTTGGAATTAGACGATCTTTAAGGTCGCTTCCAACCCAAACCATGCCATGTTTCTATGATTTGATGCTGAGCGGTTGTTTGAACAAACCACCTGCTGAATCAAGGCTTTTAAAACGTCTGTAACAAGGAACAGAGCAACAGGGATTTTTCAGAGAAGGTCATGTCCTTGTAATGCCCAGTTGATGTACTCTGTGTTACGTTGTTGTCGTTGAAACCTGATTTGGGTCATCAGCTTGGAAATCAGGAAGCATACTGGATCATGGATCTTCTGTTGCAGCACACGAAAGTAAGGCAGCAGAAGGAAAGGTTCTCCCATGAGCACATCCTTCAGTGTTCTGCTAAGTCTTGAGAAGATGCAAAAAAAGGGATTGGGGGCTTCTTATGTAACCATTGGCACAGAAGAGTGATTTTGTGATTTGTGTTTGAAACATTTGTAAATGGAAAGAAATCATCACAGAGTCTCACAGTGTGTCCTAGAGAGTCACAAACTGTTAGAGAGTGTCCTGGCGAGTCAGAGTATCCCAGGACTCAAGGCGAGAGTCCCCCATAAACGCCGTTGCTAGCAGCACCCACAGGCACTGCTGTGAACTCGCTTCTGAGTCAGACCAAGACATTGTCTGTGGAACTGTCACGGCTTTTATTCTTCTTTTAATTGTAGCCTATGTAAGCCCTGCTAGTGGTGCCGGGCGAGCTACAGGCCATTCACTCAGGTCCTATCACTGAATCACAAGTCACCAGAGGGAAGAGAGAGACCAGCGCCTGCCTCTCCGCTCTCCCTCATGAGGAAGCTGTAGACTGCAGTGAGGTCTCCCCTCAGCCTCTTCCAGGCTGAACAATCCGAGTGACTTCAGCCACTCCTCATATGTCTTCTCCTCTGGACCCTTTAGCATCTTTGTTGCACTCCTTTGGATGCTCTCTAACACCTTTATATCATTCTTATTGCCCTACAAGGAGGAGAAGATCTCCGAGAGCCAGCCAGGGACTCCTTTTGACCTCACTTGGAAGGACCTGGACATCCCAGAGGGCTGGCCAGCAGTGCCAGAGATGGGGAGAGCCTGTACGACTTTGTCCTGCGGCCTCAGAGGGAAGCATGAGGTTTTTTGGAAGAAACCCTCTTGCTGTGCATGCCTGTGGCTGCGTGCCATAGGCAGAAGGGCCCAAAGGGGCCCTGGGAAGACACAGCCAAGGCCTCAGGGCCTCAGGGGTTGATATGAAACACCAACGCCAAGCCCACAAGACGTGGTGCATGGAGCAGGCAGTGGCACAGCGGAAACCCCAGAAACATGTGCTGGGGCTGGAGAACTGCTGGAGAGAACGTGCTGCAGGTGAGGATGGCCCATTGTGATGTCGCAGTGATGGGCTGTGACATCCCAGGGGCGATGTCCCCTACTGGTGGGTGGCGATGTGCCTGGCAACTGTCTGTGACATCCCGCTGATGCTCTGGGATGTCTCCAGGTGACGATTTGTGACTGCGTGGCCCTCACTGCTTAAATCTGGGCACGGCAACTCAGCCCAGCGACTTGTGCCTCCCCTCCAGCCGAGCGGTTGTGTGAGGGCTGGAGTGAGGCATTAGTTGTGCCTTGGTGCTGGTTCGTGGTCTCAGAGCTGCTTCGTGTAGCTCTCAGAGGCTCACGTCCCCAGATCCACCTCTGCTTTTCTCCCAGCCCTGCTCCGACCAGGCAGCTGGGACATCCAGGAGGAGCACCTGCAGCAGCAGAGGTAGGCAGCGCAGGGACACCTCTATCTGCCAGCGGAGAGTTCCTCCTTGAGGGACCCTCCCCAGGCCAGAGAATGACAGTGGCCCCTCTCTTCCTCTTCCAGAGCGACACCCGCTGCTGCAGTGTCTGTACCAGGGAGCGCATCGTCACCTGCTGCTCCCCCCAGCCCACTGCAGCTGGTGGCAAGCATGGACGCGGCATTGGACACCCGCTGCCCCATATGCCTGGACACCTGGGGCAGCCCCGCTTTCACCATGCCATGCCACCACCAATTTTGCTTCCCGTGCATCCAGCAGTGGGCTGACAGCAAGCCCGAGTGCCCACTCTGCAGGCGGAGGCTGACATCAATCAAGCACTCGGTGCAGTCGGATGACAAGTTTGAGGAGCTGGTCATCAGCCCGTCGGCAGCAGCATCCATCGATGCCGACAGCCGCCCTGACGCCCAGGCAGCTTGGCCATGGGCTGCATGGCTGGCACCCAGCCCTCTGGTGGGCGGCCTCCCCGCGGACACCTGGGGACAACTCTTCCGGGAGCACCCTGCTCTGCTCCAGCCCCTGCTCTCCTGGGTGCGCCAGGAGCTGGGGCGCATTTTCCAAACACGGCGTTCGCAGGCGCTCATCTTGGAGAACGCCATCAGGGAGACCCTGCGCCTCTTCGGACTGGGGGAAGAGATGCTGGTCCAGCTGCTGGAGGAAGACCTCAGCGAGAACGCGGCGACATTTGTGCGTCACCTCCTGGACGTCGCCGTGCGACAGTGCGGCAGGGAGGCCCACCGCCTGCTGGGCCTCAACGTTCCCCCTGCAGCCGAGCATCGGGAGGCCAGCCCCGTGCCAGAACCCGGCCCATCTGGCCCTGAAGGAGTGGCTCCTGCACCTGGCCCAGTCCCCTCTCTCCAGTCTGCCAGCTCCAGCAGGGATGAGGTGCCCGGTACATCAAGAGATGCCCTTCGAGGGAATGGCAGCCGCCCTCACTCCCCCCCTGCTGCAGTCCCCATGGAGCAGGCAGCACCTCAAGAGGAGACACAGGAGGCTGCAGCAGGTCCCTCCACCGCCAGGCGGGGCAGGGGCTGCCCACCCGGGGGGCCCCGGCAAGCCCCCAAGAGGAAGACCAACTCCTCCCAGGCCTCTGCACCACCCAAGAAGAGGCCACCCCGCCGGCGACAATAGAAGACTCTCCGAGACCAGCGCCGGAGAGCAGCTGGGGGACACACCGGCCCCAAAGGACCCAAAGGTCATCAGGGTCCTATTCCAGCACACAGAGAACAAATAAAATCATGGAAAACGAGTCAGTGTTGCAAACAGCAGAGTGCTCATTGCCATCCCCACCCCCTGCTGCTTTCTCCTCCCTTTCCCGATGCCGTGCCCACTCTTTGCCCTGTTGCGTTGCTGCCCTGACAGCACCCGCTGCCCTGCTCCAGCCTGCGTCTCGGCAGCCGCTCCCAGGAAGGTGTTTCCAGCCTGGGGTCTCCAGCCCAGCCCATGCTCCGGTCTCATCACCCCAGCCTGGCCTCCTCCTCACCACAGCCTCTGACCCCGCAGCTGGGGCTCTGCTCTCCTGCCAGCCTGCACTGCTGCTGTGGCCCGGCCACGGCGGCACCCAGATGCCTCCTGCGCAGTCACGGCGTGGTGCTGCTGCTCTCGTGGGCATCTGGGGCTGTGCCCTGCCTAGGCGCAAACCCCAAGTTGCTCAGCAATGGGAAGGGCAAATTGCTGCATCTGGGGAGGAACAAGCCCAGCACCAGGACAGGCTGGGGGCACGCGCCCGGAAAGAACCCTGTCCTGCCCCATCCCAGTCCCTGCCCCACTGCGGGTACCAGTGCCTCTCCCTGTCCTGGTGCCACCTCCATCCCATCCCATCCCATCCCATCCCATCCCATCCCATCCCATCCCATCCCATCCCATCCCATCCCATCCCATCCCATCCCATCCCATCCCATCCCATCCCCATGGGCAGGCAGGGAGCAGGGTTAGAACCGGGCTGATCAGCCGGGCTCGGGGGCTGCAGGTCAGCGACATGGAGTCCAGTAGGAGGCCATCAACGAGCAGAATGCTCCAGGGTCAGTGCTGGCTCCAGTTCCGTTTAACAGCTTCGTTAACGGTCTGGATGATGGGGAGAGTGCACCCTCAATAAATCTGGGGATGACACAAAACCAGGGGAGTGGCTGAGTCACCAGAGGGACACCACCCAGAGGGACCCGGCCAGGCTGGAGAAATGGGCTGGTAGGAACCTCGTGGGGTTCACCGAGGAGCAGAGCAGAGTGCTGCACCTGAGGAGGAACAAGCCCAGCACCGGGACAGGCTGCGGGCACGCGCCTGGAAAGGACCCAGGAGTCCTGCCGCACACCAACTTGACCGTGAGCCTGCAACGAGGCCTGGCCGCACAGCAGGCAAACGCTGTCCTGGGCTGCATTGGGCACGGTGTTGCCGGCAGCTCCAGAGAGGTGATCCTCTGCTCTGCTCAGCTCTGGGGAGGCCACAGCTGGAGTGCTGGCACCGATTCTGGGCTCCCCAGTCCGAGACAGACCTGGGCACACTGGAGTGAGTCCAGTGGAAGGCCACCAAGATGCGGGAGGGACTGGAGCAGCTCTGCTGTGAGGAGAGGCTGAGGGAGCTGGAGAAGAGGAGGCTCAGGAGGAGGCTGGCAATGTCTGTAAGCACCTGCAGGGAGGCTGCAGAGGGGACAGAGCCAGGCTCTCTGCAGTGGTGCCAGAGCCCTGCACTGCTTGCTCCCTCCTGGGAGATCTTCAAAAGCTGCCTGGACTTGGGCCCCCTGCTCGGGGTGGCCTTGCTGCAGCAGGCCATTTGGACAATCACAGACTATCTGAGTTGGAAGGGACTCACGAGTATCATCGAGTCCAACTCTTGAGTCCACAAAGGACCACCCAAAAAATAAAAAAAATAAAATACCAGGCACAGAACTGTGGCTGACACACTTGGAATTGCCAGGTTCTTCTTTCTTGCCCTTCTTGAAAATTGGGACCACATTTGCCAGCTTCCAGTCAACCGGGACCTCTCTGGATTCCCAATGCCATTGAAAATTAATTGAGAGAGGTCCCTTGAAGACATCAGCCAGCTGCCTGAGTGCTCTCGGGTGACTCTCATTAGCCCCCATGGACCTCTATGCATTCAGGTGCAGCAGCATATCCCACACTAGCTCCGGTTTAACTGGGAGTTTATTGTTCCCACCAGTATCTAGGAAACCTCCAACTTCAAGGCTGTTAGCTGTTACAAATACTGTTATGCTGGCCTAAAGCCAGCAGCTTTTCTCCATCCCACCCCTGAGGTCGGTAGGCGGCTGTACCTTCTCTGAGGAGACGTTCTAGGTTGCGTTGCTTTTGCCCCCAGAGCTCTTGCCCGATATCAATCTGCCTTGCACAGAGCTTCCATCTAATAAGGCAGCTAATTAAATGACTGAATTGATTTGTGTCTTTTTGGAATATTACACCCCGGCCTAGCTGGAGTTCGGAAAGTCACCAAAGACCCTGAGCAAACCACGTGGAAAGGCAAATGCTTGCAGAAAGGTGGGACTGGCTTCTGGCTCACTGCGTGCCATTTGCCATAGCATTGGTCACATAGGTATGTTCAGCTGCCACACTGGATGATGTTCTTGCTCCACGCCATGGAGAGAGATGCAAAAGGGACCACAGCTGAGCTGCTGGCATCAGAGTGGCACAGTTTCAAAGCAGATACATTTCTGAGCCATCTTACCATGTATGGCCATTTGTGACTTAGAAAGAAGCCCGTGATTTTTCCTGAGTCTCCCAGGCGCCTCATGATGCTTTTTTTTTTTTTTTTTTTTCCAGAAAAGCCATGCTCTCGATTGCTCCTTTTGTGGTGAATGAGACCATGAGGAAAGAAGAGCTCATAGTTTTCTGGACATTACTGTCGGAGGTACAAGGTTTAGATGGACCTCTGGCTGAAACAGGGAGCTCTTCTGCTGGGTGCATCTAGCTGTGGAATGAAATACCTGGGAATCTTTTAGGCCCCCAAAGACAGATGACCCATTGCATGTTAAATCCACTTCCCTCCTAAGCAAGGCAGAGAGGACACCAGATCTGGAGGAGGGTGGGGGAGGGATCTCTTCCCATCTCCACTGTAACTCAGGTAATGATGATTTTAGGAGACCTGCTGTTCTGCAGAATCAAGTCACACCACAGAGCATGGGGCTGGCATGAGGACTGGCAGGCGATAATCAAATCGTACTCAAGCAGATGCAACAGCAGACAAAGATAAATGGGTGGGAGTTAGGAAGGAAGCAGCAACAATGAATAGGGACTGTAAGACCAGATAGATTAAACAAGATAAAAAGCAATAAATATGTACATATCTAGTAAACAGTGATTAATGGGAAACAGAGAACGTTGCAAGGAGGGGTTTATTGGAGCCAGAAGGAAGAGCAGAGACTAAGAGAGCTAATGAGATGGTATGAGGAAAAAGAAGTGTGGCTGTCAAACCTAGCACCACAGCAGCGGGGAGGAAAAGCAAGGACCGGACTGGTGGGACCCTGTTGCCTTGGTTAGCAAAGAGAACAGGAAGCCACCAGGACTGCAGGGGACAACCAGTATGACTGCACGAGAGTTGGCTTCACCACACATTGGTCTCACACTGGCACAGCAGAAGGCAGCTGTGATGGTTTTGGCCATTCCCACAGAGGTTCCATGTCCCCCATGCCAGTATCTGCATGCAGGGGACTTGCTGCTGCCAGGTAATGCAGGAACCGAGGCTTCCTTCTGCTCTCCTAGGAAGGCTGGTACCCTTGGATATCCATTGCAAACTCATGCTGGGCATGCAGCTTCCCACCAAGCAGCGGCAGCTGCTCAGCGTATTACCTACAGAGCAGCAGAACTTGAGCTCTTTTCCCTGCAGCAAGCCCTCCAAAGGGGTCCTCACAAGAGCTTTGCAGCCTTGATGCTGCTGCAGAGCTGTTTGCCAGACACCTTTACCCACAGGTTTGGTAATGGCCTGTCTTCTGCTGCCATCACAGAGACCTAGAGCAAGGAGGGCCATTTGGCAGCCTGAGCTTGCCCAGCTGGAGGGGCTCTCAGGAGGAGAGCTGGGGAGCGTGGCAGGCAGTTCTGGCCAAGGACAGGAGAGTGAAGGGCTCACTGCTAAACTGTCCACCAAGCGCTGAGAGATTGGAGCCATCCATTAACGCAATTTCACTTCTCCCATCAGGTTGCAGAGTTTGCAGTGATAAAATGAATTAACAACTGCAATTAAACCAAAATCTCCCCTGTGTTGCCAGGATGAGTTATCAGGAGCTGGGTTTTATAATAGCTCTATCCAGGGGACTGCAGGAGATGGCTGGGGGTGGCAGGGGCTGAAATGTTTATAGGTTGTGATACCTCGAGCTCTAAGCCACTTTGTTTTCATTGGGGAAAATGTATTAGGAGCCAAGATGCCTGCATGTGCAGGAAGACATCCTGCTGGCCAGGAGAGCTAGAAGATGGGCTCCAGCTCTGAGGCTGCAGGGATCCAGCCTTAGTTCGTGGCAGAGGCCAGAGAATGAGGAAGGTAGCGTGTGAAGACCTGGCCTTGTTCCTACAGTGGGAACTATTTTCAGGCTCCCTCCCACCCCAAACACAGGCGGAAACTGTCATCAAGCTGCGTGCAGTCATGGGCACTCCAGAGGCCAGCCCCAGCCCTGGCAAGGCTCCTGAGCTCTCCATGTTCTTGGCACCAAGGAGGGTGGCAGAGAAGGGATTCATGTCCCAGGCCAGCATTATCTGATGGTGAGGGCCACAAGGGAAACTATTCCCCATACAGGAGGGAGGACCGGCTTACCACAAACGGTGGCTCCTGTAAGATGCTGTGGCCAAAGCTGCAATGTTGCCACAAATGTTGCCACAGGCACAGGGTGAGTCGTGCTCCATGACGGTACCAGAAGCTTGTGGAAGGCACTGGATGACTGTCAGCTGCACGTCCTGTGCAGCTACACCTCAGGCACCGCTCTCCTGACCAAGAGATGCTGCCCACAAAGCTCATTGAGACCTCCAGCGCCTAATGTGCCTCTGAGGCATCCCTTCAGACAACCAAGAGCCAAGTAACACTGTCTCCACAAAAACCTGTGCTAGCATCATCTGCACCGCTACCCTGATAATTGCACCCACCCCTGTGGAGGGCACCCCATGAGGCAGCCTCACGGGCTCCAAACCATGCACACCATTGTGCTGGCACTGCTGGGTGCTCCAAAGTCAGTCTGCAGTGCCCACAGCAGCAGGAGACCACAGCAAGGCCCACTGTGCCACGTCTTCACCCTGCAGCCTCCTCAACGACACTATGAGCAGGGGAAAATGCTCAAAAGGCAGTGCTGATGCTGCTGATGTCTGAATTTTCAGTGGTGTGAGTCCTTCCTCTTACTTCTAAGAGCATAGCAAGCCCTCTCTGCAGCCCTGCAATAATCCCATCTAGGCTGTGCTCTTAATCAAATCAATTTTACTAAGTAATTGAATTAAAAGAGCCATTTATACAGAGCCCAGTTATTTCGGGACTCTGTGCAGCCTTTAGGAGAGCAAAGCTTCAGTGCTTTCGGGCAGGACCTGACCATACCCAGGGATATCTATCCAGCTCCTTAGGGCAGCAGGTCTCTTTTCATGCTTTTTGCACAGTGCCTGGCCCAGCAGAGCCATACTCCACTGCAGCAGCTCCCGGGTGTGATAACAACCACAGGGATGATGTTTTGGGAAGCAGAGTTAGTGTAAGAACTGTCATTTCTCCACTGTACCATGCCAGGTAGAGACAGAGGGAGAAGCCCCAGCTGTCTCTTAAAGCAGGTTTCAGCTCAGCATTAAGACATCAACACTTCCGTGTCCCCATGTGGGGCAGATGTCTGTATCTGAGGTTGTGCAGTCTCCCTCCTTGAAGTTTGCAAGACCAGACTGAATAAAACCCTGAGCAACCTGATCTGACCTCAAGCTGATCCTCCTCTGAGCAGAAGGTTGGTCTAGAGACCTCCTGAGGTCCCCATCAACCTGAGTTTGGCTATCTCATTATTCCTGAGTATGACCTTGACTCTTCCAGCCATGGCAGCTGCCTGTTGATTCTGAGAACACATGAAGTATCTGGTGGGTGGTACTCAGCGACTCCCAGCTAGCAGCAAGTCGCTCCAGACTTGCAGCAGCAAGTAGCAACATCTGGGTTACAGGCTCTGCAACACCAAGGAAATATTTTGTTTCAGAATTAATAATTTTTTATTTTATTTTTATTTTATTTTTTACCAGAAGCACTTTGGGGGTTTCATA
Organism: Anser brachyrhynchus; assembly: GCF_964034855.1. Taxonomy (NCBI): domain Eukaryota; kingdom Metazoa; phylum Chordata; class Aves; order Anseriformes; family Anatidae; genus Anser; species Anser brachyrhynchus. The sequence continues at coordinate 14,731,025 of NC_137710.1, read as the reverse complement.
GGTTTGTTTTTTAAACAAACATACCAGTATTGGCCAAGAACAGCAATGTATGCTGTTGTTAGTGCAATAAAGAAAAAATTAGCACTTCGAGGGGAATTTTTCAGTTTGCCTACTGGTAGCTTTTCAAACCTCTTCTTTGGGTCTTTCCATTTCTCATTCTCTGGAATGGGCTGCAGCCCTGCCTAGCTGAGATAATAAAACATCATCAGTGCAGGAATAACAGAAAAGTACAAAAAATCACATTTAATTGTCCAGAAACATCCCTGACACACCATGCCAGCGGAGGCACCCAACCTCATTGTGCGGTTCCTAGGGCTGCGTTTCACAGCAGCCTGATTGGGATTTAATGACAGGGACTTAGAAATACAGAGCATTTCCCTCACGCAAAAAGGGGATCAAACTGAGCCCGAATACTTGAGAATGGAAAAATCTATTAGACAGCCTGTCTCCAGCAAAAGACTGAGAGATTAGTACTGGCTTTATCCTGTGGGATTATCCCTGCTTGCATGTTTTTAATTTACTCACTGTTATGGATAGGTGCTTTGAACATCTAAATAAATAAGTGATTCGATTGCATAAATTCTCCATCAGATTTAATGCTCACATATTTAAGAATTATCTTGTAATGCCATTTGTGCTCGTGTCTCATTAAATAGATCTGCAGAAGATTTTTATTTTTTTTTTTAGTTTCACATTGAAGATGTATGATAGTAACACAAAATGATGAACCAAGCACTAATGAGAAGGAAAATCTTGTGGGAAGCAAATGTCAAAAGCACTGCTCGGTACAAACATGTGGGTTGAACCTTTGGCTGTGCCTCCCCTGTGGCAAGGACGCATCTTGGTGGTCTCCCTCCCAGCGTCAAGGCAGAGTCTCCCTGCCAGCACAGACAGACGTCATGTCTGTGCCCTCCTTCCTTCTCTGCACCATTTAATGGCTTTCTTACTGTTTCACAGATTAGGAAAAAAAGCCTTCCCAACGTTGCCAGGCAGCGTCAAAGACAGAGAATTGCCTTAAATCTCCTTTGACGCCAGAGACAAAGCCACAGTGTGTCTGATGGCTGCGGACAGCCCTATCTGACTTTAGTTCAGACAAATGCTTCCTTTCTCAGCTACGCTGGAAAAGGAACACACATCTAATAACACCATAAACACGATCTTAACTAGTTTTCAGATTGTGCATGAAATAATTAGTTATAGAAGACATTTTCTTATGTACCATTCAGGTTTAATTAGGAAACATGTTCATGAAGCTGGTCCACGTGACAGAGGCGCATAGCTGCACAAACATGGCTGGGAAGAAGTTTGGATTGTTGGTTGTAAGTAAGGTTGAATGGGAAGTCTTCACCTTAGGAAAAAAAAAAAAAACACATTCTTGTGGGAATGAGAGCATGGAGACAGCAAGTCCGTGGTGGAGACTCAGTAGCCTACGAAGACCCCAGTTTTCTTCTTCCAAGCAGGCCATCGCTGTGAGGAGCACTGTGGTTTAATGCATTACAGCAAGGTGCAGAGGGCTCATGAAGAAAGAGGGGTCTGGACCAGGGAAACGTGGAGCATCCCTTGGCATCTAGTCCAAGGGCAGCAGCAAAGCCTTGTTTTGCTCCAGGGTGGGAGACTGGACAGAGCAGCTGCATTGGTGCTTCCATCAGAGCAAGTTTCCCGTAAATACCTGTGTAGTTAATGAAGGGAAGGAGGAATCCTGGTTCATGCGCAGAGGCTCCCATGGCACAGGTGCAAACTCCAGGTGCAGGTTGCAGAGAGGCTTTACCTGCCATGCTGAGTGATTTGCTCTGGGGCACGAGGAGAACAGATGGATGTGTGTGATGTGTGGGGCATGGCAGCTCTGAGCGGTTCCTCTGGGTCTGTCCTTCTGTGCCTGATGATGCTGGAGCTGTTGACGTTGTTTGTGCTCTGCAAGGAGAGAAAAGAAGCGGAGACTGAGCCACACAGAGCCTCTGCATGGGCATCAAGAGCAGGGGCTGGCCAGGAGCCTCTTATGTGGGACTCCCTCCCCAGGAGCAACCCCACAGGACCTGGGTGGTGTCCCCATGGAGGGTGAATCCCCAGATCCAGCCCCGCTACCTGCAGCTCAGCACAGTCAGGTTTCCCACGTGCTGTGTCCCTCCCGCAAGGCCCTTGGGGCATTCACCACTTCCCCATGCCACTCACAGCCAGCCACAGACATCCACAGACAGAGCTCACGTCCCTGCACCAGCCCCCCGGGGATGCCCACTGCCCTCCCTCCTCCTTGGCAGGTGAGGAGGGAGGAAGGACCTCCTCTTTCTCTGCTCCCAACTCCACCATCCTGAAGGGTCGCACTCCTCCTTTCCAGAGTAAAGCACCCAAACCGCTCACTGATTTTGACTCTCTGCCCTCCAATCAAACACCTTACCAGCAGGCTAATTTTTTGGCTTTTCTCCCTTTTGCCAGCAGCCAAAGGTCTTTCAGATGCTTCCTTCAGCCCCATCCTCAGTTCACGCCACAGCTGCAGCAAGAAAACAGTAGGCAGTACACCTGCATGCAGAGCTTTTAGCAAGCCTGGAGAGGGGGAGATGCTTCCACCAACCACCTCTCCTCTTCAATGCATTAAAAACTTCAGCCCATTGCTTGACATCTTTTTTTTATGACACCAGACTTGCTAACCCCTTCTTCAGGATGTTGATTCCTGCCTTCTGGATCCCGTGTTATAGACGTAGCCCTGCAGTGTTTGCTAAGTACAGGTACAATTTCCAAGCAAACCGTCTGGGATCTTCCCTACAGCTCCCCCTTTTTAATCCTTTGGGTTTCCTAATGGAGTCCCAGGTCACTTGTAAATCCCTACATAAAGCAAGAATTCATGCCTTCAGCAGCATGATTAGTTGGCCTGACACCCAGACAGACCTCTAGGCATGCATTAAATCTTTATACTCTATTTACCTTTTACTGAAGGTATTTTACAAGCCTCTGAGTTTCTGAGTTAGTTGCCATGGCTTAAAGAATTTTCTCTAACCATATTCAGAGATCTGTTCTGTGCCTCAGATTTGTTTTTGACTTTGTTTGGCACTGAAACCAGGAATAATGTCACTGCTATGCAAGATATGTCATGAAACTACATATATATAATTTTTATACCCTTGTTGTAAAAAGTCTTTGTGTTGTGTTTGCATTTTGAATTTACCAGTGGAACAATAGCATTCCATTTGGGTCAGAATTAAGGTCCTTGTACTATCATAAAATTCATGCTTAATAGGAATAATTTTGTTCGCTATTCGGGCACTGCAAGAATTATGATGCCCTAACTATTTGCATTGTTGCTTTTAAGTGGCCAGGTGTTTTGGATGCTGTGATAAGTAAGTGCATTGTTGTCAGTCAGCCACCATAATTGGGTTTTGAAACAAAGACTTCTGGCTTTTGGAATATTTACCAGCAAGTAGTGACATTTTCGACAGATCAGGCAAAGCTGCTGACTCGAAAAAGCTTATTTTTGTGACTATCAGCAACATGACCTCCCTGGTTTGAAAAGAAAAAGAAGTGATTGTTCTGCTTAGAGCTGACAACAAGGTTCAAAATTCTTTCTCATATTCACAGCGTATTTCTAATCCAACTTGATAATAGAAACTGCACTTAGAGGGATATATTTCACTGCTGCACATGCATTCAAACTCAGGTCAGGAAGAATTTTGGCTTAGAGAATGTGTTATTGTGATTAGCTGCTGAGTGCAGAAATACAGTAGCCCAGACAGCATCGAAATTCCCACTTCTCCTTATTATGAGAAGGGATATATCTGATCCATTGTCACATTTGCAAATGGCTTACCCCTTGTATGAACACGCACAGTTCCTTGATGAGAATAACAAATCTTACCTACTTTGCTGAATGACATTAATGCATTCAATGCTAAAAAAGTTGTCTTTGTGCTTACCTTCCTGACAGCAATTCCAGAGATTTCCAGAGCCTGAAACAAGAGATAACCTAATGAAATGATCATTAGTCTTTTTTGCCATAGCCATTATGCCCCATGACTTCACAATTTCTGGACATGAAACTCTTGGTATTTTGCCTTTCCCTTGCTGATTTTCCATCATGTATCACTATCAACATTGTGACAGACACTACAAAACCAGTGGTGAACTCACCTCTAAGTTGTACACCTCCAGCTCTTCAGGAGTCTAAAATCAGTACTAAAGCTCAGCACAGCTAAAAGACCAGCTTGAATTTAAGTTCCATGATGGAAATGACCTGATGTTGGCAGACTGATATTCTAGGAGGTAACCATAGAAACGTTCCCAGTAGCTTACATGGAAGATTAAAAGTTGCAAGAAGGCAGAAACACGGTCTGGATTAGTTTTTGTTTGTCCAAGGGCATCACCCTGGCAAGGGATTATTAATTGTGTTCAAATTCTTCACTTTTAAGGAACAGCCTCCATGCAACTGCAGCTGCTTCCTAACCAAATGAAAAAAAAAGGCCATGTGTATACACACATGGAATTTTTGCAGCTCTTGCTGTTGCATCATTACATGTGCATGCATGCACTGTAGTGTACAGTGCAGGCAGCTGGACCATGGCACAGGACAGCTGATGCTGGACTTCGAGTCATGGAGCTAAAGCCAAGGGTGGTATTGGGAAAAGGCTTCTGCTTTTAAATACGGGAAGAGTCAACCCTTGGGAGAGGGAAGGCTGTCAGAAATGTTTGTGTTTCCACGACAGATGGTCTCTGAAGGCCATCTGTCATGGAAACTTGGAGCCGCTCAAGGCTTGGACGGCGAGTCCTTCACCACCACTGATGAGCTCACTAAGAAGCTGTCAGAGCAAGAAATGTCTCAATGAAAGGAGCAAAGCAGTTCTGGACACAACCCTGATCTGCATGCATCCAGCTACCATCACCCTATCCCCTCGAGCACGCAGCAAAACAGTCTTCTCTGTAAATCCAGGCCTGGCAAAAAGCTCTCATTCCCAAAGTACATGCTTATTCCAGTCCCTATATATTTGAACAATTCATCTTGCAGTGTGGATCCACAGACTCAAATCTCTCTTTTCCCACAAAACTATGTCATTTCTGTATGATGCAAAACCACCCAAGGTCAGTATCATTTTTCATCCACTTTGCACAGGTACCAGAAAAGGTACAAGATTTGGGGCACCCATGGGCACATCACCACAACACCTACTTGCAATTCCCTCTGTTGAGCAACTTCCATGTGTATGCAAAAACAAAACAAAACAAAATAAAACAAAACAAAACAAAACATAACCACCAAATTAAAACCCTCAGAATCCATATGCTTTAGGAGTGCAACCCCATAGTCACTGCATTTGTTCTAATAATAACTAATGAATCGTTAGGTGTGAATCAGAGAAGCAATCATGGTTTAATCATGGTTTAATTTGTTTCACAATACTCCTGTAAGATTCCATGTATAGTTTAATTATATTGAAAACCAAGAATGATTTGGGTAAACTTACTATTAGCTGTTGCTACTGCATCCTGCTTATGCCATCCGATGGACACCAACATGAGGGGCCCAGGAGTGCAGATGGACAGGGAGGGAGATTTGGCCACGAGGGACACAGCTGTTGCTCATGGAAAATCGTGTTCATCTGCAACTTGTTTCCTCCCAACAGCAGGCTCAGCCTCTGATACCTGTGTATTGGCACCTTTGGGCTAAAGCGCCAGGTGCCTTTGCACTGGCGCTGGCCATGAAGGCAGTGTTCAGAGGCTATAGATGCTCATGCCGAGTCTTTGTGCTCGGCGTAGGATCTGAGCACAAAGTGCTCTGCACAGACATCTTGTTACAGTACAGCTTTCCAAGGCCTGACCTCTGCTTCTCCATGGGAAAATCTTCCACCGTACATTACATCTTCAATGCAAAAATATCCCTGAGTGCCCCAGATGTTGCCAAACTTTTCCAGAGATAAATCTGCACAAAAAATACAAAGGAAGATTGCTTTCAGAGCAAGGTTTGGTCCCACAGGCATTTGGCTTACTTGCTTTTAATTCAGGATGTCTGCTGCTTGTATGCACTCTCTTGGGCATCAAGGTCCCCAGTGGGTGAGAAGCCCCAGCAAATGAATCACACATGACCACAGTCGCTGAAGCTGGCATGTCTCACTCTTGCAGGCTACAAACCTGGCTGTTGCCAAAAAAAAATAAATAAATAAAAAATAAAAAAATAAAAGAGAGAGAGAAAGAGAGGGAGAAACTCATACTTTTAAAATCATGATAATGCCTTGTTAATGTCACAGCATGCAGCAAGGCATGGGTGATCCACATCTCAGTTAGCTGTCTCTTCTTTTCCTGTGTCAAAGACTAAAAGAAATGCCAGGTGGAATCAAAAGCCAGACAAATCAGACCCAACATATGTTACTGCTAATAAATTTTTGCTGATGATCTATTTGAGGAGTTCATGCTCCTGCCCTTTCTTTGTAGTATCCAGACAGCTTCTGTATAAAATTAATAACAAGAATTAAATCCCTGGTGAGCTTCAGGCAATATCTGATCCTTTTCCCTCCCAAGGACAAAGCTCTGCTCTGTGTGGGTTTAACACAGCTTTGCTAAGCAAAGTAACGTAGAAGAGAGGAAATGTTTTTTCCAACAAGATTTTCAGAGATTTTGAAATATAGTCCCGATAGGAATGAGAAGCCAAACATTTGTATTTCCTTCATAGATAATTCTAGAGGGGAAAATTACAAGCAGCCAATGAGAGCATTTAATTTTGGCACAATGCAGTGTGATTTTGTTTCTTAAATTGTATAATCAATTACAACATATTGTATTATAAACTGTGTTATGTTCTTTGCAGTCTAAAAGACAGCAGTTGCAAAATGAAAAGTGAAAACTTTCCATTGCAGTATCCTGCAGGAATCGGATACAATGCTGCCCTGAAGGACTGGAGGCCTGTGAGAGCAAGAAGCAGCACAGGGATGTCTCAGAGACTTTCTCAGTATCTCCAGCAGGCAGAAGCTGTGTGAGGACTGGGGACAGGCATGGCATGGTGGAGGGAGCTCTGGCCAACTGAAATGTTCTGCTCTAATGAAGCAGTGGAAGAGCCCACCAAAAAGCAGGTGGTGGCACACCCCAGCCAGAGCCAACACACCCAAGTCATCTCCTCCACCTAGGATCCCAGCTAACTTACACCACTCTCAGTGTCATGACATGGGGCTTAAGTACAGAACTGACATTCTGCATCATCCCAAAGGTCCAGCTACCTGTCTCTGAATATGTCCAGTAAAATCACTTGAGAACAGAGCCTAACGAAGGAAAAAATAAGTGCATTCCTTTACCTAGTCTACGTCCCACCTATGACCGCTTAGGACTTACCTAATACTTCCATACACCAAAGTCATTGTGGCATAGAGTTATGTATTGTAGTCATAGTGTGAATGAAAAATGAAAAAAAAAAAGAAAAAAAAACAATATTTAGTCTGCCTTATATTCACTGCCACGTGATCCTGTTTACTAGCTGCTCATTTTCAGCTTGTGAGAGAGAGTACACAGTCATTGCAGTTCCTCTTCCCCCACCATTTGTGCAATTCTATATCCTTAATAGATGCTTGTGTATCTCTTTCCCAGGTTGAACGGGTACAGTCTACTTTGCCTAACATTGCAGGTCTGGGCCATTCTGTTGCCTTCCTCTGAATCATTTCAAGTCTGTGCCTGCCTTTCTAGCGTTGAGATCAGATCTGCACATGTGTGGGCATGCAGTGTATTACAGAGCTGCACAAGCTCGGTTTGTGTCCTCGTTGTAACTTCATCGTAATGACATCTAAGTCTCTGAGATGTCAATGAACACCGAGCTAGCATTTGCAGAAGACTCTCCAGAGCTGCTCGAGAATCTCTTTCCTGAGCAGTAGTAGCCAGCTCAGAGTACACCTTTGTCAATGATTGTGCCTCACTTTGCAATTATTGACATTGCATTTCATCTGACATTCTCTGCCTTAGTCACTAAGAATCATGAGATTCTTCTGCAGCTCCTTGCAATCAGCTGTCATTTCTCCCTGCTGAGTCGGAAATGTCAGAGACTGACAAACAGAATAACATCCCTTTTGGCTGAGCAGATTGGATTACACCTTGCAACTGAACTAAGGACCAAAGATGTGGTTGAAGGAAATTACTCATCTTAGGCAAAATAAACCAAGAAATAAATAGTTCTGCAGAACACAAAGAATTTCCTAATTAACTTCAAGACTCCAACCACCAAAAACTGTATTTATCCATCTTATGATTTAGATATTTATTTTTGTATATGTGGGTTCTTTCATGTTCTTTAATTGCTGTGACTTTTGTTCTGTTGTACAACTTTAAGAATGTTAGCAGACAAATGTTAGATATAAAAAAGAATGTATGTATGAGATCTACTCCATTTAGATAAACTATAGGATTTTACTGTTTTCTCTAAATTTTTGTAATATTCAGGAATGAAAGGAGTTTCCTAACATAAGGAGGAAAAGAACACTGAGCATACTTAAATGTGCTGTAAAATAACCCGGAATATTAAAATGAATTGCTTAACTAATGAATAGGATAGATTAATACAGCAATGCAACCCCAAACATGGAGAAAACATAAAAAAGCTCCGATAAAAAAAAGATCAGAGAAGGTTGTTATGTGCTGCTGCCATCTCCTGGGTGCTGAGAGAAGGGTGCTATGGAAAGAGCGTGGAGAAATCTGTAAGGCCAAGACAGGAAAGGGAGCTCTTCTCCAGCAGGTACAGGCCCAGGGCGTGGGGAACCTGAACTCACACAGCCACCTTCAGTTTGGAGGAGGCCCTAGGGTCAGCCTCTTCCCCACTAGAATGCAATCAGTGAAGGTGAACGAAAAGACACACTTCACTATTTGTATCTTATTTTATATTTTTTACTACAGAAAGCTGAATGGCTCCTTGCTCAGCTAAAATACATCAGTAACATATGTAACTAACTTACTTTATCAAATCATGTGATACTTCTCGAGTTAGTATGCATATTGATCGGTTATGAGTTATCAAATGTGACTGATCTGAAAGATGCTTTTAAGGGAAATGTAGGACTGAAAATCCCTTGTGTTAAATTTGTTGAGCTAAAGGTCCCAGTAAAAACACTTTCACCTATTCTATTCTATTCTATTCTATTCTATTCTATTCTATTCTATTCTATTCTATTCTATTCTATTCTATTCTATTCTATTCTATTCTATTCTATTCTATTCTATTCTATTCTATTCTATTCTATTCTATTCTATTCTATTCTATTCTATTCTATTCTATTCTATTCTATTCTATTCTATTCTATTCCATTCCATTCCATTCCATTCCATTCCATTCCATTCCATTCCATTCCATTCCATCCCATCCTATCCCATCCTATCCCATCCTATCCTAGTATTGGCTGTAAGCCACGCAAACTACCTCATCTAAGACTTTATCTTCACTATCTGCCTGGTACCTAAGGAATTTCAGAGCACTCAGCCTCTTTCCCACTCAGAAGGACTCAGGCACCAGCCCCCCTTTCTCAGTTGCCTTTTAAAGGACTTGTCACTCTCCTTTGTACGCTCCACTGATTAAGTGATTTCATTAATGAGAAATGAGCCAGAACTTCAAAGCTCACACTCGTATAACCCCTTTGACCAGGATTTGGGGTCCATATAAACAGCGCTTGAGATGCTGGGAGGGATGCTTCTTTCATCTCAAGAACAAAATATGATTCTACCGCAAGTAACTGCCAGACCAGTTTTCAGCAGCAATATTTCAGCATTGTGACTTTCTCAGCAATACTGAAAAAATTGGTAGGTTGCTGAATGAACCACGTGGGCAAGCCTGAATGTTTGCTGCAGTGTGTCATCCTGAATATTTCCAGGGCACAGCAAAGCTGTGTTCGGTGAGCACATGTGCTCTGGAGGGTCCTTGTCACCTCAGCTCTCACCTACCAGCTATGCTCTATCTGTAGTCCACCTAGGAGGCTTTGCTTCAAAGTAAAATGCATTGAGTGTTTAATACATTTTCTTACTCCATCCCATAGACACAAAATACCCTGCAGATGTTTGATGGCAAGAAATGCGCAGACAAGAAAACTGTAAAGAATTTTAATGTCTAATTTTCTGAGTGAAAAGTTATTTTGCTTCAACTTTTGGCTTTCATTTCATATTTTTGTGCTGCATTCTTGAAAGATCATTCTTGTCACCTTTGTACTCTCCCACTTCTTGTCCTCTTTGTCTGTAGTGGTCTTTGGTTGTAGGGACATTATCTTTGGTTTGAGAGGTTTGTTTTTATATTCTGAAACAGTGCGCTCCTGGGGTCTACCAAGTTGCATATAATAATAAATATAATGATATTTATAATTTAAATAAATATAATAAAATGTATATTTTGTAATTTGCGGGTACTTTCTCCAGTTTATCTGGGAGTAGAGGAAAATTAAACCACCCTTATTGATAAAACCTGAAAACATTCCAGACTTCACCATTTGCTGGTACCTTAACTAAGCAAGATGGAAAAAAATCATCTTTCACGAAAAGAAAAAAAAAAAAAAGGCACAAATAAATGTATGTGTCAGGTTTCATCTAGGGAAGGATTCAAGTAGGAATTGGTAAAGAATAAATTCAGGGGCAACAGCACAAACCCAACTAGATGTAAGACAGGGAACTGCTGATCTGCACCATCTCTGGTTCAAGCCCCAAATTATTTCTTTTACTCTTGTGAAAGCATTTGTGGGTGCCAGAGACTGGTTCACCAATTCAGCAGCTGGGGGGCTGGATGTGTTTTGAGACGCGGAGTATTCCTCTGTGAGTCCTGTTGTACCAGGGGAATAGACTTGGGGGGGGACTTGGTTTTGGGGTTTAGGAGTCTTTTTTGCCAGCCTCCATTTTATTTTGTTTCTCTGCACATACTAATCCTGAAAAGTGGGAATTCTGCCTCCAGCCTCATGTTTTTGTTGCTCTGGGAGGAAGGTTTGATAGTGGTTTTCCTCCCTGTTTCATGTGTGTCTCTACCTGCATTTGAAACAGTTCATTCAACTATTATTTCTGCTGTTCCTGGAAGGTTCCCTTAACTAGCTGGAAGCCAGGAAACAGTTTTTCCCTCTTTAGGAGGGAAAGGTGAAAGCAGACAGCATGGCCTCAAATGAGCATGCCCAGGAGACTCCACTTTCTGGCTACCCTGTGAAGATCAGTACACATCGGCTGGGTGGTGGGAGCTGCCCAGAGCCCACCTGTGGCTGAGCTGAAGTGGGAGCCGCAGGCACAAGTACGGTGATTCTGAGTGACCTGGCACAGTAAGGTGTAACTTGCACATCAAGTTATTTTCATTTTACAGAGAGCAGAGCTGGGTCTCAGTAGTTTGAGGCCAAGAGGTTGCATTAGAACAACACAACAGACCAGGGTGGAAAGGCCAAAAGCCCAAAGATCTCTCCATGTGCCAGCTCAAATCAGCTGCAGGGATGAGAGAGAACCTGGAGAGAACAAGTTAATGCACAAAAAAGCACCAGAAAGACCCAGTCCTGCAAAATGTCCCCATTCAAATGCACCGTGATCCTGTATGTTGGCAGCCCAAGGGAAGTTGCAACAGCGGTGGCTGGGGAGAGCAAGGCACAGGGCCCAGCCAAGGTCTCCCACACTGCACGCATCCATCCCAACCCTTTGCACTGCTCCTTCAGACGGTCCTGGGGAAGCAGCTCTGCTGAGAACTCCCAAGCCATTTTAAAGGAAGTTGCCATAATTGAGCTCACTGTTACTGCCTGGGGTCTCCAGGTCTTAAGAGAAATTGCAGGGCAGTTGATGAGCTTACAGTACTTCTGTTAGCCAGTGTCACTGTGAGGCCACAGAACCTGCTTTCAGGTTGCTGCCCCAGGCGAACTTATGCAGGAGTCAAGGGCTTTTTAGCAATTTCCCTTTTTTTTTTTTTTTTTTTTTTTCCCAGGTCCCTTTTGTGACAATCCTGATACAGAACACAGGAATGCCTCAGTTAGGGAAGTGGCAGGCTTTAAATACACAAACCTGCAATTGTGTGCCTTTGCAAATAGCCTGCATGTTTCAAATAGAAAACGCAGAGTGAGCCGAGGGGTGCCTGGATGGGACCTCCTGGTGCAGCCAGACCTGATGGCCACAAAGGTCACACAGCCTCAGTGACAGAAAAAGAAAAAAAAAAAAGAACTCACTGAGCTGGCGATGGGGACAAGACTGAGCTTTGTAACTGTTTCTGCCTCCAAACACTGCCCACCAACCCCAGCACCTCTGCCGGCAAGGGCACGTGTCCCCAGATGGCTCGTGCCTCCTGTGCTCCTGTCACCACAGGGCACACCCAACCCCAGGACAAGGCACGGTGCCCCTAGAATTCATTCATAATCACCAAATGCCTTTCACAGAGCACACAGTGACTGTCACTGGGACCCCAACCCTGCCGCTGTGAGGTTAATTAGGGATGTCCTCCCCACCAAGCCCTGCTCAACCCCACAACTGCAGGTCTGACCACGAACCTATTGCAGTTTTGATGAGACAGATCCCACTGCCTTCAGCTGTCAGGTCCTGCTTCCTTTCCAGTTCATTGAGCTCAGGATCAAACTTCGGTGCTTTTTCTGTCCAAATCCATGGTGTGGCAGATTTCCTACAGAAGAGCAGAATTCTGCTGAAATAACTCACTTTTGGAACAGAAGTTTCGGGTCATTATATTTTTTTTTCAGTCCACTGGGAGTACACAGCACAGAATCTGAAGTCCAGAGTTTCATAACAAACATGCAAAGAAATGTGTAATTATTGTCTAGAGAATTACATGATTATATTACAAAATGGAGATTTCCTTGTCATTAGCAAATCTCTCCATAGGCACTTTTTTACTGGGAAGCTTTGAAACTATTAGCATAATAAGCTGTTCCTCAAATCCTGATTGCTAATTAAAGCCATATATTATTGTCAGCTCCCCTATTGGTATGTGAGCTTGGTTTTACCTCATTATAGTGTAATAAATGCTTCTTTTTTCCTAGTCTTTGTTTTTTGTTTCCTTTCTTCTTCCTTTTTCTTGCAAAAACAAAGTTGCAGAAAACTGGCTACCACATAAAATTGGACTTTTTTTTCCCTCCTCCCTTATGGAGAACTATACAGTTTATTCTGCATATTTTTCATGTCTTTTTCACAAATAAAGGAAGCCCAATGGCTGTATTGACTGCTCCTAAAGATATCACACAGCTCTGAAGCTAATTAAAAGTCAGTCTCTGTGCAATTGTGATGGAATAGGGTAAGCACAACTGAAGTGAGCAGCAAAACGCTCAAAAGATTTTTCTCTTTGAAACCCAGCCCCAGAACTGCACCATGCAAACACTAAATGAGGAAGTTAGTTCAAAAAAGCAAGGAAATAATGGTTGTTCTCCTCAGCACAGAGCCTGTTTAAATATCTTGAGAGTCCCAGAAGGGTTACATGACCCAAAATTACAAAGACAAAAGAAGATCTAAGATGTCAGACTACAACTCAAGTGGGACAGGCCTAGAGCGGCAGAGCAGCTTCCTGAAGTGGCACTACAGCCTGGTAAATGTCGCTGGAAACAATCATGAGCTTTGCAGTCAGAGGAAGTAGAAAAGACAACAAGAAGCCATGAAGTGGTGCAGAGCACAGTAAATGCATACTGGCCAGGCTGGAAGTAGTCTCCCTATGCTACAAAGAAAGATGTGTGCCTGCCCCACATATCTATGACAAAAAATGCTCCCTGATAGCTACAGAAGGTATTTCAACAAAGCCCTGAGGTTCCTGGAGAGAGGATTAACCCTTTATATGTATGCATGTTATATTGGGATACAAATCTAACACGAAGGTAAATCCTTGCAAAAGAGTCTAAGCGTCATCCTCTGCTCACTGTCTCGCGTGAGACAAGTGAGTTACAAAAGGGTAATAAAAATTCCAAAGAGTAGAGAACTGGCCTCTCTGTTCCTAACAGCAATGTGCATGCCATGTTTCGGATGCCCTGGGGCTCAATTACTGGTGGTTTTGTCCTTCTCCTACACCTGTTCACCAAGAAAGAGAGCTTCTTCAGACTGTCCTAGGAGTCCCGAGAGAAGTTGCAACTCTGCACCATGGTTAACATACTGGTACAACCCATCTATTCGCTGGCTCCATTCTTGAGGAGTCCCAGCATCTTCACTGGAGATTTGTTCCTCACGTTGCAGCTTGTAACTTAGGAGTATTTTCTCAGATGCAATAAGAAATACACAAGGACATCCCTGATTTTTGTTTACATGAGTTCTTCTAGTGGTAGCATCAACTGGAGTGAGATGAAGCTGGGAAGCATCTTTCAGGCCATACAGGAAGAAGAAAGCTCTTCTCTTGTGCCATACCTGTTGTCATCAGACCCCCAGCCAAAAGCAGATGGAAAAACAGTGCCTTTTACAGAAAATGACACAATAACTCCAGAACAGCCCACACACACTGAAATTTGTAATCGCAGAAATGCACATTTTTTGTATGGTTTGTATGCAGACATTTTATGCTCCTCTGTTATTATATTAAATAAGTTCATCTGATACAGCTAAACGAGAAATTTGTTGGGATTCCTTCTCAAAATAACCATCTGGAAGCCCCCTGCCAGGGGTGATGTCTCTCGGAGGGAGGACTGCCTTTTATAACTTGCAAATCCAGTAAAAATAATGCCCCTAACAAAATGAAACTCACATCAGATTTTAACTCATTTTGAAATCCCAGGTAAATGTCAATTTGAAAATAAAATACTGACACACATTACATTTTATGCAGGAGGGAATAGCAATGCTTCTTGAGGGGACTAGGAGGGTTATGCATAAAGGAGAGAACGAAAATTAATTGAAATGATTCCCAGCCTGGGGGCCTACTCAGAAAGACGCCATTCATCAGAGAAACAATAGAGAGACTCTTTGAAGTAATCTCTAAAGATTAAGTGTGTTTGGGAGGAAGAGTATAGATGCCATATGAAAATTTACTTGGCCTAAGTAAGGGAAATTTCACAGAAGAGGGTTGGTCAGCAATGGAGCCTTATCTGCTGGCTGGGGTCAACCCACCACACCTGCCATTTCCAAGACCTTTGGCAAGATATCCTCCTGGACATCCCTGTGGTCCCCACTCCACCATTGGAAAAGCCCCTTTGACCGATGCCTTGTAACAAACCCTGGTGTGCTGAGCCTCAGCTCCTTCGCCTCTGCTACCCCTGATGTCAAGAGGCTCTTTCCAACTTGCACTAAATGCATTCCCTGAGCACTGCTCCTCTTCACCCTTCACCCTCAAGACAACGTTTCTGGTGCTTTATTCTTCTTCCTGGAGACGGATGGTATTATGTGTGCAATTTGTCTGTCCTAACTTGGATGCTGGGAGTTGGGCAACGTGGCTCCCGAAGGCATGCGTCAGACTTGGGCAGAAGGCTTTGAGCTGTTTGTGGCTGGGTGAATACAGCACGGGGGATGTAAGGGATGTCTCCTTTAACATTGACAGGATTGCAGGGGTCACGTCCAAATGTTTAAATACCTGAATGCTATCAGTGACTTCTGTCCTGGCTGCTCTCACCAGCTACCTGCTGCGGGTGTCCGCCTGCTGCCACTTGGATGGATGCCCAGCAGTTTCAGCCCTGTGTTTTCCCTCTTCCTGGGTCTCATTTTCCTTCATGAAATGCAGCTCAGTTTCCAATGAAAGGAACATCCCAACCGAAACAGCCAGGATTTTGTAGTATCCCTTTTTGTCACTGGGAAAGAATCTCCTATGGCAGAGCAGGAAACAGAACTGAAATCTTTCCCATCCTGGGATTAAATACTCTTCCCATTCTCAGCAGTGCTCCTCAGACATTAATACCACTTTATCAGAAAGCCATGATCCCACTTCACTGCTTGATGGAAGCTCCTTGGTTGGTGCAACGAGGATTTCAGTCCACGAATCCCACTCCTCTTGCTGATCTGAGCATTGTACCTAAACCATGGGGGATGTTCAGGACAAACCCTCATCCCAGGGTTTCCCTGGGATGGGCTGTTCCTACCCAGGACACCCTCTCTCCCACCCCCAGTTAGAGATACCAGTCTCCCTTGCAGCACCAGGGTACCAATTCCTCACCCTTGAGCTAAAAACTGATACTAAGCTGTATATAACATTGCAGATTTAAGCATGTCCTCTTACAAGTGTACGGCTGGTGCTGCTGCATCCCAGACCAAACTAGGGACCGCAGCAGTGCCCTGCCATGCCAGAGGGCTATGGGGCTGCAAACATTCACAAGTCTGGGAGGTGTCAGCAATGCAGGGACAAACACAGGAATTGAGTGATTAACGCAACCTTAACCTTAAGACAAAAGTTGAAGATTCCTAAACTGAGAAATGCCAACAATGCTGTGTGTTTTTATTTCAATTCCTCACCTCACCAAATTAAATTAATTAAAAAGCATTAACTGGAGTTATAAATCTTTAAGTAATTATTACCTCAATGATAACAAATTGATTAATGGCTGCGCTAAGAATTATAATAATTATTATTAAAATTTATACTATCCAGTTATTACTAATACTTATTAAATGCCTGCTAATAGGTGGAATACAATCATTGAGCTTTCCCTCTGGGAGATGGGAAAGTGATACAACTGACAAAGTTTTTGGAAACCATGGGACTGACTCCAGATGGGTGTTCTTTGCTCCAAACCTCTCCTGACCTTGGTGCTGCAGACAGCAGTGGGGAGTGCGCATCGAGGGACGAGATATCTGAGACACAAGGGAGTAAAGACCTTGCTACTTGGCCATTAGGAAGATGCTCTCTCAGTGCACTCCATATCTTCGGGGCTTTTGCAAATTGCTTTTATTTAGTTCTGTTTCACAGGAGGACTCAGCTGGCCTTGGAAGCAGGCTAGTGAAATGCAGAGGAAATCTTTCAGGCAGTGCTATAGGCATGTTTGAAATTCATCCAGATGGCAAGACCACTCAGTTTGGGGTGTTTGGCATGGGGTGGATTTTTCTGGAGATTTTAAGGAAACAAGAAATGCACTAGTTTTATTTCTTTAGCAAAGAGTTACAAACAGATTGCCCCAAAGGCAGAGGAACCACAGAAGCTTTTCAGAGGCTCGTGCACTTTGCCTCCTGCTCCCATCAGGGTCCCCCTTGGACATCTCCTCTGGGCGAAGGCAGCAGAACCACGGCTCACCTGGAATGGTTCTTCATGAGGAACAAGGCAGTACTAACTGGCTTTAAATCAACATTTCACTGCCACTTTCTCGCCCTTCCTATACTGCTATAAACCACTGAACCTGAGGCATCTGGTGAAAATTAGACTGTCTCTTTAAGTGGACTTCTGCTGAAGACCTAGAAGCCAGGCAACTTTTTAAGGCTCAAAGCTGGGTAGTTAAGCGTGCCTAAAATGAAAGGACTCCTCATATGATCATTTTAAACTTAATATTTAATAACATTTCTAAAAATACCTGAATGGGCACAGTGATGCAGCATCATGGTGCAAGCCCCATGAAAGCTAGATTACAGAGCCTCCAAAAGGCTGTGAGAGGAAAGCCCAAGAAGCTATTATTTGTTTTCTAAAAAACTGCAGATATCCCCTTAGGGACAGTATTTCTAACAGACAGCTCAGGTGTCCGTGTCATCCTCTTGCTGCAGTCAGTCTTAGCATGCAAGGGCTTTTTCTTTACCTCATTTGCCCATGTTAGCAAATACACATGGCACAGTTCAAATAACATTAAAAACATGGTATTTGTACCATCGGTGTTGTAAAACATGAGTTTTCCTTTCCACTCTGGATATTCTCTATGTGTGGCAGGTGGAGAGGAAAAGGCTGCATCCAGCTGGCCCAGTTCAATCCTTCATGGTCTTGGGTTGGATCTCCACCCTGTGCAGAAGGAGACGGAAAGCAGCCACTGTGCCATGAACTTCAAGGCTTCAACAGTTGCTGCTGAAAGGCCAGACACACTGCAGAGGGTCTCCAGCTGCCTTGTAGCAAGAAGAAAAGAGCACATTTACCCACCTTGAAAGAAAAATGAGGCCCTGTTGCTGTTATAGAGCTATAATTTTTCTTGTAAGGCAATGTCTCACAGTCATGCTACCTTCATTAGCCTTTCCTGTCTTATCAACGTAAGTGTGTCACTAAAGCTTTCCCTGAGCCCTGGGAGAGGCTACAGCAGAGTCATTTTTGCCTGTCTCTTTAACAGCAGAGAGTCCAGCAGCACTCACAGTGCAGCCCTTTTCCCGCTGATTTTGTTCAGGTTCACTCTAACACTTCAGACCTGTGCCAGTGCTGGTTTTCCCCGGGATTTTCACCTCCATGTTTTAGCATTCCTTCCAGGTAGGTGAGGAGATGGCCAGTCTGACCGCTGCGGAAGTGCCCAGCATCTGTATCAGGCAGATTTTTTTGTTTTTGTTTTGTTTTGTTTGTTTCTAGATTGCCAAGTAACTCCCCTGCAGCCTAACACGATGAAGTCCTACCAGATGGTCACAGCTGAGGTCCCCATGGGAACTAGGCCCAAAGAAATGGGAGGTATTTCTGACTTGTGCATGCCTTTGAGAAATGTGCCTGGTTTAGCCACATTCTCTCCTTTCTCCCAGAGAAATCAAAGACTGTAAAGATTTGGGACAACCCTCCATCTGGCTTGTTGCCTCAGGCACGTCACCAGAGCCAAGTCCTCCACCCTCTTTGCAGAAGCCCATGTCTCTGCTGCCATCCCATCGCTGCCTATTTTCAGACGCTGTCCTCAGGCTGAAGAGATTCCCTGATGTAAAACCACAGGGCAAATCCTTTCCTTTCTGGTGGCACTGGGGAATCCACACTGCTGCAAATCTTTCTGCTCTTTGAAGAAGGGAGGAAAGATGAGGACAACAAGTAGGAGAAAGAATGGAGTGAGTAAATGACAGAAGAATTTCAACCTCTGCTTCTTCCCAGGGGTGACACCAGTGACAATAAGGTCCACCCTAAATGGGGATTTCCTACATGGCTTCGTGGACCACGGTGTATAGGTCAACAAAAAAAGAGAATTGGTCACCCGAGGTCATCTGGAGGGTCTTCAGGACTAGCACAGGCTTCACGAATAGATGATGGTTATGAGCATTCATATTGATCTCCCAAGGCAACCCCATTCATTTTAGGCTCCAAAAGACAGTTAATCTTAGTTAAGAATAAATACACTCAATTATCGGGAAGGAAAAGATAGCAGTGTATTTATTGTGAGGAAATCGAAAGTAATTACTCTGGAAAAAGTTGTGTTGGGCCTGGAAGCGCAATACATTAGCTGTCAGGATTTTTAAAGCAGTCGGCAAAGACCATTCCAGCGTGTCCATCCCTGTGACCCAGGAGGGGCTGAAGGAGCGGTCTAGAGGAGACAGCACTGCCTGGCACGTTATTTGCTGGTTAGCAAAGCCCCTCGGGCTGCAGGGAGCCATAGGGACCCCCGTCCCATTGCTTCATGTGCCATGGCAGCTTTCAGAGGCACTTGCACCACTTGGGCAGAGGAAAACCTTGCTACCTCTGGGCCACTAAGGTGGGGAACCGGGCGGTGGTGTGGTCTCCTGGTCCTCTGATTTTAGGGCTCCTTGATATGAGCCATTTCCCTTAAAATGAGCCCCAGTTCAAGCCAAGATAAAAGAAAAATGAACAGGAATATTTGATAATGAAATTCAAAATACATGGCATAATTCTGCTGGGATTATGAAGAATCTGGTAGCTGGACTGAAGGTAGATTATATTTATCTCACACTTAATAAACCAATACATTGCTGCACCTGGGTGTGCTCAAGAGCAATGTACTAGGTGTCCTAGTTGGAACGTGGCTGCACAGTTAAGTCCTGTCTGTCCTCACAGAAGGCATTTCTGTACTGCTTTTCCATTTAATACTGCAGGCCCATCCTTGAGATGTATCCAAACAAGACCTTCTGAAACCCCCACCATCCCTCCACCTGTGCCCCCATCATCCCAGTTACTTTACTGCAGCGAAGAAGACTTGCCTTTCCTGTGACTACAACGTTGTCTGCTCTTGATGGCTTTGGACATGCCCATGGCCCCTGAGCCTGAGCTGCTGCTCTTCATATTTTCTCTGAAAACAATTGGTAAGACTATTCCCATACTTTAGTGAGGTCTTAGCAAACTGTCAAAGAAAAACACTCTTTCCAGCGGTTGTGGCAAGCTTAATCTGCTTTTAAAATGCTTGCAACCACTTGAAACTCTTAGGAAATGGTAAAGCTGATGTTCTAGCACCCCTTGTCCAGCCATCCCCCTACCACCAATATCACCCACTAAGCCATGTCCCTAAACACCACATCCAACCTTTCGTTGAACACCCCCAGGGACGGTGACTCCACCACCTCCCTGGGCAACCCATTTCAATGCTTGACCACTCTTTCTGAGAAGAAATTCTCAGTGTAATTCCTCTGATCAGTTGTCTCAGGCAAGTCATTCACTGAAAAAAAAAAAAAAAAGTATTCTCTTTCTTTTCAAGCCACAAAATAACACTTGCAAGATAAAGTTTCTCAATGTACCCATCAACCACTCAGGATAACATTTGCAAATTAGGATTTCACTCTTTGACTTCCTCTAGGTTTTCTCAAGTTTCTGCTTCATAATTGAACTTCCAAATAATTACTAGAGGGACTGCCTTCAGTCCTCACTCACTGTGTCACAGTCAGCACATAACACATGAAGCAAAAGAAACCCCACAGATAAAATGACCAGGAGGCCCACCATGATCATCTATAAATGTTATTCCAGGGTATTATCTGTTCTTGTTCCTCTTCAAGTGCTGGTGAGCCCAAACCAGCCTTTGATAAGGTACTGTGGTGATGCTTACATCAGCTTTTTCTCTTCCACAGGTGTGAGTCTCCTCTGCACTGATCCCCAACCCTGTTGTGCATCCCGCAAGGATGACAGTGGAAAACCTGTGTGCCATCACCTCACTGTCAGCCTCTTTACTGAACTATTTCACTGTTTTCTATTAAACAGTGGTAATTATCCTGTCTATGAGCTTTAATCAGTGGGACGAGGACAGAGGCCACCTTTGCTTGCTCCCCCTTCAAGCATGTGGAATTGCTGTCCCTCACCCCAGGATGCAAACGGTGGGTGCTGTTACTCTTGCAGGACAGTATTACAAAACACCAAGTCAAGTACTGTCCAGAAGGGTCTCGTATCAGCACAGTGCTATTTGTTCCATCAAAAGAAAAAATATTAATCCCAACCAAATTTCTATAAACCAGAGCCCATCATCGGTTATGATTAGTCCTCCTTAACTCTGCATTACTCAGCTCCCCTGTTGCTTGTTGTGGTTTTCCCCATGGGTGGAGTTGGCTGTGTCATTCATTTAGGCTTTCCCCCAGCTCTCAGGAGCTTCCCCCTTGCTTTCAGTTTACTGGAAAACTCCATTAACATTTCAGCAAATTCCTTGGCCCAATCTTGTTAAAGCCTTTGATGCAATTATCTGGAAATGCTGATTTTAAAAATAACTGCATTTGGCAGTCGCTGTTAAACAACACCTTTAACTGCTGCTGGGATAGAGTACAATCCCTCTTCAGACAGTGATTGTTGTCTGGCATTTCCAGACCACGCTGAGAGAAATGCCCTCCGTCCCCAGAGCCATGGTGCAGGTATCGCCATCACCCCACCACGGACAGTGCTGCAGATGGGCTCCTCTGCCCCGCTCTGCCAAAAATATCCCTGCGCTTGGCCAGGGGCGGTCCATCAGCATCTGACCAGCAACATCTGTCCTCACAACCCAGTGTTTGAAAGCAATATCCCACATTTATACCAACATTTCCAAGAAGGGGCTTCTCGAGGTTTAAAAGCATTCGATGTGCAGGGAAGGCCTTGGAGCTGCAGGCTCTGTGCATGTCTTTGGAAAGGCAAATCTTAGCCAGTGTTCCTGCCATTAAGGGAGTGCAGTGGTTTTAAAGGTTTGTGTCTCTAACAAAGGCAGCAGCTGAACACTACAAAATTTAACTCATGTTGAGGAAAAAGCAGGTGCTTTTGTGGAAACAACGCTGTCCTGCCTCAAGGATGCTGCCAGGTTACCCCCAGGTTGGGAAGCACAGCAAGAGAAATAATTTCAGACCAGCTCACAGAGCTAAACGTTTACACTGCGCCTCACCAGGCATTTACTCACAGCTCACATTGCAGGCTAAAATGGGCGCAACCACAGACACAAAATAGT
The DNA here is from genome assembly GCF_964034855.1 of Anser brachyrhynchus. Classification (NCBI taxonomy): domain Eukaryota; kingdom Metazoa; phylum Chordata; class Aves; order Anseriformes; family Anatidae; genus Anser; species Anser brachyrhynchus. Next base: position 14,708,964 of record NC_137710.1, on the reverse strand, counting down.
AAGGCAGTTACAGCCAGCATTAAGTCACACCGTTATTACGGATCTGATTTAGAGCAATGCCAATGGAAAGTGGGAATTGTGCCTGGCTCAGTGCTTTGCATGAGCACTGCAGGTAGAGCACTATTCTCTGAGATAGCTCATATCACTCAGTCTGGAGCAAGAGTCACACAAAACCAGGAGCCATCCAGGTTGGAGGGGAGCTCATGAGGTCTCACAACCAGGTGCTTTATCAGGGGGAACACTGAATTCAGACTAGGTTGATCCAGGTTTTGTAATTCCCGTGCCTAATAATACAGCTGTGAGAGCACCAGCGTGCTGAAAGCTTGGCTTCTGCATACAGTGATTAGTTAATTTAGTGGAAAGTCCCTTTCAGGAAGACCCCATAGGAATAATAATTCCATGGGACAGTGTTGGAACAGTAGCTATAATCAACATTTAGGAACGGTGCAAAACAGGGTAAAGTGATAAATGAGTAAACTGCTATGCTTGGTACAAGGAGCTATTCTACTGCAAAGACACGTTCATAAAGCATGAAGGATAGCATCTCTGTGTGATGTTAGTGTCATTGGTGAGACAGTTAGTTACAGAAATATGTGTCTGGGAAATGCAATACCTACATAAGGCTTCAGTGAATAAAAGTGTATATAAAGGCTGTAATATCAATTTTCTTTGGATTAGATTTTAAAGCTATATTCTCCCCCTGGTTAGGTAATGCGATCACCTCAATTGTCATGCTAAGATGAACATATCTGACTGTATCGTTAATGCAAGTTTGTGCATTTGCATCACGTTGCCGCAGGAGCTGGCCATGCCCCTTGGAAGCACCAACACACTGCTGGAACAGCTCTCAGTGCCAATATCCCCTAGTTGTGAGGGGATCTTGGAGAATTGAATGAAAACTTTGTGCCAGCTCAGCGGTTCTCTGCTACCTGAATGCGTACACTCACAACGCCTCAAAGTGTGTCACTTATCGAGGATAGATTATTTTTAGTAAATTGTCTGAAGACTGAAATCTGGGGCTGCTTGCACACGGAGGATTGCATCCCCCTTGAGTGCTGTGCTGCCATGCCTGGCCTCCGGCCAAAGTCAGGGCACTGGCCACGTCCCTGCTGGGTGCAAAGTCCACCTACACCTCCTGCAGTGACAGCACCTCGGAAACAACTGGCTGTGTGGATGAGCTCTTGCACCGAGTCAAAATTCAAATCAATTGGCACCCCTCCTGTAGACATCATGTTTCCTGCTCCTTTCAGTACAAAGATAAGTTCTGGTAAAGAATGATGTCTTTGCAGAAACTCAGCTTCTGAGTGGGTCTTGCTAGCAGTGGTGGTAGGGGCAGAACTTCCCCTCAGGTGGACCTCATGGAGCTCAGCGTTTTCACATACTGAAGCAGTATTTTTGCAAAGGTAGCAGAGGCCTGACAGTTGCATTGTGTGTTTCCATACTCTACAGAGATACGCATCAGCATTCAACTCTGGGACCCAGGGTCTTCTGGAGAACGATATTGTGATAGAAAACACTCCTGGAGCCCCAAAAAATAACTTGCAGGCTGTACTAAAGTATATTAGAACAGTAGCTCTGGCGTTCAACATGACCAGATTGTCATTTGGGAGGACCACCGTCTTTTCCTCAATGTAAACACCTCCAGCAGAACAGAGAATTTACGCCTGTTAATGCATTTCTTTCAAGTTTAAAATTTCCCTGTGGGAGAGGTTTGTCAGTCCCCACTGCACTGACCGCAGGCCGCCAGAGAAGCAGATTGGAGACATCCCCTGGGTGAGGGGGTAAAGAGCAGTAACAGAGCTGGGACCGTGTTTACAAAGAAACAGAAGACAGCAGGCCCCCTTGGGGCCCAAGGAAGAAATGAGGGGATCTGCCCTGTCCTTCTCCATCCTCATGGAGACATAGAGGGGTAACGCTCACCTCCCAGCAAAGGGTCACCAGCCCAAGGGGGGCTTACCCCAGTGAGCACCAGCCCAAGGGTCACTGCCCTTGCAGCTGCCTACATTACCATTTTTTAAGCATACAATACTATATTTAAGGACACAACTGGTAACTATATAACTGTAAGTGGTGAAAATGTAACATTAAAATTAGACTTAGCACAGGAGGATATGAACCAAATAGACTGGACTAACTCGTATTTATTACTGATTATTTATTACTGATTTCTATGTTTACTGAGTCTTTCCCCAACACTTCTTGCAATTCTCTTACCATCATCTTACTCTGCTTGCTCCTCTACTTTCAGATCAGCAAGCAGTATGTCACTGAAAAGCTTCTTTACTTAAGTTTTCAGCAGCCAAGGAAGCAAAACCACTATAGAAATGACAGTAAAATAGGATAATATATATATTTTTTTTTTTTTTTAAATAGACCTCGATGCAGAGGAAGAAAGATTTTGAAGCATGGCCCTGAAGTCAGGCTGAAAAGCAGTGGTGAGCCATGAGGAGAGCCAAGGACCCTCAGATCTGTGTCAGCATGTCCTCTCTCTTTTGCCCATCATTAAAATACTCACTTTTCATCCTCTGCCAGTCTAGGGCTGACCACACTGCTGTGCTGGAGGTAAAAAGAGGTGCAAAAAGTGCACATTATCAGCAGGGAGCTGCCCAGTATTGGCCAGCTGTTCCATAAGGACCAGGGACCCTTCAATGCAGACCTGCCTGGGACTTGCACACCAAAGTCGTGGCTGTTGCAGATCAGCTTTTCCCTGCAGCCCTTTCTTGGGTGGCCCATCTATGCACATTCAAGGAGAAGCTGGGCAGATGCTCAGGGAAGTGAGTTTGGTCCTTCAGATGCATCGTTTTGTCCTTTTGCTCCCTGCCGATGGCTCTCCTGCCACCAGGGACTGCTGCCAGGGCCCTGTCTTGTGGCTGTGAAACTGAACGTAGCTTTTCAACTGCTTAATGGCTCCTTAAGTGATAAAGTGAAATCCTGTCAGTCTGTCCAAACACACATGACTCCTCCACATTTTCAGCAAGAAGAAATTACTCTCCAGTCTGTTAGCCGAGACTTGATAAATCAGATTAACCTGTCCCAGCGATGACGGATTGGTCCTCCTGTCGTTGCAAATGCGCTGTAGCAGGGCTGGCATGTAGATGTCCCCCAGCCCCTGCAATGAGGAGCCACCTGCCTGTGCCCCAGCCCAGGAAACCACAGTCCTGCTTTGTGCAGAGCCTGAAATGGGTCTGAGGGCACCTCTGCCACGAGTGCTGGCGGAACTGGGGAGCCAACCAGTTGGGCAGTTCTATGGATGGAAAAGGCGCAGCTGAAGCCGCTCCGGCAGAACTGAATGTCTCGCCCTCAGCTGGGCTTTTAAACTCCTTGGAGAGCAGTGGGATGTCAGAGAGAGAGTTAGGAGACAGGGAGAGCCTTCCCTGGGTTTTGTTGGTGTGCCCTCTCCCAGGGGTGCTCTGGCATCCCTGCTGCATGAGTCTCACCCCTGGAGGAACAGCCCCGGTGGGATTTTGACCTGCGATTGCATCCAGGCATCCACCAGGCCCCGACCTGCTCTGCCTGCCCACCACAGCGTGGTTTCACACAGGGCTCAAAGGCAGTGGTCAGCTGTCTGGAGACTCCTGAAGGGTGCTGTATGGGCCCGGCCTGGGAGGCAGCCACAGGATATAGGTCGGAGCTAGGTGATCTTTAAGCTCCCTTCCAGCCCAAACCAGCCTATGATTCTATTACAGTCACAAATTTCTCTTGGATTCTGCCAAGGAGAAGAGACGTGTTACCAAAATCAGTCAGGTTACTAATCTCGATGTGTTATAGCTCACCGTGTGAGCTGTAACAACAGGCAGCGTGCACACCCAGCCGTGAAGCTGAAGAACGCATAGCAATGTCGTTAGCTCCAGCTACTGCAAAGTTCGTGGGCTTTATCCCTCCCAAAGCACCCATATCGGCTTTTGACAAATAAAGCTGGCTCGCTGTGCATCACTAGAACATGAAAATCAAATGCTCAGCATGCACACTTTTTGGAAGAAAAATGGATGTGTGTAAATTATAGCGTCTCTCAAATGCCACTCTCCTCCTTTCCCTGCTCCTGCCCAGTTCTGTGGCTCAGGAACGCTGGTACCAGAGAAAAAAAAAAAAAAAAAAAGAGAGATTAACATGTTTCCAGCTACTCAATAATAGTTCTTCTGCTAATTAAAGCAAATCAGCAGATTTAATGTACACATCTCAGCAGCTGGTTGCCTTTCTAATATTGCCAGGCATTAATCATCAGAGAATGATTTTTAAATAAATTAGCAATGAGCAACTGGAGAAATGAAGTGATATAAGCATCTCCATTAGGAAGGCTGAACTATTTATTGAAAAGAAAAATATGCATTACCCATTCTTGCGCTTCTTTGATATCAAGCATACACGTTAAAAAGCCAGGAGAACTCGGACTTGGATCTGCCCTCGCACAGTATTTAATCTCCATGGCAGTCACAGGCTTAAAACATTTTAGTAACTCTCCCTCCTTTACTGTAACTGCATCTTCAGTGAACTTTAGCAATTAATATTGAAGACAATCAATACTGCAGTCAATACATTTTTTTCAGGTACCCGTAACAGGCGTTGTGCTGGTGGCATGGAGTTTACTGATACCACAATACATCATCCAAGCCCCCTAGTAGTCTGAGAAACAAGGAGCTCTTTCCTGAAAAGCATTTAAATGTAAGATGTGGGATTAGATCTGCCTGCCATGAGTTTGGGGCTTTTCCTTGGCAGAAAGCACACAGATTTTCTCGCTGTATAGGATTGTATTCCAGATACAAAGGAAAACCTAAATGGATTTCACCAGCATATAGGAACTTAAAGAGTTTAAGTTACTGCACTGTGCCTTCTGAAACCACGCAGCTTCGGCTGCTATCGCATCCCACACTGCAGAGGTTTTCCCCGGGTACAGGAGGCATTTAATCACAAACCGGCAGGGATGTTGAGAAGGGCAAACATGGAATAAACACCCCGGTACCAGCCTGCACTTTGGTTCGGATTCAATATCAGCTCCAGCAAAATCACAATATGTGATGAAGGTACAGGCAGCTGTAATTATTCATTTCCTCTGGTCCCAAATTTCAGACTCGTGGAGAGAGTTTTCTATCATAAGGCAAGTCAAGGTCCCTGATGAAAACTCCTCTGGCACATTCTTTGTGGTAGCTTTTGAAATGACCTCTGGATATTTGGTTCTGGGGAATTTCAAGAAATATTGAAAAGTGATGAATTGAAAAGCACCTGAAACTCTGTCAGACTTCTTTTGGATTTTGCATTTAATTGAATTTTATCCTGCATTGTCCCAAAGTGTCACTGAGATATGATGTGTCTTTTATAGCTTCTGTGAAGTGTTATCTTCCTGGAACAACAGAAAGTGTAAAGAGCCACTGAGATAGGCTGGATGTGGACACATTATTAAAAGCTCTCTGCGCTTTCTGATCTATGTGCATTTCTACAAGTGGATGGGAACACTGGTCCCACAGCCCGTCCCAGCGCTGAGCCTACTGACAGTCACAGAGCTTTAAAATGAGACAGAAATTTCATTCAACGTGAAGGAAATACTCTCGAAGAGAAACATGGCATTTCTGCATCCTCCGTGTGACCAGAATGAATGAATGGTGACATCCTGCCGGGGCGCTGCGGCCGGCGGTGAGGCTTTGTGCTGGCCGGGGTTAGGTTGGATGCTGTGCCCTCCTGCACCCTTCTCCCTTCCTCAGGTGTTCTGTGCAACGTTAACAGTGGTGCATCAGGAGCAGAGCAAGTTTGGTCCTTTTCTGCTGTGAGGCTTTGGGAATGATTTTATAAAGGCTGTAGTAATGTCATTCTGCTGGGCTTTTACACCCAGTGTAATAGGCAGTAGCCAGGAAAAGAGATTTCTCCTTTCCAAGGACCCCAGCACAATTCACCAAGCATCCCTGCCACCCTGCAGGGTGCGCACACCCCAGCAGTGCCCCTCCCGGTCCAAGCAATGGCACCAAGGTCAGAAAGGATGTTCCATATTATCTCCCATCCGCAGCCACTGAAGGGGACTCCGGGAAGACCCCTCCCCATTGCCCCCACACTTCCAGCAGAGCCCAGAGCTCTGGGAAGCTTCCCGCTGGGGCTGCTGAGTGGATGGGGATGGGGCGAGAGAGGGGCTAAGGCTGGGGCTGCAGAGCCCTCTGCAAGAAGGAGCTGGGCCTTGGTGCAGATGAATGAAATCCCAACCACAGTGCTGCCAAGGTGTCGTGTCCAAAATGGGTCCCAGAGGTCCAGAAGCACAAAGCTGCCAGGGTTGTAGTGTCCGTGTGTTGGCTGTGCCCGTTACAAACCCACCATGGGACAATACAGCCATCCAGAACAGAGCCTTCCAAATAGGTTTTCTTCAGAACAATTTAGAAAAAAATAAGAGAGAAGATGAAAACTTTTTGAGAAGGAAATAAAGCCAGGCAAGAAATAAAAGATAAGTGTCACTAAATGAGTAAATAAATAAATAAAAAGGGGGGCCTGTCCATGGAGCTGTGCAGCTCACCACGTTCCTGAAAACTGTGGAGAAGGGGAAGCACTGAGGTGGCAGATTTTGGAGGTGACATGAAATTAGGCAGGAAAGAGGAAAGTGGCTGCAGAGGGCCAGGGTCTGATTCCGCCTCCCAGCCGCTGGGATTCAGCAGCTGCAAATGCAGGGTGGTGCTTGTGGGGGAAACCAGCAGCACCTGTGCGTGCCCAAAGTGATTCCAGCAGTGCTCACACCTGGAGCTGGTGCAGCACGGTGGGGGATGGCAGAGAGATCAGGATGGGGGCTGTCAGAGCCTGGCTCTCTTTCCGTGTGAAGAGACACCAAGCAGTCCCAAACTCTCCACACAGATGAAGAGAAAGCTCCCGGGCCTGGGACAGGCAGGAACAATTTGGGTAACTGGGAACATACACCTTCTGCTTGCTGAGGAATAGGGGTGGCATAAATCAATCCTCAAGGAGATTACACCAGAGCAAAAGGCGCTGTGATGACACAGCCCATCAGTCAGCAGCCGCCCTCATAGCCAAAACCAAGGTGGGTTTGAGGAGCCATTGAACGTGTCTGCAGAAGAAAAACTAGGGGGAAAGTGCAGCTGGTGGGGTTGGGACCTCCCTGCAGACAGGATGCTCACCTGGCATCCCGGGGACACTGCCTGACTGCTCCGACACAGGCGAGGGGTGGGAGCTGGGAGCCAGCAGAGAGGGGCTGCAGAGCCCTTGCTGACTGGACATCAGGAAAAATTCCTTAACCACGATGGTGGTCAAACACAGCTATGGATTTCCTATAGAAATGTTTGGTGCCCCATGCCTGTCAGTGTTCAGGAGACATTTGGGCACTGCCCTCAATAACATGCTTTAATTTTGGTTAGCCCTGAAGGGGTCAGGCAGTTGGACTAGGTGATCTTTGAAGGTCTGTTACATCTGAAATTTTCTCTCTTTTCCTTTCCCTTTCCCTTCCCCTTTCCTTTTCCTTTTCCCCAGCCATCCCCAGAGGGGCACATGCTGCTTCCAGCCACCCTGTCTGCAGGAGAAGGATGTTGAGCCCCTGCCCTGACCAGTCAAGTATCAGAGCTGGGTGCCTTGGCCAGCACCTTCACTGTTCTCCTTTGCCCTTATCTTGTCATTGTTCCCACACAGCTCCATGCCCTGGTGCTGGGAGAGGAGATGGAGCATCCCGGGGCACCTTCCAGTGAGAACATCAAAGGATAGACTGGGTGGTGAGATCTGGAGCCAGTTCTGCCCCTATAAGCCCAGATGTTAAAAAGAGGTAAGAAGTCAATGCCTATCTGCAGGAGGTAAAATAGAGCACCATGCAGACACAGCACAACTTCCCCGATCCCCCAAATGCATTTGGAAACGTCTCTGATGAAGGACCAGTGCTTTGTGCTGCATAAAGTGTGGCACAGAGCTCCCAAACCAGCAGCAGCATCTCTGCAGGCGAGTGAAAGTGTCCCCAACGTGGGCATCTCCACCCATGCACAGCACCAGGGTCCCTCTGGGGACATTGGGGACCACGAGAACAGACTGGGGCAGGCAACGCTCACCCTGCAGCTCAGCTCATCCCATGTCATCTCAGACCAACCAAGTCCCTGAGGTTACAGCCCCAGAGCTGCCTGTGAAAAGAGTCTGGGGCAGTGAGCTCAGGTGTAGGCACCTCCAAGGCAGACGCCTGGGCTGGATCCCGTGCTGATGGGTCACCACATCCACCCCGCTGCTGCTGGGTGTTGCTGCCTTGCGCTGCAACAGATTGTGAAATGCAGCCTTGGTACCCAGTTCAGTTTCTACAAAATTAAAAGGGTAAGTACACAGTATGCAACAGATAATAATAGCAATAAATTGGAGCATGGCATCTTCCAGAATATTCTCTTTGTTCTCAGACTCTGACAGTTTTTTTTTTTCTTCCCTACTTGAAGCTGTATCACAAAAGATTATCTTTCTGCTCTTGCACCCTCTAAACAAATTGTTTTCCTGATTTGTCACATGCGGTGCCTGCACTGCTCTTTGGTTTATTCTATTATCAAATGATTCCCCGCAGCTCATGGGAAGGGTGTTTCCAGCTGCTAATTTCTGTCTGTTCCTCCCTAAGAAACTGGTGGCTAGCGTTTTTCTTGGTCATCTGAACAGGGGAAAGAGCTTCTGTCATCCCCAAAAGGGCCCATTCAACCTGGACCCTAGCAAACAAGAGCATTTCCAACATCAGAATATTTTTAATTGGTTCCATTTCAAAAAATAATAATAATTAAAAAAAAGGCTGCACAGCTTTTGAAAGGGTCTCAATTCTTATTAATTTTCCCAGTAGCAGACATGGCCTTCTTTTGATGTGCAAATTTTAAACTATATTTTTTCCCCGCTCGGCGTAGACAGGGATCTTTGGGAAATGCTGATTGTACCAGCGCGGGATGGGGCAGGGGGAAGGGGAGGGACGGGCTCGGTGTGAACACCAGGAGGGGCAGAAAGCAAGCAGCAGCCAGGCAGGGGATGCCTGAGGGTTATTTTAGAAGCTAAGAGAAAACAGCTGTCCCCACCGTGATCTGGGGCCTCTGCAGAGCTGCTCCCTGCGGTGCCAGGAGGTGTTGCAGCCGTCAGTGGGGTGCCTGCTGCACGCAGGGCAGGCTGCCGAGCAGTGCCCACATCGCCTGCTGTTCCCAGGGGTATGGCCAAGGTTGACCAGTGGTCACCAGGCCAGTGGGGGGGAAAAAAAAAAGAAAAAAAAAAAAAGAGGCAGATGCATCTGAAGACCTCCATCCCTCTGGTCCCACTCTTACCCTTACCACCACGCGCAGGTCCCAGCCCCAAAGCAGCCCTCGGAAATGCTGTGTCCTCAGGCAGTGCTCTCCTCACCATCGCTCAGGCAACCTGGGCTCACAACAGTCCTGGCAGCAGAACCAGCCTGCAGTGGATACAGCACCCAGGAGGGGCTGTCTGCAAAAAGAGCACCTCTCCACCAGGCCACCAGGCAGGGGGACACTCAAAAAAAAGGCTCTCCATGGGCAACTGGGCACTGGGGAGCATCCAGAAGCATCAGAGATATCAGCACCACCTAAAGCAGCCACAGCCGGGGCTCTGCCTATACTGAGCTTCACCCTTGGCATGAGCCCCCTCTTTTCTCTATGCCCTAGGCTGTGTCTGTGTGCAGGGATGTGATCAAACAAGACCTCCAGCAAAGCTGATGGGAAATTCCAATTTGGGTCACTTCTTTGGAAGAAAAAAGGTCCTCTTCTGGGAAAAAAAAGAAACTAAAGAAAACTTGTTTAGAGGTATCACCTTTCCCAAATGGTGGAGCGTGTTTAAGAAAAGGAAAGAAAGGATGAATATGTCAGAGATTTCACTATGAAGAATCTAAACCAAAAAATGGAGCAATGGAAATCTCCAGACTGATCTTCTGAACACTCAACAGCAATTCATTTCTCTTTCTTTTATTGGCTGAGTGTATTAATATGTTGTTGCCAATAAATTAAATTAGTTGTAAAACATTCTATATAAGACGATTGTTATTTTTCCCTGTGTCTTTCAGTAATTGTGTCATTACGAACCACATTGGCTCTGCAGTCACCGTGTTGCACATTCACTTGGTTCCCACCAGCACCCTCACATCCATCTCAGGTTTCTCTCACTGCAGGTACAGCCCATCACTTCGCAGGTATAAGCGGCTTTCTCTCTAGAAATATAACTTTGCGTTTAGCAATATTAATACACATGCTCACTGCAGTCCCCTTTGCCAGGTACTTCAGATCACTCTGTAAAAACTGACTTGTCCCCATGCACCAATTTCTGTCACCTGCAAAATTCATCTGGTGATTTAATGTATGCTTAGCGCTGGATCATTGACAAGGATTAAGACTGTCACAGCACCCTCCCAGGAACTCACACTAACTTTTCAGAAGCTTATGACCTTTTGGGGACATTATATCCCCAGAAAAGTATTTCTGTGAGTGGACTCAAAGTTATCGAAGGATTATATATCAAGTCAACCAGAAAAAAAAAAAAAAGCAATTTGGGAAAGGCACACCCAACTTGACTATGAAAATTTCTTCTGCCCAGAATGAGTGGTAGAGAAGCCATCTTCAGTGAAACCAGGCCCTCACAGAAATATGCGAAAAGAGTGCCAATTAACGGTCATACTGTGCAGTCAAATGATAAACCAAGAGCAAAGCAATGGAGCTAACATGGAGAATTCAGGCTTGACTGTAACATGGAATTCATGCAGAAAATAAAGGTGATGATAACAAATGTAAAATGGAAAAATTTATTTTATTTATTTATTTATTCTTTTTGGTTTAGAAATTTTGCTTTAAAACAAAACACAGATGCCCAGCATATCTCAAAGGAAACTTTACCTAATCCCACCGTGGAGTCAGTTTGCTCCAGCGCGCTGTCCACAGCGTCACGTCCGTGGCTCTGAAGGCACTTTGCAGGGAGGAGAAAGAGATCCTCTGAGCTCTGGCAGGCACCGGACACTTCCCCTTCCTTCCTCCCAAACTAGAACCTGTCCGTCAGCAGACCTGGCTGGCTGACCACTGGGCTCAAAGAGAGAGCCAACAGTTAGGCTTTAACAGCAGGTTAAAACAGGAAAAAAACAGGGACCAGGAGGGATTTGCTCTTCCCAGGCCACTAGGCAGGATTTTCCCCATCCACCTTCCTCTCTCTCTGCTCCTGGGTGCTGTTTAGACAGACACTGATCTGTGAGTACTTTCTCTTGTGGCATTTTAGGTGCTCTGCCTACAAGCCTCTAGTGGGAACCACTTCCTTGCTTTGGAGGCACTTTGCTGACATTTGACCTAACAGCCACAGAGGGAGACGAGCGTTTCCAGCACACACTTTGCTCCACTGCATCTGACAAAACAACCCCAAAAAGGACATTTCTAGCAAGCCACCCTAATAACCTGCCAATAGAATTAAGAAGGTCTGGCAGAGAAGCCAAATGCTTCCTATGACAGGCAGAGAATGATCTTCCCATCCTTGCTGGAGGGCATGACCACCATCAAGCACCTTCCCCTTCCAACCCCCAGTAGGACATCCCCTCCCTGCTGAAGGCAAAACAAGCCACCCCAAGTTGCCATCGTAGCATGAGGAAGCTCTGCATGGCTAGAGAGGCTGGAGCCACGTCCACGGTCCTCTGGATGTGCCCCCTGGGAGATGGGCCTGCAGAGTCCCCAGGCTGGAGCAGGTCTTCCTGGCCAGGCTCACACATTTTTATTCCTCCTGTTGAAGGAGGAGGAAGGGCTGTGGATCCCAAGGGCAGGCAGCAGAATTTCTTGCTGAACCTGACACTGTTTCCTTTGCCAGTGCTGATGTGGCAACATTTTCACTGGGGGGGGGCACCATGACATCTGATGGGAGGAAAACCCACCAGAGGGTCGCAGTGAGACCCTCACACCTTCCCTGCCTTCCCTTCTTGGGTGGGCCTGGAGTGGATTTTAATGTCCTGCATTTTAATGTGATAAGCCAGATTTTATGCAGTGCAAATCCCCTGCCTTTACTTGCTGTGAATGATGAAATGCAGGGGCTTTGTTTGCATTTCAGCACCTCCCAGTAGCAGATTTCCTAGGCAACTTTGATGTGTTGTGTGTGTGAGTTATTGGGGGTGGATTTCAGCGTACAGAGAGGAGGCACAGTCAGCTTTGACCAAATGTCTTTAATCAGGGTTACTGAGAAAGATAACAGAATCAGCTCAGTCTCTCCTGATAGCAACTCAACCTGGGCTGTTGCAGCACAGAAAGCGAAGGAGTGGTGAATTTATCAGAAAAGTTATACCCTAGGATGAGGTGGTGAAAACAGCAATTGTTCAGCTATTGATCTCCCACCAAAATATGTGTGCGTAGACTAAGCTCAGACCCAAACTAGCTGAAACAAACCTAGAATTACTACCAGGACGTGCAGCCAGTTTACACAAGAGTCCTGCAGACAGCATGGGTTGTGCCTGCAGGAAGATGCCACCGGTATCCACAGCAGGCATTTTCAGCCCAAAGCGGTCTCACAAAAGCCCCCCTTGCTCTCCCCAGCTGTAGGGATGCTGGTGAGGAGGACTTGATCCTAGGGTCAGGTACTCAGACCTGCCCGCCACGTGAACAAATGCTGGCCCCCCACCAGCTCATCCCCACTATGGGCACCAGATGGGGACAGGCACTGGGCTGACCACCAAGCCAGTGTCCTCTCCAGGAGGCGGAGGAGGGCTTGAACTGGCTCAGTGGAGAAAGCACAGCTCAGGCACACCAATGGGACACCATTTAGGTGTCAAAACCATGACAACTAACCATTGAAGACAGTGGGAAGAAAGGAGGGGAAGCGATCTCTGAAAATCATTTTAAACTTTCCTTGTATCTTAACTGAAGATATGAGGCTGAAAACTTTAACAGAAAAGTCCCGTTCCCGGAAGTTTAATTAGGCATTGGCATAGAGTATGTATTAAAGGTTCATATATTTCAAACAGTGCACAGAAAACTCAATAAGCTTGAAATATAACCTGCCTCTGTGAACAGTAAGTCCATGGCACATCTTCCATCAGCTCCCTGCCCCATCCCAGCACGTCACCAGAGGGAGTGACCAGGGCTGCCAGGGGAAACCAACTGGCAAGACCAAGTGTGTGGCCCAAAGGACTTGGGTGGCTGCAGGGACCTCGTGCAGCCAGAGCCTCCTGAGAAACCACCAGACAAGCACTTCAGATGGATGCTTGGACGTTTACAAAGCATCAGTGAGCATCTTTCCATAAAGCTCGAGGGCACATTCATGGAAATGCATTGATCAGCTGAAGGATGTAAATATGTATCAGGATACCCAGAAGAAATATAATTGGTGAAATCAAAAATTCTCACCTGGAAAAACATGTCCCAGCTGTGCAGTGCGTTTGACACCCGTGTCCTAGACCACAGTGAACAACTCCAGTACAGTAAGAAACTGGGAAGAACTGGCCTACAATGCACTGATGTTGTGAAATATTACCCTTGGAAGTGTGACTCACTCATGTGGATAGAAAAAGCAACCCAGTTTTTTAAAGCTAAGAGGCTAAAGGGCAGAATTACTTTCTAACCCTTGTTTTACTATTTTTCACCTGTATGTCCTAGCAGAGGGACTCTACCTAGGGGGGGTTGGTTGACTCTGTTAAATTTCATATTCCTCTGGTTTTTGGGTGGCCAAGTCAAGAGGGAACTGATTTTCAGAAAGTGCCAAACCCTTGCCCTTGAACTTTAATCCTCTTTGAGTTATTAAAGCAGCCAGAGCACCTAGCAACTTGTAACAACCTTGGCATGAGGCCACATCTAAGGGCTCAATGAATTTTTAAAAGACAAATCTTCTGGAAAAGGAGAGAGGGTGGAAAAGAAAAATGAGACATATTGCTGGAGCCAGGCCATGTTAGAAGACTTTTACAGCAAAGCCTACAACGAAAATGTGGTGGTTTTTTTTTTTTTTCCCATTTCTTTTTTTTCACCTGGAAATGTGCTTGCAGAAACTCTGTGCATAGGAAAGTATTTTTGGCGCATATTTGTGGAGCATGAATATCCCTGGAAAGATGGTGCTCAGCACACAAGGGACCCTGGAGACACCGGGTGTGCCCCTGGGTCTCAGGATGAGCTGGGGAATGGGCCCTGGTGCAGTGCATCTTGTATTTGTTAGCAAGTATTAGTTTAGAGAAGAAAACACCAAGTGAAAACAAAAACGCTGGGCTCAGAAGTGATGCCTGAGAGGATTGAAGCTCCCTTAACGTCACGAAGGAGTCTGGCACCTGCCCAGCTGATGGCAGAGCTGGGCAAACGTGGCGGTGGGGAGGGGGTGCCACAGCCCACATGCTTCACCCACCCCAGCAGCCAGGTTTCACAAAGGTACTTTTGGTAACACAGATGCAGATTCCATCTCATAAATCTCTAAAGCTTATCAAAGTTGTGTTCCCCTCCCCACCCGCCACCCCCCTTTTTCAGCCCTGTGTATTCTTAACCACCAAGATCTTCTTATGTATAATAAATACAAAAATGCTTCTCTTCCCAGCTTTGCTGCTAAAGCCAAGATGATTATAAAGCTAAATCCTCAGCATATGGCATGGGTACTGTACTTGCAAACTTTTCACTGTGTCTTGCACCAAAAGGCAGGTTAACCCTTGGTGGGGATCTCAGGGCATGGTGGAGGGACCCTCCTCCATCGAACAGGATGCGACCGCGGGGAGCTGGGCTCCTCCAAGCCCAAGTCAGGGTGCCAGGTGTTATCCCGAGGCAGTCTGAAGATGCTTTTCACTGAGGCCAGCTTCTAAAACCCGTCCCCCCACACCACGCACAGCTCAGGTGCTTCCTCCACAGACGGGGACGCAGAGCAGGAGAATCTCGGCCACCAGCTGCACCAAAAAGGGAGTGCAGAGACCCGACCAGGCTGTGTCCCAAGGGGTGACAGACCCTGCAGACACCTCGAGGGGGTCAGAAAGCTGCAAATTAGGGGTGTGTTTGCCATACGGTGCAGCTGCAGAAAGAGCCCAGATTTAGCTCACCGAGGCATCTTTCCTTCAGGTGGGATAACAGCCCCACTGTGTGGCTCGGCAAGACCCAGCGCATCTCATACACAGTGCAGGAGCACGGGCACAAAGCTGTCAGCCTTGGCAGGGAGCTAGGGACAGGTGTAGAGCATCGTTCAGGGACAGGTCTAAAGGGTGGAGGAAGGGAAGAAGGATACAGTGTAATTTGTGATTTTCTTGTGTGTGTTTGTGTCTGACTGCACCTTTTTCCTGTATCGTTTGCAGTTTTCTGCAAAGTTTTTGTATTTCTCAAATATTTTTTTCAAAGGAAGGGAAAATTGCATATTTTTTTAACATCATTCTCTCCCGCTAGTTGGACGTGAGGTGCCAGTACAAGTATTTATATCATCAGAAAGAGGCTGAACTCCACAGATCCTTCAAAAATAGATGAAGTGCCTTCCCACTCTACCTTGCAAAGACACAGAAGCAGTGCTGGTCCCTACAGGTAGCTCTGGAGAGACTGAGCTCTGCAGAGGGACAGCTCTGGCTGCCACAGAAGGGCATGGGGACACCAGTGGGCAACCCTTTGCAGCTCGGACATGCTGCTCCCCCAGGGCTTCTGGTCCGTGGGCTCCTGTCATACAAGGAAGGAGCAGGAGGGTAAGGCTGTGCTTCGGCAAGCTCAGGGGAACAGGAGAAAGTCATCACTAGAAGGGAAATGGGGAAGGTGTAGGGGGAGAATAGGGGAGGAGGGTGCCTGTGCTGATGGGCACCGCAGCAAATGGTGGGCACCGAACAAGACTGCATACGTGCACCATGAGTAACAGCGCTACCCTAACTCACCTGGTGGATGAATGGTGTTCAGCTTTGCAGTCAGTGATGAGACCAGTTGCAAAATAGAGAAAAAGTCCAGTTCAAGAAGTGCTCCAAGGTTGGGGAGAGGAGCTCTTCCACGATCTTGTAAATCTTAACTCAGGTCGCTGCTTAATGGAAAGGCGTAGGAATCCAGAGCAGGCTTCTCGATGCCCCGAGACAGAGAAGGTTTCTCTGAATACCTCCCACAAACTAACAATACTTCAAATGGTTGTGGCCAGAGGATGAGTGTGAATGTGCACCACTGCAAATGAGCCCTGGTCCAAACCCACCCCTGTGCGTGACTTTCTGAGGAGCAAAGTTACAGCACGGAGCAGTACCAGCATCAGGCAGTTTGCATGCTTCTTTTCCAAGGAGAAAAACTTCAGCCCAAAGTCACTCTTCGGGCTCCACCTATTGCAGTCATTAGTGCTGAAATGGATGACTGCACAGGTTCTAATGTGCATTTTTGATCACATCTCAAAGAAAGGGTGCATGTGGCTGGCTGAAACTCTATCTGTCAGAAGCTCACACGAGGCAACATAAATCAAGCAGTCCTGAAGGCAGCTCAGAGCCAAAGGGCTTCATTTGAAAGTATTCCTGTGTCTCACAAGGAGGAAGCTGCATACATATAGAAAATAAATAAATAAATAAATAAAAGCTTTTGCTGCTGTTCCACTGGGCTCTTTCAGTACTATGTTCACTGCGCATGATTGGTGTATACCATCAATAATCATCTAGATGAGAGCTTCAGACAGCTCTTTGAACAGTGAACACGTTTTGTGCCAGGGTTGGCTTCTTCATTTCAAATGTATTTTAAACATGGACAAGGAGCTGGATACATAGATGACTTGAAAAGTGCTCTCCCTTACTGGCACTCTTCCTTTCATAGCTCATGACACATGGCCCACTGTGGCCACATGCACCATACCAGAAAGGATGTCAGCTGTGAACAGCCCTGAGTGTGTGAGATTAACAGAATAATGACAGCCAACCTCCACAGCACACGTGCACCATGCCCACACGGCTGGACAAGGTGTACTGCCTTGTTATCAGGTACTTTGAGTATCTCAAAGAACAAGGAGTCCCGGAGAACTGCTGTCTGTGAGAAGATGGAGGAAGTGCTGAGATATCCGGAAATCAATTCTTTGACTCTGGAAGAAGCTTTCAGTAAGATCTTTTACAGGTAATTTGTCACTTGGTAAAGAACCATCCAGTTCAATGATTTAAAAGGAGCCATTAATATCTCATTGGAAAAAAAAAAAAAAGAAACGTCTTTAGGATGGAAACAGAGGTCAGTCAGGCATCCGCTTTCTAAAGAACAACAGTGTTCTGTCCAAACAGAGTTACTTTCTTGTCTCACAATAATTTGTATTAGAGCTTTACTCCTAATTGCATCACCAGCACTCCTCCTGTCAAGTCAACTGTCTGCACATACAGCCTTGCTTCTATTCAGAGCAAAGTGCTCAGCAGTAATCTCCTTTGACCTCCGGTGAGAGACCATGTCCTACTGCAAATGACCACTGAAATGTTATAAAAAGGCTGAGCTAACCCATTAGACACCAAATAAAGCAGCTCAACCTACAGCATCACTGTGTCCAAAGAAAGATGACCTGAGTCAGAACACAACTTGTGGGCATCAGCCTTTTCTACTGCAACTAACTCTGTGATTTAGTACTTCATGGTCACTCTTTAAAACTGGAAAACATTAGTAACGAAATCAGCTTGCTGCCTAAACAGGAGCAAAACAACACAGTGGATAATCCTGCAAATTGGTTTTGGAAGGGGGATGTGAGCCCAAATGCTTTGAAATTATGAGGCAAGGAGAGGAAGATAGCACATAGCTCTTTGGATGTCAGGGAGGAACAGCAGGGTGAGACCTGCAAATCACAGGGATGCGATCACCAAGCAGGTCCAGGAGACAAGAATGTTAGTGAGTCATTTGACAAGAGGACTCCAAAACTAACCGAAGGTGGAGGAAGGCCATTTGTAAGAAATCATCTAAAAATGTCAAATGGGTCATCTATGTTGGTAACACATTATCTGTGGCCTCGTTGAAAAGCTCATAGAAAATGGTAAATTATCTGATCAAGAGAAAATGTAGTTTCACCACTGTATAAATCCTTGGCTCACTCACACTTTAGCTTCTGCATAGGGTTTTGATCCCCTCAGCTCAGACACATTCTTGAGCTGGGAAAGCATCAGAGGAGGTAAGAGGGTGATCAAAGGTCTGGAATGGCTTTCGTATGAGAAAAACAGGAGAACAGGACCCTTCAGCACAGAAAAGAGATTGCCTGAGTGGACGTATGAAAGAAGTCAACAAACTCATGAGAATCCTAAGAGGATGTGTAGGGCTCAACTTTTCCTTTCTCTTCCTACGGAAGGACGAGGGGCATCAAGTTAAACAAGTGGCAATCAAGCTTAATCAAAGCAAACCAAAAAGAACTTATTCTTATGCATGAGCTAAGAGACTTGTTGACCTTCTTGCCATAGAACACTGCAGGTGCTAGAAAGCTTGCACTGGCTTAAGGGAAACAATCTGGGAAATTCACCAGGGACTGCCAAACACCTCAGCAGGCTTCACAAATCTGCAAGAAGACACTGAAGCAAGAAAATGGTCCCCAACAAAGGTTTGGAAAGCATCTAAGATGCCATATGAGAAAGTCCTCGCAGATAAATGTCTGTATAAAAGCAAGGAAGCAAAGGACTGGGTTAAGTGCTCAGTTTCCAGAGTGCAAGGAGGTAGCTTTTTGAAGGGATTTATGCTTAACACAGTGCACTTACACATGATCTACAAAAGAAATTAATGGAAGCATAACACAATTTGCTGAACTGAGTTACCGAAGGTAGTAAAGGCAAGGGCTGACTGCAGAGAGTTTCAGGAGGAACTCGTAATATTGAGAGAGTGGATGACAAAATGGCAGATGAAATTCAATACAGATAAATGTAAAGTGATGCACATGGGAAAAACAAATCCTAACTTCAGATATACTGTAATGGGCTCTGAAAAATTACCGCTTGGGTGTAAGATCTGGAGTTATAATGTACATTATAATGTTCTGTGAAAATGTCAGTTCAGCTCTCTGCTAAGGTCAAAAACCAAGAAAACTGAATGTTGGGAATGAACAGAGAACAAAACAGAAACCATCCTTGTAAAACACCCAGGTTCACCTGCAAGCAGAAAATCATGGTCTTCCCTGCCCCCGTTCCAGCTTCAAAAGACACATGGAAAGGTCAGAGAATTTACTGAGAAGAGCAATAGGGAAAACCAGACATTATTTAATGAAGAGCTATTAAAGAGAGGCCAAAGGAAGTCCCTGAGGCACAGGCTGCTGGAGCTGGGGAATTCTCATCTCCCCATGCTGGTGCTGCTCTCAGGGCTGTCCCTTGGCACGGAGCACTGCATTAGTGCCTCTTGACTGTTGTTTGAGGGTGCCCCAGCTGTATTTTTCACAGCTGTTTCAATGGCCTGCACTGGCTAAGAAGTGCAGGTCTCTGTTTTCATCTTTGTTCACGTTTCAGTTGTGGGCCCAACTTGGAACCTGAGTTCTCAGACATTAGCAGAATTAAGCCTTGTGGAGCTCTCCACCATGAAGGCTGATCTGTATCTGCTTCCCTTTGTTTCCTAGCCTTTTACCAGGCACACACCAGACAGATGGGAGGACGTTCCTTCTCTTCCCAGCTTTGAGGTCCAGTAAGATTTCTTTAAGATCCTTTGATTAAAGAACTTGTTGAAACTCTTCAGGAAACTCCAGCAGACTATGTCAATGGGACCTCTGAGCATTGTGGTGTCTGATCCCCTGGCTGAATCTTCAGATACTCCCAGGAGTTTGTAAGGTAGGAATTCTATTCTCAAAAGCTGTGTTGGCTTCTCCCATAAATCATGTCTCACTCACATGCTCCCTAATTCCCTTCCATACTACAGTTTTATCTCATTTGGGGATCAGTATTAATCTGCAGTTCCTGGATCTGCTCAGAAACACTTTGTAAAATCAAGGTCTCACTGCTTTCTTGCCCTCTGATAGTGAGAAAATTTTAAGTGAGAGGTTTCACAGTAGACTTAATACAGTTAATAGTTTAGCTATTTCATCCTTGAATTCCTTTAGAGCTCTTGACTGAATACCATCCGGTGCTGCTGAACTGTTACCGTTTATTTTGTCAAGTTGCTTTATAACTTCATCTACTGAAACATCACTTTGAGACACATTTTCTGACTCGTCCCCCGTAAAGAAAGGTTCCGGGCTGGGGACTCCTGTAAGCTCCTCCGCATGGACATAAAACATTTGCTTTGCTTCCCTGCTACGCTTGTATCCTCTTCACTAGGTGCTTTTGCATCTAGATTATTAGCTGGCCCTAGAGCTGTTCTCACAGGCTTCTGCTCAGATGTGTTTGAGAAAGAAAATACCATCAGCATGCAATGCCTGAGCTAGCAGTGGGCACTGGGGAAAGGAGTGGCCCTATGGGCAGCGTGGGCGATGTTTTGGAAAGCTGTTTGTCACCCCAGAGACAGCAAAACTCATATTTTCAAGGACAAAAGTAGGCATGTGTGTGGCTGGTGGTGGCTGTACATCCAGCTCATGCATGCTGATGTTGTGGTGCCAGGGGACCAGTGGTGAGGCAAATATCAGAAAAGTCTTGGGGGGGGGCAGGCATGAGGCAGCAGGTATATGGTGGGCACGCAACAGCTTTGGATACCTCAGGCAGGCCCTGCAGAACCAGGGGGGAGCAAAGCTGTGTGGCCCCTGTGTGGCTGCAATGTGTGTGCTTGGCACAAGGACCTCCTGTCTCCTTGCACCAGAGAGGGATCAATCACAGATACCTTCCTTGGACAGGAGCCTTCCTCTTCCTCCTCGCCTTTTCAGGTAACTTGTCCCAGTTACCAAAAATGCGATGTCCCTGACGCCATCCATAATAAACTGCCTTGGGCCAAGAGGCTGAACTTAGAAGGACTTCAGTAAACACCAAGGCATCAAGCAACCTCCAAACCAGCTGTGCTACAGGTTTTTCCTTACCCCGTGGCCGAACCACTCCACTGGTGTCACAGGACAGGTGCATAGGGCTAAAAGTCCTCTTTGGGACTGTCAGCTCCCACCTTGTCACCCTCAGAGACTGGATGCATCTCCTCCTCTGGCGCTGGGCTGGAGGTCGCTGCTGCCTGTTGTGCCCCCATTTGGTCCCACTGACATTGCTGTCCGTTGTTGGGCCATGCCAACATCGCATTCTCCTGCCTTCAGCCATGTCTGGTCCTACAGCAGCACACCTCCTTGCTCTCTGCCAGGCAGCTCTGTGTTCTCCCACCATCTCCTCCTCCTGCAAGAGCCTCAGCTGTGCTCCCCAAATCTCCGTCCACCTGGGCCCAGTCTGCACCTCCCTCCCCAGCCCCTCGCAGCTCCGAGATGCAGCCTTTCCCCATCAGCACTAATTCAATTACAACCTCTTCAAATATTTCTGTTAGGGTTTGAACTGTTCAGTGAAATCTGTTTCCAGCAAAAACTGGGTTTTGCTTCTCCATTACAGGCGCTTCCTATGTATGAGAAGGAGCTCCCGCTGCATTAGCATTCTGCTCACCCTGTCGCCGCACACAAAAGGTGCCTCTGCCTTTTCGGTGCTTCCCTCCGCCTGCTCCTGAGGACAAAGTAGCCTGCGGTTTCTCCTTGGGGTTGCTCCATGCAGAGCATGAAAAAGCAGCCTCACAAGCAGTCCATGAGTGTCAGTGATGATTATGATTCATAACCGGAGTGCTTAATGCATGATTTTTCCATCCTCTTTTTTTTTTTTTTTTTTTTTTTCCGTTGGACACTGCAGTCCAGGTGCTGCTGAAAGGGGTTGGTCCTGACACAGAGGAGCATTTTCCATCTGCTTTACAAATGAGGACTATAAAGAGTTTCACACACCAACTCCCTCTCCCAGCTTCTTGCTTTGACTCTGCGAATATGGTAGAGTCAGGTAACACCAGCTCCCGTACAGACAGGAGTGGTCCAAGAGGGCAAGGGTAGCTGTGTCTTATCCTGTCTTTGTGGGGCTAACATATAAGCCCAAGCTTAAAGCTAAGGGTTTGGTTTTTGGGTGCCAGACCCAAGGTTTGGATCCTGTAGATGTCACATGAGAAATGTCCTGTGGGATTTGAACCCTGGCTATTGCTATTTCTCCATGCCAGGTCTTCATGCTTTTGCAGAGGTCCATGTGTCCACCACCATTGGGCAGTAATAAACAAATAAAAATATAAATAAGGTAATGCTTTGCAAAAAATAGTGTTCTAGGGGAAAGAAAGGCTGCCACACTCGGGATACACTCAGCCATGTTTTCGTATGAGCTGAGCAGTCAGCTGTCCCAGAAGGGAGCTGCGCGTCCCTCCCTGCAGCCTGATGTCCCTCTGAAGCAAAGCCCAGCTGCTCCTGCATTTGCCACTTTGGCTTATAGGCTTGACGCTGCTCTATATCCTGTTGTTTTTTGCAGCAGAAAAATCCTTTAAGTCTCTAAGTAAATAGGACCTGCTGCCTTTTTTTCTGATGCCTTTGCAGTTTTCCAAGAGCTGTGTGAAGGAGCAGAGCCGAGCACGGCGTTGCGCGGAGCAAACTTGCCACCTAGCGGGGACAGCCCCTCTGCGGCTCGGGTTTGTCTGCCTGCAACAGCCACCAGAGAGTGGGATTTGTCTCCCGTGGGGATCATCTAAACGGGAGAGCTTCCGAATAAGCTAGTTTTGGGGGGGGGGGGGGGGGGAGGGGGTAAGAAGAGGACCTGCCTGCAACGACCAGTGCAACCGGTCTATACCCGTTAACTGCAGTAAGTTAGGTCTATACCCGTTAATGCCCAGATTTGATTCCTACCTGGCTTTTAACCCACCAGTGTTAAGCTAGATGGATGCTGTGTGCATGGTCACGGGCAGCCAAGGCCACAGGATGCTGTCCTGAGGACTTTCCTTCTGTCTGTGTCTTCCTCTGGGCTCTGTCTGCAACCAGAGCTCCAAGACAAGGCTCAGTGACAGCGGAGATTTCCTTACTGCTTGCCCGATTACTGTATTTCTTATAGTTCTAATTAAAGCAAGGACTTTGCATAGTTCCAACAAACATTATACGCATCTTCTGCAGGTAATTAGATAAAAAAAAAAAAATCACACAACTACAAAAACCGCAATAGCAATTGTAATTTCTTCTAGGAGTTCCTATGAATTAACAGAGCGCAAAGTGGGTTTCCCTGCAGCGTTACAGTGGGTGCCCTCCATTAAGCACCCATGAATGTGCTTGGACTGTAACACCACAGAGTGATGGCCCTTTCACAGCCGTATCGTGTGTTGGTTATCCCTGGTTTTGAGAGGATTTGGTGGAAGATGTGATTTACTGTCCTTTGCAAAAGCAAGCATCCAAGTTCCAGGAAGAGCAAAGCAAACCCAGACCAGCAGTGGTGGCCGGAGTACCCTCACCCATCCTCTCCCTGCTCCTCTGGAACCACCAGGACCCATCAGGGTTGCAGAAGTGCCAGGAGGGGCATCAGCAAGAGCAGGCTTTTACTACACAAGATTTCCTTAGCAGTGACTTGCATAAATCAGGAGCTACTGGGCTGAGAGAGGCTCTCATCTGCAAATCAGGGGCTCTTTGCACTCCATAAAATGTGAAGGAGAGTATGAAGTGCCATGCTGAGCAGGGTAAAGGAAGTCCTTCTTGCACGGCAAGCATGAAATATGTCAGGTGTCAGGTTATTGCTGGCTGTCGCCTATCATAAAAACAACTCTTGAAAATCATTTCAACATTTTCATTAAAGTTGCTGAAAGAATTGGGAAAAAAAAAAGTGAATGCATTGGAATATTAAGCGATAAGGCTTTTCGTTTGATGGCAACAATTATTCTCATTCCCTCGAGCCCTAAGGAGCTTTTATGGCCAGGAACCTTCTGTTTGACAGTGAAACCATTAAATGGGAACAGGTTCCCAGTGGGGTTAAGAGCACGCAGAGAAGCAGCAGGGCAAATAGCTGAGCGCTGGAAGGTGCTTGTCCTCCTCAGGCGTGAGGACGAGGGCAAGAGGTCCCAGGGACTTTGCCGTCCTAAACCAGTGCCCAGTGTGACTTTTTGCATGAATTGGTGAGGCTCCATCCGCCCCCATACACACACCCCGGTAGGATTCGGGGCTGTTCTGGGGTGCTGGGAGCACCACATGTGCCTCAGTTTCCCTATGCCAAGCCCTCGAGCTGGTTTGCACAGGGGCATGTTCACACACGGGGCTGGTCCCACATTCAAGGGAAATTGGATCATTTTTACTCAAGGGGTGAGTCTTTTCTTATTTGTTTCTTCTTTTTATTTTTTTTAATTATTCTGGATATTTTTTTTCCCCCAAGGACTGAAGAGTCATTAATCTCCTTTGATTTTTCCTCATTTTGTTGTACTTTTGTTGGTCTCACAAGGAGAAGGGGAGACGTGCAGCTTTCATTAGCTCACCCACTGGTGGGGAAGACAGGGTTCTCATCTGCATTTTCCCAGTTCTCCTTTCTCCCCGGGAAGGCCAAGTAACACCTCCTTCTTTCTTGCTCTTTTTCTTCTCCATTTACTGACAGTTCCCTGTTTTCATCAAAGGGGTTTAATATGTGTTTCTATTCATGACCTTTTCCTTTGGATTCTCTTGATATTTTTCATACCTAATGAAAAAAAAAAAATCTTATTTTTTCCAGTACTTTTTTCCAGCTTCATGTTTTCACCAAAGAAAAGCTTCCATTAAATATATTTTTTTTCACTTCCATAGCACTTCTAATTGTTTTTCTCTCGCCTTATTCATACTTTCTCTTTTATTCAGTGAATCATGGTGGACTTTCCTTTTTTTTTTTTCCCCACTCCCCGCAGAATTTCTCTTATTTTGCTTCACTTTTTCTCTGGGGCAAAGTGAAAGGGTTTTTCCCCATTTTATCCCAGAAAACAGGTTTTTTCCCTGCACTGCTGCTCCTCATGTGTCATCTTCCTTAAGAGCAGCAAAGCAGCACCAGCCTTTATCTCATTTCTTATCATTTTTTCCCTGCTGGATAAAATAGTGACAAATATTGTTTCTCATTTTTCTCATTTCTTTACCATCATATTTCATCTTTTTTTCACGCGATCCCTCTGGTGGAACAACATGGCAGTGGCTTTCTTTCATTTTTCTTTTCCTCTGTTCTTCAATTTTCTGTCCAGTTTCTCATGTCACACAAGCAGCAACATCTTTCCTTTGTTCCCCTTGGGTGGTTTGAGATTTCTTTTCTGTTTGATTGTTGTTTTTTTTTTCCTCCTCTATTCTCTTTTCCCAGTGGATGAATCAACAGCATTTCTGATGTAGGAGGGCAGCCACAACCAGCCCTGCACCCAGCACCCAAGTCCATGGCAGGAAATGGGCACGGGGTGGGGGGCCCTTCTCCATGAGGTTCATTTCTAAACCCACGCTTGCTGAAGGCCATCAGTACATGCAAGAACATGCTCCAAGTTGGCATGCAGAAGAGCTTTGAGCATTTTGGATCGTGTCTGGGTGGGACACCTCTTTATGGGGTTGGACAGTCACCAGTTGAATGGGGAAAGATGGTCACCCAATGCTATCGAACACACAGTGTGTTCCAGAAATACAGGAAAGCAATTTGTAGAAAAAATATCCAGCTCTCAACATCCAACATTTTCCAAGGGGAAAATGGAACCAGCTGCACGGGGCTCCATCAGGGGAACATCTCCAGCTCCTCAGATTCTTCCAGTGATGTGGCAACTGCTGATAGCAGCACAGAAATATCTCACTGTCACCTACAGGTCCGTGAGGACAAAGTATTCTGGTTGTCCAGGCTGGAGAAGTGGAGGCCCAGAGATGGCCTCACTGCTCCCTGCAGCTCCCTTGGGAGGGGAAGCACAGAGCGAGGCGACGGCCTCTGCTCCCTGGGGACCGAAGGCAGGGCACACGGGGAGGGCACAGAGCTGCGCCAGGGGAGGATCAGCCTGGACATTGGGAAAATGTCCTTACCGTGAGGGTGGTCAGACACTGGGACAGGTTGCTGGTGAGGTGGGTGGTGCCCCCGTGCCTGTCAGTGTTCAAGAGGCATTTGGACAATGCCCTCATTAATCTGATTTGGCTTTTGGATAGCCCTGAAGGGGTCAGGCAGTTGGACTGGGTGATCTTTGTAGGGCCTAGCCTAGCCTAGCCTACCCTACCCTATCCTAATCTTGCAAGAACTAGGGTAGAAAAACAACACGAGCAGCAAAGCTCTTGTTGCCTGGTGTTCTCCAACACTGTTGGGATTTAATCAGCATAAATCAAACGTCTTCAGTTAACCACCATGACTGGCACCTCCTCAGGGATGGTGGGCACTGTTAGGAAAACAACTCTGATGAATCCACATTATCTAGGACCAACGGGAAATCCTAGCTAAAACCCAACCATGTCTCTGCTCAGCCATCATTACTCATGATGTGCTAGGCCAGGAAAAAAATGTCCTCACAGAATTCATCAGAAAGGTGAGAAATTGCCACTGGAAGGTAAGCGTGGCTCATCGTCGCTCTCCTTGCTCAGAATTGCCAGGAATAAGCAGAGTGCCTTACCCAGAATGAAAGCAGACATCCCAGCCCCTTGTAGAGGTGATGGTATTTATTTGCACCGCACGCAGCCGCCTTGGCCCCATTCAGCCTGGCCGGTCCAAAGCACTGCCTGCATCCGAATGCTGCTGGTTGGCACATTAAGAACATTGTCAGGAATTCCTCGGGATGCTGGGGGCTGATCAGCCAACAACAGCTCTGCTCCTGCCCGCTGGAAGGGGGGGCATAGAGTGGTCCCAGTGAGCAGCTGCCTGCAGCAGAGAGCAGTGCCCCCAGCCAGCACAGCAATGTCCTGCACAGCAATGGGAATTGTTCTGCGTAAGCGCGAAACGCGCCTAATAAATCCAATTACCCAGAAATTTAGAGAATTAATCAGCATAAGACAAGCCTAGCCCTGCTTAACAGCCGTATCCCCCATTTCATGCCAATGATTGAATTACGCATTATAAACAGAATTTGTACCTGGTTAATGTCAAGGAGGGTGGGAGCTGATGGGTATGTGGAGGAATGGGAGGAAAGAGGAGCAGAAAGCCCGCTGTCCCCCGGGGGATCCTTGGGGCCGGTGGGGGCTCTGCCATTAGAGGAGCAGGTCTCCCACCCACCCAGACCTGAGTCCCCCTCCAAGAGGAGCTGTCCTCCGAGAGCAAAATGCTCTTTGCTGCTTGCTGGTTGAGGAGGGGTTAGTAACTGAATGAGTTAAAGAGGAAAAGATGAGCAGCTGCAGCTCACCCTGATCATCCCAGATGCCCTAGAAATGGAGGGAGACAGTATCGGCAAAAATGCTTCTGATTTAGTGACATCCTCCAGAAATTATTGGAATTAGATGGTGGGCAGCAAATATGCTGTTAGTTAAGCACTACTGCACACTGCATTATTGTATGACACTAATTACCTACCAGGAGAAAAATGTCTCTTACGGGCTGATATCGTCTCAGAATCATAGAAATTAATCAGCAAATGTTAAATGTACTTGCCTAAAATCACCATGCTCCACACTCCCTATTGATTGGCTGGATTTAGTCGCGCTAATCACAGAAATACATCTGATTAACCAGTATTGCCCTGGAATAGTGGGAATTAGTTAATTTACATAAGGCAAGTGCTGCTCCATGCAGTCAACACTGACTAGGAGCTGTGAGTATTTCTCATCATAAGCAGAAATTGTCTGCTTACCTGGCACTTCCCAGGAAACCGCTGCCATCAGATGGGACTAAAATTAACTGCCACTCCCAAAAACCAGCATGAGCACCAGCTTGTGTCAGCACGAAGCAAACATACCTTCAATTAGCCCTTGCCTGTAATTCATACTAGTGACGGGAGGCTTTACCACGGCCCCAAATGTCTCTGCCTAACCAGCACAGCTTAAGAAGTAGGGAAGTCTAATGAGCACAGGGGGAAATGTATGTAATACATAGACCCAAGCACCTCTATCCCATTCCCTGGCAGTGATGAGCACTCCGCTGGTGCCCTTTTTCTCAGCTGAGGTGCCCCGGGGGCAGCTGCAGACCAGCGGAGCCCCGTCCTCCCAGCCCCATGGCAGGGATGCTCGGGCCCTGCAGGACCAGGGCTCCTGCTGCAGGACGCTGGCCGAGCCCCAGTGGCGTTAATGCTGGTCCACGCGCACCCACTGTGCACGGCAGCAGCTTTTCCCCTTGTAAGTCCCTGTCTGGAGCCAGAATCACTGCCCCAGCCACCCCAGGCGTGGCAAAGAAGGATGTCAGCCCTTTCCTGCCTGGGTCACTCTACTTGTAGCTGCAACCCCTACCCTTCAGCAGCCTCTGGCTTTGTAGCACAGACAGCAGCTATTAGGCACTGGGAGAAGCTCTGCTAACAGCGCGCGGGAGATGCAGGCACTCACTGAACAGCTCCCCACATGTCTGTGCAATAATTCTAGCTAATTACCCTCACCAGCAGCTCTGGCAGAAGAGTGGGAACGACATCTCCCTGGTGACAAATGCCACTGATTACCCAGACGTCTCCAGCCTCACTGGGACATCGTTAGCCTGACACAACTGCTCCTCACTTCCCTGCCTGCATCGGGAAGGACTTGTTCACGTGAGGTGGGGACGCCACTGATTACCCGGCCTTCCTCAGAGGGAGAACTTAATCAGTGCAAAGAAAATATATCAGCCAGGAACTACAAGTATCTGCAATCCCCAGGCATTAGGAGATGCTCTCCGTAAGTAAATATCTCTAATGGGTGAGCACTCTCCATAAAAACACACAAAATCACTCAAGCGGAAGGCAAGTAATCTTCCAGCTAAGCAGCACTGCTGTGGGTAGGCATCTCCGCTGATAGTAGAAAAACATCACATTTTCGAGTAGCAGTCTGGCCTCGATTCATTTCCCGCACGCGTGAGCCTCAGCTGCACCGCTCGGAGGCTCGTGGCCTCCACCGAGGGCAGGGCTGGGGAGATCTCAGCAAAGGTGTGGTCTGTTCTGTTCTGTTCTGTTCTGTTCTATTCTATTCTATTCTATTCTATTCTATTCTATTCTATTCTATTCTATTCTATTCTATTCTGTCCTGTTCTGTTCTGTCCTGTCCCGTCCTGTCCTGTCCTACTCTAACCATTTCATTCTATTCCATTCCATTCTATTAATATTCTAATTCTAATAATACTGGATGGAGATAACCATTTCTGTGCTTCAGGCCTTTCCTTAGCATAAGAGTCTCCCAAAAGCACCCTTGGTCCTTTATTACTACCAATTCCACATCCATACTAATTCAGCATCTCCAGCTGCTATTTTTATATAACTTTTAAAAATAGTATTCAGCTATAACCCAGCATTTTCTTCCATATCGCACAGTGTGCATCACCGTTTCCAGGATTTGGGGAGTTTTCAGCACTCAGTGTCTCCGTCACATAGACACTAATCTTTGGGGAACACATCTTTACGTGGGATAACCCTGCCTGCTGAGGAAGACAGAATTCAGCACAGACGCCACAAAACATCAAAATTAAAATAAATAAATAAGGAAATCATTTAACTCCATCACTCCCGTGCACGCAGTTTTCTAGCTGTTGGGTAACACACCAGCTACTTATAAAAGCTTGCAAAGCAGTGGTGGCACTTAACAGTCTTAACACTTAACACTGTACTTAACAGTCTTTAAATGTAAAAGAGAGGAACTTTTCTTCTCTGCTGCCTCTGCAAAGGCTCCGTCATTACAGAAGATTTTAAAATAGCCAGGCATATTATCAGCACAAATGGGCTATATTATTGGAGTCCTCTGTAACCCCTGTAAATTGCTTTTTCCGACCATTTCTGCAGGTGTAAAGGAGGTAGGGGCATGCTGCTACCTGTTGGAGGGCTGCGGCAGCACAAGCCGCCCTGCTCCAGGCAGGGTTTTAAACACAGAGAAGCCAAAAAGATGAAGGGTTTAAGAGCTCATCACATCTCTACAAGGCTTTGTTACCCCGCGCAGACAGGGAAGGCTTTTCTTTTTCCACTTCCCGATTTCAAAAGCAAGCGACGCCCAAAGAAGCATGCCCAAAACCTGGCTGCGATCAGCGCTGGAGCTGGGGTCCCGTGAGACTCCGTTTAGCTCAGGTTTTCCCTGCCACCAAGCGGCCTGGAAGCTCAGTGGCTTTTTAATCAGGGAAATGTTGACTCCTGCATGAAGAGCGGTCCCAGGCATTCCCACGCGTGCCCTGCGCCTCTCCAGCTTTATTCCTGGAGCCAACATCGTTCCCGACACACGCGGGGAAGTCGGCTCCTTCTGCCAAGCTTCTTCTCCCTGCCGTCCTCTGGATGGCTCCAACGCGAAGCAAAGCGGCCAGATCCAGCGCAGGAGGCAGCAGAGGCAATGCCAACAGCATCAGCCCCGAGCAGGGCAGGAGTTGGTGCCGAGCAGGTCCCTGCCAGCACCCGAGCATTAAAAAATGGTCAAAACTAGGAAAAAAAAAAAAAAGTATTTAAATATTTCAAAACAGAAAAGCACTACGGTCTTACTCTATCCACTGCCTCTCATTGTTCATTAAAGGCTTCTACCAGGCACGCATTAAATCAGCCCCCAGGAGCCCGGCCCTGCCGCAGGACCACGAGCTCTGCATCTCCACGCAGATCTGCACCGTGGGAGTGCTCAGGTCCCATTTGAAAGGGTGCATCGCACTGCAGCATCAGATCAGATAAAGAGACCTCATTTAGCTTCATGTAGCTCCCGACTATTTTTTTCCCCGCAAATAATTGTGAGTTATCGCTGCCTCAGACCAAATCAAAACGTTGCGGCAGGAGTCGCAGACCTGGCAGCTCGAGGTGAGGGTAGGTCGGGCTGAGCTGCCGATACCTCTGCATTAAGGCTGGGTTCGTGCATTTGCACTTGGCGGCAGCTGGGGAGGCCTGCCTGGCTCTGCATGGAGGTGGTGAGCTCAGCACAGAGGGGGGCAGCCCTGCGGGCTCCTCCCCAGGGATCACCACCAGGTCACAACCCATCTATCCCCTCCGGCAGGGCCATTCTGCCCCCAGGTCCCTGATATCTCTGCAGGACCTGGCGCATACCACAGCCATTCCCACTGCCCTTGTCCCCATGAGTCCTCCTCGTGCCCACCCCATGGCTCTCAGCCCCCCCAGCATAATCCCGCCAGTGTTCACCTGCCCCTGCAGAGCCCAAAATCCCAAAGGAGGAGGTTTGTCAGTGCCTGCGAACCCACACAGACAGGGATGTCGCAGTGGTGCTCGCTTGTGGAGGGCAGATGATGACCAAGGAGGAGGGGCAGGAGAGCACAGGGTGGTGACCACCTCGTCCTCAGCCTGAGCTCAGGACCCACGGCCACCTCCAGTGCCACAGAGGGGAAGGAAGCCCCTCCACGGGGCAATTCGTAGAGACACAGCCAGGAAAACTGCATTTAAATTTCCCCCATGTTACACACACCCAGCAATGAGAAGAGCCCCTGCCATACCACAGCCCACACGAGTTTTCAGGATTAACCCTGAAAACTGTGATCCATCCGGCAGGTAGAGACAAAAAAACATCACATACCTGGTGCTGTCACCGTACGCTGTACTGCCACCAGATCCTTCCCTTACTGATAACCACGAGATGCTCCTCTCTGGAGAACATGCTCTCCTTTGCACCCTCAGAAGCACGGGTTTGCCTGGAGCTGCAGGTGGCACGCAGCAAGCAAAGCCTTTGGAACACGGGGATGTTTTTGGGGAGATTTTCCTGCAGACCCTGGTCCCCTGCACCAGACCCTGTGAAAGCAGAGCTCCAGGCTTTGTCCCAAGCCACAAAACACCAAGGAAAACAAGCAAAGACAAACAGAGGCTTCAGCCGGTGCCAAGCAGCAGAGAATAAAAATAAGGTGGTTGGAGGGGGGAGGCACAGTCCAGGCAGGCAGCACCACTGCCGTGGGCTGCCCTTGGGACCAAAGCTCCTGTGATGATGGAGGACACTGCAGGTCACCTCACCTGGAGAACCATTTCGCAATGCACAGCAGGCAAGGGGCAGCACTTCTGTATTTTTTTCTCATTCGGTGCAGATTCGCATCACTTTCTGAGCAGTTCCAATGTGCTGAGCAAACGTTTTCACCAGTCTATAAATAAATCCTTAAAAAAAAAAGGGGTTCAAAGAGTTTGTTTCTAGACCAGAGCTGTTCCTTACACCAACGGGTCCTCCAAGGAGAGGACCAGAAGAATATCCAAGGTCCTACTCTCCCCTGAACACCCAGCAATTTCACGCCCTTTCTTCCACACAAGCCAGCATTTTTCACCATGCAAGCTGCAAGCCTCCTGGTGATCCTTCAGCCTTTCCATCCATCAACCCCACCTCCTCGCAGCCCTCCCTGGAGAAGCAGAAGGTGACAAACCGGCCCCGTTTGTGTGCCCCGACAGCCACATGCGTTGGAGGACTCAAGCCTGAGAAGTCAATGAAGGTCCCCCCGAGGTCAAAACCTCCATGCATGTAACAGAGAGTGACAGCGATGGAAATGCTGCTGTGACAACCCAAGGAGCTGGGAGCCAGCCCTGCACCAGCCTCCTGCTAAGGGGTAGGTGATGGATCTGTGCTTTGACCAGGAAGCTCAGGCTGCTGCTTGCAAAGGCATCCATGGGGCCTTGCAAGCCTTTGGGTTTTAATTAAAAGCTATTCAGGAAAAAAACAGAAAAAAAAGAAAAAAAAAAAAAAAAGGTAACTTTCACCACTGTTCTCTTTGTGAAAATTAAAGAAAAAAAATGTAATAACTTCGCAAGGGCTGGGCATCATAGGTAATTTCAGAAACCTCCCCAGTCCAACATTCCAGAAAAATATAATGAAAAACTTTTATTTTAATTGGAAAGAAAGCATACAAATATTGCTCTTCTCATTCCCTCTCTTCCCCTGGCAGGAGGCGCAGCATAATCGAGTGCTGCAAGAAATTCTCATTTCCCCCCTTGCAAGGGGAAGAGCTCTCCTTGGACATTCTCCTGCAAATTAAGAACAGTATTTTCTCCAATGTGATGTG
Source organism: Anser brachyrhynchus (assembly GCF_964034855.1). NCBI lineage: Eukaryota > Metazoa > Chordata > Aves > Anseriformes > Anatidae > Anser > Anser brachyrhynchus. The sequence continues at coordinate 14,676,245 of NC_137710.1, read as the reverse complement.
CAAAGACTGAGAAAAAGGTTTCTCCTCTTTCAAATGGAATGAAAGCTTTTAAACAGAAAAATTTTCAATTTTCCTTTTTTTTTTTTTTTTCCATTAAGTGTTCCTTCCTGCAACCATCCCGGGGCTGGTGTGGTGCCCCCGGCTTGGCTGTGTGGCCGTGTCCTGCTTGCCTGGGAACACCTGGAGCTCCAGGAGCAGGGGCCGAGCTGCCTGGGGCAGCTGGAGGGAGCCGGAGCCAGATTTCTCCTCTCTCACACCCAGGACCAGGCTCTGCAGGAAGCTCAGTCCCATGGAGGCACCAAACCAGCCCAGCCCAGGGACCTGCTGCCAGACCCTTGAGCTCCCCTGGGGCACCCAGTGCATGAGACACCTCCTGAGCCCCCTTCCTCCTGCCTGCCAGCCCTGCCTCCTGCCAGCCAGGCACTTGCCAGCTGAAGACTTTTTTTTCCACCTGAAATGCTTTGGCTTCTGGGTGCAGGATTCACCAACTCGGAGCCCACATCCTGCTTGCAAAGTGTGCGTGGCCTCAGCCTCCACCTTGCGCTGGAAAGGCACAAGCCTTCTTCCAGCCCTTGCACCCTCTTTTCCTTCCCCACATCTCTTCCCAACCCCAGAGCATCCTCCCCAGCCCCACTCCACCGCCACCCCTGTGGTAGGGACGTCACCACCCCAAGTTCCTTAGGGAATGCAAAGAAAGTAAAGATGCTGGTAGGGCTCCAATGTTGGCCTGGCTGGACCTGGGCAATGGCCTGGTGGAGACCCAGACCCGTTCCGATCGCACCCAAGACAAATGTCCCTCAGCCACCAGCTCTGGAAAGGAGCACAACCAGGAGGACCCGAAGGGAAGTTTCCATTTGGAAAGGTCTGTGGGAAACGTCCTGCAAAGGGAGGGTCCAGCAGCTTTATGGCTGGTTCTTCTGGGCACGTACAGGGAGATGGAGCAGCCAGGGATGTCTCAGCACCTCTGTGCCCCAGTCCAAGTCCCTGTCACAGCAGACGACTCCTCCTGCAGTCGTGTTTCCTCCTGCTGCTCCTGCTGGGGCGTGAGGTGTCTGGTACCAGGAACCTCTGCTGCAAGGGGGGAAGAGCCAGAACTGATGAGCGTGGTGGCACAGAAAGGGAAATGCCACTGCCAGCCTGCCTGAGCTGTGTCCCATGGCCACATCCCAGGGTAGGAGATTGGAGGCTGAGGAGAGCAGAGGAGAAGCTGGGGAGTTGGAAGAGGTGTGTAGGGACCCCAGGCCTGGTCCAAGCAAACCCAGAGGAGGACTTCCCTAGGACCTCCGTGGCTCTATCACCAGCAGGTGTCCCCCCGCCAGCAGGTCCCTTAGCCATCCTCAGATGACCCCAGCATCCCTTAACCCCACATGAGGGTGATGGGATCTGCCCAAAGTCCCTAGGTTACAAACAACCCCCCTTGGAGTGCTTGGCAGTGGAGCTCTGCACCTCTTGTTTGGGTGAGGCTGCGGTGGAGGGCGAGTCCCCTGTCCCAGGCTGTCCCCATTCCTCCTCGCTTGCTGCGGCGCCCAGCTCTCTTCCCAGGACTTTGGGGTTCTCCAGGTTGCCTGTGCGGTGTGTCTTATCCACCTGCAGCTCCTGCAGGCAGCGCTGGACATGGTGCAGGAGACCCAGGGACCCAGGGCCGTGCTGCTGGAGGCCGGGCGCGGTGCTTGGGGACTGGGACGCGGCGGAGCGGAGGCGCAGACGTTGGCTCCATCTCTGCACACAGGCGGCGTCTTCAGTCCCGGTTCGGACAGGACAGGGAGGACAAAAAGGGGGGGGTCCCACCCCGCACATCCCTGCCTCCTGCAGGGCACTCACTTGGGCCAGCGGCTCCTCCAGGCCTCCCACCGCTGCCGCCTTCTCCCGGTGAAGATGCTCCCGCTTCTGCCGCCGGGCCCGCTGCTGCCTCCAGTCCCGCTCCTGCACGTGGACAGTTGCACAAATGGCCCCACTCGTCTGCAGCCCACAGACGGGGTAAGAGGGTGGTGGAAAGGAGCCGCTCCGCTCTGCGGCAGACATCCCCACTGCCAAGCTGTGGGCACCAGGGACGGGGAACCAAGATTTCCCCAAGGGCTGATGCCTGCCATGGATCCCAACTACTTCACTGCTGAGCAGAGAAGGAGCGCCCACCCATCTCCATCACTGGGGCTGATGGAGGAGCAACTGTGGCTGCTCTCTAGTTATTTTTGTCCAAAGCCCACCCTCCCTGTGGCACTGCCAGGGAGCAGATCCTGCCCCAGAGCTACCAGCTCCCATGGGGACGTGTCCCTGTCCCCACCTGGGGCACACAGGAGGTGACACAATCACTGGGCACTGCCACCACCCCTCTCCATTCCCTGACCTTCTCCATAGCCTCCTGGAGCTGCCGAGGCGCGGCCGCCTTCTCCTCCCGCAGCAGCACACGGAGCCGCTCCAGGGTCTCCAGCCGCTGCCGCAGGAGGGAGCGGGTTCGATGCTGCAGCTCGCGGAGCCTCTGCACGAAGAGATGGGTCCCCACCCCGTGGGGCCACCCCAACACGTCACCCAGGCCCAGCAAGGCACTTCCCATGTGCAGTCCCCCCAACGCTGGCTCAGGCTGGGTGGGAAGCGTGGGCACGGCGGCAACCAGCATCGTGCCAACACTGCAGGAGCTGCAAGCCTTGCCTGTGCCACAAGGGACCTCTCAGGCTGCAGCCCAACCAGCCAGGCCCGGGCACAGCCACAGGGCTGCTTTTCCCCACGGATCCTCTCTCTTTAAACTGTTTTAGGAACTTGGCCATACCCCAACAGGGGACACGCAGGTGGCTGGATGAGGGGCTTGGCCTTGACAAGGGACCCGCTCCCTCCCTCCCCGGGTCTGTCCCACGCAGCCCCAGACCCACAGCACGCACCGACCTCCTGCAGCTCCAGTTTCTCGTCTCGCAGAGCCAACGTTGCCCTTCGTGCCTGCCCCGTGCCCCCATCACAGCCTCTCTGAGAGCCCCTGCTGAGACAGGACCCCCCCTCTTCTCCACTTCCCACCTCCTCCACACAGAAGCAGCTCCGCGCTTTCCTCCCCGTGTAGCCGCAGCCCTGGCCAGCCCAGCCCCTCACCCTGCTGTCCCCCAGCTCACCCAGAGCCCCCCCAGCCCCCACCCTGCTTTACCCAACTTGGGGTGCCCACCACATTCTCCAGGTCCAGCTGGTCCTGTGTCCATGCCAGCGGCGCCCAGCCAGCCCTGCTGCAGGGACGGCATCACCCATGTTCCCACCGGGACACCCCGGAGCCCACCCATGGGACCCTTTGGCGTTTCAGCCCCATCCTCAGGGCTGTGGCTCCAGCCTCAGAGCAGGATGAATCCCTGAGGGCTGCAGCACACCTGCCTCTCTCCCTTTCTCTCCAGGTCCCCTGAGCACCAGCTCCCAGCTCTTGCGTCCTCTCCTGGCTCCTCCGCAGGGCCCCGCGCAGCGACACCAGCTGGAGGGATGGAGATGGACATGGATGAGTGACACCGACCCACAAACCCTTGGGAAGTGCTGCCGCATGCAGCCAGCACTTATACAGCTAATTAACTTGATAAAGGTAACGACTTTCACAATGATGAACTGTTCTTGAGTACTGGAAGGTTTTCCTTCGGTCTTCATTTGCAATTATTCATTTCTTTGATAAATGTCCGCATGCTGAGCCTTCCTATGGCCACCGGCAAGGTCCTGCGTGGGACTCGGGGACGAGGACATCCCAGCCGTGTCCCCTCCGCATGGCAGCAGCCACCCCGCCCGTCCTGCTGTGCCCATGGGTACCTTGTGGGACAGGACAGCTGCCAGCCTCCCGCGCTGCCACTGGGGCTGGGTCACTCCGCCTGGGCAGGACACGAAGCTCAGCACCCTGGAGTGGGGGCTGCATCTGCCGGAGGGTCCCGCTGCTGCCTCAGTACCTGCAGGACCACACGGCGTTTTGGGGGTACACCACAAACCCCATGAGCAAGTGAGGGCTGGCTCCTGCCATCGCATCTCCTGTGTGGGCCCTCCAGGACATCCCAGCCCCAGCCCCTGCCACGCTTCCCTTGTGCCCTGCTTGGCCCTGGTCCCCCCGTCCTCTTCCAGCCCCTGTACCCCGGGGCCAGCCCCGACTCACGGTGAGACGAGCAGCGAGCTCCCCTCTGCCTGCTGCCACCTCCTTCCTTCTCCACTGTGAGGGCGGCGTCTCCTCCTTGCCACCCCCGGACAGCTGCTGGCTGCTGATGTCTGGTCTCCGTGGGCTTGGTCCTGGGGTGTCCCCCGGTCCCGGCCCCGCTCCTGCTGGCCGAGCTGCCTGGGGGTCTCCAGGGATGCCCCGTGTCCCCCTCGGAGGGGGCAGGGCAGGGACCCCCTCGGGCTGTCCCAGCACTGATCTGGCTCAGCCTGGAAATCCTCACTCCCAGGGACTCCAGGCTCTCCCTCCTCGTCAGCCATGGGGATGTGTCCCGCCAGGGACAGCCTGGTCCCAGGGAGAGGGACGCATCCTGCCCATCGCCATCGTCCTCGGTAGGGAAAGAGAGGGCCTCGTCCTCCTCCCCCTCGGAGAACACTGCGGGCTCCACCATGCCCTCCCAAAATGCGGCAGCCAAGTCCTCGGTGCAGACAGAGCTGGAGCTGCTCCCGTCGCCCCGACGCTGCCTCCAGGAGCCACGTCCCGCCGGCTCTGCACCATGGGAGAGCGGAGCGCCCTGAGCCTCCCCAACCAGAGCCCGACCCTGAGCTGCTTCCAAAAGAGGGACAAAGAAAACGCTGTTACATGGCTTTTTCTTGGGGGGGGGGCGGGGGGAGGGGGGGGGGCAGGCTAATTTTTCAGGCACCACAAGGCAGCACAGCTCAGCACAGGACGCACAGGCAGGATGCTGCAAGCTCCACCGCTGCGACAAGGAAGCGACCACTGGATGTGAGGTTCCCGGTCCCAACGTGCCCTTTGCACCAGCGAAGCCCCAGCACTCACCCTTCCAGCAACGTTTGTGTGTCAGCTGCGGGATCCCAGGGTGCCCTTTTGCTCTCTAGCGTTTGCTATTTTGGGCTCTGTGCTGCGCTGTTGTTTTATTTAAATGGTAACAGCTGCATAATGCCCTGCGCATCGTCCTTGCCAGCGGCTGCAAGGATCCCTGTCCCCACTCACCAGCCATCCTGGAGATGTCAAAGGCATCGGGAGAGGTGTCGCAGGCTCTGCCGTGTGCCCCAGTGCCCTGGCGCTGCGGGTGGGTGAGGGCCGGAGCACCCCGCTGTTGGTGCTTCATCGCCCCCTCCGGCCCCCCACACCTCAGCTCCACGCTGCGCGGCGTCTGCCCTCGAAGGCTCAGCGTGCTCATTAGGCTTCAGAGTGAACGTGCCAAGAACGAGGCAGCCAGGCTCACCCACCTGCCGGAGCTGAGGGCCAGGCCACCGGGGTGTTTGGGCCCTGCTGGCCCCTCGCCCCGCTGCCTGCACCCAGAGCGGGCAGGGGGCTCCTCCCGGCACGGCACGGCACCGGCAGGGCTGCGCGCTGTTGTCTGTCACCTGGCAACGTCGCGGTGGCCCGGCCAAGTCTCGGCCTGCCCTGGGCTTCCCCCTCCCAGCTCCCGGGGCCTCCTCCACCTCTGCTGGGCCTCCTCCCTGGGAGCCATCCCCTGGGACTCCTCTCCCGTCCCTCCCAGCCTGGTCCTCCTCCCCTGCACAACCTCTGCTGGGCCATCTCCCCACCTCCCCCGGCCTTTCTGCCTCCCTGGGCAACCCCTACCCTGCTCCTCTTCCTCCTCTGGGCCACCATCCCTGGAGAATGTCTTCCCCTGGGCCACCTCTCCTGTCCCTGCTTACCCAGGCCACCTTCCCTTGGCCATCTCCTCCTTTGGACCACCTCCGCTGGGCCACCTCCTCCCCTGGCCCCGCTTCCTGCCCCCCGGACCATCTCCTCCCCAGGGCAGCCTCGCCCCTGATCCTCCTTCTTCCATGGACAACCCTTCCCTGGGCCTCCTTGTCTCTGGGCCTCCACCCCATGTCCCCCTCCCACAGTTCTCCTCCCCTTGGACAACCTTCTTCTCCGGGCCACCTCCGGTGGTCCCTTCCCCGGACCCCTCGCCCACCACGTGCCCACCTCGGGGCTCCCCCAGGACCTCCGCATGCAGATTTGGGGGGGCGAGCGATAACCTCAGCACTGCGCCTTTTAAAACTCCCGAATCCAAGTTTTATTACCGTGTAGGAGAAGAGGGATCACTCACAACATATTGTTCAAAAAGAAATACATTCAACAGCATTTACAGTAGAATGACATTAAATTTTTTTTTTTTGGGGGGGGGAGGGGGGGGGAGGCGGGTAGAAAGACCAGGAGATGGTGCTCAGATTAAGGGTTGCCACTAAACGATCTCTGGAAGATACTGCAGTTTTTAAAATTAGCCTAAAAAATGAGGGATTGCTGTTTCTGGGGTTGCTCCTCACACTCCCCAGGCTCTGCTACGCTGTGTAGTGTCCGTGATGGTGATTTTTGGAGAGACATCGGGGGGAACACCGCAGAGGAGCTCCCAGTGTCCCAGAGCCCAGCAGGACACTCGGTGCCAGCACTCCCTGAGCAACGTCACCTCTGCCACGGGGACGCTCGGGTCCAGGTCCTGGGACAGCCCGGAGCTCCTCGCCCTTCCCAGCCCTGGCGTAACACTCGCATTGACAACACAAGGAAAATAAGGCATTTGGAAGTGCTCAATCTCTAGTCCTTTTTACAAAACCCATCCAGTGGAGCAACCCACCCCGTGCCACTTCTGCTGCTGTCCTGAGCGCAGCGGGACAGCTGGGCACGGAGCCTCCTCCCGGCCCCAGGACGGGACATGGCGCAGCTTGTGCCAGCCGTGGCCAACCTCACGCGGCACTTTGGGTCAATGAAGAGCTTTGGAGCAAAATGTTGCTTCTCTGCTTCGGGAACAAATCACCATCACCCGTACACCCTACCTCGGGACAAGCCTAGGGAAATGGCCGTACTCGTACTACAAAAACTCAGACAGACGCTTCTGTCTTCATCATTTTTTATCTATTGTATACCATAGAAATTTAAGCAAAATATTTTTTTTATGTATTTATATATATATATATAAATTAGAAGCAAATAAATAAGATTGAGGGGTACATTGAGATCAGCGGGTGTTGCCACTCCAATAGCCACTCACTACTGTTACGCCATACGGGGTCTATATATACTGTACACATGGGTTTGCTGTAAATAACAGGTATGGAGGTGCTGGAGAAGCTGACCAGGAGGAGACTGATGGTAAGAGGAACCTGATTGCATAAGTGTTCCGTGTGCAGCCTGGCGTTTCCAGTTCCCATTGCCTCAAAGTTTATTATTGCTAATTATCTTCCGATGTGGATGTGACAGTCCGGCTACAGGTGGCCTCTGACCCGCAGGAGGGAGCAGTCAGTGTGATACGATGAACACCCAAAGAAGAAGACACCAAAAATGAAATCTAAGGAGGCAAAGGCAGGTGTGCAGGTACCTCCAATTCCCTCTGTCCCGGCAGGATCCACTGGATCTGTCCGTCATCTCCTGGGTCCTTGCTCTGCACCAGGGGACCAGGCATGCCCAGTGCCCAAGCATCGCTCACTGCTGGTCCTCACCCATCACCTGCAGGGCTTGCTCAGCTCTTCCAGGAGAAGAGCTGCAGGAATCCTGCTGTTTTCATCCAGCAGCACGAGGGGTGTTCTAGCCATGACCTGAAACCTGCAAACTGGAGAAGACACAGGGAGGGGAAAGCAGGACAAACGCTGCTTCCCGGGAGCCTCTCTGACAGCAGAGCTCCTGCCACTCGTCAGTCCTGCTGAGACTCGGAGCTGAGAGCTGGTCTGCAAGCCCCAAAGCTTCGCTGGGCGACAAATTTCTTCACTCTGTGCTCAGGCACCTCCTCACACCTCACCAGCAGCTCGCTGTCTCAGCCCCCTTCGGATGCAGGTACGGGAAAACCAAACCAAACCTCACTCCAATCACAAAGCATCACGTTAGAGACAGTCCCAAACCTTGACTAAACACAGCAGACCATGGGGAATCTGCTCAAAGGCTTCTTTAAAGTGAAAACAAAAAGGAAAAATGGTCACCAGCTGAAATGTCCTGATTGGTATTACTGGGATGACCGGGCACTGCGGGAACCACCAGCAGCCTCCAGGAACAAGCGCCTCGGCCACAGCCCCCAGTGTTTTCTGAGCAGATTTGGAGTTGTTTGTGTTTGACTTTGAAGGAACCTGAACCAGAAGCAGATTTTTTTTTTTTAAATCTCCTTAAAGTCCACGCACAAATGAGGAAAAAAAAAAAAGTCAAAGAAAGAGCTCACACAAATGCACGGCATCCCCACGACGCGAGCATCTTTGGAAGTTGACGTCTCAGCCAATACAGCTGAGGCATTGAAAGATAGAGGCAGCAACTCCTGATAGCAATAAATATACTAGGCTAAAAACAAACCAGATTTTCGTGTCCATATTCCTAATCAGTAGCTGAAAAAGCCACCATTAAAAAAAAAAGGATGCTATTTTTATTAGTGCATAAAAAAATAGGTTTGGAATCCCTGTTTAGATTTTCTTTTTCAGATTTCTGCATGAGTGTGTGTCTGTGTGTGTGTGTTTATTTGCACTGTCACCTGCCGGCAGGATGCTGCCAGCATGTCCTCGCTGTCCCTCTGTCTGTCCTGCTGCAGAGGCGCCCAGGGCCGGCCAGGCCGGAGCAGGCAGAGCAGTTCAGAAGATATCGGGGCACACGCTCCAGTCTTGCTTGTCCTTGGCCTCCCAGTAGCCGCCTTTGTACACGCAGATCAGCTCCCCCGTCACCGGATCCACCTTCCGCTCAAACCACAGCGGGATGTAGCCTTCGTAGTCCTTCCCTGCGCGGGGACGGAGATGATGAGGGTTCGGTCCTTCCTCCCCAAACCCAGCAGGGTTTCCCCGCGGCACCCCCTCCTCCCTGTCCCGCATCCATCCCGTCGCATCCCACCTTCCTCCAGGGCTTCCACGGCCTCGGCCTCCCTCCTGCGGCGCACGGCCCGCTGCTTCTCCTCCAGCCGCTGCTTCTCCACGTTGGCCTCGTCCCAGCGGCCGCTCTCCATCAGCCGCTGGTCGGGGCGCAGCCGGCTGTCCGTGGGGGCCACCCGCTCCTCAGGCTCGTTCAGGGTGAGGGCCAGGTCGGAGAAGAAGTACATGTTCTCGGCGTTCTCCCTGCAGCCGGAGAGCTGCGGTCAGGACCGCGGAGGTGGTGCCTGCCTCGAGCAGAGCTCCCATCCCTTCAGGTGCTGGTGTCTCACCCCAGCCCACCAAAGCTGCTGTGTCTATTATTCTGACCCCCAAAACGCTTTGTGTGGAGCACGCTTAAGGGGAGCCCTGCATCCCACCCCCTAAGTGAAGATGTCAGGGATGCCTCTCGGGGAGCTCAGGGGGGAGCACAGACCCCTCCTCTATTGCTTTGGTGTGGGGGAGCTAAAAACAAAGCCTACGAGCTCCGGTATCACACAGCCGAAACACGAAACAACCCAACCCAAGAACTGCCAGACCAGAGCCTGCAGAAGGGGACAGCTCAGCATCAAGGGCCATGCACTTTCCACTGGGGACCACCCCAGCACCAGGTCTCCCAGCTGCTCGTGCTGCTGGACACTGGTTCGGTGTCCAACAGCAGGGCTGGTCCCCGGAGAGCTGAAGTCACCCATGGGACAGGGACTCGCTGGCGAGGCAGAGCAGCCAGCACCTCGCCCTGCCACAGCCAGCAGTCAGGAGAACCAAACCTCAGCCCAAACCAGCACCTGGCTGCCCAAAACCTCGCTGCCCAGCACGCCACGCCGCAGGATGGGACTCACGGGAGGGGGTACTTCTTCCACAGGACCTTTGGAGACAGCGTTTGGTAGACGGTTTTCTGTTTGCCCTCTGAGCTGGTGCTGCCGTGGCTGCTGTGCACTATCTTGGAGCACTCCATCTTCTCGTCCCACGTGCCAGACATGACGTAGTGGGCTTTACCATCAGCGTCGCTCACCACCCCCGTCACCTGGCAGAAGGAGAGACAAAAGTGCAGGAGGTGGCTCTGGCGGCTTCTGAAAGTGCCCAGGGGACAAAGAGGTGTGCAGAGAGAAAGAACAGCCTCCGGGAACGAAATAGCTGGACCTGGCAACTCAAGCGGTGCTGTGTGGCCTCAGACATGAGGACAGCATCCAGCTGCACCCAGCGGGCAGGCCCCATCCCGACCCAGCCCCTGCAGCTGGTCCTCCAGCCCATCCAGTCCTGCCCAGCTCCCAGACACAGACTTCAGTGCTGCCCTCCCAGCCCTCCCCGCTGAGCTGCACTACATGAAGGTGCCAGTGCAGATCCTCGCCCCGTGCTGGGATCCCTCCCGCCCTCGGGCCAGGACCCTGCGAGCCCCAGCCGAGCTCAGAGGGAAGAGCCAGGCCACCAGAAGGAGCAGGGAGATTTCTGGCTACGTACCTTTCGGGGGACGTCTCTGGAGAAGTAGCTGTAGGGGGTAAATTTCAGCTGGCATTTATCTTTTGACTTATGGTTAACAATCTCTATTTCACCAGACTAGATAAAAGACAGAACCACAGCAAGTGAGAGACTTCGCAAGGAGACAAATGAGCCGTTAGTCACCGCTTGTGCAGCTGCACATCAGCCTCAGCTGCAGCACCACTTCTGCTCCCCGCGGCAGCCCCACGGCCGAACCCATCCCAGCCCCAGCCCCGCGAGGCCAGCACACCGCCCCGCTCTTCCGAGGCCGGCCTGAGCACCCACCTGGTCAATCCAGAGCTTGCCCACGATGATGTTGTGAACGGTGGAGGTGACCTTCCTCCAGACGTAGTGGTTCCCGCTGGAGTGGAACTCGAGGTGGATGGCGCCTGTGGGAGTGCAGAGCCCCGGGCTCAGGGCGGGGACAGGAAGGGAGGCCCGAGCACCGCGCCTGTGCCCACCCGTCAGCCCCAAACCAGCACGGGGTCTGCGCCCATCCCTCCCCGTGGTTGGCTGTGCTGAAGCAGCTGTGGTACCTGCCAGGTCCCGTGCCCTCTTTCTGATCCCAAAAGCTCTTATTTTAGAAGCTGTTCGGGAACGTGCCATGAGACCACGCAGAGGGGACCAGCCCCAGGTGTGCTGCCCAGCCCTGGGATGTGGAGAAGGCAAACACAACACTGCAGGGAGGCAGCTTCTTGCCTCTGGCTGCTGGGGAGAGGGCTGAAACAGGCAGCAAGTTGATCTTTAAACAGCATTTAAGGAGAAAGCAATTTATGGGCAAGCAGGAGTACAAAATTGGCTGTCTGCTGGCCACCGCCACCTCCCACTGGCCAGTCTGGGTGCCACCTTGGCACGAGTTAAGCCAGGATATTTCCTGAGCACCTCATCAGCAAGCAAAGCGCTCTCCCTTTGCAGCTGGCATAGTTTCCACCTCCAGGGTTATGGTTGGTGTTTCAGGACTGTCCGTGACCAGGAGCACAAACCCGTACTCCTACAATGCTCAGGGTGGGGTTCATCGAGCCCTACAGGAGCCCACGGGACTGGCATGCTGCTTTGACCTCTTGGGAGCTCTTCAGAGCCAGCCCCGATCCCCTGAGCATGAGTCACCTACCCAGAGGCATGATGGAGAGGTATTTGCCCCTGAACTTGCTGGCGATCGTGATTTCCTGCCATAACGTCCACCCTCGCTTGGAGAAGACATGGTGGGCAGCCGCGGGCGGGTGGTGGCTCACCTGGAAGAGAGAAGAAAAAGCCCGTGAGGTGCCAGCCACCCTTTCTGTCTGACCCTGGGGCTGACGTGCACGCCCCTGCATTCAGAGACTACACGCACCGGTGTCATCACAGCCTGAGTGCCCTGAGCAGCTGGATTACAACCGTGAGCAGAGCCAAAACTTCTCCATTAAACCCCACGGTCACCGGCGGGAGAAAATCCTACTTGGATAACTGGATTTCAGGCACAGGATTATCAACGCTTTGCTCAGCAGGTCGGCGGGCCGAGCAGCACCCACTGCTCCCAAGGGAATGGAAGCAGTCAGAGCAGTGCAATCAGCGTCCGTCCGTCTGTCCGCCCCACGCTGCCAGCACATCCCGTTAAGCAGGTTATTTATTTGGGAGATGAGGACGGAGAAAGGGACAAAGAAGCGTGGTGAGAAGGAGGGTGAAGAAACAGGAAAAGGGATGACAAGCATGGGAGTGATGTCGGGGCTCTCCGGCGGTACCTGACAGGCAGCACTAGGCTTCATCATCACAGCCCAAATTGGGGTAATAAACCAAACTTGCTAAACTGACTGTACAGAACGTGATGATGAGATGTGCCTGTGGCTAACAGGTGGATCGAGTATCCTGGTACCACCGTGTTGGCACCCACCTGCTTCCTACCACGAGGGTGAGCAGGGCTGTTGTGGCATAAGGGGGAACAGAGACCCCCGTTTTTCTCAGCTGTGCATAAAGCCAGTTTGGGAATTGGGCTGCGAGGCAGGAGGGGTGAATTAATGCTGGGAGTGGCACCAGACAGAGCACGACGGGGACGCACCCTTGTAGCTGCAGCTCCTTACACTCAGGTCAGCAGTGTCCGGGCTCGCTGCAGCCCTGGGCACGAGCTCCCACAACTGGGACAGGCTGTATGGGTGTCACTGGTCACTGGGGACAAGCACAGCTGCCCAGTGCTGGGCAGATGGCATGAAGGGACAGCAGAGGCGTCAGTTCCAGAGGTCACCTGCTGAAGCATCTTTACTTTTGTCCCTGCAAGGGGCGACATCTCCAGGAGACCCCGCGCAGCCAGCTCACCATCACCGCCCAGACCAGCGCAGCTGAGAGAGCTCGCAGTGGCACAGAGGGACACGGAGGGACACAGAGGGACACGATGTGACAAGAGGTGCCATTCTGCCTGGGGCTGGAGTTTTGCATGAGCAAGGCACTGAGCAACGAGCAGCCATTACCATGGAGTGGTTTTGCTTGCACCTACGTGTCCTGGTAGGAGCTGACCGGAGACCCTAGTGTCTCCTCCTGCTGCTGCTCCATGTCCAGATGAGCAGCAAGGCTCTTTCCTTATACTATGCCCCTCTCAGGAGCTCTCTGAATGGCCTTGCCCAGACCAAAAATGCTCCTGCCCCAGTATGAACAAAGTGCAGCATCTCCAAAGCCCTGCCAAAGGGGACTGAGCACCTGGAAGACATGGCTTGCAAGCACAGCCCCACAAAACGACTGACCCACAGCCCTCAGTCGGCACGGTCTGCTCAATGGTGCTGCAGGTCTTGGACCTACATAGGCCTCTGCAGAGTGATGGAGGTTTGTGGGTTTGTTTGATGCTTCTGAGAGCTGAAAGATGTGATGGTTGCTCTGCTCCCGATACAGCACAGCCACCTCCTGGAGCCCCCACCAATATGATGTCCTGCCTGCAATGGTGATAAACGGCCCTGCCCATCCCCAGGAGGATGGGACGCACCAGCCAAGCATGCTACATAATTAAGGAGTCAATTTTCTACACAGTTCTCAACCCATTAAACACTCCAGGTTTTTAATTAAGACCTGCTGTTTGACTGCTATGTGTCAGATGCACTCTGTGGTTAGCACACAAGGATGTTAGAGGCTCTCAGGTTGCCCCCAAGCTTTGAAACTAAAACTTTTCAGCATAACAAGAAAGAAACAAGATCCTGAGGCTTTTTCCAGCCATTAGATGCACGGAAATGGGGAGGAACTGTGCCAGAGCTTGCAGGCTTCACTGATGTGTCTTCTCCCTGTCTGCTCAAGTGTTGAGATGCTACATAGACCCCAGACCCAAGCAAGGTGCCATGAAACCTGCCATGGTGACAGATGCTCTTCTCCTTCCCTTTTTTTTCCCCCCATCTCCTGCTCTGCAATGCTGGGACGGCCACACAATGCTCCTGCAGATAGCTCAGGTTGTGTTTGCTGCTGCTTCTGCCAGGGCCAGGAGCACCGCGTTGGCTGTCTCGGCCAGGAGGAAGGCTCAGCACAAGGAGATGCTGGGTCTCCTTTGGGGAAGGGGCTACTTTGGCTGGACATGAGCAGCGGCACAGCGCTGCTGCCTGGTGGGCACGCAGCCCATGCCTCACCTGCTCGCACAGGGAACGGAAGCCAAACTCCTCTAGCCGGTCAAGCTCGTAGGTTTCCCCCAGCAGCGGGTTGAATGGCTTTGCTGTGCGGTGGACCGTCGTCGAGTAGGAAGACACCGAAAACGCAGCCACGAAACACATCTGCTCCGTGGAGCTCTCGCACTTGACAGCTTTGTCCAGCAGCTCGTGGTACTCCAGGTCCTCCGTCAGCCGCTGCAGCATGGAGAGCGGCTCGTTGAAGTTTACCTGCAGGGAGAGAGGAGGGAGGTCAGCAAAGCAGGACAGGGGCCAAGCTGGGCACTTCACCACCCGCCTTTCACCCCAGCACCGTGTCCTGCTCCCCAACAGCATCCCACGCCGTCGGCTGTCCCAGCGCGGGGCTCACGGCACGGGACTGGATGTGCCAGGGTGCCCTGCACACACGCTGCCTCTGCAGTGCCACATAATTGTGAAATAAAGCAAGAGACTCGTGCTATAACGTGCTCCCTGAACCATGCCACGAGAGCCTGAAGGCTTTGAAGTACCCAGCTGGGCTGAGCTGGGAACAGCCCATCAGGGAGCTGGCAGCCCCGCAGGCTAACCAGACACCGTCCCAGCTCACGCATGCTCCAAATCAGGCACCTATGTCTCCCAAAATGAGCCTCGGCGGTGCCCAGCTCCCTCCTGGCCAGCATATATCAGGCCAGGAGCAAGAGGCGGCACAGGGGTAGAGGTGAGCATCCCTGGGCATCCTTCAGCCACCTCCATCGCCTCTGGGATGCAGCCCAGTGACTGGGAGAGCCTCAAAAACCTGATTTAGGGGCATCCCTGCTCCTGGGACTGCAGCCCCATAGCAGCACCCACACCGCGTTTGTGAGCTGCAGGCAGCGACAGCAGCGATGCACCGCAGGGCAAAAGGCAGAGGGGCAGCTCTGTCCCGGGAGAGCCCCCCGTGCATTTATTTCCAACCCCAAATCATCGCTTTGTCAACTGGAGAAGTTTGCGGTATGTTGCCAGGTTGGGCAGGATTCTCACTGCAAATGTCTTTGGGGAAAAAAAGAGAAAAAAAAAAAGCAGTTGGTTTTAGCAATCTATTTGTTCTGAAAAGAATTAGAATCATGACAAAAAAAAAAAAAAAAGAACAGAAAGATATTTTCTGTTGCATGAGTGGAAAGTGTTCTGCCTCAAAACCATCCAAAATTCACTTTTCCCTTTCATTTCAGATCAAAAAATGTATTTTAGAACGAGCAGATGGTTGAAGGATGGGAGAACCACTTCTATAAGCCCAGTTACACGCTTTATGTTAAAGAAAACAAACCTCAGATCATTCCACTCAGGGATTTAGCCTGTAAACAAGAGGGATCTTAGAGCATCCAAGAAAGACAGAGTCACCCAGAAAGGGCAGCAGCGCATCCGCAGAGAAGCAAATCGCTGCCAGCTCGGGGTAACTCCGGAGAGCCGCCACTGGAGCAGGCAGCTCGAGAACAAAAGCCGGCAGCTGCGGCCTCCCATCGGCACCGCTCAGGAAGCCACGAAGCAAAACCTTCTGATGGAGGAATGAAGCTTAGCCCCCTCAAAATGCAAAATCCCTACAGCTGCTTTGTTCCGTTTCACTGCTGCGGATTTGTTCATTCGCAGGAAAAATGAAGGAATGAACGCGGAGTTTGCAGGGGGAGATTTTCCAATCCGTCGCGTCCCCAGGGAGGGAGAGGGGGGTCTCAGAAATGCTCCCAAAAGGCCAAGAATTGGTTGAAGTACACGGACGGAGAAGCTCCTGCTGCAGCCACCCCACACCACGGAGCACAGCACAGTGGGCTCACCAGTGGTTTGTACTGGTTTGCACTGGAACTGACCGGCTTTCCAAAGAGCCTTTCCCCAGCTGGCTGCTCTGCTCCCTTCTCGTCTTCCCTCGCTCTGTCAGCCTGCGAGCCCTCGTTAGACGGCTGCGCTTCACTTCACCGAGCTGCGACCTCCCCTGCTCCCAGGCACAAACATACGGAGAGCGAATGTAAACGGCCGCTGAAGGCAGATGTAATGGCCCCTCGGTGCCTTACCGCAAGCTTCTTGCTCTCGGGGCAAATCTCCCAGAGAAACGCCGCGTGCGGGCTGCGACGCCTCTCTCTGCCCTCCGGCTGCAGCTGGGACGAAAACCCCCTCCTGCCTCTGCTTCCCCACAGCACAGGGCAGGGATCCAGAGAGAGGGGCTAACAGCGAGCTGACGCCAGGGTGAGCCATTTCCTTACCCCTCGTGGCTCTGTTGAACGCTTGCCGGGAAACCCATCCGCCTGCCCCAGAGAGGGCTGGAGGAACTGCAGCCCTGAGGGGTACCGGGGCTGCTGCGCGAGGCACAACGCGTCGCTGCCAGGCTTTGGCTCTGCCCAGCAGCTCCCAGAAGGGTTCGATTGGTAGGGGAGGTAGGTATTTCCCCTCTGTTGGCGCCGCAGCTGCTGGTATTCCATGTCCTGAACTTATTTCTGTGCCCATCACGCCTGTATCTGATATTGACGTTTTTGCAGAAATGCTAACGGACAGCACTGGGCTGCAGATCTCAGCTGGAAATGGCCCAAGGAAGAGACAAACCCGTCTTTTTCTCCAAGTGTGTCAGGTACTGCTCTAAGAAATAAGGTATATTCTCTCAAGCTTGCCAGGATTTCACGGGGTTTGGGGAAGCAGATTACTTGCAGTGGCACCCACGCCGCTTACTGGGCTGGCCAAGACCTGCTAGCAAAGCAGCAGCCCATATAGGGCTGTTTTGTTCTGAAAAACTCTTTCTGCTACAGCCTTGGAGGAGCTTTGGTGTGGGCAGCATTGCGTCTGGGTCGGTACCAGCTAGCACAACCCACCCCAGGTGCAAACCAGCCATGGGATGCCCCTGCCCCTACGCAGAGGAAGGTACGTATCTCCAGACCAGACCAGTGACAGCAGGGATTTCTCCTCCTCTTTTCGAAACGGAGGAGGAAAAAGGCCTCATACACGTAAGTAAATGAGGCACATTTACCTGCAAGAATTAAATGCACTCCCCACTTACCCTCTGCAGCAGCCCATGTAAGAGGGGTTTCTCCAGACAGACCCCTGCCAGCAAACCCTCTCCTCTGAGCACCTGCAGGAAGCCTTCACCCTAAGGAGTGAGCCCAGCAGCACGCAGAGGTAGAAGGGCTGTCTGTAAATTGACCCCAGGCACCTCTTTCACTGCAAGGGCGCTCTTTGCAAGGAAAGTAAAGGTACTTTGAGTCCCTGGATGAAACACGCTGCTGGTACAGAACAGAGAAGGGTACGTGGGGCTGCTCACCCAGCATCATGTCCCCAGACTCACACGGGGGAAAGTGTGATCAGCAGCAAGGTCTCTCCTTCTGGCCCCTGGGTGAAATCCTTGAACACAAAGGGATTCAAGATGCCCCGGTTCTCTCCTTGCCTCTGCAGTGGTTGGATTTGCAGGGGACATTCGGGCAATGTCTCTCTGCTCCAGCTTGCCCTGGGCACCACATGGGCACTCCAGGGCTCTCCACAGCCAGTACAGGAGAAGGAATCAGTCCCAAAGAGCCAACCAGATTCAAACAGACCCTAATGCAACAGCCATGACATCGGAGCTATTTACCACAAAGCAATTAGCAGCACAGCTCCATGCTGCTGAGGACAGACTCCTCCTGCCTGGCTGCTTGTGCTTTCTGGCTGTGCTGGCTCCTCATAGCAGTGGACAATTTCAAGAGCAAACAAATTGCAGCCAGGACGGGTGTGACAGTTGGTGACATGCTCTCCAGCCTGCGCAGAGGCTGCTGTGCTGCCACAACACCTGCAGGACCACCTGGAGCAATAATTCAAATTCTTTGCAGCAAACCAAACCTTCAGCTTGGCACCTGCGTCACGGCAGCAAGCTCTCGGGGCTCACTTACAGGCATGGGGATCTTGGACAGCTCTTTGCCGATGCAGTTCTTCATGATGCTCCAGAGGTTAAGGCTGTAGTTGGGTTTGTCGGGGATGCGGGTCCGCCTCCTTTTCTTCGGCAGAAGGTCTTTGCAAGACTCATTGTAGCTGCTTTGATTTGAGCTTTCAAAGACCTGCAGAAGCACCGGATGCACAGGTCTAAGCTGCACTCACTCCTCCTCTCCTTGCATTTCATCCCTCCCACCCCGCCCAGCCGACTCACGCTGTCCTCCAGGTTCCAGTCCTCGGGGTGCCCCTCGCTGGCCCCGCTCAGGTTACTGCCCGAACGCCTGCGGGGAAAAAAAGGCCAAACGCTGAAGGTGAGAAAGGGCAGAAAAGGGGAGAGAGGAGCCGGGGCAGTGCTGCTCAGCCACCACCACCAGGGGCATCTCCCTCCACCACCCAGGGTGCTGCCAGGAAGGCAACGGGGTGATGGAGGCCAAGTGTGGGCATCAGAAGGGGCTGAGAGATTCTCCTTCTGCCAGAAAGCACAGCAGCGTGGCCGTGGTTCAGACCACAGGTGCCTCTAGCCCAAAGAGATACCCTGGGAGGAGTAAGAACAGGATGCCAAGATACTCCCCTCCTCTGCCCGGTGCTCCCAGAACCAAGCCATCTCCCTCCAGGCTCCTGCCTCCCTTGAGCCCGCATCTGCTTTTTGCACACTCGGATGCAGCTGGCCAGGGCAGAGGCAGCCGGTTTGCTGGGGGATGTGCACACGTGGGTAACTCCCCCTCAGGAGGGGAGGCTGCTCTAAAGCCTAAGCACAACACCAGGCAAAACTCCTGCCACATGCTCAGGGGGCTTCGCCAGGCCCCGGGGCAGGGGCTCGTACCTGTGGTGCTTGGGGTCTGCGGTTACAGTGATAAAAGCTGGTGCATCCTCCATGGCATCAAAATACTCCGTCTCTTCATCTTCGTCACTGGCCTCTCCTTTTGAGGACTGCACACTCCCTGTGGGCACAAAGGGTTTGAGATGCTCAGCTGCTGCCAGTCCCCTTTGGAGCCCATCGAGCACAAGTCTCACTGTCACCGCTGTCCCCGGTGTCCTCCTGCTGTGTCCCCTCCAACACAGGCTTCCTTGACAGCTTATCTCACACTAGCCTTCCTTGCACGGACCCCTCCTCTCCATTCCCCTCCACAACGAGAGGATGCCGTGCCGGTTTCCAGCTCCTAAAACCAAGAACGTGCCCTTGCAGCTTGCATCCTGCCCCCCGGTCGAGGCACGCAAGGCTCCGTGCCACGCTCAGGGCCACCTCCAAAGCGTCACCAGGCTGCCCAACCAGCTCCTGCTCCAGCATCGCCACGTCTGCTGGGAAATCCAGTTTGGCTTAAAACAGAAAAAAGAAAGCCAAATGTTTCAGCTGTTGCTCAGACAGACTTCCTGACCCTTGGGTTTTCCAGCCACGCACTTATAAACATTTCTCTTCCCTGCTGCTTGGGGAGAGGTCACCAGGAAGCCAGGAGCCACACGTACCCCACACACCCCCCAGACATTAAACACGAGGGGACTTTGAGACCTGGTGCTGCTCCCTGAGTCCCACTAGCTTTGCTTCTCTGCCACGAAGTCACTGTCCGAGCAGCCAGGGCAGTGCCAGGCATGCAGCAGAGCTGACAACCCCTAAAACACCCGTTCCCCAAACCTCCCAGCACAAGCGCAGTGGTGTTTTTGCCTGCTGCCACCTCTGCCTGCAGCCATTTCACATTAAACTGTGGCCTTACGAGGTGAGCCATGTCCCTCCCCATCACGGAGACGTGGGACCCCAGTCCGGCCTGGGGACTCTGGGTGCTACGCCTGCTCCAAAATGGGGACAGCACATCCTGCAAAGTGCTGCTGAGGCTGCGTGCAGGGACGAGGACGGATGCCGCGGCCTCAGCCCCAGCCCCATGCTGCTCGGTTGTTTGCAGGGTACGGCACCTTCCTTCCCCACACCGTCCCTATGTGTCCCCCAAAGGAACAGGACCACCCCATGCAAGGGGGTTGGGATGGATTTGTGCCTTCCCCTACACCCCCCTGGCACCACCTTCGCCCCTCCAGCAGCAGCTCGCTTCTCCCTCGAGTCCATAAATCCTTTTAAAATAAGACACGGCTCTACTTGCAGCTTTTGGCTACCAGGCTGTAACTAATGTCTCCTGCAGGGAAGGAGATTTGGCACTACTCGCCAAAGCTGTAAGATTTTATTGCCCAATAAATAACTTCTGCAAACAGCAAACGAGTCCCGGCTGGGACAGCGCCACCCCACAGCCGTGACCTCGGTGGCCCTGGGGACCCCAGGTTTCCTCTGCAGCAGCCTGGGATGCTCCCAAGGGTAAGGGAGGAGGCTGCCAAGATAGCCTGAGATAGCAGAACCAAGCCAAGCTCTGGGGGCACAGCACTCTCCTGCAAGCACATCCTGAGGTCTGGGGAGATCCAAGCCCCCAAGCAAGGAGCAACGGGACAATGAGGGACAATTACGGAGCAACAGGCTCTGTAAAAACAAACACAACGGGCATGCAGAGCGTTGCTTGCGCATCCTCCCCATCCCCACCGCTGTGGCTCTGCCCCGTCCCGGCTCACCCTTGGCGGTGCCGGTGCTGCCCGCGCTGCCCGGGGCCCCGCGGCAGGCTCGCTCCAAGCTGTTGTGCTGCTTGGCTAGCTGCTCGATGGTCTCCTCCAGCCGGATCCTCTGCTCCCGCTCATACTGCAGCGCCCGCTGCCATTTGCGGCTGTGAGTCTCCGCTAAGTCCAGGAAATCGCGGCAAGCCTGGAGGGAAGGAAGGGAGATGTCAGCCGGGAGCTTGTCACAGGAGAAACGCCATCCCCGTGTCCTTGGGGCTGCAAACTGTCCGGCCCTGGCTGTCCGAACCCAAACCCAAAACTCCTCAGAGATGGAGGCAATGCGGACGGGGTCCTTGGGGCCAGGGAGCCCCTAGCTGGGCTCACACAGACAGGGATGCCCCCAGACCCCAAGCAGCCACCTCCAACCCTACTCCTGCAGGCACGGAGAAGCCAGGCAGGACGATGGGTGACAACCACAGAGCGGGGGGACACTCGCGCAGGGAGCCACAGCCCCTGCCCAAGGCCAAAAGCCCCACTGTCCCCAGCACGTGCTCACCGCCATGCAGGGGGAGCTCCAAACGATTAAAAACCGGAGAATTTTGAGGGTCTGACTTTCAACCATCCGCAAGACTCGGTTATTTACGATCTTTCCATCCACTCGGATTTCACAGGTTACTTATTCAGCTCTTTTGGGCTGGCAGATGGCACCTGAACATCGAGTTACCTCCTGGCCAAACAACAGCAGGGCTTCAGCTTCTGTAACGCGGCCCCAGGTTTTACCAGGATCTGCCCAAGAAAAGCTCTGACTCAGCAGGTTCTCAGCAAACCTTCGGATGGGAGCAGGATTTGAGTCTCATCCAGGGAGAGAAGTTTGGTAACATCAGAAATGACGCAGCACGATGCCGCAGCAAGCAGCACGGAGCAGCAGCTTTCGCGTTCCAGGTGAAGCAGCGCGAAGCAGAGGGAACAAACGTCCCACGGCTACGCAGGAAGACACAGGGGACAGGCGCGTGTGCCGACATCCCAACAGCCAGCACCGAACCGGCTGGGGGGGATTTAAACCCTCGGGCACCGCCACGGCCACGCAGACCCACACGCACCCGAGCTCCATAAACGTTCCCCAGTGCGGGTCCCCTGCACCCCAGCCACGCTCCCACCCCACGTCCCCAAGCCGGCTGGGACCGCTCAGGTCTGACCCCGATGTCTTCAAACCCAGCCAAAGCTGAAGCCTCCAAGAAAACCCCTTTGCTCCCCTCCCTGCACCTTCCCAAACCCCGCCGGCACCAGTGCAAACCAAACCGTGCCCCGAGCTGGCAGGCTCGCCTCTTTTATTACGCTGATGTGTTGCAGTAAGAGGATGAAAGCAGAAGGGCAAGTAATCAGATAGCGGCCGCGACCTTCCCAGCCTGGAAAGCTCATTACCTGCTCGGAAGGTCCCAGCCCGCGGGCAGCCGGCAGGGAGGTGCCAGCTGTCCCTGTTCAGGGGCTGAGTGCTTTAAAATGATGCGCCAAGAGATCTCCTGGCATTATCCCGCTGCGACCCAACGCCAGTGGTGAGGTTGAGATAGGAAACGGAGCGTTGCTGGTGTGACGGTAAATACGGGAACGGGAGGGAATTAGAGATGAGCTGGCCTGGCCACGTCTGCAGGGAGCTGGAAGCCAAGGGGATGTGGAGGAGAAATCCCAGGACCCAGCGATGGAGTCAGTATCCTAAAGAAAAGGCACAGCCCAAACCCCCTCGGCTCCTCCTGCCCCAGGGCTGCAGCGTCGCCGAGGATCCAGGCTGCATCCCAGACGGGATGTCTGCACAGCCTTCGCTTACAGCCCTATAAAAAAGTCCACGCGACTGAGAAGCAGCCATCAGTGCCGCACGCTTCCTCCCCAGAATCTGGGCCAAGCCCTGAGCATGGATGGCGCTGGAGGTTTCGGGAAGATGGCCGGGACGGTCCCCGCGCTGCCAGGCGTGCCCTGGGGCGCTCCAAGGGGGTACCGGGAGAGTGCCCTGCAGCACAGACCCTCCAAGCCCACACCCCCAGCTGCAAGCAGCAGCCAGGCAAACTGAAGTTATTCCTTTGGTCTTACACCTTAGAGAGGTGCCAAAAGGCACCCGGAGCCCAAGCCCCAAGCTGGGGGAGCATCACGGCACCAGCCCGTGAGCTCTGCCGCACCACTGAGCCGCTGACGGGTGCAGAGCCTTTGCAGGTCTCCCCAGGCTCCTCCTGCCTCTCTCTAGTCCCTAAATCAGCATTTTCAGGGGTCAGTTGTCACCATTTAGGCTGTCCACACCTTCAGTGACGACACGCCAGCTGCTGTGGGGACGTGCGGGCGTTGCGTTAAGGCAGCAGCGCCGGCTGGGGCGAGGAGCAGCTTTGTCTCTCCCCAAGACAAAGAGCCACGTGCAGGGGGCACCACGAAGCTCCGCCGCGCCCTGCGATGCCCCGCGAGGCTGCAGCCCTCCCCAGCCACCAGCAGTTGCCGAGCACCGCTCCCTGCTGCCGTCCGCTGAAGGACGTGGCACAGCTGACTTCTTTTGTGTGGTTAAAGTTGCAAAAGCCCGAAGAGCTGCACCTTCCCCTTCCACATGCCTTCTCCGCCCTGCAAAGCCGTCGGCAGCACGCTGGCCCCAGGTCCCTGGACGCTCTGGAGACGGCTCTGCCCGCAGACAGCGGTGGCTGCGGCTCAGCGTGGGGACACAAAGGCAGGTCCCCGCTCTGGGCTGGGGTGGTGACATGGTGTCATCCCTCTGCTGGCACCCATCCGGGTGCTGCCTCCAGCCGGCTGAGCACCGCGGCCTCGCCGGGTGCCGCTGCGGAGTGGGAGCTGCCCCACGCTGTGCAAATGGCACCGGGAAGGAGCCCCGGGACCCTGGGGGTGGAACGCCCCGAAGGGACCGCAGGGGCTGCGGCAGCGCCAGGAGACAGCAGCCACGGCTGGGGGGAGTGCGAGAGGAGGGCAGCAGAGCAGAGAAGAGGGAAACGGGTGAGAAAGCAGCAGCCAGCAACTCTGCAAGGGTGAGGATAGAGAAACGCAG
This sequence comes from Anser brachyrhynchus, assembly GCF_964034855.1. NCBI lineage: Eukaryota > Metazoa > Chordata > Aves > Anseriformes > Anatidae > Anser > Anser brachyrhynchus. The sequence continues at coordinate 14,652,791 of NC_137710.1, read as the reverse complement.
CCGCTGGGAAGCACTGGACGGGGCACCGGGAGGATCCATCCTCACCAAACACGACCCTGCAGAGAGCACTGAGAGCGCCTGAGGTGGCACGGGCAGAAGAGCCGCGGGTGCAGCTCAACGTGCCCTGCTCGCAGGACACCAAGGGTGGGAGGTGCTGCCCTGGCAGCGCCAGCCTGCCCCACGGATCCGTCCCACAGCCCCATCCACACCAGCAGTGCCCTGGGCGCCTGTCCGCGCTCCAGCCGAAACAGCACCCGGAGCAATGCTGCACCAACGCGCTGCGGGATGTCTCCCCTGTCCTTACCCCACCTCAAACGGGCGATGGCAGCGCCGGCGGGGAGCCGCCACCATCCGCTTCACCGCTCACGGGCATCGCCGCTTCCACGCCCACCGGCGGCCGGCCCTTCTCCCCCGCGAGCGGCCTTCGGAGGCTGCGAGCCGCCCTCCGCGGGGCTGGCACCGCACGAGGACGTGGCCGGGGAGCAGGGGGGCGGCCCTGGTCACCGATCTCCCCACGGTGACAGCGCAGGGCAGCGAGCAGCCGCCTCGGACCAGTCCTGGCGTGGATCAGGGTGAGCGCAGGGGACACGAACCCGAGGTGCCAGCGTCCCGGGTCACGGCCCATTCGTTTCGTTAATCCCTCGGCGCCCCGACGGTGCAGACAATTGCAGCCGGTGGGCTTTCTCAGGAGCAACGCCGCGAAATCCAGCTTATAAAAACCCTTACGGAGCAGTGGCTAAATTTAGCTAGGGCTGAACCTGAGCTGGATTGTGAGCGAGACAGAGCTGCAAATCCACGCTGTGCGGGGAGAGCAGCCCTTCTCACAGAGGTCAGTGGGCGAGAGGCCCCTGGGTGAAGGCACCGCATGGGAGAGCGCAGGAACAGTTTGCAGGATGGAAGCAAACCAGAAGCAATTCCCCAACAGGGCAGAGGCACAAGATGTGCTTTAGTGGAGGGCGCAGCCGCCCTGTAGCTATCACAGCCATCTGCAGAGCTCGCCCGGGGCCGAGCGCGTTGTGCCCCATATGCCCACGCCTGCCCCGACGCAGCGGCCGCGTTTCAGCACGCCGATGCCCAAACCTCCGGCAAGGCAGGGAGAGGCCGGCAGAGGGGCTGCTGTTCCCATCCCACACAGCATCACACTGCCGGGAACCTGGTTTTAATCCTCCAGGTTACAGAGGGGCAAAGGGGGGTGCAGGAGGGGCCGCACCGTGCCCCGACCCTCGCTGCGAGCTTGGAGCGAAGCCTCCAAGCCTCCCAACCTCGCAGCCCCGAGACCCGATCGCTTCTTGGCATCCTCACAGCACAGAGCCAGGGCTTGGGAGCGGCAGCCCGCACCCTCTGCACGCCACGAGCGTGTCTGAAAATAACGAGGGAGGAAGCAGCCCCGCTGAAGGCCGGGCAAGGAGGCTGGGCTGCCTGAGGCACCGCCGAGCATCCCAGCAGCTCCTCGCCCCGCCATGCGGGCAGGACACCGGCGACTAGGGCTGACAGCAGGCGCCGCAGTACGGGCACCAGGTCCCGGTGAGCCCAGCGCCACGGAAGGGACAGCGGGCTCTTCCCTCCACAGCTAGCACAAGGTTTTGCACTACATCCTAACTCAGTGCTGGGCGGTGGGGCTGCAAATCCCCATAAAGGCATGGTGGAAAAGCGCCCTCAGATCCCTGCGGAGGGCGGCAGGATGCCATCGAGACCCCCCCCAGGGAGCAGGAGGCGAACGCCGCCGTCAGCAGCCGCGGTCAGGGTGATCCAGCACGACTCACGCGCTTGTCACAGCACACACACCAGATTTCACAGCTTGTCGCAGCCTAACAGGAGCATCATTATCGTCCCACGGATTATTTATGTAGCTGAAAGCGATCACCCGAGGTCACCCGCATCCTGCTGGGGTGCCAGTGCCACACACCTGCAGGCACCTGGGACCTCATCGGGTCAGCCAGAGAAACGCAGAACACAGAGACAACAGCAATTGGTGTGAACGCACCCAGGTAAATGATCACATCACGTCTGCCCTGGGGTTTGAACCGCGGGGGACGACAAACCTCCCGGGAAGCACTACCGAGGCAGAGATGTCCCCAGCTCCGGCCCTCTGATGATGGATGCTGAGGGACTGTGCGATCATGCCTGCGATCCCGCCTGCGCGGAGTGCCAGAGGAACAGCCCTGCAGGTCTGATCCTTGGGAAGCAAAACACCGACCTGGGGGGCACAGGGTGGCGAGGGAGCGATGTCTTCTGCTCCTCAGCCAGCCCCTTCCTCTGCCCGCCCGGGACACGCATCGCTCCATCGCCCGGGCGTGACGTGGGAGAAGGGAGCTGCCAGCTGCGCTCAATCATCTCTTTTTCAAAGGTGCATTGTACGGCAAGGGCTGCTGCTTCATTCATCGCAGGGAAGAGCATCTTGCTGCTTTGCACGCGTCTGGTGCTGCGTAGATAAGTGCTCCCTTCCTTCCTGGGCTCATCAAAACCCAGGGACACATCTGCGCTGCTGCTTACCAGAAAATATCCCAGGGGAAGGGCCATTTCTCATCCTCTTTTTAGCTCAGAACACATTAACATCATGTCAGAGCCCCAGTCGTGGGGCGCAGCATAAAATGCAGCACTTTGCATTGCGAGCAGTGAGATATGCACAGCGTTAGCACAGGCAGAGGGTTAATTTGTCTCCCCTCCCCGCCCCCCCCCCCCCCCCAAACACTGAGCACAAAGCAAATGGGAAAAAAAGCAAGGACAGAGCCGGCCTGAATCCCAAATCAGCTCGCACAAGCAGCCGGATGGCAACAAGACGCGGTGGACATGGTGTCAAGTGCAGCCGGTGGTGCCCCCAGCCAGGCCCACGGAGCAGCAGCACAGCAGCAGGAGCAGCAGCGCAGGGGAACGTCCAGGGGACACAGATGGCTGAACCGACAGCAAATCCCCCCGGAGCCCTTGGAGTGACCCTCAGCCGCCCGCCCAGCAGCACGCCAGCTGCCCGAGGAGGGCACAGGCACGCCGAGAGCTGCTTCTCTGCCGGGAAGGGCTGGCAGCAAGAGGAGAGCCTGAAAGGTGCTGGGCTGAGCCCCACCAGCTCTCGGCACCACCACAATTAAGGACGCACGGGCATGGGAAAACTCATTAATGCCCCAAAAAGGGGAGCAGGGAGACATGAGAGCAGCCAGAGCTGGTCCAGCCCACGCTGCGGTGCCCTGCAGCACGCACGGCACTGCGCCAACGGCAGCGTCTCCGCCAGAACCCAACGCTCACCCGACGTGCTCCCAGAACTGCTGCTGCTCCTGCAGGAGGACCCCTAGCAGCTCCCTGCCAGCACCCGCATCCCACAGCACGTCCCAAACCTCGCGTCTCAGCAGCGCCTGTTTCTCTCCCGGGACTGCGACTCCCCGGACAGCCAAACGGAAACCTCTGAGATGGAAAGACCTACAACTGCCTGGGGGGCAGACCTGGTCTCACGGCTGTCTCTCCGGGGGTTTTACTAACTCACTGCGATGTTTTTGGCTGTGCACCTCAAGGCTGTGAAGACAGGGGCGCTCCCCTCCGCCAGGCAGGCTCGGCGCTGTTAACGCAGCCCCAGTGAGGGCTGGTTGGATGGAGTTCAAGTCAGCTGAGGCTCTTGACTGGAAGGTGCAAGGACTGCTAATTTGTCCCCATAAAGCGGAAGAGCTGCTATTCAGGTTCACAGACTAGCAACCGCGCTGCTTTGAAAGAAAAGCGCTGCCGTCATGGATTACTCACGCCAAAGCTACAGGCTTGTGCCTGTGCACAAGCCCCTCCTGCAGAGCCCCGGCAGCGTTCACCCAGTACCCCCCGCTAAGCCCCCTCTGAAGCCCCTCAAACCAACCTCAGCCCAGGTCCAAGCAGCTGGGGCTGGCCCTGCCTCGACGGCTGGATCCTGTCTGCAGCCCCGGCCGCGTAATCCAGCCCTCGCAGCAGAGAGGATTAGCGAGGAGACGGTGGCAAATCCCTCGGTGCAGCCGCGTTAACAGAGGCTCCTGCGATCCCTCGGGCACGCAGGCTGCTGAGCCCATCACCGCCGCGTCCTCGGCAGGACAGAAGCCCTGGTCTGCTTTCCAAAGCACTGCTCTCTGGCAGAAAAACAATTAAGGCATTTGCTTAATGCTTTGGTGTGCCTGCGGCACTGCCCGTACTCAGTCCCGAACCGAGCCAGGCGGCACACCGCAGCCCCGCCGGCCATGCCAGGGGCGCGTGGTGTCGGGCAGGAAGGTGTGCGGGGAGCTGGGTCCCCGCGGAGCCAGGCTGCCACGAGCGGCTCCCTTGCAGGGCTTTGCTGCTCTCCTTCGAGAACGCTCACGTCCTCGGCTTTCCTTCCGGAGGCTCTCACCGCCCGGCAGCCAGATCCCTCCAGCTGCACGCCACGGCTGCTGCGGTCGCTTCCTTCCTCTCTGATACCCGCACCACCAAAACCAGAGCGGGGACCCGACCCCCAGAGCAGGAACCTGCTTCCCAGCTCTGTCCGGACTCAGCCAAGGGGCCCAGGAAGGCCAGATCTCATCCCAGATCTCATCCCCTGGGCTTGCGCTGCCCTCCGAGCAGCCCCAAACGCCTTCATGGTTAAACACAGAGCCAGGCTGGAGAGTTGTCACACTGCTGCTTCGGCCCCTGCCTTTGGTGAAATGCTGTAGGGGAGGGAAGGGGGTACCTGTGCCGGCCCTCAGCACACGCAGGGATCTGATCCCAGCCTCAGCACGCTTCAATAGCTCTGTCCTGCAAAGAGGAAGCGCACAGACAGATCTAACAGGCTCCTGCCTGTTGCTGGCTGCTTCTTTTCTCCGACGGAGAGAATTCCAGACGCTGGTCCCCACCACCCGGTGAGCGGCCACGGCGGCAGCAAGCAGCTGCCATTGCCCACGGGCAGCTCCAGCCCTGGGCCCTGGAGGAAGCCATTTCACTTCGTCCCTTGGTTTCAGCCCCATGCCACGCGTGTGTGCCCACGGCCGGCTCTGCAGGGCGCTCCGCAGGGCGCTCTGCCGCACGGGGCCGCGAGGAGCAGCCGTGGGCGCCAGCAGCTCGCCCGGCGGCAGCTTCCCTCCCCTACCGCACTCGTCTCCAGCACTGCCCAGTGCCACAGCTTCCTCCCGGGCAAACCCGCGGGACGGCGGCGCCACCAGTTGTCCGTTCTCCTCGGCCAGACGCTGGGTGAAGGACCTGCAGAAGCAGCACGCTTCCTGGCCCATCAGCCCGAGAGGCAAACAAAGCCAGAGGTCCGACGGGCGGAACCACTGCAGGATGGACACAGCAGCGCGTCCCTTTGCCATCAGCCCTGCCACGTCCCCGTCCTGTCCCCGGAGTGCCAGCAGCCGCTGGGCACAGCACCGAGCTTTGCTGTGTCCCCGCAAAGCGGGCAGCGGCCACAGGAGGCGGCCACAGGAGGACGCGGGGACGGACCAGGACCAGGCTCCCCCAAGCAGCAGCGCGGGCGCTGCCCGGCTGGGCGGTCCCGCAGCACGGCGGTGCTGCCGATTAACGTGGGGCATTGCTGACGGGGTAAGTCCGGTCTCTGAGGTGCTCAGACCGCGGAAATCAGCCCCTGGCACCCAACAGCTGCCTGGGCAGAAGGGCTCAGAGCTCTCCTTCTCTGAAGCTGTAGTAGAGAAGTTACCGCACAGCTGAAAAAACAGGAGGGCAGAGCTGCAAGAGGCGTGCGGGGGTGCTGGTGAGAGGCACGGCCCCCGTCTTCTCACACGAGTGTCCGAGGAGAGCCCTGGGACAGAGTCCGAAGCCTCTCGGAGGTCAGATGGACACAGTGAGGAGGAGGAGGTGGAGGAGAGGTGCGAAGCCCCACGACGTGGTGAGGACAAAGCTGCGGAGCCACCTGCAGGAGCACTAGCTCCAGGAGCACCACCTGAAAGCTCGAGGTCCCGCGGCCACGTGCAAGGTCTGAGGGTGAGATAAGAGGGCAGGAGGACTCAGCGACCCCAGGGAACTGGGTCACAGTGCCAAGCCCAGCCGCAGGGTCGCCACACGAGCAGCCCACCCAGTTACTTGTTCATCAGCATCCACAGCAACACAGACCCCTCGCCGCAGCCCGGGATTAGGGCCGGGTTAGAGATTTAATCGCAAAGCCACGGGCTTTCTGGGTCACTGACGTGGTTTTCGATGCGCTGATTAGAGCACACGGGGCGGCGCAGCACAGATAACTAACCGGGCTCCTCCTGCACCTCCACCGCTGCAACAGGCCCAGGTGGGAGAAGCTCAGGTTTTAGGCAGGAGGGCACCCGCCGGCGGCTGCCGAGGGCAATCCCTGCCCGTAAGGAAGCAGCCCCAGGAGCAAAGACGGCATGTGCTCGCTGCAGCGCCTGCGTTAGTGCCAGCGCTGTGGGGATGTGCAGCGGGCAGGGCTCCTCCAGCCCCCCAGAAGGGAAGGGAAGGAAGCGAGCACGGATGTGCTGGTGCGGCCGTGCCCGGTGTAGCAGCACCCTGCAGGGCGAGCAGCCCGTTCCCCAGCAGCACCCGGCTCCGTGCAGGGACCCAGCCGGGTTTGCAGCAGCATCACCCAACCACCACCGCGGCGGCTTTAAAATGCAGGCGGTCACCCCGGTGCCCGAGCCTCCCCAGCGGGGCGATGCCTGGGACCCCATTCCCTATCAGCTTCGGGCAGCTTTGCAACCCAGCACCGGCACAGGCGGGGGTTAAGCTATCGCCAAAGCCACAAGGATGATGCACGAGGCTGGAGGCTGCTGCGGGGAGCCCAGCGCCGCTCGGAGCACGTGCCCCGCATCAGTCTGCTTTAACGCTGAGACAATTGTAGGAGTACCGATTAATCACACCGCCACCCCCACGGGGCCGCAGGAGGCTGATGGCACTGAAACAGCAGTGAATTTGGGCAGGGCTGGCACTGGAGCGCAGAGGAGCGGCCCGCCAGCAGCTCTGGGGAAGCGCGTCCTTCGTGGCGTCACGGAGAGGGTGGCAGCGCTCCGGGCGGCCTTGCTGCCGTGGGAAAGGGAAACCCGCGCTGGGGGTCAGCCTGGAGTCTCTTGTAGGGACAGTGGCGGAGTCCTTTGGGTCCCCGAGACCGCCTGCCGCACACGAATCTCGTCCCCAAACGCGACACCTCAGCGCCTCGCGGCCAGCACCGCACCCTCGCCCTCTTCGCACGGGCTGTGCCCACGTGCCTGAGCCTTCCTCCCGCTGCGTCCTCCTCCTCCCGCTGCCGGGCTGCTCCCAGGCCTCGAGGTACAGCACCAGCCCCGCAGCGACACGCAGCGCGGCCGAGCCCTGCTGCTCCCTGTGCTCACATCAGCCCTAAAAAAGCACAAAGGAAAAGGAAGAGAGCGGGTGTTGCACGCTTGCACGTGGCTCAGCTGCCTCTGAGCTCTGCCGTAGCAAAACCCGCTGCCTTTAAAAGCCTCTTTCCAGCAACACCCACAGCATTTCAAGCTCTTCCTGACGCCCCAAGTCGCTTCCTCGCCGCGTGCGCGGGGCCCCCGCCTGCTGCTGAATCCCGAGCCGGGAGCTTTCTGCGCCGGTTGGCATCGTCCACGCCGCTCAGCACAGGGCTCTCTCTCTCTGCTCCTCCAATTACCCCCTCAATTTGTTTCCTCTTATTTTTACGTACCTCCCACTCCTCCCCCACGGCAGATTGCTGTTCTGCGTCTCCGCTTTGTCGCTCCTCAGGCTCCGGCGGCATCGGCTCGGCCGAGCTCTCCCACGTGTCTCGCCCGGTGCGTTATTACGCAAGGCTTCAAAATAAGGACGGAGCGGAGAGAACGGGCAGCTGGCGGAGGTCTGCGTGCAGATTTTGGGGCTGTCCCGCTGTCTTTCCAATCCTCGCCGGGACCACAAAGGTCCGGCACCTCCAGCTCTCCCCTGCCCGAACCTCCCCCCGCTATCCCTCGCACAGGAGCAGCGGGGCGAGGAGGGGGGGGACGACCTCCCAAGGAGAAGGGGGGGCTGCAGAGGGCACCCAGGCCCCCAGGGGCACGCACGGCGCGGTTGCAGCGCGGAGGTCACCTTTAACAGCGAAGCTGTTGTATTTACATATGTATTTACTTATTTCTACTCACCTGCCGCTGCCCCCCGCGGCGCGGGGACATTTACATAATCCCATCGTACCCGACCGGGTGGAAACGGGACCGGGATGCGTGCCCGGCCGGCCCCATCCCTCACCCACTCCTCATGTGGGTCCCAAATCAGAGACAGACCCCACGGAGCTCTTGGTACACTGAAAGCAGCTCGCGTGGTCCCGAGGGGCCTGCCAGGACCCACGTGGGCACACAGACAGCATCCTCCCCGCCACTGCCAGGAGATGGCTTGATCCCATGTGCTTTTCCGCAGCGAGGTTTAACGTTTCCATCTGGAAGGTTTCCGTAGCTCTGCATTGCACGGAGCCACCGCTGCCCCAGGAGGGGCCGTCAGCAGGGGCTTCCCAGAGGGCACCGCCCCGTGCCAGCGAGGTAAATCGAGGTGCAGAAATGCTCACAGGGTGTGTACGCAGGCTGTACCAGCAGCTCTCCCCACCCGTCCTGGGGGTCCCAGCTGCATGGGGTTGGGCTCTGCTCCTGACCCTGTCGCCTCACTGCACAACAAGGGGCTCAGCAGAAAGCAGGGAGAGCCGCGAGCACCCCCCCACGGCTGCCACCCCGCTCCCGCCCTGCTTCTTCCCCGTTACAGCCTCTTCCCTTCTGGTGTCTCCCCCAGCGGCTCAGCAAACATGGAAAAGGACACCGCTGAAACACACCCCGGACACCCACCAGAGCCACAGCCCCTCTTTACTCCGCGTTTTGGACTCGCCAAACCACGCCGAGTTCCTCCCATCCTTTTTTTTTTTTGCACTGTTCCCCACCGTCCCGGCAGCCAAGCCCTCGCTCAAGCCTTTGTCACGCCACAACCCCCCGCCGCCGCCTCCTCCTCCTCCTCGGCCTGGAGGCAGCAGGTATCGCCCTGCTTGCCCCTTCCCAAGGGGCTGCTGCCAAAGCCCTCTCCCCAGCTGCTCCTGCACCCCCTCGCCTCCCGCGGGCACCCCCTGGCCGGGCACACCGAAACTCCGAGGAACTCGGGGCAGCAGCAGCAGCACTGCACGGGGACCCCCAGAGCTGCTCCCCAGCTTGAAGCGCCGGCTCGGGAAAGCCGCTCCCCAGCGAGCGCCCGGCGCGCAGCCGCCGGGCTGATTATTCCTCTGAGCACACACAAAATGACACACGGCCTCCTTTTCGCTTGGGGCCGGGACAGCGCTGCTCCCTTCGCGATTCCCCGAGCTCTCCCTTCATACGTGCCTGTCAGGCTGGAATTTCCTTTTTCCTTTCAATTCTTTATTTAGTTTCGCTCTCTCCTCCCCTCCCCTCCCCAGGGAAGCCAGCGCTCCTGGGAGGGGCTGGTTCGCTCCAACAGAGGCAGCCCCACAAGCCCCGCGTCCCACCAGAAGCCGTCTGAATGCGGGTGGGAAGCCCGGCGGCGCTGCGCAGGGCCGGGAGCAGCGACCAGCTCCAGCAGGCGGCTCGGGGAGCGCACAGCCTGGCACCGCGCAGCCCGTGAACACCATGGGCTTAAGGCCCTGGGTCGCACGAAGCGAGGAGCACGGCTTCACTGACAGCGGCGACGGCGCAAGCGACAGGGGGACGTGGCTCCGAACCTGCAGCAGGCTCTGAATCGCTGTGCCAGCCTGAAAGCCGCTGCCAGCGGTGGCCAAAAAGCCCCCAGCACCCCAAACCTCTGCTTTACCACGCTCTGCATCCAAACAGGGGGTGGCCAGCACAGGACCCGCGCTGTGCAGAGTCTCAGCCACCCCGAGGGGGTCGGCGCCCGTGCCAGAGGGGAAGGGCAAAGGAAGAGGAGGAGGAGGAGAAAATGCCTCGCCCTGCCTGCTCGCGACCGCGGCAGCACTCACGTTGATCATAGCATTGGAGGTGATGCGGAAGAGCGTGGCTCGCTCGTTCACCGCCTTGATCTTCTCGCCGCTCTCGGCCGGCAGCTTCAGGTTCTCCAGCTCGCTGAGCGAGCGCTGCAGGGCCGCCCCGTGCTTCGCGATCAGGTCATTGCAAGTGCTCAGGTCCTCCAGCTTGCTCGAGAGGGTTTTCAGCGTGCCGTGCAGCTCGCTCTTGTCTGACTGCGAGGCGGGCTCCTCGTCGCCCGAGTCATCTGCAAAGGGAGGGATGGAAAAAAAAAAAAATAGTTTCCATGGTTACCCCCGGACTGTACCAGCGGGCAGGGGGACCTCCTGCCTCCTCCCGCCTCCTCCACGCAGGCAGGGATGCGCCGGGGCAGAGGGAAGGGCACGAGCCCGGCCCCGACCCCCTGCTCGGCCGCCCCGCTGGCATCCCTCTGCGCCGGGACGCAAAGCCTGGCACCGCCAGCAACCTGGGACGGCACCCCAAGGCGTCAGGAGGGCTCCTGCCGCTGCCACCGGGACTCAGCTCAGGGCTGCTAAGGCTGAGGGACGGGGGTGACACGGGAACGGTGTGCTGGTGGCACGGGGGAAGGCGGCCCCTCTCCTTGTACACGTCTCCAAGAGGACGGAGCCGCTGGCTCTGCCAGGAGCGCGTTGTGCCAGACAAATCCATTTCACCCAAGGGACAGGTCCTAAAAACAGCCTCCACCCCAAACCTTCCCCCGCTTCGGCGGGCAGAAAGCCGTGATCAGCATCTGTCAGATACGACAGGAATGGTTACAGCTGCAACTCCAGAACGATTAAAAACAGAAAAGCAACCCAAACGGAGCAGCACGCCTAACTTAGAGGCCGCTTCAGAAGGATGGAACAGGACAAGGAAGCAGAGCCCGAGACCAAGGCTTGCCCTGCACAGCTCGAGGGTGGGAGAACAGAATCAGAGCCCCGCTGGGAGCGCAGCGAACAGATCCAGCAGCAAAACTGAAGCCAGCAGTAAGGAAAAGTAACCAAATCCCCCCCCAGGGTCTGCTTTTCCATTTTCCAAGTCTTTCCATCGCAGACACCTGGCAGCTACCCCAAAACACCATTACTTCTGCGTGACTCCAGGGGAAGAACCAGATCTGGGATTTCTCTGTTTGCAGACACGAGCGATACTTCCCAAAGGCAACCTCACCTATTTACGAAAACTGCAAAAACTGCGCTGTAGGAGCGCCAAGCAGCAGGAAGCATCTTTCTGCCTGCCCCCAGGCAGCATTTAACCCCCAAATCCCCCCCCGTCCCCATTTTCTCGCCACTGCACAGAATCAAACGCCTGGGTCTGACCGTGCCACCTGCGATGCTGCTCTTTGTGCTCAGCTGGGGACCCCCCAGCCATGGCTGGCCCGGAGGAATATTCCTCCCCTTCTCTGTTACACAGCACCTGGGAGTGCCTGAGCTCAGAGAGACCCAGCTCAAACCCTGTAAGTCACGGTAAAATAAAAACATCACTCACCAGCAACATAATTTGCTGTAATTAACTGAAATCAGCGCACGGGAAGAAGGGAACATGAAGGCACGGTTACAATTAAATCAGAGCAAGCTGAAGGACAAACATTTTTGCAAAGCCCCCAAACCGCCTCCGGCACTCACCGGAACGGAGCCGACTCCGAGGACGCGGCTCCAGCCCACGGCCATGACCGCTGGGACCCTTCCAAGCCCTGCGAGACCCCAGCCCAGCGGCTCGGTGGTGAGAGCACCCCCGGGGCTGAGCGGAGGGAGCCCTGCTGCCACCCTGCCTCCAGCCGGGACCCAAAAGCAGTCGGGTCAGGCAAAGCCGGCCGCTTCCCAGCTGGTTTCTCGGTGCCACCAGGACGCTAGCGGGAACGTTTTGGGGACAGGGCTGGACCCTGCGCTGGCATCGGCCCCTTCTCAGCCATCACCTCCCACCTGGGGGAGGACAGCCCCAGTGAAACCACATCACCATGAGGCCACCACCGCCTCCGGTTAGCACTGGAGACGATTTATCACGCCCAAGTTGCTGCTACTGCCGCGGATAAAGGACTCGCTCATCCGGAAAGGTGAAGCAGCCGCAAGCCCTGGCCTGGAGGGCTTGGCTTTGAGTATGGCCAAGTGCCAGGGCACTCAGGGAGCTCACCCTCATTCAGGCCTTTCTAACAACTCAGCCAGGAAAAAAAAAAGGCTTTGGTTTGCTGAAGTACGTGGTGAAACACCTCAGGGATCAGGAAACACCCACGGAGACAGAGACCGTTCAGGTCTCCTCATTTGAGGACAAAAACTGCCCCAAATCCGCAGCAGCAGGCAGGGATGCGCGTGCCACCTGCCCAGCAAACTCACCCCGCCGGGGGCTTCCCAGTTTCAGTGACTCAGGCTCACAAACGCCCTCAGGAACTGGAGAAACCGACAGCCCCTGGTGCCGGGGAGCTCGGGAGGGAGCCGGCAGAGCTCGGACCGCAGGTGGGGCGAGGGCAGCGCCCGAGAGATGCTGCCCTGCGCCTTCACCGCTGCGTGGCCAAGTCCCCAGGTTTGCAGCCCGCCTCCCCCAGGAACACACGCAGCTTTTGTTTTGATGCGCGTGCCTCCTTCGCACACTACGCACCCGGGCCCCCGCGACCCTTTCATTCCCTCTTTCATACTTTGTTTTGACTTGCGAACAAACTTAAAGGGAATCTGTTTTGATTTTTATTTGTAGGGCACTGGCATGAACCAGTTGCTATAGGAACAGCCAGCCTCGCTGCAAGCTTGGAGGATTATTTTTGGAGCCGTGATGCTATTTAATCTGTGTAAAATGGATCAGCAGCCGGCGGCCGTAAGCCTCCTCGGGCTGTTTCTCAGCCCAGCAGCCCTAGAGAGCAACACCAGCCCTCGGTGCCCGCAGCACCAGCTCACGAGGAGCCCAGTAAGGCTCCCATTATGTCCCCGTTTTCTGCCTCCTGAGCTCCCCTCAGCTCAATACCGCTTGCTGTTTCCCCAGTGCTGGTGGAAAGCTGCACGCTGGCTGGAGGGGGGGGCGTTTCTCTGCGCTGCAGCCTTCAGGGACACCGGTGACACCGGAGGTGGCAGGGGAGTGGCCGGGGACCCCGTCACGCCGTGCTGGCCACGACAGCAACCCAAGGTGCTGCTGCTCACAGCCAGGGTATTTCGGTGCTCCCGTGGATGTATGGAGCCAGGAGAGAAGGGACCTCCTGGTCCTCTTGTCCTTTTGGGAGAAGGGGATGGACCAGGAGGAGGTCCTGGTCAGCTTTTCTTCTAAAATTCCCGAACTACGTTCATAGTCCAGTGGTGACGTCTCCAACCCAAAGCCACACCTAGGGCATGTGGTTAGTCCCAGAGAGCTCCTATACCATCGCCGACCTTCCTCTCTGCTGCTCTGACATCCTGACCCGTGCTCGCCCTGTGAGCAGAAACCTTTTCTGTCCTGGCTATCCTCACTTCCAGAACACCCTCTGCTTCCTGCATCACCTTTAACTTCTCAGGGGATCCCACCTGGCTTTCTGCTGGTAGGTGAGCTGACATGGGAAAGGAGGTGTGGGATTGGGCGGGATGGGTGCTCCTGCGCCCACATCAGCCGCCCACAGCCCAAAAGCAAACAGCGCGCTGCAAGCTGCCCTCCGTGGCCGGAACAGAGCTGTGCTGTGAGCACCCAAGGCACTGAGGCAGTGTCCCCAGGCACGCAGCCCCCTTCCCACCAGCCGGGTGCCCCCAGAAACCCGACAGCACAAGGGAGCAGGCCGACACGTGAAGGATGCTAAAACAGCAAATCTACTGCTCCTGCGTGGTTTGGAGAGGGGCTCCGGCACAGCTGGCTGGTGCCAACATCACCAAAACGTTGACGTGGAGCTGGGCAGAGGCTTCAAACTTCGCAACGGATTACAGAGTAAGCCTGTAGTGAATGGGAGAACGGTGTCGGTGGTTTTAACGAACTCTGCAGGGCTAATGAGCTTCTCGAAGCAATAACCAGGAGGGCACAGCCCCCCTGCTCAGTGCTCTCCTAGGCAGGACAGACACAGGCATTAGGGGCGGTTTTCCCTGTCACTATGGAAGTGCTGCAGCGTGCAATGTCCTTCCAACCACACACTTCAGACTCTGGGAGATGACTTCGCCTGCCTGAGGACAGCGGCACCCAAAGCATCAGCAGAGAGCATCCGCCATGGCAGCTTCCCCGGGGAAAGTCAGCACAGCCCGTGAGCTGCCTCTGTCCAAGCTTTTTCTTTTCTCTCTCCGTAGCTGTCACCAGAGGTCTCCTGGAAAGCCCTGAGATCCCTTCATCACCTGAAGTGCATGTGGAATACTGCCGGGCCCGCAGGTCAGAGGACTGCAGAAGAAGCCAACTCAACGTTTCCACCTTGGTGTCTTTAGGAACTGGATCCAACCAACCTGCGCTTGATGCTTCCAGGCCGCCAGCCAGCAGCACACGATTGTCATCACACATAACGAGGCTTCCTATTGAAAAAGCAGAGCTTCAGCTTAGTAGGCTCAGATCTAACAAATGCCGGTGTTTATTGCCACCTGGGGTCACTGAAGACAGTGTCCAGTTCCTCTGCAGTGGAGGACGCGCCCAATGCTAGCGTACTTCTCCCACCTCATTTTGGGGCTAGGACCACCAGCGCCTTCGCCGGGCCTTGGCAGCAAGCACGCAGGGAGATGTTGGCTGCCAAATCACCACTGGCCATGGCACTGATCCCCTCTGCCTGGGGGCGACCCCGAGAACCACAGCCCCCGTCCCCCCGTCCCTTGCCTTCCTCCAGTCCAGCCCACACTGCGGGAGCAACGAGGGAAACAGCTGCTCGGGAGCCATTCTGTTCTCTAGGGCAGGAGAGGTTTGGTTCGGCTCCGTTAAAGCAAGCTTTGATTTTGAGGTTGGGGGGATTTTATGTTTGTTTTTACTTTTTTTCTTTCCACGTCTCCTGGGTTTGGGGAGGGCACAAAGAAACACGACAGGGGATGATGCTGCAAAGCTCAACGTGAAGCGAGCAATTTTCCAGACCCAGACTTCTGTTTTGCAGCTCTACCCTTTGTGCAGTTGCTCCTGACTTTTCCCATACCTGTCAAGGAGCTTTGTAGGTAAATGCAGGAGAAATCCCAACGCGTTTTGGTAGGAGCGTCTCCGAGAAATCCCATGCCAATTTGGTAGGAGCCTCTTCTCCTCCCCAGGCAGTACGGAGAAGGTCCGTGAGGACAAGCAAGCACCAAAGCCAACCTCGGCGGGGGCGATGACAGGCAAAAAAGCACCGTGGAAATCACCCCCACTGCACCAGGAGGCTCCGTCTGTCCCTCTGGTCCTCCTGCAACTGCTCTCCCTGCCGCCACCGCCCCGGTGCAGAACTGGGAGCCTTCCTCATCTGGGATTATCGCAGCGCTGGGACATGCTGATCCCCAGCCACTCCTCAGCTGGAGCAATTTCCACGTCGGCTCCAGAAAACTCATCTGCTTTCCTCACTTTTAATAGCTATGAATATTAAATGCAAACTGGTATCCATATTTAATAGTCTGGCCTGGCTGCCAAGAGAGGGATGAATTTTTACAGCACCCACAAAAGCAGGCACAGGCAGTGCTTTTTTGGTTGGAAAGAATTATGCTGGAAATTAATCATCAAAATAGCAGAGCAAATAATCAGTCATAAATCGTTCCAAATTTGGGTGATCACTTAGCAATTATCACCAACCTGGCAGGGATATTTCTTCTATTGCTAATGCAAACGGAAAGCTGTTCAAGCAAATGGATGCGTAAAAATAGCAAACATTGGCTAGTTGTGACAAGCTGCGACATTTCCTCAAGTCACTCGGTGGGAGCAGGTGGTGGGAGCGAGCCGAAGGCAGCACTGGAGCCCACCATGGGGCTCTGCAGAACAGACCCAGAGCTCAAAGACCTTACAAAACGTCCCACCAGGCCCATCTGAAATCCGTAAGTATTGTGGACAGAATCGAAATGCTCAAGTTTTGAAGAAATTCAAGCCTAAGGTCTTGAGAGAGCTAGTGTAAGCTGGCCCAAGGTTGGACCAGAGAGCTCCAGAGGTGCCCTCCGACCTCAGGTGCTCCACAACTCTGTGGCAGGCGAAACTCCATCACTTCTAATAATCACTTTTGGTTAACCATCAGTCATAGTACACAGTTGTAATAAAAAGGAGAATCTAACATACAAAGAGAAGACATTCATATCTCGTTAAAAACATATTGAAAATAAGTATGTAAAATAGGCTAGATACCAAAATGATTAAAAAAAAAAAAGGGCTTAAAAATTTTTGGAGCCTTTCTTGGGATGACAGCTTGGCCAAGAGAGCAATCTGCCACTATGCTATGTTGAAATAAAGAAGGAAAGCAAATTCTTCAGTTCTGATTTTTAAAAATATTACTCCTTTCTCTTGATTTCTGTAACTGTGATTTTGTCAATCACAGAGTCATAAAATCATTATGGTTGGAAAAGACCTACAAGATCTTCTGGTCCAACCATCCCCCTACCACCACTATCACCCCCTAAACTATGTCCCTAAGTATCACATCCAGACTTTCCTTAAACACCCCCAGGGATGGTGACTCCATCACCTCCCTGGGCAACCCTTTCCAACACCTGACCACTCTTTCAGAGAAGAAATGTCTCCCAGTTTCCAACCTGAACCCCCCCGGTGCAATTTGAGGCCATTCCCACTTGTCCTATCACTAGTAATCTGCAAGAAGAGGCTGATCCCCAGCTCCCACAACCTCCTTTCAGGTAGCTGTAGAGAGCAATAAGGTCTCCCCTGAGCCTCCACCAGACTAAACACCCCCAGTTCCCTCAGCCGCTCCTCATAAGGCTTGTGTTCCAGACCCTTCACCAGCTCTGCAGCCTTCTCTGGACACATTTCAGGGCCTCCATGTCCTTCTTGTAGAGAGGGGCCCAAAACTGAACACAGTACTCGAGGTGTGGCCTCACCAGAGCTGAGTACAGGGGACCATCACCTCCTTGGTCTTGCTGCCTTCACTATTCCTGACACAAGGCAGGATGCCGTTGGCCTTCTTGGCCACCTGGGCACACTGCTGCCTCATTTTCAGGTGAGCACTGACCAACACCCCCAGATCCTTTTCCTCTGCACAGCTTTCCAGCCACTCTGCCCCAAAACCTGTAGGGTTGCATGGGGTTGTTGTGGCCAAAGTGCAGGACCCAGCACTGAGCCATGTTGAACCTCATGCCATTGGCCTCTGCCCATCGATCCAACCTGTCCAGGTCCCTCTGAAGGGCCATCCTACCCTCCAGAAGATCGACACTTCCCCCAACTTGGTGTCACCTGCAAATTTACTGAGGGTGCACTCAATTCCCCCAAATCATCAATGAAGATATTAAAGAGGATGGGCCCCAACACCGACCCCTGGGGAACACCACTCGTGACCGGTCACCAGCTGGATTTCACTCCATTCACCACCACTCTCTGGGCCTGGCCATCCAGACAGTTGAGAAGAAGGCATTGAGAAGCTGAGCCTTCTCCTTATTCTCAGTAGTCATGTTCCCCACCACATCCAGTAAAGGATGGAGATTCTCCTCTTACCGTTAATATATTTGTAAAAACATTTCTGTTGGTTTTTACCATAGGGGCCAGGTTGAGCTCATGCTGGGCTTTAGCCTTTCTGATTTTCTCCCTGCACATGCAAGCAACTTCCTTGTACTCTCCCGAAGTTGCCTGTCCCTTCTTCAACTGAACATAAACTCTCTTTTTCTTCTGGAGTCTCAGCAAAAGTTCCCTGTTCAGCCACGCCGCTCTTCTTCCCTGCCGGCTTGTCTTACAGTACATGAGGACAGCCTGCTCCCTCCTTGAAGGCTTCCTCCTCGAGGAGCATATGGCCTTCCTGGACCTCTTTGCCCTTCAGGACTGACTCCCAAGGGACCCTCCCTACCAGTATCGTGAACAATTCAAAGTCTGCCCTCCAGAAGTCCAAGGTAGCAGTTTTAATGGCCCCCCTCCTGACTTCACCAAGAACTCTGCCATTTCTTGGTTGCTCTGCTCAAGACAGCTCCCGACCCCCACATCTCCCACAACATCTCTTCTTGGTTCATGAACAGCAGGTCTTGTGGGGCATCCCCCCAGTAGGCTCACTAACCAGCTGAGCCAGGAAGCTGTCTTCCACACACTCCAGGAACCTCCTCGACCGCTCTGGTGCAACTGGTTGGAGCCAAACCTAAGAGAAGTGACGCTGCTACATGGCCCTATATTTCCTGCTTGTTTCTTTTTAGGACAGCAAACACCACAGCAACACAAGGACTGAAAAGACAGGAAAAAAAAAGACCAAAGGGATAGAAAGCAGCTGGGGTTAATGGCTTTGCCTCTCATCCAGGATAAATTACAGCTCACTAGGCAAATGAGCCCTGGTAAGAAAACTAGAGGGAGCCAAGACCCCAAAACAAAGATAGCGAGGCTGAGCCCAGCAAGATGCCTCCTTGGAAGGAGGGATGCTGCTGACAGGAGGTTGCAGAGGAATTTCTTCCAGGACATCAGAAAGTCAATGCAAACAAGGAGGCCAACCGAAATGATCAATAGGTCCTGACCTGTTCTGGCACTAGCCCCTCACTGTCTCTCCCTGTGACTGGGCTGTGAGGACCCATTTCCAAAGGAGACGAACAGAGCTGCTTGTCGTGTGAGCGCTGAGCAATGTCTTCGAGCCATCATCCTGGACCAAATTCTGCTTTATAAAACTGGAGCCGCCTTCGGGTCGATGCCTCGGTGCAGCGCTGGCACCACCACACGTCCAAGAGTAACCTGAAATAGGTTTTGTTTTCAAAATCCCATTGGGAAACAAATACTACTTGTCCCTTTACAGCACAAAGCCATATAGGTTCTAGCAGTGCATGTGTGATGAATTTTGACCCACCTGATGTTATCTGCTTCCTTTCCTGTGCAGTGTCCAAGTACCAGCCTGCACGGAGAGTGGGCACTGCAGCCCAGTAATGCATGGAAAAGACTTCTGCTGTTTTGAAAGAAAAGCGTTGGGAAAGCACAAAGTATTTTTATTACGATGACTGCAGTCCAGCCATCAAAAATTTTATTGCTGCAATTAGAAAATGATGATGTTACCAGTCAATAACTCTTGGCAGCAAATGCTGCGCTCTGTCTGGATTGCCGTCATTCTCTCTTTCCGGCACATATGGGATTGTCTGATTATCCCATCACCTAAACAACTCCAACACACCAGTAAGTCAGGCAACAAAGATGGGCTGAAAACACATGGCAAGACAGGGTTTAAACTCAAAAGAGTGTGGAGACAGTGTAGAAACGGCGACTGAAATACAGGGCGTGATAAATGCAGGATGCCAAACTACCCCAGCTAGAGAGCACCAACCCAGCAGATACTGCACGAAAAAGGAGCCAGCAATTGCAGCTGGCTACAAATCCAGTGGGAACTGCAATAAAAGATTTAAAAGTGAGCTAAAAAAAAAAAAAGTGAATAAATTCAGGGTTACATGGACCGAACAGTACTATCTGAGACACGTGACGCGCTTTCCGATCAGTCCCCACCAGCCCGTACCCAGTTTGGGATTCTGCACTCCTAAAACAGATGTGACCATAAAAAGCTATCAATGCAAACGACAGCGGGGCTGGAAAACAACGTGCAGGGAGAGACCGAAATAAAGGATGGTGTTCAGCAAAAACCGGAGAACAGTGACTGGAGACATGCTAACGGTCTACAAATAACAATTTCTGCAAAGCAGAAGGGAACGATCTGTTCTCCGTGTCCACAACGGAATGGAGAAGAAGCCAAGAGCCTCGGTTACTGCATGTGGGGGTTTTACTCAGCTGGGCAGCTGAGCTCCACCACAGCCACTCTCTGTCCCCCTTCCCAAAGGGAAAAGGGGAGAAAATATGATGAAGAGGGCTCAAGGGTTGAGGTAAGGACAAGGAGCACTCAACAATATCGTCAGGAGCAAAACAGACTCAGCATAGGGAGATGAATGGAATTCATTACCTATTACTAACACGCTAGAGCAGTGAGGAACAAAGAAAACAAGCTAAAAACACCCTCCCCCCATCCTCCCTCTTCCACCTTCTCTCCCTGAGAGGTGCAAGGGAATGGGGGCTGCAGTCAGTCCCCTTTGTCCCCGCCGCTCCTTCACAGTCCCTCTGCCCCTGCTCCCCGTGGGGTCCCTCCCACGGGATGCCGTCCTTCCCAAACTGAGCCTGCGGGGGCTGCCCACAGGCAGCAGCTCTTCAAGAACTGCTCCCACACGGCTCCGTACCACGGGGTCCATCCATCCCCCAGGAGCAAACTGCTCCAGCACGGGTCCCCCACGGGCGGCAGCTCCCCCCAGACCCCTGCTCCTGCGTGGGCTCCTCTCCACGGGCTGCAGCTCCGGCCCGGGGCCTGCTCCTGCGGGGGCTCCTCCTCATTGCTGCTCCCATGCGTCTTCAAAGCAGATTTCTTAAAAAGCTCCCCAAAACTCTCTTCCAGAGAAGCCAGGAGGACTTTCTTTGCAAGCAGATCACGGCACACGTGCTTTAGGAGGAGGCAGGGTGAGGGCCCGCTCTCCATTGCCAGAGGAACGCACCGGGCAGCCACCAGAACCGCCCAGCTGAGCTCGGAGCGGCTGAACCAGAGCCGCGCGTCCCTAAGAGCAGAGCTGGCAGGGAGCACAGCCGGAAATGAAAACAAATCCACAGCTGATGCCATTGTTCCAACGGTGACAAGTTGGCTGCGTTGGGCATAGCCAAATGCCCCTTCCTGTCCCCAACAGGCAGTTCTGAATAAAAATGAAAAAAAAAGGAATGGTTGTGAAGGTGTGATTACAGGGAAATAACCATTCATTACCAGAAAATTGTCCGCTCACACTGCACATCACATCATCAGGAAAGAAAAAAAAAAAAAGCCTGATAAAAATAGAAAATTTTCGTTATACAACTGGGAACAGCATCAACACACTGCGTACTGACCTGAGCAGCGGGGCCAGCTCAGGGCGCAACGCTCTGCTTCGCTGTGTTAACGCCTGCCTCCTCTTTTACAGGCACCGCTAATTGTGGTCCCCAGAGGCTGCCGCTTTGCTTTCATCCACACCTGCACAACTGGCCATGACGGCCCTGCCAGCCCCACCACCCCTGGATGGATGGACCAGGGAGACTGGTGGGTGCCCAGCACGCCTCCAAGGGGCGCCACATCACAGCTGACCGAGCATTTACACAACTAATGCCTGGGAAGAAGAAAAATACTTTTCTGGTGAACCCTGTGCTGGTGAAGATCCGCAAGGGGAAGCCACAACGGAGGTCTCCGCTGCCGGCACCACGGAGCATCTCGCAGCACCAAGGCCAGGATCCCAGCACAGGCCCCGACAGCACAGCCCTGGATCCTCCCAGCACCCCTGGAGGAGCACCTCGGGGTCTGGGCCCACCAGCGCAGGCACGCAGGCACCTGGCTCGTTCCTCACAGCAGGCATTCTGCAACGGCAGTGGGCTTCTGCTACCCACATCCCACAGGATCACAGCATCACAGAACGGCCGAGGTGGGAAGGGACATCTGAAGATCATCGCGTCCAACCCCCCTGCCGAGTAGGATCACGTAGAGCACCTTGCGCAGGATGCCTTCCAGGCGGGGTCTGAATATCCCCAGAAAAGGAGACTGCTCAACCTCTCTGAGCAACCTGTCCCCGTGCTCTGTCACCTTCCCAGTGCCCCCTCATACTGAGCCGGAACCTCCTGTGCTTCAGTTTGCGCCCGTTGCCTCTCGTCCTGTCGCTGGGCACAACTGAAAAGAGACCAGCTCCAGCCTCTCAACACCCTCCCCTCAGATATTTATGTACATCGATGAGGTCTCCTCTCAGCCTTCTCCTTTCCAGGCTACTCAGCCTGTCCTCGTACAACAGGTTCTCCAGTCCTCTAATCATCTTCATAGCCCTCCCCTAAGCTCGCTCCAGTATTTCTGTGTCCCTCTGATACTGGGGAGCCCAGAACTGGGCACAATACTCCAGGTGTGGCCTCACCAGGGCTGAGCAAAGGGGTAGGATCACCTCCCTCAACCTGCTGGCAACACTCTTCTTACTGCACCCCACGGTACCGTTGGCCTTCTTGGCCACACGGGCACATAGCTGGCTCACGGTCACCCTGCTGTCCCCCAGGACCCTCAGGTCCCTCTCTGCAGAGCTGCTCTCCAGCAGATCAGCCCCCAACCATCACACACCTGTCTCCCCCTCCCCGTGGATCCACGCTGCGGCAGAGGTCCCCTTTTACAACGCTGCCTCGTCCACGGAGGGTTCCCATTCCCTCTCACACTTTTAGCAACTGCAGGTTTTCGTGCCAGATTTTCATTCACAGATTGCTTCAGGAGTTACTGAGCACAGAGCAGAGCTTCCAAGAAGTTAAAAGATTCAACAAAACGAAAACAAACAAACAAAAGCATGCTGCATGCTGGTCAGCTCTCCGGGTGCTACTCTGTATTAAATTAAATTAAAGCAAATATAGTGAATGAAGGACACCAAGAGGCTCCACGCTTGTCCATATTGGTCCACATGTGCCACCCAGCAAGGGTCAAAGTCTTTCAAAAACTGCTCTTCTTCTGCTGACTTCACCGAAGAAGAAATGATGACAATGACGCGGAGCGAGTCCCAGCCCACCTACGGTATCCAGCCCTTTCAACACAACCTCTGCAAAGGGATTTTGATGGCAACATTGAGACCATGCCTTTGGGGTATTCTTGGTTCACTACATTACCCAGCAGACGGAACGGAGATCAACACAGCCATAGTTCAGGCAGCCCCGATAACCCCTGCATTTATAGAAACTCCCAAGCCCAATTCGTGCTGCAGGTGTTGGCCCAGAACCAGAAGCCTCCTGAGGAGGAGCAGATCCCCCACCGTGTCCCAGGGCCGCCATCTCCGCCACAGGCTCCATATCCCTCCGTTTTCTGCTTTCCGTGGGGTCCGCAGCCAGCCAGGCACAGGGCTAAGGACGCCTCCCCACGGCCATGCCCAGGGCAATGGGAGGAGGCCGGGCTTGCAGGAGGCCCAGTCTTCCCCCGGGGTTGCTCTGCGGTTTGGCCCAGGGAGCTCAGATGTCTGCTTACACGGCTCCACCAAATCCCAAACCTACCAAATGCACATCAGAGCTTCCCAACTCTTGGGCTATATTCTTATCAGCAACAGAGAAGCAAAAACCTCCGCGACCCATTCTCAGCCTTGGGCCAACAATTACTAATTCGCACTTTACTAAAGCATCTTTTCTCCAATTTCCAGGTGATCTCCGAGTTCACAGCCAACACGCAGACCGAGACAGCTCTGCAGGGAGGACTCGCGCCCCCCAGGGCTTCAGGACTACCGCCAAGCCGGCTGACGAACACTTAGCCACACAAACAGAGCGTTGTCAGAAATAAGTGAGCATCGTTTGCTCTTGTTGAACAGACCAACAAAGCACGTGGGAAAAAAAAAACATACTAACTTTGTTATTTAATTGCGTCTGTCCATTTCTGTACTAAATCCTTCAGCATCAATGGATTGGTAGGAATTTGCACCACTCCCGCAGCCTGGTGTTGCCCCCAGCAAGGGGATGGGAGCCTTGTTGCAGGACTGCACAGGACGCGGGGCTCTGCCAGCCCTGCCACGCACAGCCCCACTCCCAGCCTCGTCGGAAAGAGCTGGCTGGCAGTGACACCCCTGCTGAAACCCGCACGTTCCCAGATCAGCAAAATCACCATTGGGGTTGGCTTGTTCTGTGAGGTTTTTTTTGAGACGAAAACCCACTGGATACCTCCCTCCGCATGTCCACAGGTCACAAGGCTGTGCCCCACCGCAGCTTGGCGTGCCCCGGCTCCCATCCCTGCCTCCTCTTCCCCAGCGCCCTGCACACAGCTATTTAAAACCACCTAAGGTCTCGGGTAGCCTCCAAGCGCGTCACTGAACGTACATTTTTAATGATGCTCAAATGTTTTCCAGCCGCATGCCTGGCTACGATTTCAGCAGAGCAAGGAGCGGAGCTGCCGTGAGGAGCGGCAGGAACAGGGAACACTGCTGGCGGAACAGCCGGGTGTTTATTTAAAAAAAAAGTCTTCTTCTGGCCGTCTCTTGTCAGCAGGGAAAACGCAGCCTGCCCCAGGCTCTCTCTTCTTCCCAAAGCCGGTCGGAGATGGACAGAGGACGCTCCGACGCTCCCGTCAGCTCTCTCCTTCCCTGCCAGCCCCCAGTAACATGAACGAAGTGACAGGGGACCGTGCTCCCGGGAGGGGAGCAGCGATGCAAACGGAAGCAAGGAGGAGGTCACGGGGCTGTGACAGCACTGTCCCTGCGGAACTGTGGCCGCAGCAGGACCAGGAATAGGACAGGAAAATTTGTCAGCCCCGGGGGCTTCAAAGTGCTCGCACCAGCGACACAGCCCGTCCTGAAACCTCTGCTTCTGCAACGCTGCCCGGAGCAGCTCAGGGAAGGACAAGCTTTTTTCCTGCCAAATGCAATGGATAACGCACAGCCTGCACAGTTGTATCCCTACAGACTTGTAAGCTCAGCTCAGCCAGTTGCACAAGCAAAGATTTTGGAGAAACCATTACAGAGCTACCCAGGCTGAGCTGCCAGGCAGCGCGACACGGACCCCGGCCCGTTAATGCGTGCCCTTACGCGTGTTTACATCTGCCTGAGCCACCTATGCTCAGCTTACCCGTGCGTAAGAGGATCAGAGCAGGTGTCGGTTACCCACCTTCTTCCAGCTCCACATGGGTCAGGAAGGGTCAGTGGAAACAGAGGGATGTGAGTGACCTGGAAATCTCTCAGCCCCTTTGCTCCACCGCCCCAGCGTAACGGAGAGCCCCAGGCACAGAGAGGGCGAAAGCAACTCACGAGCAGTCCCGAGGAGTCCGACCTAAGCCCTCTTCCCACTGCTTCTGCTTTTGGTTTCAAGCCCTGTTCCTGCGGTACTCACAAGCAGGCACGGCAATGCCCCGCAGCACACACCTCCACCAGCCTCTCTGCGAGCGCTGGGCTGCCAGGACAGACTTTGTAAGGCTTTGAACTGGAAGGAAAGATAAAGCTTTTGTTAGTCCCTTAATAAAGAACATGCAACAGACAGCAAGGGTGAAACCCCAGAAAAATACAGGATTTCACCCAAGAGACCTT
The DNA here is from genome assembly GCF_964034855.1 of Anser brachyrhynchus. NCBI lineage: Eukaryota > Metazoa > Chordata > Aves > Anseriformes > Anatidae > Anser > Anser brachyrhynchus. The sequence goes on along the minus strand of NC_137710.1, from coordinate 14,627,920 downwards.
TCACCAAGCGAGGAACACAGCAAACCCGCGCTGGGACAAGGACGTGCACCCCGGGTGCCGCATGGGAACCCCGCTGCAGGCTGGGGGCTCCCACACACGCAGCGAGACGTCCGAATCTGAGCCAGAGACTGGCTGCACGCGTTTACAAACTAAACCAACAACTGCTAGCAGGGCTTCCGGAAAGACTGCTAACCTCCCCCCTGCGTGAGGTTGGATGAATGCCTGCACAACAAAACTTGCATTTTACACGACTACAGGAACGTCAATTAAAGCCGCACTTTATCAGCTCCACTCAACCCCTTTTAATTCACAAAGGGCAGCAAAGCTGCAGGTACTGATCAGGGGGTTGTGCGGCAGCGCACCCAGCTCGCTGCCAAGCCACTCCTGTTCCGACACTGGCTCAGTGCGTGATGTGCCAGGGCAGCGGCACAAAGAGGAAGCACCTATTTTCCCCGCTTCGTGTTTCTGCTAAATATCATTGAGAGATTAAAACACCACGTCTGAGGATGCTACGGCAGAGGGCAGGCACACGGCCGCTTGCACCAACGGAGCTGTGCAGCCCCAGGCAGCTCTGCTGCCTTCCCTTCCTCCTCCCTTCTCCTCTCCGCTTTCTGGGCAGCAAGTCTTCCCAAACACGCCAGAGCAGGCAGGTAACAAAGCACTGAACTCCTCAAGGCGGGGGCAAAAGAAAAATCATTAATGGGCAAACAGCCCTAACAACTCGCTTCCTACAAATGGAAAGATAATTTCATCAGTCCCGCTCGGTGACAAATCGGCCCGTCACGGGCAGGGCTCAGACGAACGCTCACACCAAGTGACAGCGCTCAGCATTCCCGCAGCCCGGCGGTCGGAGCCCTTCCGCCACCCCCGAGCGATGGACTGCCAACGCGGGCTCCCTGCCGCCCCACCTCCTGACAGAGCCTTCCCGCAGCAGCAAGGTCACGCTCCAGAAGCTTGCAAGGTGCAACAAAAGAAATCTGTTCTCGGCTTCCCCTCCATCTTTCACGACCGCAGGTACCATCGCCTCGGTGCTGCTCGCTTCTTGAAGGAGAGAGTCCGGGAGCTGCCCAACGTGCCTCCAGCTGCAGCCCCACATCAGTGCCGCGCTTTCAGGGCACGCACCGTCTGGTGTAGCTGCAAGCCAACCCCCAGGTGGATAACACTGCTCCTTTCGGCCCCCCCTCCAATGCGATTCCAGCCATGGGACCAGTGGTGGTGGAGCTGCAACACCTCCTGTCAACAAGAGCCTCCTGCCACTAGAGCTGCCGGGGAGCAGCAGGAAGGCGGGACACGGGAGGGCAGCAGGCTGGACTGCTCAATGTGAACTCACACCCCGAGGTTTCACAAAGTTCCTGGAAATCTGAAACCTGCCAAGGACAAGTTTGGTGTTTAAGGAATCTCATGGAGACAGCGGGGCGTGAGTGAGAGCCAGAGTCCGCCCAGTGACACGAGGAGGTCTGCAGAGAAGCGCAGTTTTGCTCCTTCCCTTCAAAAAGAAGGGGAAAAAAAAAAACAAAAACACCCAACCCAGCACATGTGCCTTGTAGCCTACAGCTCAGAGACAGAAAATGTTTTCCAAAGCTTTCCAAACCCCCTGGTCTTATCAGAAAATAACTGCTAAAGAGGGCAGAGTCTTTCTTGCTGGTGCCCTTGATGATCTGCTGCAAAACCAGCACAAGGGTCTCCGGGAGGCTGCGCCAGACATCACAGCACTACCTGGGGGAACAGTCCTGCCTCCAGCACCTCCATCTCCTGGAGCCAGGTTTCTCCCTTCTGCTCCACCATGAGGCTTTATTTTTTGAAGGTGAGGAATCCAGCCAGCAGAGCTCCAGACACCATCGGAGCTGCTCTGCCCACCACTGCCTTCGGTGACCTTGTCCCAGCATCGGTTCCCTTCTGGGAAGGGGCGAGGTGCAGCGCCCTTTAACTGAGCCATCCCTGTGCTGCCCAAGTCCGTGCCAGGCCTCGGGCAACCAGGGAGCCTCAGTTGGCACGTTGAGGCTCCTCAGGGTTCGTCCACCCCTGCAATGAGCCCGCATTACCCACCAAACCCCACTCTGCATCCTTCCCCCGGTGGCTGGGTTAGTTTTCTGCTGGATGAGCGAGAGTGAAGCCAGTTTTAATCCCATGAACTACAGGCACAGCAGCAATAATTTCATCTCCACTGGACTACAAGGCAGGACGGGCAGTGGCTCACTAATGTTTGGCCACATGCTACTCCCCACACAGCAGTTACTATCAAGGACTTAGTGGAAATACATCCTCCAAACCAGCAATTTGCCCCTGGAACTGCTCCTCCATCATCTGCCCCCGATCCGGGTTTGGCTGGGAACCGCACGCCCACAGAGCCAGGCAGTTAACTGACGCAGCATCTTCTCCCCCAGAAGCGCTGTGCTGGCCTTCAGTGCAGCCTCGTCAGTAAAGCAGCAAAAAATAAATCACTTTGTGCTGTACACAGGGCCTCTATTTGCAGATCCACGTGGATGGAGCTCAGAGTTCATCTCCGCTCCTTCCAGTTCTATGAACCGTTTCCAGTCTCTAATTACAGCACCAGGCTGTAAAGACGGCCACTTCCTCCCTAATTACTCTTTGTGTTGAAGACACAGCTAATAAGCCCGCATTGTTAGTGGCTGCTGCTGATTAGCTCTGGCGGAGAACATCTCCTGCCTGGCGCTGCGCGGCTCTGGCACCAGGAGCGCACGCATCTCCGCCGGCACCTGCGCGCCCTCAGGTTCCTCCACATTACGCGCACAAAGTCTCCGCGCACGCGCGCAGGAAGAGATCTCCACGGCGGTTATAAATGAATGGGAAAGGGGCGGACAGGGCAGCGTCCCCAAGCAAAATGAACGGTCCTCCTGCTCGGCACACGATTCTGATGGCCACAAAGCCCTGGAGCCGCCAGCACGCTCGTGCATCTCACCTGCGGACGGAGGGCAGCGTCATCCTTCCCTCCCCACCCTCCTTGTGGTGGAAGAGGTGGCCCAGCCAGCTTGGTAGGCAATGCAGTGCTCCTTGTTGGCAAAGAAGGACGTCACCGAGCAGCAGGGCTGCTCGCTGCCCTACGCACTGGTCCAAGCAAGCCCGGCGGGGCTGCAGAGGCTCCTCGGAGTCAGAGTCGTGCCTCTGCCTGCACAGGTCGAGAGAGGGAGCTCTGTAGAGGGTGGCTGGAGGGGTCACTGCTCCCTTGAACCATGGAATCATAGAAAGGTTTGGGTTGGAAAGAACCTGGTTAAAGCAGCAGCCCATCTGCTTCCAACTCCTGCCAGGGGCTGAGACACCTCCCACCAAACCAGGTCGCTCAAAGCCCCATCCAACCTGGCCTTGAGCACTTCCAGGGATGGGGCATCCACAGCTTCTCTGGGCAACCTGTTCCAGTGCCTCACCACCCTCATCACGAAGAATTTCTTCCAAGTATCTCATCTAAATCTACCCTCTTTAAGCTTAAAGCCGTTACGCCTTGTCCTATTGCTGCACTCCCTGATAAAAAAGTCCCTCTTCTGCTTTCTTGTAGCCCCCTTTAGCTACTGGAAGGCCTCTATGAGGTCTGCCTGGAGTCTTCTCTTCTGCAGGCTGAACAACCCCAACTCTCTCACCCTGTCTCCATAGGAGAGGTGCTCCTTTGATCACACTCGTGGCATCCTCTGGACTCTCTCCAACAGGTCCATGTCCTTCTTGTGCTGGGGACCCCAGAGCTGAACGCGGGGCTCCAGGTGGGGTGTCACGAGAGCAGAGCAGAGGGGGGAGAATCACCCCCCTCGCCCTGCTGGCCACGATGCTTTTGGTCCAGCCCAGGATACGGTTGGCTTTGTGGGCTGCAAGCGCACATTGCCGGCTCACGTGGAGTTTCTCACCAACCAACACCCCCAGGTCCTTCTCCTCTGGACTGCTCTCAATCCGCTCTCTCACTTGCTTCTGCAAGAGCCATCCGAACTGCTCCTCCCTCTGCTCTGGTTAAAATACTGGAGGTTTTCCAGGCTGATCTTGCGCTGAGGGCTAGGAGAAGTGGTTAATGTCAAGGCTCTTCTGTCTCAGCCACCTAGAGGGAAAAGTCCTGGGGATGTGCAAACCCGAACATCCCTATTCTGCATTTAGTAACGAACTGCCCCTCACAAGTGAAACATCAACCCTTCTGGTTGAGCAGGAGGGAAGCAGGCAACACATGAAGCCAACAAAGGTCAGAGAAAGCAACACCATTAAAGGGGGTAGCACAAAGCCCACGGCCCAGCCGGGTGGGAGGAACAGCAGGACCAGCATACATGGAAACGAGCAGCAATGAACGAGGCAGGCTGCCTGCCCCAAAGCAGGGCGCTCCAGCCATGAAAGACTTCATCTCAACACCGTTACTTCAGAGGATCAAGGCAAGGAAGAAAATCCAAACCCAAACTACAACAAGTGACAAGCAGAAGGTGACAACAGCGAGACCATGCCAGGATTCAACAAACCGAGAGCTCTGGCAAGGAAAGCAGCGTGCCCAGCGAGGAGCAGGGATGGACAAGGTGCAGCATCACCGCTGCGGCTGGTGGAATCATTCAGAGGGAAGCAACAGCGGATTTGTCATCTCCTTGTGCCTTGACACCTCGGTGAGATGCCTTTCCAGCAAACGTGCTACCCAGAGAGACTCTGTCACATAGGAGGAGTGGTATGGAGACATGCCTGTGAATTTCGCACGTCAGGTATCAGATATTGCTGTCTATTTTTGGCTTCATCTGCTCTTGGCTGGCTATGCCAAGGAAAGAGGTGTCGTAACTCTCACACAACAGCCTCCCTAGGAGATTTCTAAATAAATCTGGAAGAAGGCTGAATCAACACTTCTGCTTTTGGAAGCAGGCTACAGTGCTGTCCATCACCAAGCGAGTACAGCACTTCCTCCTGCTGGCCACCTGCATGTGGCCATCAATGCATCCTTACTTACATAGCAAGAGGGATCTGCACACCAGTTCTAAATAGCTGTCGAAGCAGCATCTAGCTCAGCCATAAAATAAACAAACTCTGCTGTGCAGCTGTAGAAGTGTCCTTCTTCGTGCATTTAGCTCATGTCCTGGTTAGAAGCGACCGACCCGTGTGTGTGCCGCGAGCCCACAACGCTGGGAAGCCCGGCCAGCAGCAGCCCAGGACCTGACCTCCATCAGAAGGTGACCGTCCATGTTCTCACCGAGTGCTAACGACAGCTTGCACCTGCTGACATTTCAGAGCAGGGTCACCAAATGCTCCAAAAGGACCCGGCAGGGAGGTTTCTGCTGCAACTTTCCTTGGAAGCTGGACTGTGCCGGAAAGAGCTTTGGGATCCTCAAATAAAAGAACTCCAGACAAGCTAACACGTGACAGCTACCTACCGACCTGCTCACGCCCAGCGAGTGTGCTCGTTGTGTGCCTGCTGGCCCGTCCAGGGGCTGCCCCCACAGCACAGGGCGCCTGTGCAAGGCAGTGTGACCTTTCACGTGGCGCAGGACAAGGTGCTCAGCACCTCGGTTCTCCCCCCTCGATCTGGCCGATGTCACCAAAGCCAAGCCACTATTCCACTGGCTCTAACGGAACAGGATCAAGATACAAATAGAGAAGAGCACTGAACATCTCCTTACTTCCATTTCCACCTCCTTCTGTCGCTTTGCAAGGTCTGCATTGGTTTCACCTTGCAGACACAAGGGGCACCCAGCAGAAACCACCCACAGCCTGAGGCTCTGCTCGGAAGGCATCTCCTGCCCCCAAAAGGCCGGGCTGGTCTCATTAGAAGTCATCAGCATTTTAAACATATCTCAAAGGGTTCCTTTTCAGTGAGACAAACGAAGTTAAAGCCTTTCTATTTTTTCTGTAGAAAACAACTATTACAATATAATGATTTTTAAGTGAAAAGCAAGGGATCCTTGGGAGATATCTTCGCTTTGGGAAAAAGTATTGCCGTTTCCAAGTGGAACGAGCTTACCAGGGACTCCTTCACTGCACAGTCTGCGCATTACGTCTTTACAGTAAATTGATTTTAACAGCCAGTGTTTTCCGGCCTGTGGGGTTCAGCTTTTGTTGCTAAAACACGCAAATATCTGCATTTTCCTCCTGGTTCTCCTTCACCACCTGCCTGTGCAGCATTGCCCTGCAATCCGAGGCTATCAGGCACCACATGGGCATTTTGCACGTTTAATACAACCCGGTTCACATCTCGCATGTGCTGTCCCGTGATGCACGTGCCCAGGAGAAGACTGAGTGCCTGCACGCCCAGCTGCTGCAAGCGCCTCGGGGGTGGACACGAGCCTAATTTGGGCTTATGGCGCTTTGCTCCCCACTGGAGCCAACTTACACACACCAGGCGCACGCACCTGAGATCTGCCAGTCCTCACATCATCAGCTGGAGAGGAAAACCAAAGGAAAGGAGGGTGACAATCTGGATTTAATTTAAAAAAAAAAAACCACCTTTTTTGCCATCTGCCTGAAGACTGCTGTAAATCCTCAAATGCTGGAATTTTGATTTGACCTATTTGCATCTCTCCCTTCCATGCCTTTTTTTTTTTTTTTTAAGGAAATTACTTTTAGGTAAAATAACTTACTGTGAAATGCGGCTTGGGAGCAGGACAGAGCCATCTCCACGAGCAGGGACCACACCAAGGGGAGGCTGACGCTGTGCAGCGCTCTGCAGACACCTTCCCACCATGCGTTAATAAAAATAAAATAGGGCCAGCGTTTGCAGCAAGGAAGTGGTGAGTTTAACCACCTGTAGCTACCAAAGACGAGATGACATCTCACCTCTCTTTTGATAGCCAGAAACAGAAATTCCAAGGCTGAGCAAGTCCTGGGTCTTCCTTGTGGTCAGCGGCAAGACACCAGCACACATGGGGCAAGCTGCCCACAATCCCAGCACCTACCTCGGAAGGAAGCAAACGTCTCTCCAGAGGTGCCCGGTTCTCTACTAACCCCAAAGGAAGCCCAAGTTCACTAGATCAGGCTCACACTTCTAACTCTGATATTGCATGATCTCACCTACAGGCGGGTGAGATGAATCCCCCACAGGAGGAGGCAGTGACTTGACTCCTTAATGACTTTTTGCATGATTTGTGCCTCTTCCGTCGTCACACCTACTGAATTACCCCAAGCTAGCCAAAGCCACCATCACTTGGATTTGACCACCAGGGAAGAAGGCCAGGTGTCCATCACCCGGCACCGCCAGCCACGAGCAGAGCTCTGGGCACTGCAGCAAGGCGAGAAAAGCACAGCCAGCAGCGAGGCGCTGGCCCAGAGCATCAGAGCAGCTCTCCGCACTGGAAGGATGGTCCCGAGCACCGTGCCAGTACTGAGGGTCACCCCGCCGCTGTTAGCAGCCCAGCTTCCCCCGGCAGCACAAACCCAAAGCTGATCCTGGCGGAGCTCCAGCGGACCCACCGCCCTCGCACCGCAGCTGAAACGAGCCCGGGAGCAGGCAGGGCGGCGAGCGCGGGTCCCGGCGGCACCAGTCGGCTCCCGGCTGCCCAGCAGCAGGTGGTGCTCACACAAACACGTCCCGCAGGACACTTCTGGCTGGCGAGCCACGAGATGCCGAAGCACTGGCTGCACACAAGTGCTCTCGTTTTGTCTTAACTGCAGAGGAGTTTCTCCTAGAGCTAAATAAACATATCTGATTTGCTGAAACCAAGTAATAGGGCTGACCAGGCCGTCTATGGCAGGAATTAATTTGACACCACAAACAAAGCAATTCTTTTTGATATTTAAAGTGCACAACATGAACAAAATGTCTTACAATTTAACCCTCTTAGCACCAGAAATTAGTAAACCGTGATTTACTTTCTTTTTAAACACCCCATTTTTTTAAAGTAAGTGCTGTGCACTTCCAAACGCCAGCCCAAAGGGAGCAGGGCACAGCACGCCCTCCCCGAGAGCCCCTTCCTGAAGCCATGGGAGGTCTCGCTCCGGGACACACAGACCCCAGGGCTGCAGCCCTGCAGACCGCTGTCCCCATGGCTCCCAGGGGCTCTGCCACACCACGGTGGCCCCCCCATCCCTCCCCGCCATGCCGGGATGGCCACTGACCCTTGGGGAACTTGTTGAGGCAGGCGGAGTTGCAGAAGGAACGGACGGATCCTGACTCCCAGCAGCCCCGGCCCTTCATGCCCAGAGCGGGGCTGCACTCGCGGAGGCTACACGCTGCATGGCCATCAGCTTTATGATGGAGGAGGAAAAAAAAAATAAAGAGAGAAGAAATTGTCCTGATTCAGCAGGCAGCGACCCGGCCGCACGCAGCCCCACATCTCACATCGCCACTTCTCGCCCCACGCTGACAGCAGAGCACTACGGCACCGGCTCGCAGCGGCCACCAGACCCCGTGGTACCGGCATGCACCACTGCTGGCTTCAGTACACACAGCAGCCCTTAACTCCATCTCTGCCAGGAAGAGGCATCCTCCTCCCCGAAAAGGGGGGTACACTCAGCCCCGGGTAGCAGCACGGGAGGGATTCGCCATGGCTGTCTCCGGAACGATGCACAGCAGGCTACAGGAGATGCGGTCCGAAAACCAAAGGGATGCTGTTTTGTGCAGAAGATGATATTTGGAAGCTTGTCCCTTTAAATGCTACCGGAGGTTATTTTTAGGACGCTCGCTTAAAATATACATCCGAATTTCTTCATTTTTCTAAGAAACTTCATTATACATTTTACTCACGCAGCTCCGTTTCAGATCACCCCGAGAGCCCCATAATAAAACCTCCGCGGTTTGCACACACGCCCCCCTGACGGCTGTTTTCTTGCCCCTCTGCTGCAGGAGGATTGGATTTTCCCAGCCTTTAATATTTTACTAGTCCCGGGGGATCGAGCAGGTCCGGAGGCAAAATGCGGCACAAATCAGCGGCATGAGCAGCTGCGGCCAGCGCGGCACCGCGAGCGTTCAAACCGGCACGGCGCAGGGACCTGGGCACGCACCGAGAGCTTGTCCTGGGTGGGCTCCGACTCCAGCTGGACGTCAAGGTTCGTACAGCAACAAAGGATTATATTCCATTTTCTGTATACGTATACATATATATATATATTAAAAAAAAAAAAAAACTAGGTGCCCAGACATTCAAGGCAATCTGGGTGAAAAGAGGGCAAAATCTGGAAAACGAAGCTCTCACCACACGCTGCACACTCAAGGGAAAAACAATTCTGGCAACACACATACACTACGACGTGTAGCTTCGTGTGCTTACCCGACATACGCATCCCTCTGCACTGGCTAAGAACCAGCAGTTTTTCAAGGGAAAACCCAAAAGCAACGTAGGGACAGCAACTGTTAACTGGAGGGGAAGGCCTGGATGGGATTTAGCTCCTAACGAGCACTCCTGCTTCTGCTACCAGATCCAAGAACCAGATGGAGCCGGGATCCATGGTTTGACACAAAGAGCACAGCCAACACTCGCATACTTCCACAGAGAGCCTCCTGGACAGCTCCACACCCACACGGGGACACGTACCTGAACCCATCGCAGTAGCTCATGTACACGCCTATCGGCAGCAGAGCTGTGACTTCCGACAGCCCCCTAGCCCCCCGTTACACCAGGGCATTCACTGACAGGTCAGGGCCACCGTCCGGCTCAGGCCCATGTGCCCGACCCCACCGAAGCCTTTTCCTTGCCACAGGTAACCGTGCGTCCCAGCTCGTTACGCCACGATACTCTTCCTGCTTTGCTCCCGTAAGCAACCCCCTTGTTCTAGCGGTGACTTAAGCACAAGTTAGTTATAATCCTGTTGCAGAAACTGCAAGGGAGGATTGTGGAAAGCAGAGATAAGATACTTTCCATCAGCTTGAGGTTACTGAATCCTTATAAGCAGCTCTACATCTCTTCTGCCAGCTGCCATGAGCCTCCTCCTGCAAATAGTTAAGTCACAGCCGCAGAGCTACTCACCTAAATGCTTGAAGAATTAGTCTGAAGTTCCCTGCTTAAAAACAGATTGCAGATTTATCCCTGCATTTAATTCACTCCGCTCGAAACCAAGAGTTACCGAATAAAAGCCTTGGTCCCTGGCTCAGCAAAAGGCACCTGGGAAACGCTGCACATCAAGGCGGAATTCCTGCTCGCTCGCTTTCCATGAGAAACACCCAAGCGACCTGAATTAGGCGCCTGGTTTTGCGTGCAGCAAAAGGTGGCAGTGGGCATGGGTTAGCCCAGGCGGACCAGGGTGGAGGCAGGAGGGGAACACTCACCTCCTGCTGGCACTTCCCACGGCCACGGCTCTATGTTCAGCTTCCCTCACAACCCCTGTCTTCCCAAGAGTGCAGAAGAAAACCAGGCAGCAAAGCTGGGCTGATGAAGGCAGCTTTGCTTTTAGCCGGACCGCTTGGTCCAAGCTGGATGAAATTCAAAACCTCAAAGGAATTCTTTACCTGAATGTGACCACTGACACCCAAAACAACCAGACACCCAGGGGCTATGTACTTCAGCATCTCCTTTTGTCATCGTTATTCACCTGTCTTGGAAGCATCCATAGTCCTTAATCCTTCCACATCACTACAGCTGTACCACATCTATTTACAAAAACAACCACTAGAAATATCAGACAACTTTAAAAAAAAAATAGAAATCCAGAGCTCTGATAGGATTAGTTGCACAAAACCAACTCGACTCCAGCTCATTCGTTAGCCCATCAGAAACGCTGCAGGTCTGGCAGCTCCTGCCTGGCGCAGGGCAGAAGCAGCGCGGTGGAAGGGCTGCACACGCCAGCAGCCGGCGCAGTTTCGGCCGCGGGTACGGCGTCACCAGCCTGCACGCTGCTTGAGGTGCATCAACAACCTTAAGGGTTCTATCAAAGGGCGACAAATCCCTTCCAGACGTACTACACGCACAGAAACAAGCACAGCCACTCGAGCCACCAAACTCGAGCAGCAAGCACCAAAATTGAAGTGGCCGAACCCCCCCGCCCTGCGTCACAGCGGTCTGCGCTCACACGGCTCCAGACAGCGTTTGCCACAGCCCCTCTTCCTCACGCAGCGCTCGGGATGGGCTGGGGACGTAGCACCGAAGATCAGCACCATGCAGCTCCGACCGAGGGCGATCCGCGTGCCGGCAGGGGCCCTGCAGGCTCCATACCCACCTCCTTGTCCTTCCCCTGCACGCCCGGCTCGGGTCCCCACATCCCCTCGGTGTGCACCGGCACCCGCGGTCCGGCACATCGGGGTCGCCTGGGGATGGCAGCAGTGCCGTCAGCCACCCTGCACCCGGAGGAACAGGACAGGAGACAGAGGCGTGGGAATTTCAGCTGTTCTGGCTTCAGGCTTTCTAACGGATAAGCCCACACAAGCCCCTTTTCACAGGCCTCTGGAGCACGCTGGGCAGATTTACATTTTCAGAGGGACAAAAGCCACACAAAGACAGGCGCCCTGCCAAATTCCAAGCCCCTGCTTCAAACCCTACGGCAGGCAGCATGGCTTAAAACGATGCTGGTGACTTCTGTCTGCATTGAAACACCATGTTTTCCCTGCACAAATATTCCAAAATGATAGAAAAAAATCTGCCACCTGAACACAGCCAGGATACAGACACAGGGGAAGCAGGCAAAGTTAAACACAAGGAAACCGAGAATCCTGTGCCAGAAAGCATTGTGCACAGGTACCAGTGAGAGGCGGCTGCGCTGCTCACAGCAGCGATGCGGGACTGGAAGGGACACGGAGAAACACCCTTGTGCATGCGGGCAGCACCAGGAGCGACCGAGGGCGCGCACGTCTGTCCACGCAGGGTTCTTCTCCAGCCCAGGGATGTGCTGCTGCACACCGATGGGGCTGCCTCTGCCCCCTGCAGCCATGAGAGAGAATTGGTTGCCTTTCTCCCATGCAAAAACCTTCAGCGTGTTTGAAAACACCGGTAACGCCTTTGGAATCCCCTTCCTTGTCTTTTTTTTATTATTATCATTACCTCTTTCTTTCTTTCTTTTTCTTTTCCCCCATTACATTTCTCCTGGCTTTACTAAATTTCACCTTATTGATATCAGACAACTCACCAACTTCCAAAACCTCTTCTGACTCCAGCTCCCGTTCCTGTCCTCGCTTCTGGAAGTCATTCATGCATGCCTACGCAGCAAGAAAATCCTCCAGGCTTTCAAAAGGAAAATACAATTCGCATTTTAAAACTTTCTCCTGCCAACCAGGTAACACCATACCTCCTGCTGCACCTTCCCACAAGTCCTGCGTATCAAAGGAAAAGTTATTTCAGGGTTAAAAAGTAAAGAGGAATACAAGATGTACGCTATGTACACAGATGTATGTGGCAACTTTGCTCCTCTGGCTCTTTAGACTTTCTCACTCCTCTTCTTTCCACAAGGAACTATTTTGCACTTCTGCCATAAGCTTATTCTTAATAACACCTGAAAACCAACCTCACCTCTGCATCTGGTGCTGGGGTTACTCAGCCTCTCACCATCCGCGCCGCCAGGACAGAGCCAGGGAACCCCTGGTACGTGCTGATGGTGCAGGAGAAGCCGGCAGGACTGCAGTGGGTGTTCACTGCAGGTATTTCCTTTCCTGACAAAAAACAACATCACCCCTGGCTGTCAGCGGAACGCCGTGCCCTGCTCCTGAAGCCCAGGGGAGCTGTGTGGGGCCGGAGCATCTTCAGCCCCATCCCACTGCTCCTGGGCTGCTGAGGCCAAACCAGGACACCCAGAAGCAAGAGCACAACCCTCGCTCAAGGTGATGCAGGAAGGCCACTTCCAGAAAAACAGATCCCTGGGAGCCCTTTCTCTGGCTCTGCCGCTGCTTTACATTTTGTTCCTTCCTCCCTTTATCTTATTTCACTCAAGAAGCGCTGCTGGACCGAGAGCGGACACCCACGGGCACCTTGCTTACCCTGGGCTCTGCAGTGGGTTTGTGCGCTACCAACACTATCACGTTACAAACAACACACGTGCAATTCGCCCTGGAGATGGATAGAAACAGAGTGATCGAAATAACCTACTGCTGGTGCAAACAGCTGAAACAGCTAGCGTGCGGACCTTGCATTAAAGCCCCGATGGTTCTGCTCACGTACGGTTCACCCACGGCTCTTTGTCACCACGTCGGTCAGGCAGGAAACAAACTGTTACCAAATGCGTTTTACGCGCAGCTCGTCTGTTTGCGTTTCTGCTTGTTTAGCCCGATTCTGCTCCTCTCAGTGCTCACATCAAGGGCAGCGGGAACAACTCGCACAGAGCTCAGAGGGGGCGCCAGGTGCACCGACAGCCAACGCAGAACGCGCAGACATGGTACAAGTGGGACCCTGTGTTTGAGCTACCAAGCTGCTGCTTATCCTCTGCAATGTGAGAACCTGACAGGAGGATTAAAATACACGGAAAACAACCCCGGAAAATAAAACATCTTGCCTCTTGACAAGGAATGGCTTTAAAAATTTGTCTCGTTGACGTATTCTGGCCCAACATATGTCCAAAATCCCCCACACGTTGGAATGACACGCTGCTGTGTGCGCATCGCTATGCACCTACAGCAGACAAGACTTTTTACTCGCTCACTGAAAAAGCGTCAGAACCTCTTTTTTCCACGGTAATTTTAAAGCTGACAACAAAAAGCTGCCCGGGGAACACAACACTCACCCCCAGGTGTCACTGCAGCATCAAACTACCACCACTCGCTGAGAAATGCACGGAACAATTGGCAATGCCCAGAAACTTTCAGTTTGTATTCACATCATCATTCTGCTTTTAAGTTTCCCCATGCGTGATAATGCAAACAAGAAAATTAGGTGTAATATGGTTCTGAATGGTTGTTCAGTTAGTGCTCTTTGCTCTTGAATCTCAGCATCAGGAAAGCACTCAGGAAACAAAACAGCATTTATTTTCCATTTCTAGTTGTTGGTGTTTTTTGTTTTTTTTTTTTAACCCAGATGCTTCCTTAAAACAGTGCAAGCCTTATCAGATGAGCTCCAGGCCCTTTGCTCGTGCCAGATCCCTCCATTCAACCAGTTCAGGAAACTTCTCATCTTAAACCATGCGCTCCTACAACCTCCTTTCCTAAGGCAGACGTCCACAAATAAGGAGATGAAGTGCACAGGAAAAAGCACCGATTTCTGAGCTGTACCTCCAAACCACACGTACATGCAAATACAAATCCAGCAAGGCCAAGTTCATCCTCCCTCCAGGGAACTCACCTGTGCCCCGACCAGCGCTGCTATGGGCGGATAAAACCTTCCTGCTCGCCACAAGAAAGAAATGCGAATTGACAATAAATCTAAATCCTCATCAGTGCAGACATTCATAACTTTTTATGGCATACCAGGGCAATATCTCCTCTTCTTTGCGTGCTTCCAGTTATTCACCATAACGCATCACCAAGCATCAGAAATACACAAGTACTTGACCAAAAAAAAAAATAACCAAGGATGAGGCAGAGCAGCAGGACCTCTGGCTACGACTGGCTCTCAAGCACCAGGAGCAGCTCACATCCAGAAACCACGGCAAAAAGCCGTCACGAGCGTGAAACCCCGCATCCCCAGCAGCTGTAATTGAAGGTACCTGCACCTCACCCTCCCTCGGCACCCTTCCCTCCGCAGAACGCACACGGACCAGAAATTCACGTTAGTTGGCCTTTCCTGCCGGTCCCCGCAGGCGATCCTGGTACGTCACAGCAAGGAAATGCACAGCTTTGGTCACTTTTTTTCAGGAATTTCAAGCACAGGGGTCAGCACCCTGCTGAGCGAGATCCCGGAGTCACCGAAAACAAAAAGAAACGATTTCAGAAGCCGAGATGTGAATTCCAGCCGCCTGCAGACTGCCAGAAGAGCCGCCTCCAGCGAGTTTTGTCACTCAGCCCCACACCGGACCCCAAAAGCCACAAAGCTCATGGGGAGCAGGAACGTGGGGTTTAACTCCAGCTGACCGCACCGCTAACGACTGCTCGACACTGTCGGTGACTTGGCACTCAGCTTAACCTCGGATGGCAGGAATTAGGAGTAACTCAGCTTTGACAACACTCAGAGCTCCTCGTTTTCTGTATTTTTCAGACTGTTTCAGTCTCCAGTGCCAACACCAGTAAACACACATCCAACTGTTTGGGCATTTTAGGATCTGGAAGACCCGAAGGGGTACTGAGGCTTAGGTAGGAGCTCAGTGCTACAGTCCAGTTCCACAGCTGCTTTTTTCCAGTATTATTCACTGAGAAAAAGAAAATGCATTAAATATGTATGTTAAAAACAGCTGCGACGTTTGCCAGCACGCCGTTAGGAAGTGGGAAAAAAGAAATGCATGAAATGAAACGATTTAAATAACGCCTCTCCGATGGGCTCTGAGAGGACAGCTTCCCGTTGCCACGTCCCAAACTGGGGACAAAAGCAGCAGCCGGGGCAGACGAGCCGGCACCTTCAGCCCACGGAGGACAGGACAGCCCGCAGGCTGATTTCGCACAGCGTTGGCTGCGATCTCCTCGGCTGGCACCACGTTTCCAGCCCAAGACCTTCGGGAGACCTGGATTTTTAGCAGCGGAAAGGAAACCGCTTCCAAAAGGAAGAGTTCAATAGAAAGGGCTTACGAACAAAAAAGGCGCACGGCCATTTTTTCCCTCGAAGGCTAACTTATTTCAATCATTTCCTTGATAGGATAGTGAGAACGTCCAGACCCATTCCTGGGTCTTGCCCAGCTCTGTGACCAGGTCCAAGCGTGCCACCTGCTCAGGTGGGTATTTCAGGTCGCCACCTTCTCTGCGCCTCCATCCCTCGGAAGCAGGTGCCGCAGCGCAGCAGTAATGCTATCAGTCGGCTCTAGAAAGGAGAGGGGACCTTACCTGTCACTCAACGCACAAACCACCAGCTGAACTCGGTTTCAGCTGTTTGTATTGAACTGCTAACAGGCACAAACCAGGAACAGCGACCGCTTTGCAGCCCGCGGTTTGGACAGGCCTGCTCGAGGCGATGCCCTGCATCGCTGCTGGCTCCGTGCAGCTGAAAACGGGCACAGGACAGGATCTACCCACTGTGTTTCATATTGAAAGGTGAGAACATCAAAGCGTGAGCCTCTTTACAGGCAGCAAAACCAAGGACCTCTTTTGGGAGACCCCCTTCCACCCCCAGGAAGGAGCAGATGGGGCTGGGAGGCACCAAACCACTAAACTCCAATGCCCCCAGCATGTTTATCAGCAGCCCTGTCATGCACCTGGCACCCACAGCACCACCAGCTCCCTCTCAGCCTGCAGTTCTGCCCCCTCACCCGTAAGGAGGATAAAGGTGGCATTAAATTCTCTGTCACCGAGTTGACTTTCATTTCCTAGTGTGAGAATTTGGGCTTAAAAGCTTCTAAACTCCGTGGGAATGATAAATTCCCACTCTGCTGACCACCCATGCCCAGCAAGCCCCAGCCATCCGTTTCAAGGACTTGCACGCTAAAAGCTCATCCGTTTTAATCCTCTGCATTGCTTCATCTGAAATTACCCCACCCCACAAGCCCTGCCCCACCAAAAGCAACCGCTGCGCCCCAGGAGTGCGGGCACCTGCGCTTGGTGGCGCACGCTCGCACCAAGCTGATGCTGAACCGCTGAAATCGGGGAGCCGACCGCCGAGCTGGGGGAACAAACTCAAGCCCCGTGCCACCAGGCAGGCTCAGCACCTCCTCCCCAGACCCAGATCCCCACCGTCGGGAGCGGGGCAGCTCAGCACCAGGCCGGATCGCTGGGATGCGCCCCAGGGAGCAGCCGCGGTGTCGCAATGGGTTTCAGCACCAGGAGGAAGAAGAGGGCTGCAGGAGCACGCAGCACCACGAGGTGCCAGCACAGGCTGGGCAGAGGAGCTGCTTCCACCCCAATGTCTCCGTGCGGTGGGCGTTTGGCGGTCCCCAGGGGGCTCTGCCAGTGAAGACCGCCCCCCCCCCGAGCACCGCAGTGCATCCAAGCACTGCCGGGGCTCACACCTGGGAAGAGCTGCTCCTCCGGAGAGCTCTCAAGCAGGCTTTGCCCACTAAAGCCCTGTGGCACAGAGGCCTTTGAGGGATAGCTGAAAAGGCACCGACAGCGAGCAAACACCTTCAGCACCTTCACCGCCAGCCCTCTCCGGGGACGTCCCTTACCCAAAAGCTCCAGAAGCCTCATGACGGATCCCGGGCGACGAGAGCCCCGTGCCGCCAGCCCTCCTCTGTGCAATGGGAACAGGGGGTTTGTGGAGGAGACGTGGAGGAGACGTGCCAGGAGAGGGCAACCTGCCACCGCTGCATCGCTCCAGCAGAGCGCCAGCACCCAGCTCGGGCCTCAGCCACGGCACCCACACAGCTACGGCCGTGGAGAGCAGCGTGCCACCCCGGGAACCAAGTGCCGCTGCCACCACAGCCTTTTTCTAGGTGGTTTAGGGTCATTTTGGTGGAGTTTCTCATTCCCTTGGGCTCCTGCACTGGATGCCATGCTCTGCAGTGCCCTAAATGACTGCAGAACACCTAAACCACCTCTTTACCCGTCCCCAAGGGACACAACCAGTCCCACGGGGATGGAACCCGAGCAGTGCTCCTAAGGCACAGCCTGGCAGCCTCCAGCTCCCTGCGCGCTGATGCAGTCAGGTCCTATCCCTGCTTTGGCAGGGGGGTCGGACCCGATGATCTCTTGAGGTCCTTTCCAACCCCTGTGATTGCGTGATTCCATCACCACGAGTCCCAGTTCACCGACTTCTCGGTAACAAGTGAAACCAGCGCATCGCACCCACACCCAAAGCCGCACACATCAGTGCTACCCCGCAATTCCAGGGGCTGCCTGCGCCAGGCATACCAGGTTTCTTTAAAGGAAAGCTGCCCCTTCCTAAACAAGTCCCTTGGCAGGTTTTCTCACCTCTCCCTGGCCCAGAGCACTCGGGAGAAACCAGGAACACAGAGAAAAACTAATTTAGCCCCAGGAAGAACTATGGAGGGACTTGGTTTGCGCTTCAAGGGTGGAACAAGCCATCCGTGCCCTAGAACTGCAGCCAGGGGAATTACTGTTCTCTTTCCATACAACAACTCCTCTTCTCCTTGCTGGATCACCTAAACTTACTGGTGAGAGTCTCCAGACCACCCTGTGCTCATCGGTGGTTTTCATTTACTTCCAACCAAAGCATCGCCACCAGACTAGCCCAGAATAAAAACATTTCCCTTGCCCACGTTGAGCTCAAACCTAATTCTCCATTTTGCAGGTGTGGTGCAGAAGCTGACATGCTCAGGTAGACAAAAAGCGAAGCAGGAGGCTCCCTTGCAGCCATTCATGCCTGAATGACTTATTTCTAATTAGAATTGTTTTTATTTTCAGACCTAAAAATTGATTTTCCTCCAATAGCCTCTCTCTGTGCCAGGAGGGAAAAAAAAAAAAAAAAAAAGCAATTGTGAATCATAAGTGCCTAATAACAACACAGAAATACACTGAGCCAGTTATTTGAGCTGGAAACACTCCCCCCTGCCATGTCCAAGGCATGCTCCCACTTGTACAAAAGCCCCTGCTACATCATTCAGGGTGACACAAAACACTTGTGGGTGAAACTCGCTTGCTTTGAGCCTCTAAGTAACAACCCCGCCTGTCACCACTTCATGGGCACTCTGCGTCCCCACGTAGTGTCTCCAGTTTATGTGGTAAGGTTTTGGTAGCTGGGGCCGCAGGGGTGGCCTCTGTGAGATGGGTCCTGAATCTGCCCCGTGTCAGATAAGGGCCAGTTTCAGCTGGCTCCAAAGGGACCCGCCGCTGGCCAGAGCCAAGCCAGTAAGTGGTGTTGGGTGCACCTCTGAGAGAGCAGATTTAAGAAGAAAAAAAAAAAACTGCTGGGCAACAGCAGCTGGGAGAGAGGAGTGAGAACCAGCCCTGCAGACACCGAGGCGAGTGCAGGAGGTGCTCCAGGCACACAGCAGCAGTTCCCCCATGGCCTGCAGAGAGGCCCCTGGTGGAGCAGGCTGTCTCCCTGCACCCATGGGTCCCACACGGAGCAGATCTCCACGCTGCAGCCCGTGGAGGAGCCCCCGGTGGAGCAGGTGGATGTGGCCTGGAGGAGGCTGCGGCCCATGGAGAGCCCCCGCAGGAGCAGGCCCCGGGCCGGAGCTGCAGCCCGTGGAGAGGAGCCCACGCAGGAGCAGGGGGGCTGGGGGGAGCTGCCGCCCATGGGGGACCCGTGCTGGAGCAGTTTGCTCCTGGGGGATGGACCCCGTGGTACAGACCTGTTTTGGAGCGGTTCCTGAAGAGCTGCTGCCTGTGGGCAGTCCCCGCAGGCTCAGTTCGGGAAGGACGGCATCCCGTGGGAGGGACCCTGCGTGGAGCAGGGGCAGAGAGGGACCATGAAGGAGCGTCAGGGACAAAGGGGACTGACTGCAGCCCCCACTCCCTTGCACCTCAGGGAGAGAAGGTGGAAGAGGGTGGATGGGGGGAAGGTTTTTTTAGTTTGTTTTCTTTGTTCCTCACTGCTCTAGCGTGTTAGTAATAGGTAATGAATTCCATTCATCTCCCTATGCTGAGTCTGTTTCGCCCGTGATGATATTGTTGAGTGCTCCTTGTCCTTACCTCAACCCTTGAGCCCTCTTCATCATATTTTCTCCCCTTTTCCCTTTGGGAAGGGGGACAGAGAGTGGCTGTGGTGGAGCTCAGCTGCCCAGCAGGGTGAAACCACCACACGTGGGAACTGTGCCATTAACAGCACCGGGAAAGCCCCACGGATGCGATGGGTGCAGAAAAGCCCAGGTGTCAGATTTAAGCATCTCCAGACAACGCTGCTCCAGAGCTGCTCGGGGCACTTGATGCCAGCAGTACCTGCAGCAGAAGGCAGCACCATCACATCCTCCATGGAAAACAAAAAAAGGACCCACGTTTGGAAGAGGCTGCGATGCACCTCACCCGAAGCGTACCAGGAACTAGCGGCTGCTTGCTTCGTTTCTCCCTGCAGCCGCAGGCTCCCCCCAGCCCCTACCAGCTATAAATAAGCGCACAGCCTGCGCTCGGCACGCGCTGTGCTCAGTGAGCTGCTGCTTGTGAACCTACACGGCACGGGTTCGTGAAGGAGCTGCTGTAGGTCCAGGACATCAGCCATCAGGCCTGGAAGTCCAAGGGTAGGTTTAAATCAGAGCTGGGCCCAGCCCAGCAGTACAGCCAGCAAACGAGCGCCCTGGGGATCAGCAAGGAAGCATCCTCGCCGACTTGCGTCCCAGCTGCAGCTGCAAGTTAGCAAAATGACAGACTAAGCTAATATTAGCAAGCACAGCGAATGAAACAGCACATCCCTCCCACTTCTGCCAGCCGCAGAGAAGCAGCTTTCAGAGCGCAGGGAACAGGCTGACGAGCCCAGGCTGCAGCCAGTCTCTGGAAGAGAAGGCAAGCAGCAGGGATGAGCATGAGGGCGGCTTTGCAAGGCCAGAGGCACGCTTTGAAGACCCAGCCTGCACTGAGCTCACACAACAGCCAGGTGTTTCAGCGAGCAGAGCTCCACAGCTCCAGAGGAAACCTGGCTCGGAGCTTCCCCTCAACGCTTCCCATGGGGCCGGCAGCTGGTTCCTGCCAGAGCAGCCCTGGCCATCTCACCACCGCACCAGATGAATTAAAAATCCCAATATTCACAATACCAGCTGCTCTGAAGCCTGTCAACAAGATCTCGGCAGCACAGCTCAGGTTCACAGCTGCCCGGGCTGGCTCGCTGCTCGCGGCTTCACCTGCAGGCGGACACGTTGTAAAACAACCCTGGAATTGTTTGGGCACACGAGCCAAAGGAGCCTGCTTTCCATCCTGCTCTCAGGACACACAGCCACACCAGCCTGGAGGGACAAGTGACACAAGTGACAAGGCAAGCAGTTACACAGAGGTCGCGTGTGCCATAATCAGATGAAAAGGTAGAGGAAATCAAGAACATACGCGGGCACATTCCTCCGGTCTGGCCAGTGCAGCCCCATAGCCTAACACCAGCAGGAGGTCACCAAACCTGCTCTGGGGGCAGAACCGAGCTGCTCTGGGACCCCCGGGCACCAAACCCCACCAAGAAGTCCTCATTCGAACAGACAAAACCCAGCATTAACACCCACTGCCTCTGTTTGTCTGCAGCTCCTGATTAGAAGCAGCCAACAGCGAACAAACCCAAGGCAGAAAGACCAGGCGCTGAATCCCATTCTCCACAGCCAGAAGCCAGCACAACCCGCAGGTGCTTCAGGGGTGTTGGGACTCGTGTGGGAGCAGTTTGGAGCCATCCCAATGGCTGGTTCCGTGCCCACCCACCCGGCTCCTCACCAGCACCAGGGCAGTGGCTCCTTCACGCACAGCAAAACTCCCAAAATGCGTCCGAGCTCCCCGCAGGCAGAGGATGAATCCTGATGGAGGCAAGGGACAGGCAGGAGATGTTTCGAACCTGGGGAAGTGACTACACACCACTCGTCAGTCACCAGGTGAGGTAATTAATCATGAATTAAGGAAGATGCGTGCATACACTTCCTGTTTTATTGATTTCACTTGGCAGTCTTGACAAGTGACCTTGATAAATGCGTTTTTTCTCAAAGTGTGCAAAAATGGTAAAATCAAACAATCAACAAAAAGGCCACTGAGCATTAGACAAAGGAAGTATTTATTTACAAAGAGCTGACAGGTGTGAAACAGTGGAATCAACACTTCCTCAAACCATACACGCACAGCAAGGGGCAGCAGCATTTGTCCAGGGCGCAGGAGAAGAGAGGCCAATAAATACGGAAACGAGAAACACGCACATTTCACAGAAACAAAAATACTGAGCAAAAACTCATGACTTTCCTTTAAGATCACAGTGAAAACAACTTTTTTTCCCTCCCTTACAAAAGATACATTCTGTACATCACAGCATCAGCAAAGCCTCACAGACCCAGAGATCGCTGCGTGGGTCAGGCCAGCATGTGAGCACCTCAAACCCCCACGTCCCAAGCCCTGGACACGAGTGCTTTATGAAACCCACGCCCCGCTCACTGCTCGGCCCAGCCAGGCTCAGTTGGTTTTCTTCTTCCCTAAAGGTTTTCTTAGCACAGCCTCCAGGAGCCCCCAAAGCTCCCAAATGCCATTAGGGAGCACAGGCGGTGCTCCCTGTCACTGCCACGGAGCGCACCTCGCCTGCACACAGCCTACCGAAGTATCAGCTCCTTCAACTGCATTTTTGAAACCCTAAAAAGTATTTTTCAGGCTCACGCTGTCACGTGAAAGCATACCCACAGAGCGCCCAGCAGCACCAGAAGCGAGCACCATCGCTTTGTCACGTTTAAAGGGTGGGGGTCAGCCTTTGCCCCTCCTGCGAAGGGTTTGGTTAATGCTCCCAACATGCAAACTAAATGTAACAGGAGAATTAAAAACAAGTTAATAAAAAAGGGCCTTTCCTAGCTTGTGAACTACAGGAAAATCCTAAAAGATTGCCCCATCTGACGGTGCAGACAGAAGCTCTCTGCTGCTTTAAAACTCGGCTTCATCTGATGCAGTGCGAGCAGGAACTGCAGCCCAAAGCAGGGAAGCAGCTTCCAGCTGTGCAGGTGTCGGGCTGAATCTCAGCTGAACATCCATTTACGGGGATCCAGCAGCTGCAGAAATTCAGCCGACTTGATTAAGGATTTGCCCCCCAGGCCTCACATCCCAAGGTTTGTGAAACCCTGCAGGGTTCTCCTCTGGGATCGGCAGATGCCCTGACTCAGCCCACGCACCGCTCGGGTTGAGAGAAATTCCCCAGGCTGATCAGATCCACTCTGAAAACAACAAAAAAGGGAAATCACTAGGGTTTTTCTTTTTCTTTTTTTTTTTTTTCCTGCCAGTTTTCAATTTCTTAGAACATGCCAATACATGTTCAGGCCACTTACTTTATGCACCCATACTTAAAGTGGGTCAATGCTTCCAAACCCTCTCCATTCAGGGCAATTGCTGGTGGAGCCATCCCTGCAAACGCCCAAGCACGCAGCCTCGGGAGATCCAGAGACACAGCCACCTCCTGTGCACCTCAGCCCCCGAGCCCTACGCGAGGTGCCCATGAGCACGGTGACAGCAAGGGACGGATCCTGCCCTGCACTCATGCCCATGGTGGGGCAGAGGCACCACAAACGAGGAGCCACAGATCCCACCAGAACGCAGCTCCGGACGGACGCCGGGGAGGTGAGGGCTGGGTCGTCTCGGTCCCTCCCCAAAGGTCAGGTTTGAGCAGTGAAGACAAACGGTTAGGAAATCCAGGGCAGCAGCCCAGAGAGCACAGAGGACAGGAGAAGCATGCCCAGAGCCGCCGGAGATGGCTCCGGCAGCTCCCTGGCACCACTGCAAAGCGCGGCCGGCAGAAAGCTTTGTGCCTCGATGCTGGCATCCTCCGAACGCAGCCTGCACCCGACCCGGGATGTCAGGGCCCCAGCTGATAACGAGCATAATTATTTCTAAATGAGCACAGAGGAATGTTATTTCACAGAGAATAAACGTTCCGAAATAAGATCAGCGTTAAGTCTCACAGCTCCATTAGTGACACATCGCAGATCACGCAGGATTACCTCCAGGAACGGACTGAAACCGCCAGCGGGATTAGTCTTTTATGGACGCTGCCGGAAAGACGCAGAGGGCCAACACGGACTTCCCAGAGACTGAAAAATACACATGGAAAACCCCGAGGGCCAAGCACCACTGTGAAGCCCTTACAGAAATCCCACTTGCTGTTTTTGAAAGGGGGAAAAAACTGGCTGAGAGTCTCCAGAGTTCAAAACCCTGATTAGGAGCGATTAAGAGTGGGAAACCCGAGAAAAGAGCTCTGCCTCAGCAGAACTGCCAACCACGCTTCCCGTGGCAGCAGCTCCTGGCAGAGCAAACAGCAGCCGGCAGCGCTGGGAAAATCCAGACCGTGCGGATCAAAAGCTAATTAGAAGAGCAAGGTAAGGGAGAGCTGGCAGTGAGCACCCCTCCCGACACGCGCCCCGCGAGCCGAGGGAGCACAGCACCCACGCAGCCGCGCAGAGGAGCGGGATGGAGCAGCACCCCGAGGAGGAAGGGAAAAGGGAGCGTGTTTGTGAAAGGCACTGACGGAGCTGGGAACAGCCAGCGCTCTTCCAGCGAGCTGGCGTCGGGTGCACGCAGCCAACAACGAGGGCGATTGTCTTGTCACGCCACAGTCGGAGCAGGAACGCGAGGGACAGCCACCGGAGGCAAGGGAGGACGTCAACAACGGGGCGATTCACAGAGCCGGGCAGGGAAGGTTGCAGATGCTTTGCAGCATCACATCCAAGTCAGACCGTCTCTAGCAAGCGAGCCCCTTGCTTGGGAAGAGGGGAAAAAACAGACGAAATTCATCAAGCAACAAGGGCGAGGCTATCACTAGCGCAGTCAGAGGAAAAGCTTTGGAATAGCTAATTATGGACACTTTAATGCTGCAAGGCACCACAGACAGGCTGACTGCAGCACACCAGGAGAGCCACGCGCCAGGAGGCTGCGTGTGACCTGCGCCCCGGTGGGACCGCTGGCCTCCGCGGCAATGCTTTTGTTCTCCAGAGCTGTTCTCCCTTTACTCTGCGCTGCAGCAGAAACCCAGCCCAGAAGCAGAGTAAAAGGCACCACCGGTCACCTCCATCCTCCTCCCCTGCACCACCCCAAGCCACCGGCCAAGGTTTTCTCTTTTTCCTTCATGACGCCCAGCTTTGGTTCTGCCCTGACATCTCCTAAGCCCTGATCTCAGCACAAGGCACTGGGCACCTCCTGGAGAGGTGGGGCAGGTGAGCTGCCTGCGGCACAGACACGAGCACTGACCTACCCGGTTAACTCCTGCGTTTTCAGCACTATGCAGATCAAACACGCCTTTGGTCGGCCCGAACTCTGCACCAGTTTGGGAAGCGAACCCAGGCACAGGAGGGGATTGCACCTTTTCCTCCTATAAACCCCAGAGCAGGGGGTCAAAAGAAGTTATCAGCTCACCTCTCCAAGGAACCAAGCAGCCTGAGTTCATTTTGGAGATGTCAGTGTTTAGGCCACCAGGGACAGATTTCTACCCTTCCCTTGCAGGCTTTTCCGAAGACCTCACATAGCCAAGAAAATAATTCTCAAATATCCACCACTCACAATTTCACAGAATTAATTCCTGTACCTCATAATACCGCCCTAAAACAAAGTGATGTTTTACTACCTCAAAACCCAAGCATCGATCACAGTCATCAACTCTAACTCACGCTCTCCAAGCCACATCGGCAGAGAGAAAACCGAGCATAAGGAAGAGAGAGAAGTTCACCAACCCCTTATAAAGGCAGCTAGAAATAAGAATTTGGGATTTCAATGAAGGCGGCAAGCTGCTCAGCTGTGTCCAGGCCCCTTCTGTCCCAATGTGACGTTATGCGTTTATTTTAATGGAATTAAGTGTGACATTGTAATTGAGAAGAGATATATGACAGCAACTCATCTCTGCTCCCGCTTTCTGCCACTAATCCACGCGGTACTGCTCGTGACACCAGGCAGGCTTCTCATCAGCGAGGATGGACACGGATAGCGAGCTCTCACGTAACATCTGCGAGTACTTGCTCATGTCCCAGCTCGTGCCTCCTTACCAAAATAGTCCAAGCCCTGCACTGGAGAGAGGGGAAACCAGATCCCCTTCAGCTACACCCTGGAAGAAGCAGCAAGGTCTCCCATCTCACGGTTTGGGTGTAGGGTTCGCTATTTCTTAAAAATAGAAACGAAAAGCAGTTCTATGAAAAGAGCACCTCTTCTCAACACACGGCTCAAGCTCACCAACGCTCACATTAAAAATGCTTCTGTGTTAAGTTTACTTCAAGAAAACTACTGGGGAAAAAGGCAGTTTTCATCCGGCAAAACATTCTCCCAGCAGCTGGGCATCTGCAGAGCCGAGCAGCATCACCTGCACCCCGTTACACCGCCAGCAGCAGAAAGCCCTTGGGGGAAGCGGCCGAGCACCGCACGCGTTCCACCTCCTTGTGCCTCGGTGCTGCCGGGGCACGGGAAAGCAGCAAGAGAGCGCTGATTGCTGCAGAAATACAAGGCTGGGAAAGGCGTTGGGGATCACTCAGGGCAAGAGGAACCGACTCAGACGACGACTCCCACGTGAGCAGGCCTGAAGGACCTAAGGGCTCCTTCAGCAAACCCAGAGCCTCGTCCCTCTGCTTGCAAATACGCAGCTCGAGGCTCTGTGCCAGACCCAGCACTCACAGCACGAGAAATTCTACTTTGACTCAAACAGAACTGTCCAACCGAACACACGTCCATTCTCCACCTGAATTACGAGGTCTCTAACTGGGACTAAACATCAACTGGGCGAGCATTCAGCGCAGAGTCATTCCAAGTCCTCAGCTTCAACTCCGCAGCACAAGGACCCGGCGCCCGTTTGCTGGGTTCTGGCCCCCGCCCAGCCCGGGCAGGCCCATCGGTGGCTTTGTTCCCCGCCTCGGCTGCCGGCCTGGATCGCGGCACGGCCCCACCATGCGCTGGGCCGGCACCGCAGCAAGGCAGCCGGGGCATCGGCACCTGCAGGCAGCATCGCCGCCACGCTGCTCCTACCCCGAACCAACGGCCTGAGCTGGCTGAAGTTCGAAAGTCAGCGCATCCGGAGCCTGGAGACAGGGAGGCCGACCTCCCCTGCACGTAAGGTCCTTTGTCAAACCCAGGTCAGCTTTCCCCTACCGGATCAGCAGCGTTCGCATGGCCGGCAGGCAGGAAGCACGCTGCACGATGCCGTGCTCAGCCGGGCAAAACAAGCGCGTCCAGAAATTTCCATCTTCTCCTCAGTCAGCTGCATTCCCCATCAGCATTTACGTACGCTCCAGAGCTGCAGGACTGCGGGACAGAGGGTTCACGATACTTTATGTAATTAAATCTGTAGATGCTGGTGCCACGGAACACAGCGTACTTAAATAATTACGGGAAATGAGTAAATGGCTCACGCACTAATCAACTTCTATATGACCTTGTGGGACAGCTAATTATGCAAAAAGTCAGACCACATGAGTCCAGAACTGGGGGCTCACTCCCTGCAAGCCGAGCCGCTTATGCTCCGGCGCTGTGCTGCTCTGTGTAAAACAGGACGCTAAGCACAGACCGCCCGCCCTGCGCTCAGCAGCCAGCATCCAAAACCACTGTCCCACCAATCCAGAGATGAAAACACTAATGCGCTGCCCTTCTGAAATGCAGTCAAACCAATTTTCTGTTGACTGTGTGTTTTCGTAAGGCGGCAGCATCAGGCAGTGCTGCTCAGACATCCACACAGCCCCGAGCGCCGCTCAGAAGAGCCGTGCCCAGCAGTCGCATCAAGCGCACCGCAACGCCTCGTGGTTTTGGTGAGCACAGGCAGCACTTCCCCTAGGGAAGGAGAGGGTTTCTTCTTGATGCACTGACCCAACCACAGCCTTCCTCAGTGGCAATTCTGGAAGCTAAGCCTCATGCCTCATGAGCACTACCTATGGATGCATATTCACTGCAGTCAATACCACAGAGCAGCATTTATGGATGTCCCGAAGCCCCAGACCCTGATCAGGAGAGCAATGTGCTACAAAAACTCAGAACAAAAGCAACCCCAAGCTGGGCAGCGAGTATCTTACCATACTATGAAGCTATGCTTTCATTTTAAGCAGAATGTAACGAAAGCAGCTGTTCCCTACATCTTCTCTCTTGCATAAGGTTTGATTTCCAGCATTCAAGATAAGAGCAGAGTGGTTTTGTAGGACAAAAGGGGTGGCTGGCTGGCTTTTTAATACGTTCATGGTTTCTGTTTACTGTGATTTGAAGCCATCCTCATTTGTGGAAGAAAACCAAATGTGAATCCCAGAAGAGTTATGAACACAAATATTTCAGAAATATCGTTTGTTAAGCACTTACCAGATCTGTTACACAACAGAGCAGTAAAAACTACGCTCTTGGGAGGAGCACGCATGGGGTTTTGACAGCTTTACATAATGCAGTTGTCCTAAATATACACTAATAAATACCAAACCAGAGCTTAGTGTGTGCAGAGGGCAGACGGGGAATATACACAGGCAACTAGATTTATGCATCATTCATCTAGAGCACTACCCTACACTGGGGGTGAACAGGAGAGACACTGCTCCGGCATTTTGTCATGAATCAGAGCTCCCCAGGGCGCCACTCACCCCTGTGCTTCGTGCCTCCTGCAGCATTCCCCATCCACACTGACCACCCCAGTCTCCATGAGAAAGGCACACACATCCTACCTTCCAGAATCAGCGCTGTAACTTCACTTTCACTTGCTCTCCCCAATTTACAGTCATTACCCAGGAGCCTTAAAGATTGGCTTAAGGCTGCATGACCAGATGAGAAGACGTTCGGCGCACGCAGTATTGCTTAAAACCCTTTGCGACTCTTTGGGAAACAGACAGCTATTTTTAATTGCATCTGAAACGGTATCTGCTAGGGTTTCTGCACGATTTAGCAAGCACAGAAGGGCTGGGTTTACAGGGAGGTTTTAAGAAGGATCCAGCTGCACATTTGCACGCTGAGCCGCACTCTACCTGACTGGTTGTTCCTCATGCGGATAGCTTTCGCCTTGGCCAGCTCCAGCGCCGTGACCCAGCGCTGCCTCTCCACCTCCGAGTTGGCCTTCAGGTGGTACGTCCTTCCCCCGTTGGAGAGCACGATGTTACACGAGTCCTCTGTGTCGATGTGGGCCGTCGACAGGTTGATGGTTCCACGGCACGTGTGGGCCATCTCCGCCTGCGTCCTGCACAGGAACAGAGGACAAGGAAGCGTAAATCCCTCCGCACCCACCCTCCCCGGGATGGCCACCGACACTCCCGTGGGCCCCGACCCGCACACCACCAGGGCATTTCTCATCTCGTTTGCATTGCTGCTCTTCTCTCCCCCTGCTACCCCACCTCTATTACTCTCCAGTTTCCATACCTCTCCCTTCAATCATTCTCTTTTGTCCAAGTTTGATAAGATCTTGCATGCAAAGATCTTCATTTGTAAAGCAAATGAGCATGGCATAATTCCTCCAGGGCTGTTAAAACACCTTTACTGCTGGCAAAATTGCTGCACACTTCAGCAGGTTTAATCAGCGCCAAGAGCAGGCGGCTATTCTGGAGCCGAACTTTCCAAACAATCAACCCTCGCTGTACCCCCGCTTAGCCAAGCAAGGAGAAATGGGTGTGCTGCTACTACGGCACCTAATTCTCAGGGAGCAGTTCACAAAGCAGCTGCAAGAAGATGGAGCTCCAGGTTAGGACAAACCTTTCTTCGGATCATTATCCGGGGACCAGGCTTTTCGTTCAACCCACCCTGCAGCAGGCATAGCCCACGGCTGCTTACAGCAGCATCCCCAGGCTCGATGTGAAGGGGCAGAGCCCCTACGCCAAGGACAGCAGTGCAGAAAGCATCCCCATCCTGCCCTGCAGTTCTGCTGGTCCGAAGCAGAGACAAGGGCAGAGACGCAGCAGGTCCCTGCAGATCGATGGCTCCCTGCTGCTTGTGAGAGCCGCCCCTCTGGCCTGGATGAATGAGTATTTCCAGAGCTTCAGTCGGCTCCTCGGGGGCTTTTTGCTTTACCAAAGCTGAAAGCATCACATCACTCATCTTGCAGTCGTTTCGCTCTTTGCCCTTGCCAGCTCCCCCTGCCCAGCCACCCGGCGGATCCCAGGCACCGGCTGGGTGTTGCCCTCCTGCCCAGAGACGCTTTGGCTTGCGGAGCACGAAAGCTGTGCAGGAACAGCACACAAACCGAGAGCCAGCGCTTCAAACGCTACCTGGCATGTTTTCAGAAGCACCTAAAGGCACTTCTTTTTTTTTTTTTAAGCAAAGACTAGATGTATCAAAGGCACTTGGGTACAAAGACAAATGCCTAATGTAGTCCTGAAGCTGCCTCTCCACCCACTGCTGCACTTACAGACACCTAAAATAGCTCAGCAAGAGCTCAGCCCCTGAGCCCCACAGCCCTCCCAGCACCCAGCCCAGGCACAGCGGTGCTGGCAGCACCCCACGCAGCCCACCCCCGGCACACAGCCCACCCCCACGGGGCCGCCTGCTCTCCAGCCGGGGCTGCGGATGCCGTAACCCCCATCCCTCCAGCCCCTCGCACAGCCTGGAGCAGCCGAAAGCCAGATCTGCGGGCAGGAGGAAATCAGAGGGTCTCCTTTGACCCTCATTGCATCTCCTCCATCTTTTACCACCCTACCGTTTCGTCCCATCCTGCCCAGCTCTGCCCCAGGAAGTGCTGTGCTCTGCCCCAGCACAAGTTAATCTTGCCCAGCGCGTTCACCACAGAGGTGAACCAGATCCTATGACGTTTCTTAAAAACCCTCAGTCTCCCCAGGTCCAGGGGATCACGCTGGAGAAAGAGATGGGAGCAGAGCAACGCTGTCATGGGATGAATCAGCCTCACATTTTCCTCAATGGCCCTGCCCTGAATCATTTCCAGAGTCCTGTCTCCAGCTCTTTTCCTGACACGAAGACCTGTTGGAATTAGACAGATGTCAGATAATAATTAGATGGATTTTTCTAATATTTCAGCAAAATACATTACTGCACAGTTGCTCACTGAACTGCAGTACCAGGAGGAATCAAGGGTATTTGTAGGAATTTCTTTCAGCCACTAATGGCTCCTTTATTTCCCCCCAAACCAGCAGCACAGTCCTTACTAAGGAATGTTCTCAAAGTTTGTCATCATTAGCTTTAACTCCTGAAGACAGGGGCCTGTTAGAAATACCCGGGGGTATTTGCTGATCAGAAGCTACTGAGCGCATCATGCAGCCTTCAACAAAGGCATCACCACTCTGGGAAGACGCTCACTCGGACAGCAAGACACGAAACCACCAGGCTTAGTGGCAGGACTGGAGAGAGCCTCAGCACACAAAGCTCAGCCCCAGCGTTTCACAGAACAGCCTGCATCAGCCAGCGTCCGCATCTCCCCTCCGCTGTTCTTCTCTGAGGTGTCTTAACCCAGCTGTTTTGTCCTGGAACCACAGCCCCCCGCGGCACAGCCCTCCCAGAAGGGTTGGTTCATCCTCACCTGGATTTAAGGTGCCCCAGCTGGGCAGACGCCTGTGCTGCTCCTTACGGGGCAATGCCAAGTCTCTCCTTCTGATCCTGATCCTCCTCCATATGCAGAATCTCACTCATCTTTACTCAACTTCATCCAGCTTCACAGCACGGTTTGGGTTGGAAGGGACCTTAAAGCTCACCTAATTCACGTTTGATCAGGGCATTTCTAGATATTCCCTTCTTCCTCCACTAATGACTTCCCTCCATCTCCCTCGCAGCTGCCCAGCCCCTCTCAACCCCCGGGCCACTCGTGACACCCACATAAATGCACTCAAGTCCAACGGCCATCACTGCCCGTAGCTTTTCTATCACTTTACATCAAGTCGCATCTTTACAGCTGGCAGAGCTGAACAAGCCATCAACTGCTGAGCATCAGGAATTTTTACTAAGGCACACGAACCGGCTCGTACCGACAGCGTGGCACGCACAAGACCATGCCCGCCAGCGCCAGGAGCATCTCCCCGTGTCCCCAAAGAGCTCAGAGCAGTTTGGCAGCTGCTTCCTTCTCCACGCCACATCACACAGGCAGGGGTACAGCGAGCTGCCCCGGAGAGACCACGAGCACCAACCTCAGTGCTGGTGGCATGCTACGCGGAAGGCCGGACATCTGCCGGCTGTTGTAGCTGAGCAGGAGCTCAAGGGCCCCGCTACACCAGCTACACTGCTCTGAGGGCTCTTACCTGCTCGGCCCCAACACCGTTCTGCAGGAAGGAGTTAACCTGGCACCATGTCCAAGCTCGAGGTGCAGCCATGGAAAAGCCTCTGGGCGCCTCCTAAGGTTGCGGTTGTTCAGAGCAGCACCACCGGGAAAGTTCGAACCCAGTGACCACGGCGTGGTGACGCTTGTTTGTGGAGGAGTGAATTTGGCTCCAAATTAAACCAAGCACTGATGTTCATTCCCAGAGTCACCCACCTCACGATGCGGCACGTACTGGCATGGTCCCAGGAGGGATTGCTTTTCACTTTCGGCAAGCTGCTAAAATGATTTTCTCTTACACAGAAAACAAAGGTCTCCAAGGTGACTTTGCTAAATCGATTTAGTCACATAAAAACAGCCCTGCTCTCCCACCCAAGAAAACTGCTTCTGTATAGGACTTTGCTCTTCAAGCTACTTCTCAGTGCAAATCTGCATGGGAAATCAATTCCCATCACTCAGCACCCACACGCAAGGCAGGCACCTGACCCAGCTCCGAGCCAACAAGCCATTTCCTCTGTCCGCAAGCAGGAGAGTAAGAGGTGCCCTTCAGAAGCACTCCTGTTCAGCTGGATCTGCTTATTCACCACCAGCAGCTCAACTATTGCATAACGTGATCCAGGCAGATTTTCTGATTCTCGACTTTCTGCAATAATCTGAGAGCTGCGCATATGGGAGAACACGTGGGCAGGCTGCAAAAAGCTGCCCAGGGGTTAAGTGTGGGCACGGACCGCGCAGAGGTGACTGCTGCTGGGTGTCTGGGATTTTCTGCTGCTCCCTCACAAAGCTAATTACTGGATTCACCTGCAGAGATGTGAAATTACAGCTGTGCAGGGAGGTAGGGCAGATGGCTGCCTGGCGGAGTCCACGCGGGGCGAGAGGCACTGGAACCGGACCACCACGGTACAAACCACCTCGGCGAGGTCCCCGCGCGTGCTCAGCCCCCTCGTGCCCAGCCAGGGACACGACTCCTTCCGTCCCGCGGCGCCCAGTGGCACGGACAGCATTGTCCCGTTACAATTCGTACCCTGAAACGAGGCAGCACCAAAGCATTCACCTTCGTTTTCTCCACGGCACACAGAACATGGGAATCAAAATGTAAGATTAGTGTCATTACTCAGGCACCCTACCCACAAGCACAGCAATTTGCAGAATGCTGCATTTTGCAAAAACCTTAACAACCAGAAGATGTTTGAAAACATTATTTGCATCATCTTCTGGTTGTTAAAACATTATTTGCATCATTTCTCTCTTTATTTACAGAAGCCACTTAAATACCATAGAATATCCCGAGTTGGAAGGGACCCATAAGGATCATCAAGTCCAACTCCTGGCACCGCACAACACCACAAATTTAATACCACAAATTTAAATATATGGAGCTTGACAACTTAACTCTTTCAGCTATTTAGGAAGGCCTTCACTATGAAACTCCCAGGGTCTGATCTTTAGCATCCTACTGCCTGACAGATGAGCTACATGGCGCGATGTAATAGGAACAGCAAGCCGCCGCTTTTACGGACCCGCTTTCCAGTTCTGGAGGAATACTTGAGCTGCACATTCCCGCTTTGCAGTGACTGAAAGGAATCTTATAAAGGAATTTCGTTGTTTTATGGCAAGAGCTCAGAAGATGGGTTTATCAACAGAGCAAAGACAAATAGGTAAGAAAAGTAGACAGCAAGTTTTTCATCTACTAGCTCCACAGTTCGGGTTTCTGTGATATCACAGCTTCCTATACAACAGCCAAAGACTTTGCTTCAAAAGCTGGCAAGATGCTGCTCATATGGGCTTTGTAACCACGGCTGTGTGGCTCCGCTGGAAGTTAATAGGACGCAGCAAGTGGTGCACAGCACCAGGCCGTGCTCTGCCCCCAGGTACTACTTGATTAAAGCGAGCGAGGACGACGGATGCTTGGGGGCTAAGCTGCTTCGTGACAGGGCGATCAGCTACTGCCCTTTGAAATTCAACCTTTCCCGAAACCGAGCAAGGCACGCTGGTTTGGGAAAGGGTACGGGACTGCCCCTGCTACCCACGCTGCACATGCGTGCCAGTGGCATTAAAACAGCTTCCCAGGGAGTTACGGATAGGGGTAAATACCAGGGGGTGTCCTAACTACAAGCACACGTACCAGCGCACGGGGCTTCTGCACCTCTGCATCGTTACGTGACCAACTGCGAGACATCTGCGGAACTGCACTGCTAAAACCTCCCCTCCGCCAGCAAGGCTGAGCACCATTTCTGAGCAGTCTCGCCTCTCCCAGAGCTCCACTTCTCCTTTTCTCCCAGCTCAGACGGCATCAGAGACCTTCGGCGGGGAGCCAGGGCTGCTCAACACAGCGCATGCTCGCTGTCCAAGCGGCCGGCGGTGTTTCAGCTTTCAGCCCGAGCTACAGAGGGGAAGTCGGGAACAGCAGCTCAGCCCGGCGCCGAGGTCAGGGTTACATCCGCAGCCCCGGCAGTTCGAAAGCTTTTTGGGTTCAGCTGGGCTACGTGGGTACAACACATGTAGGGACCTCGTTATGTTACGTTCAGCCTCATGAGGGTGCTGAAAATGCTCTAGCTAGCAAGTTAGGACTTCTTTAAACTGGATTATCCACAAGAAAAAGAGCGAGATGCTACACAAACATTGACCTGAGGCTTATTCCCTAAGCTGGAAGGGCCAATACTGCCTGCTCACATCCTGCCACTATTGCTCCGTATCACTGGGCACCTTCACAGAAAAATCCAAACACAAATTAAGTTATGCCTGTGGTAACAGCATCTGCAACATGCTCCCTCTCTTCTCCTGGAGATTTTTCTTCTATAACTTCAAAATCACTGCTTGCTGTGAGCCTGAGAGCCAGCACACCCGACTCTACATCCTAAATGCCGAATTCCCATTTCATCGCTCTTACAGCTTTCTGGTGAAAACGTCAGTCTCTGCAGGGCTCGCATCCATCCCAGTCCCAAGGACGGCGGGCACCCCCTGCGCCAGCCTCACAGAAGCACGAGGTGACCGTCACGTAACGAACGGCGCCCTTGCCTTTCCTACCCACGCGTATCCTCCACGCTGGGGTTTCGCTCCCTGCGGTTACATCACAAGCGCAGTTCGGGCACGCACACCGGAGGCTGCATCCGCACCACGC
The DNA here is from genome assembly GCF_964034855.1 of Anser brachyrhynchus. Lineage (NCBI taxonomy): Eukaryota > Metazoa > Chordata > Aves > Anseriformes > Anatidae > Anser > Anser brachyrhynchus. Next base: position 14,593,249 of record NC_137710.1, on the reverse strand, counting down.
ACCGCAGCAAGCAGCAGCCCTGCCGACAGCCTGCGGCACCCACGCGGGCGCCGGACTGCTCGCCAGGCTATCGCCCTGTTTCGGGGGCAGCTTTGTTGCTGCTTACCAGCTGGGAAGTATTTTCCGATTTGGAAGCGTTTACACGGACACGAGGTCTCCCAGGGCATGCAGGGCGCAGTTCACACGGGGGCTGAACAACCATGACCAAAGAGATTTTGAGGCGACGCAGTGAGGAGACCACCGCAAATCAAGGCAGCTCATTTTTTAAATAGAGTTCACGTCTTGGCAGGTTTCTCACTATTTAACCCACGCAGACCTTGATTTTCAGCATGAAAGCCTGCAGCGGGCTGAACCATTTCTGCCATCAGGACAGAAATCTGCAGAAGAAATGCGATTACTCCAGCGCAGTGGTTGCAAGACAGCCCTGCAGCCACTGGGTCTCCTTCCTCCAGCACTTGCATGAGACTTTTTGGCAGATGGCCCGCGGTTACACAAAGATGAGAAACTTTGCTGTCTCCAGGATATTGCCAGCATCCATCAGCTTTTGAAAGCAGAAAATGAAAAATGAAAAAAAAAAAACCACTTCCACAGGGAACTATGAAACTTCAGCACGTACTCGGAAACAACTTCCCAAGCAGAAATGAAAATCAGGCCACCAACCGTATTTATCTTAACAGCTAAGGACAAAATCAGAGCTCACCAAGCTGAGCCTTGGCCCAGCCTTGGGCTGGCATTTTGTCCATCCACCTTTCCTTCCTGACAGGCAAGCGGAGCAGCCTACGAAAGGGATCAACTTCTTACACACTCTGACTTTGCCCCCAAGAAAACCAGCTGGGCAGATGACCCTGGTGTGCTTCCCCTGAAAAGAAGTGAGAACATCTGGGTGTGAAAGCCCCCATGGAGAAGCCCGTATCAAATAAAAATAAAAATAAAAACAATATTAAAGGCTCAAGGGCTGGTGACACTAATCCTTGAATCTGGGAACAACACGAGCAAAGCTTCCCCTGCGAGCGAGGAGCTTTCTGTGCCATCACCAGGGTCGGGACCGTGCAGCCGAGCAGAGCACAGGCCAAGCTGGTGATGGCTGCTCGTGACGCGAGAGGAGAAGGATTGAGCAGGAGCGCTTTCCAAAAGGCATTTAGTGTTTGAGCCATTTATTCATAAATCTGTCCCCCTTCTCAAAGTCCAGCCTGCGGATGGAGGGATGGGAACTAACCCACAGGAAGAGCCAAGACTTGGGCTAAAATTTGCTTCGGAAGACGCCTTTCTTGTTTAATTGCCTGGATAAAAAGCCACACGCACAAGATCCTGCTTCCAATATTAACCCAAAAATATTTTTGGGTGAAGAATTTTCTGAGGTGTTTTTTACGGGGGAAATACTTTACATAAACATTTTTTTCTGGTTGAAAATAAGGTAGTGGGATGCACTGCCACCAAAATATTTACCCATGGCCTGAAGAAATCGGTACGTTAACTACAGGGAGAGGGGAACGCTGCACAGAAGGACCTGCAAGAAGCATTCCCTGCGCTGAGCCCGCCGATTGCCACCGTCCCTCCCGAGTGTTTCAGGACAGCGCCAGCATTTAGCAGAGGCCATGCAGACCTCGCACGCTAGCATTCGGACAACAAACAGATTATTTCATTTCCATTAACCTTGCACACAACCTGCAGACCATTCTCCGTGGCCAAAGCAGAGATGTTAGAAAACGAGAGGGGTCAATCTCGTTACACAAGGGGCAGTCTCCCCTCTGCCTTTCCTTTCCCCTTTACATCACAGCCCGGAGACACGCCGATGTTCAGACAAACCACATCAGCAGCCAATGCCCCTGTAAGAGAGAGAAACTGGAAAGGCCTCATCAGCCACGCCACTGACTCAGATTAAAACCCACCTATTTTTCCTACAGCGCCTTTCACAGATGAAGTTGAGAGCAGTTTGATTTTAACGTTGCCCTGCTAATTTATTCAACTCGCCACCCCATCGTGCTGGAAGATTAACACGACTTTACCTAAGTCAAGGGCTCTGCAGCCCCAGAGAAACCCTCACACCAGCCGCAGAGCTGGGAAATGCCCTTCGGAGCGAGCTGCAGAGGCTGCTGCCGGCAGAGCCGAGAGCGAGCAGCGGGACGGGAAGGAGCAGCAGCGGCACCGCAGCAGCCAGGGAGGGGGAAGCCGCGTGGATTCGTGCCCTGCCCGCCGTATGAGCGGCGTGCAGAAACGCTACCAGCCGACCGGAGGTGACGCTGAGGAATCGCCACGGTCCACAGGGGTATAATGAGGCCGATCCCGTTCTTCATCGCGGATAGAAATTTCTCTTGGGGGGGCAGCAGAGAAGGAAACCGGGCGCTCCCGCTGTGCTGTGCCGGGCAGGGACCGAGGCTGGACGCTGCAGGCGGTGGCCACGTGGGGCAGGTCGAGCTCTCCGGTCCTCCAGCGCTGACCTGACCCGAGGGTCCACCAGCAGAGCCTGCAGACCCCTCCGCGAAGCAGGCAGCAGGCAGCACGCCCTCTGCAACTGTCAGACAGGAGGAGGAAACCCGCTGGCTCTGCTGGACAGCCAGAGCCGCCCCCGGGGCCAGCAGCAGCAGCATTTTCAGCGCAGATGAAGCAGACACAACCACCGCCGACACACACAGCTTCTAACGCCCCCCATCGCACCCCGAGTGTGGGGCATTTTACCCATCCACTTGCATTTTGCACATCCTTTTTTTCCAGGGAGCGGGTGGCTGTAAAGCTAGTAAAACGTCTGCCTTCCCTTTGATGTTCGAGGAATCCCAAAAAGCAGTTTAAAACTGCCTTCGTTCTGAGGCCTAAAGTTTCCACGCGTCGAGTCTGAGGATACAAGCACAGACACCAAACCTCTTGGGATTTTTACCCTCCTCGGTACAAGGAAGAAGGATTTTTTAATGACAACTTAATTCCAGGGCACAAATGGCCAGGAGAAAGCAGGCGCGTGCCGCAGGAGGTGCTTTCCCCAGCTCGCAGAGCGAGCAACGCGCACGTTCAACACATTACGAGCTTGTTCAGCACATCTCGTACAAACCGCAAGCTCCACATGACAAACAGCTGAGATTTTTTTCCTTCCTTCCTTTTCCTTTTCACTAAACCTACCAAGTCGCAAACAAAACCCAAACAAGCATATGGCAAGTGTCGTACTGAGATTTCTGCACAAAGATTCAATTTGCTTCTATTTACAGGCCGATTAATCTGCAACTGGCTGCAGTCAGGATGGGTACAGATTAGTGACAATCAGATTTAAGGAGAAAAAGAAAAAAAACAGGCTGTTCTCCCAGCGCTGTCGTGTCAAAGCTTTCGGTCACAGCCACCAGCAAGCCAGGAGAGCCGCGCTGAAGGGGTCGGATCCGCACGACACGACTCCAAACCTCTGCTTTGAGCGGGGGCTGCAGGAGAAGTGATCTGGCTGGCACCTGCTTCCTCCAAATCCTCTGCAAGGAAACACCTGGAGGAATTTCTCTCTGCTTTGCATCGTTTACAAGCAGAAGCCGTGTCTCCTTGTGGCATCTTCCTCACGAAAACAAAACACACGAGAGAGCTCACAGAGGCGATCTGTCACCACGACGGTCTCAGCACAGCTCCGGCGCAGGACGAGGCCCCGCGCTCAGCGCCGAGGCCACGCGTCGCAGAGGCTGAGGGCAGAACCGCCCAGGCACATCTCGCGTGGGTCGGCACTGCCCACGTTCACAGCGAGCCTGGGAAGAGTCGTGGCTGGTGACACAGATTTAATAGATGGTGAGGACAAGAGAGCTGATGACACCGCCAAGCTGAAAAGCCTCTGAAGATACCCAGGTTTCCGCCGCTCCCCTCTTTCTCCAAGGGACACGCAGCACAAACATAGCTGAGCAGGGTACCCGGAGCACAGCGCCTCCTCTTCGCTGAGAAGGCAAAGTGCAAAGACGAGTACAGAAACGCACGCCTTAATAAGCGCTTTTACCACTACCATCAGAAGTACCTCAGAACGCCAGGCTGTGCCCCTGCTCCCTTCCAGCACAAAACCCTTCCCCCAGGAGATGCTCTGCTCCCCCCGGGGAAGCTCCCACAAGCAAGGCTTCCACCCCGAATTAAAGGATGCCCTAGAAGTGATCTGTTCGGGTGCACATTGTTCAGAACTAGCTTTTATAACACATTTATCCCTCTCTGGTGGGCACAGCACACATCTTCTGCCGGGAAACCTCAGCAGTGGCCAGTGAGATAAAAAGAATTCGCAAGCCATCACTCAGAGAACAGCAAGCGCAAAACTGGTCTGAGAAAGGAGACTTTGCACTGGGTTTTTTGATGAAAAATGAAAAAATAAGACTTAAAAAAAAAAACAAACCAGCAAATCCACAAGCAGGCAACAGATGCACTTGGGTTAGCAGTGAGCATCCTCACTCCTCCCACCAGCCGAGCAGGGAGGCCAGTGGCTCTGGGGCAGGCTGCTCGCCAGGGCGCAGGCACTTAAATCTACTTCCCCCCCACCAACAAATGCCGTAAAACTTTAAGTCTTTTAAGACCAAGCACTGGAAAAGATTTGTCCACAGCCCGTGTGATCGCTGCGTGTTTACAGAAACCCGAGCACTCGCGTTTATCACCACGCAGGCAGAGCCTCGAAGCAGGGAGCGCCGCGTGCCGCCGCCACGCGTGGTGCTCAGCGCTGCACAGGGGGCTGAGCACCACGGCGGGCAGCACGGGGTTCGTCCCACGAGCTGCCCAGGGTGGGGATCACGCTGCTGGGGAAGGCTCAGCAGCGAGGGCGCACGGCGTCCGCTCCTGCACCGCCCTGGTGAGCGCTGCCTAAAGCTCGCCTTACCCCCAAGCAGAGCTGCTGTAGCGACCGCTGCAACCCGAGCTGGGGTAGCTCACAAATAGCACGGCCTGTAAAAAATAAAAAAAAAAATAAATAAAAAGGGCCTGTATGGTTTTCAGAGAACGTGCACAGCAAGGTTTTAGATCTTAGGATTTTAAATCCTCCTCCACCTGAGCAAGGGCTCCGAGATCACCTTTGGTTATGGTGCAGGCATATGGCATTGCTGATTTCCTCCCCTGCAGGCTCTCCCCAGGCTACAGGTAGCCCAGCTGTATTGCTAAAGACTGGTTTAGGAACGTGTTCTGGTAACCACAACGGGTGCGCGTGCCAGGCACAGCCCACACTGCGGCTCGGCAGGGACTAGAGCAGCTCCACAAAAATCACAGCTTTCAGAGAGCGCTGCTAGAAAGCACAACGGCCTCTTCCGAAAATGCCAAAGTACCACAGTTTACTGTTTTCATTACTTCCTAAGTAAAAATGCTGAAGATCTAGAGCAGAAGCAAGGCTCAGGGGTAGCACTGCTACTGAGTTTATTCTCTCAGTTAAAATTTATGGAAGGTCTGGTCTGGATCCCATCATCTGGGCAGGAGTTAGTTTACACTGAGAACTGGAAGAGACACAAATTACATGTCTGGTGGCTCATTTCTAAGCAAGAAAGAACAAATTACCATACACAAGGTTAATTTGACAAATTGCACAGAAACTCTGACATAAATGGAACACAGCAGACACAAGCCCGAGGCAGCAATTGTGCCTGTTATAGCCTCTGCCTTCAAGTTTCCACTGGCCTTTCAGCCCCTGGAAATTGTGTTAAACGATCAGAATAAAGACCAGCCACAGTCATCTCCTGTTTGCATTTTCTAGGCGCTATGTCCAAGAACTTAAGAGTGCACAGCGCAGGCAATATTAAGACAAATTTTATTCTATCCTTATCCCACTGATGCGCATTCACAACAGTCAGGCTGTAAAGATGCCCTGTGTCAGGGCGTGCCCTCACCAGTCCTTCTCAGATCAAAGGTGGAGAGAAGCGCTCATTCCAGGAACGCCTCCTCTGCTGCAGGCAGCTGCCTGCAAGCTCCAGTCAACGCTGATGCTCTCGGTACTGAACAAATTTTCTTCGGAAGTGCTGTGCATGAATTATGGCCCGTGACCTCGAACACTGAAGACCACTTTGAAGTCATCCTTTCTCTTTTTGCCAGCTTTCAAACGGTGCCAAAGTTCCAGCACAGTTTCTTTCTGCATGAGCTATTTCTTACAGATACTTCAGGAGAGTGGAACCGGGTGCACAACCCACACGGTTTTGATTAAAGGCAAAGCTAAAAGGTTGCATTTAAAGCTGAACCACCCCACCTGACCCGACCGCCGCCGCTCAGCACTTGGCCACAAGCTGGCCCGCTGCAGGTTTATTTGCCGCGCAGCGCAAGACCACGGCTCGTTTCCAGGTGCGCACCCAGCACAGATTTCAAGCGTGTGCCTGCATCTCCCTGCTGACGGGACGCGCAGCTGCTTCTCCCAGCAAATCCTCGGGGTCGCCAACAGCCAGAGCTTCCTGCGCCCACCCAGGGAACGTATTCCTGGACCAAGCTGCGTTCAGATCTGTAAGCAGCATACCCTGCTTTCAGCAGCAGTTACCCGTTCCTTGCAGAGAACAGAGCAGCATGCACAGCTGCCTGCCTTCCGCTGCCTCTGAGCAGCTGGCGTAAAACCGCTACCCAAGCCTGAGCAGAAGAAGGGTGCACAAACTGGGGAGCTGAGACATACACAGGTTACTTCCATGATCTCCATCACGACCTCTATAAAATGATCGGATTTACAGGCCCACCCCATTATCCTTTGGGGACACGCTCCTGAGAAGTGCAGAGGACAGCAATTCAATGAACAGCATTTTTTTTTTCATAAGGACTGATGAAACAGAAACAGAAAATGCAAGCAAGAACGTAAACCATGCCTGCAATTTAAGTACCCGAGGCAGTGTAACACTACACAAGATCCTTCCCGTTCCTTATGACACTACCCAAAAAATAAAACATCTTGACAGCTGGCTTTTCAGCCGCTAGAGATGCCAAGGGCTTTTTTTAAAATAGCAATCAGGAGTTAACTGCTTACTGGCCCGGGATTCGTACTGGCAGGTCTCTTGGATCTTGCGGATGCCCAAGTGACCTTGTCCAGCCCCTCCTGGACAGACCTGCCTGGCCTCAGCGGCTTCACTTGCGACACCAAATGCCCAAAACACATCTTTCAGCATCTGTGTCTTGAGACTTCTTCCTGAAGTCACATCTCTGTTGCCATCAGCTTCCTTAGATGGCCTCTGCTCATCAGGGTCAAGCAAGTCAACCAAGGAAGAAGCACGGGGGAAAAGTGACACAACGCTTAGAGCAAGGCATTAACTGATCAGGGACACGGCTCCCAGATAGCAAGCAGGCACCAGCGAGACCCACATTCCCTCTCAGCCTCCACACAGGAATATATAACTACACGGAGCGCATACAAGTCACATGTGCTTTCAGAAAGTTATCTTGGGAATCTGAGTCATGTCAATACTCCGCACTGGGATCAGTCTTTGCGGGCTGTATATTTTCTGCAAAAATCCTGTGGATGTTGACTGCGGGTTACCAGAAACAGAAAAGTTAAAAGTATGGCCAAAAGGGAAGGGAAGGTCAGTAACCTTCCCAAGGAAGGGCTCTTGCATAGACAAGGGGGAGTTGCAGCTTTAAGCGAATTTCCCAGCTGCTCAAACCAGACTTTCAGTGGTACTTGAGCGCACTGTGTTGCAAGAAACCCCCTGGAGCAACAAGAGCTTAGGGTTTTTGATGCAGAACTACTAGAGGTGCTTTGGCACAGCTGGAGACCTGCCCTCCACCAAACCAGCACCAGAACTCCATCCCAAGACACTGCCTTCTGTTTCAGCAGCCACTTTGGGAAGCCAAGGGGCCTCTGGAGAAGCCTGCCGCACGCGTACCACAGGAGGCGAACAGGCAGCTCACGAGCAAGCCACATTTTGCACGACAAGGCACTTCGCCCTGCTAATCCGCCCCCTGAGCCTACCCAGCGGCTCGGACACTCAGGCAGCGGGCCCCAAAGGCTCTCTGCAGCCCCTGCCCTCGTGCCCCAAGCACTGCAGAGTGTGTCCGGCAGTTCCCACCTAAGGGACGGGAGCAGAACCATTATTTTTAGACCTCAGCAGCATTCATTTCTGCAGGCGATGCATCAAATGCTTATCTTCCCTAAAGCCTGCCTTCCTTGCTGCTCTAACAGCCTCAAAATTGGACCACTTGAGACAGAGCAAAGAAAGAGATTTGTGTTTGCTAATTAGGACCATTTAAAGTGGCCAAAGCAAGCAAAGTGCTATCGTGCACAAGGACGACATTCAGATTACTTGGCCAGTGCAGAAAAACGAGCAGTGAAAGTGGGAAAAGTTGCAGCCCACTTGCCGTGTGCTGGTAGCAGGGTACTGATACAGGCTCCTCCAGTAGGTCACGAGCAGTTACACCTTTGAAGACAGACGCTGACAAGCACAGCTCAGCACTGGAAGGAAATCACTCTCCTGAAGATTCTTCGCACCTTGAAGTTTTCTCCAGTCAACAGAAAAGAGACGAACTCCATGGCACAGCTTTAGAGCACAACACATTGAAGAACAAACGCTTATAGAGAAGTGTCACAGTGGGTCCCATACAAGAGCAGCCAAACTTCATGAGAAAGCCTCTCCACAGACACACGTCCCTCCACCTAAGCGGACCCACGGAGGCGCAGTTCGGACAGTGACTTCTGCCTCATGCCAGGGCCCTTCCAGAGCCACTGCAGCTCACGAACAGTTCAGGAACAAGAGCAAGAAAACAGTCTCCAATTCCAATAAAAGGGTTTACCCAGCACCAAAAGTCTTTCAGGCTAGGAAAAACACCCCACAAAAACTCAGATTCCCACCAAAGGTTAAGGGGTATTTCCCTGTTGCACACCTTCAGGTCACTTCCCATCCAAGGAGGCAGTCCTCCAGGCACTGGTGGAGAACAGACGCAAAAACGTGTGGAATAAAGGTGACCAAGGAGGCAGCACCGCACTGCTGCAGTCAGAGCTGGGAAGACAAACCCTCAAGGGGAAAGGAAACGCCTAACGCGAAACAGAAGGCAGGCTACTGTAGGAAACCTTCTCACAGACCCAAACCAGCACGTTGAGAATTACACACCGGTGAAAAAGCAGCAAAACGCTCTTCTTCCCTAGTAAGGGAGCCAGGTAACCAAGCCTGAAGATCATGGGAAGAGAAAGCTAAGCTGTTAGGACTGCAATGCTTGCACACAGGAGCAGATTCTTTTTATAGAGATCTGGCACAGCAGAACCGTTCCTCTTGAGGTTTTATTAAAGAGATAAAAGGTGCACTTAGCACTAAGCAGTACGATGTGCCTTCGCTTATTTCAGTCACATGAGCACACTGAAGCTGGATGGTGATTTTAAGCATTTCTGCCAGGTTTACATTCCTCAGGCTATAAACTCTCCCTTAATACATCACACATTACCGCAGTCCTGTTGTCTTTCCTCGTACAAAGCCAACAGACCTCCCTGGGTTTTCTCCCATTAGCAACTGAAGCACAAACAATTAGGGCAAAAGACAGCTCTGCGGCCTCTACAGCAAACCCCATCGTCCTGCTGCACCTCACCCGCCAGTCCCATGACAACTGGCTGGCGTCGGGCGTTTCCTACCCTTCTCCTTCCATCAAAGATGCACTCAGCAGAGAGAAAAAAAGGCAGCACTGCCTCTCCACAAAGCCGAGCGACAGGCACCAAGCCTGTGAGCTGCCCGAGCCAGCGGTGTCCAAAGGGAAGACCCCACCAGCAGCCTGCATCCTTCTAGCGAAACCCCCTGGCAGCACGTAGGTCCGATCAGCAAAACCTTATCCCATCGCTTTGCCTGGGCAGGGATCGTGTTTAAAGGCATTGCTGCTGGCAGTACGTGGGTTTACCGTAACACCTACCCCGGGGAGTAATAGCACTTAGGTGTGCGTGAAATCAACAGCACAGATAAACCGACAATTCCATAAATAAACCGCAATTGCAAGTTAAAAATACGCTAATGGCAACAGCGGGGTTTACTTGCACAACACATGGGACACAGGCCTTGCAAGAACTGACGTAGCTCCTTTCCAACGCAGACGGAAAGGAAACATTTAAAGGACAGTATGTTGAGTGCAAGACCAAAATGTAACTCACTCTGCACCGGTGGGGCTGCCCTCCTTCACAACCCCTACTATGCCTTGAAGCCAGCTTACTGTTAGCGCTTAGATTAGTTCCTTTGCTGAAACTTCCTTCCTAAAACTGCAGAAACGGGAACCCTCCATCACGGGCACACCTCGGACTAAAGGCCACGCTGTGCCCTGCCCCGCCACGCACGAGAGCCCAGGGCAGAGCGCTCCAGAGGTGGTGCTGCCCTCCTGCAGGGTTTGTAGGGATTTCTCCCCAAAGCTCTCAGTGCCCCATCGCCAAACTACACCAAATGCTGAATTTAGCTCGTACAAGATCGTTCTGAAGACCTTCCTCCTGTTCCCATGAGCAAACGCGACCCACGCATCCTTAAACCTGTTTACAGTCATTGCGCGCTTGGGAATTAAAAGTAAAAGTCCGGGTGAAGTAATCTTGTTCCCATGTCACGTGCTTTGAGTAACTGAGCAATATAACAGCAGTGCTTAGCAGGGGATGACAGCTAACACGTTAACCTGCAACGTCCCCAACCCGGAGAAGCCCGAGGTGTTCCGTTACGGTGCTGTAAAGGCAGGTGAGGCTGTAGACGTGAAGCAGAATTCACTTCAGTCCAGCAGTTTCGGACCCCACCTGCACCAAGACGCGGCGCTGTGCCGTCTGCAGGTCCTCCGGCTTGCTGCCCACAGGCTGTAAGGAGGAAAAGCACAAAGGGAGTTCCAGAGCGCTGCTCACACACCACCTCCTAGACCTCCGCAACGAGAACTCCAAATTTAAAGCTCCCAAGGATTTAAAGCTCCATATGTCACCCACTTCGAAGCCACTCTGCTTTCCTTGGGGAGGGAAAAGCCATGGGTCAGAGAGGAAAAGGAAAACGCCTCACCCCGTGCACGCCGCAGCCCCACACGGACACCTCGCTACGGAACAGCGCAGGGACCTCGGGCATCCTCCTCGGGGAGCAGCACGGCGGGCACGTCCCAGCAGCTACCCAACGGCAAAAGGTCAGAAAGCTCCCGGCGCTCAGCTCCTCCAGCAAGCCCGCTCCCAGGGACCAGAAACTCGGCCAGACCTTTAACTGCCCCGGCGTGCCAGCAGGACACCGCCTGTTCGCGCTTTAACTAATGAAACCGTAACACACCAGAGAAGCAGTTTGATCCCATCCTCAATTTCAGAAGTGCGTTTGTACCAGCTTGTCAATCCTCACGTGTCGGACAGGAGCCCTTCCCTAAACTTAGGGGCTAACTTGTAACTTTAGAGGATAAAACTGCACTGATTTTTTAAAGAAAAGAAGTAACACAGCTGCAAACAGCATGGGAACTGAGCTGCTTGGCTCGAGCTGGAATGGTTTGATGCGCAATGCTGGCTTTTACAAAACCAAACTCTATTGACAGCAGGCACAGAGCACACGGGGAGATTATGTTGTGTGAACCATACTTCAAGCCCACTGCCCTCACTGATTCCTCACCAAAGGAATTTCAGATTTATGGTGGATCCTGCTTATTTCCAAAGACGACGCGCAGAGGAGAGCCCCAGACGATACAGGACTCCGATAGCTGGCAAGCTGAAGGCACGCATGCTGTGTGTAAAGCACCAGAAGCCACGCACTCAGACACGTACATCAGCCGAGGTCAGGAGGCCCCTCTGGAGCCTCAGGTGCAACCTGCCCTAAGCAGGAGCGACCAGCTCAGCTCGCGCAGGACCCTGCGTAGCCAGAGTTTGAGCACCACCAAGAAGTTCCTCCAGCCTGTCTCAGTATTTGGCCTCACTCCCAGTGAAAGCACGTTTCCTTGTGTCTGCCCGGGGTTCCCCATCTCCCTAGTGCACACCAACCCACTGACAAAGATACCGCAAAGCAAATGCTGGGAATAATGTTGTGTAATCTCACGTCTACAAAAAATAAGTTAGTGTGCAGTGCTTGGCCACGTAACACACACCGAGCTGCACAATATTCCTAACAGCTCCTCGACAGGGTACAGCCGCAGTGAACAGCAACCAGCTCCAACAGGAGTCCTACACCTTGTCTTGAGACGCTGGCAGTACAACACGATTCAACAAGAGGCGCTGAGAGCGTGCTGTGCATGCTCAGCCGGAGTTACACAAGATTAAGATGATTCTGTCACCTTTTGTACCAGCTCCATCAAAGATGCAGCAACCTACAAGCAGTTTAAAAATAAAATGCCACCTCAGATTAAACAGCTTTTGGTACAAGTACTGCCTTACCTCCCGCTTTCCAAAAACTACATCCCAGGAAAGGCTCGAAGTTAGCGAGGCTGCAGCAATCTCACCAACACAGAGACGCGAGCAACAAGGAAAGGAAAAGCTGCTTGGATAAGATAAAGCCACGCATTAGTTTCACCCCACCACACGCTATAAACCTGTAGCGCTTCTTGCTCCACCAGCTCTGCTGGGGAACATCCGAGCAGTGACACGGGAACAATAAATGGCAACTGAACGGTATCCAGCATCAGCTGGAGGTCAGGATGCCTCCAACAAAGACTTCAGACCAGAGCCGGAAACTTCACTGACTCCCAACGAGCTGCAGGGCAGGGGCACCCCTCACCCGCCGCACACCTCCGTACCGTCACATGTGGTGCAGATCCGTGGTACCGACGAGTTAGCAGCCCTGGCTGTGCGACAAACGCGCCGTCGGTGGCCCAGCACGTCGCGGGGAGGTCCGGGCAGCAGAGCCGGCAGCCCCAACACATGCCCGGGGCAGGCGGCAGCGCCCATCGCGGCTGCGGGCCCGTTATCGCAGCAGGCGGCCGCGCCAAGGAAACAAGCGGGTTGCCCCTTGTTAACAGCGATGTAGGGACACTGCTGAGGTATCCACACCCATCCCCAACCTACATTGCAGTAATAGGCAAGCAGTAGGGTGACGGACAGCATTTTCTGCTCCGTTCCTTATAAAGTGCTTAGCAGAAACCAGCTTTAGCTATTAATAACCGATATTAAGAATCGCTGCGTTGTGCTACAGAAGGGAAGGAGAGGCACAGACTCCCACAGCACCATATTTATCCTCACTTGCATGGCACAAACTACCCTAACCTGCTCTGCATGCCTGCACAGCGCTCTTTATCTAGAAAGATTTGGAGAATTAGACTATTTTTAGGAAATGAAGGACCTCCTCCACAGTCACGGTGGGGACATACATCTACCCAGTCGTGATTTCGATGCACAAATATCCTAACTTGAAGAGCTAGATTAAAAAAAAAAAAGAAGGCAAAAACGATCAGGAAGGGTGACAGAAATACCATGTGGCCCAAACGAGCGTGAAAGGAAGGACTGCTGGATGCATGCACGCGCCGTGCCGAATGCGACAGCTCATTTCTAAGGCGTGCATGCAAGCCAGGCTATACTACTTACGCTGCAAAATTGTATCGCAGCCCACGTAAGCACTGAACGGCACGACAGGACTGGCAAGCAGCAGCACGGCCAGCGGCTCAGAAATGCCAGACAGTCACAAGCAACAGCCGCGGTGACCGAGAACAACCAGCCACGGCTCCCCTGCGCCTGGGCTCCCAGAGGTGAAGCGAATCACACAACAGCCTGGAGCGGGGCCGAGGAGGGGACGTGCTCTGCTTTTATCCCAGGGCCGCCGCCGCCAGCCGAATCGTGCCACCAGCCCCCTGGTACCACGCTTTCAATTTGCATTTTTAATTTTAAAGTTGATGCACGCGCAGCCCGCGGGCTCGGCGCAGGCGTCCACGCACACATGCCCGCGTGAGTCAGCAGCCACTGACCCAGCAGCAACAAGCACGTCCAGCCCAGTTATCCTCCGGCTTTAACTCAGGCTGCCCCGCCTGCAGCTGTCGGACAAAGAAAAATTAAGCAATTAATTATTAAACAAGCTTTTTGATCGAAACCAAACAAAGGTTGATAGAAAATGTACCAAGATCCTTGCCAAGGTGCCAGAGGAACGATTAAAGTAACCGAATGAAGACCCGAAGGGAACCCAACACCTCCGCGCTCGGCCCTGAAGCACCGCCTGCCCTCCGGGGAGCGGGCTGGGACAGCTCACGTCTCAGGTGATGACCCCAGCATTGGCCATCAGCGCTGGATCCGAGGAGACCTGCAAGAAGCAGAGGGCTCCGATATCACGGCCTGCTTAAGTCACCTAACATTACCCAAGTTACCTAGCTACAGCGTAATTTATACACAAGCACAACGCGATACGGAAAAGTTCGATTGTTGGACTTGCTGCAACACAAAATCAGCCTACAGGTAAGGGAAGCCAGAGAGGTTCAGCAGCCACTTACAGCACAGTAAATGCTGCAAGTTGCTGAGTGAAAACGCCTCTTTGCAAGGGAACCAGGCAGAATTTAAAAGGGATGCTACAAGGAAAACCAACTGCAAGCAAGGGAGCTCTGCGCCAGCTGCTTGCATTACTTCTGGCAAGAGATCAGCTCCTTCACCACTGACTCAGTGGGCACAGCGGAAGGCTGACCAGGCGAGCACAAACTTAAACCTGTGCTTGGAGCAAGGGAAATCAGAACTAAACGCCTAAATAGTAAATATGGAAAGAGATGGGTGTAGGAATTACAGCCAAAGGGCCAGTGATGCCACTGGAGCAGCAAGGACAACCGCAGCACGCAGCGCCTGCGCTGGCTTCCACCTTGCCAAGAGGGTGGAGAAGAGGAAAGGCAACCTGGAGCCTGGTGGCAATGTCTTCGAGGGAAGCAAAGCCACTGCTGTCACTAAACTGCAGCCAGACCACGGCAGCTCTCAGCTGCAAAAGGCAGAGCTAAAGGCAGCTCCCGGCAGTGCCTGGAAGCGACACAGGGCTTGGAGCAACGATCTTCCCCCGCCTTTGTGGAGGGGAGCTGAGGACGAGTACAGCAACAAAAGCTGGAACACTTGAGACTAGAAACGAGCGACAGGCATCTTATCATCCCACAGGTATCCACGCAGCTGGGCCCGTAAGCCAGCCTCATACCCACAAACATCTCCAGGAACTCGAACTGCAGCACGAGTGATGCTCTCTGGAAGTTCACGATGCAACTGACCTTGAGTTAGCAACATGGGCTGCAGCTACACCGCACAAAACCAGGGCGCGCTGCTCCTCTGGCCACCTCCAAATCGAGTACTTACACAAGATAAGCCAGTTACTTCTGCTGCAGCTTCATCAAATAAGGCATGTGGGCCAGTATACTAGATTGAAGAGTCGAGCAACTCCCTCGGTGCAGCATGAACTGGAAACAGCACGAGCTGGTCGAGCAGCTCGAGCGCTGCTTTCACTCACGCCGTTCCTCCAGTTGCAAAGCACAGACGATGAGATTCCTCAAAACCAGGCAAGAGATGAACAACGATCAACTGCGAAGCGCCATATGGATAAAGCGAGCACCGTGTGAAAACAAGATGAGTGGAAACAAGCACTACGTGCTGTTTAAATACAAGTCGCTCGGAGTTACCACGCAGCCACAGGGCTGTCTTTAAAACCTGCACGCTCCATCATCCCGAGGATGAGAAACAGTCCAGGACATTCAGCTGCTTTATTTTTGTGGAGAGATGAACTGTTATAAAAATCACGCTAGGAAAATCTCTTATCCCCTCATTTTATTCTGTGAAAATTAAGTATATGGAAGCAACTTTTACTCGGGGGGAAATGGTCCAATGCTGGAAGAGGGGCCCGGAGAGGCTGTGCCGTCTCATACCTTGGAGATGCTCAAACCTCAGCAGCTGGAAGCCCTGGGCATCCTCACGGGGTGGCCCCGAGTTGTGCAGGGGTTTGAGACCAGAGGTTGCTTCTGGAAGCCCTTAGTTCTTCCGCTCCTGTCAGCGGCAGATTCCAAATTCCTGCCTGAACTCACCGCCTCAGCTTTCAACGGGAGTCTCAGCACCAGCTGGAGAAAGCCCCTCTGGGTTGTACTTGAGACCTTAAAGAGCTAACCAAGAGTTAACCTCCGGGTAAAGAAAGCTGGGTGAAGAAGCCTGAAGAAGCACGGCTTTTCCAGGGCACCGCGCCGCCACCCCAGCGCAGGCAGGACAGCTCACCTGCTCCAGGCACCGCTCGCTCCTGCAGGAGCTGAGAGGGGAGCTAAGGCTGCTAGCGTGCGGGGAGCCTTTCACATCACAACCATGAGCAATCAGACACAGCACAAAATATTTTTTCCCGCTCCATTTGGCACTGCTTTAACCATTACTTCCTGTGGCCACAGCAAACGCTGCTGAAGACGCTTCAGACATCAGGCCACAAATAACGGGCTGCGCACCAAACCTGTAGAGGGGTCAAGACGAAACTCGAGCTACTTGAAATATGAGCAAGCTGCCTGGAGAAGACAACCCACATCTAAAACATCGGTCACAAGAACCAATGGCAATCTTTGGTGAATTAATACTTACCTAAAGATCCTCTCTAACCTCCTTGAAAACCCGTATCTGTTCAAGGTGATGAGGTCCTCCCATACACACACTAATTATAGATAATGATAAATCTGCAAGTGGCAGCCTGCCAAGAAAGAGTTTTGCTCATTAATGAAACAAGTAGCTGTGCCGTGCTTGAACGCAGCTTTCCAGCACAGAGGTGATTTCCAAGTCAGCCAGAAAACTTAGTAAAAAAAAAATAAAAGAAAACTAAACTAAAAAAGACAATTAAGGGCAATTAAAATGCAGAAGAAAACAAGGGGCTACTCAACCTTCCAAATGCCAGTCATTCCCAAGCGATGAGAAAGTCCCGAATATCCTGCAGATGACTCTCCTGGCTGAAGAGGGCCAGCAGTGCTCCAGGTGCTGCCACGCAATTAGGTGCCAACTATGCTAATTGAAGCACATACCCCGTGCCCCCTGCCATGCCATGCCCGGCGGCACCAGCCCTGCCAGTTCTCAGCTGCATTTGTAGCTATTCAAGCACTGGCCTGCAAAGCGCGTCTGTCTTTGTCAGAGACCAGCCTGCAAGCACCTTGTGGAGAGGGAAGAGCCCAGGATGCTACAGAAGGGGCCCAGCCCGACCCCTGGGTTTCAGCGGTCAGGAAAGGCAGCGCTCAGTGTCTGCAAGGGAGGAAGCTGCCTGGCCAACTGTCTTGCTCTGCAACTCCCAAACCCACACGTCTCACTCCACATGAAGGTTTTGCAGAGGAAAGTTGTAAAGAATTACTCAGCTATCCCAATTTTCCACAGGTTCAGAGTAAGGAACATGAAGCAAAATCCCACATCCCGCACAGACGCTTCTCAAGCAGCAGGATTTGATGCCTTCACTGATTTAGCAGAGATACAGGAGGCTTTTAATACTCAAACTTGTTTGGAAAGAATCCCAGGCAGAAGTTTTAATTCAGAAAACCATCCCCGTGCAGCCAAGGGGGCAGCAAACAGGCGTTCTGCCCGAGGAGGGCTCCCTGTGTGACACCTGCACACGGCGCTACACCCACCTCCACTCTGCCCCAGAGCCCTCGCAGGGCTTTAAGAGCTCAACTCCACAGACAAAAAAAAACGACTAGGCAACCTGACAGGCCTTCTGGTTTTTGTTTTTGAAGCTACGCAGTGAGCAGCAGGAAATTCAAATGAAAAGAAACGCTTCAGCCTGCAACTAAATCAATACACACAAGGAGGCCACTTAGGCACCAGGGCACAGCATTTTGATTAAGGTGACTTTTCGTGCACAAGCAAAATGAAGTTTTTGTCACCTTCCTCAAGCCAGTCCTGAGTAATCAACAGCTAAATCAACAAGGCTGTCCAGCAGGACAACCATCTTCGAAAATTCAAATTGCAAAAGTGCCAAAAGCCACAGAGGGGAGGAGAGCACAGCGAAGCACACGGTTTAACCTGTACAGCCTTCAGCAGCAAAGACGGAAAAAGAATATTCTAGCATGCTTCTTCAGAGCTGTGATGAGCACAAAGACCCAGCAGACAATGGGAGATGGGGCTCACAAAGCAAGAGACCTTTACAGAACTCACTTCTTAAAGACTCTTCATCAGAGCCAAACAACCAGGAGCCCAAGTATTCTCCAGCAATTTCCTCACATAAAAGAAGCAGATGAAAGGCACTGCCTGACAGCCAGAGCTTCCTTGCTCTATCAGTGAGCTAGAAGCAGTACTTGCAAATATAAACGCCTGTTTATGCAGGATTGTCCCACAGGAGCTCTCTGCCATAAGCAATCCCTGCTGACACCCAGGGGTCGGCACTGCCTCTGTTTAACAGCTGTTCTGAAGAGCATCACAGGTATTTCTTCCATTTGTTTAAGGAAAACTTTCCCGTGTTCCGTGATTTTTGCACTCCGGACTCACAACTAAGTTAACATGGCTCTTGCCAGGCACAACAACCAGGCTGAGCAGGTCGGGATGCCTGCAGCAGCCCTACCAAAAACGCCCCACAAACCTTGGGCATCGCCTCCCCGAGCAGCCGCCGCACGCCTGCACCTGGAAGCCGCGCCACGTAACGCTGCTTCAACGCTCACCCGCCGCTCCAGATAATTTCCCTGGGTGGTTTTGTTTGTCGTTTCAGCCTAAATCACACAAAATTGCCTCAAAATAAACCCACTTGCGCAAATCTAAGATAACCGCTAGAGAAAGCCACTTGGTCGCTCGTGACAGACTTGGACCCGGTACAAAAAAAATAATTAAAATAAAAATACTCTGACAGGGTTACAAGCGGAGCACTGAACCTCAGCAGCTGACCCTGCGGCACGGCTCTGCCCGGCACAGCGGCACGGGGCCGAACCGGGCCGGGCCGGGCCAGGCCCCCGGGGCCCCCCGCGCCTGGGCTGCGCTCGGGGCCGCCCGGCCCGGGCGGGTTGGGGAGAGCCCAGCACGGAGCTCCCGGGCTGCGGCCTGCCAGGGCCGGGCCCGGACGCGGGGCTGGGGTTTGTCCCCGCAGCCAGCCGGGTTTCCATCGCCGGGGGTGTGCGGCTCGCAGGCCTGCCTCCGCCGGGTGCCTGCAGCTGCAGGGGAAAGCAGAGACAGCTCCTAGCCGGCCCCCTGAGGGGCAGCACGGAGCGGCTTCCCGAGGGCAGCCCCCGGCCCCCGCACTGCCCCCGGCCCCGTCCCGGTACCTGTAGTAGCTGAGGAGCCCGTTGCTGAGCACGAACCAGCGGCGCTGGTAGCCCTTCAGGTAGTTGGTCCACTTGAAGAGCCAGCCCTTGTAGGTGTCGGAGCCCGGGGCCGCGGGCGCTGCCCCCGCCGGCCCCCCGCCGCCCCGGCCCCCCGCTCCCGCCGCCGCCTCGCTGCTCATGGCTCGGCGGCCGGGGCCCGGCAGCTCGTGGCAGGCCAAGCAGGGGACGGCGCTGAGCAGCGAGACCAGCCCGCGGGTGCTGCCGCTGCACAGCGCGGCCGCCTTCCCCATAGACCCCGCGGCGCGGCCCCGCCGCCCCGCTCCGCTCCGCTCCGACGGGCACCGGCGAGGGGGCGGCACCGCGGTGCGTCACGGGCCGGGGCCGGGGCCGGGGGGGGGCGGCCGCCCCCTGGCGGCGGGGCCTCAGCGGCTCCCGGCGGGATCGAGCCGGGATCGAGCCGGGATCCAGCCGGGATCCGGCCGGGCCCCGGTGCCCCCCGCCGCCCCCCGCCATTTTGCTCCCGCCGCCATTTTGCGGCCCCGCGGCCGAGGGCGCCCCCTCAGCACCGGGGCACCTGCGGGGGGGCGGCCGAGCGGCCCCGGGCCCCCCCCGGGCAGGAGCCGGCTCCTTGCAGGGCAGGGAGGCGAGAGGAGGCCGGCGATGAACCATGGGCACGGGCAGGCGTGCAGCCATGGGCTCGAGGGTAACAGCCCCAGAGCGCCGGGACCGTTGCAGCCCACTGGCCCGCTAAAAACATTGCAGCACCCTACGGTGGCTTTAAAAAAAGGACAACCCGGGGAGGAATAAAAACGTGCGAGAAGACACGTGAAGGCGCTGAGACGCCGGCACGAGCAGATCACAGCGAAGGGCGGAAGAGCCAGCACGAGGGGTGGCCCAGCGGCGTGTGACAGCCCCGACACCCAGGACAGCCGCTCCTGGGGGCAGCCGGGCGGGACGAGCACAGCCCTGCAGGAGCAGGGGGCCTCGCAGGAAGGGCCTCCGGGACGATGAAGGCCCCCAGGAGAGGACCTTTGCCTGAGGAAGGACCGCAGTACCCCACGGTCACCGGCTTGGTGCTGGGTGAGGCGGTGGCATCACCTGGTTTGCAGGGGGGAACTGTTCTCCACGCTGAGCCTGGTGAAGCACCACAAGGACCTTTGGCAGACGCTGCCCTCCCCTCCCTCCCAGCCCCCAGGATCTCCTTTTCCTGATCTCGCTAATCTGCTCTTATCCCACTAATCGCATCACTGCTTGCTGATCACCTGCGCGTGCACCTCTGTCTGCTCACTTGCAGCCCTGCCAGCACGAACACCCTGAATCGTGAGGTCCCACCACCCTGCGGTCCGCACAGGGCCCTGGTGGCCACCAGCTGATGCTGGCCACGAACACAGCCATGGGACTGGCCACCTCAGGCAGCCCAGCCCCTCATCCACCGAGTAAGAGCCAGAACAGTGACAGTCAGTGCATCCTGTGCTAACGAGCTGCTGTTTGGGGGCCTCAGCACGGCCTGGGGCCAGCCCTTGGTGTGGAGTCCATCCATGGCCAGGGGGAGAGGAAAAGCAAGCTGTGGTGGCACCAACACCTACACACCGGAGAGCACCCCAGAAAAAGAAATAAATCGTGGTGACTGAAGGCCAGCAGTCACCACGCTGCTCCTTGCCACCCAAGCCAGGATCTCTGCCGCTTCTGTCCTGTTTCCCTGCTGGTGCCCCTGCAGGCAGAAGTTGGTCTTGTGTGACAGCTGGGCCATGGATCTACTGCAAGGCAGGGAGGCTGTGCTGGAAGGAGGAGCAGGTGGGGTGACATGAGGCCCACAGGGGACCCCACAACACTTACACGGTCCCAGTAGGCTGGCAGTAAATAAAAGTCTCGTGAACAAGTGCCATTAGCACTGAGTGGCCAGTCTGAGGCTGAGCAGCAGAGAGATGCTGAGGCTGGGGCCAGCCAGTGATGAGCAGCAAGGGGCAGAGAGGCTCCCTCAGCCTGACACAGGCCTTGGAAACATCTCCAAAAAATGGATTTGGATCCAAGCCTGAGGATCTGGGATACACAGCTCCTAGGGTGAAAAAATATGTAGCCAAACTCTGTCCACTGCTCTGTACAGAGCTGCATCTGCTCTCCTAAAGCTGGTTGAACATTTCCTCGCATTCTAAAGAGGCACCCCAGAGAGACCTTCAACCATGAGTGCCAGCATCGCCAGCGCTAGCAGGTGTTGAGACAGCTCATGTGGGTAAGTCCTGTGTCTGGAAACAGTCTGAGAGAAATTCGGACTCTAAAGGCTGGAATATTCCCATCAGGTGTTGTGGGACTGCCACCCAGCTGAACATCTCTCCAGATAGGCTTTGGCATCTGGAGGTAACATCTGAAGGTTTTAGAGAAACTCAGACAGGAAGGCATCAAAATCAGCGTCCAACAACCATTGCACCACTCCGACACTCTCTGTTAAGGGTTTTAAAAAGCATGTCCAAACCTTCTTTTGCCAAGAACTCAAGGGCTGTGGGTATTTGTAAACCGAAGCCTCTCTGGAGATGAAACATCCCTTCTTGGTGTAAACATACCCCAAACTACCCACATGGGTACCAACCTGTGAAAGTCTCCACGGATCCTGGAATCTCTTCTGGCTGCAAACAAGAGAAGAAACCTCCTCTGGCCATGGCTGAGGAGGAATGAGTCTCACCTGATCCTGCCTGCCATAACCTTGGGTCCAGGTGCGAGTGATCGCAGCATGCACTTGGGATCCTGCACAGGACTGGACACACGATGGCACAAATCCCATGATTCGCATGAGCGCGTTAAGGAGGTGTCACAGTGACCCCGTGCTTTTAACCAAACAAACAATCCAGGGCAGATCTGGCAGGGCCGTGTACTTGGTACACAGGGCACTGCTGTGTGATCTTCCCCTCGCTGCAAGCTGAGGCTTTGAACACCTCCAGGGACTCTTTGCCCATAGGAAAACGGTCCCTCTCTGCCTTGGTTCGCATAGCACCACAGCCCGTTTGCTGCAGGTACCCATTTATGAGCAGAGGTAGAGAGGCAGCCAAGAACTGGGGGCTGCTGGGGCTTTGCAGCCACCATCACTGCCCTGTCCTGGGAAAAGAGTCTGCAGTGACGAGCCACTGATGTCAGGGAGTGCAGAAATGTCACCGGCAGTCTGGATCAAAAAACTGTTTACTCTGAGACCTGTTAAATGTGAAGAGTATGTGAGAGGAGCTTCCCGGGTCACACTGGTTACATACAACAGCCTAGTTCCCCAAGAAAATGAAACATGTAAGACACAGCACTCCATAACTCTACCCGTGCCCGGTTTCAGCCCTGGCAGGCACAGGAGCAAAGAGCTCCATGCTACAAAGTTCCTACATGGTTACTGAGAATAAGAAGCAGAGAGAGAGGAATTAAAAAATTGACTCGCGGCCCTGTGAAAGGGAAAGGCTGCAGTGTGCTCTCAGGGCATTAGGCCCTGGAGAATCCAGAGGAGAGCGTGCTGTCAAAACGGGAATAGGCGTTAAATGGGGCACAGTTTGCTGCTGGGCTTGGGGAGCGACTTGTATGATCAGGAGCAGAGCACGAGCTGGGCTGTGCCACATCCCACCCTTCGGATGTCCCCTGATGAAAAATGCAAATTTCCAGGAGTGATACCCTGTTGGGCCTTGTGCCATCTCTCTACACCTTGTGCGTCAGCACCTGGTGAAAGTCAGAGGTAAAGTCTAAACCAGGGGCTGACACACGAGCAAAGTATGGGCAAGGGAGAGAAACCAGGAATCTGCACTCCTGGCCCAGTCCCTTCACCAGGAGACCTCCTCCTCCTTTTCAGAGCAGCAAAGCTAAACCTAAAATGGAGAGACATGTCTTCATGCCACCACTTTGCTATACCCAATCTATGAGAGGCAACTCCACCCCTGGACAGCTGGAGCCTTAATGCAAATATTATCTCAACTCTAATGCATTTATCTGGACGAGCTCAGTCTCAGAGGAGTCAGCAGCGTTGCCAGGAGAGGATGAAGGAAAGAAAATAGATTCTGTGATTATTTCTTAGCCTTTGTGTCCTTGCCCTTGCCTTTGCCCTTGCCTTTGCCCTTGCCCTTCTTCTTCTTTTTTAACTTGAAGGTGGATCGAATCAAGTAGCCTCTCCAGAAGGCCTGGATGCGGGTGGCAGCAAGGGTCATGGTGGCCAACTCCTCCAAAGCCGCCTTCTTCTTCTCCTGACATATCCTGCGCTCCTCCTCAATCTGGGAATACTCCTGGAGAAGCAGGGCGTGTTTCTCCATCAGCAGGGACAACTGGGCCTTCTCCTTGGTGTAGGCAGCATGAACCTCCTCATACTCAGCCTATCGAAACAGCAGATACCATGGTACATTCAGCAGCTCCTCCCTGAACCTCCCTGGAGAAGATTTCTTTTACCCACCTCATCTCCAGGCAGACCTGCAGCTGGGCACCGAGCCTTTCCAAAGGGACAGAAAAGCAGGCGTGTGCCCAGTACCCACAGAATTTCAGGAGATGCCAGGTCCTTATGTCTTCATGCTCCTCTGAGAAACACTCCGCAACCCTCCCTGCGTTGCAAACAGCATTCACCCCCAGCTGGGACTCTGACCGTGTGCAGGTCAGGGCCCCTCCCGCCTACTCTCTGAGCAAAATGACGTACTGCTGAAGAGCCAGCCTGCGAAAGGCCGAGGACAGGCAGCTTAAATGGTGTAACTGCCCTTCCAAGTTCAGCAGCAGCTTGTTCCTTTCCTCTGGCAAGGCACGCAGAGGGGAAGGTTAGGGCAACAGCAGTGTGGACGTGTGTCGTAGCAAGTTTTGCCCCAAACCTGTTTGGACACGGTGCTTCAGCCAGCCAGCAGACAGGAACAATAATTGAACGTTATTAAACACCTGACAAGGGAAGGAGCATTTCTAGCAATTAGCAGCCAGCTTCTAGGCCCCTCCCTACATTTTGCGTTGCCAGTAATCCAGCAGTTTTTATCCATCTCCATGAAAGGGCAGGAACATGAAAGCAACTAGGGTCATGTCAGGGGCAAGGTTAGGGGGTGCTGACATGATTCTCAGCCTCCTGCGGGTAAGCTGGACGCCAAGACAGTGGCACACAGGTGTTAACTTCTTGACAGACATCTCTTGACAGGGTCAGGGGAAACAGGAGCATGATTCAGACTCCTCAGCAGGACTGAGGACTGCAGCAAAAGTGAGCACCTTGTTTCCTAACAGCAAGAGGACGTGTCTGACAATATGGCACCTCATCTGCCCCCAAATTTTGTGGGATTTAGCAACAGATGTAACCTTCTCTAAAGCAAAAACAACAGAAAACTCCACAACACGCAGGCGGGACAAAAATATCTTTCCTTCTAAAGCCTGTACTTCCTCTGGATGGAGAACTGCCCCTCACTTCCCTGGCCTCCTGTGTGAGAGCCACACGCCCATTTGGACAGCGATCTACCTGAACGTGTCACCTCATGGGAGAGCAAAGCGCTTTCGAGAGGATACCTGTTTTTCTGCCATGTCTGTGTCATATTTCTGGATCCAGTTCAGAATTTCCGTCTCTGCTCTGCACTTCCTCTGAAACAAAAAAACACGGTAGGTTACCTGCAGGCACTTAAAGTGTAGTAAAAAGCCTGAGGTAGAAAACAGCATCAGAGCTTTGAGCCCCAGCATCGTTACACTGGAGTAGAACACCTCCTCCTTGTGGCAAGCTCCCTTCAGCTGACGTATATTTTGCCCCTGGTTCGGATAGTCTCAGGGGACAGACCTCCATCCCCTGAGGCCAAAAGCACCTTATTTGTTTTACAGTACAGAGCTGGGTGAGGGCTGAGGGTTGGAACACGTTTCAGAGGTGTGTTCTGTGGTAGGAAATGAACGCGCCTGATGGAATGAGACAAGTCATCGACAAACTGGGGCAACCACCCTAAAATCGAAGCGATGGAGAAATGCTAAACATGAAAGCCCTCCAAATACGGAACCTCTTAAAGCAGAGACATTTCTAGTTGTACGATGGTTCAACAGTGGCCTGACTCGGCAGTTTAACCAGGTTTAACCCCAGATGCTGTATCTGTGCCCCATGGGAGCATCAAGGAAAAGATCAGCCAGAGCCGATCCCGAGCCACGTGATTTACTGTATGACACTGGCCCAGGATGTCCCAAGGGCTTCCAGGCCATCACGAGGTCAGACACGGCACTTCCCAGCTATTCACCCCACAAGGACAATCTCAGGCCAGCCGGGGCTAAAGCACGTGCTAAGGAGAGGAAAAGGAGACGTGTGTAGTCAGTAAATCTCTCTGCCTGAGCCGAGCAACTCATCACGACAATTACTACAGTGGCCTGCAGCCTCAGAAGAAACCAGCTGACAAAGCCACTGCGTTACAGGAGGTGTAAATGGGCGGCTTGGGTTCTGAGCTGCAGCTCTAACTTGTGTTTGATGCCTTGTCACTGCCCACCCTCCCGGCTGCCTTGTTCTACATTGTCCAGTGCACGAAGGAAAGATGTCCCGTTCCCAGAGTGTGCAGTCCTGCCCACGGCGGGCCAGTGCCTGTTTGGGGTAAACACCAAGAAGGAGTAAAATGAAAAGAAAGGAAGCTCTGTCTTTTTCTAGCTCCAGATTTTCCATGCCCATGGTCACCAAGATGTTGACATCTGTTGGTACAGAGGCCTGAGCCCGCCCACTGCTCCTGTGGCCCTTCTGCATCTGCTCAGCACTGCGATCAGTCACACTTCCCCTCATTCAGCTCCGCCCCGACTCCTTGGTTTGTGTCTTCAGCAAACTGCCAGATGGACTGGGAACTGCTTATCTCCTAAGGTCACCTGCACTCAACCCCGAATACTACAAACAATCAAGCATAAAAGATGTTTTTGTGTACAGCCCGTATCATGTTTCCTAGGCCTACCCCACACCAAACCCCTTGTTTCTTAACATTGCCTGTCTTGCTGTAGCCTTGCTGCTCTGGACTTTGACTGCAGCACAGCCTCTCCAGCATGCAGCGTCACAGCACTACAGGCAGGTGTTTCCTGAGCTGGGTCAGGGGACAGGAGGAGGACCCGTGAGCAGGCTACTTCCCTGGCACCGCTGCAGGCTTGCTTTCCACTGGAATCAGCAGAGCATGAGGACAGTGTCAGCACACTCCGACAAACAGCGTGTGCATCCTGCCAGGAACTAGCAGGAACCAAGTAATTAGTCGCAGAAGCCAGCCGCCAGACCTAACAGCAGTACAACAGGTTTTAAATTCTGTGTTCTGGAGCCCTCCTCCCATTCACCTTTCTGAGAGTCAGCTCTGATGCTTGATGCTCCAGTACCAGCTTATTGAGCTGTGCTCCTAGCTGCTGAACGTCCTGCTGTAGGCTGGCACACCTGGCCTGAGAAGCTTGCAGCTCCTCTTTTTGCTGTTTTTCTCCTTCCCGCTTGACCTGCAGAATGTTGGTCTTGCAGTCTTCAGCTAGATCCTGCATGCTCTTTTTGAGGTCTTTGATCATATCGTCCTTTTTCTGAACCTAGACCCAGAAAAGAAGAAAGAAATACCATCAAGACTTGCAGGTGAGGCATAAAGTAGGCACATTGAAGAGAAGAAGTAAGGCACATTGCAAAGGTGGAAGTGATCTAAGAACAGGGAGCTGCCACAGCTGGCTAGGAGAACAGTCAGATTTCCACCAGCTGCTCCCCTGTGAACCTGAGAATAAAGCCGGAGAACGAAGGAGCCATACCAAGACTCACTGTCACAGCAGTCTGAGGAAGCCTGCCCCATCTAGACAAGAGCCAAAATCATCCCTCAGGATTCAGATGAGGCTCAGTGACTGTCTGGGAGATGTAGCTCAGTGGGCTGCCTGCAAGAGAAATCCTCAGCTGGGAGCAGTGAAACAGGTTTGCTCGTTATGCACCGGACAAGCTGCCAAACTGCACATAAAAAATCTCAATTCACAGATCTCCAAGGAGCAGAGGGGATGGGGAGCACGAGACAAAACCTTCCCCTCTGACCCCTCATGCAGAAAGGAGAAAGAAAAGCACACACATAAAACGAGGAATTGCGTGTCAGGAGTCCAGGGCTTGAATTCTGGCACAGCCCATGGGCTCACGGAAAGAGCCTGGCAAATGCCCGTTAGTTAATCCACGCCTCAGTTGCCTTCACTGAAAAAAATGAAGAAATGATACCATCACATATTAATTATAAATGCTCCAAGGCAGCTAGTATTACTGAGTTGGAAGTCACAGAAATATTGGTATTAAGCAAGAGCGAAGGCGGAGCAGATATTAAAAATGGATTTTAATCTGAGCAATCTCTCCCCGAATGACTTTTCATCATTTCATCAGCAGTGAATGGAGCCTCTCCCTGGCAGCTGACACTGTAGCCCTGCCAAAACACCACTGCAGTAATTTGTGCCTGTCCTGCAGCTCCTTTTTAAACCCAGTGACTCGTGCCATTTAAGTTGGCCTGTGAGAGCAGGTTCAAAACATGCCAAATGCAAGTTTAAAAATGAAGCATCCAGTAGGAATTTTTTAATTATATCTTACAATGAAATAAGTATCTTTCAATTTAGGATCTGGTTTAGAAATCATCTCTGGAACCTCCACTTTAGGATCTACAAGAAAGGGGTCAATTTTTGTCTTATCAAAATTTTGCTTCAGTGACCCTTTATCAGAAAACATGTTCTCACACTACTGTACCTCCTCATCTCGAGTACAGATTGCTGCCACCAGTTCTGCCTGCGAAGCTGTGATTGTTTCAGTGTTTTTCTTAATCCGGAGGGAGACATCTTCCATGAACTGAACCGTTTCTTCCTCTTCTGTGGGACTAGTCAGGAGTCGCTCAAACATGAAATTCCTGAACTCCCTAAAGGCTTTGATAAACACTTCAGCTCGTGGCTCTCTTGGCCCAGCTTCGTATTTGAGAGCCTTACAAAGTGAAGGGCTGGCCAGTAAAAGTCTCAGGATATTTCTAACAGAACACTTCAGCTGTTGTTCGAGCAAGCAGAGAGAGACCCTTTGCTCCTCAGCTTTCACGGTGTCCTCTTCTTCAGGGCTGGCAAGCAGGTGCTCCATTTTGCTTGAAAGCTTTTGGTGCTCGATTAGGTTGTTTGTGATCTCAGGTCCCAGCAGAGCAGAAAACCTATCCAGTGAGTCGATAATACGTGGAATCAAGCCGCTCAGCTCCAGCTTGGCAATTGCCTCATCCAAGACAGATACGACTCTTTCTGTTTCAATGCTATCAGGTTTTAACCAGCGTGGATCTAACACCTTCGTGGCATCTAACGCGATCACTGCCTTCTTTGGAGTCGCAATGCCCATTACGGGGGGCTGGTTTCTTTCCTTTGTGTCCCGAGACGACACTTGGAGCACAGCTGGATTCACTGTAGCCATGCCTTCAGTTAAACACCTGCCAGTTTTAGTGTTTCAAAGTCTAGAAGGGACACAACAATCTTACACAGTGCAAGACTCTCAGCGCAAGAACATAGAGGTCCCTCCGCTGCTTCTGTTGCAAATTCTTCCTTTGTGGATTTTATTTCTAAAAGGAAAACACGAGAAGAGCATTAGAGAAACGATGCAATTTGGGAAAAGCTGGGAGTTTCACGTTACCCCAGAGCTCTCCCTGGGTCTGGGCACACACGGGCTCGTACACCAGAACCGGTCTCTGTCCTAAAGAGGCCGTCTAACCCCCAGGGGCATGAGAAGACCCCCAGAGGACGGAGAGAAGCAATAAACCTTCAACCTCGGAGGCCGGTGGGGGGAAAGCCCCCAGGTCCTCCTCAGCTCCTCAGAAGGCCCGGCCCGGGCCCTGCGGTCGCTGGGCAACGCGAACGCGGGGGCGGGGCCTCCCGCCAGCCTCCGCGGCCGCCCACTCAGCGTCTTCGCTCGCTTGACGGGCAGCGCCACTGCCCAGTGAGAAGCCCCGCGGCCGCCGGAGGCCGGCCGGGGTGTCGAGGGGGCCGGGCGGCCATGTTGAGGCGGGAGGCCGGAGGCTGGGCGGGCAGGGGAGGGGCCGCCCCGCAGCGCTGTGCCCGCGGCCCGGCGGGGCTCGCCCACGGCTCTCAGCGGCGCAAAACAAAAATAAAAATAAAACTTGGTACGCCCGAAATCCCGCGTCCGAGGCGGGGGCGCGCGTCGGGGTTGGGGAAATGGAGAGCTTGTGGCAATGTTAAATCGGGGTGTAGCTGCCTGCGGGGGCTGCGCGTCAGGGCACTAGCGACCCAGACATCTCCCTACGGGTGCTATTGAAGAAGGCTGATTTTACAGCGCTCTGCATTCGGGGCTATAGATAACGCATAAACTAAGAAACGAACTCCAGAAAATAAATAAATAAACTAATAAACTCCAGGAGGCGGCGGCTGATGGCGGCGCTGAGGAATTCCCAGCTAGCCGCTCACCCGTGAGCTGGCAGCGACTGCAACGAACGTGTGGGCCCTGCTCACCCGGGATGAATTCGGGGCCGGTCGGTGACCCTCGGGGGAAGCAGCAAGCACGCAGCAGCCTCGCAGCGGCTGCGGGACCCAGCCGGCCCACCCCAGCCAGCCCAGCACCTTCATTTCCGTGCAGGGGCTGAGCCGGTGGAAGAACGCCCCGCAGCGAGGCCACCCCTGGGCCAGCACCTGCAGCTCCAGCAGGGCTGCTGCGGGGCCGAGGCGGGATCAGGCCCGCGTGGGCTCTGTGGTGTCGGCTGGACGCGTCCCTGCCAGCCCTGCTGCGGGTAGCCGGGCCGGCTGTAACTGCAGGCCCGGACAAGCTGTCCTTCAGCCCCTAGCGAAAGCACAGAGCTTATCAGGAACACCCTTCTGCTCTCTAATTTGGTGGGTGGGATCCTGTGACCGCGCTGGATCCAGACCAGCCCGGCTGCAGGATGAGCAGGAGACACAGGACTTGAGCACAGCAGGGCCGGAAGGTAACGAGGGCGGCATGCCCTCGGCTGGATGTTTCCCCTGCCGGTCAGCACAGCACAACAGAGGGGCCCTGGAGATGTGGAGAGCTGTCACTTCCTAACAGGGACTTCACGGCTGAACCCTGACCCCCGTGAGAGGCGAGAGGCTACCACCTCCCCTGCAAGGCGTTCTGGCAGTTAAATCCATCTTGAAAAGGATGTTGTTTTCCTTCCAAAGCTGATGAGCCTCTTGACTGCTTCGTTTGAAATGGGCCGTGGCTCTCCAAGAAATGCAGACCCGGGCTTCCTGACAGCCGTGACCTCGAGGAGGGATTGAGATTGACTGCTGAGAGTCTGCCAGCTGCATCCTGCATGCCCCAAGCGCACAGCCTGCCTGAGGGACAGAAGGCTTCTTGGAACATACCAGCAGGGGGATGATGGAGAAGCAGTGGGTCGCATCCAAACCTCCTCTAAACTAGGGAAAACATGTGGAGCACTGCAGCTCGCTCCTGGGCTTGGGTAACTGGAGACGTCCCAGACTTGCAGAGCAGGCTCAGGGCAGCCCAACCCGTCCTGCAGCATCACACACCACTCTGAGCCAGCCGCAGCTCTTCTGCCGGGAACACAACCAGGCCAATCAGGGAGCTGTCACTGAACCTGTGTCATCCCAACCTCTCATCCAAGACATAGAAAAATCTCAGATCCATCCTGAACCAATTCCCTACAACCAAACCCGCCAGCCTGCATCATCGTTGCCCTGAGCACCCCCCCAGCCAGAGATGCTCAAGGATCCAAACCATGTGGGCAGGAGAGTGGTGCAGGCAAGAGACCCTGCCTCTGGGCACAGCCCAGGCACGTTGTGGGTGTCCGGCTGTGTTCAGGCACAAAAGCAGCTGTAGGTACCTTGTGTCCAAGCAGCTGAACGCCAAAAACCTCCCCATCACCTCCCCGTCTGAACCACCTTCAGACACCAAATCCCTCTCTGTGGTGGCAAAGGGAAGCACAGCGCAGCACCTGTGAGCAGGCAGGCTCGACCGACCACCCCAGGCTATTTTTCCCCAAATCATTTCCCTGTTCCTGCTGCCACCCACCCCTGTGTGGGACAAGGAAAGGGACAGAGTGGGATGGATGACACCAGTTGAAATGGACTGTGAAATGATGGCAAGAGAGCAGAAGCACATGATGGTGGCTGGCTTAATGCTATGGCACCCTGACTCCGTGTCCTGGTCCCTGCCACTGTCCTCACCTTGGCTGCAGCGATGCAACAGAAAGTGTCTTCTGCTCTCCTGTACACCAGGGGCTCAGAAGCCAGCAGCTCCCGTGATGCCCTCAGGACCAGGCTCTGCAGCTGAGCTGGAGGCAGGCTGCATCTGGAGGCAGGACTGCACCTCGCAGGCTGCCACCACCCTACCGTGACACCGCACACGAGGAGCTGCAACCTCAGGAGACCCTTGCAGGAGCCAGTGGTGCTGGTTGCTGTGCTGTGCCAGGCCTTGCCTCATGCTCTGGGAATTTAGGGTTGATGTAGGTTAGCCATGCACGACGGGGCTTCACAAGCGTCACTCTGAGGATAACAGCTCTTGCTTCAGTGGTGGCCCCATGCAGACGGGCCTGCAGGGCTTCTTGGTTGCTCCCAGGGGCTGAGACCTGTCACAGTAAGCAGCACCGCTGGGGTGCTGGAGCTGCTGCTCCACACGCGGCAGCCTGACTGAGCCACAGAGGGTCTTTAATGCCTTGGGGGCGTTAAACAGGAGCCAAACCACAAGAAGTGGAGATCTCATAGCCATAGGACAGGACTGCTGGGTGGCAGCGGGGACAGCAGGGACAGGCAGGGAGGCATCGCTGGCCCTTGCAGCTGCTGGCTTTGCCCACTGCTCTCCAGAGCCGGGACGGAAGGAGCTGGTCCCACCACGCTGTTGGTGGCAATGCCTGGGCTTTGCTGAGCAGGGCACGTGCTCCCCTTTACAGCAGGATGCACTGACCCCTTTGCCTCCCCAGTGGCTTCAGGAAGGATGACAGGTTCGGTCCAGGAGTTGTCTCCAAGGAGCAGCAGGGGCACAGGAAGTCATGTGAAGACCTAAGAGCTAAACAGAGGCACAAAGAGCTCTGCTTTCCCTTTGGAGGCAAAGCAGGCGTCATGCTGGGAGCCCGTGCAGCCAGCAGGCAGCAGCTAACACTGCTTTGTGGGCCTTTTTTTCCCATCCAGCTGCTTCCTCCTGTGGAGAACAACTAAGTACATAAAACAAGCCTCAGTGCTGCTTTCAGGAGACGTTCACAGGAACCCCTGTTTCTGTTCCACTGCACATCCACGGCAGGGGCTTACAGAGCTTGCTCCAGGTCAGCGCTCACTCCTGCAATGTAGAGCTCAGTGAACGCAGTGGGCATTATAATGTATCGAACAAGTCCAGCTTGAGCACGTGGGCAGCAAGGGAGCTGTGGTGCTCTCAGATGAGGCTGCACCAAGCGGCTCCCACCCGTCCTTCAGGCTGTCCGTGCTCCTTCTTGCCTGCATGGGGCCGTGGGCAAGCCGCCTGCCTGTGCTAGCGCTTCCCTGGGGCATCTCAGCTCTGCACAGCTGCCGAACGCAGGTTGTCAGCTCCGTCTGTCCTGGGAGCCTCTTTGGTGAGGAAGGGGCCTGCAGACACACCTCTGGCCAGATCCTGTCTGCTTGCTTCTACAGGTGGAGCTGGCAGATGCAGGGAGCCGAATCGCGGGTTGCATGCCAGTGCCGGTGCCCGGGGCTGCCGTGGTAACTCGTCCTGGCTCCTGCCCTACAGCTCTGGCCGCAGCTGCTCCCCGGGGAAGGCTCTGTCTCCTGTCCTGAGTGGCTGGCATCACACTGACGCAGCCCCACCATCCCTTCAGCTCTGGCTGCGGATGCAGACCTCGCCCATCGGTGCTGAGCAGCGCGCTCCTCTCCCTCTTGAAGCGGTCTGCCAAGGGCTGGAAGGGAAGAAGTACCCTCGGGGCTCAGACAGCGAGCCCTGGCGCCGGGGAGACCTTTTTCATCAAAGCACCATTGCCCCCGCCTCCGTTCTAACCAGAAAAAACAGCGGGTCCCTGCAGTAAGAAGTCTGCTGAGGAGACAGCTGTGGGATTATGACGAGCTCTGAGCAAGCTGGCTTTTAAAAGGGGAAGGCAGGGGAGGGCTGGAGGAGGTGGCTGTGCGAAGCAAGACAAGGCTGGGGGCAGAAGGGGGCTGAAGGAGGGGCCCTGGCTCAGCCACCAGCACCCTCTGCAGCTGGCTGCGGGCAGCGAAACTCACTGGAGGTGTCAGGGGCACTGAGATCGGAGCTGGTGATGTTGTTCAGCATCTCCCAGGCAAGAGGCCAAATGATTCAGAGCCCTGCCAAGGGGGACCCAAGCCCTGGCAGGCTGGCCTGGCCCACCCAGGGCTCCCCCAGCACCATCCTCTGCAGAGCCAGCTCGGGGAACCTGCTGGCACCCACGCACCGTGCCAGAGGGTGCCGCTCCAGCAGGTTTCGAGGCCACAGAGCTGAGGAGGTTGGTGAGGCGAGGGCAAACGGGCCACAGGCATTGCCCCAAGCCCGGTGCTCTTCGTACTGGGGATGGCTGCTGTGTGCCAGGGCTGGATCCTGCGTGGGGACACCAGGATCAGGGACAGCACTGAGCACAGAGCAGCGTGAGGCTTTCCTGCGCTGCCGAGGGAGTGGTGGTGGACCGGAGAAAGGAGGACGGGCAACTGGCCTCTGCCGCGTGGGGAGACGCTCGGAGGCGTGAGCTCTGTCACCTCCGCACATCAGGGTCACATCAGCAGGGGACAGATGTCCCCGCTCCCCGTGCCAGGCACTGCCCGGGGTCCCGGCGCAGGCTGGGTGCTGTTTCGGAGATGGATGGATGGATGCAGCCGGTATCGTGGCAACGCGGCGGAGCAGCTCCCGGGTGGCTGACGGCAGAGCGGCCCGAAACTGCGAGGCTGGTGGAGAGGAGACAAAGTCCAAATCACAAAATGGGAAGGCAACGAGTGAGCGATCATTCACTGCTCCTCCTAATGCAAAAAAAAAACTGGGTGCATGAGGAGAATTTGTCCAGACAGTAGGTTTAAAATAAACAAAAAGGACTTGTCTTCACATCGGGTCGTTAAACGCTGTGGCTTGCTGCCCCAGCATGCTGCAGAGGGCACGGACGTACAGAAGGGTCCAAAGGGCACGGAGGGGAGGTCTGCTGCAGCCCAGCAGCACGTGGGGAAGGGTCACTCCTTCCACTGCCTCCTGGGGACCCCTCCCTCTGTTTTCCTCGTGCTCCACGAGTCTGTCGCCTGCCCTGGGGCCGCGGGCAGCAGGAGCTGGGTGTGCTTTTGGCTGGGTGGCGTGTTCACAGCTCCAGGAGGCATTCACACAAGAGCTGAAGTGTTGCGTGGTGACACACGAGTGTCTGGACCAAACCCAGAAGCCCTTACTCAGTGTCAGACCAACCCGTTCCTCCCAGCATCTTCCCACAGGGGAAACCTGGGGGTGGCCAGCACGGGTCACCTCAGGCTCCTCTAAAACTGCCCTGTGCTATTTGCCTGTTGGCACTTCCTGCTTTTCACCTCAACACATCTCACCATGTTTTTCAGTGCTAAAGCCAACCGCAGTAGGCGGACGCCAGCCTGTCACCGGTACCAGCATGACTGAAGACATTTACTGTCTGTCCTATCCAGTGACTGTCACGGTGAAGCACGGATCCAGATTTTCCTTTCCGTAGCAGGAAAAGACTGCAGATGTAGGGCTGCTAGGCGGTCACCTCTGCTGGTAATTTCTCCTTTCCATCTGGATGTCACCACTAACAATGCCACTGGTGCTGGGCAGGATCCAGGCGGCAGCGTGGAGGAGGCAGACTGTCCGCCAATGAGGTCGAGAAGGAAGGATCTGTCCTCTCAGGTGTCTGCGTCTGGCTGAATTACCTGAAATTCTTCTAAGGAAGAAGAATGAAAAAGATCTCTCTGTTTTCAGGAGCCAGAGATTAGGGGAAAAGTTTGTTGTTTCTTTACAAAATAGCCTTACAATAAACTGAGAAGACATATTTTATCATCAAGGACTGATGCCTCCAGATTTTGGGGCACTGGACTGTAACTTGCCAAGTGTGCTGTCCTGGCATCAGAGGGATATATAGATGCCTTTGGATCTTGTGAAAACTCTCTTTAGAAATCCCAGCCAAGGGGGACAGTTTGAAGGTGCTGAGCGTTTTCTAATTCAGTGAAGAAGAGACTGAGAATGTGACAGCAATATTCCAGCGTCCAATTATTCCCTCAGGGCCACCGGGAAACATTAAAAAATTGCTCTGCTTCATCTGAAGTGAAAAAATAAAATAAAATAAAATAATAAAAGTTTATGTTAAGAAAATCCCAACACCGCAATGCAGGAATCTGGCTGAAAAAAGCCACCTTGAGAATATAGCATCTCCTCCACTGCAAGTCTTGAAAATAAGTTGGATGGACATTTTTTCAAGGAAAGTCAAACTATACCTAAATGCTACAGCACCACAGGGACCAGGCTGGGTGGTCGGTGTAAATCTCTCCAGTCCTGTGCATTGTCCTTCAGCTGAACCCCAGCCTGCCGTGGGCACTCAGCTGTTATTCTGAATGTCTGGGTTTGGGTTTGGGGTGGAGGAAAGCGACCAATTCTACCTGACCAACCGCCTTCTCTGTCTGCTGCTGACCTCGGCTTGTCCAGCTGACTGCTTCAGTGCCTCGAGGCACTGCAATACTTCATTTCTTTTTTTTTTTTTCTTTCCTTGCATCTTAAGTTACCAATCCTTCTTCTTTTCCCTAATGACAGATTCATTTACTGCCCTGAACCTCCGGTCACATTTCTGGAAATTCAGCTAGCTGTGAAATGTGTTGTTTGGATCTTCTCTAAAGGCACAAGGCAAGAAAAAAAATCTACGAAAGCCCTTTTACATTGCTTTTCTGTTGCCTGGAAGGAAAACAGCCCATTGGAAGCTGCCCTGCTCCCTGGCTTGTCCCCAGCCCACAGCCCAATAACTGCAGCAGCCCCATCCATTCAAAAGGCAAACGGGCAGCACCGTGCATGAGCGAGGGATCGTGCTGGTTTATTGCTGCAGCAGGCTGAGCACCAGCTTCCAAACAGGACAAGCTGAAAACGCGAGCGGGTGCACAAGAAATGCAGCGGAGCCAGTGCGGGGCAGCCCGCGGGAGGAGCTCTCTGGGTGTGTTTCCCCATCCCTCCCGGGCCAGCAGCGGCTGCGTGTTGTCCCGGCGTCCCTGTGCCCGCAGACGGGGCCACTGGTGGCAGGGACAGATGCTTTCCCACCTCTGCGACTGAACACTTCCAGAGATTTTTCAAACTTTTCGGATGCCTTCTTCCACTGCACCGTTTTTCTCTCCTGCTCTTTCAAAAACTGCTGCTTCAAATGCTTGTGAAAACGTTGTCTTCCTTTTGGCCTCTTCAAAGTGTTTTACCTTTAAGACAGTAAACGTAAGACCTTATAGTCACTTTCCTAAACATGACATAAAGAACTCCAAAGTGATGCTTGTCTTTGGGAAGAGAGACATCCTGCCAGATCCCACACTACCATCAAGGCTGAAAAACTAAGCAATGAAGCCCCAAAATCCAGAAGTATCACTCTGAACATTGGTCTGACAAAACATTATTCAACTCATCCTGCCTCCCTCTCTGTACTCCAGTAAGAAGCAGGTCTGGAGGGCAGTGCCCGCTCTCTCTCGCATGCTTGCTCGCATGCTTGCAGTTCTGAGTTAGGTGCCAAGCCTGACCCCGCGTCTCAGACCCAGTCCATCACACTGGTAACAAAAAGCCCACGTTACAAAAACAACTTCTGTGGTCATCTGATTTCAGTGGGCTCCTGACGGGAATTTACTGGATGAGGTAAGGAGCTTTGTGCCACCTGTGCACGGCATGCCCCTGGGCTCTCAGCTGCGAGCAGAAATCTTCCCACACAGGGGGCGCGAACCCAGGGCACCCAGCCCAGGTGCCAAAGTAGAGCACGGGGTTTGCTTGTACCCTTGCAGCGGTTGCGCTGCCCCGAGTCCCTGGAACCCACACACCATAAATGTTATCCTGGGCACGCAGCTGCCTAGTGGTGACCATCAGCCCGTCAGGGACAGGGGAAGAGCAAATGGAGGAAAAGACATCTCAGCTCTCCCCTGTGAGGCTGTCGTCCCCCTGGCAGCAGCCAGAAGCCTCCTGCTGGAAGCACTCACAGCAATAGGGTGGACTTTACAGCCCTGTTTTATAAAACGTTGATCTAAACCAAGGAACTGCTGAAATCATGATGCTTGGGCTTTCTGACCAAAGCAGGAAGGCAAAGTTCCCTGGCACACCTGCAGTAAGGTGAGGGGAGAGGACTCAGGTGGTGCTTGATGGGTACCAAGGACAAAAAGCCTGGCTGCACAGGAGGCGAGAGGAGAGCTGAAGGGGACTCATCAATGTGTGACTGTCCAGCTCTGTCTGATGACACCCTAAATCCTAATTCTGGATGCCACCTGGCATCCCCCTGTTCCTGCGGGAGAGGGTAGAGCTAATGAACCCATTAGTGCGGGGCTCAAAGTGGGAAGCACTAAAGGAGCAATCAGACCGCTGAAATCTTGCAAAACCTTTGACTCATCCCCGTTCTTGGGAGGCCACGTGTCAGCACTTCACCCGTTTCTCAACATTTAGCTATTTTAGGAATGACATCTAAGTGCAGGTGAAGTCTGACCGACAAGGTCTGTCACTTATGGCTCCAAAACACAGCTGACCTGCAAAGGTCATGCTGAAGGCCGCCTGAGAACCGAGGGCTTCCCCCCCCATAACACCCCCAGGCATTTGCTTCTCGCCCTCCCCATGGACAATCCCCAGCAGAGGCTTTGCAATGTCCCGGGCATCTGCATCTGGAGCCAGCAGGCTGAAGATTTAAGGTCCAAAGTGATGATTTCAAGGTTCTGAGGAACTGAGACCAAAGCGTTTGCCCAAGACATTCCTCCAGCCTTGTGTCATTTGCGGGTCTTGCTGCCAAGGGAGGGGAACTCCCTGTGCTTTTCCAAAACACAGCACCCCAAACACAGCCAAGCACAGAGCAAACCCTCCCCTTGTGCTGGTGGGGGGCAACGGCCCAGGGCTGGGGCAGGGTGGAGGCCATCACCTTCTTCTCCAGGAGCAGCAGGGCATGGCTGCTGGTGCAGCTGGATGGCTTGGGCAGGGAGCTGTGGGGGCCGTGGACTCCCACCTCGATGTCCGAGTCTACAGAGCAGCTTCTGGCAAGAGGGCATCATGTCACACGAAGCACAGTGTGAGCGATGCCCCCCGGGCCTGTTTTGGGGTGCGAGGAAGGGGACCTGGGCTGGCATGGGTGTGTGTGTGTGAGGGGTCCCACCGACCCCAGGCTGGTGTGAGGGGTCACACACAGCCCTAGACCAGTGTGAGGGGGTCCCACCATTCCCAGACCAGTGTGAGGGGGTCCCACCATCCCCAGACCAGTTTGAGGGTATCCTACCATCCCCAGACCAGTTTGAGGGGTCCCACAACC
The DNA here is from genome assembly GCF_964034855.1 of Anser brachyrhynchus. NCBI lineage: Eukaryota > Metazoa > Chordata > Aves > Anseriformes > Anatidae > Anser > Anser brachyrhynchus. The sequence continues at coordinate 14,554,973 of NC_137710.1, read as the reverse complement.
TCCAGAACAGTACGAGGAGGTCCCACCACCCCTAGCCTGTGTGAGAGGGTCCCACAGCCCCCAACAACTTTGAGGAGCTCCCACATCCTCACAGCAGTGTACGGGCGTCCCACCACCCCCAGGCTGGTGTGAGGGGTTCCACAGCCCCGCACCACGTGGGCGCTGGCAGGAGACAGGGAGCAGGGGATGAAAGACAGGACGGAGAAGGGGAGAAGAGGACGGGGACGGCCATGTCCCAGCCCACCCCAGCCCCACTCCTCACACACACGGTAGTGTCCGCGCCGGGAGCCGCATCAGCACCGTCATCAACGTCTTGCTGGAGGTGGACAACGCGCTCCGCCCCAGCATCGAGTACCTGCACATCCCTGTGCCTGATGTCTTCATCACCTGCATCTCCGCCTGCTTCGACGCCGTCACCGACAGGATCCGCAGCGTGGGCAGGTGCGGGGTCTGAACGCTGCTGCACTGCGTGGCTGGGGTGAGCTGCTCGGTCACCATCTGCATGGCCTACCTCATGAAGCACCACGCCGTGTCGCTGGTCAGAGCCCACGCCTGGGTCAGGGCCTGCTGGCCCATCATTTGGCCCAACAACAGCTTCTGGCAGCAGCTCATCCAGTACGAGTACGAGCTCTTCAGTGTCAACACCGTCCGCATGGTCCGCTCGCCCCTGGGGGTGATACCCAACGTTTACAAAGCCAAAGTGAGGATGGTGCTGCTGTGCTGAGCACAGCCTGGCTGCTGAGACGGCTTGCCCGGGAACCGAGGGGAAGCTCTGCACCAGAGCTCTGAAATAAAATCTTGTTATCCAAGAGGGTTGTGGCGTGGAGTCTGTGCTGCTAAAGGTACGGGGGATTGGGGACGTGAACAGAGGCTGTTGGGGCTTGTTGTAAATACAGCCGGTTTCCTCGCATCGTTTGTATCGGGGTCCCGTTGGTAAGTCTGAAGTCAAGCGTCATGTGCCGAGTGTTGTTTCATTCCAGCACAAACTGTGCTTATAAAGCAGGACAGAAACTAGCTGCGACTCAGGATACTTGGAATGGGACCAATGTTTGTTTTTCCTGAGATATGACTCTGGGTTTTGACACAGCAACCCGAATTCCGGTCATCTGCTGCATTTCGGAGAGGCCGGGAAGCGTGCAAAGTCAAGCGCTAGGAGAGACTGAAGTCCTGAACCCTTCTCTTCCTCCTCCTGATTCCCCCGGCCTTTTTTCAGAAGGAGCCCTGGCCTCCCTCAGGAGACCCCTAGCTCTGTGGGTGAGCAGCTCGGAATGAGCCCCGCTTACTCCTCTACCTGCCGTATCTCCCTTTGTGCCGCCCGTGAGCAGCTCCCATCCCGGCGAGCCGAGGTGGGAGCACCAGGAGGAATCCTGCTGGCGGGATGAGCCACTGCTGCCATCTCGTCACGTCACTGTAAACTAGAAGCTGGATCTGGGTGCCCTTTGGCCTCATCCAGCAGCAAACTAGCTATTAATTCTGGATGTGTTTATCCCAGCGTGGTCTTCAGCTCCAGCAGCTCCACCATGACTGGCAGTAACAGTTTTTTGGCATCACTATTCTGGACTCAGATGGCCACTTCTGGCATGATGGGCCCTGTGTGGAGCAGGTCGGAACAGGATCTGCTCCGCTTCAAGGCAGAGGAGAAAAAGGAAGGTCTCAGGCTGTACCGCCGGCCAGACGAGGCTGCGGTTAGTGGCTGTGGGGTCATCCCCCAGCTCTGCAGTCGCACACCGTGCTTTCCCTCTGCAGAACAACGGTGCCGCAAGCCCTCGCAGGTCCTGCAGGGGTCTGCCTCGTGTGTGCCTGCCGTGGTACCACCCAGGGCATCACCAGGGTTTCACAACAGGCTTCAGTTTTACATAGTGATCTTCAGTGATTCATACAGTAATTAGCACGCTCTGACAGCCCCCTTAAACATTTGTATCTTAGGCACCTACTTCATGATATAAAGTTCAGATATGTCATCAAAATAAAGTACACTTTAAAAAATGTCTTTATGCTCCTGCGATTTCACCTGTTACAAACTCAGCTACAGGCAGCCGACAGCCTTGTGCACACACAGAACCACAGAACGGTTTGGGTTGGAAGGGGCCTTAAAGATCTTCTGCTCCCCCCCGCCAAGCAGAGCAGGGAGCCCCTGTGCCACAGTGAGAGCCCAATGAAATGCTTAACAGCGAATCCTGGGGTCTTTTTGGGTGCTGAACCAGAGAACGTCGCGCTGGAAGGGAGCCCCGAGGGTCAGCCTGCCCATCTCCTGGCCTCCAACCAGTCTTGGGCTGCGTCAGGTGCCCCCAGATGTTGCTCTCCGGTGCAGACGCTGCTCCCTGCGTGGCATTTACCTGGTTAGGCTGTCCCGCCAGGCAGAACGCGTTTCTTAACGCCCGCCCTGAAAACGTCCCTGCCATAATTTCAGCTGCAGAGCCAGGATGGCCCTGACACCATGTTAGGACTGCGATAGGGTTAGGAGCACAAGGCAGCATGTGAGGGAGGGCTATCCTTACTTAGCCAGTGCTTGTCCTTGCTGCCTCCCCTCTTCAGATCCCACTCCCCTCCCTGCTGATGCAGTAAGCCTCACCTGAGGGCAGCAGCTAATCCCCCGTCCTGCAACACAGAAAATTTCCACAGGGTGCTAAAGACACGCGCCTGGCTCAGCAAAGCCAGCTTGAGCCTCCTGCCCTGCTCCGGAACCTGCGCCACGGCCACAGCCTAGCCCCGGCATGCTTCGCCAGTGCCTCAGAGGGAGATTTGGGGGGCAGTTTAAGAGCTCAGAGAGGAGGAGCTGCGACCTGACCATGCCCCTCTAGGACACCCAAGCAGCTGGTACTGGGGAATGCCACCGGGCTGAGATCATGGCCTGAAATACCCGGAGAGGGGGACAGCAACCAGGCCAGGCCCTTTACGGGCAGCATAACCCCTCCAGCACAAAGCAACCCATGGGACCCCTGTGCCCAGCCTGGAGCCAGCCCCACCCTGGGACCAGGACAGCATACAAAGTGCTAAAAAGAGGGCAAACAAGGCAAAGGCATGGGTTCAGCAGGATCCAGGCAGCGGCATGGGTGCCAGCCCCGTTCCTCCATCCCCTGGCAGGGGACAGCACAGCTGCCGGGTCCTGGGGACACCAGGGTGGGAGCTTTGCCCAGCCTCATCCTGGGGGCCACAGCATGGCTTGCCCTTCAGAAGCAAACTCAAAATGCCTTCCAGTCTTCCCTGCTAGGGAAAAGCTTCTGAAATCTGAGCCCCAAAAGCAAGTAGGCAGAGGAATGGGCACGGCTTGTGGTTGCTGAGCTCTTGGCAAGAGCAGGGGCTGTTCTCTGATACCTCGGTGCCTTTTGAGTACTGCGTGGGACGGGCACCCCAGGGGAAGGTGGCCCCGGTGGTGGTGACACCAAGGCACCGTCGTGGCCCCCACGAGCCGCAGTTTGCTCCTTGATGGAGCAGAAGCTGTTCCCACAACACTTTTGCATGTGGCACCAACATTTACCATCCCGATGGGTGGAAGAAAACTGCTGTTTGGGAAGCGCGGCTGGGCGGGCTGCTGGTTCGCAGGGCTGGAGCCCAGCCAGGACAGCGGCTGTGCCCACAGTGAGGGTGAGGTGAGTCACGGGGCTGGAAAAGGGCTGGGGTGCTCTCGGCCCCGGGGCAGGGTGAAGCCCATGGGCATGGCCTCCCCTGGGAGCTGGGGCGCCCAGCCGGTTCCAGGTGCGAAGTCACCACAGAAGCCACGGTAGGAGTACAACAAAAATAGAGCTTTATTTCAGGACGAGTGCAATCAGAGTTGACATCGGCCCCGACACAGGCCACGCGCAGTGGTTCCAGTGCTCCTATCGCAGAGCACCTGCGGGTGTGCAGCCGTGCCCGGTGTGCACACAGCTGGGCTGGCACTCACATGCGTTGTCCCTTTGCACGTGCCGTGCCACTGCTCCATCAGAGGCCGGTGAGCCCTGGAGGAGCGTAACGCCCGCTGGGGACACCGGCACCGCGCTGGCACGCAGCACCACAAGGGTCCGGTGCGCTCCATCCCGCAGGGGCACGAGGCGTGCATGCACATGCCCCATGTGTGCACCGGGCTTACTCCACCCAGCAGAGCTCAGTAGTGATGCACACACACGTGCACACACACACACGCACACATCTGCTGTGCACAGAGATGTGCCTGCACACGGAGGCTGTGCACACACTTGCACACACAGCCTGCGCACCCTGCACACACATGCACACTCATGCATAAGGCTCTGCACATGCACTTGTGCCCCCCATACCTGTACACACCAACATACACGTGCCCCATGCACAGAGCTGTGCAGAGAGAGCCACTCACACGTGCAGAGCCTGTGCACACCAGCACACACGTGCACACCTGCACAAAACGCTCTGCACACACACGCACACTGCGCACAGGGAACTTGTGCCCACTAGCACACACATGCCTACATGTGTGAGACCTGCTTGCACACACAGAACCTTTATGCACCAACACTCACGTGCTCCCTGCACACACAGCAGAGATCCACTCACACCTCCAGAGCCTTGGCACACCTGCACGCACTTGCCCCATGCACACAGCTGTGCACACAGACACCCCCTTGCACAGACAGAACCTGCGCACTGTGGCGCACACGTGCACACACAGAGCTCTGCACACCAGCACTTATGTCTGCATGTGACCATGCGCCCTGGCATAAATGTGTGTGTGCAGAGCTGTGCACACCAGCACACACGCACACAAAGGGCCTGTGCGCACCGGCACACACGTATGCACGCAGAGCTGTGCACACACATGTACATACAGTGCTCTGAGCAGCAGCAGGCATATGTGTCCCCAGTACCATGCACACCAACAAATGTGCACACAGAGCCACGCGTGCAGCACACACATGTGCACAGTGCCACACACACCAGCACACGTGTGTGCATGCAGTGCCCCACACACTGGCACACACGCGTGCACGCAGGGCCACGCACACCAGCACATACGTGTGCACGCAGTACCGTGCCCCACCGGCACACACGCACAGGCCCATGCCCAGTGCTCGCCGCCGTCCCGCCGTCCCTGTGGCCGCCCCATCCCTACTCGCGCCTGGGGGGGCCGCAGCCCGGCCACGCTGCCCAGCGCCTCGCGACGAGCTGCGGCTGGTGGTACATGAACATCCCGGCCAGCGTCAGCCCGATGCCCAGGTAGCTGAGCCCGCTCAGGTGGCTGCCGAAGAGCAGGCGGGAGAGCAGGAGGTTGCCCACCACGGTGAGGTTGCCCAGGAGGTGGATGGTGAGGGCGGAGGTGAGAGAGAGTACGCAGAAGCTGGCGAGGTTGTAGAGGACGGAGCCAAGGCAGCTGAGCAGGATGCAGCCCCAGAGGGAGCCTTCGTAGCGCAGGACGCCCTCCCAGGCTGGGGCCACCTCCAGCGCCATGGCCGCCCCGAACAGGAGCCAGAAGCTGGGCAGGGCGGTGAGGCAGAGCAGGGAGACAGCGTCCAGCCGGTCCTCCTGCAGCAGCAGGCCTGGGGACAGGGGGGACAGTCAGCGGGAGCTCCCCACCCAGTGCTGAAAGAAATCCCGAAATAAATCCCGAAAATCGCTGCAAAGGGGGATGTGGGGAGCAGCACCGTCTGCGGGGACACGGGGAAAGGAGCTGCTCCTGGCCCTGCTGAGGCAGCTTGCAGGGTCCTGGGGTGCCCCCCAGCCCAGAGACCGCAGGGACGTCACAGCACGTGCCCAGCGCTCATCCTGACGCCAGCGCCCAACCCTGCGGTGCCTGCGTGAGTCACAGGCTCCGGCCGCGGCGGCGGAGGAAACGCTCCCTTCCCAGCCGAAAAACAAGTGAGCTCGGGGCCAGACGGCTCCTCTCTGCTGCCTGCCAAGGACATCGCGGCCCGGGTGGCCCCGCTGCTCCCACAGCGCCCAGGGGCCCCGTGTGGGGACGATGCCACTCGGCAGGGGGACTTGTAGGGGCTGCGGACCCAGCCACCCCACGGGGAGGGGACAGGGACAGAGGGGAGCAGCCTGTGTGCCTCTGTGCCGGCCAAAGGCACTGCCACCCCCATGGCCACAGCACATGGGACAGTGTCCCTGGAGCTGGCCGGTGTGCCACCGCGGGGACACCAATGTGTTTGCTCCTCGCCAACGAAGCAGGGTCACCTCGGGCCAGGATCATGGGACAGACCCCAGGGCAGGAAGCCAGGGGGTGAGGGTGGCACTGGGGTGGCAGCAGGGACAGGGTGGGCAGGGGCCGATGCTGAGGGCAGGGTGGCACTGGAGCTGGGGTGGCCCTGGGGCCAGATGGCACCGAGACCAGGATGGGCAGGGAGTGGCACTGGGGTGAGCGGACACTTTGGTGTCACCAGGCCAGGGCAGGGCATTGGGACAGGGACATCCCCAGCACCAGAAGCAGCGGTGACACCAGTATCGAGGGTGGCGAAGGGGACCAGAGCACCACAATGGTTGGGGTGCTGATGGCACATCCTGGGCGCAGCACCGCCACCAGCACTGGGACACCCCGGGGGCGCGCGGGCGGCACTTACTCTGCTGCAGCGACTTGAGGGCGCGCAGGACGGTGGCGGCGAGGAGGACGCAGCCTCCAGGCTGGTGGAAGTGGACGCCACCGGCGATGCTGCAGGCGGCCCCGGCGCAGACGGGCCCCATGGCCACGTACTGTAGTGGGTGGTGCCGGTGGCCCCGCAGCAGCGCTGACAGCAGCAGGGTGGCGAGCGGGGCAGTGGCGTGCACGGCCTGCGCTGCGTCCAGTGGCACCAGGCTCAGCCCCAGGTTGCCCAGGGCCACGCTGCCGCAGAAGGTGAGGCTCAGCAAGTAGATCCTGGCACGGGGACGGACGGATGGTGGTGGGCCCCGTGCCCACCCCAGCGGGTACCCCAGTGCTACTGCCGCCAGCATGTGCAGGGATGACAGCAGCAGCGGGTAGCGGAAGCCGTGGGCGGCGAAAATCCATTTGTTGAGGCCGGCCAGGGCAGTGCCGGTGCCCAGCCAGGCCAGCACGGTGAGGGCCAGAGGCAGCGGCGGCCCCGACAGCTGCCACCCCGGGTCAGGTCTGCGGGGCTGGAGGGTCCCGCCGGCGGCTGTCATCGCTGCTTCATCACCGCCGGGGCACCGCGGGCACATGAGCACCGCTGCCACGCCGGCCGTGCCAGTGCGTGTGGTGTCCCCGGCTCCTCCCAGTGTTGGTGTCGGCGTCACCTGCCCAGGGTGGGCCCACAGAGGGGTCAGCCGCGGGGTGCCATGTGCAAGCAGCGCCGGCACCGAGGAGCAAGAGGAAAGTTTGATGGCGGGGAGCGAAGGCAGCGAGGCTCCTCCCCACCGGGCCGCCGCACGTCACAGCGGCTGGCAGTGCGGGCGTGCGGCGGTGCGGGCCTGCGGAAAACCGGGGGAGCGGCACGGCGAGCTGGGAACCGGCGGCAGCGGCTGCGTGTTCCCCCCCGGAGCCGCCCGCAGCCGGAGGACCGGAGGCGGTGGGAGCACAGGCGGCCTCCATGGTGACGGCGGGGCTGCGTCAGTGTCCCCGGCTGACTCATGCCGGGGCGGGCGCCATCGCTCGCCGGCCTGGCACAGGCACCGGCATCCCCGCCCAGCGCACCGCCTGCCCTGGCACCACTCCCTGCCAGCTGCCCCCGCCCCGGTCTTGTTCTGGGAGGGGATTAAATCTCATGGGGTTTCCATGCACGTTTCAGACAGAAGTGCCCCGGCACCGGTCCCCATGCTGGGGCCACCACGGTCCCCACCGATGCCATTGCTCCCAGCCCCTGGGGTGGGGGGAGACGTTGTCACCCCCAGCTGCTAAAATTAGGAGGCGCGTGGAGGGGACTCTCCCTGCTCGTGCCTTGTCCCGCTGCTCACAGCTTCAGGCTGCCCCCCACAAGCACCCTCGGGGGCACTGTGCACCCCAAAACCCAGGGGCTGTCAGCCACCAGAGTGGGGACACAACCAAGGAGCTGCCAGTGCCCAAGCAGGGAGCCCGGGTGCGCCCATCCCACTGTCCCCATCCTCGCCCTCGCCGGCGCGCAGAGAAAGCACAGCACAGCCTGGGGGATGCTGCAGAGTTTCATTGTCATCGCCCCCATCAGCTGGGGCAGCAGCGGGCCCCCCCCCCGCCTACCACTTGCTCAGGCGCAGGACGACGGTCTCCCCGTCCTCCGGTCTGTAGTCGGCAACGCCTGCGGAGAGACGCAGTGGCCGGGGTGGCGGTGTGGTCGTGAAGACAGAGACGCGTCCCCGTCACCCTCCGGCACCCACTCACCCATCTGCAGGCTGGTGCCGAGGCCACCCAGCAGCTGCCAGTAGTGCCGCTCCTGCGGCTGCGCTGCCAGGCCCAGCACCGAGGTCAGGAAGGGGCCCTGGGGGGTGTCCTGGGTCTCAAACCTGGGGGGCAGAGGGGGGTGAGGGGCCTGGGGGTCTCAAGGGTGCCAAGAGACGCGGCGGGAGGGGACAGGGTGGCAGCCCCCTGCCAGAGTCTGGGTCCCCCCCCGGCACATGGGGTTACGCACGTGAAATTTTGGGGTCCCTGCGCTGGGGCCGCCCCGAGCAGGTCCAGGAGGGAGGCACCGGTGGGCACGGGCACCGGGAGGTCATAGAGCAGGTGCTGGGGACACGGTGGCACCGGGCACTCCACCACCAGCCGCACCATCATGTTCCCTGGCCCCACAGGCAGCGGCTCGAGGGCAAGGGGCGTCAGCGTGTCTGTGACAAGGACAGCCACCACAGTGGCATCGGTGCCAGCCCTGTGCCAGCCCCCTTGCCCCTTGCCGCCACCCTGGCCCCAGCTCCTACCCAGCTCCTCCTTGCACTGCATGGAGGCGATGTCCAGGTAGCTGCGGCCGTGCAACACAGGCAGTGCCTGGGCCATGGCCGCGGCGCTGGTGAAGGCGTCCAGGCGCTGCAGCAGCGCGGCCATGGCCCGGCCGTACGCCGGCTGCGTTCTGCACCTGTTGGTGGCGATGAAGACCTAAGAGGAGAGGGAGGAAGGGCTCAGGGCAGGGCTCGGGCTCAAAGCGAGGGGTGGAGCGGGTCAGGGCATAGTGCCGTGGGCATGGTGCTGCCGTGGTGCCGTACACCTGCACCCACACCTGCACCCTGCACGTGCCTGCAGGCACCCATGCTCCTGAGCTCGCACATGCACCTGCACCCGCGCACACCTGCATGGCCAAGGGGGTGCTGAAGACGTTGCCGATGAAGCCGTCCTCGCTCTGCGCCGCCACGAACCTTGCCCTGATGCCACGCACAGCTGCCCGCAGCTCCGCTGCCAGACTGGACCTGACAAGCTGCTCCCGCTCCAGGCAGGCGAAGGCCAGCGCCGCCACCGCCTCCGTGTCTGCGGGGATGCCCCGTGTCACCCCGGGTGCCGCACACCCACCCCGGTGTGTCCTTCTAGGTCCCTCGAGTGTCCCGCGGCCCCTTACCCACGGTGCTGCTGCCCGCGTGCCGGAACCGCCTGTGCTGCTCGGCCACCAGCAGCCGCTGGATCACCTCCTCGCGCACCCGCTTGCGGTGGACACACAGCGCCAGCACGCCCAGGCTGTACTGGTAGTAACTGGTGAGGGGGTGGCCATGCCGCCGGGATCCTGGGGACAGGGCACCACTGTCACCAGGGCCAGCTGGTGGCCCCGCCGGAGCCAGGGATGCCAGCGCCCAGCTGGGTGACCACTGTGGCCGCCCTCCGGGGCCGTCCCCACCTTCCCAGTCCTTCTCCAGGTAGTACTTGAGCCACGTCACCAGGAAGCGCTGGGGACTGGGGTCCGGCGGGGGGCAGGTGGCCCGCAGCCCCAGCAGGTACAGCGCCAGCCGCCCCGTCTCTGGCCACTGCGCTGCCGCCCTGGTGTCCCTGCAAGCAGCGGGGTTGGCGCTGGGGAGCTGCCACCCCGCTGCAGAGGGACCCACGCTGTCCCCGTCCCCGACCCCAACACCTACGTGCTGTGCTCGGCATCCCGGTGGCGATGGCCGTGGGACGAGTGGCTGGCTGACTCCAGGCTCCTGCGGGGATTCCGGCATCAGTGGGGCCAGAAAGGGGGTCAGCGAACGTCCCCTTGTGACACACGGGGGTCGCAGGGGACCTACCGGCCGTAGCGTCCCTGGAAGGTGTCCCGCAGCCGCTCCAGGTAGCGCCGCTCGGCGCGCAGGTCGTGCTCCCCGGCGAGGCGCAGGCCCACGTAGACACCGGGGTCAGCGTCCAGCCCCGGCTCCGCCGCCAGCCCCAGCAGCCGCGCGCTCAGCACCCGCACCGCCGCCTCCCCCGGCGCCCCTGTCCCCGGGGGCCCCCCGAGGCGTGAGGACGGCGGCGGCTGCGAGCCCCCAGCCCGGCCCCGGCCTTTCGGGGGGACGCGGCGTGGCGCTGGGGCCGCGCTCCCCACCGGGGCACCCCCAGCCCGCTGCGCGCCCCCCGCCCCGCGCGGCCGAGCCCCTGACAGTCACCGAAGAGCGGGGGAAGAGGCAAAGCCAAAGGAGGTGCAAAAGGGGGGGGCCCAGCCCGGTGCCGCCCGCAGCCCGGCCCGGCGGGGGGGATCCCCGGGTCCGGCCGGGGGTCCCCATACTCACGGCAGCCCCGGGCGGGCAGCGCGGCCGCCGGCAGCAGGACGAGGAGCAGCCACATCGCGGCGGGGCGGCGGGGGCCCGGCCGGGCAGCGGGGGGGGACTTTGCCCGGAGCCGGGCGCGGAGCGGGGCAGGGCGCCGCGCCCCGGGCAGCGGCAGGCGGGGGGCGGCCGGCACCGGGCGGCACCGGGGCGGGGACGGGGCGGGGACGGGGACGGCTGGGGCGGGGCGGGGCGGGGCGGGGCGGGGGGAGGCGGGCGGCGGGCCCGGGGGTCGGTGTCGGTGTCGGTTCGCCGGTGTCAGCCCCGGTGCCCATCCCGGACCCAGTCCCGGTGCCCGTGCCCGTGCTGATGTCGGTCCCGGTGCCGCCCCGGTGCCCAGCCCGGAGCAGCCCCGGTGCCGGTGTCACTCCCGGTGTCACTCCCGGTGTCAGTCCCGGTGCCAGTCCGGCACGGTCCCGGTGCCAGCCCGGTGCCAGTCCGGCCCCATCCCGGCACGGTCCCGGTGCCAGCCCGGTGCCCAGCCCCGAGCATCCCCTGCCCCATCCCGGCCCCAGCCCCGCCCCGCCCCGGTGCCCCCGCCCCTTTCCCCTCCGCCCCCTGGGCTGCCCGCGGCGCGCCTGCCCCGAGCCGCTCCCCCCCCCCCCCGAGCCCCCCGCGCCCCCCCCGCGCCCCCCGCGCCCCCCCGCACCCCCCGCACCCCCCGCACCCCGCAGCAGGGCGCAGGGCGGCGGCTCCGGCCGGGGCAGGCGCGTTGCGGCCCCGCGCAGGCGGGGCGGGGGCAGCCGGGGGCCTGGGGAGCGGCGGCACCACGCGGGCGGCGGCGGCGGCAGGGCGATGGGGGGGGTGGAGAAGAAAAAGGTACCGGGGGGGGGACGGGAGCGGCACAGGCACGCACCGGGGCCCGGTCCCGGTCCCCCCTCATTTCCCCCAGGGCTCCTTCCCCCCCCCAGCCCGGTCCCCGGTTTCCCCTGGGTTCCCCCTCATGCCCCCCCGGGTTCCCCCTCATCCCCCCACCCCGGTTCCCCCTCACCCCCCCCCCGGTTCCCCCTCACCCCCCCCCCCCGGTTCCCCCTCATCTCCCCCCCCCCCCCGGTTCCCCCTCATCTCTCCCCCCCGGTTCCCCCTCATCTCCCCCCCCCCCCGGTTCCCCCTGCCCCCGGGCTCCCCCTCATTCCCCCCGGTTCTCCCCCCTTTCCCCCCCCCGGCTCCATCCCGGTGCCGCCCGTGACGCCGCCGCCGTCTCCCCCCGCAGTACGAGCGGGGCTCGGCCACCAACTACATCACCCGCAACAAGGCGCGGAAGAAGCTGCAGCTCAGCCTGCCCGACTTCAGGTGCGTGCGGCCGGGCTGCGGGTGCTGGCCTTAGACCAGGCCAGGCTGAGACCCGGCCTCAGAGCCTCTGACTCCCCCCCCGCAGGCGCCTCTGCATCCTGAAGGGGATCTACCCCCACGAGCCCAAGCACAAGAAGAAGGTGAACAAAGGCTCCACGGCCCCCAGGACCTTCTATCTCCTCAAGGACATCAGGTTCCTCCTCCATGAGCCCATCGTCAACAAGTTCCGGGAGTACAAGGTGCGTGCCCTGCCCGAGGGCCTGGGGGGGCACGCGGTGTTTTGGCCCCCCGGCGCTCAGCTCCCCCTCTGCCTGCAGATCTTTGTCCGCAAGCTGCGGAAGGCATACGGGAAGAGCGAGTGGGGCACAGTAGAGCGGCTGAAGGACAACAAGCCCAGCTACAAGCTTGACCACATCGTGAAGGAGAGGTGAGCCAATCTCACTGGGGGGGGGTGGATTTTCCTCAGCAAAAATCAACTGTGGTGTGCAGAGCCCTCTCCGGGTCCGTCCCTCCTCAGGAACCCAGCTCCCACCGCAGTTCTGGGCGTTGTTCTGGGTGTTGTTGGACACAAGCTGGTGTTCCTGGGTCAGTGGAGAAGGCTGCAGCATGCTGCATGCCAGCAGGAGCCAAGTGTGAGCAAGCAGGGAGCTCCTGGCCATCACAGGTGGCTCCAGGATCTTCAAGACAATGCTTAGAGCTCTTCTGCTCTTCCTGAGCACTTTCCAGGGTCACCCTTGGAGGGAGCCCAGCCATGCCAATGCAATTGGCTGGTGGCAATGGGAGAGGAGAGGACAGGACCCACGAGAGAGGGAACGTGCTCTGGCAAACCTCTCTGTTGTCCCAGCGGTGTTTGGGACCCAGCTGTGCCAGCGAGGAGAGGGGAGAGAGAAACAAGCCTGGGAGACAAACGCTGTCCTGACAAGATTTGTGCTGTGAAGGGCAGATAGTCGGGGTGTGCCGCTCGAGCTGCGGGGCCATGCTGTATCCTGCTGTCGCCCCGGGGCAGGATGCGCACATCCAGCTGCACAAGCTGGGTTTGTCATCCCCTTCTTAGGGAGGTTCCTGGCTCCCAAGGCAGTCCTGAACCCCAGGGAGCTGCCGGAAGGCTCCTGTGAGGGGCTGGCTGCCCAGCGGTGTCACCCCATCCCCACAGACCACCCGGATGCCCCGAGGTGGCTGCGAGAGCCTGTTCCTTTCTCAAGCAAGATCTCCACCAGTTGCTGCAGTCCCGGCTGGTTTCTGGTGGCTCTGGGGCTGGGTGTGATGCCACCTTCCCCTCCTGTCCGGATGCAGGTACCCAACCTTTGTAGACGCGCTGCGGGACCTGGACGATGCCCTCTCCATGTGCTTCCTCTTCTCCACTTTCCCGCGGACGGGCAAGTGCCACGTTCAGACCATCCAGCTCTGCCGGCGCCTGGCCGTCGAGTTCCTCAACTACGTCATCGCGTCCCGCTCCCTGCGCAAGGTGGGTTCTCCAGCAAGGGGCGAGCCCTGCTGGGCTGTCCCTGACGCTCCCTCACACCCCTGCTGCCCGGGGAAGGCTGATGAGAACCAGGGAACACCCTGGCCTTCATCCGTCGCTCTGTTCCCCGCCAGGTCTTCCTCTCCATCAAGGGCATCTACTACCAGGCGGAGGTGCTGGGGCAGCCCGTCACCTGGATCACCCCTTATGCCTTCGCCCACGACGTGAGTACCCGGGCACAGCGGGACCTGTGCTGCTGCTGCTGCTTTGCTGTTCCCTTCCCTGGGGCTGCGGAGGGGTGGTGGGGACATCTCCTCTCCCTCGTGCTAGAGGGACAAATCAGGCAGTGCCCAGCCTGCGGTGGAGTCCACGAGGCCTGGGTTGGCAGCCCTGTGGGGACACAGTCCCCTTCTGTCGGGGATGGCAGTGTCCGTGGCCCTGGTGCCTGGCTGTACCAGTCTCCCCAGCTGTTACACTCCTCCTTTTGCCAATCATTAAAACTCATTTTACCCAGCAATTAAAGATAGCCGGTAGTTAACTCGGCTGGAGGTGCCAAAGCAAGTCAGACCCCGCGCCCTCTTTGCCAGGGCGGCGAGGCAGCGTGCTCACGGCGCAGCCATCCCGGCGGGGCTCTGTGGGAGCTGAGGGTGATGCTGGGCCGGCACGGGTGGCATGCCCTGCCAGCACCGCTGGCACACGGGAGCTCACCATCGCTGCAGTGCTCTCCTTCTGTTCCACGTTTGTCCAGGGCTCGTTTAGGTTGGGGTGTCCTCAGTTTGTGGTCTTTAGTGCAGCCTATGGTGGTGTCCCCTGCCCCCCCCCCCCCCCCCCCAGCCTGGAGCGCTCTCCCTGTCCAGTGTCTGGTGGCAGGCGTATATCTCTAGACCTGGCTGTGAAGAGGGCAGGACCTTCCTCTGTCTGCAGATGGGGCCAGAGTGGGGGCGAGTGAGCAGCGGGGCGTGTGGCCTGACCTCCCAGCAGCTTCGTGCCCCAAGCTGGTGCTGGGAGACTGGGGCCCTGTACCTGATGAGGGGATCTGGTCCTTCGTTCTCGTGTTCTCACCCTCCCTGCGTGCCCGCAGCACCCCACGGATGTGGACTACCGCGTGATGGCCACCTTCACTGAGTTCTACACCACCTTGCTGGGCTTTGTCAACTTCCGCCTCTACCACTCGCTCAACCTGCACTATCCACCCAAGGTGAGGCTGCTGCCTGCCCCAGGGGCACCAGGCTGGTGGCAGCACCTGCTGCAGGGAGCAGAGCCCCTGCAGGACCAGTGTGGGTGGTGGAAGGGCTGGAGCAGAGGATGTTTGGGTGCTCCAGGCCTGGGGGCTGTATCTCCGTCTTTCTGTTTCTCCTCAGATCGATGGCCAGGTGGAGGTTGATTTAAAGCCTGCGGAGGGCAAGGAGTACGCCATGGATTCGGAGAGCTACCTGGAGGTGAGGGACGCTGCTTCCACCAGGGTCAGCATTAAGAGCCTGTGTGCAGGGACCTGTGTGGCCTTGGTGTCCTGGCCATTGACCCCTCCTGGTGTGGAGAACTCATGGTGCAGGGACTGAGGAGCAGAGCCTGATTGCCCCTTTGGCCTGGCCAAAGGAGGCAATCGATGCCTGCCCTCGGGGGATTTCCTCTGTGAGCCTGCCTCTTATGTCTTCTCGGTCTCCTGCTGCAGAAACTGTCAGCTCTGAGTGCCAGCCTGGTGCGTGTGGTGGCACCGGCCCAGGAGGATGAGGTGGAGATGGATGAGTTCCCTGTGGAGGGGGTAAGAGCCTGGTGGGGTGTCTCAGCCCTGGCCGCCTGTGATTGTCTGCAGCACGTCTCATGGCTGAGCGCAGGCTGGGACTGTGCAGTGTGGGAGCGGGGGGACTGGCAGGAGGATGGGGGCAGCACCCAGGAGCCCCCCCTGCAGTGAGAGGCTTGGCAGGGGCTTTACTCTGAATGCTTTGCTCTGAGCAGGAGACCGCTGAGCAGATGGACGCGAGGAGGAAGGAGCAAGAGGCCCTGGAGAAACACAAAAAGCTGTTTGAAGGGCTGCGCTTCTTCCTCAACAGGGAGGTTCCTCGAGAGCCACTCGCCTTCGTCATCCGGTACTTCCTTCATCATCAGCCTTCCCCAGCAGCCCTACCTTCCCTGTCCCCTCCAGTGGGACTGCTGTGGCCGATCTGCCTCGTGTCCCACAGGTGAGGTGACCCTGAGGGCCTTTCCGGTGTGACTGCTTCGTGTATTTGGCTGGCAGGTCCTTTGGTGGCCAAGTGTCCTGGGACAAGTCCCTGTGCATCGGTGCTACCTACGACGTGAGCGACCCCTCCATCACCCACCAGATTGTTGACCGGCCCCGGGTGGAGCAGCAGGTTGTGGGCAGGTGAGGCAGGTCGCCTGTCCCCAGCATGGTCACCTGGGCTAGTGGCTGTCCCGAGCTGTCCCACGCTCTGTCTCCTTAAATCCTGCTCTTCTGCAGTCCTGCAGCCCCCTGAGCTCCAGAGCTTGGGGCAGGAGGACAAGGTCTGACCCCCAACCCTGTCTGCTCTGTCCCACAGGTATTACCTGCAGCCTCAGTGGGTTTTTGACTCGGTCAATGCTAAGCTGTGCCTCCCTGTAGCTGATTATTTCCCTGGTGTGTTGCTACCCCCACACCTCTCACCCTTTGTGACGGAGCAGGAGGGAGACTACATTCCTCCTGAGAAGCTGAAACTGCTGGCTATGCAGCGGGGCGAGGACCCAGGTGACACACAGCTCCTGGGGCTGAAGAGGAGGGGAGCCAGGCAGCACTGCTGCTTCGGCAGAGCTCTACCCACTGCAGTGTCGGTACGCTCCCAGTTGATAGCAGTGGTCTCTCTGTAGGTGAAGAGAGTGAGGAGGACGAGGAGGAAGAGGAGGAGGATGACGATAAAGAAGAGGAGGAGGAAGAGGAAGAGGAGTCTGAAAAGGAAGAGGAGATGAAATTGAAGAAGATGGAAGAGCAGAAGACTCAGAGCAACAAGGTGAGGTGCCTGGCAGCAGGACAGGAGCTCCAGGAGAGGACAGCTTTTGTGAGCGCTCTCCCTGCCGGGGCTCAGCTCACTGCAGCGTGTCCCAGCCAAGTCCCCGCTCTGGGGCTGCTGTGGCCGAGCTGCTCCTGCAGCAGCCCCTGGGTCCTGAGCCCGTGCTAATGGGCCGTAGCTCCTGTTCACACTCAGCACCTGCATCCTGCGGCTGGCCTCTTGCTGCCTGATCTGTGGGTGAGCAGAGGGTGTTGTGACTCTTCTTTGCCTCTACCAAATGGTGTGGAAATCCTATAATCATAGAGTGGCTTCTGTTGGAAGGGACCTTAAAGAACATCCAGTTTCAGCTCCCCTGCCAAGGGCAGCGATGCCACCAACCAGACCAGGTTACCCAGGGCCATGTCCAACTTGGCCTTGAACAACTGTAGGGATGGGGCATCCACAGCTTCTCTGGGCAACCTGTGCCAGTGCCTCTCCACCCTTTGAGGGAAGAGTTTCCTCCTAACCTCTCACCTAAATCTTCTCTGAATTTAAAACCCTTCCCCCTTGTCCTATCACTATCTGCCTGTGTAAAAAGTCTTTTATAAGCTACCTTTAAGTACTGAAAGGCCGCAATGAGGTCTCTCTGGAGCCTTCTCTTCTTTAGGCTGAACACCCCTACTTCTCTCAGCCTTTCTTGATAGGAGAGGTGCTCCAGCCCTCTGATCATTTCCGTGGCCCTCCTCTGGACCCGCTCGAACAGCCCCACATCCTTCCTGTGCTGGGGCCACAGACCTGGACGCAGCACTTCAAGTGGGTCCTCCAAAACGCAGAGCAGAAGGGGACAATCCCCTCCCTCCACCTGCTGCCCACTCCTCTGGTGATGCAGCCCAGGATGCAGTTGGCCTTCGGGGCTGCAAGCACACATTGCCGGCGCATGTCGAGCCTTTCATCCACCAGAACCCCCAAGTCTTTCTCTGCAGGGCTGTTCTCAATGAGTTCCTCTCCCAGTCTGTCCTCAAGTCTGGGATTGCCCCAGCCCAGGTGCAGAACCTTGCACTTAGACTCATTGAACCTCATTAGGTTTCCATCGGTCCATTTCTTGAGCTTGTCCACATCCCTTTGAGTGTCATCCTTCTAGTGTACCAAGTGCATCACTCAGCTTGGTGTCTTCTGCAAACTTGCAGAGGCTGCACTTAGTCCCACAGTATGTTGAAATGTCTGTCCCTGGGGAAGGTGGGCACCCAGCACACAGGGTCCTGAGCTTTTGGCTCCCTGCAGGCACTTCCTGTGAAGGTGACCGCTGGCAAGGTGCGGCTGGAGGACAAGCAGCGCCTGGAGCAGGAACAGCAAAACGAGGAGAAGCGCCTGGCCATCATGATGATGAAGAAGAAGGAGAAATACCTCTACAAGAAGATCATGTTTGGCAAGAAACGCAAAGTCCGAGAGGTATGAGGATAGGGATGCCCTGAGACAAGGATCTCTGCACTAGTTCTTACCAAATTGGCTTGCAGCTCTGGATCGCTAAATCCTGGTCTTTCCCCATCTCGTGGGGAGGGAGCAGCCTCTGACAACCTTGTGCTTCCCCAGCTCTGGTTGCAGGAGGGAGCTTCACCCGTAGCTGTGCAGCCCGCAGCTCCCTGCCCTGCTGTGAGTCTGGGCAGAGCTGAAGCTGCTCTTCAGGGCTGAGCCTGTGTTGTCATAGGCTGGTCCCATGTTCATCAGGCTTACAACCACTGCTGACATTCAGGGATTTCCGGCTCTTCTCCTTACTCTCCTCCCTGTACCCGAGGAGGTGGTGAGGACATAGACCGCAGGTGTGCTAGGCTGAGGCTGTACAAGCCTCTTGCCTGGCATTACCAGGCTTGCAGGCGCTCAACCCTAACAGAGCGGAGTCTCCCTGTTCTCCCTCAGGGCCCGAAGCATGTGCTCTGCAAGTAAAACTCAGGAGGTGCCACTGCTCCTCTCCATCTCCCGGGAGTAGAATGGGTTTGGTGGGTCTGGGGGTGGCACAGCTCTTGGTGGTGGCAGACTGACCTGACTGTGGGTCTGGGGGGCTTTCTCTACAGGCGAACAAACTTGCCGCAAAGAGGAAAGCCCACGACAGTGCCCTCAAAGAAGAAAAGAAAAGCAAGAAGGCGCGGCGAGCATGATGGGGCATTGACCCCCTGCACCAGGGGCTGGACTGGCTATGTGCTGCAGAGACCATAGTGTTTGGGTGAAAAACCCTCAGCTTTGCTCTTGGGACAGAAACTGTAAATTAAAACGTTCCCTGTCTGTAAATGCAGCTCCTGCTGTGCCTTTCCCCAGGCTGGCTCATTCCACACAGATGCTGGGTTAGTGCATGTCGGCAGCACTGCCTGTCCTGGGGGATTGGTGTTGCAGGCATGACACCAGAGCTGTCCTCTTTGTGCTGGTGCTACTTCTGCTTCCTCATCCCCAGGGCAGCAAGGGCTGCCTGAGGAAAAGGAGGACAAGGCACGCTCTGGGCTCTTGTGGCTCTCTTCAGCATTGTTCATTATGCATGTCCACAGCTCTGGGATGTGCAAAATGTCCCTGCCCACCTGCCTGGAGGCAGGGTGCGTGGGGGTTCTCAGCTTGGTGGGATGTGGTGGTGTGTTTGGAGGGACAGGGGGCTTGGCTGCAGCCTAGGAGGGGAGCTCATCCTCCACCCGGCTCTGAGCTGCTCTCTAGCATCTGCATCGCAGGCTCTATTTGGTGTCTGCTTCTATTTTAGTACTGGGGATGTAGACAAAGCAGAGATGTCTTCCTCACCTCTGTCTTACATTGTAGCTGGGCTCTGGGAGCCCAATCGCCCTAAGCTGGAGGACCATGATTGTAATGATAAACTCCCAGCTAACTCCAAACCTGTGTGGGATTTGCTATTCCAGCTGCATGCATATAAGTCTATGGGGCCCACTGGGATTCATCCCAGGGTACTCTGAGAGCTGGCTGCTGCTAGCCTGAGACCTGTCAATAACTCTTCATGGTCTTTGGAACCTGGAGTGGTCCCAGGGGACTGGCAGCTGGCAAACGTAGTTCCAGTTGTCAGGAAGGGCAGGAAGGAAGACCCTGATGCTTAAAGGCCTATCAGTCTCATTTAAGTGCCTGCTAAAATTGCAGAGAGGATTACCATGGTAGCCATTGAAAACACCCAAAAGATACTGTGGTCATTGGTCAGAGCAAACATGGCTTCACAAGGGGAAGTCCTGCTTAAAAAACTTAACCTCACAAACGGGCATAGATGAAGAAGAGACATTTAATGCATTTTTCACCTCTGTCTTTAACACCAGTGATGTCTCTGGGACCCCAACTGCCCTGAGATGGAGGACTGTGACTGCAGGAATGATAAACTCCCAGTTTACCCCAAACTTGTGCGGGATTTGCTGTTCCACTTGGATGCATACAAGTCCATGGGGCCTGATGGGTGTTATCCCACAGTATCCTTCTGGACAGAATGACCAGAATACAGTTAGAAAAAAGCATAAAAAGTTGGGTGAGCAGTTGGTGGAAGGGTCGGGCCCAGAGGGTTCTTGTAAATGGGGTTACTTCAGGCTGATGAGCTGTCGCTAGTGGGGTTCCTCAGGGCTCCGGATTAGGACCAATCTTTTTCAATGTTTTCAAAGATGCTTTGGATGAATTACTTGAAGGTTTTTTGAAGCAAGTTTGCGGACCATACCAAATTGGGTGGAGCTGCTGACTCGTGGGGGGTGAGGCCTTGCAGAGAGATCTGGACTAATCAGAGAGCTGGGCAATCACCCCCAGTATGAAGTTTAACGAGAGCAAGTGCTGGGTTCTGCACCTGGGAAGGGGCAAGCCTGGCTATACGTACAGACTGGATGTGGATGTTAGGTCCTCTCTCTCAGGAAGAATACCAAACATTTGCAGAAGCTTCCCTGGAGGAGGCAATGGTAGCCAGCAGGCATGCAGCTACCTTCAAAGTAGGGCCAAAATTCTGAGAGACCAAACCCGGAGGGGTCTTCAGCTGGTATTGACAATCAATTCTCTAATTGGAGGTATCCAAAAAATTTTACAAACCATGATCTGCGAAGGGAAGTGAAGGTGCCAGGCAGTTACCTCCCTCCAAAGTTGACCAAAGTTCTCAGGTACCTACCCTGAACGGCTGAGGAGAGGATCCCAAACTAAATCTGTATGTGGAGGTAGCCACAAAGTTTTGGCAACCAAGATGAGCCAGAGGCAAGAGAAGCCTCTTGGCATGCACCTCCCTCCAAAACTGGCCAATGTTGTCGGGTACCTAGCCTGAAGGGTTCTGCGGACTGAATCCACAAGTGACTCCCTCTCTGGAAGAAGCCAGAACATTTCACCAAGTATGCCTGGGAGGAGGAATGGGTAGCTACTGGGCATGCGCATAATTCCCAATTTGGCCAAAATTCAGGTAGCTACCCCAGAGGGGCATGCTGCTTTTGTCCGGAACTAATGCAGGTATGCCAAACTTATCGAAAAGTACAATCAGGTGGAGACAGAGGTGGCTACTGGGCATGCACCAACCTCCAAAACTGGACAAAATTGTCGGGGATTTACCCTAGAGGGCTCTGACGTTGGGATCACCAGAAAAGAAAAAAATCTCTCTCGGAGGTAGCCAAAACTTTTAGAATCATAGAATTAGACTCATAGAATATCCTGAGTTGGAAGGAACCCATAAGGATCTTCGAGTCCAACTCCTGGCACCACACAGGTCTACCCAAAAATTCAGACCATATGACTTAAGTGCACAGTCCAAACGCTTCTTAAACTCCAACAGGCTTGGTGCTGTGAGTACTTTCCTGGTGAGCCTGTTTCATTGCACCACAACCCTCTCAGTGAAGAACCTCTTCCTGATGTCTAGCCTAAACCTCCCCTGTTGCAGTTTGACACCACTCCTGCAGGTCCTATCACTGGTCACTAAAGAGAATAGATCGCCTCCCCTCCCCCTCGTGAGGAAGCTATAGACTGTGATGAGGTCTCCCTTCAGCCTCCTTTTGCAGGCTGAACAGGCCAAGTGACCTCAGTCGCTCCTCATATGTTGTTCCCTCTAGGCCCTTCACCATCTTCGTAGCCCTGCTCTGGACACTCTCCAACAGTTTCACGTCCTTTTTGTACTGTGGTGCCCAGAACTGCACACAGCACGCGAGGTGAGGCTGCACCCGTGCAGAGTAGAGAAGCATGAGTTTTGCAGAAGCATGCCAAGGTGAGAAGGCAAAGGTAGCTACCGGGCATACGCTTACCTCTAAAATTGAATAAATTCTCGTGTCCCTACTCTGAAGGGCTTTGCAGCTGGTACGCAGAGCTAAATCTCTCAGGAAGAAGCCCAAAGGTTTCTAGAAGCATACATGGAGGAGGCAAGGGTAGCTACCAGGCATGCAGCTATCTCCAAAGTAGGGCCAATATTCTTGGGGACCTAACCTGGGGGATCTGCAGCTGGTGTCCACAACTATATATCTGTTTGGAGGTAGCCAAAAAGTTTTGCAAAACATGATCCGCTAGAGGCAAGAGAAGTTAGCAGACATGCAACTCCCTCCAAATTCTCAAGGGTAAACAACAACTGATTCCTGCTTTCTTACAGAACTGTTTTTCCATTTACCAGATCTCTCTGGCCAGCCAGGAGCAAGAGTTGTTCTGCGTGGTTCCCATTCACCCCAGTAAGGGAAGGGGAAGGAAAATCAGATTCTGCCCATGGCCACAGTGCTGTGGCGAAGCCAGGCAGATCTGCAATTCAAAAACATGACTTTGTCTGCCTGGGGGGACATAAGAGTGTGGGAGTATTGCCATGGGGGTCGACAAGCCCCGTGGTTGGTGATAACATCAGACTCGTTAAGACGAAGCCATGAGGAATGTAAACAAGTTAGAAGGAACAAACAAGGGTGATTGACGAGATGCCTTGTTGTCTCAAACTGCTGGTTCTCCAACCCTTAAGACATGGAGGTGGCTAAACGTTTGCTGTTGCCGGGCTAATTGTTAACCAATGAACAGCTATTGGGAAAGTACCGCTTGTAGAGCTAAGAGCTAATGGTATAAGAAGGGAGCCTGTCCTCAATAAAGGGGTTGTTGAAGTTACTGATCCTGAAAGAACCCTGGTGTCCTTGTGGTCATTACACCACATAAGAGGAGTTTTCCTCCTACTTCGTGGAGGGCAGATGGGAACGTTTGCACACAACGTGAGATGCATTCTGGAACTCTCATCTTCTAATGAAATGCTGCTAAAAGTTGGTCCAGAGGGACTTAACACATGTAGCCATGAATGGCTGAAGAGCTGCTTAAGGTGTATGAGATGATGAACCCCTCAGGCAGCAGGGATGGGGAAAGGGCCATCAAGAATAGGAGAAAGGAAAGAGATGTCACCGTGTTTTTCTCTCTTGCAGTAAATACAAGGTGATAGTATTATGTTTGCTGAGTGACTCTGTGAACATGGACTGCTGGAAGGACAAGCTTTGTAGGACCGTCAACAGCAGTGGATTCACAACAATGCTGCAGCTGGTGAAAGCTGGCTGTGTTAAGACTGCTGTGAGCAGGGGCTGGAGCCAGCCCTGCTGTGCCTGATGATGGGTGGTGCTTCAGGCTGACCCTCAGCAAAGACAGGTTGGAGAGCCCTTGGGAACATCCTGTAAGGAGAAGATGACTTGCGGAAAACGGACTCCACAATCAGTAAGATTGTAAAGTAGGTATGTTTATTCAGCGCTGGGCAGCACGGGCGGGGTAGTCCCGCCAAAGTCGTGTGCGCCAGACGCGGCAACTTGCCTTGGTTATATGCAGTAAAGAGTTACATATGCATGAAGTTTCACAATATGCCTATACATATTCATAACCTGTCCTCGCTTCGTATTAAAATTAGTTCCAAGGAGTCATTTCCATAAACTCCTCCCATCTGCGCTTGCGCAGTGTATTCTGGTGGTGGTCATCGGGGGTCGTGGGGATGAAGATTGATGACTCTTCCTCATCACTGCTAGTTGACTGTTATAAATTAGTTTTGGTAGAAATCATTCCCGACACATCGTGGGTAAGGTAGATCGAATTTCTATTTATTTGAGCAATTCAGCAAGCAGCGATAAGTAAAACAGTGCTGGGCGGCCGGGGAGTCTCCTGCTCCGCCAACGGCGCACACCTAAGCCCGCCAGAGTCTTGATTTATAGCCTAGTAGTTCCAGGTTTAGTAGCACCTCCTGGTGTCTTCTACGACTGCGCGGCCTGTTGCTAGGGGGTCTTCATCAGTCCTCTGGTGGTCGTGGGGATGAAGATCGTCGTCTTCCTCTGCGTTGGGGTCGTGACTTTGCTGCGGTATCTGTGTTCCCATGCAAGGAGGAATGCCATTTTGCCCTTATTTGGAGCTGGTTTCTATTGCAATTGTTAACTTAACAGGAAGTTCCCATACTTGTTTTTTTCCTTCAACAGGATATTGGGGGTATAAGCAGTCAACCGTTGAAACCCCCCTATCAGCAACATTTAATGAACAAACAAGGCTTTACCCATTACATTGACCTCTTGTCTTTGCACAGACTCAGTTGCTCCTTGGCTCTTGTCCATCTGCAGGACCAGTTTCTACCAGTTTCTTAAGATAGGCTCACTCTCTTATTAATAAGAGACTAAACTTGGTAAGGGGCCCAAGGCTTCTTGCTTTAGTTAATTTGCACAATGCACCATAGTTAGCAAAGACACTAAGTAGCATCCTAGTTTAGTGCCGTCAGCGCTCTTTCTCTACTTGATAAGATTCCCCTAACTCCCTCTCTCAAAGAAACCAAGAGCCTAACTCCCCAGTGGCCTGCAAAGAGCTAGAAAAGCACAGCCAGGGTAGGAGGGCATGGACTGGTCCCTCTGCAAAGTGCACATAGACGGGAGAGTAGGGCTGGATGACTGGTGCTAGGGCAGCACTGTTAGCCACTGCTGATCCATCAGGCATGCAGGTATTTGATCATTGCCACCCTTTCTGAAGAAATAATTTATTGATTTTGATCAATCTTGATTTAAAACTTGATTGAACTCTTGATTTAAAACTTGATTGAACTCTTGATTTAAATCCCCCTTAATTTAAATACCCTTGTTGGAGAAGGGAAGAATTGAATAGTCTTGACCACATGCTGGCTGGCTTCCTGCCTTGGCCAGGCTTCACAATTTCAGTTGAAAGGTTACAAGCACAAGGTTACATGGCAATGGGTGTCACGGTGCTGGATGCGCACGGACAGGAGGCTGTCTTGCTCCCCATGGTCCTCCCAACATCTCCTGGGGACACACTTGCCCAGCTCCTCTGCCACTGACACCTGAGTTAGCCACATGTTTACTTTTCCAAGCTACTGAGCAAAGGCTCTTGGGGAAAACTCTGCTCTCTCTGAAATAATTATACGAACTAGAATGATAATTTGCATACTCTCCACTTTGACTGAACAATGGAACTAGGTCTATGTCTTAATTTGCCCTTTCCAAGTAACACAAGAAAGCAGTCTGGAAAAGCATAGCCCCTTTCTGGCACACACTGCAGCACCCTGATCCTAAAACACAAACATGGACCTGAAATCTCCCCTCAGTGTGGGGTATTTCTGGTTCAAGTCAATTTATGAGTAGTGGCCAGGGGCTGAAAAGCTCAAAGGGCTGCATCTTCCTGGTAGGTCCTGGGTCCTGATGGGTCTCCATTCCTTACAATGGAGAATTTTTTGTAGTAGGAATGAGCCCCCAGGATGGCAAGGAGAGAGGTGCACAAAGCATTGAGACCCAAGAGTCCCAGGATGCCTTCACCTGCCATCCTTGAACTAAGAAGATACATGAAGCTATTGCCGAGCATTTCTGCAGGTATTTCCAGTACCGGGAGGTGTGCTGGGTCCTGCTGTTTGCTTTTCATGAAGGTTCAGATGAGGTTCAGACTGCTGCAGATAGGACTTAAGAGGAGGTGAGGAATCTGTGGAATAATTTTCACTAACGGACACATCTGAAGGATTTACCACCTTTTTTCTTATATTCCCAAAGCAAAAAAAAAGCAACTGTGTTTTTCACTATTAATCATTCAGACTTAATTCAGCTACATGCATTGAAATGGGTAAAGCTTGCCCTACACTTTCAAAAAGTTATTTGCCTTTCCTGGCTCCAGTTTGCAGGAGTGACTTAGGATTTCTGAAACGTCTGCAGTTGAACAGGGAACATGCAACACTGCCTGGTTTGCAGAAATATGGGCTGGCTTTTGCCAAACATTGGCTCTGTCAAGGTCTATCTAACGGAGCTCTGATTCATGCAAGGCTCCAGTCACAGTTGATAATCTGGTGAATTTTTTTCCATAACTCTTTGCCCATAGTTTCTGCCTACCACCCTCATTCTGTCTGGAATTACAGCAAGGAAATAATACGTACAGGAGACACGCAACTGCCTGCATACCCCCAGAAATACCATTGCTTTGCTCACTGAAGTATTGTCTGTTGTGCTGCCTTCTCGTGCTGCAGAGGTATAGCTCAGCAGCCACACATCAGCAGCCTTCAGTGATGTTCACTGCATCCTGCTGAGCTAGTACTGTCATCAGAGAAGTGTCCAAAATAACTGCAGTTTTCCTTGCTTTCATTTTGTAAGCTGTCAGCCGATCCCAAATGCAAGCCCAAAAATGTCGGGATCTTTTTGGCAAAGAGAGGAGACAAATTAATAATTTGACTTGCAGCTCTCAGCCTTGAAGTAATTGTGTACGACAGGGAGACCCTGCCTTGCCCAGGCCCAACTCCTAGGAAGGAGAAGGCAATAATATTACTTACCAATTTGATCTAGATGTTAATTGATTTGAGAGTTCTGTCCCTTCTCTCTGCTGGAGCAGCTAACAAGCCCGATCAAGCTCTGCCTGCTGGTTACAGATGACTTGGTGGGGATAATTACATTGATGAAACTCTCAGACTCTAAAGGGAGGAGGCCCAACCTCAGAAATAGTTGAAAGGCTTCTAAATACCAGACATTGGAGCCCAAACTCAAAGCAAGCGCATGAGCTGTAAACACTTTTCCTTACATTTGGCCAAATCCGTTTTAAAAAAACTGAGTTGCTGCTGGATTGGAGTCTGAGCTGTCCCATGGTAATGAGCAAGGGAAGGGCGGAAATGAATAGCAAAAATCCTCAGGAAATAGTAATCATCCTCATTTCGAGATGCTCAGAGGCCAGGGTTTCAGGCAAGATTCCTCAGTTCCCTGGGAGCACCAGGGTACCACACCCACCTTTCCATCCTTTGTTCTTGCCCATCTCCAATGCTCCCGCTCTACAAGTCGGTTTTAATATTTGTTACAGTAATGGCAGCCCTTAATCAGTCTTTCAAGTCTCTCACAGAGCTGTAGAAGCAAAAAGCAGCATCCTTACCTCTGTTTTACAAGCGAGCAAAATGGGCAAAAACAAGATGAGCCAGAGGCAAGAGAAGCCTCTTGGCATGCACCTCCGTCGAAAATAGGCCCAAGTTCTCAGGTACCCAGCCTGAAGGGGTCTGCGGACTGAATCCACAAGTCCCTCTCTCTCTGGAAGAGGCCAAAACATTTCAGAAAGTATGCCTGGGAGGAGGAACGGGTAGCTACTGGGCATGCACATAATTCCCAATTTGGCCAAAATTCAGGTAGCCAAAAGACAAGGGGCAATGTCCATAAAATGGTGCACAGTGAGTTCCACACCAATATGCGAAAGAACTTCTTCATAATGAGGGTGATGGAGCACTGCAACAGGCTGCCCACGGAGGTCGTGGAGTCTCCTTCTCTGGAGATATTCAAGAGCTGTCTGGATGCCTACCTGTGCAACCTGCTCTAAGGAACCTACCTTGGCAGGCGGGTTGGACTCGATAATCTCTGGAGGTCCCTTCCAACCCCTACAATTCTGTGATTCTATAAGCAGCTGGTGGAAGTCGCACAATCGCCAGCACTTGTGGGTGACATCAACTTTCTGGACGTATGCTGGAAATTTGATACAGCCCCGAGAAAGCAGTCTAGGAGATTCCTGGAGTGTGTGGAAGACAGCTTCCTGACTCAGCTGGTTAGTGAGCCTACTGGGGGGATGCCCCACAAGACCTGCAGTTCATGAACAAAGAAGAGATGTTGTGGGAGATATGATGTTTGAGACCTTGTTGTAGCCAAGGCTGTACACCCCAGGTCATTATATTCCTTGTAGAATTTTGGTTTGAACTCTGGCTTGGGCTCAGTGGTCTGGAGCTGGCAAAGCCATTGGGGAGGCTTGGGTGGTTTCCTAGTGGTCGATTCCTACCCAGCCCATACAAGACCAATAATTCACTATATCTTGCACAAAGTCACTCCAAGTAGTTACAGGGACCTGCTTTTGTGGAAGCCGTGTGGCATCCAGGGCAGCATTCCTAGCACAGGCGGTCTGTGGTATTGGTCTTGGTATGTGGTCTTGGAGACTAGCTACGTGTGTCTTTATGGTGTCTGGGAGGCCACAGATAAGGGGGAGTTAACCTTGCCAGCTGAATCAGGGCTTGCTTTGGGGATCTCCGTAAGAGATCCTTCTCCTGCATCGCTTGTATGCAGGCTGGTTTTTGAACAGATGCAGCCAAATGGGAGAACCCTGAGGTCTTCATGAGAAGGGATTGTCCTCTTTCTTGTGGGTCTATTCCACTGACCCGATAGGCAGCTAAAATGAATCTATGCCACTAACCCTATAGGCAGTTAATATGTTTATTTAACGTATAAATGCTATCGCAGGTATTCCTCACCAAAGTGAAGGTGAAGGTGCAGAGCTTACCAAGGAGGTGTCCCTGTCTTGGTGGAGAAGGAGCACAGAACATCGACTGCCTCTTCTAGGTTTTCAATTATTTCTTCTCCCCTCCCCCCCCCCCCCCCCAGCTCTAGGGTTTTTCCTATCATTAATTTTTTACCACTACCTGCTAACACTTTTATATCCTAAGCTTATCTGTCCCACCCTGGGATGACAATGAGCATATTTTGGGCAAAAAATTGAGTATTATAATCTTCTATGTTTAGTATGTACTTCCTTAATCTCATCTTTTTAAGAGTTAACTTTAATGTTCATTTTATAAAGAATGAAGAAAAAGGTTTCACTCTGGGCACCGCAGACTTCAAGATTCTGTTCTGATGCCCAGAGAGGGTTTGGCACAGCCTGGGTATGCTGCTTTTGTTCAGAACTAAGGCATGTAGGCCCAACTTTTCCAGTGTGCTCCAGGCACCTGTCAGGACCCCCTGGGGCAGGACAGCCCAGCCGTGAGCTTGAGAGAGCTGGGCCATGGACGTCCTGGCTGCGGAGCTTCTCAGGGGCAGAGGTATGGTGGAACCAAAAGAGAGTGTTCATCTCCAGGGGAAAGAGAGAGAAGTCCGCCCTGTGGCACTTGGGGACTCCTGGACTCGCACATGCAGCACCTCGCTCAGGACCAAGCATGGGGACGCAGCTCCTTGGGAAGCCAAGGACAGGGACCGTGACCACATGGCAGCCCTGTGCTGTGAGGGGCAGTGCATATTGTGACCCAGAGTGGTGCTAGGCAACCGCCATGTCCCAGTGCAGGGCTGACAGGCACAGCCTCAGTCACCCCCAAGGCAGAGCTGGCCCCAGCCCAGACATGCGGCTCCCAACAGGGTCCTGGGGCACCAGTGCAGGTGAGCTCGAGCTGGATGGTCTTTAAGGTCCCTTCCAACCCCAGGCATTGTAGGATTCTATGAGGGAGGCGGTGCACAGGGAAAATGGGGTGGGGTGCTGATGTCTGAAAAAAGCAAAGAAACGACAAAACTAAGAGGAGGATTCAAACTAACAAAAGTGGTAGGATTGAAGGAAAGACCAAAGAAAGAAAAGGTCATAATGAAAAGAAACAACCAGACAAAACAAAATCAAAGAAAAACTGTCTATTCCATTGTTGCAGGGTTGGGAACGTACACCGATGGACACAAAGGAATTAGAGCAACAGCCTTGGAGGAGTTTGAGGCAGCAAGCCGAGGTTTCAGCTGTGTTCAGAGAATGCGAAAAGGAAAGGCTCAATGAGATGCTTGGAAGGAGCCTTAAGGGGCAAACAGGACCAGACCTCAACAAATGGAGAAAAACCTGGGGAAGCTCCGTGCAATTTGAGCTAATCCGTGAGAGCTACAGGACATGCAGACACAGGCAGGTAACAAAAAACAGACGGGTATGCTGCTTTTGGCAGAACTAACGCCTAGGGAGGCGCTAGGACCCGGCAGCCCTCGTGATGGAGGCTGACGGGGCGTAGGCGGAGCCAGCAGCGCCCCCTCCCGGGCCGTTGAAAGGCAGCCGCTTGGTAGCGCGCGGAGCGGGGCAGGCGGACAGGCGGGGGCGCGGCGCGGCAGTTTGTAGGGCAGTTTGCGCCGGCAGGGCGCGCTCAGGCAGGGCAGAGCGTTCCGCCCCGCTCACAAGAGCAGCTCATCTACCGGCTGGCTGTGTATAGGTAAAGCGCCATGGTCATCACGAGGCAGAGAGCTCTTTTTCGATAGTCTGTGGCCATCCAGAGTGAGTGCCCGCTCAAAAATGCGGCATTTCAGGTCTCTGGATGCACGGAGTGCCTGGGCCTGTTGCTGCCCTCCGCGCAGAGACACTGTGTGTGTGAGGTGTGAGCAGGTGGATGACCTGCTCAGCCTGGTGGCGGAGCTCAAGGAGGAGGTGGAGAGGTTGAGGGCCCTCAGGGAGTGCGAGCAGGAGACAGACCTGTGGAGCAACTCCCTGCAAGGCCTGAAGGAAAGGCCTGAAGGAAAGGAGCGGGAGTACAGGTCGTGCTTTCCTTCATCCCTACAGTGTCAGGGAGGGGTTCAGAGAGGACTCAGAAAGCCCACCTGATAAACAGATGGCTCAGAGGCTGGTGCCTACACAGAAATTTTGTTTTTTTTTGACCATGGGGTGCTTTACTCAGCACCCGTCCCGCTAACTGCAGATGGGTCCCACCTGTCTCAAGGGGGAAAACAGACACCAGCACAGGAGCTGGCAGGGCTCATTGAGAGGGCTTTAAACTAGGCAGAAAGGGGGACAGGGACGGGGGGAGGGAATAAGGCTCGTTAGAGGTGTGCCAGGGGGAACAGTGTCAGGGCTGGGGGAGCAGGCAATGGCCCAGCTGAAGTGCATCTACACTAATGAATGCAGCATGGGCAACAAACAGGAGGAGCTGGAAGCCATTGTGCAGCAGGCAGGCTATGACTTGGTTGCCATCACTGAAAAGTGGTGGGACCACGTGACTGGAGTGCTGCAATGTCTGGCTATAGGCTCTTCAGAAGGGACAGGCAGCGTAGAGGGGGTGGTGTTGTGGCTCTCTATATTAGAGAGTGTTTTGATGTTGTGCAACTCGAGGCTGAGACTGGGAATGATAAGGTTGAGTCCCTATGGGTTAGGATCGGCGGGAAGGCCAACAAGGCAAGCATCCTGGTGGGGGTCTGTTCCAGACCACCAAACCAGGATGAGGAGATGAGGAATTCTACAGGCAGCTGGCAAAAGTTGCAAAATCATCGGCTCTTGTCCTCATGGGGGACTTCAACTTCCCAGACATACCCTGGACGTGCAATACAGCTCAGAGGAAGCAGTCTAGGAAGTTTCTGGAGAGCGTGGAAGATAGTTTCCTGACACAGCTGGTTAGTGAGCCTACCGGGGAGGTGCCCCGCTGGACCTTCTGTTCACAAACAGAGAAGGACTGGTGGGAGATGTGGTGGTCGGGAGCTGTCTTGGGCAAAGTGACCACGAAATGGTGGAGTTCTCTATTCTTGGCGAAGTCAGGAGGGGGACCAGTAAAACTGCTGTCTTGGACTTCCACAGGGCAGACTTTGAGCTGTTCAGGACACTGGTTGGCAGAGTCTCTTGGGAGGCAGTTCTGAAGGGCAGAGGAGTCCAGGAAGGCTGGGCACTCCTCAAGAAGGAAATCTTAAAGGCTCAGGAGAGGTCTGTCCCCACGTGCCCAAAGACGAGCTGGCGCGGAAGAAAACCGGCCTGGCTGAAGAGGGAGTTGTGGTTCGAGCTTAGGAGAAAAAAGAGGGTTTATGATCTTTGGAAAAGAGGGCAGGCCACTCAGAAGGATTATAAGGATGTTGTAAGGATTTGTAGGGACAAAATTAGAAAGGCCAAAGCTCATCTGGAGCTCAATCTGGCTACTGCTGTTAAAGATAACAGAAAATGTTTTTATAAATACATTAACACGAAAAGGAGAACTAAGGAGAATCTCCATCTTTTACTGGATGCGGGGGGAAACTTAGTGACGAGAGATGAGGAAAAGGCTGAGGTGCTTAATGCCTTCTTTGCCTCAGTCTTTAGTGGCAAGACCAGTTGTTCTCTAGATACCCAGTACCCTGAGCTGGTGGAAGAGGATAGGGAGCAGGATGTGGCCCTCACAATCCACGAGGAAATGGTTGGCAACCTGCTACAGCACTTAGATGTACGCAAGTCGATGGGGCAGGATGGGATCCACCCGAAGATGCTGAGAGAACTGGTGGAAGAACTGGCCAAGCCGCTTTCCATCATTTATCAGCAGTCCTGGCTATGAGGGGAGGTCCCAGTCGACTGGCAGCTAGCAAATGTGACGCCCATCTACAAGAAGGGCCAGAAGGTTGACCCGGGAAACTATAGGCCTGTTAGTTTGACCTCAGTGCCAGGGAAGCTCATGGAGCAGATTATCTTGAGTGTCATCACGCGGCACTTGCAGGGCAACCAGGCGATCAGGCCCAGTCAGCATGGGTTTATGAAAGGTAGGTCCTGCTTGACAAACCTGATCTCCTTCTCTGACAAAGTGACACGCTTGGTGGATGAGGGAAAGGCTGTGGATGTGGTCTACCTTGACTTCAGTAAGGCTTTTGACACCGTTTCCCACAGCATTCTCCTTGAGAAACCGGCTGCTCTTGGCTTGGACAGGCGTACGCTTCATTGGGTTAAAAACTGGCTGGATAGCCAGGCCCAAAGAGCTGTGGTGAATGGAGTTAAATCCAGTTGGAGGCCGGTCACTAGTGGAGTCCCCCAGGGCTCAGTACTGGGGCCAGTTCTCTTTAATATCTTTATCGATGATCTGGATGAGGGGATCGAGTGCACCCTCAGTAAGTTTGCAGATGACACCAAGCTAAGTGCGTGTGTCGGTCTGCTTGAGGGTAGGAAGTCTCTGCAGGAGGATCTGGGTAGGCTGGACCGATGGGCTGAGGCCAACTGTATGAAGTTCAACAAGGCCAAGTGCCGGGTCCTGCACCTGGAGCACAACAACCCCAAGCAGCGCTACAGGCTGGGAGTGGTTGGAAAGCTGCCTGGCAGAGAAGGACCTGGGAGTATTGGTTGGTAGTCGGCTGAATATGAGCCAGCAGTGTGCTCAGGTGGCCAAGAAGGCCAACAGCATCCTGGCTTGCATAAGAAACAGTGTGGCCAGCCGGTCTAGGGAGGTGATTGTCCCCCTGTACTCGGCTCTGGTGAGGCCACACCTCAAGTACTGTGTTCAGTTTTGGGCCCCTCGCTAAAGGAAGGACATCGAGGAGCTCAGGCGAGTCCAGAGAACGGCATCGAGGCTGGTGAGGGGTCTGGAGAACAGGTCTTACGAGGAGCGGCTCAGGGAGCTGGGATTGTTCAGTCTGGAGAAGAGGAGGGAGGCTCAGGGGCGACCTTATCGCTCTCTACAGTTACCTTAAAGGAGGCTGTAGCGAGGTGGGGGTTGGTCTATTCTCCCACGTGCCTGGTGACAGGATGAGGGGGAATGGGCTAAAGTTGCGCCAGGGGAGGTTTAGGTTGGATATTAGGAAAAACTTTGTTACTGAAAGGATTGTTAGACATTGGAATAGGCTGCCCAGGGAAGTGGTACAGTCAATCCCTGGAGGTCTTTAAAAGACGTTTAGATGTAGAGCTTAGTGATATGGTATAGTGGAGGACTTGTTAGTGTTAGGTCAGAGGTTGAACTAGGTGATCTTGGAGGTCTCTTCCAACCTAGATGATTGTGTGATTCTGTGGTACCCAGAGCTAAATGTCTCTCAGGCAGAATCCCAAACATTTGCAGAAGCTTCCCTGGAGGAGGCAATGGTAGCCAGCAGGCATGCAGCTACCTCCAAAGTAGAGCCAAAATTGTGAGGGACTTAACGCGGAGGGGTCTTCAGCTGGTATTGACAAGCAGTTGTGTATTTGGAGCTAGCCCAAAAGTTTTGCAAAACAAGATGAGCGAAGGGAAGTGAAGGTACCCAGGCAGGTAGCTCCCTCGAAAACTGGCCAAAGTTGTCAGGTACCTACCCGGAAGCGATCTGAGGAGAGGATCCCAAACTAAATCTGTATGTGGAGGTAGCCACAAAGGTTTGGCAAAGAAGATCAGCCAGCTGTGTGGCATCCAGGGCAGCATTCCTAGCACAGGCAGTTTGTATGTGGTCTTGGACACTAGCTACGTGTGTCTTTATGGTGTCTGGGAGGCCACAGATAAGGGGGAGTTAACCTTGCCAGCTGAATCAGGGCTAGCTTTGGGGATCTCCGTAAGAGATCCTTCTCCTGCATCGCTTGTATGCAGGCTGGTTTTTGAACAGATGCAGCCAAATGGGAGAACCCTGAGGTCTTCATGAGAAGGGATTGTCCTCTTTCTTGTGGGTCTATTCCACTGACCCAATAGGCAGCTAAAATGAATCTATGCCACTAACCCTATAGGCAGTTAATATGTTTATTTAACGTATAAATGCTATCGCAGGTATTCCTCACCAAAGTGAAGGTGAAGGTGCAGAGCTTACCAAGGAGGTGTCCCTGTCTTGGTGGAGAAGGAGCACAGAACATCGACTGCCTCTTCTAGGTTTTCAATTATTCCTTCTGCCCTCTCCCCACCCGCTCCCCCCAGCTCTCCCTTTTTCCTCACTCTAGGGTTTTGCTGTCATGAATTTTTTTACCACTACCTGCTAACACTTTTATATCCTAAGCTTATCTGTCCCACCCTGGGATGACAATGAGCATAATTTGGGCAAAAAATTGAGTATTATAATCTTCTATGTTTAGTATGTACTTCCTCAAGCTCCTTATCTTTTTAAGAGTTAACTTTAATGTTCATTTTATAAAGAATGAAGAAAAAGGTTTCACTCTGGGCACCGCAGACTTCAAGATTCTGTTCTGATGCCCAGAGAGGGTTTGGCACAGCCTGGGTATGCTGCTTTTGTTCAGAACTAAGGCATGTAGGCCCAACTTTTCCAGTGTGCTCCAGGCACCTGTCAGGACCCCCTGGGGCAGGACAGCCCAGCCGTGAGCTTGAGAGAGCTGGGCCATGGACGTCCTGGCTGTGGAGCTTCTCAGGGGCAGAGGTATGGTGGAACCAAAAGAGAGTGTTCATCTCCAGGGGAAAGAGAGAGAAGTCCGCCCTGTGGCACTTGGGGACTCCTGGACTCGCACATGCAGCACCTCGCTCAGGACCAAGCATGGGGACGCAGCTCCTTGGGAAGCCAAGGACAGGGACCGTGACCACATGGCAGCCGTGTGCTGTGAGGGGCAGTGCATATTGTGACCCGGAGTGGTGCTAGGCAACCGCCATGTCCCAGTGCAGGGCTGACAGGCACAGCCTCAGTCACCCCCAAGGCAGAGCTGGTCCCAGCCCAGACATGCGGCTCACAACAGGGTCCTGGGGCACCAGTGCAGGTGGGCTCGAGCTGGATGGTCTTTAAGGTCCCTTCCAACCCCAGGCATTGTAGGATTCTATGAGGGAGGCGGTGCACAAGGAATATGGGGTGGGGTGCTGATGTTTGAAAAAAGCAAAGAAACAACAAAACTAAGAGGAGGATTCAAACTAACAAAAGTGGTAGGATTGAAGGAAAGACCAAAGAAAGAAAAGGTCGTAATGCAAAGAAACACCCAAACAAAACAAAAGGAAACAAACACTGTCTATTCCATTGTTGCAGGGTTGGGAACCTACACCAATGGACACAAACGAACTAGAGCAACAGCCTTGGAGGAGTTTGAGGCAGCAAGCCGAGGTTTCAGCTGTGTTCAGAGAATGCGAAAAGGAAAGGCTCAATGAGATGCTTGGAAGGAGCCTTAAGGGGCAAACAGGACCAGACCTCAACAAATGGAGAAAAACCTGGGGAAGCTCCGTGCAATTTGAGCTAATCCGTGAGAGCTACAGGACATGCAGACACAGGCAGGTAACAAATACCAGACAGGTAAGCTGCTTTTCCAGAACTAACGCAGGTAAGGAAAAATTTTCCCTAAGTAAAATGTGGTGGAGGCAAAGGTAGCTACCGGGCATGTAGCAACCTCTGAATTAGGCAAAATTCTCTGTTAGCTAGCCTAGAGGGATCCGAGTTGAGGATCCACAAAGAAAAAATCTCTCTTGGAGGAAGCCAAGTCTTTTTTCTAGAAGCATGCCGAGGTGAGAAGGCAAGGGTAGCTACCAGGCATACACTTCCCTCTAAACTTGGCCGAACTTGTGGTGTCCCTACCCTGAAGGGCTTTGCAGCCGGTACCCAGAGCTAAAAGTTTCTCAGGCAGAATCCCAAACATTTGCAGAAGCTTCCCTGGAGGAGGCAATGGTAGCCAGCAGGCATGCAGCTACCTCCAAAGTAGAGCCAAAATAGTGAGGAACTTAACGCGGGGGGGTCTTCAGCTGGTATTGACAAGCAGTTGTGTATTTGGAGCTAGCCCAGAAGTTTTGCAAAACAAGATGAGCGAAGGGAAGTGAAGGTACCCAGGCAGGTAGCTCCCTCGAAAACTGGCCAAAGTTGTCAGGTACCTCCCCGGAAGCGATCTGAGGAGAGGATCCCAAACTAAATCTGTATGTGGAGGTAGCCACAAAGTTTTGGCAAAGAAGATCAGCCAGCTGTGTGGCATCCAGGGCAGCATTCCTAGCACAGGCAGTTTGTATGTGGTCTTGGACACTAGCTACGTGTGTCTTTATGGTGTCTGGGAGGCCACAGGTAAGGGGGAGTTAACCTTGCCAGCTGAATCAGGGCTTGCTTTGGGGATCTCCGTAAGAGATCCTTCTCCTGCATCGCTTGTATGCAGGCTGGTTTTTGAACAGATGCAGCCAAATGGGAGAACCCTGAGGTCTTCATGAGAAGGGATTGTCCTCTTTCTTGTGGGTCTATTCCACTGACCCAATAGGCAGCTAAAATGAATCTATGCCACTAACCCTATAGGCAGTTAATATGTTTATTTAACGTATAAATGCTATCGCAGGTATTCCTCACCAAAGTGAAGGTGAAGGTGCAGAGCTTACCAAGGAGGTGTCCCTGTCTTGGTGGAGAAGGAGCACAGAACATCGACTGCCTCTTCTAGGTTTTCAATTATTCCTTCTGCCCTCTCCCCACCCGCTCCCCCCAGCTCTCCCTTTTTCCTCACTCTAGGGTTTTGCTGTCATGAATTTTTTTACCACTACCTGCTAACACTTTTATATCCTAAGCTTATCTGTCCCACCCTGGGATGACAATGAGCATAATTTGGGCAAAAAATTGAGTATTATAATCTTCTATGTTTAGTATGTACTTCCTCAAGCTCCTTATCTTTTTAAGAGTTAACTTTAATGTTCATTTTATAAAGAATGAAGAAAAAGGTTTCACTCTGGGCACCGCAGACTTCAAGATTCTGTTCTGATGCCCAAAGAGGGTTTGGCACAGCCTGGGTATGCTGCTTTTGTTCAGGACTAAGGCATGTAGGCCCAACTTTTCCAGTGTGCTCCAGGCACCTGTCAGGACCCCCTGGGGCAGGACAGCCCAGCCGTGAGCTTGAGAGAGCTGGGCCATGGACGTCCTGGCTGTGGAGCTTCTCAGGGGCAGAGGTATGGTGGAACCAAAAGAGAGTGTTCATCTCCAGGGGAAAGAGAGAGAAGTCCGCCCTGTGGCACTTGGGGACTCCTGGACTCGCACATGCAGCACCTCGCTCAGGACCAAGCATGGGGACGCAGCTCCTTGGGAAGCCAAGGACAGGGACCGTGACCACATGGCAGCCCTGTGCTGTGAGGGGCAGTGCATATTGTGACCCAGAGTGGTGCTAGGCAACCGCCATGTCCCAGTGCAGGGCTGACAGGCACAGCCTCAGTCACCCCCAAGGCAGAGCTGGCCCCAGCCCAGACATGCGGCTCACAACAGGGTCCTGGGGCACCAGTGCAGGTGGGCTCGAGCTGGATGGTCTTTAAGGTCCCTTCCAACCCCAGGCATTGTAGGATTCTATGAGGGAGGCGGTGCACAAGGAATATGGGGTGGGGTGCTGATGTTTGAAAAAAGCAAAGAAACAACAAAACTAAGAGGAGGATTCAAACTAACAAAAGTGGTAGGATTGAAGGAAAGACCAAAGAAAGAAAAGGTCGTAATGCAAAGAAACACCCAAACAAAACAAAAGGAAACAAACACTGTCTATTCCATTGTTGCAGGGTTGGGAACCTACACCAATGGACACAAACGAACTAGAGCAACAGCCTTGGAGGAGTTTGAGGCAGCAAGCCGAGGTTTCAGCTGTGTTCAGAGAATGCGAAAAGGAAAGGCTCAATGAGATGCTTGGAAGGAGCCTTAAGGGGCAAACAGGACCAGACCTCAACAAATGGAGAAAAACCTGGGGAAGCTCCGTGCAATTTGAGCTAATCCGTGAGAGCTACAGGACATGCAGACACAGGCAGGTAACAAATACCAGACAGGTAAGCTGCTTTTCCAGAACTAACGCAGGTAAGGAAAAATTTTCCCTAAGTAAAATGTGGTGGAGGCAAAGGTAGCTAGCGGGCCTGTACCAACGTCCAAATTAGCCAGAATTCTCTGTTACCTAGCCTAGAGGGATCCGGGTTTAGGATCCTCAAAGAAAAAATTTCTCTTGGAGGAAGCCAAATCTTTTTTCTAGAAGCATGCCGAGGTGAGAAGGCAAGGGTAGCTACCAGGCATACACTTCCCTGTAAACTTGGCCAACCTTGTGGTGTCCCTACCCTGAAGGGCTTTGCAGCTGGTACCCAGAGCTAAATGTGTCTCAGGCAGAATCCCATACATTTTGAGAAACTTTTGTGGAGGAAGCGATGGTTGCTAGCAGGCATGCAGCTACCTCCAAAGTAGAGCCAAAATAGTGAGGAACTTAACGCGGAGGGGTCTTCAGCTGGTATTGACAAGCAGTTGTGTATTTGGAGCTAGCCCAGAAGTTTTGCAAAACAAGATGAGCGAAGGGAAGTGAAGGTACCCAGGCAGGTAGCTCCCTCGAAAACTGGCCAAAGTTGTCAGGTACCTCCCCTGAAGCGATCTGAGGAGAGGATCCCAAACTAAATCTGTATGTGGAGGTAGCCACAAAGTTTTGGCAACCAAGATGAGCCAGAGGCAAGAGAAGCCTCTTGGCATGCACCTCCCTCCAAAATTGGCCAATGTTGTCGGGTACGTAGCCTGAAGGGGTCTGCGGACCGAATCCACAAGTCCCTCTCTCTCTGGAAGAGCCCCAAAACTTTCACCAAGTATGCCTGGGAGGAGGAACGGGTAGCTACTGGGCATGCACGTACTTCCCAATTTGGCCAGACTTCAGGTAGATCCCCCATACGGGTGTCCTGCTTTTCCAGAACTTGTGCAGGTAACACAGAATTTTGCATAAGTACAATGTGGTGGAGGCAAAGGTAGCTACCGGGCATGTAGCAACCTCTGAATTAGGCAAAATTCTCTGTTAGCTAGCCTAGAGGGATCCGAGTTGAGGATCCACAAAGAAAAGATCTCTCTTGGAGGAAGCCAAGTCTTTTTTCTAGAAGCATGCCGAGGTGAGAAGGCAAGGGTAGCTACCAGGCATACACTTCCCTCTAAACTTGGCCGAACTTGTGGTGTCCCTACCCTGAAGGGCTTTGCAGCCGGTACCCAGAGCTAAATGTTTCTCAGGCAGAATCCCAAACATTTGCAGAAGCTTCCCTGGAGGAGGCAATGGTAGCCAGCAGGCATGCAGCTACCTCCAAAGTAGAGCCAAAATTGTGAGGGACTTAACGCGGAGGGGTCTTCAGCTGGTATTGACAAGCAGTTGTGTATTTGGAGCTAGCCCAAAAGTTTTGCAAAACAAGATGAGCGAAGGGAAGTGAAGGTACCCAGGCAGGTAGCTCCCTCGAAAACTGGCCAAAGTTGTCAGGTACCTCCCCTGAAGCGATCTGAGGAGAGGATCCCAAACTAAATCTGTATGTGGAGGTAGCCACAAAGTTTTGGCAACCAAGATGAGCCAGAGGCAAGAGAAGCCTCTTGGCATGCACGTCCCTCCAAAATTGGCCAATGTTGTCGGGTACGTAGCCTGAAGGGGTCTGCGGACCGAATCCACAAGTCCCTCTCTCTCTGGAAGAGCCCCAAAACTTTCACCAAGTATGCCTGGGAGGAGGAACGGGTAGCTACTGGGCATGCACGTACTTCCCAATTTGGCCAGACTTCAGGTAGATCCCCCATACGGGTGTCCTGCTTTTCCAGAACTTGTGCAGGTAACACAGAATTTTGCATAAGTACAATGTGGTGGAGGCAAAGGTAGCTACCGGGCATGTAGCAACCTCTGAATTAGGCAAAATTCTCTGTTAGCTAGCCTAGAGGGATCCGAGTTGAGGATCCACAAAGAAAAGATCTCTCTTGGAGGAAGCCAAGTCTTTTTTCTAGAAGCATGCCGAGGTGAGAAGGCAAGGGTAGCTACCAGGCATACACTTCCCTCTAAACTTGGCCGAACTTGTGGTGTCCCTACCCTGAAGGGCTTTGCAGCCGGTACCCAGAGCTAAATGTTTCTCAGGCAGAATCCCAAACATTTGCAGAAGCTTCCCTGGAGGAGGCAATGGTAGCCAGCAGGCATGCAGCTACCTCCAAAGTAGAGCCAAAATTGTGAGGGACTTAACGCGGAGGGGTCTTCAGCTGGTATTGACAAGCAGTTGTGTATTTGGAGCTAGCCCAAAAGTTTTGCAAAACAAGATGAGCGAAGGGAAGTGAAGGTACCCAGGCAGGTAGCTCCCTCGAAAACTGGCCAAAGTTGTCAGGTACCTCCCCTGAAGCGATCTGAGGAGAGGATCCCAAACTAAATCTGTATGTGGAGGTAGCCACAAAGTTTTGGCAACCAAGATGAGCCAGAGGCAAGAGAAGCCTCTTGGCATGCACCTCCCTCCAAAATTGGCCAATGTTGTCGGGTACGTAGCCTGAAGGGGTCTGCGGACCGAATCCACAAGTCCCTCTCTCTCTGGAAGAGCCCCAAAACTTTCACCAAGTATGCCTGGGAGGAGGAATGGGTAGCTACTGGGCATGCACGTACTTCCCAATTTGGCCAGACTTCAGGTAGATCCCCCATACGGGTGTCCTGCTTTTCCAGAACTTGTGCAGGTAACACAGAATTTTGCATAAGTACAATGTGGTGGAGGCAAAGGTAGCTACCGGGCATGTAGCAACCTCTGAATTAGGCAAAATTCTCTGTTAGCTAGCCTAGAGGGATCCGAGTTGAGGATCCACAAAGAAAAAATCTCTCTTGGAGGAAGCCAAGTCTTTTTTCTAGAAGCATGCCGAGGTGAGAAGGCAAGGGTAGCTACCAGGCATACACTTCCCTCTAAACTTGGCCGAACTTGTGGTGTCCCTACCCTGAAGGGCTTTGCAGCC
Organism: Anser brachyrhynchus; assembly: GCF_964034855.1. Lineage (NCBI taxonomy): Eukaryota > Metazoa > Chordata > Aves > Anseriformes > Anatidae > Anser > Anser brachyrhynchus. The sequence goes on along the minus strand of NC_137710.1, from coordinate 14,514,291 downwards.
GGTACCCAGAGCTAAATGTTTCTCAGGCAGAATCCCAAACATTTGCAGAAGCTTCCCTGGAGGAGGCAATGGTAGCCAGCAGGCATGCAGCTACCTCCAAAGTAGAGCCAAAATTGTGAGGAACTTAACGCGGAGGGGTCTTCAGCTGGTATTGACAAGCAGTTGTGTATTTGGAGCTAGCCCAGAAGTTTTGCAAAACAAGATGAGCGAAGGGAAGTGAAGGTACCCAGGCAGGTAGCTCCCTCGAAAACTGGCCAAAGTTGTCAGGTACCTCCCCGGAAGCGATCTGAGGAGAGGATCCCAAACTAAATCTGTATGTGGAGGTAGCCACAAAGTTTTGGCAAAGAAGATCAGCCAGCTGTGTGGCATCCAGGGCAGCATTCCTAGCACAGGCAGTTTGTATGTGGTCTTGGACACTAGCTACGTGTGTCTTTATGGTGTCTGGGAGGCCACAGGTAAGGGGGAGTTAACCTTGCCAGCTGAATCAGGGCTTGCTTTGGGGATCTCCGTAAGAGATCCTTCTCCTGCATCGCTTGTATGCAGGCTGGTTTTTGAACAGATGCAGCCAAATGGGAGAACCCTGAGGTCTTCATGAGAAGGGATTGTCCTCTTTCTTGTGGGTCTATTCCACTGACCCAATAGGCAGCTAAAATGAATCTATGCCACTAACCCTATAGGCAGTTAATATGTTTATTTAACGTATAAATGCTATCGCAGGTATTCCTCACCAAAGTGAAGGTGAAGGTGCAGAGCTTACCAAGGAGGTGTCCCTGTCTTGGTGGAGAAGGAGCACAGAACATCGACTGCCTCTTCTAGGTTTTCAATTATTCCTTCTGCCCTCTCCCCACCCGCTCCCCCCAGCTCTCCCTTTTTCCTCACTCTAGGGTTTTGCTGTCATGAATTTTTTTACCACTACCTGCTAACACTTTTATATCCTAAGCTTATCTGTCCCACCCTGGGATGACAATGAGCATAATTTGGGCAAAAAATTGAGTATTATAATCTTCTATGTTTAGTATGTACTTCCTCAAGCTCCTTATCTTTTTAAGAGTTAACTTTAATGTTCATTTTATAAAGAATGAAGAAAAAGGTTTCACTCTGGGCACCGCAGACTTCAAGATTCTGTTCTGATGCCCAAAGAGGGTTTGGCACAGCCTGGGTATGCTGCTTTTGTTCAGAACTAAGGCATGTAGGCCCAACTTTTCCAGTGTGCTCCAGGCACCTGTCAGGACCCCCTGGGGCAGGACAGCCCAGCCGTGAGCTTGAGAGAGCTGGGCCATGGACGTCCTGGCTGTGGAGCTTCTCAGGGGCAGAGGTATGGTGGAACCAAAAGAGAGTGTTCATCTCCAGGGGAAAGAGAGAGAAGTCCGCCCTGTGGCACTTGGGGACTCCTGGACTCGCACATGCAGCACCTCGCTCAGGACCAAGCATGGGGACGCAGCTCCTTGGGAAGCCAAGGACAGGGACCGTGACCACATGGCAGCCGTGTGCTGTGAGGGGCAGTGCATATTGTGACCCAGAGTGGTGCTAGGCAACCGCCATGTCCCAGTGCAGGGCTGACAGGCACAGCCTCAGTCACCCCCAAGGCAGAGCTGGCCCCAGCCCAGACGTGCGGCTCCCAACAGGGTCCTGGGGCACCAGTGCAGGTGGGCTCGAGCTGGATGGTCTTTAAGGTCCCTTCCAACCCCAGGCATTGTAGGATTCTATGAGGGAGGCGGTGCACAAGGAATATGGGGTGGGGTGCTGATGTTTGAAAAAAGCAAAGAAACAACAAAACTAAGAGGAGGATTCAAACTAACAAAAGTGGTAGGATTGAAGGAAAGACCAAAGAAAGAAAAGGTCGTAATGCAAAGAAACACCCAAACAAAACAAAAGGAAACAAACACTGTCTATTCCATTGTTGCAGGGTTGGGAACCTACACCAATGGACACAAACGAACTAGAGCAACAGCCTTGGAGGAGTTTGAGGCAGCAAGCCGAGGTTTCAGCTGTGTTCAGAGAATGCGAAAAGGAAAGGCTCAATGAGATGCTTGGAAGGAGCCTTAAGGGGCAAACAGGACCAGACCTCAACAAATGGAGAAAAACCTGGGGAAGCTCCGTGCAATTTGAGCTAATCCGTGAGAGCTACAGGACATGCAGACACAGGCAGGTAACAAATACCAGACAGGTAAGCTGCTTTTCCAGAACTAACGCAGGTAAGGAAAAATTTTCCGTAAGTAAAATGTGGTGGAGGCAAAGGTAGCTAGCGGGCCTGTACCAACGTCCAAATTAGCCAGAATTCTCTGTTACCTAGCCTAGAGGGATCCGGGTTTAGGATCCTCAAAGAAAAAATTTCTCTTGGAGGAAGCCAAATCTTTTTTCTAGAAGCATGCCGAGGTGAGAAGGCAAGGGTAGCTACCAGGCATACACTTCCCTGTAAACTTGGCCAACCTTGTGGTGTCCCTACCCTGAAGGGCTTTGCAGCTGGTACCCAGAGCTAAATGTGTCTCAGGCAGAATCCCATACATTTTGAGAAACTTTTGTGGAGGAAGCGATGGTTGCTAGCAGGCATGCAGCTACGTCCAAAGTAGGGCCAAAGTTGAGAGGGACGTAACGTGGAGGGGTCTTCAGCTGGTATTGACAAGCAGTTGTGTATTTGGAGCTAGCCCAGAAGTTTTGCAAAACAAGATGAGCGAAGGGAAGTGAAGGTACCCAGGCAGGTAGCTCCCTCGAAAACTGGCCAAAGTTGTCAGGTACCTCCCCTGAAGCGATCTGAGGAGAGGATCCCAAACTAAATCTGTATGTGGAGGTAGCCACAAAGTTTTGGCAACCAAGATGAGCCAGAGGCAAGAGAAGCCTCTTGGCATGCACGTCCCTCCAAAATTGGCCAATGTTGTCGGGTACGTAGCCTGAAGGGGTCTGCGGACCGAATCCACAAGTCCCTCTCTCTCTGGAAGAGCCCCAAAACTTTCACCAAGTATGCCTGGGAGGAGGAACGGGTAGCTACTGGGCATGCACGTACTTCCCAATTTGGCCAGACTTCAGGTAGATCCCCCATACGGGTGTCCTGCTTTTCCAGAACTTGTGCAGGTAACACAGAATTTTGCATAAGTACAATGTGGTGGAGGCAAAGGTAGCTACCGGGCATGTAGCAACCTCTGAATTAGGCAAAATTCTCTGTTAGCTAGCCTAGAGGGATCCGAGTTGAGGATCCACAAAGAAAAAATCTCTCTTGGAGGAAGCCAAGTCTTTTTTCTAGAAGCATGCCGAGGTGAGAAGGCAAGGGTAGCTACCAGGCATACACTTCCCTCTAAACTTGGCCGAACTTGTGGTGTCCCTACCCTGAAGGGCTTTGCAGCCGGTACCCAGAGCTAAATGTTTCTCAGGCAGAATCCCAAACATTTGCAGAAGCTTCCCTGGAGGAGGCAATGGTAGCCAGCAGGCATGCAGCTACCTCCAAAGTAGAGCCAAAATAGTGAGGAACTTAACGCGGAGGGGTCTTCAGCTGGTATTGACAAGCAGTTGTGTATTTGGAGCTAGCCCAGAAGTTTTGCAAAACAAGATGAGCGAAGGGAAGTGAAGGTACCCAGGCAGGTAGCTCCCTCGAAAACTGGCCAAAGTTGTCAGGTACCTCCCCGGAAGCGATCTGAGGAGAGGATCCCAAACTAAATCTGTATGTGGAGGTAGCCACAAAGTTTTGGCAACCAAGATGAGCCAGAGGCAAGAGAAGCCTCTTGGCATGCACGTCCCTCCAAAATTGGCCAATGTTGTCGGGTACGTAGCCTGAAGGGGTCTGCGGACCGAATCCACAAGTCCCTCTCTCTCTGGAAGAGCCCCAAAACTTTCACCAAGTATGCCTGGGAGGAGGAACGGGTAGCTACTGGGCATGCACGTACTTCCCAATTTGGCCAGACTTCAGGTAGATCCCCCATACGGGTGTCCTGCTTTTCCAGAACTTGTGCAGGTAACACAGAATTTTGCATAAGTACAATGTGGTGGAGGCAAAGGTAGCTACCGGGCATGTAGCAACCTCTGAATTAGGCAAAATTCTCTGTTAGCTAGCCTAGAGGGATCCGAGTTGAGGATCCACAAAGAAAAAATCTCTCTTGGAGGAAGCCAAGTCTTTTTTCTAGAAGCATGCCGAGGTGAGAAGGCAAGGGTAGCTACCAGGCATACACTTCCCTCTAAACTTGGCCGAACTTGTGTTGTCCCTACCCTGAAGGGCTTTGCAGCCGGTACCCAGAGCTAAATGTTTCTCAGGCAGAATCCCAAACATTTGCAGAAGCTTCCCTGGAGGAGGCAATGGTAGCCAGCAGGCATGCAGCTACCTCCAAAGTAGAGCCAAAATTGTGAGGGACTTAACGCGGAGGGGTCTTCAGCTGGTATTGACAAGCAGTTGTGTATTTGGAGCTAGCCCAGAAGTTTTGCAAAACAAGATGAGCGAAGGGAAGTGAAGGTACCCAGGCAGGTAGCTCCCTCGAAAACTGGCCAAAGTTGTCAGGTACCTCCCCTGAAGCGATCTGAGGAGAGGATCCCAAACTAAATCTGTATGTGGAGGTAGCCACAAAGTTTTGGCAAAGAAGATCAGCCAGCTGTGTGGCATCCAGGGCAGCATTCCTAGCACAGGCAGTTTGTATGTGGTCTTGGACACTAGCTACGTGTGTCTTTATGGTGTCTGGGAGGCCACAGGTAAGGGGGAGTTAACCTTGCCAGCTGAATCAGGGCTTGCTTTGGGGATCTCCGTAAGAGATCCTTCTCCTGCATCGCTTGTATGCAGGCTGGTTTTTGAACAGATGCAGCCAAATGGGAGAACCCTGAGGTCTTCATGAGAAGGGATTGTCCTCTTTCTTGTGGGTCTATTCCACTGACCCAATAGGCAGCTAAAATGAATCTATGCCACTAACCCTATAGGCAGTTAATATGTTTATTTAACGTATAAATGCTATCGCAGGTATTCCTCACCAAAGTGTAGGTGAAGGTGCAGAGCTTACCAAGGAGGTGTCCCTGTCTTGGTGGAGAAGGAGCACAGAACATCGACTGCCTCTTCTAGGTTTTCAATTATTCCTTCTGCCCTCTCCCCACCCGCTCCCCCCAGCTCTCCCTTTTTCCTCACTCTAGGGTTTTGCTGTCATGAATTTTTTTACCACTACCTGCTAACACTTTTATATCCTAAGCTTATCTGTCCCACCCTGGGATGACAATGAGCATAATTTGGGCAAAAAATTGAGTATTATAATCTTCTATGTTTAGTATGTACTTCCTCAAGCTCCTTATCTTTTTAAGAGTTAACTTTAATGTTCATTTTATAAAGAATGAAGAAAAAGGTTTCACTCTGGGCACCGCAGACTTCAAGATTCTGTTCTGATGCCCAAAGAGGGTTTGTCACAGCCTGGGTATGCTGCTTTTGTTCAGAACTAAGGCATGTAGGCCCAACTTTTCCAGTGTGCTCCAGGCACCTGTCAGGACCCCCTGGGGCAGGACAGCCCAGCCGTGAGCTTGAGAGAGCTGGGCCATGGACGTCCTGGCTGTGGAGCTTCTCAGGGGCAGAGGTATGGTGGAACCAAAAGAGAGTGTTCATCTCCAGGGGAAAGAGAGAGAAGTCCGCCCTGTGGCACTTGGGGACTCCTGGACTCGCACATGCAGCACCTCGCTCAGGACCAAGCATGGGGACGCAGCTCCTTGGGAAGCCAAGGACAGGGACTGTGACCACATGGCAGCCCTGTGCTGTGAGGGGCAGTGCATATTGTGACCCAGAGTGGTGCTAGGCAACCGCCATGTCCCAGTGCAGGGCTGACAGGCACAGCCTCAGTCACCCCCAAGGCAGAGCTGGCCCCAGCCCAGACATGCGGCTCACAACAGGGTCCTGGGGCACCAGTGCAGGTGGGCTCGAGCTGGATGGTCTTTAAGGTCCCTTCCAACCCCAGGCATTGTAGGATTCTATGAGGGAAGCGGTGCACAAGGAATATGGGGTGGGGTGCTGATGTTTGGAAAAAGCAAAGAAACAACAAAACTAAGAGGAGGATTCAAACTAACAAAAGTGGTAGGATTGAAGGAAAGACCAAAGAAAGAAAAGGTCGTAATGCAAAGAAACACCCAAACAAAACAAAAGGAAACAAACACTGTCTATTCCATTGTTGCAGGGTTGGGAACCTACACCAATGGACACAAACGAACTAGAGCAACAGCCTTGGAGGAGTTTGAGGCAGCAACCCGAGGTTTCAGCTGTGTTCAGAGAATGCGAAAAGGAAAGGCTCAATGAGATGCTTGGAAGGAGCCTTAAGGGGCAAACAGGACCAGACCTCAACAAATGGAGAAAAACCTGGAGAAGCTCCGTGCAATTTGAGCTAATCCGTGAGAGCTACAGGACATGCAGACACAGGCAGGTAACAAATACCAGACAGGTAAGCTGCTTTTCCAGAACTAACGCAGGTAAGGAAAAATTTTCCCTAAGTAAAATGTGGTGGAGGCAAAGGTAGCTAGCGGGCCTGTACCAACGTCCAAATTAGCCAGAATTCTCTGTTACCTAGCCTAGAGGGATCCGGGTTTAGGATCCTCAAAGAAAAAATTTCTCTTGGAGGAAGCCAAATCTTTTTTCTAGAAGCATGCCGAGGTGAGAAGGCAAGGGTAGCTACCATGCATACACTTCCCTGTAAACTTGGCCAACCTTGTGGTGTCCCTACCCTGAAGGGCTTTGCAGCTGGTACCCAGAGCTAAATGTGTCTCAGGCAGAATCCCATACATTTTGAGAAACTTTTGTGGAGGAAGCGATGGTTGCTAGCAGGCATGCAGCTACGTCCAAAGTAGGGCCAAAGTTGAGAGGGACGTAACGTGGAGGGGTCTTCAGCTGGTATTGACAAGCAGTTGTGTATTTGGAGCTAGCCCAGAAGTTTTGCAAAACAAGATGAGCGAAGGGAAGTGAAGGTACCCAGGCAGGTAGCTCCCTCGAAAACTGGCCAAAGTTGTCAGGTACCTCCCCTGAAGCGATCTGAGGAGAGGATCCCAAACTAAATCTGTATGTGGAGGTAGCCACAAAGTTTTGGCAACCAAGATGAGCCAGAGGCAAGAGAAGCCTCTTGGCATGCACCTCCCTCCAAAATTGGCCAATGTTGTCGGGTACGTAGCCTGAAGGGGTCTGCGGACCGAATCCACAAGTCCCTCTCTCTCTGGAAGAGCCCCAAAACTTTCACCAAGTATGCCTGGGAGGAGGAACGGGTAGCTACTGGGCATGCACGTACTTCCCAATTTGGCCAGACTTCAGGTAGATCCCCCATACGGGTGTCCTGCTTTTCCAGAACTTGTGCAGGTAACACAGAATTTTGCATAAGTACAATGTGGTGGAGGCAAAGGTAGCTACCGGGCATGTAGCAACCTCTGAATTAGGCAAAATTCTCTGTTAGCTAGCCTAGAGGGATCCGAGTTGAGGATCCACAAAGAAAAAATCTCTCTTGGAGGAAGCCAAGTCTTTTTTCTAGAAGCATGCCGAGGTGAGAAGGCAAGGGTAGCTACCAGGCATACACTTCCCTCTAAACTTGGCCGAACTTGTGGTGTCCCTACCCTGAAGGGCTTTGCAGCCGGTACCCAGAGCTAAATGTTTCTCAGGCAGAATCCCAAACATTTGCAGAAGCTTCCCTGGAGGAGGCAATGGTAGCCAGCAGGCATGCAGCTACCTCCAAAGTAGAGCCAAAATTGTGAGGGACTTAACGCGGAGGGGTCTTCAGCTGGTATTGACAAGCAGTTGTGTATTTGGAGCTAGCCCAGAAGTTTTGCAAAACAAGATGAGCGAAGGGAAGTGAAGGTACCCAGGCAGGTAGCTCCCTCGAAAACTGGCCAAAGTTGTCAGGTACCTCCCCGGAAGCGATCTGAGGAGAGGATCCCAAACTAAATCTGTATGTGGAGGTAGCCACAAAGTTTTGGCAAAGAAGATCAGCCAGCTGTGTGGCATCCAGGGCAGCATTCCTAGCACAGGCAGTTTGTATGTGGTCTTGGACACTAGCTACGTGTGTCTTTATGGTGTCTGGGAGGCCACAGGTAAGGGGGAGTTAACCTTGCCAGCTGAATCAGGGCTTGCTTTGGGGATCTCCGTAAGAGATCCTTCTCCTGCATCGCTTGTATGCAGGCTGGTTTTTGAACAGATGCAGCCAAATGGGAGAACCCTGAGGTCTTCCTGAGAAGGGATTGTCCTCTTTCTTGTGGGTCTATTCCACTGACCCAATAGGCAGCTAAAATGAATCTATGCCACTAACCCTATAGGCAGTTAATATGTTTATTTAACGTATAAATGCTATCGCAGGTATTCCTCACCAAAGTGAAGGTGAAGGTGCAGAGCTTACCAAGGAGGTGTCCCTGTCTTGGTGGAGAAAGAGCACAGAACATCGACTGCCTCTTCTAGGTTTTCAATTATTCCTTCTGCCCTCTCCCCACCCGCTCCCCCCAGCTCTCCCTTTTTCCTCACTCTAGGGTTTTGCTGTCATGAATTTTTTTACCACTACCTGCTAACACTTTTATATCCTAAGCTTATCTGTCCCACCCTGGGATGACAATGAGCATAATTTGGGCAAAAAATTGAGTATTATAATCTTCTATGTTTAGTATGTACTTCCTCAAGCTCCTTATCTTTTTAAGAGTTAACTTTAATGTTCATTTTATAAAGAATGAAGAAAAAGGTTTCACTCTGGGCACCGCAGACTTCAAGATTCTGTTCTGATGCCCAGAGAGGGTTTGGCACAGCCTGGGTATGCTGCTTTTGTTCAGAACTAAGGCATGTAGGCCCAACTTTTCCAGTGTGCTCCAGGCACCTGTCAGGACCCCCTGGGGCAGGACAGCCCAGCCGTGAGCTTGAGAGAGCTGGGCCATGGACGTCCTGGCTGTGGAGCTTCTCAGGGGCAGAGGTATGGTGGAACCAAAAGAGAGTGTTCATCTCCAGGGGAAAGAGAGAGAAGTCCGCCCTGTGGCACTTGGGGACTCCTGGACTCGCACATGCAGCACCTCGCTCAGGACCAAGCATGGGGACGCAGCTCCTTGGGAAGCCAAGGACAGGGACCGTGACCACATGGCAGCCGTGTGCTGTGAGGGGCAGTGCATATTGTGACCCAGAGTGGTGCTAGGCAACCGCCATGTCCCAGTGCAGGGCTGACAGGCACAGCCTCAGTCACCCCCAAGGCAGAGCTGGCCCCAGCCCAGACATGCGGCTCCCAACAGGGTCCTGGGGCACCAGTGCAGGTGGGCTCGAGCTGGATGGTCTTTAAGGTCCCTTCCAACCCCAGGCATTGTAGGATTCTATGAGGGAGGCGGTGCACAAGGAATATGGGGTGGGGTGCTGATGTTTGAAAAAAGCAAAGAAACAACAAAACTAAGAGGAGGATTCAAAGTAACAAAAGTGGTAGGATTGAAGGAAAGACCAAAGAAAGAAAAGGTCGTAATGCAAAGAAACACCCAAACAAAACAAAAGGAAACAAACACTGTCTATTCCATTGTTGCAGGGTTGGGAACCTACACCAATGGACACAAACGAACTAGAGCAACAGCCTTGGAGGAGTTTGAGGCAGCAAGCCGAGGTTTCAGCTGTGTTCAGAGAATGCGAAAAGGAAAGGCTCAATGAGATGCTTGGAAGGAGCCTTAAGGGGCAAACAGGACCAGACCTCAACAAATGGAGAAAAACCTGGGGAAGCTCCGTGCAATTTGAGCTAATCCGTGAGAGCTACAGGACATGCAGACACAGGCAGGTAACAAATACCAGACAGGTAAGCTGCTTTTCCAGAACTAACGCAGGTAAGGAAAAATTTTCCGTAAGTAAAATGTGGTGGAGGCAAAGGTAGCTAGCGGGCCTGTACCAACGTCCAAATTAGCCAGAATTCTCTGTTACCTAGCCTAGAGGGATCCGGGTTTAGGATCCTCAAAGAAAAAATTTCTCTTGGAGGAAGCCAAATCTTTTTTCTAGAAGCATGCCGAGGTGAGAAGGCAAGGGTAGCTACCAGGCATACACTTCCCTGTAAACTTGGCCAACCTTGTGGTGTCCCTACCCTGAAGGGCTTTGCAGCTGGTACCCAGAGCTAAATGTGTCTCAGGCAGAATCCCATACATTTTGAGAAACTTTTGTGGAGGAAGCGATGGTTGCTAGCAGGCATGCAGCTACGTCCAAAGTAGGGCCAAAGTTGAGAGGGACGTAACGTGGAGGGGTCTTCAGCTGGTATTGACAAGCAGTTGTGTATTTGGAGCTAGCCCAGAAGTTTTGCAAAACAAGATGAGCGAAGGGAAGTGAAGGTACCCAGGCAGGTAGCTCCCTCGAAAACTGGCCAAAGTTGTCAGGTACCTCCCCTGAAGCGATCTGAGGAGAGGATCCCAAACTAAATCTGTATGTGGAGGTAGCCACAAAGTTTTGGCAACCAAGATGAGCCAGAGGCAAGAGAAGCCTCTTGGCATGCACCTCCCTCCAAAATTGGCCAATGTTGTCGGGTACGTAGCCTGAAGGGGTCTGCGGACCGAATCCACAAGTCCCTCTCTCTCTGGAAGAGCCCCAAAACTTTCACCAAGTATGCCTGGGAGGAGGAACGGGTAGCTACTGGGCATGCACGTACTTCCCAATTTGGCCAGACTTCAGGTAGATCCCCCATACGGGTGTCCTGCTTTTCCAGAACTTGTGCAGGTAACACAGAATTTTGCATAAGTACAATGTGGTGGAGACAAAGGTAGCTACCGGGCATGTAGCAACCTCTGAATTAGGCAAAATTCTCTGTTAGCTAGCCTAGAGGGATCCGAGTTGAGGATCCACAAAGAAAAAATCTCTCTTGGAGGAAGCCAAGTCTTTTTTCTAGAAGCATGCCGAGGTGAGAAGGCAAGGGTAGCTACCAGGCATACACTTCCCTCTAAACTTGGCCGAACTTGTGGTGTCCCTACCCTGAAGGGCTTTGCAGCCGGTACCCAGAGCTAAATGTTTCTCAGGCAGAATCCCAAACATTTGCAGAAGCTTCCCTGGAGGAGGCAATGGTAGCCAGCAGGCATGCAGCTACCTCCAAAGTAGAGCCAAAATAGTGAGGAACTTAACGCGGAGGGGTCTTCAGCTGGTATTGACAAGCAGTTGTGTATTTGGAGCTAGCCCAGAAGTTTTGCAAAACAAGATGAGCGAAGGGAAGTGAAGGTACCCAGGCAGGTAGCTCCCTCGAAAACTGGCCAAAGTTGTCAGGTACCTCCCCGGAAGCGATCTGAGGAGAGGATCCCAAACTAAATCTGTATGTGGAGGTAGCCACAAAGTTTTGGCAAAGAAGATCAGCCAGCTGTGTGGCATCCAGGGCAGCATTCCTAGCACAGGCAGTTTGTATGTGGTCTTGGACACTAGCTACGTGTGTCTTTATGGTGTCTGGGAGGCCACAGGTAAGGGGGAGTTAACCTTGCCAGCTGAATCAGGGCTTGCTTTGGGGATCTCCGTAAGAGATCCTTCTCCTGCATCGCTTGTATGCAGGCTGGTTTTTGAACAGATGCAGCCAAATGGGAGAACCCTGAGGTCTTCCTGAGAAGGGATTGTCCTCTTTCTTGTGGGTCTATTCCACTGACCCAATAGGCAGCTAAAATGAATCTATGCCACTAACCCTATAGGCAGTTAATATGTTTATTTAACGTATAAATGCTATCGCAGGTATTCCTCACCAAAGTGAAGGTGAAGGTGCAGAGCTTACCAAGGAGGTGTCCCTGTCTTGGTGGAGAAAGAGCACAGAACATCGACTGCCTCTTCTAGGTTTTCAATTATTCCTTCTGCCCTCTCCCCACCCGCTCCCCCCAGCTCTCCCTTTTTCCTCACTCTAGGGTTTTGCTGTCATGAATTTTTTTACCACTACCTGCTAACACTTTTATATCCTAAGCTTATCTGTCCCACCCTGGGATGACAATGAGCATAATTTGGGCAAAAAATTGAGTATTATAATCTTCTATGTTTAGTATGTACTTCCTCAAGCTCCTTATCTTTTTAAGAGTTAACTTTAATGTTCATTTTATAAAGAATGAAGAAAAAGGTTTCACTCTGGGCACCGCAGACTTCAAGATTCTGTTCTGATGCCCAGAGAGGGTTTGGCACAGCCTGGGTATGCTGCTTTTGTTCAGAACTAAGGCATGTAGGCCCAACTTTTCCAGTGTGCTCCAGGCACCTGTCAGGACCCCCTGGGGCAGGACAGCCCAGCCGTGAGCTTGAGAGAGCTGGGCCATGGACGTCCTGGCTGTGGAGCTTCTCAGGGGCAGAGGTATGGTGGAACCAAAAGAGAGTGTTCATCTCCAGGGGAAAGAGAGAGAAGTCCGCCCTGTGGCACTTGGGGACTCCTGGACTCGCACATGCAGCACCTCGCTCAGGACCAAGCATGGGGACGCAGCTCCTTGGGAAGCCAAGGACAGGGACCGTGACCACATGGCAGCCCTGTGCTGTGAGGGGCAGTGCATATTGTGACCCAGAGTGGTGCTAGGCAACCGCCATGTCCCAGTGCAGGGCTGACAGGCACAGCCTCAGTCACCCCCAAGGCAGAGCTGGCCCCAGCCCAGACATGCGGCTCCCAACAGGGTCCTGGGGCACCAGTGCAGGTGGGCTCGAGCTGGATGGTCTTTAAGGTCCCTTCCAACCCCAGGCATTGTAGGATTCTATGAGGGAGGCGGTGCACAAGGAATATGGGGTGGGGTGCTGATGTTTGAAAAAAGCAAAGAAACAACAAAACTAAGAGGAGGATTCAAAGTAACAAAAGTGGTAGGATTGAAGGAAAGACCAAAGAAAGAAAAGGTCGTAATGCAAAGAAACACCCAAACAAAACAAAAGGAAACAAACACTGTCTATTCCATTGTTGCAGGGTTGGGAACCTACACCAATGGACACAAACGAACTAGAGCAACAGCCTTGGAGGAGTTTGAGGCAGCAAGCCGAGGTTTCAGCTGTGTTCAGAGAATGCGAAAAGGAAAGGCTCAATGAGATGCTTGGAAGGAGCCTTAAGGGGCAAACAGGACCAGACCTCAACAAATGGAGAAAAACCTGGGGAAGCTCCGTGCAATTTGAGCTAATCCGTGAGAGCTACAGGACATGCAGACACAGGCAGGTAACAAATACCAGACAGGTAAGCTGCTTTTCCAGAACTAACGCAGGTAAGGAAAAATTTTCCGTAAGTAAAATGTGGTGGAGGCAAAGGTAGCTAGCGGGCCTGTACCAACGTCCAAATTAGCCAGAATTCTCTGTTACCTAGCCTAGAGGGATCCGGGTTTAGGATCCTCAAAGAAAAAATTTCTCTTGGAGGAAGCCAAATCTTTTTTCTAGAAGCATGCCGAGGTGAGAAGGCAAGGGTAGCTACCAGGCATACACTTCCCTGTAAACTTGGCCAAGCTTGTGGTGTCCCTACCCTGAAGGGCTTTGCAGCTGGTACCCAGAGCTAAATGTGTCTCAGGCAGAATCCCATACATTTTGAGAAACTTTTGTGGAGGAAGCGATGGTTGCTAGCAGGCATGCAGCTACGTCCAAAGTAGGGCCAAAGTTGAGAGGGACGTAACGTGGAGGGGTCTTCAGCTGGTATTGACAAGCAGTTGTGTATTTGGAGCTAGCCCAGAAGTTTTGCAAAACAAGATGAGCGAAGGGAAGTGAAGGTACCCAGGCAGGTAGCTCCCTCGAAAACTGGCCAAAGTTGTCAGGTACCTCCCCTGAAGCGATCTGAGGAGAGGATCCCAAACTAAATCTGTATGTGGAGGTAGCCACAAAGTTTTGGCAACCAAGATGAGCCAGAGGCAAGAGAAGCCTCTTGGCATGCACCTCCCTCCAAAATTGGCCAATGTTGTCGGGTACGTAGCCTGAAGGGGTCTGCGGACCGAATCCACAAGTCCCTCTCTCTCTGGAAGAGCCCCAAAACTTTCACCAAGTATGCCTGGGAGGAGGAACGGGTAGCTACTGGGCATGCACGTACTTCCCAATTTGGCCAGACTTCAGGTAGATCCCCCATACGGGTGTCCTGCTTTTCCAGAACTTGTGCAGGTAACACAGAATTTTGCATAAGTACAATGTGGTGGAGGCAAAGGTAGCTACCGGGCATGTAGCAACCTCTGAATTAGGCAAAATTCTCTGTTAGCTAGCCTAGAGGGATCCGAGTTGAGGATCCACAAAGAAAAAATCTCTCTTGGAGGAAGCCAAGTCTTTTTTCTAGAAGCATGCCGAGGTGAGAAGGCAAGGGTAGCTACCAGGCATACACTTCCCTCTAAACTTGGCCGAACTTGTGGTGTCCCTACCCTGAAGGGCTTTGCAGCCGGTACCCAGAGCTAAATGTTTCTCAGGCAGAATCCCAAACATTTGCAGAAGCTTCCCTGGAGGAGGCAATGGTAGCCAGCAGGCATGCAGCTACCTCCAAAGTAGAGCCAAAATAGTGAGGAACTTAACGCGGAGGGGTCTTCAGCTGGTATTGACAAGCAGTTGTGTATTTGGAGCTAGCCCAGAAGTTTTGCAAAACAAGATGAGCGAAGGGAAGTGAAGGTACCCAGGCAGGTAGCTCCCTCGAAAACTGGCCAAAGTTGTCAGGTACCTCCCCGGAAGCGATCTGAGGAGAGGATCCCAAACTAAATCTGTATGTGGAGGTAGCCACAAAGTTTTGGCAAAGAAGATCAGCCAGCTGTGTGGCATCCAGGGCAGCATTCCTAGCACAGGCAGTTTGTATGTGGTCTTGGACACTAGCTACGTGTGTCTTTATGGTGTCTGGGAGGCCACAGGTAAGGGGGAGTTAACCTTGCCAGCTGAATCAGGGCTTGCTTTGGGGATCTCCGTAAGAGATCCTTCTCCTGCATCGCTTGTATGCAGGCTGGTTTTTGAACAGATGCAGCCAAATGGGAGAACCCTGAGGTCTTCATGAGAAGGGATTGTCCTCTTTCTTGTGGGTCTATTCCACTGACCCAATAGGCAGCTAAAATGAATCTATGCCACTAACCCTATAGGCAGTTAATATGTTTATTTAACGTATAAATGCTATCGCAGGTATTCCTCACCAAAGTGAAGGTGAAGGTGCAGAGCTTACCAAGGAGGTGTCCCTGTCTTGGTGGAGAAGGAGCACAGAACATCGACTGCCTCTTCTAGGTTTTCAATTATTCCTTCTGCCCTCTCCCCACCCGCTCCCCCCAGCTCTCCCTTTTTCCTCACTCTAGGGTTTTGCTGTCATGAATTTTTTTACCACTACCTGCTAACACTTTTATATCCTAAGCTTATCTGTCCCACCCTGGGATGACAATGAGCATAATTTGGGCAAAAAATTGAGTATTATAATCTTCTATGTTTAGTATGTACTTCCTCAAGCTCCTTATCTTTTTAAGAGTTAACTTTAATGTTCATTTTATAAAGAATGAAGAAAAAGGTTTCACTCTGGGCACCGCAGACTTCAAGATTCTGTTCTGATGCCCAAAGAGGGTTTGTCACAGCCTGGGTATGCTGCTTTTGTTCAGAACTAAGGCATGTAGGCCCAACTTTTCCAGTGTGCTCCAGGCACCTGTCAGGACCCCCTGGGGCAGGACAGCCCAGCCGTGAGCTTGAGAGAGCTGGGCCGTGGACGTCCTGGCTGTGGAGCTTCTCAGGGGCAGAGGTATGGTGGAACCAAAAGAGAGTGTTCATCTCCAGGGGAAAGAGAGAGAAGTCCGCCCTGTGGCACTTGGGGACTCCTGGACTCGCACATGCAGCACCTCGCTCAGGACCAAGCATGGGGACGCAGCTCCTTGGGAAGCCAAGGACAGGGACCGTGACCACATGGCAGCCCTGTGCTGTGAGGGGCAGTGCATATTGTGACCCAGAGTGGTGCTAGGCAACCGCCATGTCCCAGTGCAGGGCTGACAGGCACAGCCTCAGTCACCCCCAAGGCAGAGCTGGCCCCAGCCCAGACATGCGGCTCCCAACAGGGTCCTGGGGCACCAGTGCAGGTGGGCTCGAGCTGGATGGTCTTTAAGGTCCCTTCCAACCCCAGGCATTGTAGGATTCTATGAGGGAGGCGGTGCACAAGGAATATGGGGTGGGGTGCTGATGTTTGAAAAAAGCAAAGAAACAACAAAACTAAGAGGAGGATTCAAAGTAACAAAAGTGGTAGGATTGAAGGAAAGACCAAAGAAAGAAAAGGTCGTAATGCAAAGAAACACCCAAACAAAACAAAAGGAAACAAACACTGTCTATTCCATTGTTGCAGGGTTGGGAACCTACACCAATGGACACAAACGAACTAGAGCAACAGCCTTGGAGGAGTTTGAGGCAGCAAGCCGAGGTTTCAGCTGTGTTCAGAGAATGCGAAAAGGAAAGGCTCAATGAGATGCTTGGAAGGAGCCTTAAGGGGCAAACAGGACCAGACCTCAACAAATGGAGAAAAACCTGGGGAAGCTCCGTGCAATTTGAGCTAATCCGTGAGAGCTACAGGACATGCAGACACAGGCAGGTAACAAATACCAGACAGGTAAGCTGCTTTTCCAGAACTAACGCAGGTAAGGAAAAATTTTCCCTAAGTAAAATGTGGTGGAGGCAAAGGTAGCTAGCGGGCCTGTACCAACGTCCAAATTAGCCAGAATTCTCTGTTACCTAGCCTAGAGGGATCCGGGTTTAGGATCCTCAAAGAAAAAATTTCTCTTGGAGGAAGCCAAATCTTTTTTCTAGAAGCATGCCGAGGTGAGAAGGCAAGGGTAGCTACCAGGCATACACTTCCCTGTAAACTTGGCCAACCTTGTGGTGTCCCTACCCTGAAGGGCTTTGCAGCTGGTACCCAGAGCTAAATGTGTCTCAGGCAGAATCCCATACATTTTGAGAAACTTTTGTGGAGGAAGCGATGGTTGCTAGCAGGCATGCAGCTACGTCCAAAGTAGGGCCAAAGTTGAGAGGGACGTAACGTGGAGGGGTCTTCAGCTGGTATTGACAAGCAGTTGTGTATTTGGAGCTAGCCCAGAAGTTTTGCAAAACAAGATGAGCGAAGGGAAGTGAAGGTACCCAGGCAGGTAGCTCCCTCGAAAACTGGCCAAAGTTGTCAGGTACCTCCCCTGAAGCGATCTGAGGAGAGGATCCCAAACTAAATCTGTATGTGGAGGTAGCCACAAAGTTTTGGCAACCAAGATGAGCCAGAGGCAAGAGAAGCCTCTTGGCATGCACCTCCCTCCAAAATTGGCCAATGTTGTCGGGTACGTAGCCTGAAGGGGTCTGCGGACCGAATCCACAAGTCCCTCTCTCTCTGGAAGAGCCCCAAAACTTTCACCAAGTATGCCTGGGAGGAGGAACGGGTAGCTACTGGGCATGCACGTACTTCCCAATTTGGCCAGACTTCAGGTAGATCCCCCATCCGGGTGTCCTGCTTTTCCAGAACTTGTGCAGGTAACACAGAATTTTGCATAAGTACAATGTGGTGGAGGCAAAGGTAGCTACCGGGCATGTAGCAACCTCTGAATTAGGCAAAATTCTCTGTTAGCTAGCCTAGAGGGATCCGAGTTGAGGATCCACAAAGAAAAAATCTCTCTTGGAGGAAGCCAAGTCTTTTTTCTAGAAGCATGCCGAGGTGAGAAGGCAAGGGTAGCTACCAGGCATACACTTCCCTCTAAACTTGGCCGAACTTGTGGTGTCCCTACCCTGAAGGGCTTTGCAGCCGGTACCCAGAGCTAAATGTTTCTCAGGCAGAATCCCAAACATTTGCAGAAGCTTCCCTGGAGGAGGCAATGGTAGCCAGCAGGCATGCAGCTACCTCCAAAGTAGAGCCAAACTTGTGAGGGACTTAACGCGGGGGGGTCTTCAGCTGGTATTGACAAGCAGTTGTGTATTTGGAGCTAGCCCAGAAGTTTTGCAAAACAAGATGAGCGAAGGGAAGTGAAGGTACCCAGGCAGGTAGCTCCCTCGAAAACTGGCCAAAGTTGTCAGGTACCTCCCCTGAAGCGATCTGAGGAGAGGATCCCAAACTAAATCTGTATGTGGAGGTAGCCACAAAGTTTTGGCAAAGAAGATCAGCCAGCTGTGTGGCATCCAGGGCAGCATTCCTAGCACAGGCAGTTTGTATGTGGTCTTGGACACTAGCTACGTGTGTCTTTATGGTGTCTGGGAGGCCACAGGTAAGGGGGAGTTAACCTTGCCAGCTGAATCAGGGCTTGCTTTGGGGATCTCCGTAAGAGATCCTTCTCCTGCATCGCTTGTATGCAGGCTGGTTTTTGAACAGATGCAGCCAAATGGGAGAACCCTGAGGTCTTCCTGAGAAGGGATTGTCCTCTTTCTTGTGGGTCTATTCCACTGACCCAATAGGCAGCTAAAATGAATCTATGCCACTAACCCTATAGGCAGTTAATATGTTTATTTAACGTATAAATGCTATCGCAGGTATTCCTCACCAAAGTGAAGGTGAAGGTGCAGAGCTTACCAAGGAGGTGTCCCTGTCTTGGTGGAGAAAGAGCACAGAACATCGACTGCCTCTTCTAGGTTTTCAATTATTCCTTCTGCCCTCTCCCCACCTGCTCCCCCCAGCTCTCCCTTTTTCCTCACTCTAGGGTTTTGCTGTCATGAATTTTTTTACCACTACCTGCTAACACTTTTATATCCTAAGCTTATCTGTCCCACCCTGGGATGACAATGAGCATAATTTGGGCAAAAAATTGAGTATTATAATCTTCTATGTTTAGTATGTACTTCCTCAAGCTCCTTATCTTTTTAAGAGTTAACTTTAATGTTCATTTTATAAAGAATGAAGAAAAAGGTTTCACTCTGGGCACCGCAGACTTCAAGATTCTGTTCTGATGCCCAAAGAGGGTTTGGCACAGCCTGGGTATGCTGCTTTTGTTCAGGACTAAGGCATGTAGGCCCAACTTTTCCAGTGTGCTCCAGGCACCTGTCAGGACCCCCTGGGGCAGGACAGCCCAGCCGTGAGCTTGAGAGAGCTGGGCCATGGACGTCCTGGCTGTGGAGCTTCTCAGGGGCAGAGGTATGGTGGAACCAAAAGAGAGTGTTCATCTCCAGGGGAAAGAGAGAGAAGTCCGCCCTGTGGCACTTGGGGACTCCTGGACTCGCACATGCAGCACCTCGCTCAGGACCAAGCATGGGGACGCAGCTCCTTGGGAAGCCAAGGACAGGGACCGTGACCACATGGCAGCCCTGTGCTGTGAGGGGCAGTGCATATTGTGACCCAGAGTGGTGCTAGGCAACCGCCATGTCCCAGTGCAGGGCTGACAGGCACAGCCTCAGTCACCCCCAAGGCAGAGCTGGCCCCAGCCCAGACATGCGGCTCCCAACAGGGTCCTGGGGCACCAGTGCAGGTGGGCTCGAGCTGGATGGTCTTTAAGGTCCCTTCCAACCCCAGGCATTGTAGGATTCTATGAGGGAGGCGGTGCACAAGGAATATGGGGTGGGGTGCTGATGTTTGAAAAAAGCAAAGAAACAACAAAACTAAGAGGAGGATTCAAACTAACAAAAGTGGTAGGATTGAAGGAAAGACCAAAGAAAGAAAAGGTCGTAATGCAAAGAAACACCCAAACAAAACAAAAGGAAACAAACACTGTCTATTCCATTGTTGCAGGGTTGGGAACCTACACCAATGGACACAAACGAACTAGAGCAACAGCCTTGGAGGAGTTTGAGGCAGCAAGCCGAGGTTTCAGCTGTGTTCAGAGAATGCGAAAAGGAAAGGCTCAATGAGATGCTTGGAAGGAGCCTTAAGGGGCAAACAGGACCAGACCTCAACAAATGGAGAAAAACCTGGGGAAGCTCCGTGCAATTTGAGCTAATCCGTGAGAGCTACAGGACATGCAGACACAGGCAGGTAACAAATACCAGACAGGTAAGCTGCTTTTCCAGAACTAACGCAGGTAAGGAAAAATTTTCCCTAAGTAAAATGTGGTGGAGGCAAAGGTAGCTAGCGGGCCTGTACCAACGTCCAAATTAGCCAGAATTCTCTGTTACCTAGCCTAGAGGGATCCGGGTTTAGGATCCTCAAAGAAAAAATCTCTCTTGGAGGAAGCCAAATCTTTTTTCTAGAAGCATGCCGAGGTGAGAAGGCAAGGGTAGCTACCAGGCATACACTTCCCTCTAAACTTGGCCGAACTTGTGGTGTCCCTACCCTGAAGGGCTTTGCAGCCGGTACCCAGAGCTAAATGTGTCTCAGGCAGAATCCCATACATTTTGAGAAACTTTTGTGGAGGAAGCGATGGTTGCTAGCAGGCATGCAGCTACGTCCAAAGTAGGGCCAAAGTTGAGAGGGACGTAACGTGGAGGGGTCTTCAGCTGGTATTGACAAGCAGTTGTGTATTTGGAGCTAGCCCAGAAGTTTTGCAAAACAAGATGAGCGAAGGGAAGTGAAGGTACCCAGGCAGGTAGCTCCCTCGAAAACTGGCCAAAGTTGTCAGGTACCTCCCCTGAAGCGATCTGAGGAGAGGATCCCAAACTAAATCTGTATGTGGAGGTAGCCACAAAGTTTTGGCAACCAAGATGAGCCAGAGGCAAGAGAAGCCTCTTGGCATGCACCTCCCTCCAAAATTGGCCAATGTTGTCGGGTACGTAGCCTGAAGGGGTCTGCGGACCGAATCCACAAGTCCCTCTCTCTCTGGAAGAGCCCCAAAACTTTCACCAAGTATGCCTGGGAGGAGGAACGGGTAGCTACTGGGCATGCACGTACTTCCCAATTTGGCCAGACTTCGGGTAGATCCCCCATACGGGTGTCCTGCTTTTCCAGAACTGGTGCAGGCAACACAGAATTTTGCATAAGTACAATGTGGTGGAGGCAAAGGTAGCTACCGGGCATGTAGCAACCTCTGAATTAGGCAAAATTCTCTGTTAGCTAGCCTAGAGGGATCCGAGTTTAGGATCCACAAAGAAAAAATCTCTCTTGGAGGAAGCCAAGTCTTTTTTCTAGAAGCATGCCGAGGTGAGAAGGCAAGGGTAGCTACCAGGCATACACTTCCCTCTAAACTTGGCCGAACTTGTGGTGTCCCTACCCTGAAGGGCTTTGCAGCCGGTACCCAGAGCTAAATGTTTCTCAGGCAGAATCCCAAACATTTGCAGAAGCTTCCCTGGAGGAGGCAATGGTAGCCAGCAGGCATGCAGCTACTTCCAAAGTAGAGCCAAACTTGTGAGGGACTTAACGCGGGGGGGTCTTCAGCTGGTATTGACAAGCAGTTGTGTATTTGGAGCTAGCCCAAAAGTTTTGCAAAACAAGATGAGCGAAGGGAAGTGAAGGTACCCAGGCAGGTAGCTCCCTCGAAAACTGGCCAAAGTTGTCAGGTACCTCCCCTGAAGCGATCTGAGGAGAGGATCCCAAACTAAATCTGTATGTGGAGGTAGCCACAAAGTTTTGGCAACCAAGATGAGCCAGAGGCAAGAGAAGCCTCTTGGCATGCACGTCCCTCCAAAATTGGCCAATGTTGTCGGGTACGTAGCCTGAAGGGGTCTGCGGACCGAATCCACAAGTCCCTCTCTCTCTGGAAGAGCCCCAAAACTTTCACCAAGTATGCCTGGGAGGAGGAACGGGTAGCTACTGGGCATGCACGTACTTCCCAATTTGGCCAGACTTCAGGTAGATCCCTCATACGGGTGTCCTGCTTTTCCAGAACTTGTGCAGGTAACACAGAATTTTGCATAAGTACAATGTGGTGGAGGCAAAGGTAGCTACCGGGCATGTAGCAACCTCTGAATTAGGCAAAATTCTCTGTTAGCTAGCCTAGAGAGATCCGAGTTGAGGATCCACAAAGAAAAAATCTCTCTTGGAGGAAGCCAAGTCTTTTTTCTAGAAGCATGCCGAGGTGAGAAGGCAAGGGTAGCTACCAGGCATACACTTCCCTCTAAACTTGGCCGAACTTGTGGTGTCCCTACCCTGAAGGGCTTTGCAGCCGGTACCCAGAGCTAAATGTTTCTCAGGCAGAATCCCAAACATTTGCAGAAGCTTCCCTGGAGGAGGCAATGGTAGCCAGCAGGCATGCAGCTACCTCCAAAGTAGAGCCAAAATTGTGAGGGACTTAACGCGGAGGGGTCTTCAGCTGGTATTGACAAGCAGTTGTGTATTTGGAGCTAGCCCAAAAGTTTTGCAAAACAAGATGAGCGAAGGGAAGTGAAGGTACCCAGGCAGGTAGCTCCCTCGAAAACTGGCCAAAGTTGTCAGGTACCTCCCCTGAAGCGATCTGAGGAGAGGATCCCAAACTAAATCTGTATGTGGAGGTAGCCACAAAGTTTTGGCAACCAAGATGAGCCAGAGGCAAGAGAAGCCTCTTGGCATGCACCTCCCTCCAAAATTGGCCAATGTTGTCGGGTACGTAGCCTGAAGGGGTCTGCGGACCGAATCCACAAGTCCCTCTCTCTCTGGAAGAGCCCCAAAACTTTCACCAAGTATGCCTGGGAGGAGGAACGGGTAGCTACTGGGCATGCACGTACTTCCCAATTTGGCCAGACTTCAGGTAGATCCCCCATACGGGTGTCCTGCTTTTCCAGAACTGGTGCAGGCAACACAGAATTTTGCATAAGTACAATGTGGTGGAGGCAAAGGTAGCTACCGGGCATGTAGCAACCTCTGAATTAGGCAAAATTCTCTGTTAGCTAGCCTAGAGGGATCCGAGTTTAGGATCCACAAAGAAAAAATCTCTCTTGGAGGAAGCCAAGTCTTTTTTCTAGAAGCATGCCGAGGTGAGAAGGCAAGGGTAGCTACCAGGCATACACTTCCCTCTAAACTTGGCCGAACTTGTGGTGTCCCTACCCTGAAGGGCTTTGCAGCCGGTACCCAGAGCTAAATGTTTCTCAGGCAGAATCCCAAACATTTGCAGAAGCTTCCCTGGAGGAGGCAATGGTAGCCAGCAGGCATGCAGCTACTTCCAAAGTAGAGCCAAAATTGTGAGGGACTTAACGCGGGGGGGTCTTCAGCTGGTATTGACAAGCAGTTGTGTATTTGGAGCTAGCCCAGAAGTTTTGCAAAACAAGATGAGCGAAGGGAAGTGAAGGTACCCAGGCAGGTAGCTCCCTCGAAAACTGGCCAAAGTTGTCAGGAACCTCCCCTGAAGCGATCTGAGGAGAGGATCCCAAACTAAATCTGTATGTGGAGGTAGCCACAAAGTTTTGGCAACCAAGATGAGCCAGAGGCAAGAGAAGCCTCTTGGCATGCACGTCCCTCCAAAATTGGCCAATGTTGTCGGGTACGTAGCCTGAAGGGGTCTGCGGACCGAATCCACAAGTCCCTCTCTCTCTGGAAGAGCCCCAAAACTTTCACCAAGTATGCCTGGGAGGAGGAACGGGTAGCTACTGGGCATGCACGTACTTCCCAATTTGGCCAGACTTCAGGTAGATCCCCCATACGGGTGTCCTGCTTTTCCAGAACTTGTGCAGGTAACACAGAATTTTGCATAAGTACAATGTGGTGGAGGCAAAGGTAGCTACCGGGCATGTAGCAACCTCTGAATTAGGCAAAATTCTCTGTTAGCTAGCCTAGAGGGATCCGAGTTGAGGATCCACAAAGAAAAAATCTCTCTTGGAGGAAGCCAAGTCTTTTTTCTAGAAGCATGCCGAGGTGAGAAGGCAAGGGTAGCTACCAGGCATACACTTCCCTCTAAACTTGGCCGAACTTGTGGTGTCCCTACCCTGAAGGGCTTTGCAGCCGGTACCCAGAGCTAAATGTTTCTCAGGCAGAATCCCAAACATTTGCAGAAGCTTCCCTGGAGGAGGCAATGGTAGCCAGCAGGCATGCAGCTACCTCCAAAGTAGAGCCAAACTTGTGAGGGACTTAACGCGGGGGGGTCTTCAGCTGGTATTGACAAGCAGTTGTGCATTTGGAGCTAGCCCAAAACTTTGGAAAACAAGATGAGGGAAGGGAAGTGAAGGTACCCAGGCAGGTACCTCCGTCCCAAATTGGGCAAAGTTGTCAGGTACCTAGCCTGAAGCGATCTGAGGAGAGGATCCCAAACTAAATCTGTATGTGGAGGTAGCCACAAAGTTTTGGCAAAGAAGATCAGCCAGCTGTGTGGCATCCAGGGCAGCATTCCTAGCACAGGCAGTTTGTATGTGGTCTTGGACACTAGCTACGTGTGTCTTTATGGTGTCTGGGAGGCCACAGGTAAGGGGGAGTTAACCTTGCCAGCTGAATCAGGGCTTGCTTTGGGGATCTCCGTAAGAGATCCTTCTCCTGCATCGCTTGTATGCAGGCTGGTTTTTGAACAGATGCAGCCAAATGGGAGAACCCTGAGGTCTTCCTGAGAAGGGATTGTCCTCTTTCTTGTGGGTCTATTCCACTGACCCAATAGGCAGCTAAAATGAATCTATGCCACTAACCCTATAGGCAGTTAATATGTTTATTTAACGTATAAATGCTATCGCAGGTATTCCTCACCAAAGTGAAGGTGAAGGTGCAGAGCTTACCAAGGAGGTGTCCCTGTCTTGGTGGAGAAGGAGCACAGAACATCGACTGCCTCTTCTAGGTTTTCAATTATTCCTTCTGCCCTCTCCCCACCCGCTCCCCCCAGCTCTCCCTTTTTCCTCACTCTAGGGTTTTGCTGTCATGAATTTTTTTACCACTACCTGCTAACACTTTTATATCCTAAGCTTATCTGTCCCACCCTGGGATGACAATGAGCATAATTTGGGCAAAAAATTGAGTATTATAATCTTCTATGTTTAGTATGTACTTCCTCAAGCTCCTTATCTTTTTAAGAGTTAACTTTAATGTTCATTTTATAAAGAATGAAGAAAAAGGTTTCACTCTGGGCACCGCAGACTTCAAGATTCTGTTCTGATGCCCAAAGAGGGTTTGGCACAGCCTGGGTATGCTGCTTTTGTTCAGGACTAAGGCATGTAGGCCCAACTTTTCCAGTGTGCTCCAGGCACCTGTCAGGACCCCCTGGGGCAGGACAGCCCAGCCGTGAGCTTGAGAGAGCTGGGCCATGGACGTCCTGGCTGTGGAGCTTCTCAGGGGCAGAGGTATGGTGGAACCAAAAGAGAGTGTTCATCTCCAGGGGAAAGAGAGAGAAGTCCGCCCTGTGGCACTTGGGGACTCCTGGACTCGCACATGCAGCACCTCGCTCAGGACCAAGCATGGGGACGCAGCTCCTTGGGAAGCCAAGGACAGGGACCGTGACCACATGGCAGCCCTGTGCTGTGAGGTGCAGTGCATATTGTGACCCAGAGTGGTGCTAGGCAACCGCCATGTCCCAGTGCAGGGCTGACAGGCACAGCCTCAGTCACCCCCAAGGCAGAGCTGGCCCCAGCCCAGACATGCGGCTCCCAACAGGGTCCTGGGGCACCAGTGCAGGTGGGCTCGAGCTGGATGGTCTTTAAGGTCCCTTCCAACCCCAGGCATTGTAGGATTCTATGAGGGAGGCGGTGCACAAGGAATATGGGGTGGGGTGCTGATGTCTGAAAAAAGCAAAGAAACAACAAAACTAAGAGGAGGATTCAAACTAACAAAAGTGGTAGGATTGAAGGAAAGACCAAAGAAAGAAAAGGTCGTAATGCAAAGAAACACCCAAACAAAACAAAAGGAAACAAACACTGTCTATTCCATTGTTGCAGGGTTGGGAACCTACACCAATGGACACAAACGAACTAGAGCAACAGCCTTGGAGGAGTTTGAGGCAGCAAGCCGAGGTTTCAGCTGTGTTCAGAGAATGCGAAAAGGAAAGGCTCAATGAGATGCTTGGAAGGAGCCTTAAGGGGCAAACAGGACCAGACCTCAACAAATGGAGAAAAACCTGGGGAAGCTCCGTGCAATTTGAGCTAATCCGTGAGAGCTACAGGACATGCAGACACAGGCAGGTAACAAATACCAGACAGGTAAGCTGCTTTTCCAGAACTAACGCAGGTAAGGAAAAATTTTCCCTAAGTAAAATGTGGTGGAGGCAAAGGTAGCTAGCGGGCATGTACCAACGTCCAAATTAGCCAGAATTCTCTGTTACCTAGCCTAGAGGGATCCGGGTTTAGGATCCTCAAAGAAAAAATCTCTCTTGGAGGAAGCCAAATCTTTTTTCTAGAAGCATGCCGAGGTGAGAAGGCAAGGGTAGCTACCATGCATACACTTCCCTGTAAACTTGGCCAACCTTGTGGTGTCCCTACCCTGAAGGGCTTTGCAGCTGGTACCCAGAGCTAAATGTGTCTCAGGCAGAATCCCATACATTTTGAGAAATTCTTGTGGAGGAAGCGATGGTTGCTAGCAGGCATGCAGCTACGTCCAAAGTAGGGCCAAAGTTGAGAGGGACTTAACGCGGAGGGGTCTTCAGCTGGTATTGACAAGCAGTTGTGTATTTGGAGCTAGCCCAGAAGTTTTGCAAAACAAGATGAGCGAAGGGAAGTGAAGGTACCCAGGCAGGTAGCTCCCTCGAAAACTGGCCAAAGTTGTCAGGTACCTCCCCTGAAGCGATCTGAGGAGAGGATCCCAAACTAAATCTGTATGTGGAGGTAGCCACAAAGTTTTGGCAACCAAGATGAGCCAGAGGCAAGAGAAGCCTCTTGGCATGCACCTCCCTCCAAAATTGGCCAATGTTGTCGGGTACGTAGCCTGAAGGGGTCTGCGGACCGAATCCACAAGTCCCTCTCTCTCTGGAAGAGCCCCAAAACTTTCACCAAGTATGCCTGGGAGGAGGAACGGGTAGCTACTGGGCATGCACGTACTTCCCAATTTGGCCAGACTTCAGGTAGATCCCCCATACGGGTGTCCTGCTTTTCCAGAACTTGTGCAGGTAACACAGAATTTTGCATAAGTACAATGTGGTGGAGGCAAAGGTAGCTACCGGGCATGTAGCAACCTCTGAATTAGGCAAAATTCTCTGTTAGCTAGCCTAGAGGGATCCGAGTTTAGGATCCACAAAGAAAAAATCTCTCTTGGAGGAAGCCAAGTCTTTTTTCTAGAAGCATGCCGAGGTGAGAAGGCAAGGGTAGCTACCAGGCATACACTTCCCTCTAAACTTGGCCGAACTTGTGGTGTCCCTACCCTGAAGGGCTTTGCAGCCGGTACCCAGAGCTAAATGTTTCTCAGGCAGAATCCCAAACATTTGCAGAAGCTTCCCTGGAGGAGGCAATGGTAGCCAGCAGGCATGCAGCTACCTCCAAAGTAGAGCCAAAATTGTGAGGGACTTAACGCGGGGGGGTCTTCAGCTGGTATTGACAAGCAGTTGTGTATTTGGAGGTAGCCCAGAAGTTTTGCAAAACAAGATGAGCGAAGGGAAGTGAAGGTACCCAGGCAGGTAGCTCCCTCGAAAACTGGCCAAAGTTGTCAGGTACCTCCCCTGAAGCGATCTGAGGAGAGGATCCCAAACTAAATCTGTATGTGGAGGTAGCCACAAAGTTTTGGCAACCAAGATGAGCCAGAGGCAAGAGAAGCCTCTTGGCATGCACCTCCCTCCAAAATTGGCCAATGTTGTCGGGTACGTAGCCTGAAGGGGTCTGCGGACCGAATCCACAAGTCCCTCTCTCTCTGGAAGAGCCCCAAAACTTTCACCAAGTATGCCTGGGAGGAGGAACGGGTAGCTACTGGGCATGCACGTACTTCCCAATTTGGCCAGACTTCAGGTAGATCCCCCATACGGGTGTCCTGCTTTTCCAGAACTTGTGCAGGTAACACAGAATTTTGCATAAGTACAATGTGGTGGAGGCAAAGGTAGCTACCGGGCATGTAGCAACCTCTGAATTAGGCAAAATTCTCTGTTAGCTAGCCTAGAGGGATCCGAGTTGAGGATCCACAAAGAAAAAATCTCTCTTGGAGGAAGCCAAGTCTTTTTTCTAGAAGCATGCCGAGGTGAGAAGGCAAGGGTAGCTACCAGGCATACACTTCCCTCTAAACTTGGCCGAACTTGTGGTGTCCCTACCCTGAAGGGCTTTGCAGCCGGTACCCAGAGCTAAATGTTTCTCAGGCAGAATCCCAAACATTTGCAGAAGCTTCCCTGGAGGAGGCAATGGTAGCCAGCAGGCATGCAGCTACCTCCAAAGTAGAGCCAAAATTGTGAGGGACTTAACGCGGGGGGGTCTTCAGCTGGTATTGACAAGCAGTTGTGTATTTGGAGCTAGCCCAAAAGTTTTGCAAAACAAGATGAGCGAAGGGAAGTGAAGGTACCCAGGCAGGTAGCTCCCTCGAAAACTGGCCAAAGTTGTCAGGTACCTCCCCGGAAGCGATCTGAGGAGAGGATCCCAAACTAAATCTGTATGTGGAGGTAGCCACAAAGTTTTGGCAACCAAGATGAGCCAGAGGCAAGAGAAGCCTCTTGGCATGCACCTCCCTCCAAAATTGGCCAATGTTGTCGGGTACGTAGCCTGAAGGGGTCTGTGGACCGAATCCACAAGTCCCTCTCTCTCTGGAAGAGCCCCAAAACTTTCACCAAGTATGCCTGGGAGGAGGAACGGGTAGCTACTGGGCATGCACGTACTTCCCAATTTGGCCAGACTTCAGGTAGATCCCCCATACGGGTGTCCTGCTTTTCCAGAACTTGTGCAGGCAACACAGAATTTTGCATAAGTACAATGTGGTGGAGGCAAAGGTAGCTACCGGGCATGTAGCAACCTCTGAATTAGGCAAAATTCTCTGTTAGCTAGCCTAGAGGGATCCGAGTTGAGGATCCACAAAGAAAAAATCTCTCTTGGAGGAAGCCAAGTCTTTTTTCTAGAAGCATGCCGAGGTGAGAAGGCAAGGGTAGCTACCAGGCATACACTTCCCTCTAAACTTGGCCGAACTTGTGGTGTCCCTACCCTGAAGGGCTTTGCAGCCGGTACCCAGAGCTAAATGTTTCTCAGGCAGAATCCCAAACATTTGCAGAAGCTTCCCTGGAGGAGGCAATGGTAGCCAGCAGGCATGCAGCTACCTCCAAAGTAGAGCCAAACTTGTGAGGGACTTAACGCGGGGGGGTCTTCAGCTGGTATTGACAAGCAGTTGTGTATTTGGAGCTAGCCCAGAAGTTTTGCAAAACAAGATGAGCGAAGGGAAGTGAAGGTACCCAGGCAGGTAGCTCCCTCGAAAACTGGCCAAAGTTGTCAGGTACCTCCCCTGAAGCGATCTGAGGAGAGGATCCCAAACTAAATCTGTATGTGGAGGTAGCCACAAAGTTTTGGCAACCAAGATGAGCCAGAGGCAAGAGAAGCCTCTTGGCATGCACCTCCCTCCAAAATTGGCCAATGTTGTCGGGTACGTAGCCTGAAGGGGTCTGCGGACCAAATCCACAAGTCCCTCTCTCTCTGGAAGAGCCCCAAAACTTTCACCAAGTATGCCTGGGAGGAGGAACGGGTAGCTACTGGGCATGCACGTACTTCCCAATTTGGCCAGACTTCAGGTAGATCCCCCATACGGGTGTCCTGCTTTTCCAGAACTTGTGCAGGTAACACAGAATTTTGCATAAGTACAATGTAGTGGAGGCAAAGGTAGCTACCGGGCATGTAGCAACCTCTGAATTAGGCAAAATTCTCTGTTAGCTAGCCTAGAGGGATCCGAGTTTAGGATCCACAAAGAAAAAATCTCTCTTGGAGGAAGCCAAGTCTTTTTTCTAGAAGCATGCCGAGGTGAGAAGGCAAGGGTAGCTACCAGGCATACACTTCCCTCTAAACTTGGCCGAACTTGTGGTGTCCCTACCCTGAAGGGCTTTGCAGCCGGTACCCAGAGCTAAATGTTTCTCAGGCAGAATCCCAAACATTTGCAGAAGCTTCCCTGGAGGAGGCAATGGTAGCCAGCAGGCATGCAGCTACCTCCAAAGTAGAGCCAAAATTGTGAGGGACTTAACGCGGGGGGGTCTTCAGCTGGTATTGACAAGCAGTTGTGTATTTGGAGCTAGCCCAAAAGTTTTGCAAAACAAGATGAGCGAAGGGAAGTGAAGGTACCCAGGCAGGTAGCTCCCTCGAAAACTGGCCAAAGTTGTCAGGTACCTCCCCTGAAGCGATCTGAGGAGAGGATCCCAAACTAAATCTGTATGTGGAGGTAGCCACAAAGTTTTGGCAACCAAGATGAGCCAGAGGCAAGAGAAGCCTCTTGGCATGCACCTCCCTCCAAAATTGGCCAATGTTGTCGGGTACGTAGCCTGAAGGGGTCTGCGGACCGAATCCACAAGTCCCTCTCTCTCTGGAAGAGCCCCAAAACTTTCACCAAGTATGCCTGGGAGGAGGAACGGGTAGCTACTGGGCATGCACGTACTTCCCAATTTGGCCAGACTTCAGGTAGATCCCCCATACGGGTGTCCTGCTTTTCCAGAACTTGTGCAGGTAACACAGAATTTTGCATAAGTACAATGTAGTGGAGGCAAAGGTAGCTACCGGGCATGTAGCAACCTCTGAATTAGGCAAAATTCTCTGTTAGCTAGCCTAGAGGGATCCGAGTTTAGGATCCACAAAGAAAAAATCTCTCTTGGAGGAAGCCAAGTCTTTTTTCTAGAAGCATGCCGAGGTGAGAAGGCAAGGGTAGCTACCAGGCATACACTTCCCTCTAAACTTGGCCGAACTTGTGGTGTCCCTACCCTGAAGGGCTTTGCAGCCGGTACCCAGAGCTAAATGTTTCTCAGGCAGAATCCCAAACATTTGCAGAAGCTTCCCTGGAGGAGGCAATGGTAGCCAGCAGGCATGCAGCTACCTCCAAAGTAGAGCCAAAATTGTGAGGGACTTAACGCGGAGGGGTCTTCAGCTGGTATTGACAAGCAGTTGTGTATTTGGAGGTAGCCCAGAAGTTTTGCAAAACAAGATGAGCGAAGGGAAGTGAAGGTACCCAGGCAGGTAGCTCCCTCGAAAACTGGCCAAAGTTGTCAGGTACCTCCCCTGAAGCGATCTGAGGAGAGGATCCCAAACTAAATCTGTATGTGGAGGTAGCCACAAAGTTTTGGCAACCAAGATGAGCCAGAGGCAAGAGAAGCCTCTTGGCATGCACCTCCCTCCAAAATTGGCCAATGTTGTCGGGTACGTAGCCTGAAGGGGTCTGCGGACCGAATCCACAAGTCCCTCTCTCTCTGGAAGAGCCCCAAAACTTTCACCAAGTATGCCTGGGAGGAGGAACGGGTAGCTACTGGGCATGCACGTACTTCCCAATTTGGCCAGACTTCAGGTAGATCCCCCATACGGGTGTCCTGCTTTTCCAGAACTTGTGCAGGCAACACAGAATTTTGCATAAGTACCATGTGGTGGAGGCAAAGGTAGCTACCGGGCATGTAGCAACCTCTGAATTAGGCAAAATTCTCTGTTAGCTAGCCTAGAGGGATCCGAGTTTAGGATCCACAAAGAAAAAATCTCTCTTGGAGGAAGCCAAGTCTTTTTTCTAGAAGCATGCCGAGGTGAGAAGGCAAGGGTAGCTACCAGGCATACACTTCCCTCTAAACTTGGCCGAACTTGTGGTGTCCCTACCCTGAAGGGCTTTGCAGCCGGTACCCAGAGCTAAATGTTTCTCAGGCAGAATCCCAAACATTTGCAGAAGCTTCCCTGGAGGAGGCAATGGTAGCCAGCAGGCATGCAGCTACCTCCAAAGTAGAGCCAAAATTGTGAGGGACTTAACGCGGGGGGGTCTTCAGCTGGTATTGACAAGCAGTTGTGTATTTGGAGCTAGCCCAAAAGTTTTGCAAAACAAGATGAGCGAAGGGAAGTGAAGGTACCCAGGCAGGTAGCTCCCTCGAAAACTGGCCAAAGTTGTCAGGTACCTCCCCTGAAGCGATCTGAGGAGAGGATCCCAAACTAAATCTGTATGTGGAGGTAGCCACAAAGTTTTGGCAACCAAGATGAGCCAGAGGCAAGAGAAGCCTCTTGGCATGCACCTCCCTCCAAAATTGGCCAATGTTGTCGGGTACGTAGCCTGAAGGGGTCTGCGGACCGAATCCACAAGTCCCTCTCTCTCTGGAAGAGCCCCAAAACTTTCACCAAGTATGCCTGGGAGGAGGAACGGGTAGCTACTGGGCATGCACGTACTTCCCAATTTGGCCAGACTTCAGGTAGATCCCCCATCCGGGTGTCCTGCTTTTCCAGAACTTGTGCAGGTAACACAGAATTTTGCATAAGTACAATGTAGTGGAGGCAAAGGTAGCTACCGGGCATGTAGCAACCTCTGAATTAGGCAAAATTCTCTGTTAGCTAGCCTAGAGGGATCCGAGTTTAGGATCCACAAAGAAAAAATCTCTCTTGGAGGAAGCCAAGTCTTTTTTCTAGAAGCATGCCGAGGTGAGAAGGCAAGGGTAGCTACCAGGCATACACTTCCCTCTAAACTTGGCCGAACTTGTGGTGTCCCTACCCTGAAGGGCTTTGCAGCCGGTACCCAGAGCTAAATGTTTCTCAGGCAGAATCCCAAACATTTGCAGAAGCTTCCCTGGAGGAGGCAATGGTAGCCAGCAGGCATGCAGCTACCTCCAAAGTAGAGCCAAAATTGTGAGGGACTTAACGCGGAGGGGTCTTCAGCTGGTATTGACAAGCAGTTGTGTATTTGGAGCTAGCCCAGAAGTTTTGCAAAACAAGATGAGCGAAGGGAAGTGAAGGTACCCAGGCAGGTAGCTCCCTCGAAAACTGGCCAAAGTTGTCAGGTACCTCCCCGGAAGCGATCTGAGGAGAGGATCCCAAACTAAATCTGTATGTGGAGGTAGCCACAAAGTTTTGGCAACCAAGATGAGCCAGAGGCAAGAGAAGCCTCTTGGCATGCACGTCCCTCCAAAATTGGCCAATGTTGTCGGGTACGTAGCCTGAAGGGGTCTGCGGACCGAATCCACAAGTCCCTCTCTCTCTGGAAGAGCCCCAAAACTTTCACCAAGTATGCCTGGGAGGAGGAACGGGTAGCTACTGGGCATGCACGTACTTCCCAATTTGGCCAGACTTCAGGTAGATCCCCCATACGGGTGTCCTGCTTTTCCAGAACTTGTGCAGGTAACACAGAATTTTGCATAAGTACAATGTGGTGGAGGCAAAGGTAGCTACCGGGCATGTAGCAACCTCTGAATTAGGCAAAATTCTCTGTTAGCTAGCCTAGAGGGATCCGAGTTGAGGATCCACAAAGAAAAAATCTCTCTTGGAGGAAGCCAAGTCTTTTTTCTAGAAGCATGCCGAGGTGAGAAGGCAAGGGTAGCTACCAGGCATACACTTCCCTCTAAACTTGGCCGAACTTGTGGTGTCCCTACCCTGAAGGGCTTTGCAGCCGGTACCCAGAGCTAAATGTTTCTCAGGCAGAATCCCAAACATTTGCAGAAGCTTCCCTGGAGGAGGCAATGGTAGCCAGCAGGCATGCAGCTACCTCCAAAGTAGAGCCAAAATTGTGAGGGACTTAACGCGGAGGGGTCTTCAGCTGGTATTGACAAGCAGTTGTGTATTTGGAGCTAGCCCAGAAGTTTTGCAAAACAAGATGAGGGAAGGGAAGTGAAGGTACCCAGGCAGGTAGCTCCCTCGAAAACTGGCCAAAGTTGTCAGGTACCTCCCCGGAAGCGATCTGAGGAGAGGATCCCAAACTAAATCTGTATGTGGAGGTAGCCACAAAGTTTTGGCAAAGAAGATCAGCCAGCTGTGTGGCAGCCAGGGCAGCATTCCTAGCACAGGCAGTTTGTATGTGGTCTTGGACACTAGCTACGTGTGTCTTTATGGTGTCTGGGAGGCCACAGGTAAGGGGGAGTTAACCTTGCCAGCTGAATCAGGGCTTGCTTTGGGGATCTCCGTAAGAGATCCTTCTCCTGCATCGCTTGTATGCAGGCTGGTTTTTGAACAGATGCAGCCAAATGGGAGAACCCTGAGGTCTTCCTGAGAAGGGATTGTCCTCTTTCTTGTGGGTCTATTCCACTGACCCAATAGGCAGCTAAAATGAATCTATGCCACTAACCCTATAGGCAGTTAATATGTTTATTTAACGTATAAATGCTATCGCAGGTATTCCTCACCAAAGTGAAGGTGAAGGTGCAGAGCTTACCAAGGAGGTGTCCCTGTCTTGGTGGAGAAGGAGCACAGAACATCGACTGCCTCTTCTAGGTTTTCAATTATTCCTTCTGCCCTCTCCCCACCCGCTCCCCCCAGCTCTCCCTTTTTCCTCACTCTAGGGTTTTGCTGTCATGAATTTTTTTACCACTACCTGCTAACACTTTTATATCCTAAGCTTATCTGTCCCACCCTGGGATGACAATGAGCATAATTTGGGCAAAAAATTGAGTATTATAATCTTCTATGTTTAGTATGTACTTCCTCAACCTCCTTATCTTTTTAAGAGTTAACTTTAATGTTCATTTTATAAAGAATGAAGAAAAAGGTTTCACTCTGGGCACCGCAGACTTCAAGATTCTGTTCTGATGCCCAAAGAGGGTTTGTCACAGCCTGGGTATGCTGCTTTTGTTCAGAACTAAGGCATGTAGGCCCAACTTTTCCAGTGTGCTCCAGGCACCTGTCAGGACCCCCTGGGGCAGGACAGCCCAGCCGTGAGCTTGAGAGAGCTGGGCCATGGACGTCCTGGCTGTGGAGCTTCTCAGGGGCAGAGGTATGGTGGAACCAAAAGAGAGTGTTCATCTCCAGGGGAAAGAGAGAGAAGTCCGCCCTGTGGCACTTGGGGACTCCTGGACTCGCACATGCAGCACCTCGCTCAGGACCAAGCATGGGGACGCAGCTCCTTGGGAAGCCAAGGACAGGGACCGTGACCACATGGCAGCCGTGTGCTGTGAGGGGCAGTGCATATTGTGACCCGGAGTGGTGCTAGGCAACCGCCATGTCCCAGTGCAGGGCTGACAGGCACAGCCTCAGTCACCCCCAAGGCAGAGCTGGCCCCAGCCCAGACATGCGGCTCACAACAGGGTCCTGGGGCACCAGTGCAGGTGGGCTCGAGCTGGATGGTCTTTAAGGTCCCTTCCAACCCCAGGCATTGTAGGATTCTATGAGGGAGGCGGTGCACAAGGAATATGGGGTGGGGTGCTGATGTTTGAAAAAAGCAAAGAAACAACAAAACTAAGAGGAGGATTCAAACTAACAAAAGTGGTAGGATTGAAGGAAAGACCAAAGAAAGAAAAGGTCGTAATGCAAAGAAACACCCAAACAAAACAAAAGGAAACAAACACTGTCTATTCCATTGTTGCAGGGTTGGGAACCTACACCAATGGACACAAACGAACTAGAGCAACAGCCTTGGAGGAGTTTGAGGCAGCAAGCCGAGGTTTCAGCTGTGTTCAGAGAATGCGAAAAGGAAAGGCTCAATGAGATGCTTGGAAGGAGCCTTAAGGGGCAAACAGGACCAGACCTCAACAAATGGAGAAAAACCTGGGGAAGCTCCGTGCAATTTGAGCTAATCCGTGAGAGCTACAGGACATGCAGACACAGGCAGGTAACAAATACCAGACAGGTAAGCTGCTTTTCCAGAACTAAAGCAGGTAAGGAAAAATTTTCCCTAAGTAAAATGTGGTGGAGGCAAAGGTAGCTAGCGGGCCTGTACCAACGTCCAAATTAGCCAGAATTCTCTGTTACCTAGCCTAGAGGGATCCGGGTTTAGGATCCTCAAAGAAAAAATCTCTCTTGGAGGAAGCCAAATCTTTTTTCTAGAAGCATGCCGAGGTGAGAAGGCAAGGGTAGCTACCATGCATACACTTCCCTGTAAACTTGGCCAACCTTGTGGTGTCCCTACCCTGAAGGGCTTTGCAGCTGGTACCCAGAGCTAAATGTGTCTCAGGCAGAATCCCATACATTTTGAGAAACTTTTGTGGAGGAAGCGATGGTTGCTAGCAGGCATGCAGCTACGTCCAAAGTAGGGCCAAAGTTGAGAGGGACGTAACGCGGAGGGGTCTTCAGCTGGTATTGACAAGCAGTTGTGTATTTGGAGCTAGCCCAGAAGTTTTGCAAAACAAGATGAGCGAAGGGAAGTGAAGGTACCCAGGCAGGTAGCTCCCTCGAAAACTGGCCAAAGTTGTCAGGTACCTCCCCTGAAGCGATCTGAGGAGAGGATCCCAAACTAAATCTGTATGTGGAGGTAGCCACAAAGTTTTGGCAACCAAGATGAGCCAGAGGCAAGAGAAGCCTCTTGGCATGCACCTCCCTCCAAAATTGGCCAATGTTGTCGGGTACGTAGCCTGAAGGGGTCTGCGGACCGAATCCACAAGTCCCTCTCTCTCTGGAAGAGCCCCAAAACTTTCACCAAGTATGCCTGGGAGGAGGAACGGGTAGCTACTGGGCATGCACGTACTTCCCAATTTGGCCAGACTTCAGGTAGATCCCCCATCCGGGTGTCCTGCTTTTCCAGAACTTGTGCAGGTAACACAGAATTTTGCATAAGTACAATGTAGTGGAGGCAAAGGTAGCTACCGGGCATGTAGCAACCTCTGAATTAGGGAAAATTCTCTGTTAGCTAGCCTAGAGGGATCCGAGTTGAGGATCCACAAAGAAAAAATCTCTCTTGGAGGAAGCCAAGTCTTTTTTCTAGAAGCATGCCGAGGTGAGAAGGCAAGGGTAGCTACCAGGCATACACTTCCCTCTAAACTTGGCCGAACTTGTGGTGTCCCTACCCTGAAGGGCTTTGCAGCCGGTACCCAGAGCTAAATGTTTCTCAGGCAGAATCCCAAACATTTGCAGAAGCTTCCCTGGAGGAGGCAATGGTAGCCAGCAGGCATGCAGCTACCTCCAAAGTAGAGCCAAAATTGTGAGGGACTTAACGCGGAGGGGTCTTCAGCTGGTATTGACAAGCAGTTGTGTATTTGGAGCTAGCCCAGAAGTTTTGCAAAACAAGATGAGCGAAGGGAAGTGAAGGTACCCAGGCAGGTAGCTCCCTCGAAAACTGGCCAAAGTTGTCAGGTACCTCCCCGGAAGCGATCTGAGGAGAGGATCCCAAACTAAATCTGTATGTGGAGGTAGCCACAAAGTTTTGGCAACCAAGATGAGCCAGAGGCAAGAGAAGCCTCTTGGCATGCACCTCCCTCCAAAATTGGCCAATGTTGTCGGGTACGTAGCCTGAAGGGGTCTGCGGACCGAATCCACAAGTCCCTCTCTCTCTGGAAGAGCCCCAAAACTTTCACCAAGTATGCCTGGGAGGAGGAACGGGTAGCTACTGGGCATGCACGTACTTCCCAATTTGGCCAGACTTCAGGTAGATCCCCCATACGGGTGTCCTGCTTTTCCAGAACTTGTGCAGGCAACACAGAATTTTGCATAAGTACAATGTGGTGGAGGCAAAGGTAGCTACCGGGCATGTAGCAACCTCTGAATTAGGCAAAATTCTCTGTTAGCTAGCCTAGAGGGATCCGAGTTTAGGATCCACAAAGAAAAAATCTCTCTTGGAGGAAGCCAAGTCTTTTTTCTAGAAGCATGCCGAGGTGAGAAGGCAAGGGTAGCTACCAGGCATACACTTCCCTCTAAACTTGGCCGAACTTGTGGTGTCCCTACCCTGAAGGGCTTTGCAGCCGGTACCCAGAGCTAAATGTTTCTCAGGCAGAATCCCAAACATTTGCAGAAGCTTCCCTGGAGGAGGCAATGGTAGCCAGCAGGCATGCAGCTACCTCCAAAGTAGAGCCAAAATTGTGAGGGACTTAACGCGGAGGGGTCTTCAGCTGGTATTGACAAGCAGTTGTGTATTTGGAGCTAGCCCAGAAGTTTTGCAAAACAAGATGAGCGAAGGGAAGTGAAGGTACCCAGGCAGGTAGCTCCCTCGAAAACTGGCCAAAGTTGTCAGGTACCTCCCCGGAAGCGATCTGAGGAGAGGATCCCAAACTAAATCTGTATGTGGAGGTAGCCACAAAGTTTTGGCAACCAAGATGAGCCAGAGGCAAGAGAAGCCTCTTGGCATGCACCTCCCTCCAAAATTGGCCAATGTTGTCGGGTACGTAGCCTGAAGGGGTCTGCGGACCGAATCCACAAGTCCCTCTCTCTCTGGAAGAGCCCCAAAACTTTCACCAAGTATGCCTGGGAGGAGGAACGGGTAGCTACTGGGCATGCACGTACTTCCCAATTTGGCCAGACTTCAGGTAGATCCCCCATACGGGTGTCCTGCTTTTCCAGAACTTGTGCAGGTAACACAGAATTTTGCATAAGTACAATGTGGTGGAGGCAAAGGTAGCTACCGGGCATGTAGCAACCTCTGAATTAGGCAAAATTCTCTGTTAGCTAGCCTAGAGGGATCCGAGTTTAGGATCCACAAAGAAAAAATCTCTCTTGGAGGAAGCCAAGTCTTTTTTCTAGAAGCATGCCGAGGTGAGAAGGCAAGGGTAGCTACCAGGCATACACTTCCCTCTAAACTTGGCCGAACTTGTGGTGTCCCTACCCTGAAGGGCTTTGCAGCCGGTACCCAGAGCTAAATGTTTCTCAGGCAGAATCCCAAACATTTGCAGAAGCTTCCCTGGAGGAGGCAATGGTAGCCAGCAGGCATGCAGCTACTTCCAAAGTAGAGCCAAAATTGTGAGGGACTTAACGCGGGGGGGTCTTCAGCTGGTATTGACAAGCAGTTGTGTATTTGGAGCTAGCCCAGAAGTTTTGCAAAACAAGATGAGCGAAGGGAAGTGAAGGTACCCAGGCAGGTAGCTCCCTCGAAAACTGGCCAAAGTTGTCAGGTACCTCCCCTGAAGCGATCTGAGGAGAGGATCCCAAACTAAATCTGTATGTGGAGGTAGCCACAAAGTTTTGGCAACCAAGATGAGCCAGAGGCAAGAGAAGCCTCTTGGCATGCACCTCCCTCCAAAATTGGCCAATGTTGTCGGGTACGTAGCCTGAAGGGGTCTGCGGACCGAATCCACAAGTCCCTCTCTCTCTGGAAGAGCCCCAAAACTTTCACCAAGTATGCCTGGGAGGAGGAACGGGTAGCTACTGGGCATGCACGTACTTCCCAATTTGGCCAGACTTCAGGTAGATCCCCCATACGGGTGTCCTGCTTTTCCAGAACTTGTGCAGGTAACACAGAATTTTGCATAAGTACAATGTGGTGGAGGCAAAGGTAGCTACCGGGCATGTAGCAACCTCTGAATTAGGCAAAATTCTCTGTTAGCTAGCCTAGAGGGATCCGAGTTGAGGATCCACAAAGAAAAAATCTCTCTTGGAGGAAGCCAAGTCTTTTTTCTAGAAGCATGCCGAGGTGAGAAGGCAAGGGTAGCTACCAGGCATACACTTCCCTCTAAACTTGGCCGAACTTGTGGTGTCCCTACCCTGAAGGGCTTTGCAGCCGGTACCCAGAGCTAAATGTTTCTCAGGCAGAATCCCAAACATTTGCAGAAGCTTCCCTGGAGGAGGCAATGGTAGCCAGCAGGCATGCAGCTACCTCCAAAGTAGAGCCAAAATTGTGAGGGACTTAACGCGGAGGGGTCTTCAGCTGGTATTGACAAGCAGTTGTGTATTTGGAGCTAGCCCAGAAGTTTTGCAAAACAAGATGAGGGAAGGGAAGTGAAGGTACCCAGGCAGGTAGCTCCCTCGAAAACTGGCCAAAGTTGTCAGGTACCTCCCCGGAAGCGATCTGAGGAGAGGATCCCAAACTAAATCTGTATGTGGAGGTAGCCACAAAGTTTTGGCAAAGAAGATCAGCCAGCTGTGTGGCAGCCAGGGCAGCATTCCTAGCACAGGCAGTTTGTATGTGGTCTTGGACACTAGCTACGTGTGTCTTTATGGTGTCTGGGAGGCCACAGGTAAGGGGGAGTTAACCTTGCCAGCTGAATCAGGGCT
Organism: Anser brachyrhynchus; assembly: GCF_964034855.1. Classification (NCBI taxonomy): domain Eukaryota; kingdom Metazoa; phylum Chordata; class Aves; order Anseriformes; family Anatidae; genus Anser; species Anser brachyrhynchus. Next base: position 14,474,852 of record NC_137710.1, on the reverse strand, counting down.
TGCTTTGGGGATCTCCGTAAGAGATCCTTCTCCTGCATCGCTTGTATGCAGGCTGGTTTTTGAACAGATGCAGCCAAATGGGAGAACCCTGAGGTCTTCCTGAGAAGGGATTGTCCTCTTTCTTGTGGGTCTATTCCACTGACCCAATAGGCAGCTAAAATGAATCTATGCCACTAACCCTATAGGCAGTTAATATGTTTATTTAACGTATAAATGCTATCGCAGGTATTCCTCACCAAAGTGAAGGTGAAGGTGCAGAGCTTACCAAGGAGGTGTCCCTGTCTTGGTGGAGAAGGAGCACAGAACATCGACTGCCTCTTCTAGGTTTTCAATTATTCCTTCTGCCCTCTCCCCACCCGCTCCCCCCAGCTCTCCCTTTTTCCTCACTCTAGGGTTTTGCTGTCATGAATTTTTTTACCACTACCTGCTAACACTTTTATATCCTAAGCTTATCTGTCCCACCCTGGGATGACAATGAGCATAATTTGGGCAAAAAATTGAGTATTATAATCTTCTATGTTTAGTATGTACTTCCTCAAGCTCCTTATCTTTTTAAGAGTTAACTTTAATGTTCATTTTATAAAGAATGAAGAAAAAGGTTTCACTCTGGGCACCGCAGACTTCAAGATTCTGTTCTGATGCCCAGAGAGGGTTTGGCACAGCCTGGGTATGCTGCTTTTGTTCAGAACTAAGGCATGTAGGCCCAACTTTTCCAGTGTGCTCCAGGCACCTGTCAGGACCCCCTGGGGCAGGACAGCCCAGCCGTGAGCTTGAGAGAGCTGGGCCATGGACGTCCTGGCTGTGGAGCTTCTCAGGGGCAGAGGTATGGTGGAACCAAAAGAGAGTGTTCATCTCCAGGGGAAAGAGAGAGAAGTCCGCCCTGTGGCACTTGGGGACTCCTGGACTCGCACATGCAGCACCTCGCTCAGGACCAAGCATGGGGACGCAGCTCCTTGGGAAGCCAAGGACAGGGACCGTGACCACATGGCAGCCCTGTGCTGTGAGGTGCAGTGCATATTGTGACCCGGAGTGGTGCTAGGCAACCGCCATGTCCCAGTGCAGGGCTGACAGGCACAGCCTCAGTCACCCCCAAGGCAGAGCTGGTCCCAGCCCAGACTTGCGGCTCCCAACAGGGTCCTGGGGCACCAGTGCAGGTGGGCTCGAGCTGGATGGTCTTTAAGGTCCCTTCCAACCCCAGGCATTGTAGGATTCTATGAGGGAGGCGGTGCACAAGGAATATGGGGTGGGGTGCTGATGTTTGAAAAAAGCAAAGAAACAACAAAACTAAGAGGAGGATTCAAACTAACAAAAGTGGTAGGATTGAAGGAAAGACCAAAGAAAGAAAAGGTCGTAATGCAAAGAAACACCCAAACAAAACAAAAGGAAACAAACACTGTCTATTCCATTGTTGCAGGGTTGGGAACCTACACCAATGGACACAAACGAACTAGAGCAACAGCCTTGGAGGAGTTTGAGGCAGCAAGCCGAGGTTTCAGCTGTGTTCAGAGAATGCGAAAAGGAAAGGCTCAATGAGATGCTTGGAAGGAGCCTTAAGGGGCAAACAGGACCAGACCTCAACAAATGGAGAAAAACCTGGGGAAGCTCCGTGCAATTTGAGCTAATCCGTGAGAGCTACAGGACATGCAGACACAGGCAGGTAACAAATACCAGACAGGTAAGCTGCTTTTCCAGAACTAACGCAGGTAAGGAAAAATTTTCCCTAAGTAAAATGTGGTGGAGGCAAAGGTAGCTAGCGGGCCTGTACCAACGTCCAAATTAGCCAGAATTCTCTGTTACCTAGCCTAGAGGGATCCGGGTTTAGGATCCTCAAAGAAAAAATCTCTCTTGGAGGAAGCCAAATCTTTTTTCTAGAAGCATGCCGAGGTGAGAAGGCAAGGGTAGCTACCAGGCATACACTTCCCTCTAAACTTCGCCGAACTTGTGGTGTCCCTACCCTGAAGGGCTTTGCAGCTGGTACCCAGAGCTAAATGTGTCTCAGGCAGAATCCCATACATTTTGAGAAACTTTTGTGGAGGAAGCGATGGTTGCTAGCAGGCATGCAGCTACGTCCAAAGTAGGGCCAAAGTTGAGAGGGACGTAACGCGGGGGGGTCTTCAGCTGGTATTGACAAGCAGTTGTGTATTTGGAGCTAGCCCAGAAGTTTTGCAAAACAAGGTGAGCGAAGGGAAGTGAAGGTACCCAGGCAGGTAGCTCCCTCGAAAACTGGCCAAAGTTGTCAGGTACCTCCCCTGAAGCGATCTGAGGAGAGGATCCCAAACTAAATCTGTATGTGGAGGTAGCCACAACGTTTTGGCAACCAAGATGAGCCAGAGGCAAGAGAAGCCTCTTGGCATGCACCTCCCTCCAAAATTGGCCAATGTTGTCGGGTACGTAGCCTGAAGGGGTCTGCGGACCGAATCCACAAGTCCCTCTCTCTCTGGAAGAGCCCCAAAACTTTCACCAAGTATGCCTGGGAGGAGGAACGGGTAGCTACTGGGCATGCACGTACTTCCCAATTTGGCCAGACTTCAGGTAGATCCCCCATCCGGGTGTCCTGCTTTTCCAGAACTTGTGCAGGTAACACAGAATTTTGCATAAGTACAATGTGGTGGAGGCAAAGGTAGCTACCGGGCATGTAGCAACCTCTGAATTAGGCAAAATTCTCTGTTAATTAGCCTAGAGGGATCCGAGTTTAGGATCCACAAAGAAAAAATCTCTCTTGGAGGAAGCCAAGTCTTTTTTCTAGAAGCATGCCGAGGTGAGAAGGCAAGGGTAGCTACCAGGCATACACTTCCCTCTAAACTTGGCCGAACTTGTGGTGTCCCTACCCTGAAGGGCTTTGCAGCCGGTACCCAGAGCTAAATGTTTCTCAGGCAGAATCCCAAACATTTGCAGAAGCTTCCCTGGAGGAGGCAATGGTAGCCAGCAGGCATGCAGCTACCTCCAAAGTAGAGCCAAAATTGTGAGGAACTTAACGCGGAGGGGTCTTCAGCTGGTATTGACAAGCAGTTGTGTATTTGGAGCTAGCCCAGAAGTTTTGCAAAACAAGATGAGCGAAGGGAAGTGAAGGTACCCAGGCAGGTAGCTCCCTCGAAAACTGGCCAAAGTTGTCAGGTACCTCCCCTGAAGCGATCTGAGGAGAGGATCCCAAACTAAATCTGTATGTGGAGGTAGCCACAAAGTTTTGGCAACCAAGATGAGCCAGAGGCAAGAGAAGCCTCTTGGCATGCACCTCCCTCCAAAATTGGCCAATGTTGTCGGGTACGTAGCCTGAAGGGGTCTGCGGACCGAATCCACAAGTCCCTCTCTCTCTGGAAGAGCCCCAAAACTTTCACCAAGTATGCCTGGGAGGAGGAACGGGTAGCTACTGGGCATGCACGTACTTCCCAGTTTGGCCAGACTTCAGGTAGATCCCCCATACGGGTGTCCTGCTTTTCCAGAACTTGTGCAGGTAACACAGAATTTTGCATAAGTACAATGTGGTGGAGGCAAAGGTAGCTACCGGGCATGTAGCAACCTCTGAATTAGGCAAAATTCTCTGTTAGCTAGCCTAGAGGGATCCGAGTTTAGGATCCACAAAGAAAAAATCTCTCTTGGAGGAAGCCAAGTCTTTTTTTCTAGAAGCATGCCGAGGTGAGAAGGCAAGGGTAGCTACCAGGCATACACTTCCCTCTAAACTTGGCCGAACTTGTGGTGTCCCTACCCTGAAGGGCTTTGCAGCCGGTACCCAGAGCTAAATGTTTCTCAGGCAGAATCCCAAACATTTGCAGAAGCTTCCCTGGAGGAGGCAATGGTAGCCAGCAGGCATGCAGCTACCTCCAAAGTAGAGCCAAACTTGTGAGGGACTTAACGCGGGGGGGTCTTCAGCTGGTATTGACAAGCAGTTGTGTATTTGGAGCTAGCCCAAAAGTTTTGCAAAACAAGATGAGCGAAGGGAAGTGAAGGTACCCAGGCAGGTAGCTCCCTCGAAAACTGGCCAAAGTTGTCAGGTACCTCCCCTGAAGCGATCTGAGGAGAGGATCCCAAACTAAATCTGTATGTGGAGGTAGCCACAAAGTTTTGGCAACCAAGATGAGCCAGAGGCAAGAGAAGCCTCTTGGCATGCACCTCCCTCCAAAATTGGCCAATGTTGTCGGGTACGTAGCCTGAAGGGGTCTGCGGACCGAATCCACAAGTCCCTCTCTCTCTGGAAGAGCCCCAAAACTTTCACCAAGTATGCCTGGGAGGAGGAACGGGTAGCTACTGGGCATGCACGTACTTCCCAATTTGGCCAGACTTCAGGTAGATCCCCCATACGGGTGTCCTGCTTTTCCAGAACTTGTGCAGGTAACACAGAATTTTGCATAAGTACAATGTGGTGGAGGCAAAGGTAGCTACCGGGCATGTAGCAACCTCTGAATTAGGCAAAATTCTCTGTTAGCTAGCCTAGAGGGATCCGAGTTTAGGATCCACAAAGAAAAAATCTCTCTTGGAGGAAGCCAAGTCTTTTTTCTAGAAGCATGCCGAGGTGAGAAGGCAAGGGTAGCTACCAGGCATACACTTCCCTCTAAACTTGGCCGAACTTGTGGTGTCCCTACCCTGAAGGGCTTTGCAGCCGGTACCCAGAGCTAAATGTTTCTCAGGCAGAATCCCAAACATTTGCAGAAGCTTCCCTGGAGGAGGCAATGGTAGCCAGCAGGCATGCAGCTACCTCCAAAGTAGAGCCAAAATTGTGAGGGACTTAACGCGGGGGGGTCTTCAGCTGGTATTGACAAGCAGTTGTGTATTTGGAGCTAGCCCAAAAGTTTTGCAAAACAAGATGAGCGAAGGGAAGTGAAGGTACCCAGGCAGGTAGCTCCCTCGAAAACTGGCCAAAGTTGTCAGGTACCTCCCCTGAAGCGATCTGAGGAGAGGATCCCAAACTAAATCTGTATGTGGAGGTAGCCACAAAGTTTTGGCAACCAAGATGAGCCAGAGGCAAGAGAAGCCTCTTGGCATGCACCTCCCTCCAAAATTGGCCAATGTTGTCGGGTACGTAGCCTGAAGGGGTCTGCGGACCGAATCCACAAGTCCCTCTCTCTCTGGAAGAGCCCCAAAACTTTCACCAAGTATGCCTGGGAGGAGGAACGGGTAGCTACTGGGCATGCACGTACTTCCCAATTTGGCCAGACTTCAGGTAGATCCCCCATACGGGTGTCCTGCTTTTCCAGAACTTGTGCAGGCAACACAGAATTTTGCATAAGTACAATGTGGTGGAGGCAAAGGTAGCTACCGGGCATGTAGCAACCTCTGAATTAGGCAAAATTCTCTGTTAGCTAGCCTAGAGGGATCCGAGTTTAGGATCCACAAAGAAAAAATCTCTCTTGGAGGAAGCCAAGTCTTTTTTCTAGAAGCATGCCGAGGTGAGAAGGCAAGGGTAGCTACCAGGCATACACTTCCCTCTAAACTTGGCCGAACTTGTGGTGTCCCTACCCTGAAGGGCTTTGCAGCCGGTACCCAGAGCTAAATGTTTCTCAGGCAGAATCCCAAACATTTGCAGAAGCTTCCCTGGAGGAGGCAATGGTAGCCAGCAGGAATGCAGCTACCTCCAAAGTAGAGCCAAAATTGTGAGGAACTTAACGCGGAGGGGTCTTCAGCTGGTATTGACAAGCAGTTGTGTATTTGGAGCTAGCCCAGAAGTTTTGCAAAACAAGGTGAGCGAAGGGAAGTGAAGGTACCCAGGCAGGTAGCTCCCTCGAAAACTGGCCAAAGTTGTCAGGTACCTCCCCTGAAGCGATCTGAGGAGAGGATCCCAAACTAAATCTGTATGTGGAGGTAGCCACAAAGTTTTGGCAACCAAGATGAGCCAGAGGCAAGAGAAGCCTCTTGGCATGCACGTCCCTCCAAAATTGGCCAATGTTGTCGGGTACGTAGCCTGAAGGGGTCTGCGGACCGAATCCACAAGTCCCTCTCTCTCTGGAAGAGCCCCAAAACTTTCACCAAGTATGCCTGGGAGGAGGAACGGGTAGCTACTGGGCATGCACGTACTTCCCAATTTGGCCAGACTTCAGGTAGATCCCCCATACGGGTGTCCTGCTTTTCCAGAACTTGTGCAGGTAACACAGAATTTTGCATAAGTACAATGTGGTGGAGGCAAAGGTAGCTACCGGGCATGTAGCAACCTCTGAATTAGGCAAAATTCTCTGTTAGCTAGCCTAGAGGGATCCGAGTTTAGGATCCACAAAGAAAAAATCTCTCTTGGAGGAAGCCAAGTCTTTTTTCTAGAAGCATGCCGAGGTGAGAAGGCAAGGGTAGCTACCAGGCATACACTTCCCTCTAAACTTGGCCGAACTTGTGGTGTCCCTACCCTGAAGGGCTTTGCAGCCGGTACCCAGAGCTAAATGTTTCTCAGGCAGAATCCCAAACATTTGCAGAAGCTTCCCTGGAGGAGGCAATGGTAGCCAGCAGGCATGCAGCTACCTCCAAAGTAGAGCCAAAATTGTGAGGAACTTAACGCGGAGGGGTCTTCAGCTGGTATTGACAAGCAGTTGTGTATTTGGAGCTAGCCCAGAAGTTTTGCAAAACAAGGTGAGCGAAGGGAAGTGAAGGTACCCAGGCAGGTAGCTCCCTCGAAAACTGGCCAAAGTTGTCAGGTACCTCCCCTGAAGCGATCTGAGGAGAGGATCCCAAACTAAATCTGTATGTGGAGGTAGCCACAAAGTTTTGGCAACCAAGATGAGCCAGAGGCAAGAGAAGCCTCTTGGCATGCACGTCCCTCCAAAATTGGCCAATGTTGTCGGGTACGTAGCCTGAAGGGGTCTGCGGACCGAATCCACAAGTCCCTCTCTCTCTGGAAGAGCCCCAAAACTTTCACCAAGTATGCCTGGGAGGAGGAACGGGTAGCTACTGGGCATGCACGTACTTCCCAATTTGGCCAGACTTCAGGTAGATCCCCCATACGGGTGTCCTGCTTTTCCAGAACTTGTGCAGGTAACACAGAATTTTGCATAAGTACAATGTGGTGGAGGCAAAGGTAGCTACCGGGCATGTAGCAACCTCTGAATTAGGCAAAATTCTCTGTTAGCTAGCCTAGAGGGATCCGAGTTTAGGATCCACAAAGAAAAAATCTCTCTTGGAGGAAGCCAAGTCTTTTTTCTAGAAGCATGCCGAGGTGAGAAGGCAAGGGTAGCTACCAGGCATACACTTCCCTCTAAACTTGGCCGAACTTGTGGTGTCCCTACCCTGAAGGGCTTTGCAGCCGGTACCCAGAGCTAAATGTTTCTCAGGCAGAATCCCAAACATTTGCAGAAGCTTCCCTGGAGGAGGCAATGGTAGCCAGCAGGCATGCAGCTACCTCCAAAGTAGAGCCAAAATTGTGAGGGACTTAACGCGGGGGGGTCTTCAGCTGGTATTGACAAGCAGTTGTGTATTTGGAGCTAGCCCAAAAGTTTTGCAAAACAAGATGAGCGAAGGGAAGTGAAGGTACCCAGGCAGGTAGCTCCCTCGAAAACTGGCCAAAGTTGTCAGGTACCTCCCCTGAAGCGATCTGAGGAGAGGATCCCAAACTAAATCTGTATGTGGAGGTAGCCACAAAGTTTTGGCAACCAAGATGAGCCAGAGGCAAGAGAAGCCTCTTGGCATGCACCTCCCTCCAAAATTGGCCAATGTTGTCGGGTACGTAGCCTGAAGGGGTCTGCGGACCGAATCCACAAGTCCCTCTCTCTCTGGAAGAGCCCCAAAACTTTCACCAAGTATGCCTGGGAGGAGGAACGGGTAGCTACTGGGCATGCACGTACTTCCCAATTTGGCCAGACTTCAGGTAGATCCCCCATACGGGTGTCCTGCTTTTCCAGAACTTGTGCAGGCAACACAGAATTTTGCATAAGTACAATGTGGTGGAGGCAAAGGTAGCTACCGGGCATGTAGCAACCTCTGAATTAGGCAAAATTCTCTGTTAGCTAGCCTAGAGGGATCCGAGTTTAGGATCCACAAAGAAAAAATCTCTCTTGGAGGAAGCCAAGTCTTTTTTCTAGAAGCATGCCGAGGTGAGAAGGCAAGGGTAGCTACCAGGCATACACTTCCCTCTAAACTTGGCCGAACTTGTGGTGTCCCTACCCTGAAGGGCTTTGCAGCCGGTACCCAGAGCTAAATGTTTCTCAGGCAGAATCCCAAACATTTGCAGAAGCTTCCCTGGAGGAGGCAATGGTAGCCAGCAGGCATGCAGCTACCTCCAAAGTAGAGCCAAACTTGTGAGGGACTTAACGCGGGGGGGTCTTCAGCTGGTATTGACAAGCAGTTGTGTATTTGGAGCTAGCCCAAAAGTTTTGCAAAACAAGATGAGCGAAGGGAAGTGAAGGTACCCAGGCAGGTAGCTCCCTCGAAAACTGGCCAAAGTTGTCAGGTACCTCCCCTGAAGCGATCTGAGGAGAGGATCCCAAACTAAATCTGTATGTGGAGGTAGCCACAAAGTTTTGGCAACCAAGATGAGCCAGAGGCAAGAGAAGCCTCTTGGCATGCACCTCCCTCCAAAATTGGCCAATGTTGTCGGGTACGTAGCCTGAAGGGGTCTGCGGACCGAATCCACAAGTCCCTCTCTCTCTGGAAGAGCCCCAAAACTTTCACCAAGTATGCCTGGGAGGAGGAACGGGTAGCTACTGGGCATGCACGTACTTCCCAATTTGGCCAGACTTCAGGTAGATCCCCCATACGGGTGTCCTGCTTTTCCAGAACTTGTGCAGGCAACACAGAATTTTGCATAAGTACAATGTGGTGGAGGCAAAGGTAGCTACCGGGCATGTAGCAACCTCTGAATTAGGCAAAATTCTCTGTTAGCTAGCCTAGAGGGATCCGAGTTTAGGATCCACAAAGAAAAAATCTCTCTTGGAGGAAGCCAAGTCTTTTTTCTAGAAGCATGCCGAGGTGAGAAGGCAAGGGTAGCTACCAGGCATACACTTCCCTCTAAACTTGGCCGAACTTGTGGTGTCCCTACCCTGAAGGGCTTTGCAGCCGGTACCCAGAGCTAAATGTTTCTCAGGCAGAATCCCAAACATTTGCAGAAGCTTCCCTGGAGGAGGCAATGGTAGCCAGCAGGAATGCAGCTACCTCCAAAGTAGAGCCAAAATTGTGAGGAACTTAACGCGGAGGGGTCTTCAGCTGGTATTGACAAGCAGTTGTGTATTTGGAGCTAGCCCAGAAGTTTTGCAAAACAAGATGAGCGAAGGGAAGTGAAGGTACCCAGGCAGGTAGCTCCCTCGAAAACTGGCCAAAGTTGTCAGGTACCTCCCCTGAAGCGATCTGAGGAGAGGATCCCGAACTAAATCTGTATGTGGAGGTAGCCACAAAGTTTTGGCAACCAAGATGAGCCAGAGGCAAGAGAAGCCTCTTGGCATGCACGTCCCTCCAAAATTGGCCAATGTTGTCGGGTACGTAGCCTGAAGGGGTCTGCGGACCGAATCCACAAGTCCCTCTCTCTCTGGAAGAGCCCCAAAACTTTCACCAAGTATGCCTGGGAGGAGGAACGGGTAGCTACTGGGCATGCACGTACTTCCCAATTTGGCCAGACTTCAGGTAGATCCCCCATACGGGTGTCCTGCTTTTCCAGAACTTGTGCAGGTAACACAGAATTTTGCATAAGTACAATGTGGTGGAGGCAAAGGTAGCTACCGGGCATGTAGCAACCTCTGAATTAGGCAAAATTCTCTGTTAGCTAGCCTAGAGGGATCCGAGTTTAGGATCCACAAAGAAAAAATCTCTCTTGGAGGAAGCCAAGTCTTTTTTCTAGAAGCATGCCGAGGTGAGAAGGCAAGGGTAGCTACCAGGCATACACTTCCCTCTAAACTTGGCCGAACTTGTGGTGTCCCTACCCTGAAGGGCTTTGCAGCCGGTACCCAGAGCTAAATGTTTCTCAGGCAGAATCCCAAACATTTGCAGAAGCTTCCCTGGAGGAGGCAATGGTAGCCAGCAGGCATGCAGCTACCTCCAAAGTAGAGCCAAAATTGTGAGGAACTTAACGCGGAGGGGTCTTCAGCTGGTATTGACAAGCAGTTGTGTATTTGGAGCTAGCCCAGAAGTTTTGCAAAACAAGATGAGCGAAGGGAAGTGAAGGTACCCAGGCAGGTAGCTCCCTCGAAAACTGGCCAAAGTTGTCAGGTACCTCCCCTGAAGCGATCTGAGGAGAGGATCCCAAACTAAATCTGTATGTGGAGGTAGCCACAAAGTTTTGGCAACCAAGATGAGCCAGAGGCAAGAGAAGCCTCTTGGCATGCACCTCCCTCCAAAATTGGCCAATGTTGTCGGGTACGTAGCCTGAAGGGGTCTGCGGACCGAATCCACAAGTCCCTCTCTCTCTGGAAGAGCCCCAAAACTTTCACCAAGTATGCCTGGGAGGAGGAACGGGTAGCTACTGGGCATGCACGTACTTCCCAATTTGGCCAGACTTCAGGTAGATCCCCCATACGGGTGTCCTGCTTTTCCAGAACTTGTGCAGGTAACACAGAATTTTGCATAAGTACAATGTGGTGGAGGCAAAGGTAGCTACCGGGCATGTAGCAACCTCTGAATTAGGCAAAATTCTCTGTTAGCTAGCCTAGAGGGATCCGAGTTTAGGATCCACAAAGAAAAAATCTCTCTTGGAGGAAGCCAAGTCTTTTTTCTAGAAGCATGCCGAGGTGAGAAGGCAAGGGTAGCTACCAGGCATACACTTCCCTCTAAACTTGGCCGAACTTGTGGTGTCCCTACCCTGAAGGGCTTTGCAGCCGGTACCCAGAGCTAAATGTTTCTCAGGCAGAATCCCAAACATTTGCAGAAGCTTCCCTGGAGGAGGCAATGGTAGCCAGCAGGCATGCAGCTACGTCCAAAGTAGAGCCAAAATTGTGAGGGACTTAACGCGGGGGGGTCTTCAGCTGGTATTGACAAGCAGTTGTGTATTTGGAGCTAGCCCAGAAGTTTTGCAAAACAAGATGAGCGAAGGGAAGTGAAGGTACCCAGGCAGGTAGCTCCCTCGAAAACTGGCCAAAGTTGTCAGGTACCTCCCCTGAAGCGATCTGAGGAGAGGATCCCAAACTAAATCTGTATGTGGAGGTAGCCACAAAGTTTTGGCAACCAAGATGAGCCAGAGGCAAGAGAAGCCTCTTGGCATGCACCTCCCTCCAAAATTGGCCAATGTTGTCGGGTACGTAGCCTGAAGGGGTCTGCGGACCGAATCCACAAGTCCCTCTCTCTCTGGAAGAGCCCCAAAACTTTCACCAAGTATGCCTGGGAGGAGGAACGGGTAGCTACTGGGCATGCACGTACTTCCCAATTTGGCCAGACTTCAGGTAGATCCCCCATACGGGTGTCCTGCTTTTCCAGAACTTGTGCAGGTAACACAGAATTTTGCATAAGTACAATGTGGTGGAGGCAAAGGTAGCTACCGGGCATGTAGCAACCTCTGAATTAGGCAAAATTCTCTGTTAGCTAGCCTAGAGGGATCCGAGTTTAGGATCCACAAAGAAAAAATCTCTCTTGGAGGAAGCCAAGTCTTTTTTCTAGAAGCATGCCGAGGTGAGAAGGCAAGGGTAGCTACCAGGCATACACTTCCCTCTAAACTTGGCCGAACTTGTGGTGTCCCTACCCTGAAGGGCTTTGCAGCCGGTACCCAGAGCTAAATGTTTCTCAGGCAGAATCCCAAACATTTGCAGAAGCTTCCCTGGAGGAGGCAATGGTAGCCAGCAGGCATGCAGCTACCTCCAAAGTAGAGCCAAAATTGTGAGGAACTTAACGCGGAGGGGTCTTCAGCTGGTATTGACAAGCAGTTGTGTATTTGGAGCTAGCCCAGAAGTTTTGCAAAACAAGATGAGCGAAGGGAAGTGAAGGTACCCAGGCAGGTAGCTCCCTCGAAAACTGGCCAAAGTTGTCAGGTACCTCCCCTGAAGCGATCTGAGGAGAGGATCCCAAACTAAATCTGTATGTGGAGGTAGCCACAAAGTTTTGGCAACCAAGATGAGCCAGAGGCAAGAGAAGCCTCTTGGCATGCACCTCCCTCCAAAATTGGCCAATGTTGTCGGGTACGTAGCCTGAAGGGGTCTGCGGACCGAATCCACAAGTCCCTCTCTCTCTGGAAGAGCCCCAAAACTTTCACCAAGTATGCCTGGGAGGAGGAACGGGTAGCTACTGGGCATGCACGTACTTCCCAATTTGGCCAGACTTCAGGTAGATCCCCCATACGGGTGTCCTGCTTTTCCAGAACTTGTGCAGGTAACACAGAATTTTGCATAAGTACAATGTGGTGGAGGCAAAGGTAGCTACCGGGCATGTAGCAACCTCTGAATTAGGCAAAATTCTCTGTTAGCTAGCCTAGAGGGATCCGAGTTTAGGATCCACAAAGAAAAAATCTCTCTTGGAGGAAGCCAAGTCTTTTTTCTAGAAGCATGCCGAGGTGAGAAGGCAAGGGTAGCTACCAGGCATACACTTCCCTCTAAACTTGGCCGAACTTGTGGTGTCCCTACCCTGAAGGGCTTTGCAGCCGGTACCCAGAGCTAAATGTTTCTCAGGCAGAATCCCAAACATTTGCAGAAGCTTCCCTGGAGGAGGCAATGGTAGCCAGCAGGCATGCAGCTACGTCCAAAGTAGAGCCAAAATTGTGAGGGACTTAACGCGGGGGGGTCTTCAGCTGGTATTGACAAGCAGTTGTGTATTTGGAGCTAGCCCAGAAGTTTTGCAAAACAAGATGAGCGAAGGGAAGTGAAGGTACCCAGGCAGGTAGCTCCCTCGAAAACTGGCCAAAGTTGTCAGGTACCTCCCCTGAAGCGATCTGAGGAGAGGATCCCAAACTAAATCTGTATGTGGAGGTAGCCACAAAGTTTTGGCAACCAAGATGAGCCAGAGGCAAGAGAAGCCTCTTGGCATGCACCTCCCTCCAAAATTGGCCAATGTTGTCGGGTACGTAGCCTGAAGGGGTCTGCGGACCGAATCCACAAGTCCCTCTCTCTCTGGAAGAGCCCCAAAACTTTCACCAAGTATGCCTGGGAGGAGGAACGGGTAGCTACTGGGCATGCACGTACTTCCCAATTTGGCCAGACTTCAGGTAGATCCCCCATACGGGTGTCCTGCTTTTCCAGAACTGGTGCAGGTAACACAGAATTTTGCATAAGTACAATGTGGTGGAGTCAAAGGTAGCTACCGGGCATGTAGCAACCTCTGAATTAGGCAAAATTCTCTGTTAGCTAGCCTAGAGGGATCCGAGTTTAGGATCCACAAAGCAAAAATCTCTCTTGGAGGAAGCCAAGTCTTTTTTCTAGAAGCATGCCGAGGTGAGAAGGCAAGGGTAGCTACCAGGCATACACTTCCCTCTAAACTTGGCCGAACTTGTGGTGTCCCTACCCTGAAGGGCTTTGCAGCCGGTACCCAGAGCTAAATGTTTCTCAGGCAGAATCCCAAACATTTGCAGAAGCTTCCCTGGAGGAGGCAATGGTAGCCAGCAGGCATGCAGCTACCTCCAAAGTAGAGCCAAACTTGTGAGGGACTTAACGAGGGGGGGTCTTCAGCTGGTATTGACAAGCAGTTGTGTATTTGGAGCTAGCCCAGAAGTTTTGCAAAACAAGATGAGCGAAGGGAAGTGAAGGTACCCAGGCAGGTAGCTCCCTCGAAAACTGGCCAAAGTTGTCAGGTACCTCCCCTGAAGCGATCTGAGGAGAGGATCCCAAACTAAATCTGTATGTGGAGGTAGCCACAAAGTTTTGGCAACCAAGATGAGCCAGAGGCAAGAGAAGCCTCTTGGCATGCACGTCCCTCCAAAATTGGCCAATGTTGTCGGGTACGTAGCCTGAAGGGGTCTGCGGACCGAATCCACAAGTCCCTCTCTCTCTGGAAGAGCCCCAAAACTTTCACCAAGTATGCCTGGGAGGAGGAACGGGTAGCTACTGGGCATGCACGTACTTCCCAATTTGGCCAGACTTCAGGTAGATCCCCCATACGGGTGTCCTGCTTTTCCAGAACTGGTGCAGGCAACACAGAATTTTGCATAAGTACAATGTGGTGGAGGCAAAGGTAGCTACCGGGCATGTAGCAACCTCTGAATTAGGCAAAATTCTCTGTTAGCTAGCCTAGAGGGATCCGAGTTTAGGATCCACAAAGAAAAAATCTCTCTTGGAGGAAGCCAAGTCTTTTTTCTAGAAGCATGCCGAGGTGAGAAGGCAAGGGTAGCTACCAGGCATACACTTCCCTCTAAACTTGGCCGAACTTGTGGTGTCCCTACCCTGAAGGGCTTTGCAGCCGGTACCCAGAGCTAAATGTTTCTCAGGCAGAATCCCAAACATTTGCAGAAGCTTCCCTGGAGGAGGCAATGGTAGCCAGCAGGCATGCAGCTACCTCCAAAGTAGAGCCAAAATTGTGAGGAACTTAACGCGGAGGGGTCTTCAGCTGGTATTGACAAGCAGTTGTGTATTTGGAGCTAGCCCAGAAGTTTTGCAAAACAAGATGAGCGAAGGGAAGTGAAGGTACCCAGGCAGGTAGCTCCCTCGAAAACTGGCCAAAGTTGTCAGGTACCTCCCCTGAAGCGATCTGAGGAGAGGATCCCAAACTAAATCTGTATGTGGAGGTAGCCACAAAGTTTTGGCAACCAAGATGAGCCAGAGGCAAGAGAAGCCTCTTGGCATGCACCTCCCTCCAAAATTGGCCAATGTTGTCGGGTACGTAGCCTGAAGGGGTCTGCGGACCGAATCCACAAGTCCCTCTCTCTCTGGAAGAGCCCCAAAACTTTCACCAAGTATGCCTGGGAGGAGGAACGGGTAGCTACTGGGCATGCACGTACTTCCCAATTTGGCCAGACTTCAGGTAGATCCCCCATACGGGTGTCCTGCTTTTCCAGAACTTGTGCAGGTAACACAGAATTTTGCATAAGTACAATGTGGTGGAGGCAAAGGTAGCTACCGGGCATGTAGCAACCTCTGAATTAGGCAAAATTCTCTGTTAGCTAGCCTAGAGGGATCCGAGTTTAGGATCCACAAAGAAAAAATCTCTCTTGGAGGAAGCCAAGTCTTTTTTCTAGAAGCATGCCGAGGTGAGAAGGCAAGGGTAGCTACCAGGCATACACTTCCCTCTAAACTTGGCCGAACTTGTGGTGTCCCTACCCTGAAGGGCTTTGCAGCCGGTACCCAGAGCTAAATGTTTCTCAGGCAGAATCCCAAACATTTGCAGAAGCTTCCCTGGAGGAGGCAATGGTAGCCAGCAGGCATGCAGCTACCTCCAAAGTAGAGCCAAAATTGTGAGGAACTTAACGCGGAGGGGTCTTCAGCTGGTATTGACAAGCAGTTGTGTATTTGGAGCTAGCCCAGAAGTTTTGCAAAACAAGATGAGCGAAGGGAAGTGAAGGTACCCAGGCAGGTAGCTCCCTCGAAAACTGGCCAAAGTTGTCAGGTACCTCCCCTGAAGCGATCTGAGGAGAGGATCCCAAACTAAATCTGTATGTGGAGGTAGCCACAAAGTTTTGGCAACCAAGATGAGCCAGAGGCAAGAGAAGCCTCTTGGCATGCACCTCCCTCCAAAATTGGCCAATGTTGTCGGGTACGTAGCCTGAAGGGGTCTGCGGACCGAATCCACAAGTCCCTCTCTCTCTGGAAGAGCCCCAAAACTTTCACCAAGTATGCCTGGGAGGAGGAACGGGTAGCTACTGGGCATGCACGTACTTCCCAATTTGGCCAGACTTCAGGTAGATCCCCCATACGGGTGTCCTGCTTTTCCAGAACTTGTGCAGGTAACACAGAATTTTGCATAAGTACAATGTGGTGGAGGCAAAGGTAGCTACCGGGCATGTAGCAACCTCTGAATTAGGCAAAATTCTCTGTTAGCTAGCCTAGAGGGATCCGAGTTTAGGATCCACAAAGAAAAAATCTCTCTTGGAGGAAGCCAAGTCTTTTTTCTAGAAGCATGCCGAGGTGAGAAGGCAAGGGTAGCTACCAGGCATACACTTCCCTCTAAACTTGGCCGAACTTGTGGTGTCCCTACCCTGAAGGGCTTTGCAGCCGGTACCCAGAGCTAAATGTTTCTCAGGCAGAATCCCAAACATTTGCAGAAGCTTCCCTGGAGGAGGCAATGGTAGCCAGCAGGCATGCAGCTACCTCCAAAGTAGAGCCAAAATTGTGAGGGACTTAACGCGGAGGGGTCTTCAGCTGGTATTGACAAGCAGTTGTGTATTTGGAGCTAGCCCAGAAGTTTTGCAAAACAAGATGAGCGAAGGGAAGTGAAGGTACCCAGGCAGGTAGCTCCCTCGAAAACTGGCCAAAGTTGTCAGGTACCTCCCCTGAAGCGATCTGAGGAGAGGATCCCAAACTAAATCTGTATGTGGAGGTAGCCACAAAGTTTTGGCAACCAAGATGAGCCAGAGGCAAGAGAAGCCTCTTGGCATGCACCTCCCTCCAAAATTGGCCAATGTTGTCGGGTACGTAGCCTGAAGGGGTCTGCGGACCGAATCCACAAGTCCCTCTCTCTCTGGAAGAGCCCCAAAACTTTCACCAAGTATGCCTGGGAGGAGGAACGGGTAGCTACTGGGCATGCACGTACTTCCCAGTTTGGCCAGACTTCAGGTAGATCCCCCATACGGGTGTCCTGCTTTTCCAGAACTTGTGCAGGTAACACAGAATTTTGCATAAGTACAATGTGGTGGAGGCAAAGGTAGCTACCGGGCATGTAGCAACCTCTGAATTAGGCAAAATTCTCTGTTAGCTAGCCTAGAGGGATCCGAGTTTAGGATCCACAAAGAAAAAATCTCTCTTGGAGGAAGCCAAGTCTTTTTTTCTAGAAGCATGCCGAGGTGAGAAGGCAAGGGTAGCTACCAGGCATACACTTCCCTCTAAACTTGGCCGAACTTGTGGTGTCCCTACCCTGAAGGGCTTTGCAGCCGGTACCCAGAGCTAAATGTTTCTCAGGCAGAATCCCAAACATTTGCAGAAGCTTCCCTGGAGGAGGCAATGGTAGCCAGCAGGCATGCAGCTACCTCCAAAGTAGAGCCAAACTTGTGAGGGACTTAACGCGGGGGGGTCTTCAGCTGGTATTGACAAGCAGTTGTGTATTTGGAGCTAGCCCAAAAGTTTTGCAAAACAAGATGAGCGAAGGGAAGTGAAGGTACCCAGGCAGGTAGCTCCCTCGAAAACTGGCCAAAGTTGTCAGGTACCTCCCCTGAAGCGATCTGAGGAGAGGATCCCAAACTAAATCTGTATGTGGAGGTAGCCACAAAGTTTTGGCAACCAAGATGAGCCAGAGGCAAGAGAAGCCTCTTGGCATGCACGTCCCTCCAAAATTGGCCAATGTTGTCGGGTACGTAGCCTGAAGGGGTCTGCGGACCGAATCCACAAGTCCCTCTCTCTCTGGAAGAGCCCCAAAACTTTCACCAAGTATGCCTGGGAGGAGGAACGGGTAGCTACTGGGCATGCACGTACTTCCCAATTTGGCCAGACTTCAGGTAGATCCCCCATACGGGTGTCCTGCTTTTCCAGAACTTGTGCAGGTAACACAGAATTTTGCATAAGTACAATGTGGTGGAGGCAAAGGTAGCTACCGGGCATGTAGCAACCTCTGAATTAGGCAAAATTCTCTGTTAGCTAGCCTAGAGGGATCCGAGTTTAGGATCCACAAAGAAAAAATCTCTCTTGGAGGAAGCCAAGTCTTTTTTCTAGAAGCATGCCGAGGTGAGAAGGCAAGGGTAGCTACCAGGCATACACTTCCCTCTAAACTTGGCCGAACTTGTGGTGTCCCTACCCTGAAGGGCTTTGCAGCCGGTACCCAGAGCTAAATGTTTCTCAGGCAGAATCCCAAACATTTGCAGAAGCTTCCCTGGAGGAGGCAATGGTAGCCAGCAGGCATGCAGCTACCTCCAAAGTAGAGCCAAAATTGTGAGGGACTTAACGCGGGGGGGTCTTCAGCTGGTATTGACAAGCAGTTGTGTATTTGGAGCTAGCCCAAAAGTTTTGCAAAACAAGATGAGCGAAGGGAAGTGAAGGTACCCAGGCAGGTAGCTCCCTCGAAAACTGGCCAAAGTTGTCAGGTACCTCCCCTGAAGCGATCTGAGGAGAGGATCCCAAACTAAATCTGTATGTGGAGGTAGCCACAAAGTTTTGGCAACCAAGATGAGCCAGAGGCAAGAGAAGCCTCTTGGCATGCACCTCCCTCCAAAATTGGCCAATGTTGTCGGGTACGTAGCCTGAAGGGGTCTGCGGACCGAATCCACAAGTCCCTCTCTCTCTGGAAGAGCCCCAAAACTTTCACCAAGTATGCCTGGGAGGAGGAACGGGTAGCTACTGGGCATGCACGTACTTCCCAATTTGGCCAGACTTCAGGTAGATCCCCCATACGGGTGTCCTGCTTTTCCAGAACTTGTGCAGGCAACACAGAATTTTGCATAAGTACAATGTGGTGGAGGCAAAGGTAGCTACCGGGCATGTAGCAACCTCTGAATTAGGCAAAATTCTCTGTTAGCTAGCCTAGAGGGATCCGAGTTTAGGATCCACAAAGAAAAAATCTCTCTTGGAGGAAGCCAAGTCTTTTTTCTAGAAGCATGCCGAGGTGAGAAGGCAAGGGTAGCTACCAGGCATACACTTCCCTCTAAACTTGGCCGAACTTGTGGTGTCCCTACCCTGAAGGGCTTTGCAGCCGGTACCCAGAGCTAAATGTTTCTCAGGCAGAATCCCAAACATTTGCAGAAGCTTCCCTGGAGGAGGCAATGGTAGCCAGCAGGCATGCAGCTACCTCCAAAGTAGAGCCAAAATTGTGAGGAACTTAACGCGGAGGGGTCTTCAGCTGGTATTGACAAGCAGTTGTGTATTTGGAGCTAGCCCAGAAGTTTTGCAAAACAAGATGAGCGAAGGGAAGTGAAGGTACCCAGGCAGGTAGCTCCCTCGAAAACTGGCCAAAGTTGTCAGGTACCTCCCCTGAAGCGATCTGAGGAGAGGATCCCAAACTAAATCTGTATGTGGAGGTAGCCACAAAGTTTTGGCAACCAAGATGAGCCAGAGGCAAGAGAAGCCTCTTGGCATGCACCTCCCTCCAAAATTGGCCAATGTTGTCGGGTACGTAGCCTGAAGGGGTCTGCGGACCGAATCCACAAGTCCCTCTCTCTCTGGAAGAGCCCCAAAACTTTCACCAAGTATGCCTGGGAGGAGGAACGGGTAGCTACTGGGCATGCACGTACTTCCCAATTTGGCCAGACTTCAGGTAGATCCCCCATACGGGTGTCCTGCTTTTCCAGAACTTGTGCAGGTAACACAGAATTTTGCATAAGTACAATGTGGTGGAGGCAAAGGTAGCTACCGGGCATGTAGCAACCTCTGAATTAGGCAAAATTCTCTGTTAGCTAGCCTAGAGGGATCCGAGTTTAGGATCCACAAAGAAAAAATCTCTCTTGGAGGAAGCCAAGTCTTTTTTCTAGAAGCATGCCGAGGTGAGAAGGCAAGGGTAGCTACCAGGCATACACTTCCCTCTAAACTTGGCCGAACTTGTGGTGTCCCTACCCTGAAGGGCTTTGCAGCCGGTACCCAGAGCTAAATGTTTCTCAGGCAGAATCCCAAACATTTGCAGAAGCTTCCCTGGAGGAGGCAATGGTAGCCAGCAGGCATGCAGCTACGTCCAAAGTAGAGCCAAAATTGTGAGGGACTTAACGCGGGGGGGTCTTCAGCTGGTATTGACAAGCAGTTGTGTATTTGGAGCTAGCCCAGAAGTTTTGCAAAACAAGATGAGCGAAGGGAAGTGAAGGTACCCAGGCAGGTAGCTCCCTCGAAAACTGGCCAAAGTTGTCAGGTACCTCCCCTGAAGCGATCTGAGGAGAGGATCCCAAACTAAATCTGTATGTGGAGGTAGCCACAAAGTTTTGGCAACCAAGATGAGCCAGAGGCAAGAGAAGCCTCTTGGCATGCACCTCCCTCCAAAATTGGCCAATGTTGTCGGGTACGTAGCCTGAAGGGGTCTGCGGACCGAATCCACAAGTCCCTCTCTCTCTGGAAGAGCCCCAAAACTTTCACCAAGTATGCCTGGGAGGAGGAACGGGTAGCTACTGGGCATGCACGTACTTCCCAATTTGGCCAGACTTCAGGTAGATCCCCCATACGGGTGTCCTGCTTTTCCAGAACTTGTGCAGGTAACACAGAATTTTGCATAAGTACAATGTGGTGGAGGCAAAGGTAGCTACCGGGCATGTAGCAACCTCTGAATTAGGCAAAATTCTCTGTTAGCTAGCCTAGAGGGATCCGAGTTTAGGATCCACAAAGAAAAAATCTCTCTTGGAGGAAGCCAAGTCTTTTTTCTAGAAGCATGCCGAGGTGAGAAGGCAAGGGTAGCTACCAGGCATACACTTCCCTCTAAACTTGGCCGAACTTGTGGTGTCCCTACCCTGAAGGGCTTTGCAGCCGGTACCCAGAGCTAAATGTTTCTCAGGCAGAATCCCAAACATTTGCAGAAGCTTCCCTGGAGGAGGCAATGGTAGCCAGCAGGCATGCAGCTACCTCCAAAGTAGAGCCAAACTTGTGAGGAACTTAACGCGGAGGGGTCTTCAGCTGGTATTGACAAGCAGTTGTGTATTTGGAGCTAGCCCAGAAGTTTTGCAAAACAAGATGAGCGAAGGGAAGTGAAGGTACCCAGGCAGGTAGCTCCCTCGAAAACTGGCCAAAGTTGTCAGGTACCTCCCCTGAAGCGATCTGAGGATAGGATCCCAAACTAAATCTGTATGTGGAGGTAGCCACAAAGTTTTGGCAAAGAAGATCAGCCAGCTGTGTGGCATCCAGGGCAGCATTCCTAGCACAGGCAGTTTGTATGTGTTCTTGGACACTAGCTACGTGTGTCTTTATGGTGTCTGGGAGGCCACAGGTAAGGGGGAGTTAACCTTGCCAGCTGAATCAGGGCTTGCTTTGGGGATCTCCGTAAGAGATCCTTCTCCTGCATCGCTTGTATGCAGGCTGGTTTTTGAACAGATGCAGCCAAATGGGAGAACCCTGAGGTCTTCCTGAGAAGGGATTGTCCTCTTTCTTGTGGGTCTATTCCACTGACCCAATAGGCAGCTAAAATGAATCTATGCCACTAACCCTATAGGCAGTTAATATGTTTATTTAACGTATAAATGCTATCGCAGGTATTCCTCACCAAAGTGAAGGTGAAGGTGCAGAGCTTACCAAGGAGGTGTCCCTGTCTTGGTGGAGAAGGAGCACAGAACATCGACTGCCTCTTCTAGGTTTTCAATTATTCCTTCTGCCCTCTCCCCACCCGCTCCCCCCAGCTCTCCCTTTTTCCTCACTCTAGGGTTTTGCTGTCATGAATTTTTTTACCACTACCTGCTAACACTTTTATATCCTAAGCTTATCTGTCCCACCCTGGGATGACAATGAGCATAATTTGGGCAAAAAATTGAGTATTATAATCTTCTATGTTTAGTATGTACTTCCTCAAGCTCCTTATCTTTTTAAGAGTTAACTTTAATGTTCATTTTATAAAGAATGAAGAAAAAGGTTTCACTCTGGGCACCGCAGACTTCAAGATTCTGTTCTGATGCCCAGAGAGGGTTTGGCACAGCCTGGGTATGCTGCTTTTGTTCAGAACTAAGGCATGTAGGCCCAACTTTTCCAGTGTGCTCCAGGCACCTGTCAGGACCCCCTGGGGCAGGACAGCCCAGCCGTGAGCTTGAGAGAGCTGGGCCATGGACGTCCTGGCTGTGGAGCTTCTCAGGGGCAGAGGTATGGTGGAACCAAAAGAGAGTGTTCATCTCCAGGGGAAAGAGAGAGAAGTCCGCCCTGTGGCACTTGGGGACTCCTGGACTCGCACATGCAGCACCTCGCTCAGGACCAAGCATGGGGACGCAGCTCCTTGGGAAGCCAAGGACAGGGACCGTGACCACATGGCAGCCCTGTGCTGTGAGGTGCAGTGCATATTGTGACCCGGAGTGGTGCTAGGCAACCGCCATGTCCCAGTGCAGGGCTGACAGGCACAGCCTCAGTCACCCCCAAGGCAGAGCTGGCCCCAGCCCAGACGTGCGGCTCCCAACAGGGTCCTGGGGCACCAGTGCAGGTGGGCTCGAGCTGGATGGTCTTTAAGGTCCCTTCCAACCCCAGGCATTGTAGGATTCTATGAGGGAGGCGGTGCACAAGGAATATGGGGTGGGGTGCTGATGTTTGAAAAAAGCAAAGAAACAACAAAACTAAGAGGAGGATTCAAACTAACAAAAGTGGTAGGATTGAAGGAAAGACCAAAGAAAGAAAAGGTCGTAATGCAAAGAAACACCCAAACAAAACAAAAGGAAACAAACACTGTCTATTCCATTGTTGCAGGGTTGGGAACCTACACCAATGGACACAAACGAACTAGAGCAACAGCCTTGGAGGAGTTTGAGGCAGCAACCCGAGGTTTCAGCTGTGTTCAGAGAATGCGAAAAGGAAAGGCTCAATGAGATGCTTGGAAGGAGCCTTAAGGGGCAAACAGGACCAGACCTCAACAAATGGAAAAAAACCTGGGGAAGCTCCGTGCAATTTGAGCTAATCCGTGAGAGCTACAGGACATGCAGACACAGGCAGGTAACAAATACCAGACAGGTAAGCTGCTTTTCCAGAACTAAAGCAGGTAAGGAAAAATTTTCCCTAAGTAAAATGTGGTGGAGGCAAAGGTAGCTAGCGGGCCTGTACCAACGTCCAAATTAGCCAGAATTCTCTGTTACCTAGCCTAGAGGGATCCGGGTTTAGGATCCTCAAAGAAAAAATCTCTCTTGGAGGAAGCCAAATCTTTTTTCTAGAAGCATGCCGAGGTGAGAAGGCAAGGGTAGCTACCAGGCATACACTTCCCTGTAAACTTGGCCAACCTTGTGGTGTCCCTACCCTGAAGGGCTTTGCAGCTGGTACCCAGAGCTAAATGTGTCTCAGGCAGAATCCCATACATTTTGAGAAACTTTTGTGGAGGAAGCGATGGTTGCTAGCAGGCATGCAGCTACGTCCAAAGTAGGGCCAAAGTTGAGAGGGACGTAACGCAGAGGGGTCTTCAGCTGGTATTGACAAGCAGTTGTGTATTTGGAGCTAGCCCAGAAGTTTTGCAAAACAAGATGAGCGAAGGGAAGTGAAGGTACCCAGGCAGGTAGCTCCCTCGAAAACTGGCCAAAGTTGTCAGGTACCTCCCCTGAAGCGATCTGAGGAGAGGATCCCAAACTAAATCTGTATGTGGAGGTAGCCACAAAGTTTTGGCAACCAAGATGAGCCAGAGGCAAGAGAAGCCTCTTGGCATGCACGTCCCTCCAAAATTGGCCAATGTTGTCAGGTACGTAGCCTGAAGGGGTCTGCGGACCGAATCCACAAGTCCCTCTCTCTCTGGAAGAGCCCCAAAACTTTCACCAAGTATGCCTGGGAGGAGGAACGGGTAGCTACTGGGCATGCACGTACTTCCCAATTTGGCCAGACTTCAGGTAGATCCCCCATACGGGTGTCCTGCTTTACCAGAACTTGTGCAGGTAACACAGAATTTTGCATAAGTACAATGTGGTGGAGGCAAAGGTAGCTACCGGGCATGTAGCAACCTCTGAATTAGGCAAAATTCTCTGTTAGCTAGCCTAGAGGGATCCGAGTTTAGGATCCACAAAGAAAAAATCTCTCTTGGAGGAAGCCAAGTCTTTTTTCTAGAAGCATGCCGAGGTGAGAAGGCAAGGGTAGCTACCAGGCATACACTTCCCTCTAAACTTGGCCGAACTTGTGGTGTCCCTACCCTGAAGGGCTTTGCAGCCGGTACCCAGAGCTAAATGTTTCTCAGGCAGAATCCCAAACATTTGCAGAAGCTTCCCTGGAGGAGGCAATGGTAGCCAGCAGGCATGCAGCTACCTCCAAAGTAGAGCCAAACTTGTGAGGGACTTAACGCGGGGGGGTCTTCAGCTGGTATTGACAAGCAGTTGTGTATTTGGAGCTAGCCCAAAAGTTTTGCAAAACAAGATGAGCGAAGGGAAGTGAAGGTACCCAGGCAGGTAGCTCCCTCGAAAACTGGCCAAAGTTGTCAGGTACCTCCCCTGAAGCGATCTGAGGAGAGGATCCCAAACTAAATCTGTATGTGGAGGTAGCCACAAAGTTTTGGCAACCAAGATGAGCCAGAGGCAAGAGAAGCCTCTTGGCATGCACCTCCCTCCAAAATTGGCCAATGTTGTCGGGTACGTAGCCTGAAGGGGTCTGCGGACCGAATCCACAAGTCCCTCTCTCTCTGGAAGAGCCCCAAAACTTTCACCAAGTATGCCTGGGAGGAGGAACGGGTAGCTACTGGGCATGCACGTACTTCCCAATTTGGCCAGACTTCAGGTAGATCCCCCATACGGGTGTCCTGCTTTTCCAGAACTGGTGCAGGCAACACAGAATTTTGCATAAGTACAATGTGGTGGAGGCAAAGGTAGCTACCGGGCATGTAGCAACCTCTGAATTAGGCAAAATTCTCTGTTAGCTAGCCTAGAGGGATCCGAGTTTAGGATCCACAAAGAAAAAATCTCTCTTGGAGGAAGCCAAGTCTTTTTTCTAGAAGCATGCCGAGGTGAGAAGGCAAGGGTAGCTACCAGGCATACACTTCCCTCTAAACTTGGCCGAACTTGTGGTGTCCCTACCCTGAAGGGCTTTGCAGCCGGTACCCAGAGCTAAATGTTTCTCAGGCAGAATCCCAAACATTTGCAGAAGCTTCCCTGGAGGAGGCAATGGTAGCCAGCAGGCATGCAGCTACCTCCAAAGTAGAGCCAAACTTGTGAGGGACTTAACGCGGGGGGGTCTTCAGCTGGTATTGACAAGCAGTTGTGTATTTGGAGCTAGCCCAAAAGTTTTGCAAAACAAGATGAGCGAAGGGAAGTGAAGGTACCCAGGCAGGTAGCTCCCTCGAAAACTGGCCAAAGTTGTCAGGTACCTCCCCTGAAGCGATCTGAGGAGAGGATCCCAAACTAAATCTGTATGTGGAGGTAGCCACAAAGTTTTGGCAACCAAGATGAGCCAGAGGCAAGAGAAGCCTCTTGGCATGCACCTCCCTCCAAAATTGGCCAATGTTGTCGGGTACGTAGCCTGAAGGGGTCTGCGGACCGAATCCACAAGTCCCTCTCTCTCTGGAAGAGCCCCAAAACTTTCACCAAGTATGCCTGGGAGGAGGAACGGGTAGCTACTGGGCATGCACGTACTTCCCAATTTGGCCAGACTTCAGGTAGATCCCCCATACGGGTGTCCTGCTTTTCCAGAACTTGTGCAGGTAACACAGAATTTTGCATAAGTACAATGTGGTGGAGGCAAAGGTAGCTACCGGGCATGTAGCAACCTCTGAATTAGGCAAAATTCTCTGTTAGCTAGCCTAGAGGGATCCGAGTTTAGGATCCACAAAGAAAAAATCTCTCTTGGAGGAAGCCAAGTCTTTTTTCTAGAAGCATGCCGAGGTGAGAAGGCAAGGGTAGCTACCAGGCATACACTTCCCTCTAAACTTGGCCGAACTTGTGGTGTCCCTACCCTGAAGGGCTTTGCAGCCGGTACCCAGAGCTAAATGTTTCTCAGGCAGAATCCCAAACATTTGCAGAAGCTTCCCTGGAGGAGGCAATGGTAGCCAGCAGGCATGCAGCTACCTCCAAAGTAGAGCCAAACTTGTGAGGGACTTAACGCGGGGGGGTCTTCAGCTGGTATTGACAAGCAGTTGTGTATTTGGAGCTAGCCCAAAAGTTTTGCAAAACAAGATGAGCGAAGGGAAGTGAAGGTACCCAGGCAGGTAGCTCCCTCGAAAACTGGCCAAAGTTGTCAGGTACCTCCCCGGAAGCGATCTGAGGAGAGGATCCCAAACTAAATCTGTATGTGGAGGTAGCCACAAAGTTTTGGCAACCAAGATGAGCCAGAGGCAAGAGAAGCCTCTTGGCATGCACGTCCCTCCAAAATTGGCCAATGTTGTCGGGTACGTAGCCTGAAGGGGTCTGCGGACCGAATCCACAAGTCCCTCTCTCTCTGGAAGAGCCCCAAAACTTTCACCAAGTATGCCTGGGAGGAGGAACGGGTAGCTACTGGGCATGCACGTACTTCCCAATTTGGCCAGACTTCAGGTAGATCCCCCATACGGGTGTCCTGCTTTTCCAGAACTTGTGCAGGTAACACAGAATTTTGCATAAGTACAATGTAGTGGAGGCAAAGGTAGCTACCGGGCATGTAGCAACCTCTGAATTAGGCAAAATTCTCTGTTAGCTAGCCTAGAGGGATCCGAGTTTAGGATCCACAAAGAAAAAATCTCTCTTGGAGGAAGCCAAGTCTTTTTTCTAGAAGCATGCCGAGGTGAGAAGGCAAGGGTAGCTACCAGGCATACACTTCCCTCTAAACTTGGCCGAACTTGTGGTGTCCCTACCCTGAAGGGCTTTGCAGCCGGTACCCAGAGCTAAATGTTTCTCAGGCAGAATCCCAAACATTTGCAGAAGCTTCCCTGGAGGAGGCAATGGTAGCCAGCAGGCATGCAGCTACGTCCAAAGTAGAGCCAAAATTGTGAGGGACTTAACGCGGGGGGGTCTTCAGCTGGTATTGACAAGCAGTTGTGTATTTGGAGCTAGCCCAGAAGTTTTGCAAAACAAGATGAGCGAAGGGAAGTGAAGGTACCCAGGCAGGTAGCTCCCTCGAAAACTGGCCAAAGTTGTCAGGTACCTCCCCTGAAGCGATCTGAGGAGAGGATCCCAAACTAAATCTGTATGTGGAGGTAGCCACAAAGTTTTGGCAACCAAGATGAGCCAGAGGCAAGAGAAGCCTCTTGGCATGCACCTCCCTCCAAAATTGGCCAATGTTGTCGGGTACGTAGCCTGAAGGGGTCTGCGGACCGAATCCACAAGTCCCTCTCTCTCTGGAAGAGCCCCAAAACTTTCACCAAGTATGCCTGGGAGGAGGAACGGGTAGCTACTGGGCATGCACGTACTTCCCAATTTGGCCAGACTTCAGGTAGATCCCCCATACGGGTGTCCTGCTTTTCCAGAACTTGTGCAGGTGTTGTGGTTTAACCCGGCTGGCAGCTAAACACCACACAGCCGTTCGCTCACCCTCCCCCCTCCCTCTCTGGGATGGGGGGAGAGAAACGGGAAAGTGAAGCCTGTGAGTTGAGATAAAGACAGTTTATTAAGACAGGAAAATAATAATAACAATAATAATAATAATAGTGATAATGGTAATAGTATTAACAATAATAATGTGTAAGAAAACAAGTGATGCACAATGCAATTGCTCACCACCCGCTGACCGATGCCCAGCCTATTCCCGAGCAGCCGGCCCCCCCACCCCGGCCAGCCACCCCTATATATTGTTTAGCATGACGTCAGATGGTATGGAATACCCCTTTGGCCAGTTTGGGTCAGCTGTCCTGGGTCTGTCCCCTCCCAGCTCCTGCTGCACCCCCAGCCTGCTCGCTGGCAGGACAGAGCAAGAAGCCGAAAAGTCCTTGGCCTGGTGTAAACACTGCTCTGCAACAATTAAAACATCAGCATGTTATCAGCGCTCTTCTCATCCTAATCCAAAACATAGCACCCTACCAGCTACTATGAGCTACTTAACTCTGTCCTAACTGGAACCAGGACAGATATCCACCCCTTATTCCATACCATTTATGTCATGCTCAGGTTACACTCTGTCCAATACATTCTAATTAATCACCATTTTCATCTATGATATATAGCAATCATGGTAGTGATGACATACATTATTATATAATAATTAACATACTACAATTCAACTCATGGGCTATTCTCACCCAGTATCAAATCCCCTTGAGGTACACACCGGACCTCCCCATTCTTTTGCATTACCCACCAAGTGCATCCAGGTCCCTGAGCAAAAGCAATTCCACGAATGGGTTTGCCTTTTCCTGAGGCAGGAGTAGCCCAGACTGTTTTACCCAGCATGTTTCTTACGTGCACTACAGGAACTTTATCCCCTTCTACAGTGCGTAACAGGTTTGATTGGGCAGGTCCAGCTCGGTTGGCAGATCCCCTGGTATTGACTAACCAGGTGGCCTTTGCCAAATGTGTATCCCAATTTTTGAATGTCCCAGCACCCATTGCTTTCAGTGTAGTCTTCAACAGTCCATTGTATCGTTCAACTTTTCCAGAGGCTGGTGCATGATAGGGGATGTGATACACCCACTCAATACCATGTTCTTTGGCCCAAGTGTCTATAAGGTTGTTTCGGAAATGAGTCCCGTTGTCTGACTCAATTCTCTCTGGGGTGCCATGTCGCCATAAGACTTGCTTTTCAAGGCCCAGGATAGTGTTCCGGGCGGTGGCATGGGGCACAGGATATGTTTCCAGCCATCCGGTGGTTGCTTCCACCATTGTAAGTACGTGGCGCTTGCCGTTGCGGGTTTGAGGGAGTGTGATGTAATCAATCTGCCAGGCCTCTCCATATTTATATTTCAGCCATCGTCCTCCATACCAAAGAGGTTTTGACCGTTTGGCTTGCTTGATTGCAGCACATGTTTCACAGTCATGAATAACCTGTGCTATAGTGTCCATGGTCAGGTCCACCCCTCGATCACGAGCCCATCTGTAGGTTGCATCTCTACCTTGATGGCCTGAGGTGTCATGGGCCCATCGGGCTATAAATAATTCACCTTTATGTTGCCAGTCCAGGTCCACCTGAGCCACTTCAATCTTAGCAGCCTGATCCACCTGCTGGTTGTTTTGGTGTTCTTCAGTAGCCCGATTCTTGGGCACATGAGCATCTACATGGCGTACCTTTACAACCAGGTTCTCTACCCGGGCAGCAATATCTTGCCACAATGCCGCAGCCCAGATGGGCTTGCCCCTGCGCTGCCAGTTGTTCTGCTTCCATTGCTGTAACCACCCCCACAGGGCATTTGCTACCATCCATGAATCAGTATAGAGATAGAGAACTGGCCACTTTTCTCGTTCAGCAATATCTAAAGCCAGCTGAATGGCTTTTACTTCTGCAAACTGACTCGATTCACCTTCTCCCTCAGCAGCTTCTGCAACTCGTCGTGTAGGACTCCATACAGCAGCTTTCCATCTCCGATGCTTTCCCACAATACGACAGGACCCGTCAGTGAACAAGGCATATTTCTTCTCATTTTCCGGTAGCTTGTTGTACAGGGGGGCTTCTTCAGCACGAACCACCTCCTCCTCTGGTGATATCCCAAAGTATTTGCCTTCTGGCCAGTCCATAATCACCTCCAAGATTCCTGGGCGACTGGGGTTTCCTATTCGAGCCCGCTGAGTAATCAGTGCAACCCACTTGCTCCATGTAGCATCAGTTGCATGATGCGTAGAGGGGACCCTTCCTTTGAACATCCAGCCTAGTACCGGCAGTCGGGGTGCCAGGAGGAGCTGCGCTTCAGTACCGACCACTTCCGAAGCAGATCGAACTCCTTCATATGCTGCCAATATCTCCTTTTCAGTTGGAGTATAGCGGGCTTCAGATCCTCTGTATCCCCGACTCCAAAACCCCAGGGGTCGACCTCGAGTTTCCCCAGGTTCTTTCTGCCAGAGGCTCCAGGTGGGACCATTCTCTCCGGCTGCGGTGTAGAGCACATTCTTTACATCTGGTCCTGTTCGGACTGGCCCGAGGGCTACTGCATGAACTATTTCCTGCTTAATTTGTTCAAAGGCTTGTCGTTGCTCAGGGCCCCATTCAAAAGCATTCTTCTTACGGGTTACTTGGTAGAGCGGGTTTACAATCAGACTGTAATTTGGAATATGCATTCTCCAAAACCCCACGACACCTAGGAAAGTTTGTGTTTCTTTTTTGCTAGTTGGTGGAGACATAGCTGTTATTTTGTTGATCACATCCATTGGGATTTGACGGCGTCCATCTTGCCATTTTATTCCTAAAAACTGGATCTCTCGTGCAGGTCCTTTAACTTTATTCTGTTTTATGGCAAAACCGGCCTTCAGAAGGATTTGGACTATTTTCTTCCCTTTCTCGAAAACTTCTTCTGCAGTGTCACCCCACACAATGATGTCATCGATGTACTGCAGGTGTTCAGGAGCTTCCCCCTGCTCCAGCGCAGACTGGATCAGTCCATGGCAAATGGTAGGGCTGTGTTTCCACCCCTGGGGCAGCCGATTCCAAGTATATTGGACTCCCCTCCAAGTGAAAGCAAACTGTGGCCTGCACTGTGCTGCTAGAGGGATGGAGAAAAATGCATTAGCGATATCAATTGTGGCATACCACTTGGCTGCCTTTGATTCCAGTTCATACTGGAGTTCTAGCATGTCCGGCACTGCAGCACTCAGTGGTGGCGTGACTTCGTTCAGGCCACGATAGTCCACTGTTAGTCTCCACTCACCATTAGACTTTCGCACTGGCCATATGGGACTATTAAAAGGTGAATGAGTCTTGCTGATCACTCCTTGGCTCTCCAGTTGACGAATTAGCTTATGGATGGGACTCAGGGAGTCTCGGTTGGTGCGATATTGCCGCCGGTGCACAGTTGTGGTAGCGATCGGCACTTGCTGTTCTTCAACCCTCAGCAACCCCACAACAGAAGGGTCCTCTGAGAGACCAGGCAAGGTAGACAACTGTTTAATGTCCTCTGTCTCCAAAGCAGCTATGCCAAAAGCCCAGCGGAACCCTTTTGGGTCCTTGAAATATCCTCTTCTAAGATAGTCTATGCCAAGGATGCACGGAGCATCTGGGCCAGTCACAATACGGTGCTTTTGCCACTCATTACCGGTTAGACTCACTTCAGCCTCCAATACAGTTAACTGCTGGGATCCCCCCGTCACACCATAAATACAGATGGGCTCTGGCCCTTTATAGCTTGATGGCATTAGAGTACATTGTGCACCGGTGTCTACCAAAGCCTTATACTTCTGTGCGTCTGACGTGCCAGGCCATCGAATCCACACAGTCCAATAAACTCGATTGTCCCTTTCCTCCCCCTGGCTGGAGGCAGGGCCCCTCTAGTCCTGGTCAGAATCTTCATTTCTGTGTTTAAAGGACTGCCTGCTGGAAGTTGGAGCAGCAAACCTTTCAGAGAACTCCTTTTTCCCAATTGTTTTCCTTTGCAATTCACGTACCCGTGCCTCTAGGGTCGCAGTAGATTTTCCATCCCATTTTCTCATGTCCTCTCCATGGTCACGTAAGTAAAACCACAGGGTGGCGCGGTGTGTGTGCCCACCATATTGTCTTCCTTGCATAGATGAACGTTTACCCCTAATAGCTGAGACACTGGTTTGTACAGGTGGGGAGGAAAATAAACTCTCTTTAAGTTGGTGGATCTCTTCAGAAAGTTTCTCCAAGGTATTCTCTTTTAGCTGGTGAACACTAGTTCGTTCAGGTGAAGGGGAAGATAATCTTTCTTCAAGTTGGTGGATCTTTTCAGAAAGTTTCTCCAAAGCATTCTCTTTTAGCTGGTGGACACTGGTTCGTTCAGGTGAAGGGGAAGATAATCTTTCTTCAAGTTGGTGGATCTTTTCAGAAAGTTTCTCCAAAGCATTCTCTTTTAGCTGGTGGACACTGGTTCGTTCAGGTGAAGGGGAAGATAATCTTTCTTCAAGTTGGTGGATCTTTTCAGAAAGTTTCTCTAAAGCATTCTCTTTTAGCTGGTGGACACTGGTTCGTTCAGGTGGAGGGGAAGATAAATTCTCTTTAAGTTGGTGGACCTCTTCAGAGAGTTTCTCCACAGCTGAGACACAGGCCTTTAGGGAAGAGGAGAGATTTCCTTCGTACTGCCGGAGTATTTTAGTCACTTCATTCACTGTGGGATTCTCCTCCGTTTTCCAGGTTAGTATTGCCAATGAGTTGGCATATGATGATGGGGCACTCCGTACAAACTTCCGCCACATGGGTGGTGTACACTGGACTGCATCTGGATCTGTGGATGTTTGTGCGTCATCTAGGTCCTTATAAATTACTTCCCGTACGGCCAATTCCCTCAGGTACTGAATTCCCTTCTCCATGGTGGTCCATTTGCTTGGTAAACATACAAGTTCTTCCTTGAAGAGATACCTTTCCTTCACAGCTGACAGGAGACGCCTCCAGAGGCTGCGAGATTGTGCTCCATCTCCAATTGCTTTGTCAATGCATGCGTCCCTAGCAAGGGATCCCAGCCGCCTGGCTTCCTTGCCCTCCAATTCCACATAATTGGCTCCCGTGTCCCAGCACCGGAGCAGCCAGGTGACAAGCTGCTCGCCTATACAGCGACCAAAATCTTTTCGCACATCTCGTAGCTCACGCTGGTATAGAGTCCGGGTAGTTACTGTTGATTTTCCGACATCCTCATCCTCATCTTCAGTCTCCTGCACCTTTGATGGCTGGTATGGAGTCCGGGTAGTTACTGTTGATTTTTCGCCATCCTCATCCTCATCTTCAGTCTCCTGCACCTTTGATGGCCCAGCCTCGTCTTCACTTCGCCCAGACTTAGCAGAAGACTGTCTGCGTTTTAAACGACCTGAGCCTCTATACCATTTTTTCACCTTGTCTACAGGGGCAACTTGCACTGCTACAGCTCGTTTCTCTGACCCAGCCACAGGGTCTGCCACAGGGGTTGGAATACCCTCTGCGGGGTCAACTTGCACTGCTACAGCTCGTTTCTCTGACCCAGACACAGGGTCTGCCACAGGGCTTGGAATACACTCTGCGGGGTCAACTTGCACTGCTACAGCTCGTTTCTCTGACCCAGACACAGGGTCTGCCACAGGGGTTGGGATACCCTCTGCGGGGTCAACTTGCACTGCTACAGCTCGTTTCTCTGACCCAGCCACAGGAGTGGGAGCAGCTGCACGAGCTGGGGCAGCTGCAGGAGCTGGGGCAGCTGCAGGAGCTGGGGCAGCTGCAGGAGCTGGAGCGGCTGCAGGGGCTGGAGCTGGAGCGGCTGCAGGAGCTGGAGCTGGAGCGGCTGCAGGAGCCGGAACGGCTGCAGGAGCTGGAGCTGGAGCAGCTGCAGGAGCTGGAGCGGCTGCAGGAGCTGGAGCTGGAGTAGCTGCAGGAGCTGGAGCTGGAGCGGCTGCAGGAGCTGGAGCGGCTGCAGGAGCTGGAACTGGAACGGCTGCAGGAGCTGGAGCTGGAGTAGCTGCAGGAGCTGGAACTGGAGCGGCTGCAGGAGCTGGAGCGGCTGCAGGAGCTGGAGCTGGAGTAGCTGCAGGAGCTGGAACTGGAGCGGCTGCAGGAGCTGGAGCTGGAGCGGCTGCAGGAGCTGGAGCTGGAGTAGCTGCAGGAGCTGGAACTGGAGCGGCTGCAGGAGCTGCAGCTGGAGTAGCTGCAGGAGCTGGAACTGGAGCGGCTGCAGGAGCTGCAGCTGGAGCGGCTGCAGGAGCTGGAGCTAGGTTGCTAATAACATCAATTGCAGCTCGATAGGCACAAGCCAGACCCCAGCACGCTACAGTGATTTGTGTCACTTTGGAACTGCCAGAGTCATGACACCTTTTTTTCAAGCATTCTGCCAGCTTTTTAGGATTTTGCAGTTGTTCAGGGGTGAATGTCCAAAACACTGGAGGTGACCACTGCTCTAGAAACCTGCCCATATCCTCCCACACTCCCTGCCACTCGCAACTATCCCGCCTCAAGACAGATCTCCGGATGAGATTCCTAAGTAGTTGTTTAACCCTCCACAAAATCTGAAGCGCATTCAGGAGACATAACAACAAGAGCAGGCTGGTCTGAGTATCCCAAGGATATTCAACATCTCGGAGAACCACCGTAACTAACTCGGGGGATAAGAGGGTGGTGGTGAAGGAGAAAGGGAGAGTGAACAGGTAGGGAAACATGTCTTCCCCTGTCCCCTTCACAGATTGGCTCCCTAACGAAAACAGGCAATAGGTGTAATTGCTAATAGTTTCCGAGATATGGGTTCCAAAGTATAGAGTCGATGTCAGTGCTGAGTACAAATACCAGGTTAAAGTCGTGACCAGATATTTCATCATTTCATAAGCCATTGCTACACCGCACAGTACCATAACAATCTTAAACCAGGGCCCGGAAAGGATAAACAGTGCAACAGGGAGCACATACAGAAAGTAACGCGCTATAAAACTCAATTTGGAATACAGGTACAGCAGACTGGAGATTAAGGCAATCAACATCGTGACTAGCAACTATTAAGCAGGTCCAATACTTATACCAATTTTAGTTTAACACACTCTGGTCAGATTTGTCGATATCTCAACCCTTCGTGCCCCACGTTGGGCGCCAAAAAGACTGTTGTGGTTTAACCCGGCTGGCAGCTAAACACCACACAGCCGTTCGCTCACCCTCCCCCCTCCCTCTCTGGGATGGGGGGAGAGAAACGGGAAAGTGAAGCCTGTGAGTTGAGATAAAGACAGTTTATTAAGACAGGAAAATAATAATAACAATAATAATAATAATAGTGATAATGGTAATAGTATTAACAATAATAATGTGTAAGAAAACAAGTGATGCACAATGCAATTGCTCACCACCCGCTGACCGATGCCCAGCCTATTCCCGAGCAGCCGGCCCCCCCACCCCGGCCAGCCACCCCTATATATTGTTTAGCATGACGTCAGATGGTGTGGAATACCCCTTTGGCCAGTTTGGGTCAGCTGTCCTGGGTCTGTCCCCTCCCAGCTCCTGCTGCACCCCCAGCCTGCTCGCTGGCAGGACAGAGCAAGAAGCCGAAAAGTCCTTGGCCTGGTGTAAACACTGCTCTGCAACAATTAAAACATCAGCATGTTATCAGCGCTCTTCTCATCCTAATCCAAAACATAGCACCCTACCAGCTACTATGAGCTACTTAACTCTGTCCTAACTGGAACCAGGACAGCAGGCAACACAGAATTTTGCATAAGTACAATGTGGTGGAGGCAAAGGTAGCTACCGGGCATGTAGCAACCTCTGAATTAGGCAAAATTCTCTGTTAGCTAGCCTAGAGGGATCCGAGTTTAGGATCCACAAAGAAAAAATCTCTCTTGGAGGAAGCCAAGTCTTTTTTCTAGAAGCATGCCGAGGTGAGAAGGCAAGGGTAGCTACCAGGCATACACTTCCCTCTAAACTTGGCCGAACTTGTGGTGTCCCTACCCTGAAGGGCTTTGCAGCCGGTACCCAGAGCTAAATGTTTCTCAGGCAGAATCCCAAACATTTGCAGAAGCTTCCCTGGAGGAGGCAATGGTAGCCAGCAGGCATGCAGCTACCTCCAAAGTAGAGCCAAAATTGTGAGGGACTTAACGCGGGGGGGTCTTCAGCTGGTGTTGACAAGCAGTTGTGTATTTGGAGCTAGCCCAAAAGTTTTGCAAAACAAGATGAGCGAAGGGAAGTGAAGGTACCCAGGCAGGTAGCTCCCTCGAAAACTGGCCAAAGTTGTCAGGTACCTCCCCGGAAGCGATCTGAGGAGAGGATCCCAAACTAAATCTGTATGTGGAGGTAGCCACAAAGTTTTGGCAACCAAGATGAGCCAGAGGCAAGAGAAGCCTCTTGGCATGCACCTCCCTCCAAAATTGGCCAATGTTGTCGGGTACGTAGCCTGAAGGGGTCTGCGGACCGAATCCACAAGTCCCTCTCTCTCTGGAAGAGCCCCAAAACTTTCACCAAGTATGCCTGGGAGGAGGAACGGGTAGCTACTGGGCATGCACGTACTTCCCAGTTTGGCCAGACTTCAGGTAGATCCCCCATACGGGTGTCCTGCTTTTCCAGAACTTGTGCAGGTAACACAGAATTTTGCATAAGTACAATGTGGTGGAGGCAAAGGTAGCTACCGGGCATGTAGCAACCTCTGAATTAGGCAAAATTCTCTGTTAGCTAGCCTAGAGGGATCCGAGTTTAGGATCCACAAAGAAAAAATCTCTCTTGGAGGAAGCCAAGTCTTTTTTTCTAGAAGCATGCCGAGGTGAGAAGGCAAGGGTAGCTACCAGGCATACACTTCCCTCTAAACTTGGCCGAACTTGTGGTGTCCCTACCCTGAAGGGCTTTGCAGCCGGTACCCAGAGCTAAATGTTTCTCAGGCAGAATCCCAAACATTTGCAGAAGCTTCCCTGCAGGAGGCAATGGTAGCCAGCAGGCATGCAGCTACCTCCAAAGTAGAGCAAAAATTGTGAGGGACTTAACGCGGAGGGGTCTTCAGCTGGTATTGACAAGCAGTTGTGTATTTGGAGCTAGCCCAGAAGTTTTGCAAAACAAGATGAGCGAAGGGAAGTGAAGGTACCCAGGCAGGTAGCTCCCTCGAAAACTGGCCAAAGTTGTCAGGTACCTCCCCTGAAGCGATCTGAGGAGAGGATCCCAAACTAAATCTGTATGTGGAGGTAGCCACAAAGTTTTGGCAACCAAGATGAGCCAGAGGCAAGAGAAGCCTCTTGGCATGCACCTCCCTCCAAAATTGGCCAATGTTGTCGGGTACGTAGCCTGAAGGGGTCTGCGGACCGAATCCACAAGTCCCTCTCTCTCTGGAAGAGCCCCAAAACTTTCACCAAGTATGCCTGGGAGGAGGAACGGGTAGCTACTGGGCATGCACGTACTTCCCAATTTGGCCAGACTTCAGGTAGATCCCCCATACGGGTGTCCTGCTTTTCCAGAACTTGTGCAGGTAACACAGAATTTTGCATAAGTACAATGTAGTGGAGGCAAAGGTAGCTACCGGGCATGTAGCAACCTCTGAATTAGGCAAAATTCTCTGTTAGCTAGCCTAGAGGGATCCGAGTTGAGGATCCACAAAGAAAAAATCTCTCTTGGAGGAAGCCAAGTCTTTTTTCTAGAAGCATGCCGAGGTGAGAAGGCAAGGGTAGCTACCAGGCATACACTTCCCTCTAAACTTGGCCGAACTTGTGTTGTCCCTACCCTGAAGGGCTTTGCAGCCGGTACCCAGAGCTAAATGTTTCTCAGGCAGAATCCCAAACATTTGCAGAAGCTTCCCTGGAGGAGGCAATGGTAGCCAGCAGGCATGCAGCTACTTCCAAAGTAGAGCCAAAATTGTGAGGAACTTAACGCGGAGGGGTCTTCAGCTGGTATTGACAAGCAGTTGTGTATTTGGAGCTAGCCCAGAAGTTTTGCAAAACAAGATGAGCGAAGGGAAGTGAAGGTACCCAGGCAGGTAGCTCCCTCGAAAACTGGCCAAAGTTGTCAGGTACCTCCCCTGAAGCGATCTGAGGAGAGGATCCCAAACTAAATCTGTATGTGGAGGTAGCCACAAAGTTTTGGCAACCAAGATGAGCCAGAGGCAAGAGAAGCCTCTTGGCATGCACCTCCCTCCAAAATTGGCCAATGTTGTCGGGTACGTAGCCTGAAGGGGTCTGCGGACCGAATCCACAAGTCCCTCTCTCTCTGGAAGAGCCCCAAAACTTTCACCAAGTATGCCTGGGAGGAGGAACGGGTAGCTACTGGGCATGCACGTACTTCCCAATTTGGCCAGACTTCAGGTAGATCCCCCATACGGGTGTCCTGCTTTTCCAGAACTGGTGCAGGCAACACAGAATTTTTCATAAGTACAATGTGGTGGAGGCAAAGGTAGCTACCGGGCATGTAGCAACCTCTGCATTAGGCAAAATTCTCTGTTAGCTAGCCTAGAGGGATCCGAGTTTAGGATCCACAAAGAAAAAATCTCTCTTGGAGGAAGCCAAGTCTTTTTTCTAGAAGCATGCCGAGGTGAGAAGGCAAGGGTAGCTACCAGGCATACACTTCCCTCTAAACTTGGCCGAACTTGTGGTGTCCCTACCCTGAAGGGCTTTGCAGCCGGTACCCAGAGCTAAATGTTTCTCAGGCAGAATCCCAAACATTTGCAGAAGCTTCCCTGGAGGAGGCAATGGTAGCCAGCAGGCATGCAGCTACCTCCAAAGTAGAGCCAAACTTGTGAGGGACTTAACGCGGGGGGGTCTTCAGCTGGTATTGACAAGCAGTTGTGTATTTGGAGCTAGCCCAAAAGTTTTGCAAAACAAGATGAGCGAAGGGAAGTGAAGGTACCCAGGCAGGTAGCTCCCTCGAAAACTGGCCAAAGTTGTCAGGTACCTCCCCGGAAGCGATCTGAGGAGAGGATCCCA
The DNA here is from genome assembly GCF_964034855.1 of Anser brachyrhynchus. Lineage (NCBI taxonomy): Eukaryota > Metazoa > Chordata > Aves > Anseriformes > Anatidae > Anser > Anser brachyrhynchus. The sequence continues at coordinate 14,437,012 of NC_137710.1, read as the reverse complement.
AACTAAATCTGTATGTGGAGGTAGCCACAAAGTTTTGGCAACCAAGATGAGCCAGAGGCAAGAGAAGCCTCTTGGCATGCACCTCCCTCCAAAATTGGCCAATGTTGTCGGGTACGTAGCCTGAAGGGGTCTGCGGACCGAATCCACAAGTCCCTCTCTCTCTGGAAGAGCCCCAAAACTTTCACCAAGTATGCCTGGGAGGAGGAACAGGTAGCTACTGGGCATGCACGTACTTCCCAATTTGGCCAGACTTCAGGTAGATCCCCCATACGGGTGTCCTGCTTTTCCAGAACTTGTGCAGGTAACACAGAATTTTGCATAAGTACAATGTGGTGGAGGCAAAGGTAGCTACCTGGCATGTAGCAACCTCTGAATTAGGCAAAATTCTCTGTTAGCTAGCCTAGAGGGATCCGAGTTTAGGATCCACAAAGAAAAAATCTCTCTTGGAGGAAGCCAAGTCTATTTTCTAGAAGCATGCCGAGGTGAGAAGGCAAGGGTAGCTACCAGGCATACACTTCCCTCTAAACTTGGCCGAACTTGTGGTGTCCCTACCCTGAAGGGCTTTGCAGCCGGTACCCAGAGCTAAATGTTTCTCAGGCAGAATCCCAAACATTTGCAGAAGCTTCCCTGGAGGAGGCAATGGTAGCCAGCAGGCATGCAGCTACCTCCAAAGTAGAGCCAAAATTGTGAGGGACTTAACACGGGGGGGTCTTCAGCTGGTATTGACAAGCAGTTGTGTATTTGGAGCTAGCCCAAAAGTTTTGCAAAACAAGATGAGCGAAGGGAAGTGAAGGTACCCAGGCAGGTAGCTCCCTCGAAAACTGGCCAAAGTTGTCAGGTACCTCCCCTGAAGCGATCTGAGGAGAGGATCCCAAACTAAATCTGTATGTGGAGGTAGCCACAAAGTTTTGGCAACCAAGATGAGCCAGAGGCAAGAGAAGCCTCTTGGCATGCACCTCCCTCCAAAATTGGCCAATGTTGTCGGGTACGTAGCCTGAAGGGGTCTGCGGACCGAATCCACAAGTCCCTCTCTCTCTGGAAGAGCCCCAAAACTTTCACCAAGTATGCCTGGGAGGAGGAACGGGTAGCTACTGGGCATGCACGTACTTCCCAATTTGGCCAGACTTCAGGTAGATCCCCCATACGGGTGTCCTGCTTTTCCAGAACTTGTGCAGGCAACACAGAATTTTGCATAAGTACAATGTGGTGGAGGCAAAGGTAGCTACCGGGCATGTAGCAACCTCTGAATTAGGCAAAATTCTCTGTTAGCTAGCCTAGAGGGATCCGAGTTGAGGATCCACAAAGAAAAAATCTCTCTTGGAGGAAGCCAAGTCTTTTTTCTAGAAGCATGCCGAGGTGAGAAGGCAAGGGTAGCTACCAGGCATACACTTCCCTCTAAACTTGGCCGAACTTGTGGTGTCCCTACCCTGAAGGGCTTTGCAGCCGGTACCCAGAGCTAAATGTTTCTCAGGCAGAATCCCAAACATTTGCAGAAGCTTCCCTGGAGGAGGCAATGGTAGCCAGCAGGCATGCAGCTACCTCCAAAGTAGAGCCAAACTTGTGAGGGACTTAACGCGGGGGGGTCTTCAGCTGGTATTGACAAGCAGTTGTGTATTTGGAGCTAGCCCAGAAGTTTTGCAAAACAAGATGAGCGAAGGGAAGTGAAGGTACCCAGGCAGGTAGCTCCCTCGAAAACTGGCCAAAGTTGTCAGGTACCTCCCCTGAAGCGATCTGAGGAGAGGATCCCAAACTAAATCTGTATGTGGAGGTAGCCACAAAGTTTTGGCAAAGAAGATCAGCCAGCTGTGTGGCATCCAGGGCAGCATTCCTAGCACAGGCAGTTTGTATGTGGTCTTGGACACTAGCTACGTGTGTCTTTATGGTGTCTGGGAGGCCACAGGTAAGGGGGAGTTAACCTTGCCAGCTGAATCAGGGCTTGCTTTGGGGATCTCCGTAAGAGATCCTTCTCCTGCATCGCTTGTATGCAGGCTGGTTTTTGAACAGATGCAGCCAAATGGGAGAACCCTGAGGTCTTCATGAGAAGGGATTGTCCTCTTTCTTGTGGGTCTATTCCACTGACCCAATAGGCAGCTAAAATGAATCTATGCCACTAACCCTATAGGCAGTTAATATGTTTATTTAACGTATAAATGCTATCGCAGGTATTCCTCACCAAAGTGAAGGTGAAGGTGCAGAGCTTACCAAGGAGGTGTCCCTGTCTTGGTGGAGAAGGAGCACAGAACATCGACTGCCTCTTCTAGGTTTTCAATTATTCCTTCTGCCCTCTCCCCACCCGCTCCCCCCAGCTCTCCCTTTTTCCTCACTCTAGGGTTTTGCTGTCATGAATTTTTTTACCACTACCTGCTAACACTTTTATATCCTAAGCTTATCTGTCCCACCCTGGGATGACAATGAGCATAATTTGGGCAAAAAATTGAGTATTATAATCTTCTATGTTTAGTATGTACTTCCTCAAGCTCCTTATCTTTTTAAGAGTTAACTTTAATGTTCATTTTATAAAGAATGAAGAAAAAGGTTTCACTCTGGGCACCGCAGACTTCAAGATTCTGTTCTGATGCCCAGAGAGGGTTTGGCACAGCCTGGGTATGCTGCTTTTGTTCAGAACTAAGGCATGTAGGCCCAACTTTTCCAGTGTGCTCCAGGCACCTGTCAGGACCCCCTGGGGCAGGACAGCCCAGCCGTGAGCTTGAGAGAGCTGGGCCATGGACGTCCTGGCTGTGGAGCTTCTCAGGGGCAGAGGTATGGTGGAACCAAAAGAGAGTGTTCATCTCCAGGGGAAAGAGAGAGAAGTCCGCCCTGTGGCACTTGGGGACTCCTGGACTCGCACATGCAGCACCTCGCTCAGGACCAAGCATGGGGACGCAGCTCCTTGGGAAGCCAAGGACAGGGACCGTGACCACATGGCAGCCCTGTGCTGTGAGGTGCAGTGCATATTGTGACCCGGAGTGGTGCTAGGCAACCGCCATGTCCCAGTGCAGGGCTGACAGGCACAGCCTCAGTCACCCCCAAGGCAGAGCTGGCCCCAGCCCAGACGTGCGGCTCCCAACAGGGTCCTGGGGCACCAGTGCAGGTGGGCTCGAGCTGGATGGTCTTTAAGGTCCCTTCCAACCCCAGGCATTGTAGGATTCTATGAGGGAGGCGGTGCACAAGGAATATGGGGTGGGGTGCTGATGTTTGAAAAAAGCAAAGAAACAACAAAACTAAGAGGAGGATTCAAACTAACAAAAGTGGTAGGATTGAAGGAAAGACCAAAGAAAGAAAAGGTCGTAATGCAAAGAAACACCCAAACAAAACAAAAGGAAACAAACACTGTCTATTCCATTGTTGCAGGGTTGGGAACCTACACCAATGGACACAAACGAACTAGAGCAACAGCCTTGGAGGAGTTTGAGGCAGCAAGCCGAGGTTTCAGCTGTGTTCAGAGAATGCGAAAAGGAAAGGCTCAATGAGATGCTTGGAAGGAGCCTTAAGGGGCAAACAGGACCAGACCTCAACAAATGGAGAAAAACCTGGGGAAGCTCCGTGCAATTTGAGCTAATCCGTGAGAGCTACAGGACATGCAGACACAGGCAGGTAACAAATACCAGACAGGTAAGCTGCTTTTCCAGAACTAACGCAGGTAAGGAAAAATTTTCCCTAAGTAAAATGTGGTGGAGGCAAAGGTAGCTAGCGGGCCTGTACCAACGTCCAAATTAGCCAGAATTCTCTGTTACCTAGCCTAGAGGGATCCGGGTTTAGGATCCTCAAAGAAAAAATCTCTCTTGGAGGAAGCCAAATCTTTTTTCTAGAAGCATGCCGAGGTGAGAAGGCAAGGGTAGCTACCATGCATACACTTCCCTGTAAACTTGGCCGAACTTGTGGTGTCCCTACCCTGAAGGGCTTTGCAGCTGGTACCCAGAGCTAAATGTGTCTCAGGCAGAATCCCATACATTTTGAGAAACTTTTGTGGAGGAAGCGATGGTTGCTAGCAGGCATGCAGCTACGTCCAAAGTAGGGCCAAAGTTGAGAGGGACGTAACGCGGAGGGGTCTTCAGCTGGTATTGACAAGCAGTTGTGTATTTGGAGCTAGCCCAAAAGTTTTGCAAAACAAGATGAGCAAAGGGAAGTGAAGGTACCCAGGCAGGTAGCTCCCTCGAAAACTGGCCAAAGTTGTCAGGTACCTCCCCTGAAGCGATCTGAGGAGAGGATCCCAAACTAAATCTGTATGTGGAGGTAGCCACAAAGTTTTGGCAACCAAGATGAGCCAGAGGCAAGAGAAGCCTCTTGGCATGCACCTCCCTCCAAAATTGGCCAATGTTGTCGGGTACGTAGCCTGAAGGGGTCTGCGGACCGAATCCACAAGTCCCTCTCTCCCTGGAAGAGCCCCAAAACTTTCACCAAGTATGCCTGGGAGGAGGAACGGGTAGCTACTGGGCATGCACGTACTTCCCAATTTGGCCAGACTTCAGGTAGATCCCCCATACGGGTGTCCTGCTTTTCCAGAACTTGTGCAGGTAACACAGAATTTTGCATAAGTACAATGTGGTGGAGGCAAAGGTAGCTACCGGGCATGTAGCAACCTCTGAATTAGGCAAAATTCTCTGTTAGCTAGCCTAGAGGGATCCGAGTTTAGGATCCACAAAGAAAAAATCTCTCTTGGAGGAAGCCAAGTCTATTTTCTAGAAGCATGCCGAGGTGAGAAGGCAAGAGTAGCTACCAGGCATACACTTCCCTCTAAACTTGGCCGAACTTGTGGTGTCCCTACCCTGAAGGGCTTTGCAGCCGGTACCCAGAGCTAAATGTTTCTCAGGCAGAATCCCAAACATTTGCAGAAGCTTCCCTGGAGGAGGCAATGGTAGCCAGCAGGCATGCAGCTACCTCCAAAGTAGAGCCAAACTTGTGAGGGACTTAACGCGGGGGGGTCTTCAGCTGGTATTGACAAGCAGTTGTGTATTTGGAGCTAGCCCAAAAGTTTTGCAAAACAAGATGAGCGAAGGGAAGTGAAGGTACCCAGGCAGGTAGCTCCCTCGAAAACTGGCCAAAGTTGTCAGGTACCTCCCCTGAAGCGATCTGAGGAGAGGATCCCAAACTAAATCTGTATGTGGAGGTAGCCACAAAGTTTTGGCAACCTAGATGAGCCAGAGGCAAGAGAAGCCTCTTGGCATGCACGTCCCTCCAAAATTGGCCAATGTTGTCGGGTACGTAGCCTGAAGGGGTCTGCGGACCGAATCCACAAGTCCCTCTCTCTCTGGAAGAGCCCCAAAACTTTCACCAAGTATGCCTGGGAGGAGGAACGGGTAGCTACTGGGCATGCACGTACTTCCCAATTTGGCCAGACTTCAGGTAGATCCCCCATCCGGGTGTCCTGCTTTTCCAGAACTTGTGCAGGTAACACAGAATTTTGCATAAGTACAATGTGGTGGAGGCAAAGGTAGCTACCTGGCATGTAGCAACCTCTGAATTAGGCAAAATTCTCTGTTAGCTAGCCTAGAGGGATCCGAGTTGAGGATCCACAAAGAAAAAATCTCTCTTGGAGGAAGCCAAGTCTTTTTTCTAGAAGCATGCCGAGGTGAGAAGGCAAGGGTAGCTACCAGGCATACACTTCCCTCTAAACTTGGCCGAACTTGTGGTGTCCCTACCCTGAAGGGCTTTGCAGCCGGTACCCAGAGCTAAATGTTTCTCAGGCAGAATCCCAAACATTTGCAGAAGCTTCCCTGGAGGAGGCAATGGTAGCCAGCAGGCATGCAGCTACCTCCAAAGTAGAGCCAAACTTGTGAGGAACTTAACGCGGAGGGGTCTTCAGCTGGTATTGACAAGCAGTTGTGTATTTGGAGCTAGCCCAGAAGTTTTGCAAAACAAGATGAGCGAAGGGAAGTGAAGGTACCCAGGCAGGTAGCTCCCTCGAAAACTGGCCAAAGTTGTCAGGTACCTCCCCTGAAGCGATCTGAGGAGAGGATCCCAAACTAAATCTGTATGTGGAGGTAGCCACAAAGTTTTGGCAACCAAGATGAGCCAGAGGCAAGAGAAGCCTCTTGGCATGCACCTCCCTCCAAAATTGGCCAATGTTGTCGGGTACGTAGCCTGAAGGGGTCTGCGGACCGAATCCACAAGTCCCTCTCTCTCTGGAAGAGCCCCAAAACTTTCACCAAGTATGCCTGGGAGGAGGAACGGGTAGCTACTGGGCATGCACGTACTTCCCAATTTGGCCAGACTTCAGGTAGATCCCCCATACGGGTGTCCTGCTTTTCCAGAACTTGTGCAGGTAACACAGAATTTTGCATAAGTACAATGTGGTGGAGGCAAAGGTAGCTACCGGGCATGTAGCAACCTCTGAATTAGGCAAAATTCTCTGTTAGCTAGCCTAGAGGGATCCGAGTTGAGGATCCACAAAGAAAAAATCTCTCTTGGAGGAAGCCAAGTCTTTTTTCTAGAAGCATGCCGAGGTGAGAAGGCAAGGGTAGCTACCAGGCATACACTTCCCTCTAAACTTGGCCGAACTTGTGGTGTCCCTACCCTGAAGGGCTTTGCAGCCGGTACCCAGAGCTAAATGTTTCTCAGGCAGAATCCCAAACATTTGCAGAAGCTTCCCTGGAGGAGGCAATGGTAGCCAGCAGGCATGCAGCTACCTCCAAAGTAGAGCCAAACTTGTGAGGAACTTAACGCGGAGGGGTCTTCAGCTGGTATTGACAAGCAGTTGTGTATTTGGAGCTAGCCCAGAAGTTTTGCAAAACAAGATGAGCGAAGGGAAGTGAAGGTATCCAGGCAGGTAGCTCCCTCGAAAACTGGCCAAAGTTGTCAGGTACCTCCCCTGAAGCGATCTGAGGAGAGGATCCCAAACTAAATCTGTATGTGGAGGTAGCCACAAAGTTTTGGCAACCAAGATGAGCCAGAGGCAAGAGAAGCCTCTTGGCATGCACCTCCCTCCAAAATTGGCCAATGTTGTCGGGTACGTAGCCTGAAGGGGTCTGCGGACCGAATCCACAAGTCCCTCTCTCTCTGGAAGAGCCCCAAAACTTTCACCAAGTATGCCTGGGAGGAGGAACGGGTAGCTACTGGGCATGCACGTACTTCCCAATTTGGCCAGACTTCAGGTAGATCCCCCATACGGGTGTCCTGCTTTTCCAGAACTTGTGCAGGTAACACAGAATTTTGCATAAGTACAATGTGGTGGAGGCAAAGGTAGCTACCGGGCATGTAGCAACCTCTGAATTAGGCAAAATTCTCTGTTAGCTAGCCTAGAGGGATCCGAGTTGAGGATCCACAAAGAAAAAATCTCTCTTGGAGGAAGCCAAGTCTTTTTTCTAGAAGCATGCCGAGGTGAGAAGGCAAGGGTAGCTACCAGGCATACACTTCCCTCTAAACTTGGCCGAACTTGTGGTGTCCCTACCCTGAAGGGCTTTGCAGCCGGTACCCAGAGCTAAATGTTTCTCAGGCAGAATCCCAAACATTTGCAGAAGCTTCCCTGGAGGAGGCAATGGTAGCCAGCAGGCATGCAGCTACCTCCAAAGTAGAGCCAAACTTGTGAGGAACTTAACGCGGAGGGGTCTTCAGCTGGTATTGACAAGCAGTTGTGTATTTGGAGCTAGCCCAGAAGTTTTGCAAAACAAGATGAGCGAAGGGAAGTGAAGGTACCCAGGCAGGTAGCTCCCTCGAAAACTGGCCAAAGTTGTCAGGTACCTCCCCTGAAGCGATCTGAGGAGAGGATCCCAAACTAAATCTGTATGTGGAGGTAGCCACAAAGTTTTGGCAACCAAGATGAGCCAGAGGCAAGAGAAGCCTCTTGGCATGCACCTCCCTCCAAAATTGGCCAATGTTGTCGGGTACGTAGCCTGAAGGGGTCTGCGGACCGAATCCACAAGTCCCTCTCTCTCTGGAAGAGCCCCAAAACTTTCACCAAGTATGCCTGGGAGGAGGAACGGGTAGCTACTGGGCATGCACGTACTTCCCAATTTGGCCAGACTTCAGGTAGATCCCCCATACGGGTGTCCTGCTTTTCCAGAACTTGTGCAGGTAACACAGAATTTTGCATAAGTACAATGTGGTGGAGGCAAAGGTAGCTACCGGGCATGTAGCAACCTCTGAATTAGGCAAAATTCTCTGTTAGCTAGCCTAGAGGGATCCGAGTTGAGGATCCACAAAGAAAAAATCTCTCTTGGAGGAAGCCAAGTCTTTTTTCTAGAAGCATGCCGAGGTGAGAAGGCAAGGGTAGCTACCAGGCATACACTTCCCTCTAAACTTGGCCGAACTTGTGGTGTCCCTACCCTGAAGGGCTTTGCAGCCGGTACCCAGAGCTAAATGTTTCTCAGGCAGAATCCCAAACATTTGCAGAAGCTTCCCTGGAGGAGGCAATGGTAGCCAGCAGGCATGCAGCTACCTCCAAAGTAGAGCCAAACTTGTGAGGAACTTAACGCGGAGGGGTCTTCAGCTGGTATTGACAAGCAGTTGTGTATTTGGAGCTAGCCCAGAAGTTTTGCAAAACAAGATGAGCGAAGGGAAGTGAAGGTATCCAGGCAGGTAGCTCCCTCGAAAACTGGCCAAAGTTGTCAGGTACCTCCCCTGAAGCGATCTGAGGAGAGGATCCCAAACTAAATCTGTATGTGGAGGTAGCCACAAAGTTTTGGCAACCAAGATGAGCCAGAGGCAAGAGAAGCCTCTTGGCATGCACCTCCCTCCAAAATTGGCCAATGTTGTCGGGTACGTAGCCTGAAGGGGTCTGCGGACCGAATCCACAAGTCCCTCTCTCTCTGGAAGAGCCCCAAAACTTTCACCAAGTATGCCTGGGAGGAGGAACGGGTAGCTACTGGGCATGCACGTACTTCCCAATTTGGCCAGACTTCAGGTAGATCCCCCATACGGGTGTCCTGCTTTTCCAGAACTTGTGCAGGTAACACAGAATTTTGCATAAGTACAATGTGGTGGAGGCAAAGGTAGCTACCGGGCATGTAGCAACCTCTGAATTAGGCAAAATTCTCTGTTAGCTAGCCTAGAGGGATCCGAGTTGAGGATCCACAAAGAAAAAATCTCTCTTGGAGGAAGCCAAGTCTTTTTTCTAGAAGCATGCCGAGGTGAGAAGGCAAGGGTAGCTACCAGGCATACACTTCCCTCTAAACTTGGCCGAACTTGTGGTGTCCCTACCCTGAAGGGCTTTGCAGCCGGTACCCAGAGCTAAATGTTTCTCAGGCAGAATCCCAAACATTTGCAGAAGCTTCCCTGGAGGAGGCAATGGTAGCCAGCAGGCATGCAGCTACCTCCAAAGTAGAGCCAAACTTGTGAGGAACTTAACGCGGAGGGGTCTTCAGCTGGTATTGACAAGCAGTTGTGTATTTGGAGCTAGCCCAAAAGCTTTGCAAAACAAGATGAGCGAAGGGAAGTGAAGGTATCCAGGCAGGTAGCTCCCTCGAAAACTGGCCAAAGTTGTCAGGTACCTCCCCTGAAGCGATCTGAGGAGAGGATCCCAAACTAAATCTGTATGTGGAGGTAGCCACAAAGTTTTGGCAACCAAGATGAGCCAGAGGCAAGAGAAGCCTCTTGGCATGCACCTCCCTCCAAAATTGGCCAATGTTGTCGGGTACGTAGCCTGAAGGGGTCTGCGGACCGAATCCACAAGTCCCTCTCTCTCTGGAAGAGCCCCAAAACTTTCACCAAGTATGCCTGGGAGGAGGAACGGGTAGCTACTGGGCATGCACGTACTTCCCAATTTGGCCAGACTTCAGGTAGATCCCCCATACGGGTGTCCTGCTTTTCCAGAACTTGTGCAGGTAACACAGAATTTTGCATAAGTACAATGTGGTGGAGGCAAAGGTAGCTACCGGGCATGTAGCAACCTCTGAATTAGGCAAAATTCTCTGTTAGCTAGCCTAGAGGGATCCGAGTTTAGGATCCACAAAGAAAAAATCTCTCTTGGAGGAAGCCAAGTCTTTTTTCTAGAAGCATGCCGAGGTGAGAAGGCAAGGGTAGCTACCAGGCATACACTTCCCTCTAAACTTGGCCGAACTTGTGGTGTCCCTACCCTGAAGGGCTTTGCAGCCGGTACCCAGAGCTAAATGTTTCTCAGGCAGAATCCCAAACATTTGCAGAAGCTTCCCTGGAGGAGCCAATGGTAGCCAGCAGGCATGCAGCTACCTCCAAAGTAGAGCCAAACTTGTGAGGAACTTAACGCGGGGGGGTCTTCAGCTGGTATTGACAAGCAGTTGTGTATTTGGAGCTAGCCCAAAAGTTTTGCAAAACAAGATGAGCGAAGGGAAGTGAAGGTACCCAGGCAGGTAGCTCCCTCGAAAACTGGCCAAAGTTGTCAGGTACCTCCCCTGAAGCGATCTGAGGAGAGGATCCCAAGCTAAATCTGTATGTGGAGGTAGCCACAAAGTTTTGGCAACCAAGATGAGCCAGAGGCAAGAGAAGCCTCTTGGCATGCACCTCCCTCCAAAATTGGCCAATGTTGTTGGGTACGTAGCCTGAAGGGGTCTGCGGACCGAATCCACAAGTCCCTCTCTCTCTGGAAGAGCCCCAAAACTTTCACCAAGTATGCCTGGGAGGAGGAACGGGTAGCTACTGGGCATGCACGTACTTCCCAATTTGGCCAGACTTCAGGTAGATCCCCCATACGGGTGTCCTGCTTTTCCAGAACTTGTGCAGGTAACACAGAATTTTGCATAAGTACAATGTGGTGGAGGCAAAGGTAGCTACCGGGCATGTAGCAACCTCTGAATTAGGCAAAATTCTCTGTTAGCTAGCCTAGAGGGATCCGAGTTTAGGATCCACAAAGAAAAAATCTCTCTTGGAGGAAGCCAAGTCTTTTTTCTAGAAGCATGCCGAGGTGAGAAGGCAAGGGTAGCTACCAGGCATACACTTCCCTCTAAACTTGGCCGAACTTGTGGTGACCCTACCCTGAAGGGCTTTGCAGCCGGTACCCAGAGCTAAATGTTTCTCAGGCAGAATCCCAAACATTTGCAGAAGCTTCCCTGGAGGAGGCAATGGTAGCCAGCAGGCATGCAGCTACCTCCAAAGTAGAGCCAAAATTGTGAGGGACTTAACGCGGAGGGGTCTTCAGCTGGTATTGACAAGCAGTTGTGTATTTGGAGCTAGCCCAAAAGTTTTGCAAAACAAGATGAGCGAAGGGAAGTGAAGGTACCCAGGCAGGTAGCTCCCTCGAAAACTGGCCAAAGTTGTCAGGTACCTCCCCTGAAGCGATCTGAGGAGAGGATCCCGAACTAAATCTGTATGTGGAGGTAGCCACAAAGTTTTGGCAACCAAGATGAGCCAGAGGCAAGAGAAGCCTCTTGGCATGCACCTCCCTCCAAAATTGGCCAATGTTGTCGGGTACGTAGCCTGAAGGGGTCTGCGGACCGAATCCACAAGTCCCTCTCTCTCTGGAAGAGCCCCAAAACTTTCACCAAGTATGCCTGGGAGGAGGAACGGGTAGCTACTGGGCATGCACGTACTTCCCAATTTGGCCAGACTTCAGGTAGATCCCCCATACGGGTGTCCTGCTTTTCCAGAACTTGTGCAGGTAACACAGAATTTTGCATAAGTACAATGTGGTGGAGGCAAAGGTAGCTACCGGGCATGTAGCAACCTCTGAATTAGGCAAAATTCTCTGTTAGCTAGCCTAGAGGGATCCGAGTTTAGGATCCACAAAGAAAAAATCTCTCTTGGAGGAAGCCAAGTCTTTTTTCTAGAAGCATGCCGAGGTGAGAAGGCAAGGGTAGCTACCAGGCATACACTTCCCTCTAAACTTGGCCGAACTTGTGGTGTCCCTACCCTGAAGGGCTTTGCAGCCGGTACCCAGAGCTAAATGTTTCTCAGGCAGAATCCCAAACATTTGCAGAAGCTTCCCTGGAGGAGGCAATGGTAGCCAGCAGGCATGCAGCTACCTCCAAAGTAGAGCCAAACTTGTGAGGGACTTAACGCGGGGGGGTCTTCAGCTGGTATTGACAAGCAGTTGTGTATTTGGAGCTAGCCCTGAAGTTTTGCAAAACAAGATGAGCGAAGGGAAGTGAAGGTACCCAGGCAGGTAGCTCCCTCAAAAACTGGCCAAAGTTGTCAGGTACCTCCCCTGAAGCGATCTGAGGAGAGGATCCCAAACTAAATCTGTATGTGGAGGTAGCCACAAAGTTTTGGCAACCAAGATGAGCCAGAGGCAAGAGAAGCCTCTTGGCATGCACCTCCCTCCAAAATTGGCCAATGTTGTCGGGTACGTAGCCTGAAGGGGTCTGCGGACCGAATCCACAAGTCCCTCTCTCTCTGGAAGAGCCCCAAAACTTTCACCAAGTATGCCTGGGAGGAGGAACGGGTAGCTACTGGGCATGCACGTACTTCCCAATTTGGCCAGACTTCAGGTAGATCCCCCATACGGGTGTCCTGCTTTTCCAGAACTGGTGCAGGCAACACAGAATTTTGCATAAGTACAATGTGGTGGAGGCAAAGGTAGCTACCGGGCATGTAGCAACCTCTGAATTAGGCAAAATTCTCTGTTAGCTAGCCTAGAGGGATCCGAGTTGAGGATCCACAAAGAAAAAATCTCTCTTGGAGGAAGCCAAGTCTTTTTTCTAGAAGCATGCCGAGGTGAGAAGGCAAGGGTAGCTACCAGGCATACACTTCCCTCTAAACTTGGCCGAACTTGTGGTGTCCCTACCCTGAAGGGCTTTGCAGCCGGTACCCAGAGCTAAATGTTTCTCAGGCAGAATCCCAAACATTTGCAGAAGCTTCCCTGGAGGAGGCAATGGTAGCCAGCAGGCATGCAGCTACCTCCAAAGTAGAGCCAAAATTGTGAGGGACTTAACGCGGAGGGGTCTTCAGCTGGTATTGACAAGCAGTTGTGTATTTGGAGCTAGCCCAGAAGTTTTGCAAAACAAGATGAGCGAAGGGAAGTGAAGGTACCCAGGCAGGTAGCTCCCTCGAAAACTGGCCAAAGTTGTCAGGTACCTCCCCTGAAGCGATCTGAGGAGAGGATCCCAAGCTAAATCTGTATGTGGAGGTAGCCACAAAGTTTTGGCAACCAAGATGAGCCAGAGGCAAGAGAAGCCTCTTGGCATGCACCTCCCTCCAAAATTGGCCAATGTTGTCGGGTACGTAGCCTGAAGGGGTCTGTGGACCGAATCCACAAGTCCCTCTCTCTCTGGAAGAGCCCCAAAACTTTCACCAAGTATGCCTGGGAGGAGGAACGGGTAGCTACTGGGCATGCACGTACTTCCCAATTTGGCCAGACTTCAGGTAGATCCCCCATACGGGTGTCCTGCTTTTCCAGAACTTGTGCAGGTAACACAGAATTTTGCATAAGTACAATGTGGTGGAGGCAAAGGTAGCTACCGGGCATGTAGCAACCTCTGAATTAGGCAAAATTCTCTGTTAGCTAGCCTAGAGGGATCCGAGTTGAGGATCCACAAAGAAAAAATCTCTCTTGGAGGAAGCCAAGTCTTTTTTTCTAGAAGCATGCCGAGGTGAGAAGGCAAGGGTAGCTACCAGGCATACACTTCCCTCTAAACTTGGCCGAACTTGTGGTGTCCCTACCCTGAAGGGCTTTGCAGCCGGTACCCAGAGCTAAATGTTTCTCAGGCAGAATCCCAAACATTTGCAGAAGCTTCCCTGGAGGAGGCAATGGTAGCCAGCAGGCATGCAGCTACCTCCAAAGTAGAGCCAAAATTGTGAGGAACTTAACGCGGAGGGGTCTTCAGCTGGTATTGACAAGCAGTTGTGTATTTGGAGCTAGCCCAGAAGTTTTGCAAAACAAGATGAGCGAAGGGAAGTGAAGGTACCCAGGCAGGTAGCTCCCTCGAAAACTGGCCAAAGTTGTCAGGTACCTCCCCTGAAGTGATCTGAGGAGAGGATCCCAAACTAAATCTGTATGTGGAGGTAGCCACAAAGTTTTGGCAACCAAGATGAGCCAGAGGCAAGAGAAGCCTCTTGGCATGCACCTCCCTCCAAAATTGGCCAATGTTGTCGGGTACGTAGCCTGAAGGGGTCTGCGGACCGAATCCACAAGTCCCTCTCTCTCTGGAAGAGCCCCAAAACTTTCACCAAGTATGCCTGGGAGGAGGAACGGGTAGCTACTGGGCATGCACGTACTTCCCAGTTTGGCCAGACTTCAGGTAGATCCCCCATACGGGTGTCCTGCTTTTCCAGAACTTGTGCAGGTAACACAGAATTTTGCATAAGTACAATGTGGTGGAGGCAAAGGTAGCTACCGGGCATGTAGCAACCTCTGAATTAGGCAAAATTCTCTGTTAGCTAGCCTAGAGGGATCCGAGTTTAGGATCCACAAAGAAAAAATCTCTCTTGGAGGAAGCCAAGTCTTTTTTCTAGAAGCATGCCGAGGTGAGAAGGCAAGGGTAGCTACCAGGCATACACTTCCCTCTAAACTTGGCCGAACTTGTGGTGTCCCTACCCTGAAGGGCTTTGCAGCCGGTACCCAGAGCTAAATGTTTCTCAGGCAGAATCCCAAACATTTGCAGAAGCTTCCCTGGAGGAGGCAATGGTAGCCAGCAGGCATGCAGCTACCTCCAAAGTAGAGCCAAACTTGTGAGGGACTTAACGCGGGGGGGTCTTCAGCTGGTATTGACAAGCAGTTGTGTATTTGGAGCTAGCCCAAAAGTTTTGCAAAACAAGATGAGCGAAGGGAAGTGAAGGTACCCAGGCAGGTAGCTCCCTCGAAAACTGGCCAAAGTTGTCAGGTACCTCCCCTGAAGCGATCTGAGGAGAGGATCCCAAACTAAATCTGTATGTGGAGGTAGCCACAAAGTTTTGGCAACCAAGATGAGCCAGAGGCAAGAGAAGCCTCTTGGCATGCACCTCCCTCCAAAATTGGCCAATGTTGTCGGGTACGTAGCCTGAAGGGGTCTGCGGACCGAATCCACAAGTCCCTCTCTCTCTGGAAGAGCCCCAAAACTTTCACCAAGTATGCCTGGGAGGAGGAACGGGTAGCTACTGGGCATGCACGTACTTCCCAATTTGGCCAGACTTCAGGTAGATCCCCCATACGGGTGTCCTGCTTTTCCAGAACTTGTGCAGGTAACACAGAATTTTGCATAAGTACAATGTGGTGGAGGCAAAGGTAGCTACCGGGCATGTAGCAACCTCTGAATTAGGCAAAATTCTCTGTTAGCTAGCCTAGAGGGATCCGAGTTGAGGATCCACAAAGAAAAAATCTCTCTTGGAGGAAGCCAAGTCTTTTTTCTAGAAGCATGCCGAGGTGAGAAGGCAAGGGTAGCTACCAGGCATACACTTCCCTCTAAACTTGGCCGAACTTGTGGTGTCCCTACCCTGAAGGGCTTTGCAGCCGGTACCCAGAGCTAAATGTTTCTCAGGCAGAATCCCAAACATTTGCAGAAGCTTCCCTGGAGGAGGCAATGGTAGCCAGCAGGCATGCAGCTACCTCCAAAGTAGAGCCAAAATTGTGAGGGACTTAACGCGGGGGGGTCTTCAGCTGGTATTGACAAGCAGTTGTGTATTTGGAGCTAGCCCAAAAGTTTTGCAAAACAAGATGAGCGAAGGGAAGTGAAGGTACCCAGGCAGGTAGCTCCCTCAAAAACTGGCCAAAGTTTCAGGTACCTCCCCTGAAGCGATCTGAGGAGAGGATCCCAAACTAAATCTGTATGTGGAGGTAGCCACAAAGTTTTGGCAACCAAGATGAGCCAGAGGCAAGAGAAGCCTCTTGGCATGCACCTCCCTCCAAAATTGGCCAATGTTGTCGGGTACGTAGCCTGAAGGGGTCTGCGGACCGAATCCACAAGTCCCTCTCTCTCTGGAAGAGCCCCAAAACTTTCACCAAGTATGCCTGGGAGGAGGAACGGGTAGCTACTGGGCATGCACGTACTTCCCAATTTGGCCAGACTTCAGGTAGATCCCCCATACGGGTGTCCTGCTTTTCCAGAACTTGTGCAGGTAACACAGAATTTTGCATAAGTACAATGTGGTGGAGGCAAAGGTAGCTACCGGGCATGTAGCAACCTCTGAATTAGGCAAAATTCTCTGTTAGCTAGCCTAGAGGGATCCGAGTTTAGGATCCACAAAGAAAAAATCTCTCTTGGAGGAAGCCAAGTCTTTTTTCTAGAAGCATGCCGAGGTGAGAAGGCAAGGGTAGCTACCAGGCATACACTTCCCTCTAAACTTGGCCGAACTTGTGGTGTCCCTACCCTGAAGGGCTTTGCAGCCGGTACCCAGAGCTAAATGTTTCTCAGGCAGAATCCCAAACATTTGCAGAAGCTTCCCTGGAGGAGGCAATGGTAGCCAGCAGGCATGCAGCTACCTCCAAAGTAGAGCCAAAATTGTGAGGGACTTAACGCGGGGGGGTCTTCAGCTGGTATTGACAAGCAGTTGTGTATTTGGAGCTAGCCCAAAAGTTTTGCAAAACAAGATGAGCGAAGGGAAGTGAAGGTACCCAGGCAGGTAGCTCCCTCGAAAACTGGCCAAAGTTGTCAGGTACCTCCCCTGAAGCGATCTGAGGAGAGGATCCCAAACTAAATCTGTATGTGGAGGTAGCCACAAAGTTTTGGCAACCAAGATGAGCCAGAGGCAAGAGAAGCCTCTTGGCATGCACCTCCCTCCAAAATTGGCCAATGTTGTCGGGTACGTAGCCTGAAGGGGTCTGCGGACCGAATCCACAAGTCCCTCTCTCTCTGGAAGAGCCCCAAAACTTTCACCAAGTATGCCTGGGAGGAGGAACGGGTAGCTACTGGGCATGCACGTACTTCCCAATTTGGCCAGACTTCAGGTAGATCCCCCATACGGGTGTCCTGCTTTTCCAGAACTTGTGCAGGTAACACAGAATTTTGCATAAGTACAATGTGGTGGAGGCAAAGGTAGCTACCGGGCATGTAGCAACCTCTGAATTAGGCAAAATTCTCTGTTAGCTAGCCTAGAGGGATCCGAGTTTAGGATCCACAAAGAAAAAATCTCTCTTGGAGGAAGCCAAGTCTTTTTTCTAGAAGCATGCCGAGGTGATAAGGCAAGGGTAGCTACCAGGCATACACTTCCCTCTAAACTTGGCCGAACTTGTGGTGTCCCTACCCTGAAGGGCTTTGCAGCCGGTACCCAGAGCTAAATGTTTCTCAGGCAGAATCCCAAACATTTGCAGAAGCTTCCCTGGAGGAGGCAATGGTAGCCAGCAGGCATGCAGCTACCTCCAAAGTAGAGCCAAACTTGTGAGGGACTTAACGCGGGGGGGTCTTCAGCTGGTATTGACAAGCAGTTGTGTATTTGGAGCTAGCCCAAAAGTTTTGCAAAACAAGATGAGCGAAGGGAAGTGAAGGTACCCAGGCAGGTAGCTCCCTCGAAAACTGGCCAAAGTTGTCAGGTACCTCCCCTGAAGCGATCTGAGGAGAGGATCCCAAACTAAATCTGTATGTGGAGGTAGCCACAAAGTTTTGGCAACCAAGATGAGCCAGAGGCAAGAGAAGCCTCTTGGCATGCACCTCCCTCCAAAATTGGCCAATGTTGTCGGGTACGTAGCCTGAAGGGGTCTGCGGACCGAATCCACAAGTCCCTCTCTCTCTGGAAGAGCCCCAAAACTTTCACCAAGTATGCCTGGGAGGAGGAACGGGTAGCTACTGGGCATGCACGTACTTCCCAATTTGGCCAGACTTCAGGTAGATCCCCCATACGGGTGTCCTGCTTTTCCAGAACTTGTGCAGGTAACACAGAATTTTGCATAAGTACAATGTGGTGGAGGCAAAGGTAGCTACCGGGCATGTAGCAACCTCTGAATTAGGCAAAATTCTCTGTTAGCTAGCCTAGAGGGATCCGAGTTTAGGATCCACAAAGAAAAAATCTCTCTTGGAGGAAGCCAAGTCTTTTTTTCTAGAAGCATGCCGAGGTGAGAAGGCAAGGGTAGCTACCAGGCATACACTTCCCTCTAAACTTGGCCGAACTTGTGGTGTCCCTACCCTGAAGGGCTTTGCAGCCGGTACCCAGAGCTAAATGTTTCTCAGGCAGAATCCCAAACATTTGCAGAAGCTTCCCTGGAGGAGGCAATGGTAGCCAGCAGGCATGCAGCTACCTCCAAAGTAGAGCCAAAATTGTGAGGAACTTAACGCGGAGGGGTCTTCAGCTGGTATTGACAAGCAGTTGTGTATTTGGAGCTAGCCCAGAAGTTTTGCAAAACAAGATGAGCGAAGGGAAGTGAAGGTACCCAGGCAGGTAGCTCCCTCGAAAACTGGCCAAAGTTGTCAGGTACCTCCCCTGAAGCGATCTGAGGAGAGGATCCCAAACTAAATCTGTATGTGGAGGTAGCCACAAAGTTTTGGCAACCAAGATGAGCCAGAGGCAAGAGAAGCCTCTTGGCATGCACCTCCCTCCAAAATTGGCCAATGTTGTCGGGTACGTAGCCTGAAGGGGTCTGCGGACCGAATCCACAAGTCCCTCTCTCTCTGGAAGAGCCCCAAAACTTTCACCAAGTATGCCTGGGAGGAGGAACGGGTAGCTACTGGGCATGCACGTACTTCCCAGTTTGGCCAGACTTCAGGTAGATCCCCCATACGGGTGTCCTGCTTTTCCAGAACTTGTGCAGGTAACACAGAATTTTGCATAAGTACAATGTGGTGGAGGCAAAGGTAGCTACCGGGCATGTAGCAACCTCTGAATTAGGCAAAATTCTCTGTTAGCTAGCCTAGAGGGATCCGAGTTTAGGATCCACAAAGAAAAAATCTCTCTTGGAGGAAGCCAAGTCTTTTTTCTAGAAGCATGCCGAGGTGAGAAGGCAAGGGTAGCTACCAGGCATACACTTCCCTCTAAACTTGGCCGAACTTGTGGTGTCCCTACCCTGAAGGGCTTTGCAGCCGGTACCCAGAGCTAAATGTTTCTCAGGCAGAATCCCAAACATTTGCAGAAGCTTCCCTGGAGGAGGCAATGGTAGCCAGCAGGCATGCAGCTACCTCCAAAGTAGAGCCAAACTTGTGAGGGACTTAACGCGGGGGGGTCTTCAGCTGGTATTGACAAGCAGTTGTGTATTTGGAGCTAGCCCAAAAGTTTTGCAAAACAAGATGAGCGAAGGGAAGTGAAGGTACCCAGGCAGGTAGCTCCCTCAAAAACTGGCCAAAGTTGTCAGGTACCTCCCCTGAAGCGATCTGAGGAGAGGATCCCAAACTAAATCTGTATGTGGAGGTAGCCACAAAGTTTTGGCAACCAAGATGAGCCAGAGGCAAGAGAAGCCTCTTGGCATGCACCTCCCTCCAAAATTGGCCAATGTTGTCGGGTACGTAGCCTGAAGGGGTCTGCGGACCGAATCCACAAGTCCCTCTCTCTCTGGAAGAGCCCCAAAACTTTCACCAAGTATGCCTGGGAGGAGGAACGGGTAGCTACTGGGCATGCACGTACTTCCCAATTTGGCCAGACTTCAGGTAGATCCCCCATACGGGTGTCCTGCTTTTCCAGAACTTGTGCAGGTAACTCAGAATTTTGCATAAGTACAATGTGGTGGAGGCAAAGGTAGCTACCGGGCATGTAGCAACCTCTGAATTAGGCAAAATTCTCTGTTAGCTAGCCTAGAGGGATCCGAGTTTAGGATCCACAAAGAAAAAATCTCTCTTGGAGGAAGCCAAGTCTTTTTTCTAGAAGCATGCCGAGGTGAGAAGGCAAGGGTAGCTACCAGGCATACACTTCCCTCTAAACTTGGCCGAACTTGTGGTGTCCCTACCCTGAAGGGCTTTGCAGCCGGTACCCAGAGCTAAATGTTTCTCAGGCAGAATCCCAAACATTTGCAGAAGCTTCCCTGGAGGAGGCAATGGTAGCCAGCAGGCATGCAGCTACCTCCAAAGTAGAGCCAAAATTGTGAGGGACTTAACGCGGAGGGGTCTTCAGCTGGTATTGACAAGCAGTTGTGTATTTGGAGCTAGCCCAGAAGTTTTGCAAAACAAGATGAGCGAAGGGAAGTGAAGGTACCCAGGCAGGTAGCTCCCTCGAAAACTGGCCAAAGTTGTCAGGTACCTCCCCTGAAGCGATCTGAGGAGAGGATCCCAAACTAAATCTGTATGTGGAGGTAGCCACAAAGGTTTGGCAAAGAAGATCAGCCAGCTGTGTGGCATTCCAGGGCAGCATTCCTAGCACAGGCAGTTTGTATGTGGTCTTGGACACTAGCTACGTGTGTCTTTATGGTGTCTGGGAGGCCACAGGTAAGGGGGAGTTAACCTTGCCAGCTGAATCAGGGCTAGCTTTGGGGATCTCCGTAAGAGATCCTTCTCCTGCATCGCTTGTATGCAGGCTGGTTTTTGAACAGATGCAGCCAAATGGGAGAACCCTGAGGTCTTCATGAGAAGGGATTGTCCTCTTTCTTGTGGGTCTATTCCACTGACCCAATAGGCAGCTAAAATGAATCTATGCCACTAACCCTATAGGCAGTTAATATGTTTATTTAACGTATAAATGCTATCGCAGGTATTCCTCACCAAAGTGAAGGTGAAGGTGCAGAGCTTACCAAGGAGGTGTCCCTGTCTTGGTGGAGAAGGAGCACAGAACATCGACTGCCTCTTCTAGGTTTTCAATTATTCCTTCTGCCCTCTCCCCACCCGCTCCCCCCAGCTCTCCCTTTTTCCTCACTCTAGGGTTTTGCTGTCATGAATTTTTTTACCACTACCTGCTAACACTTTTATATCCTAAGCTTATCTGTCCCGCCCTGGGATGACAATGAGCATAATTTGGGCTAAAAATTGAGTATTATAATCTTCTATGTTTAGTATGTACTTCCTCAACCTCCTTATCTTTTTGAGAGTTAACTTTAATGTTCATTTTATAAAGAATGAAGAAAAAGGTTTCACTCTGGGCACCGCAGACTTCAAGATTCTGTTCTGATGCCCAAAGAGGGTTTGGCACAGCCTGGGTATGCTGCTTTTGTTCAGAACTAAGGCATGTAGGCCCAACTTTTCCAGTGTGCTCCAGGCACCTGTCAGGACCCCCTGGGGCAGGACAGCCCAGCCGTGAGCTTGAGAGAGCTGGGCCATGGACGTCCTGGCTGTGGAGCTTCTCAGGGGCAGAGGTATGGTGGAACCAAAAGAGAGTGTTCATCTCCAGGGGAAAGAGAGAGAAGTCCGCCCTGTGGCACTTGGGGACTCCTGGACTCGCACATGCAGCACCTCGCTCAGGACCAAGCATGGGGACGCAGCTCCTTGGGAAGCCAAGGACAGGGACCGTGACCACATGGCAGCCCTGTGCTGTGAGGGGCAGTGCATATTGTGACCCAGAGTGGTGCTAGGCAACCGCCATGTCCCAGTGCAGGGCTGACAGGCACAGCCTCAGTCACCCCCAAGGCAGAGCTGGCCCCAGCCCAGACATGCGGCTCCCAACAGGGTCCTGGGGCACCAGTGCAGGTGGGCTCGAGCTGGATGGTCTTTAAGGTCCCTTCCAACCCCAGGCATTGTAGGATTCTATGAGGGAGGCGATGCACAAGGAATATGGGGTGGGGTGCTGATGTTTGGAAAAAGCAAAGAAACAACAAAACTAAGAGGAGATTCAAAGTAACAAAAGTGGTAGGATTGAAGGAAAGACCAAAGAAAGAAAAGGTCGTAATGCAAAGAAACACCCAAACAAAACAAAAGGAAACAAACACTGTCTATTCCATTGTTGCAGGGTTGGGAACCTACACCAATGGACACAAACGAACTAGAGCAACAGCCTTGGAGGAGTTTGAGGCAGCAAGCCGAGGTTTCAGCTGTGTTCAGAGAATGCGAAAAGGAAAGGCTCAATGAGATGCTTGGAAGGAGCCTTAAGGGGCAAACAGGACCAGACCTCAACAAATGGAGAAAAACCTGGGGAAGCTCCGTGCAATTTGAGCTAATCCGTGAGAGCTACAGGACATGCAGACACAGGCAGGTAACAAATACCAGACAGGTAAGCTGCTTTTCCAGAACTAACGCAGGTAAGGAAAAATTTTCCGTAAGTAAAATGTGGTGGAGGCAAAGGTAGCTAGCGGGCCTGTACCAACGTCCAAATTAGCCAGAATTCTCTGTTACCTAGCCTAGAGGGATCCGGGTTTAGGATCCTCAAAGAAAAAATCTCTCTTGGAGGAAGCCAAATCTTTTTTCTAGAAGCATGCCGAGGTGAGAAGGCAAGGGTAGCTACCAGGCATACACTTCCCTGTAAACTTGGCCAAGCTTGTGGTGTCCCTACCCTGAAGGGCTTTGCAGCTGGTACCCAGAGCTAAATGTGTCTCAGGCAGAATCCCATACATTTTGAGAAACTTTTGTGGAGGAAGCGATGGTTGCTAGCAGGCATGCAGCTACGTCCAAAGTAGGGCCAAAGTTGAGAGGGACGTAACGCGGAGGGGTCTTCAGCTGGTATTGACAAGCAGTTGTGTATTTGGAGCTAGCCCAGAAGTTTTGCAAAACAAGATGAGCGAAGGGAAGTGAAGGTACCCAGGCAGGTAGCTCCCTCAAAAACTGGCCAAAGTTGTCAGGTACCTCCCCTGAAGCGATCTGAGGAGAGGATCCCAAACTAAATCTGTATGTGGAGGTAGCCACAAAGTTTTGGCAACCAAGATGAGCCAGAGGCAAGAGAAGCCTCTTGGCATGCACCTCCCTCCAAAATTGGCCAATGTTGTCGGGTACGTAGCCTGAAGGGGTCTGCGGACCGAATCCACAAGTCCCTCTCTCTCTGGAAGAGCCCCAAAACTTTCACCAAGTATGCCTGGGAGGAGGAACGGGTAGCTACTGGGCATGCACGTACTTCCCAATTTGGCCAGACTTCAGGTAGATCCCCCATACGGGTGTCCTGCTTTTCCAGAACTTGTGCAGGTAACACAGAATTTTGCATAAGTACAATGTGGTGGAGGCAAAGGTAGCTACCGGGCATGTAGCAACCTCTGAATTAGGCAAAATTCTCTGTTAGCTAGCCTAGAGGGATCCGAGTTTAGGATCCACAAAGAAAAAATCTCTCTTGGAGGAAGCCAAGTCTTTTTTCTAGAAGCATGCCGAGGTGAGAAGGCAAGGGTAGCTACCAGGCATACACTTCCCTCTAAACTTGGCCGAACTTGTGGTGTCCCTACCCTGAAGGGCTTTGCAGCCGGTACCCAGAGCTAAATGTTTCTCAGGCAGAATCCCAAACATTTGCAGAAGCTTCCCTGGAGGAGGCAATGGTAGCCAGCAGGCATGCAGCTACCTCCAAAGTAGAGCCAAAATTGTGAGGGACTTAACGCGGGGGGGTCTTCAGCTGGTATTGACAAGCAGTTGTGTATTTGGAGCTAGCCCAGAAGTTTTGCAAAACAAGATGAGCGAAGGGAAGTGAAGGTACCCAGGCAGGTAGCTCCCTCGAAAACTGGCCAAAGTTGTCAGGTACCTCCCCTGAAGCGATCTGAGGAGAGGATCCCAAACTAAATCTGTATGTGGAGGTAGCCACAAAGGTTTGGCAAAGAAGATCAGCCAGCTGTGTGGCATTCCAGGGCAGCATTCCTAGCACAGGCAGTTTGTATGTGGTCTTGGACACTAGCTACGTGTGTCTTTATGGTGTCTGGGAGGCCACAGGTAAGGGGGAGTTAACCTTGCCAGCTGAATCAGGGCTTGCTTTGGGGATCTCCGTAAGAGATCCTTCTCCTGCATCGCTTGTATGCAGGCTGGTTTTTGAACAGATGCAGCCAAATGGGAGAACCCTGAGGTCTTCATGAGAAGGGATTGTCCTCTTTCTTGTGGGTCTATTCCACTGACCCAATAGGCAGCTAAAATGAATCTATGCCACTAACCCTATAGGCAGTTAATATGTTTATTTAACGTATAAATGCTATCGCAGGTATTCCTCACCAAAGTGAAGGTGAAGGTGCAGAGCTTACCAAGGAGGTGTCCCTGTCTTGGTGGAGAAGGAGCACAGAACATCGACTGCCTCTTCTAGGTTTTCAATTATTCCTTCTGCCCTCTCCCCACCCGCTCCCCCCAGCTCTCCCTTTTTCCTCACTCTAGGGTTTTGCTGTCATGAATTTTTTTACCACTACCTGCTAACACTTTTATATCCTAAGCTTATCTGTCCCACCCTGGGATGACAATGAGCATAATTTGGGCAAAAAATTGAGTATTATAATCTTCTATGTTTAGTATGTACTTCCTCAAGCTCCTTATCTTTTTAAGAGTTAACTTTAATGTTCATTTTATAAAGAATGAAGAAAAAGGTTTCACTCTGGGCACCGCAGACTTCAAGATTCTGTTCTGATGCCCAAAGAGGGTTTGGCACAGCCTGGGTACGCTGCTTTTGTTCAGAACTAAGGCATGTAGGCCCAACTTTTCCAGTGTGCTCCAGGCACCTGTCAGGACCCCCTGGGGCAGGACAGCCCAGCCGTGAGCTTGAGAGAGCTGGGCCATGGACGTCCTGGCTGTGGAGCTTCTCAGGGGCAGAGGTATGGTGGAACCAAAAGAGAGTGTTCATCTCCAGGGGAAAGAGAGAGAAGTCCGCCCTGTGGCACTTGGGGACTCCTGGACTCGCACATGCAGCACCTCGCTCAGGACCAAGCATGGGGACGCAGCTCCTTGGGAAGCCAAGGACAGGGACCGTGACCACATGGCAGCCCTGTGCTGTGAGGGGCAGTGCATATTGTGACCCAGAGTGGTGCTAGGCAACCGCCATGTCCCAGTGCAGGGCTGACAGGCACAGCCTCAGTCACCCCCAAGGCAGAGCTGGCCCCAGCCCAGACGTGCGGCTCCCAACAGGGTCCTGGGGCACCAGTGCAGGTGGGCTCGAGCTGGATGGTCTTTAAGGTCCCTTCCAACCCCAGGCATTGTAGGATTCTATGAGGGAGGCGGTGCACAAGGAATATGGGGTGGGGTGCTGATGTTTGGAAAAAGCAAAGAAACAACAAAACTAAGAGGAGATTCAAAGTAACAAAAGTGGTAGGATTGAAGGAAAGACCAAAGAAAGAAAAGGTCGTAATGCAAAGAAACACCCAAACAAAACAAAAGGAAACAAACACTGTCTATTCCATTGTTGCAGGGTTGGGAACCTACACCAATGGACACAAACGAACTAGAGCAACAGCCTTGGAGGAGTTTGAGGCAGCAACCCGAGGTTTCAGCTGTGTTCAGAGAATGCAAAAAGGAAAGGCTCAATGAGATGCTTGGAAGGAGCCTTAAGGGGCAAACAGGACCAGACCTCAACAAATGGAGAAAAACCTGGGGAAGCTCCATGCAATTTGAGCTAATCCGTGAGAGCTACAGGACATGCAGACACAGGCAGGTAACAAATACCAGACAGGTAAGCTGCTTTTCCAGAAGTAATGCAGGTAAGGAAAAATTTTCCCTAAGTAAAATGTGGTGGAGGCAAAGGTAGCTAGCGGGCATGTACCAACGTCCAAATTAGCCAGAATTCTCTGTTACCTAGCCTAGAGGGATCCGGGTTTAGGATCCTCAAAGAAAAAATCTCTCTTGGAGGAAGCCAAATCTTTTTTCTAGAAGCATGCCGAGGTGAGAAGGCAAGGGTAGCTACCAGGCATACACTTCCCTCTAAACTTGGCCAACCTTGTGGTGTCCCTACCCTGAAGGGCTTTGCAGCCGGTACCCAGAGCTAAATGTTTCTCAGGCAGAATCCCAAACATTTGTAGAAGCTTCCCTGGAGGAGGCAATGGTAGCCAGCAGGCATGCAGCTACCTCCAAAGTAGAGCCAAAATTGTGAGGGACGTAACGCGGAGGGGTCTTCAGCTGGTATTGACAAGCAGTTGTGTATTTGGAGTAGCCCAGAAGTTTTGCAAAACAAGATGAGCGAAGGGAAGTGAAGGTACCCAGGCAGGTAGCTCCCTCGAAAACTGGCCAAAGTTGTCAGGTACCTCCCCTGAAGCGATCTGAGGAGAGGATCCCAAACTAAATCTGTATGTGGAGGTAGCCACAAAGTTTTGGCAACCAAGATGAGCCAGAGGCAAGAGAAGCCTCTTGGCATGCACCTCCCTCCAAAATTGGCCAATGTTGTCGGGTACGTAGCCTGAAGGGGTCTGCGGACCGAATCCACAAGTCCCTCTCTCTCTGGAAGAGCCCCAAAACTTTCACCAAGTATGCCTGGGAGGAGGAACGGGTAGCTACTGGGCATGCACGTACTTCCCAATTTGGCCAGACTTCAGGTAGATCCCCCATACGGGTGTCCTGCTTTTCCAGAACTTGTGCAGGTAACACAGAATTTTGCATAAGTACAATGTGGTGGAGGCAAAGGTAGCTACCGGGCATGTAGCAACCTCTGAATTAGGCAAAATTCTCTGTTAGCTAGCCTAGAGGGATCCGAGTTTAGGATCCACAAAGAAAAAATCTCTCTTGGAGGAAGCCAAGTCTTTTTTCTAGAAGCATGCCGAGGTGAGAAGGCAAGGGTAGCTACCAGGCATACACTTCCCTCTAAACTTGGCCGAACTTGTGGTGTCCCTACCCTGAAGGGCTTTGCAGCCGGTACCCAGAGCTAAATGTTTCTCAGGCAGAATCCCAAACATTTGCAGAAGCTTCCCTGGAGGAGGCAATGGTAGCCAGCAGGCATGCAGCTACCTCCAAAGTAGAGCCAAAATTGTGAGGAACTTAACGCGGAGGGGTCTTCAGCTGGTATTGACAAGCAGTTGTGTATTTGGAGCTAGCCCAGAAGTTTTGCAAAACAAGATGAGCGAAGGGAAGTGAAGGTACCCAGGCAGGTAGCTCCCTCGAAAACTGGCCAAAGTTGTCAGGTACCTCCCCTGAAGCGATCTGAGGAGAGGATCCCAAACTAAATCTGTATGTGGAGGTAGCCACAAAGTTTTGGCAACCAAGATGAGCCAGAGGCAAGAGAAGCCTCTTGGCATGCACCTCCCTCCAAAATTGGCCAATGTTGTCGGGTACGTAGCCTGAAGGGGTCTGCGGACCGAATCCACAAGTCCCTCTCTCTCTGGAAGAGCCCCAAAACTTTCACCAAGTATGCCTGGGAGGAGGAACGGGTAGCTACTGGGCATGCACGTACTTCCCAATTTGGCCGGACTTCAGGTAGATCCCCCATACGGGTGTCCTGCTATTCCAGAACTTGTGCAGGTAACACAGAATTTTGCATAAGTACAATGTGGTGGAGGCAAAGGTAGCTACCGGGCATGTAGCAACCTCTGAATTAGGCAAAATTCTCTGTTAGCTAGCCTAGAGGGATCCGAGTTTAGGATCCACAAAGAAAAAATCTCTCTTGGAGGAAGCCAAGTCTTTTTTCTAGAAGCATGCCGAGGTGAGAAGGCAAGGGTAGCTACCATGCATACACTTCCCTGTAAACTTGGCCAAGCTTGTGGTGTCCCTACCCTGAAGGGCTTTGCAGCTGGTACCCAGAGCTAAATGTGTCCCAGGCAGAATCCCATACATTTTGAGAAACTTTTGTGGAGGAAGCGATGGTTGCTAGCAGGCATGCAGCTACGTCCAAAGTAGGGCCAAAGTTGAGAGGGACGTAACGCGGAGGGGTCTTCAGCTGGTATTGACAAGCAGTTGTGTATTTGGAGCTAGCCCAGAAGTTTTGCAAAACAAGATGAGCGAAGGGAAGTGGAGGTACCCAGGCAGGTAGCTCCCTCGAAAACTGGCCAAAGTTGTCAGGTACCTCCCCTGAAGCGATCTGAGGAGAGGATCCCAAACTAAATCTGTATGTGGAGGTAGCCACAAAGTTTTGGCAACCAAGATGAGCCAGAGGCAAGAGAAGCCTCTTGGCATGCACCTCCCTCCAAAATTGGCCAATGTTGTCGGGTACGTAGCCTGAAGGGGTCTGCGGACCGAATCCACAAGTCCCTCTCTCTCTGGAAGAGCCCCAAAACTTTCACCAAGTATGCCTGGGAGGAGGAACGGGTAGCTACTGGGCATGCACGTACTTCCCAATTTGGCCAGACTTCAGGTAGATCCCCCATACGGGTGTCCTGCTTTTCCAGAACTTGTGCAGGTAACACAGAATTTTGCATAAGTACAATGTGGTGGAGGCAAAGGTAGCTACCGGGCATGTAGCAACCTCTGAATTAGGCAAAATTCTCTGTTAGCTAGCCTAGAGGGATCCGAGTTTAGGATCCACAAAGAAAAAATCTCTCTTGGAGGAAGCCAAGTCTTTTTTCTAGAAGCATGCCGAGGTGAGAAGGCAAGGGTAGCTACCAGGCATACACTTCCCTCTAAACTTGGCCGAACTTGTGGTGTCCCTACCCTGAAGGGCTTTGCAGCCGGTACCCAGAGCTAAATGTTTCTCAGGCAGAATCCCAAACATTTGCAGAAGCTTCCCTGGAGGAGGCAATGGTAGCCAGCAGGCATGCAGCTACCTCCAAAGTAGAGCCAAAATTGTGAGGGACTTAACGCGGAGGGGTCTTCAGCTGGTATTGACAAGCAGTTGTGTATTTGGAGCTAGCCCAGAAGTTTTGCAAAACAAGATGAGCGAAGGGAAGTGAAGGTACCCAGGCAGGTAGCTCCCTCGAAAACTGGCCAAAGTTGTCAGGTACCTCCCCTGAAGCGATCTGAGGAGAGGATCCCAAACTAAATCTGTATGTGGAGGTAGCCACAAAGTTTTGGCAACCAAGATGAGCCAGAGGCAAGAGAAGCCTCTTGGCATGCACCTCCCTCCAAAATTGGCCAATGTTGTCGGGTACGTAGCCTGAAGGGGTCTGCGGACCGAATCCACAAGTCCCTCTCTCTCTGGAAGAGCCCCAAAACTTTCACCAAGTATGCCTGGGAGGAGGAACGGGTAGCTACTGGGCATGCACGTACTTCCCAATTTGGCCAGACTTCAGGTAGATCCCCCATACGGGTGTCCTGCTTTTCCAGAACTTGTGCAGGTAACACAGAATTTTGCATAAGTACAATGTGGTGGAGGCAAAGGTAGCTACCGGGCATGTAGCAACCTCTGAATTAGGCAAAATTCTCTGTTAGCTAGCCTAGAGGGATCCGAGTTTAGGATCCACAAAGAAAAAATCTCTCTTGGAGGAAGCCAAGTCTTTTTTCTAGAAGCATGCCGAGGTGAGAAGGCAAGGGTAGCTACCAGGCATACACTTCCCTCTAAACTTGGCCGAACTTGTGGTGTCCCTACCCTGAAGGGCTTTGCAGCCGGTACCCACAGCTAAATGTTTCTCAGGCAGAATCCCAAACATTTGCAGAAGCTTCCCTGGAGGAGGCAATGGTAGCCAGCAGGCATGCAGCTACCTCCAAAGTAGAGCCAAAATTGTGAGGAACTTAACGCGGAGGGGTCTTCAGCTGGTATTGACAAGCAGTTGTGTATTTGGAGCTAGCCCAGAAGTTTTGCAAAACAAGATGAGCGAAGGGAAGTGAAGGTACCCAGGCAGATATCTCCCTCGAAAACTGGCCAAAGTTGTCAGGTACCTCCCCTGAAGCGATCTGAGGAGAGGATCCCAAACTAAATCTGTATGTGGAGGTAGCCACAAAGTTTTGGCAACCAAGATGAGCCAGAGGCAAGAGAAGCCTCTTGGCATGCACGTCCCTCCAAAATTGGCCAATGTTGTCGGGTACGTAGCCTGAAGGGGTCTGCGGACCGAATCCACAAGTCCCTCTCTCTCTGGAAGAGCCCCAAAACTTTCACCAAGTATGCCTGGGAGGAGGAACGGGTAGCTACTGGGCATGCACGTACTTCCCAATTTGGCCAGACTTCAGGTAGATCCCCCATACGGGTGTCCTGCTTTTCCAGAACTTGTGCAGGTAACACAGAATTTTGCATAAGTACAATGTGGTGGAGGCAAAGGTAGCTACCGGGCATGTAGCAACCTCTGAATTAGGCAAAATTCTCTGTTAGCTAGCCTAGAGGGATCCGAGTTTAGGATCCACAAAGAAAAAATCTCTCTTGGAGGAAGCCAAGTCTTTTTTCTAGAAGCATGCCGAGGTGAGAAGGCAAGGGTAGCTACCAGGCATACACTTCCCTCTAAACTTGGCCGAACTTGTGGTGTCCCTACCCTGAAGGGCTTTGCAGCCGGTACCCAGAGCTAAATGTTTCTCAGGCAGAATCCCAAACATTTGCAGAAGCTTCCCTGGAGGAGGCAATGGTAGCCAGCAGGCATGCAGCTACCTCCAAAGTAGAGCCAAAATTGTGAGGGACTTAACGCGGGGGGGTCTTCAGCTGGTATTGACAAGCAGTTGTGTATTTGGAGCTAGCCCAGAAGTTTTGCAAAACAAGATGAGCGAAGGGAAGTGAAGGTACCCAGGCAGGTAGCTCCCTCGAAAACTGGCCAAAGTTGTCAGGTACCTCCCCTGAAGCGATCTGAGGAGAGGATCCCAAACTAAATCTGTATGTGGAGGTAGCCACAAAGGTTTGGCAAAGAAGATCAGCCAGCTGTGTGGCATTCCAGGGCAGCATTCCTAGCACAGGCAGTTTGTATGTGGTCTTGGACACTAGCTACGTGTGTCTTTATGGTGTCTGGGAGGCCACAGATAAGGGGGAGTTAACCTTGCCAGCTGAATCAGGGCTAGCTTTGGGGATCTCCGTAAGAGATCCTTCTCCTGCATCGCTTGTATGCAGGCTGGTTTTTGAACAGATGCAGCCAAATGGGAGAACCCTGAGGTCTTCATGAGAAGGGATTGTCCTCTTTCTTGTGGGTCTATTCCACTGACCCAATAGGCAGCTAAAATGAATCTATGCCACTAACCCTATAGGCAGTTAATATGTTTATTTAACGTATAAATGCTATCGCAGGTATTCCTCACCAAAGTGAAGGTGAAGGTGCAGAGCTTACCAAGGAGGTGTCCCTGTCTTGGTGGAGAAGGAGCACAGAACATCGACTGCCTCTTCTAGGTTTTCAATTATTCCTTCTGCCCTCTCCCCACCCGCTCCCCCCAGCTCTCCCTTTTTCCTCACTCTAGGGTTTTGCTGTCATGAATTTTTTTACCACTACCTGCTAACACTTTTATATCCTAAGCTTATCTGTCCCGCCCTGGGATGACAATGAGCATAATTTGGGCAAAAAATTGAGTATTATAATCTTCTATGTTTAGTATGTACTTCCTCAAGCTCCTTATCTTTTTAAGAGTTAACTTTAATGTTCATTTTATAAAGAATGAAGAAAAAGGTTTCACTCTGGGCACCGCAGACTTCAAGATTCTGTTCTGATGCCCAAAGAGGGTTTGGCACAGCCTGGGTATGCTGCTTTTGTTCAGGACTAAGGCATGTAGGCCCAACTTTTCCAGTGTGCTCCAGGCACCTGTCAGGACCCCCTGGGGCAGGACAGCCCAGCCGTGAGCTTGAGAGAGCTGGGCCATGGACGTCCTGGCTGTGGAGCTTCTCAGGGGCAGAGGTATGGTGGAACCAAAAGAGAGTGTTCATCTCCAGGGGAAAGAGAGAGAAGTCCGCCCTGTGGCACTTGGGGACTCCTGGACTCGCACATGCAGCACCTCGCTCAGGACCAAGCATGGGGACGCAGCTCCTTGGGAAGCCAAGGACAGGGACCGTGACCACATGGCAGCCCTGTGCTGTGAGGGGCAGTGCATATTGTGACCCAGAGTGGTGCTAGGCAACCGCCATGTCCCAGTGCAGGGCTGACAGGCACAGCCTCAGTCACCCCCAAGGCAGAGCTGGCCCCAGCCCAGACGTGCGGCTCCCAACAGGGTCCTGGGGCACCAGTGCAGGTGGGCTCGAGCTGGATGGTCTTTAAGGTCCCTTCCAACCCCAGGCATTGTAGGATTCTATGAGGGAGGCGGTGCACAAGGAATATGGGGTGGGGTGCTGATGTTTGAAAAAAGCAAAGAAACAACAAAACTAAGAGGAGGATTCAAACTAACAAAAGTGGTAGGATTGAAGGAAAGACCAAAGAAAGAAAAGGTCGTAATGCAAAGAAACACCCAAACAAAACAAAAGGAAACAAACACTGTCTATTCCATTGTTGCAGGGTTGGGAACCTACACCAATGGACACAAACGAACTAGAGCAACAGCCTTGGAGGAGTTTGAGGCAGCAAGCCGAGGTTTCAGCTGTGTTCAGAGAATGCGAAAAGGAAAGGCTCAATGAGATGCTTGGAAGGAGCCTTAAGGGGCAAACAGGACCAGACCTCAACAAATGGAGAAAAACCTGGGGAAGCTCCGTGCAATTTGAGCTAATCCGTGAGAGCTACAGGACATGCAGACACAGGCAGGTAACAAATACCAGACAGGTAAGCTGCTTTTCCAGAAGTAATGCAGGTAAGGAAAAATTTTCCCTAAGTAAAATGTGGTGGAGGCAAAGGTAGCTAGCGGGCATGTACCAACGTCCAAATTAGCCAGAATTCTCTGTTACCTAGCCTAGAGGGATCCGGGTTTAGGATCCTCAAAGAAAAAATCTCTCTTGGAGGAAGCCAAATCTTTTTTCTAGAAGCATGCCGAGGTGAGAAGGCAAGGGTAGCTACCAGGCATACACTTCCCTGTAAACTTGGCCAACCTTGTGGTGTCCCTACCCTGAAGGGCTTTGCAGCCGGTACCCAGAGCTAAATGTTTCTCAGGCAGAATCCCAAACATTTGTAGAAGCTTCCCTGGAGGAGGCAATGGTAGCCAGCAGGCATGCAGCTACCTCCAAAGTAGAGCCAAAATTGTGAGGGACGTAACGCGGAGGGGTCTTCAGCTGGTATTGACAAGCAGTTGTGTATTTGGAGCTAGCCCAGAAGTTTTGCAAAACAAGATGAGCGAAGGGAAGTGAAGGTACCCAGGCAGGTAGCTCCCTCGAAAACTGGCCAAAGTTGTCAGGTACCTCCCCTGAAGCGATCTGAGGAGAGGATCCCAAACTAAATCTGTATGTGGAGGTAGCCACAAAGTTTTGGCAACCAAGATGAGCCAGAGGCAAGAGAAGCCTCTTGGCATGCACCTCCCTCCAAAATTGGCCAATGTTGTCGGGTACGTAGCCTGAAGGGGTCTGCGGACCGAATCCACAAGTCCCTCTCTCTCTGGAAGAGCCCCAAAACTTTCACCAAGTATGCCTGGGAGGAGGAACGGGTAGCTACTGGGCATGCACGTACTTCCCAATTTGGCCAGACTTCAGGTAGATCCCCCATACGGGTGTCCTGCTTTTCCAGAACTTGTGCAGGTAACACAGAATTTTGCATAAGTACAATGTGGTGGAGGCAAAGGTAGCTACCGGGCATGTAGCAACCTCTGAATTAGGCAAAATTCTCTGTTAGCTAGCCTAGAGGGATCCGAGTTTAGGATCCACAAAGAAAAAATCTCTCTTGGAGGAAGCCAAGTCTTTTTTCTAGAAGCATGCCGAGGTGAGAAGGCAAGGGTAGCTACCAGGCATACACTTCCCTCTAAACTTGGCCGAACTTGTGGTGTCCCTACCCTGAAGGGCTTTGCAGCCGGTACCCAGAGCTAAATGTTTCTCAGGCAGAATCCCAAACATTTGCAGAAGCTTCCCTGGAGGAGGCAATGGTAGCCAGCAGGCATGCAGCTACCTCCAAAGTAGAGCCAAAATTGTGAGGAACTTAACGCGGAGGGGTCTTCAGCTGGTATTGACAAGCAGTTGTGTATTTGGAGCTAGCCCAGAAGTTTTGCAAAACAAGATGAGCGAAGGGAAGTGAAGGTACCCAGGCAGGTAGCTCCCTCGAAAACTGGCCAAAGTTGTCAGGTACCTCCCCTGAAGCGATCTGAGGAGAGGATCCCAAACTAAATCTGTATGTGGAGGTAGCCACAAAGTTTTGGCAACCAAGATGAGCCAGAGGCAAGAGAAGCCTCTTGGCATGCACCTCCCTCCAAAATTGGCCAATGTTGTCGGGTACGTAGCCTGAAGGGGTCTGCGGACCGAATCCACAAGTCCCTCTCTCTCTGGAAGAGCCCCAAAACTTTCACCAAGTATGCCTGGGAGGAGGAACGGGTAGCTACTGGGCATGCACGTACTTCCCAATTTGGCCGGACTTCAGGTAGATCCCCCATACGGGTGTCCTGCTTTTCCAGAACTTGTGCAGGTAACACAGAATTTTGCATAAGTACAATGTGGTGGAGGCAAAGGTAGCTACCGGGCATGTAGCAACCTCTGAATTAGGCAAAATTCTCTGTTAGCTAGCCTAGAGGGATCCGAGTTTAGGATCCACAAAGAAAAAATCTCTCTTGGAGGAAGCCAAGTCTTTTTTCTAGAAGCATGCCGAGGTGAGAAGGCAAGGGTAGCTACCATGCATACACTTCCCTGTAAACTTGGCCAAGCTTGTGGTGTCCCTACCCTGAAGGGCTTTGCAGCTGGTACCCAGAGCTAAATGTGTCCCAGGCAGAATCCCATACATTTTGAGAAACTTTTGTGGAGGAAGCGATGGTTGCTAGCAGGCATGCAGCTACGTCCAAAGTAGGGCCAAAGTTGAGAGGGACGTAACGCGGAGGGGTCTTCAGCTGGTATTGACAAGCAGTTGTGTATTTGGAGCTAGCCCAGAAGTTTTGCAAAACAAGATGAGCGAAGGGAAGTGGAGGTACCCAGGCAGGTAGCTCCCTCGAAAACTGGCCAAAGTTGTCAGGTACCTCCCCTGAAGCGATCTGAGGAGAGGATCCCAAACTAAATCTGTATGTGGAGGTAGCCACAAAGTTTTGGCAACCAAGATGAGCCAGAGGCAAGAGAAGCCTCTTGGCATGCACCTCCCTCCAAAATTGGCCAATGTTGTCGGGTACGTAGCCTGAAGGGGTCTGCGGACCGAATCCACAAGTCCCTCTCTCTCTGGAAGAGCCCCAAAACTTTCACCAAGTATGCCTGGGAGGAGGAACGGGTAGCTACTGGGCATGCACGTACTTCCCAATTTGGCCAGACTTCAGGTAGATCCCCCATACGGGTGTCCTGCTTTTCCAGAACTTGTGCAGGTAACACAGAATTTTGCATAAGTACAATGTGGTGGAGGCAAAGGTAGCTACCGGGCATGTAGCAACCTCTGAATTAGGCAAAATTCTCTGTTAGCTAGCCTAGAGGGATCCGAGTTTAGGATCCACAAAGAAAAAATCTCTCTTGGAGGAAGCCAAGTCTTTTTTCTAGAAGCATGCCGAGGTGAGAAGGCAAGGGTAGCTACCAGGCATACACTTCCCTCTAAACTTGGCCGAACTTGTGGTGTCCCTACCCTGAAGGGCTTTGCAGCCGGTACCCACAGCTAAATGTTTCTCAGGCAGAATCCCAAACATTTGCAGAAGCTTCCCTGGAGGAGGCAATGGTAGCCAGCAGGCATGCAGCTACCTCCAAAGTAGAGCCAAAATTGTGAGGGACTTAACGCGGAGGGGTCTTCAGCTGGTATTGACAAGCAGTTGTGTATTTGGAGCTAGCCCAGAAGTTTTGCAAAACAAGATGAGCGAAGGGAAGTGAAGGTACCCAGGCAGGTAGCTCCCTCGAAAACTGGCCAAAGTTGTCAGGTACCTCCCCTGAAGCGATCTGAGGAGAGGATCCCAAACTAAATCTGTATGTGGAGGTAGCCACAAAGTTTTGGCAACCAAGATGAGCCAGAGGCAAGAGAAGCCTCTTGGCATGCACCTCCCTCCAAAATTGGCCAATGTTGTCGGGTACGTAGCCTGAAGGGGTCTGCGGACCGAATCCACAAGTCCCTCTCTCTCTGGAAGAGCCCCAAAACTTTCACCAAGTATGCCTGGGAGGAGGAACGGGTAGCTACTGGGCATGCACGTACTTCCCAATTTGGCCAGACTTCAGGTAGATCCCCCATACGGGTGTCCTGCTTTTCCAGAACTTGTGCAGGTAACACAGAATTTTGCATAAGTACAATGTGGTGGAGGCAAAGGTAGCTACCGGGCATGTAGCAACCTCTGAATTAGGCAAAATTCTCTGTTAGCTAGCCTAGAGGGATCCGAGTTTAGGATCCACAAAGAAAAAATCTCTCTTGGAGGAAGCCAAGTCTTTTTTCTAGAAGCATGCCGAGGTGAGAAGGCAAGGGTAGCTACCAGGCATACACTTCCCTCTAAACTTGGCCGAACTTGTGGTGTCCCTACCCTGAAGGGCTTTGCAGCCGGTACCCAGAGCTAAATGTTTCTCAGGCAGAATCCCAAACATTTGCAGAAGCTTCCCTGGAGGAGGCAATGGTAGCCAGCAGGCATGCAGCTACCTCCAAAGTAGAGCCAAAATTGTGAGGAACTTAACGCGGAGGGGTCTTCAGCTGGTATTGACAAGCAGTTGTGTATTTGGAGCTAGCCCAGAAGTTTTGCAAAACAAGATGAGCGAAGGGAAGTGAAGGTACCCAGGCAGATATCTCCCTCGAAAACTGGCCAAAGTTGTCAGGTACCTCCCCTGAAGCGATCTGAGGAGAGGATCCCAAACTAAATCTGTATGTGGAGGTAGCCACAAAGTTTTGGCAACCAAGATGAGCCAGAGGCAAGAGAAGCCTCTTGGCATGCACCTCCCTCCAAAATTGGCCAATGTTGTCGGGTACGTAGCCTGAAGGGGTCTGCGGACCGAATCCACAAGTCCCTCTCTCTCTGGAAGAGCCCCAAAACTTTCACCAAGTATGCCTGGGAGGAGGAACGGGTAGCTACTGGGCATGCACGTACTTCCCAATTTGGCCAGACTTCAGGTAGATCCCCCATACGGGTGTCCTGCTTTTCCAGAACTTGTGCAGGTAACACAGAATTTTGCATAAGTACAATGTGGTGGAGGCAAAGGTAGCTACCGGGCATGTAGCAACCTCTGAATTAGGCAAAATTCTCTGTTAGCTAGCCTAGAGGGATCCGAGTTTAGGATCCACAAAGAAAAAATCTCTCTTGGAGGAAGCCAAATCTTTTTTCTAGAAGCATGCCGAGGTGAGAAGGCAAGGGTAGCTACCAGGCATACACTTCCCTCTAAACTTGGCCGAACTTGTGGTGTCCCTACCCTGAAGGGCTTTGCAGCTGGTACCCAGAGCTAAATGTTTCTCAGGCAGAATCCCAAACATTTGCAGAAGCTTCCCTGGAAGAGGCAATGGTAGCCAGCAGGCATGCAGCTACCTCCAAAGTAGAGCCAAAATTGTGAGGAACTTAACGCGGAGGGGTCTTCAGCTGGTATTGACAAGCAGTTGTGTATTTGGAGCTAGCCCAGAAGTTTTGCAAAACAAGATGAGCGAAGGGAAGTGAAGGTACCCAGGCAGGTATCTCCCTCGAAAACTGGCCAAAGTTGTCAGGTACCTCCCCTGAAGCGATCTGAGGAGAGGATCCCAAACTAAATCTGTATGTGGAGGTAGCCACAAAGTTTTGGCAACCAAGATGAGCCAGAGGCAAGAGAAGCCTCTTGGCATGCACCTCCCTCCAAAATTGGCCAATGTTGTCGGGTACGTAGCCTGAAGGGGTCTGCGGACCGAATCCACAAGTCCCTCTCTCTCTGGAAGAGCCCCAAAACTTTCACCAAGTATGCCTGGGAGGAGGAACGGGTAGCTACTGGGCATGCACGTACTTCCCAATTTGGCCAGACTTCAGGTAGATCCCCCATACGGGTGTCCTGCTTTTCCAGAACTTGTGCAGGTAACACAGAATTTTGCATAAGTACAATGTGGTGGAGGCAAAGGTAGCTACCGGGCATGTAGCAACCTCTGAATTAGGCAAAATTCTCTGTTAGCTAGCCTAGAGGGATCCGAGTTTAGGATCCACAAAGAAAAAATCTCTCTTGGAGGAAGCCAAGTCTTTTTTCTAGAAGCATGCCGAGGTGAGAAGGCAAGGGTAGCTACCAGGCATACACTTCCCTCTAAACTTGGCCGAACTTGTGGTGTCCCTACCCTGAAGGGCTTTGCAGCCGGTACCCAGAGCTAAATGTTTCTCAGGCAGAATCCCAAACATTTGCAGAAGCTTCCCTGGAGGAGGCAATGGTAGCCAGCAGGCATGCAGCTACCTCCAAAGTAGAGCCAAAATTGTGAGGGACTTAACGCGGAGGGGTCTTCAGCTGGTATTGACAAGCAGTTGTGTATTTGGAGCTAGCCCAGAAGTTTTGCAAAACAAGATGAGCGAAGGGAAGTGAAGGTACCCAGGCAGGTAGCTCCCTCGAAAACTGGCCAAAGTTGTCAGGTACCTCCCCTGAAGCGATCTGAGGAGAGGATCCCAAACTAAATCTGTATGTGGAGGTAGCCACAAAGTTTTGGCAACCAAGATGAGCCAGAGGCAAGAGAAGCCTCTTGGCATGCACCTCCCTCCAAAATTGGCCAATGTTGTCGGGTACGTAGCCTGAAGGGGTCTGCGGACCGAATCCACAAGTCCCTCTCTCTCTGGAAGAGCCCCAAAACTTTCACCAAGTATGCCTGGGAGGAGGAACGGGTAGCTACTGGGCATGCACGTACTTCCCAATTTGGCCAGACTTCAGGTAGATCCCCCATACGGGTGTCCTGCTTTTCCAGAACTTGTGCAGGTAACACAGAATTTTGCATAAGTACAGTGTGGTGGAGGCAAAGGTAGCTACCGGGCATGTAGCAACCTCTGAATTAGGCAAAATTCTCTGTTAGCTAGCCTAGAGGGATCCGAGTTTAGGATCCACAAAGAAAAAATCTCTCTTGGAGGAAGCCAAGTCTTTTTTCTAGAAGCATGCCGAGGTGAGAAGGCAAGGGTAGCTACCAGGCATACACTTCCCTCTAAACTTGGCCGAACTTGTGGTGTCCCTACCCTGAAGGGCTTTGCAGCCGGTACCCAGAGCTAAATGTTTCTCAGGCAGAATCCCAAACATTTGCAGAAGCTTCCCTGGAGGAGGCAATGGTAGCCAGCAGGCATGCAGCTACCTCCAAAGTAGAGCCAAAATTGTGAGGAACTTAACGCGGAGGGGTCTTCAGCTGGTATTGACAAGCAGTTGTGTATTTGGAGCTAGCCCAGAAGTTTTGCAAAACAAGATGAGCGAAGGGAAGTGAAGGTACCCAGGCAGGTAGCTCCCTCGAAAACTGGCCAAAGTTGTCAGGTACCTCCCCGGAAGCGATCTGAGGAGAGGATCCCAAACTAAATCTGTATGTGGAGGTAGCCACAAAGTTTTGGCAACCAAGATGAGCCAGAGGCAAGAGAAGCCTCTTGGCATGCACCTCCCTCCAAAATTGGCCAATGTTGTCGGGTACGTAGCCTGAAGGGGTCTGCGGACCGAATCCACAAGTCCCTCTCTCTCTGGAAGAGCCCCAAAACTTTCACCAAGTATGCCTGGGAGGAGGAACGGGTAGCTACTGGGCATGCACGTACTTCCCAATTTGGCCAGACTTCAGGTAGATCCCCCATACGGGTGTCCTGCTTTTCCAGAACTTGTGCAGGTAACACAGAATTTTGCATAAGTACAGTGTGGTGGAGGCAAAGGTAGCTACCGGGCATGTAGCAACCTCTGAATTAGGCAAAATTCTCTGTTAGCTAGCCTAGAGGGATCCGAGTTTAGGATCCACAAAGAAAAAATCTCTCTTGGAGGAAGCCAAGTCTTTTTTCTAGAAGCATGCCGAGGTGAGAAGGCAAGGGTAGCTACCAGGCATACACTTCCCTCTAAACTTGGCCGAACTTGTGGTGTCCCTACCCTGAAGGGCTTTGCAGCCGGTACCCAGAGCTAAATGTTTCTCAGGCAGAATCCCAAACATTTGCAGAAGCTTCCCTG
Source organism: Anser brachyrhynchus (assembly GCF_964034855.1). NCBI lineage: Eukaryota > Metazoa > Chordata > Aves > Anseriformes > Anatidae > Anser > Anser brachyrhynchus. The sequence goes on along the minus strand of NC_137710.1, from coordinate 14,397,679 downwards.
GAGGAGGCAATGGTAGCCAGCAGGCATGCAGCTACCTCCAAAGTAGAGCCAAAATTGTGAGGAACTTAACGCGGAGGGGTCTTCAGCTGGTATTGACAAGCAGTTGTGTATTTGGAGCTAGCCCAGAAGTTTTGCAAAACAAGATGAGCGAAGGGAAGTGAAGGTACCCAGGCAGGTAGCTCCCTCGAAAACTGGCCAAAGTTGTCAGGTACCTCCCCTGAAGCGATCTGAGGAGAGGATCCCAAACTAAATCTGTATGTGGAGGTAGCCACAAAGTTTTGGCAACCAAGATGAGCCAGAGGCAAGAGAAGCCTCTTGGCATGCACCTCCCTCCAAAATTGGCCAATGTTGTCGGGTACGTAGCCTGAAGGGGTCTGCGGACCGAATCCACAAGTCCCTCTCTCTCTGGAAGAGCCCCAAAACTTTCACCAAGTATGCCTGGGAGGAGGAACGGGTAGCTACTGGGCATGCACGTACTTCCCAATTTGGCCAGACTTCAGGTAGATCCCCCATACGGGTGTCCTGCTTTTCCAGAACTTGTGCAGGTAACACAGAATTTTGCATAAGTACAATGTGGTGGAGGCAAAGGTAGCTACCGGGCATGTAGCAACCTCTGAATTAGGCAAAATTCTCTGTTAGCTAGCCTAGAGGGATCCGAGTTTAGGATCCACAAAGAAAAAATCTCTCTTGGAGGAAGCCAAGTCTTTTTTCTAGAAGCATGCCGAGGTGAGAAGGCAAGGGTAGCTACCAGGCATACACTTCCCTCTAAACTTGGCCGAACTTGTGGTGTCCCTACCCTGAAGGGCTTTGCAGCCGGTACCCAGAGCTAAATGTTTCTCAGGCAGAATCCCAAACATTTGCAGAAGCTTCCCTGGAGGAGGCAATGGTAGCCAGCAGGCATGCAGCTACCTCCAAAGTAGAGCCAAAATAGTGAGGGACTTAACGCGGGGGTTCTTCAGCTGGTATTGACAAGCAGTTGTGTATTTGGAGCTAGCCCAGAAGTTTTGCAAAACAAGATGAGCGAAGGGAAGTGAAGGTACCCAGGCAGGTATCTCCCTCGAAAACTGGCCAAAGTTGTCAGGTACCTCCCCTGAAGCGATCTGAGGAGAGGATCCCAAACTAAATCTGTATGTGGAGGTAGCCACAAAGTTTTGGCAACCAAGATGAGCCAGAGGCAAGAGAAGCCTCTTGGCATGCACCTCCCTCCAAAATTGGCCAATGTTGTCGGGTACGTAGCCTGAAGGGGTCTGCGGACCGAATCCACAAGTCCCTCTCTCTCTGGAAGAGCCCCAAAACTTTCACCAAGTATGCCTGGGAGGAGGAACGGGTAGCTACTGGGCATGCACGTACTTCCCAATTTGGCCAGACTTCAGGTAGATCCCCCATACGGGTTTCCTGCTTTTCCAGAACTTGTGCAGGTAACAAAGAATTTTGCATAAGTACAATGTAATGGAGGCAAAGGTAGCTACCGGGCATGTAGCAACCTCTGAATTAGGCAAAATTCTCTGTTAGCTAGCCTAGAGGGATCCGAGTTGAGGATCCACAAAGAAAAAATCTCTCTTGGAGGAAGCCAAGTCTTTTTTCTAGAAGCATGCCGAGGTGAGAAGGCAAGGGTAGCTACCAGGCATACACTTCCCTCTAAACTTGGCCGAACTTGTGGTGTCCCTACCCTGAAGGGCTTTGCAGCCGGTACCCAGAGCTAAATGTTTCTCAGGCAGAATCCCAAACATTTGCAGAAGCTTCCCTGGAGGAGGCAATGGTAGCCAGCAGGCATGCAGCTACCTCCAAAGTAGAGCCAAAATAGTGAGGGACTTAACGCGGGGGTTCTTCAGCTGGTATTGACAAGCAGTTGTGTATTTGGAGCTAGCCCAGAAGTTTTGCAAAACAAGATGAGCGAAGGGAAGTGAAGGTACCCAGGCAGGTATCTCCCTCGAAAACTGGCCAAAGTTGTCAGGTACCTCCCCTGAAGCGATCTGAGGAGAGGATCCCAAACTAAATCTGTATGTGGAGGTAGCCACAAAGTTTTGGCAACCAAGATGAGCCAGAGGCAAGAGAAGCCTCTTGGCATGCACCTCCCTCCAAAATTGGCCAATGTTGTCGGGTACGTAGCCTGAAGGGGTCTGCGGACCGAATCCACAAGTCCCTCTCTCTCTGGAAGAGCCCCAAAACTTTCACCAAGTATGCCTGGGAGGAGGAACGGGTAGCTACTGGGCATGCACGTACTTCCCAATTTGGCCAGACTTCAGGTAGATCCCCCATACGGGTTTCCTGCTTTTCCAGAACTTGTGCAGGTAACAAAGAATTTTGCATAAGTACAATGTAATGGAGGCAAAGGTAGCTACCGGGCATGTAGCAACCTCTGAATTAGGCAAAATTCTCTGTTAGCTAGCCTAGAGGGATCCGAGTTGAGGATCCACAAAGAAAAAATCTCTCTTGGAGGAAGCCAAGTCTTTTTTCTAGAAGCATGCCGAGGTGAGAAGGCAAGGGTAGCTACCAGGCATACACTTCCCTCTAAACTTGGCCGAACTTGTGGTGTCCCTACCCTGAAGGGCTTTGCAGCCGGTACCCAGAGCTAAATGTTTCTCAGGCAGAATCCCAAACATTTGCAGAAGCTTCCCTGGAGGAGGCAATGGTAGCCAGCAGGCATGCAGCTACCTCCAAAGTAGAGCCAAAATTGTGAGGGACTTAACGCGGGGGGGTCTTCAGCTGGTATTGACAAGCAGTTGTGTATTTGGAGCTAGCCCAAAAGTTTTGCAAAACAAGATGAGCGAAGGGAAGTGAAGGTACCCAGGCAGGTAGCTCCCTCAAAAACTGGCCAAAGTTGTCAGGTACCTCCCCTGAAGCGATCTGAGGAGAGGATCCCAAACTAAATCTGTATGTGGAGGTAGCCACAAAGTTTTGGCAACCAAGATGAGCCAGAGGCAAGAGAAGCCTCTTGGCATGCACCTCCCTCCAAAATTGGCCAATGTTGTCGGGTACGTAGCCTGAAGGGGTCTGCGGACCGAATCCACAAGTCCCTCTCTCTCTGGAAGAGCCCCAAAACTTTCACCAAGTATGCCTGGGAGGAGGAACGGGTAGCTACTGGGCATGCACGTACTTCCCAATTTGGCCAGACTTCAGGTAGATCCCCCATACGGGTGTCCTGCTTTTCCAGAACTTGTGCAGGTAACACAGAATTTTGCATAAGTACAATGTGGTGGAGGCAAAGGTAGCTACCGGGCATGTAGCAACCTCTGAATTAGGCAAAATTCTCTGTTAGCTAGCCTAGAGGGGTCCGAGTTTAGGATCCACAAAGAAAAAATCTCTCTTGGAGGAAGCCAAGTCTTTTTTCTAGAAGCATGCCGAGGTGAGAAGGCAAGGGTAGCTACCAGGCATACACTTCCCTCTAAACTTGGCCAAACTTGTGGTGTCCCTACCCTGAAGGGCTTTGCAGCCGGTACCCAGAGCTAAATGTTTCTCAGGCAGAATCCCAAACATTTGCAGAAGCTTCCCTGGAGGAGGCAATGGTAGCCAGCAGGCATGCAGCTACCTCCAAAGTAGAGCCAAAATTGTGAGGAACTTAACGCGGAGGGGTCTTCAGCTGGTATTGACAAGCAGTTGTGTATTTGGAGCTAGCCCAGAAGTTTTGCAAAACAAGATGAGCGAAGGGAAGTGAAGGTACCCAGGCAGGTAGCTCCCTCGAAAACTGGCCAAAGTTGTCAGGTACCTCCCCTGAAGCGATCTGAGGAGAGGATCCCAAACTAAATCTGTATGTGGAGGTAGCCACAAAGTTTTGGCAACCAAGATGAGCCAGAGGCAAGAGAAGCCTCTTGGCATGCACCTCCCTCCAAAATTGGCCAATGTTGTCGGGTACGTAGCCTGAAGGGGTCTGCGGACCGAATCCACAAGTCCCTCTCTCTCTGGAAGAGCCCCAAAACTTTCACCAAGTATGCCTGGGAGGAGGAACGGGTAGCTACTGGGCATGCACGTACTTCCCAATTTGGCCAGACTTCAGGTAGATCCCCCATACGGGTGTCCTGCTTTTCCAGAACTTGTGCAGGTAACACAGAATTTTGCATAAGTACAATGTGGTGGAGGCAAAGGTAGCTACCGGGCATGTAGCAACCTCTGAATTAGGCAAAATTCTCTGTTAGCTAGCCTAGAGGGATCCGAGTTTAGGATCCACAAAGAAAAAATCTCTCTTGGAGGAAGCCAAGTCTTTTTTCTAGAAGCATGCCGAGGTGAGAAGGCAAGGGTAGCTACCAGGCATACACTTCCCTCTAAACTTGGCCGAACTTGTGGTGTCCCTATCCTGAAGGGCTTTGCAGCCGGTACCCAGAGCTAAATGTTTCTCAGGCAGAATCCCAAACATTTGCAGAAGCTTCCCTGGAGGAGGCAATGGTAGCCAGCAGGCATGCAGCTACCTCCAAAGTAGAGCCAAAATTGTGAGGAACTTAACGCGGAGGGGTCTTCAGCTGGTATTGACAAGCAGTTGTGTATTTGGAGCTAGCCCAAAAGTTTTGCAAAACAAGATGAGCGAAGGGAAGTGAAGGTACCCAGGCAGGTAGCTCCCTCGAAAACTGGCCAAAGTTGTCAGGTACCTCCCCTGAAGCGATCTGAGGAGAGGATCCCAAACTAAATCTGTATGTGGAGGTAGCCACAAAGTTTTGGCAACCAAGATGAGCCAGAGGCAAGAGAAGCCTCTTGGCATGCACCTCCCTCCAAAATTAGCCAATGTTGTCGGGTACGTAGCCTGAAGGGGTCTGCGGACCGAATCCACAAGTCCCTCTCTCTCTGGAAGAGCCCCAAAACTTTCACCAAGTATGCCTGGGAGGAGGAACGGGTAGCTACTGGGCATGCACGTACTTCCCAATTTGGCCAGACTTCAGGTAGATCCCCCATACGGGTGTCCTGCTTTTCCAGAACTTGTGCAGGTAACAAAGTATTTTGCATAAGTACAATGTAATGGAGGCAAAGGTAGCTACCGGGCATGTAGCAACCTCTGAATTAGGCAAAATTCTCTGTTAGCTAGCCTAGAGGGATCCGAGTTTAGGATCCACAAAGAAAAAATCTCTCTTGGAGGAAGCCAAGTCTTTTTTCTAGAAGCATGCCGAGGTGAGAAGGCAAGGGTAGCTACCAGGCATACACTTCCCTCTAAACTTGGCCGAACTTGTGGTGTCCCTACCCTGAAGGGCTTTGCAGCCGGTACCCAGAGCTAAATGTTTCTCAGGCAGAATCCCAAACATTTGCAGAAGCTTCCCTGGAGGAGGCAATGGTAGCCAGCAGGCATGCAGCTACCTCCAAAGTAGAGCCAAACTTGTGAGGGACTTAACGCGGGGGGGTCTTCAGCTGGTATTGACAAGCAGTTGTGTATTTGGAGCTAGCCCAGAAGTTTTGCAAAACAAGATGAGCGAAGGGAAGTGAAGGTACCCAGGCAGGTAGCTCCCTCGAAAACTGGCCAAAGTTGTCAGGTACCTCCCCTGAAGCGATCTGAGGAGAGGATCCCAAACTAAATCTGTATGTGGAGGTAGCCACAAAGTTTTGGCAACCAAGATGAGCCAGAGGCAAGAGAAGCCTCTTGGCATGCACCTCCCTCCAAAATTGGCCAATGTTGTCGGGTACGTAGCCTGAAGGGGTCTGCGGACCGAATCCACAAGTCCCTCTCTCTCTGGAAGAGCCCCAAAACTTTCACCAAGTATGCCTGGGAGGAGGAACGGGTAGCTACTGGGCATGCACGTACTTCCCAATTTGGCCAGACTTCAGGTAGATCCCCCATACGGGTGTCCTGCTTTTCCAGAACTTGTGCAGGTAACACAGAATTTTGCATAAGTACAATGTGGTGGAGGCAAAGGTAGCTACCGGGCATGTAGCAACCTCTGAATTAGGCAAAATTCTCTGTTAGCTAGCCTAGAGGGATCCGAGTTTAGGATCCACAAAGAAAAAATCTCTCTTGGAGGAAGCCAAGTCTTTTTTCTAGAAGCATGCCGAGGTGAGAAGGCAAGGGTAGCTACCAGGCATACACTTCCCTCTAAACTTGGCCGAACTTGTGGTGTCCCTACCCTGAAGGGCTTTGCAGCCGGTACCCAGAGCTAAATGTTTCTCAGGCAGAATCCCAAACATTTGCAGAAGCTTCCCTGGAGGAGGCAATGGTAGCCAGCAGGCATGCAGCTACCTCCAAAGTAGAGCCAAAATTGTGAGGGACTTAACGCGGAGGGGTCTTCAGCTGGTATTGACAAGCAGTTGTGTATTTGGAGCTAGCCCAGACGTTTTGCAAAACAAGATGAGCGAAGGGAAGTGAAGGTACCCAGGCAGGTAGCTCCCTCGAAAACTGGCCAAAGTTGTCAGGTACCTCCCCTGAAGCGATCTGAGGAGAGGATCCCAAACTAAATCTGTATGTGGAGGTAGCCACAAAGTTTTGGCAACCAAGATGAGCCAGAGGCAAGAGAAGCCTCTTGGCATGCACCTCCCTCCAAAATTGGCCAATGTTGTCGGGTACGTAGCCTGAAGGGGTCTGCGGACCGAATCCACAAGTCCCTCTCTCTCTGGAAGAGCCCCAAAACTTTCACCAAGTATGCCTGGGAGGAGGAACGGGTAGCTACTGGGCATGCACGTACTTCCCAATTTGGCCAGACTTCAGGTAGATCCCCCATACGGGTGTCCTGCTTTTCCAGAACTTGTGCAGGTAACACAGAATTTTGCATAAGTACAATGTGGTGGAGGCAAAGGTAGCTACCGGGCATGTAGCAACCTCTGAATTAGGCAAAATTCTCTGTTAGCTAGCCTAGAGGGATCCGAGTTTAGGATCCACAAAGAAAAAATTCTCTCTTGGAGGAAGCCAAGTCTTTTTTCTAGAAGCATGCCGAGGTGAGAAGGCAAGGGTAGCTACCAGGCATACACTTCCCTCTAAACTTGGCCGAACTTGTGGTGTCCCTACCCTGAAGGGCTTTGCAGCCGGTACCCAGAGCTAAATGTTTCTCAGGCAGAATCCCAAACATTTGCAGAAGCTTCCCTGGAGGAGGCAATGGTAGCCAGCAGGCATGCAGCTACCTCCAAAGTAGAGCCAAAATTGTGAGGAACTTAACGCGGAGGGGTCTTCAGCTGGTATTGACAAGCAGTTGTGTATTTGGAGCTAGCCCAGAAGTTTTGCAAAACAAGATGAGCGAAGGGAAGTGAAGGTACCCAGGCAGGTAGCTCCCTCGAAAACTGGCCAAAGTTGTCAGGTACCTCCCCTGAAGCGATCTGAGGAGAGGATCCCAAACTAAATCTGTATGTGGAGGTAGCCACAAAGTTTTGGCAACCAAGATGAGCCAGAGGCAAGAGAAGCCTCTTGGCATGCACCTCCCTCCAAAATTGGCCAATGTTGTCGGGTACGTAGCCTGAAGGGGTCTGCGGACCGAATCCACAAGTCCCTCTCTCTCTGGAAGAGCCCCAAAACTTTCACCAAGTATGCCTGGGAGGAGGAACGGGTAGCTACTGGGCATGCACGTACTTCCCAATTTGGCCAGACTTCAGGTAGATCCCCCATACGGGTTTCCTGCTTTTCCAGAACTTGTGCAGGTAACAAAGAATTTTGCATAAGTACAATGTAGTGGAGGCAAAGGTAGCTACCGGGCATGTAGCAACCTCTGAATTAGGCAAAATTCTCTGTTAGCTAGCCTAGAGGGATCCGAGTTTAGGATCCACAAAGAAAAAATCTCTCTTGGAGGAAGCCAAGTCTTTTTTCTAGAAGCATGCCGAGGTGAGAAGGCAAGGGTAGCTACCAGGCATACACTTCCCTCTAAACTTGGCCGAACTTGTGGTGTCCCTACCCTGAAGGGCTTTGCAGCCGGTACCCAGAGCTAAATGTTTCTCAGGCAGAATCCCAAACATTTGCAGAAGCTTCCCTGGAGGAGGCAATGGTAGCCAGCAGGCATGCAGCTACCTCCAAAGTAGAGCCAAAATAGTGAGGGACTTAACGCGGGGGGGTCTTCAGCTGGTATTGACAAGCAGTTGTGTATTTGGAGCTAGCCCAGAAGTTTTGCAAAACAAGATGAGCGAAGGGAAGTGAAGGTACCCAGGCAGGTAGCTCCCTCGAAAACTGGCCAAAGTTGTCAGGTACCTCCCCTGAAGCGATCTGAGGAGAGGATCCCAAACTAAATCTGTATGTGGAGGTAGCCACAAAGTTTTGGCAACCAAGATGAGCCAGAGGCAAGAGAAGCCTCTTGGCATGCACCTCCCTCCAAAATTGGCCAATGTTGTCGGGTACGTAGCCTGAAGGGGTCTGCGGACCGAATCCACAAGTCCCTCTCTCTCTGGAAGAGCCCCAAAACTTTCACCAAGTATGCCTGGGAGGAGGAACGGGTAGCTACTGGGCATGCACGTACTTCCCAATTTGGCCAGACTTCAGGTAGATCCCCCATACGGGTGTCCTGCTTTTCCAGAACTTGTGCAGGTAACAAAGAATTTTGCATAAGTACAATGTGGTGGAGGCAAAGGTAGCTACCGGGCATGTAGCAACCTCTGAATTAGGCAAAATTCTCTGTTAGCTAGCCTAGAGGGATCCGAGTTTAGGATCCACAAAGAAAAAATCTCTCTTGGAGGAAGCCAAGTCTTTTTTCTAGAAGCATGCCGAGGTGAGAAGGCAAGGGTAGCTACCAGGCATACACTTCCCTCTAAACTTGGCCGAACTTGTGGTGTCCCTACCCTGAAGGGCTTTGCAGCCGGTACCCAGAGCTAAATGTTTCTCAGGCAGAATCCCAAACATTTGCAGAAGCTTCCCTGGAGGAGGCAATGGTAGCCAGCAGGCATGCAGCTACCTCCAAAGTAGAGCCAAAATTGTGAGGGACTTAACGCGGGGGGGTCTTCAGCTGGTATTGACAAGCAGTTGTGTATTTGGAGCTAGCCCAGAAGTTTTGCAAAACAAGATGAGCGAAGGGAAGTGAAGGTACCCAGGCAGGTAGCTCCCTCGAAAACTGGCCAAAGTTGTCAGGTACCTCCCCTGAAGCGATCTGAGGAGAGGATCCCAAACTAAATCTGTATGTGGAGGTAGCCACAAAGTTTTGGCAACCAAGATGAGCCAGAGGCAAGAGAAGCCTCTTGGCATGCACCTCCCTCCAAAATTGGCCAATGTTGTCGGGTACGTAGCCTGAAGGGTTCTGCGGACCGAATCCACAAGTCCCTCTCTCTCTGGAAGAGCCCCAAAACTTTCACCAAGTATGCCTGGGAGGAGGAACGGGTAGCTACTGGGCATGCACGTACTTCCCAATTTGGCCAGACTTCAGGTAGATCCCCCATACGGGTGTCCTGCTTTTCCAGAACTTGTGCAGGTAACACAGAATTTTGCATAAGTACAATGTGGTGGAGGCAAAGGTAGCTACCGGGCATGTAGCAACCTCTGAATTAGGCAAAATTCTCTGTTAGCTAGCCTAGAGGGATCCGAGTTTAGGATCCACAAAGAAAAAATCTCTCTTGGAGGAAGCCAAGTCTTTTTTCTAGAAGCATGCCGAGGTGAGAAGGCAAGGGTAGCTACCAGGCATACACTTCCCTCTAAACTTGGCCGAACTTGTGGTGTCCCTACCCTGAAGGGCTTTGCAGCCGGTACCCAGAGCTAAATGTTTCTCAGGCAGAATCCCAAACATTTGCAGAAGCTTCCCTGGAGGAGGCAATGGTAGCCAGCAGGCATGCAGCTACCTCCAAAGTAGAGCCAAAATTGTGAGGGACTTAACGCGGGGGGGTCTTCAGCTGGTATTGACAAGCAGTTGTGTATTTGGAGCTAGCCCAGAAGTTTTGCAAAACAAGATGAGCGAAGGGAAGTGAAGGTACCCAGGCAGGTAGCTCCCTCGAAAACTGGCCAAAGTTGTCAGGTACCTCCCCTGAAGCGATCTGAGGAGAGGATCCCAAACTAAATCTGTATGTGGAGGTAGCCACAAAGTTTTGGCAACCAAGATGAGCCAGAGGCAAGAGAAGCCTCTTGGCATGCACCTCCCTCCAAAATTGGCCAATGTTGTCGGGTACGTAGCCTGAAGGGGTCTGCGGACCGAATCCACAAGTCCCTCTCTCTCTGGAAGAGCCCCAAAACTTTCACCAAGTATGCCTGGGAGGAGGAACGGGTAGCTACTGGGCATGCACGTACTTCCCAATTTGGCCAGACTTCAGGTAGATCCCCCATACGGGTGTCCTGCTTTTCCAGAACTTGTGCAGGTAACACAGAATTTTGCATAAGTACAATGTGGTGGAGGCAAAGGTAGCTACCGGGCATGTAGCAACCTCTGAATTAGGCAAAATTCTCTGTTAGCTAGCCTAGAGGGATCCGAGTTTAGGATCCACAAAGAAAAAATCTCTCTTGGAGGAAGCCAAGTCTTTTTTCTAGAAGCATGCCGAGGTGAGAAGGCAAGGGTAGCTACCAGGCATACACTTCCCTCTAAACTTGGCCGAACTTGTGGTGTCCCTACCCTGAAGGGCTTTGCAGCCGGTACCCAGAGCTAAATGTTTCTCAGGCAGAATCCCAAACATTTGCAGAAGCTTCCCTGGAGGAGGCAATGGTAGCCAGCAGGCATGCAGCTACCTCCAAAGTAGAGCCAAAATTGTGAGGGACTTAACGCGGGGGGGTCTTCAGCTGGTATTGACAAGCAGTTGTGTATTTGGAGCTAGCCCAGAAGTTTTGCAAAACAAGATGAGCGAAGGGAAGTGAAGGTACCCAGGCAGGTAGCTCCCTCGAAAACTGGCCAAAGTTGTCAGGTACCTCCCCTGAAGCGATCTGAGGAGAGGATCCCAAACTAAATCTGTATGTGGAGGTAGCCACAAAGTTTTGGCAACCAAGATGAGCCAGAGGCAAGAGAAGCCTCTTGGCATGCACCTCCCTCCAAAATTGGCCAATGTTGTCGGGTACGTAGCCTGAAGGGGTCTGCGGACCGAATCCACAAGTCCCTCTCTCTCTGGAAGAGCCCCAAAACTTTCACCAAGTATGCCTGGGAGGAGGAACGGGTAGCTACTGGGCATGCACGTACTTCCCAATTTGGCCAGACTTCAGGTAGATCCCCCATACGGGTGTCCTGCTTTTCCAGAACTTGTGCAGGTAACACAGAATTTTGCATAAGTACAATGTGGTGGAGGCAAAGGTAGCTACCGGGCATGTAGCAACCTCTGAATTAGGCAAAATTCTCTGTTAGCTAGCCTAGAGGGATCCGAGTTGAGGATCCACAAAGAAAAAATCTCTCTTGGAGGAAGCCAAGTCTTTTTTCTAGAAGCATGCCGAGGTGAGAAGGCAAGGGTAGCTACCAGGCATACACTTCCCTCTAAACTTGGCCGAACTTGTGGTGTCCCTACCCTGAAGGGCTTTGCAGCCGGTACCCAGAGCTAAATGTTTCTCAGGCAGAATCCCAAACATTTGCAGAAGCTTCCCTGGAGGAGGCAATGGTAGCCAGCAGGCATGCAGCTACCTCCAAAGTAGAGCCAAAATTGTGAGGGACTTAACGCGGAGGGGTCTTCAGCTGGTATTGACAAGCAGTTGTGTATTTGGAGCTAGCCCAGAAGTTTTGCAAAACAAGATGAGCGAAGGGAAGTGAAGGTACCCAGGCAGGTAGCTCCCTCGAAAACTGGCCAAAGTTGTCAGGTACCTCCCCTGAAGCGATCTGAGGAGAGGATCCCAAACTAAATCTGTATGTGGAGGTAGCCACAAAGTTTTGGCAACCAAGATGAGCCAGAGGCAAGAGAAGCCTCTTGGCATGCACCTCCCTCCAAAATTGGCCAATGTTGTCGGGTACGTAGCCTGAAGGGGTCTGCGGACCGAATCCACAAGTCCCTCTCTCTCTGGAAGAGCCCCAAAACTTTCACCAAGTATGCCTGGGAGGAGGAACGGGTAGCTACTGGGCATGCACGTACTTCCCAATTTGGCCAGACTTCAGGTAGATCCCCCATACGGGTGTCCTGCTTTTCCAGAACTTGTGCAGGTAACAAAGAATTTTGCATAAGTACAATGTAGTGGAGGCAAAGGTAGCTACCGGGCATGTAGCAACCTCTGAATTAGGCAAAATTCTCTGTTAGCTAGCCTAGAGGGATCCGAGTTTAGGATCCACAAAGAAAAAATCTCTCTTGGAGGAAGCCAAGTCTTTTTTCTAGAAGCATGCCGAGGTGAGAAGGCAAGGGTAGCTACCAGGCATACACTTCCCTCTAAACTTGGCCGAACTTGTGGTGTCCCTACCCTGAAGGGCTTTGCAGCCGGTACCCAGAGCTAAATGTTTCTCAGGCAGAATCCCAAACATTTGCAGAAGCTTCCCTGGAGGAGGCAATGGTAGCCAGCAGGCATGCAGCTACCTCCAAAGTAGAGCCAAAATTGTGAGGAACTTAACGCGGAGGGGTCTTCAGCTGGTATTGACAAGCAGTTGTGTATTTGGAGCTAGCCCAGAAGTTTTGCAAAACAAGATGAGCGAAGGGAAGTGAAGGTACCCAGGCAGGTAGCTCCCTCGAAAACTGGCCAAAGTTGTCAGGTACCTCCCCTGAAGCGATCTGAGGAGAGGATCCCAAACTAAATCTGTATGTGGAGGTAGCCACAAAGTTTTGGCAACCAAGATGAGCCAGAGGCAAGAGAAGCCTCTTGGCATGCACCTCCCTCCAAAATTGGCCAATGTTGTCGGGTACGTAGCCTGAAGGGGTCTGCGGACCGAATCCACAAGTCCCTCTCTCTCTGGAAGAGCCCCAAAACTTTCACCAAGTATGCCTGGGAGGAGGAACGGGTAGCTACTGGGCATGCACGTACTTCCCAATTTGGCCAGACTTCAGGTAGATCCCCCATACGGGTGTCCTGCTTTTCCAGAACTTGTGCAGGCAACACAGAATTTTGCATAAGTACAATGTGGTGGAGGCAAAGGTAGCTACCGGGCATGTAGCAACCTCTGAATTAGGCAAAATTCTCTGTTAGCTAGCCTAGAGGGATCCGAGTTGAGGATCCACCAAGAAAAAATCTCTCTTGGAGGAAGCCAAGTCTTTTTTCTAGAAGCATGCCGAGGTGAGAAGGCAAGGGTAGCTACCAGGCATACACTTCCCTCTAAACTTGGCCGAACTTGTGGTGTCCCTACCCTGAAGGGCTTTGCAGCCGGTACCCAGAGCTAAATGTTTCTCAGGCAGAATCCCAAACATTTGCAGAAGCTTCCCTGGAGGAGGCAATGGTAGCCAGCAGGCATGCAGCTACCTCCAAAGTAGAGCCAAAATTGTGAGGAACTTAACGCGGAGGGGTCTTCAGCTGGTATTGACAAGCAGTTGTGTATTTGGAGCTAGCCCAGAAGTTTTGCAAAACAAGATGAGCGAAGGGAAGTGAAGGTACCCAGGCAGGTAGCTCCCTCGAAAACTGGCCAAAGTTGTCAGGTACCTCCCCGGAAGCGATCTGAGGAGAGGATCCCAAACTAAATCTGTATGTGGAGGTAGCCACAAAGTTTTGGCAAAGAAGATCAGCCAGCTGTGTGGCATCCAGGGCAGCATTCCTAGCACAGGCAGTTTGTATGTGGTCTTGGACACTAGCTACGTGTGTCTTTATGGTGACTGGGAGGCCACAGGTAAGGGGGAGTTAACCTTGCCAGCTGAATCAGGGCTTGCTTTGGGGATCTCCGTAAGAGATCCTTCTCCTGCATCGCTTGTATGCAGGCTGGTTTTTGAACAGATGCAGCCAAATGGGAGAACCCTGAGGTCTTCATGAGAAGGGATTGTCCTCTTTCTTGTGGGTCTATTCCACTGACCCAATAGGCAGCTAAAATGAATCTATGCCACTAACCCTATAGGCAGTTAATATGTTTATTTAACGTATAAATGCTATCGCAGGTATTCCTCACCAAAGTGAAGGTGAAGGTGCAGAGCTTACCAAGGAGGTGTCCCTGTCTTGGTGGAGAAGGAGCACAGAACATCGACTGCCTCTTGTAGGTTTTCAATTATTCCTTCTGCCCTCTCCCCACCCGCTCCCCCCAGCTCTCCCTTTTTCCTCACTCTAGGGTTTTGCTGTCATGAATTTTTTTACCACTACCTGCTAACACTTTTATATCCTAAGCTTATCTGTCCCACCCTGGGATGACAATGAGCATAATTTGGGCAAAAAATTGAGTATTATAATCTTCTATGTTTAGTATGTACTTCCTCAACCTCCTTATCTTTTTAAGAGTTAACTTTAATGTTCATTTTATAAAGAATGAAGAAAAAGGTTTCACTCTGGGCACCGCAGACTTCAAGATTCTGTTCTGATGCCCAGAGAGGGTTTGGCACAGCCTGGGTATGCTGCTTTTGTTCAGAACTAAGGCATGTAGGCCCAACTTTTCCAGTGTGCTCCAGGCACCTGTCAGGACCCCCTGGGGCAGGACAGCCCAGCCGTGAGCTTGAGAGAGCTGGGCCATGGACGTCCTGGCTGTGGAGCTTCTCAGGGGCAGAGGTATGGTGGAACCAAAAGAGAGTGTTCATCTCCAGGGGAAAGAGAGAGAAGTCCGCCCTGTGGCACTTGGGGACTCCTGGACTCGCACATGCAGCACCTCGCTCAGGACCAAGCATGGGGACGCAGCTCCTTGGGAAGCCAAGGACAGGGACCGTGACCACATGGCAGCCCTGTGCTGTGAGGTGCAGTGCATATTGTGACCCGGAGTGGTGCTAGGCAACCGCCATGTCCCAGTGCAGGGCTGACAGGCACAGCCTCAGTCACCCCCAAGGCAGAGCTGGCCCCAGCCCAGACGTGCGGCTCCCAACAGGGTCCTGGGGCACCAGTGCAGGTGGGCTCGAGCTGGATGGTCTTTAAGGTCCCTTCCAACCCCAGGCATTGTAGGATTCTATGAGGGAGGCGGTGCACAAGGAATATGGGGTGGGGTGCTGATGTTTGAAAAAAGCAAAGAAACAACAAAACTAAGAGGAGGATTCAAACTAACAAAAGTGGTAGGATTGAAGGAAAGACCAAAGAAAGAAAAGGTCGTAATGCAAAGAAACACCCAAACAAAACAAAAGGAAACAAACACTGTCTATTCCATTGTTGCAGGGTTGGGAACCTACACCAATGGACACAAACGAACTAGAGCAACAGCCTTGGAGGAGTTTGAGGCAGCAAGCCGAGGTTTCAGCTGTGTTCAGAGAATGCGAAAAGGAAAGGCTCAATGAGATGCTTGGAAGGAGCCTTAAGGGGCAAACAGGACCAGACCTCAACAAATGGAGAAAAACCTGGGGAAGCTCCGTGCAATTTGAGCTAATCCGTGAGAGCTACAGGACATGCAGACACAGGCAGGTAACAAATACCAGACAGGTAAGCTGCTTTTCCAGAACTAAAGCAGGTAAGGAAAAATTTTCCCTAAGTAAAATGTGGTGGAGGCAAAGGTAGCTAGCGGGCCTGTACCAACGTCCAAATTAGCCAGAATTCTCTGTTACCTAGCCTAGAGGGATCCGGGTTTAGGATCCTCAAAGAAAAAATTTCTCTTGGAGGAAGCCAAATCTTTTTTCTAGAAGCATGCCGAGGTGAGAAGGCAAGGGTAGCTACCATGCATACACTTCCCTGTAAACTTGGCCAACCTTGTGGTGTCCCTACCCTGAAGGGCTTTGCAGCTGGTACCCAGAGCTAAATGTGTCTCAGGCAGAATCCCATACATTTTGAGAAACTTTTGTGGAGGAAGCGATGGTTGCTAGCAGGCATGCAGCTACGTCCAAAGTAGGGCCAAAGTTGAGAGGGACGTAACGCAGAGGGGTCTTCAGCTGGTATTGACAAGCAGTTGTGTATTTGGAGCTAGCCCAGAAGTTTTGCAAAACAAGATGAGCGAAGGGAAGTGAAGGTACCCAGGCAGGTAGCTCCCTCGAAAACTGGCCAAAGTTGTCAGGTACCTCCCCTGAAGCGATCTGAGGAGAGGATCCCAAACTAAATCTGTATGTGGAGGTAGCCACAAAGTTTTGGCAACCAAGATGAGCCAGAGGCAAGAGAAGCCTCTTGGCATGCACCTCCCTCCAAAATTGGCCAATGTTGTCGGGTACGTAGCCTGAAGGGGTCTGCGGACCGAATCCACAAGTCCCTCTCTCTCTGGAAGAGCCCCAAAACTTTCACCAAGTATGCCTGGGAGGAGGAACGGGTAGCTACTGGGCATGCACGTACTTCCCAATTTGGCCAGACTTCAGGTAGATCCCCCATACGGGTGTCCTGCTTTACCAGAACTTGTGCAGGTAACACAGAATTTTGCATAAGTACAATGTGGTGGAGGCAAAGGTAGCTACCGGGCATGTAGCAACCTCTGAATTAGGGAAAATTCTCTGTTAGCTAGCCTAGAGGGATCCGAGTTTAGGATCCACAAAGAAAAAATCTCTCTTGGAGGAAGCCAAGTCTATTTTCTAGAAGCATGCCGAGGTGAGAAGGCAAGGGTAGCTACCAGGCATACACTTCCCTCTAAACTTGGCCGAACTTGTGGTGTCCCTACCCTGAAGGGCTTTGCAGCCGGTACCCAGAGCTAAATGTTTCTCAGGCAGAATCCCAAACATTTGCAGAAGCTTCCCTGGAGGAGGCAATGGTAGCCAGCAGGCATGCAGCTACGTCCAAAGTAGAGCCAAAATTGTGAGGGACTTAACGCGGGGGGGTCTTCAGCTGGTATTGACAAGCAGTTGTGTATTTGGAGCTAGCCCAAAAGTTTTGCAAAACAAGATGAGCGAAGGGAAGTGAAGGTACCCAGGCAGGTAGCTCCCTCGAAAACTGGCCAAAGTTGTCAGGTACCTCCCCTGAAGCGA
Organism: Anser brachyrhynchus; assembly: GCF_964034855.1. NCBI lineage: Eukaryota > Metazoa > Chordata > Aves > Anseriformes > Anatidae > Anser > Anser brachyrhynchus. Next base: position 14,381,005 of record NC_137710.1, on the reverse strand, counting down.
TCTGAGGAGAGGATCCCAAACTAAATCTGTATGTGGAGGTAGCCACAACGTTTTGGCAACCAAGATGAGCCAGAGGCAAGAGAAGCCTCTTGGCATGCACCTCCCTCCAAAATTGGCCAATGTTGTCGGGTACGTAGCCTGAAGGGGTCTGCGGACCGAATCCACAAGTCCCTCTCTCTCTGGAAGAGCCCCAAAACTTTCACCAAGTATGCCTGGGAGGAGGAACGGGTAGCTACTGGGCATGCACGTACTTCCCAATTTGGCCAGACTTCAGGTAGATCCCCCATACGGGTGTCCTGCTTTTCCAGAACTTGTGCAGGTAACACAGAATTTTGCATAAGTACAATGTGGTGGAGGCAAAGGTAGCTACCGGGCATGTAGCAACCTCTGAATTAGGCAAAATTCTCTGTTAGGTAGCCTAGAGGGATCCGAGTTTAGGATCCACAAAGAAAAAATCTCTCTTGGAGGAAGCCAAGTCTTTTTTCTAGAAGCATGCCGAGGTGAGAAGGCAAGGGTAGCTACCAGGCATACACTTCCCTCTAAACTTGGCCGAACTTGTGGTGTCCCTACCCTGAAGGGCTTTGCAGCCGGTACCCAGAGCTAAATGTTTCTCAGGCAGAATCCCAAACATTTGCAGAAGCTTCCCTGGAGGAGGCAATGGTAGCCAGCAGGCATGCAGCTACCTCCAAAGTAGAGCCAAACTTGTGAGGGACTTAACGCGGGGGGGTCTTCAGCTGGTATTGACAAGCAGTTGTGTATTTGGAGCTAGCCCAAAAGTTTTGCAAAACAAGATGAGCGAAGGGAAGTGAAGGTACCCAGGCAGGTAGCTCCCTCGAAAACTGGCCAAAGTTGTCAGGTACCTCCCCTGAAGCGATCTGAGGAGAGGATCCCAAACTAAATCTGTATGTGGAGGTAGCCACAAAGTTTTGGCAACCAAGATGAGCCAGAGGCAAGAGAAGCCTCTTGGCATGCACCTCCCTCCAAAATTGGCCAATGTTGTCGGGTACGTAGCCTGAAGGGGTCTGCGGACCGAATCCACAAGTCCCTCTCTCTCTGGAAGAGCCCCAAAACTTTCACCAAGTATGCCTGGGAGGAGGAACGGGTAGCTACTGGGCATGCACGTACTTCCCAATTTGGCCAGACTTCAGGTAGATCCCCCATACGGGTGTCCTGCTTTTCCAGAACTTGTGCAGGTAACACAGAATTTTGCATAAGTACAATGTGGTGGAGGCAAAGGTAGCTACCGGGCATGTAGCAACCTCTGAATTAGGCAAAATTCTCTGTTAGCTAGCCTAGAGGGATCCGAGTTGAGGATCCACAAAGAAAAAATCTCTCTTGGAGGAAGCCAAGTCTTTTTTCTAGAAGCATGCCGAGGTGAGAAGGCAAGGGTAGCTACCAGGCATACACTTCCCTCTAAACTTGGCCGAACTTGTGGTGTCCCTACCCTGAAGGGCTTTGCAGCCGGTACCCAGAGCTAAATGTTTCTCAGGCAGAATCCCAAACATTTGCAGAAGCTTCCCTGGAGGAGGCAATGGTAGCCAGCAGGCATGCAGCTACCTCCAAAGTAGAGCCAAAATTGTGAGGGACTTAACGCGGGGGGGTCTTCAGCTGGTATTGACAAGCAGTTGTGTATTTGGAGCTAGCCCAAAAGTTTTGCAAAACAAGATGAGCGAAGGGAAGTGAAGGTACCCAGGCAGGTAGCTCCCTCGAAAACTGGCCAAAGTTGTCAGGTACCTCCCCTGAAGCGATCTGAGGAGAGGATCCCAAACTAAATCTGTATGTGGAGGTAGCCACAAAGTTTTGGCAACCAAGATGAGCCAGAGGCAAGAGAAGCCTCTTGGCATGCACCTCCCTCCAAAATTGGCCAATGTTGTCGGGTACGTAGCCTGAAGGGGTCTGCGGACCGAATCCACAAGTCCCTCTCTCTCTGGAAGAGCCCCAAAACTTTCACCAAGTATGCCTGGGAGGAGGAACGGGTAGCTACTGGGCATGCACGTACTTCCCAATTTGGCCAGACTTCAGGTAGATCCCCCATACGGGTGTCCTGCTTTTCCAGAACTGGTGCAGGCAACACAGAATTTTGCATAAGTACAATGTGGTGGAGGCAAAGGTAGCTACCGGGCATGTAGCAACCTCTGAATTAGGCAAAATTCTCTGTTAGCTAGCCTAGAGGGATCCGAGTTTAGGATCCACAAAGAAAAAATCTCTCTTGGAGGAAGCCAAGTCTTTTTTCTAGAAGCATGCCGAGGTGAGAAGGCAAGGGTAGCTACCAGGCATACACTTCCCTCTAAACTTGGCCGAACTTGTGGTGTCCCTACCCTGAAGGGCTTTGCAGCCGGTACCCAGAGCTAAATGTTTCTCAGGCAGAATCCCAAACATTTGCAGAAGCTTCCCTGGAGGAGGCAATGGTAGCCAGCAGGCATGCAGCTACCTCCAAAGTAGAGCCAAAATTGTGAGGGACTTAACGCGGAGGGGTCTTCAGCTGGTATTGACAAGCAGTTGTGTATTTGGAGCTAGCCCAGAAGTTTTGCAAAACAAGATGAGCGAAGGGAAGTGAAGGTACCCAGGCAGGTAGCTCCCTCGAAAACTGGCCAAAGTTGTCAGGTACCTCCCCTGAAGCGATCTGAGGAGAGGATCCCAAACTAAATCTGTATGTGGAGGTAGCCACAAAGTTTTGGCAACCAAGATGAGCCAGAGGCAAGAGAAGCCTCTTGGCATGCACCTCCCTCCAAAATTGGCCAATGTTGTCGGGTACGTAGCCTGAAGGGGTCTGCGGACCGAATCCACAAGTCCCTCTCTCTCTGGAAGAGCCCCAAAACTTTCACCAAGTATGCCTGGGAGGAGGAACGGGTAGCTACTGGGCATGCACGTACTTCCCAGTTTGGCCAGACTTCAGGCAGATCCCCCATACGGGTGTCCTGCTTTTCCAGAACTTGTGCAGGTAACACAGAATTTTGCATAAGTACAATGTGGTGGAGGCAAAGGTAGCTACCGGGCATGTAGCAACCTCTGAATTAGGCAAAATTCTCTGTTAGCTAGCCTAGAGGGATCCGAGTTTAGGATCCACAAAGAAAAAATCTCTCTTGGAGGAAGCCAAGTCTTTTTTCTAGAAGCATGCCGAGGTGAGAAGGCAAGGGTAGCTACCAGGCATACACTTCCCTCTAAACTTGGCCGAACTTGTGGTGTCCCTACCCTGAAGGGCTTTGCAGCCGGTACCCAGAGCTAAATGTTTCTCAGGCAGAATCCCAAACATTTGCAGAAGCTTCCCTGGAGGAGGCAATGGTAGCCAGCAGGCATGCAGCTACCTCCAAAGTAGAGCCAAAATTGTGAGGGACTTAACGCGGAGGGGTCTTCAGCTGGTATTGACAAGCAGTTGTGTATTTGGAGCTAGCCCAGAAGTTTTGCAAAACAAGATGAGCGAAGGGAAGTGAAGGTACCCAGGCAGGTAGCTCCCTCGAAAACTGGCCAAAGTTGTCAGGTACCTCCCCTGAAGCGATCTGAGGAGAGGATCCCAAACTAAATCTGTATGTGGAGGTAGCCACAAAGTTTTGGCAACCAAGATGAGCCAGAGGCAAGAGAAGCCTCTTGGCATGCACCTCCCTCCAAAATTGGCCAATGTTGTCGGGTACGTAGCCTGAAGGGGTCTGCGGACCGAATCCACAAGTCCCTCTCTCTCTGGAAGAGCCCCAAAACTTTCACCAAGTATGCCTGGGAGGAGGAACGGGTAGCTACTGGGCATGCACGTACTTCCCAGTTTGGCCAGACTTCAGGCAGATCCCCCATACGGGTGTCCTGCTTTTCCAGAACTTGTGCAGGTAACACAGAATTTTGCATAAGTACAATGTGGTGGAGGCAAAGGTAGCTACCGGGCATGTAGCAACCTCTGAATTAGGCAAAATTCTCTGTTACCTAGCCCAGAGGGATCCGAGTTTAGGATCCACAAAGAAAAAATCTCTCTTGGAGGAAGCCAAGTCTTTTTTCTAGAAGCATGCCGAGGTGAGAAGGCAAGGGTAGCTACCAGGCATACACTTCCCTCTAAACTTGGCCGAACTTGTGGTGTCCCTACCCTGAAGGGCTTTGCAGCCAGTACCCAGAGCTAAATGTTTCTCAGGCAGAATCCCAAACATTTGCAGAAGCTTCCCTGGAGGAGGCAATGGTAGCCAGCAGGCATGCAGCTACGTCCAAAGTAGAGCCAAAATTGTGAGGGACTTAACGCGGGGGGGTCTTCAGCTGGTATTGACAAGCAGTTGTGTATTTGGAGCTAGCCCAAAAGTTTTGCAAAACAAGATGAGCGAAGGGAAGTGAAGGTACCCAGGCAGGTAGCTCCCTCGAAAACTGGCCAAAGTTGTCAGGTACCTCCCCTGAAGCGATCTGAGGAGAGGATCCCAAACTAAATCTGTATGTGGAGGTAGCCACAAAGTTTTGGCAACCAAGATGAGCCAGAGGCAAGAGAAGCCTCTTGGCATGCACCTCCCTCCAAAATTGGCCAATGTTGTCGGGTACGTAGCCTGAAGGGGTCTGCGGACCGAATCCACAAGTCCCTCTCTCTCTGGAAGAGCCCCAAAACTTTCACCAAGTATGCCTGGGAGGAGGAACGGGTAGCTACTGGGCATGCACGTACTTCCCAGTTTGGCCAGACTTCAGGCAGATCCCCCATACGGGTGTCCTGCTTTTCCAGAACTTGTGCAGGTAACACAGAATTTTGCATAAGTACAATGTGGTGGAGGCAAAGGTAGCTACCGGGCATGTAGCAACCTCTGAATTAGGCAAAATTCTCTGTTAGCTAGCCTAGAGGGATCCGAGTTGAGGATCCACAAAGAAAAAATCTCTCTTGGAGGAAGCCAAGTCTTTTTTTCTAGAAGCATGCCGAGGTGAGAAGGCAAGGGTAGCTACCAGGCATACACTTCCCTCTAAACTTGGCCGAACTTGTGGTGTCCCTACCCTGAAGGGCTTTGCAGCCGGTACCCAGAGCTAAATGTTTCTCAGGCAGAATCCCAAACATTTGCAGAAGCTTCCCTGGAGGAGGCAATGGTAGCCAGCAGGCATGCAGCTACCTCCAAAGTAGAGCCAAAATTGTGAGGAACTTAACGCGGAGGGGTCTTCAGCTGGTATTGACAAGCAGTTGTGTATTTGGAGCTAGCCCAGAAGTTTTGCAAAACAAGATGAGCGAAGGGAAGTGAAGGTACCCAGGCAGGTAGCTCCCTCGAAAACTGGCCAAAGTTGTCAGGTACCTCCCCTGAAGCGATCTGAGGAGAGGATCCCAAACTAAATCTGTATGTGGAGGTAGCCACAAAGTTTTGGCAACCAAGATGAGCCAGAGGCAAGAGAAGCCTCTTGGCATGCACCTCCCTCCAAAATTGGCCAATGTTGTCGGGTACGTAGCCTGAAGGGGTCTGCGGACCGAATCCACAAGTCCCTCTCTCTCTGGAAGAGCCCCAAAACTTTCACCAAGTATGCCTGGGAGGAGGAACGGGTAGCTACTGGGCATGCACGTACTTCCCAATTTGGCCAGACTTCAGGTAGATCCCCCATACGGGTGTCCTGCTTTTCCAGAACTTGTGCAGGTAACACAGAATTTTGCATAAGTACAATGTGGTGGAGGCAAAGGTAGCTACCGGGCATGTAGCAACCTCTGAATTAGGCAAAATTCTCTGTTAGCTAGCCTAGAGGGATCCGAGTTGAGGATCCACCAAGAAAAAATCTCTCTTGGAGGAAGCCAAGTCTTTTTTCTAGAAGCATGCCGAGGTGAGAAGGCAAGGGTAGCTACCAGGCATACACTTCCCTCTAAACTTGGCCGAACTTGTGGTGTCCCTACCCTGAAGGGCTTTGCAGCCGGTACCCAGAGCTAAATGTTTCTCAGGCAGAATCCCAAACATTTGCAGAAGCTTCCCTGGAGGAGGCAATGGTAGCCAGCAGGCATGCAGCTACCTCCAAAGTAGAGCCAAAATTGTGAGGGACTTAACGCGGGGGGGTCTTCAGCTGGTATTGACAAGCAGTTGTGTATTTGGAGCTAGCCCAGAAGTTTTGCAAAACAAGATGAGCGAAGGGAAGTGAAGGTACCCAGGCAGGTAGCTCCCTCGAAAACTGGCCAAAGTTGTCAGGTACCTCCCCTGAAGCGATCTGAGGAGAGGATCCCAAACTAAATCTGTATGTGGAGGTAGCCACAAAGTTTTGGCAACCAAGATGAGCCAGAGGCAAGAGAAGCCTCTTGGCATGCACCTCCCTCCAAAATTGGCCAATGTTGTCGGGTACGTAGCCTGAAGGGGTCTGCGGACCGAATCCACAAGTCCCTCTCTCTCTGGAAGAGCCTCAAAACTTTCACCAAGTATGCCTGGGAGGAGGAACGGGTAGCTACTGGGCATGCACGTACTTCCCAATTTGGCCAGACTTCAGGTAGATCCCCCATACGGGTGTCCTGCTTTTCCAGAACTTGTGCAGGTAACACAGAATTTTGCATAAGTACAATGTGGTGGAGGCAAAGGTAGCTACCGGGCATGTAGCAACCTCTGAATTAGGCAAAATTCTCTGTTAGCTAGCCTAGAGGGATCCGAGTTTATGATCCACAAAGAAAAAATCTCTCTTGGAGGAAGCCAAGTCTTTTTTCTAGAAGCATGCCGAGGTGAGAAGGCAAGGGTAGCTACCAGGCATACACTTCCCTCTAAACTTGGCCGAACTTGTGGTGTCCCTACCCTGAAGGGCTTTGCAGCCGGTACCCAGAGCTAAATGTTTCTCAGGCAGAATCCCAAACATTTGCAGAAGCTTCCCTGGAGGAGGCAATGGTAGCCAGCAGGCATGCAGCTACCTCCAAAGTAGAGCCAAAATTGTGAGGGACTTAACGCGGAGGGGTCTTCAGCTGGTATTGACAAGCAGTTGTGTATTTGGAGCTAGCCCAGAAGTTTTGCAAAACAAGATGAGCGAAGGGAAGTGAAGGTACCCAGGCAGGTAGCTCCCTCGAAAACTGGCCAAAGTTGTCAGGTACCTCCCCTGAAGCGATCTGAGGAGAGGATCCCAAACTAAATCTGTATGTGGAGGTAGCCACAAAGTTTTGGCAACCAAGATGAGCCAGAGGCAAGAGAAGCCTCTTGGCATGCACCTCCCTCCAAAATTGGCCAATGTTGTCGGGTACGTAGCCTGAAGGGGTCTGCGGACCGAATCCACAAGTCCCTCTCTCTCTGGAAGAGCCCCAAAACTTTCACCAAGTATGCCTGGGAGGAGGAACGGGTAGCTACTGGGCATGCACGTACTTCCCAGTTTGGCCAGACTTCAGGTAGATCCCCCATCCGGGTGTCCTGCTTTTCCAGAACTTGTGCAGGTAACACAGAATTTTGCATAAGTACAATGTGGTGGAGGCAAAGGTAGCTACCGGGCATGTAGCAACCTCTGAATTAGGCAAAATTCTCTGTTAGCTAGCCTAGAGGGATCCGAGTTGAGGATCCACAAAGAAAAAATCTCTCTTGGAGGAAGCCAAGTCTTTTTTTCTAGAAGCATGCCGAGGTGAGAAGGCAAGGGTAGCTACCAGGCATACACTTCCCTCTAAACTTGGCCGAACTTGTGGTGTCCCTACCCTGAAGGGCTTTGCAGCCGGTACCCAGAGCTAAATGTTTCTCAGGCAGAATCCCAAACATTTGCAGAAGCTTCCCTGGAGGAGGCAATGGTAGCCAGCAGGCATGCAGCTACCTCCAAAGTAGAGCCAAAATTGTGAGGAACTTAACGCGGAGGGGTCTTCAGCTGGTATTGACAAGCAGTTGTGTATTTGGAGGTAGCCCAGAAGTTTTGCAAAACAAGATGAGCGAAGGGAAGTGAAGGTACCCAGGCAGGTAGCTCCCTCGAAAACTGGCCAAAGTTGTCAGGTACCTCCCCTGAAGCGATCTGAGGAGAGGATCCCAAACTAAATCTGTATGTGGAGGTAGCCACAAAGTTTTGGCAACCAAGATGAGCCAGAGGCAAGAGAAGCCTCTTGGCATGCACCTCCCTCCAAAATTGGCCAATGTTGTCGGGTACGTAGCCTGAAGGGGTCTGCGGACCGAATCCACAAGTCCCTCTCTCTCTGGAAGAGCCCCAAAACTTTCACCAAGTATGCCTGGGAGGAGGAACGGGTAGCTACTGGGCATGCACGTACTTCCCAATTTGGCCAGACTTCAGGTAGATCCCCCATACGGGTGTCCTGCTTTTCCAGAACTTGTGCAGGTAACACAGAATTTTGCATAAGTACAATGTGGTGGAGGCAAAGGTAGCTACCGGGCATGTAGCAACCTCTGAATTAGGCAAAATTCTCTGTTAGCTAGCCTAGAGGGATCCGAGTTGAGGATCCACAAAGAAAAAAATCTCTCTTGGAGGAAGCCAAGTCTTTTTTCTAGAAGCATGCCGAGGTGAGAAGGCAAGGGTAGCTACCAGGCATACACTTCCCTCTAAACTTGGCCGAACTTGTGGTGTCCCTACCCTGAAGGGCTTTGCAGCCGGTACCCAGAGCTAAATGTTTCTCAGGCAGAATCCCAAACATTTGCAGAAGCTTCCCTGGAGGAGGCAATGGTAGCCAGCAGGCATGCAGCTACCTCCAAAGTAGAGCCAAAATTGTGAGGGACTTAACGCGGGGGGGTCTTCAGCTGGTATTGACAAGCAGTTGTGTATTTGGAGCTAGCCCAAAAGTTTTGCAAAACAAGATGAGCGAAGGGAAGTGAAGGTACCCAGGCAGGTAGCTCCCTCGAAAACTGGCCAAAGTTGTCAGGTACCTCCCCGGAAGCGATCTGAGGAGAGGATCCCAAACTAAATCTGTATGTGGAGGTAGCCACAAAGTTTTGGCAACCAAGATGAGCCAGAGGCAAGAGAAGCCTCTTGGCATGCACCTCCCTCCAAAATTGGCCAATGTTGTCGGGTACGTAGCCTGAAGGGGTCTGCGGACCGAATCCACAAGTCCCTCTCTCTCTGGAAGAGCCTCAAAACTTTCACCAAGTATGCCTGGGAGGAGGAACGGGTAGCTACTGGGCATGCACGTACTTCCCAATTTGGCCAGACTTCAGGTAGATCCCCCATACGGGTGTCCTGCTTTTCCAGAACTTGTGCAGGTAACACAGAATTTTGCATAAGTACAATGTGGTGGAGGCAAAGGTAGCTACCGGGCATGTAGCAACCTCTGAATTAGGCAAAATTCTCTGTTAGCTAGCCTAGAGGGATCCGAGTTTATGATCCACAAAGAAAAAATCTCTCTTGGAGGAAGCCAAGTCTTTTTTCTAGAAGCATGCCGAGGTGAGAAGGCAAGGGTAGCTACCAGGCATACACTTCCCTCTAAACTTGGCCGAACTTGTGGTGTCCCTACCCTGAAGGGCTTTGCAGCCGGTACCCAGAGCTAAATGTTTCTCAGGCAGAATCCCAAACATTTGCAGAAGCTTCCCTGGAGGAGGCAATGGTAGCCAGCAGGCATGCAGCTACCTCCAAAGTAGAGCCAAAATTGTGAGGGACTTAACGCGGAGGGGTCTTCAGCTGGTATTGACAAGCAGTTGTGTATTTGGAGCTAGCCCAGAAGTTTTGCAAAACAAGATGAGCGAAGGGAAGTGAAGGTACCCAGGCAGGTAGCTCCCTCGAAAACTGGCCAAAGTTGTCAGGTACCTCCCCTGAAGCGATCTGAGGAGAGGATCCCAAACTAAATCTGTATGTGGAGGTAGCCACAAAGTTTTGGCAACCAAGATGAGCCAGAGGCAAGAGAAGCCTCTTGGCATGCACCTCCCTCCAAAATTGGCCAATGTTGTCGGGTACGTAGCCTGAAGGGGTCTGCGGACCGAATCCACAAGTCCCTCTCTCTCTGGAAGAGCCCCAAAACTTTCACCAAGTATGCCTGGGAGGAGGAACGGGTAGCTACTGGGCATGCACGTACTTCCCAGTTTGGCCAGACTTCAGGTAGATCCCCCATACGGGTGTCCTGCTTTTCCAGAACTTGTGCAGGTAACACAGAATTTTGCATAAGTACAATGTGGTGGAGGCAAAGGTAGCTACCGGGCATGTAGCAACCTCTGAATTAGGCAAAATTCTCTGTTAGCTAGCCTAGAGGGATCCGAGTTGAGGATCCACAAAGAAAAAATCTCTCTTGGAGGAAGCCAAGTCTTTTTTTCTAGAAGCATGCCGAGGTGAGAAGGCAAGGGTAGCTACCAGGCATACACTTCCCTCTAAACTTGGCCGAACTTGTGGTGTCCCTACCCTGAAGGGCTTTGCAGCCGGTACCCAGAGCTAAATGTTTCTCAGGCAGAATCCCAAACATTTGCAGAAGCTTCCCTGGAGGAGGCAATGGTAGCCAGCAGGCATGCAGCTACCTCCAAAGTAGAGCCAAAATTGTGAGGAACTTAACGCGGAGGGGTCTTCAGCTGGTATTGACAAGCAGTTGTGTATTTGGAGGTAGCCCAGAAGTTTTGCAAAACAAGATGAGCGAAGGGAAGTGAAGGTACCCAGGCAGGTAGCTCCCTCGAAAACTGGCCAAAGTTGTCAGGTACCTCCCCTGAAGCGATCTGAGGAGAGGATCCCAAACTAAATCTGTATGTGGAGGTAGCCACAAAGTTTTGGCAACCAAGATGAGCCAGAGGCAAGAGAAGCCTCTTGGCATGCACCTCCCTCCAAAATTGGCCAATGTTGTCGGGTACGTAGCCTGAAGGGGTCTGCGGACCGAATCCACAAGTCCCTCTCTCTCTGGAAGAGCCCCAAAACTTTCACCAAGTATGCCTGGGAGGAGGAACGGGTAGCTACTGGGCATGCACGTACTTCCCAATTTGGCCAGACTTCAGGTAGATCCCCCATACGGGTGTCCTGCTTTTCCAGAACTTGTGCAGGTAACACAGAATTTTGCATAAGTACAATGTGGTGGAGGCAAAGGTAGCTACCGGGCATGTAGCAACCTCTGAATTAGGCAAAATTCTCTGTTAGCTAGCCTAGAGGGATCCGAGTTGAGGATCCACAAAGAAAAAAATCTCTCTTGGAGGAAGCCAAGTCTTTTTTCTAGAAGCATGCCGAGGTGAGAAGGCAAGGGTAGCTACCAGGCATACACTTCCCTCTAAACTTGGCCGAACTTGTGGTGTCCCTACCCTGAAGGGCTTTGCAGCCGGTACCCAGAGCTAAATGTTTCTCAGGCAGAATCCCAAACATTTGCAGAAGCTTCCCTGGAGGAGGCAATGGTAGCCAGCAGGCATGCAGCTACCTCCAAAGTAGAGCCAAAATTGTGAGGGACTTAACGCGGGGGGGTCTTCAGCTGGTATTGACAAGCAGTTGTGTATTTGGAGCTAGCCCAAAAGTTTTGCAAAACAAGATGAGCGAAGGGAAGTGAAGGTACCCAGGCAGGTAGCTCCCTCGAAAACTGGCCAAAGTTGTCAGGTACCTCCCCGGAAGCGATCTGAGGAGAGGATCCCAAACTAAATCTGTATGTGGAGGTAGCCACAAAGTTTTGGCAACCAAGATGAGCCAGAGGCAAGAGAAGCCTCTTGGCATGCACCTCCCTCCAAAATTGGCCAATGTTGTCGGGTACGTAGCCTGAAGGGGTCTGCGGACCGAATCCACAAGTCCCTCTCTCTCTGGAAGAGCCCCAAAACTTTCACCAAGTATGCCTGGGAGGAGGAACGGGTAGCTACTGGGCATGCACGTACTTCCCAATTTGGCCAGACTTCAGGTAGATCCCCCATACGGGTGTCCTGCTTTTCCAGAACTTGTGCAGGTAACACAGAATTTTGCATAAGTACAATGTAGTGGAGGCAAAGGTAGCTACCGGGCATGTAGCAACCTCTGAATTAGGCAAAATTCTCTTTTAGCTAGCCTAGAGGGATCCGAGTTTAGGATCCACAAAGAAAAAATCTCTCTTGGAGGAAGCCAAGTCTTTTTTCTAGAAGCATGCCGAGGTGAGAAGGCAAGGGTAGCTACCAGGCATACACTTCCCTCTAAACTTGGCCGAACTTGTGGTGTCCCTACCCTGAAGGGCTTTGCAGCCGGTACCCAGAGCTAAATGTTTCTCAGGCAGAATCCCAAACATTTGCAGAAGCTTCCCTGGAGGAGGCAATGGTAGCCAGCAGGCATGCAGCTACCTCCAAAGTAGAGCAAAAATTGTGAGGGACTTAACGCGGGGGGGTCTTCAGCTGGTATTGACAAGCAGTTGTGTATTTGGAGCTAGCCCAGAAGTTTTGCAAAACAAGATGAGCAAAGGGAAGTGAAGGTACCCAGGCAGGTAGCTCCCTCGAAAACTGGCCAAAGTTGTCAGGTACCTCCCCTGAAGCGATCTGAGGAGAGGATCCCAAACTAAATCTGTATGTGGAGGTAGCCACAAAGTTTTGGCAACCAAGATGAGCCAGAGGCAAGAGAAGCCTCTTGGCATGCACCTCCCTCCAAAATTGGCCAATGTTGTCGGGTACGTAGCCTGAAGGGGTCTGCGGACCGAATCCACAAGTCCCTCTCTCTCTGGAAGAGCCCCAAAACTTTCACCAAGTATGCCTGGGAGGAGGAACGGGTAGCTACTGGGCATGCACGTACTTCCCAATTTGGCCAGACTTCAGGTAGATCCCCCATACGGGTGTCCTGCTTTTCCAGAACTGGTGCAGGTAACACAGAATTTTGCATAAGTACAATGTGGTGGAGGCAAAGGTAGCTACCGGGCATGTAGCAACCTCTGAATTAGGCAAAATTCTCTGTTAGCTAGCCTAGAGGGATCCGAGTTTAGGATCCACAAAGAAAAAATCTCTCTTGGAGGAAGCCAAGTCTTTTTTCTAGAAGCATGCCGAGGTGAGAAGGCAAGGGTAGCTACCAGGCATACACTTCCCTCTAAACTTGGCCGAACTTGTGGTGTCCCTACCCTGAAGGGCTTTGCAGCCGGTACCCAGAGCTAAATGTTTCTCAGGCAGAATCCCAAACATTTGCAGAAGCTTCCCTGGAGGAGGCAATGGTAGCCAGCAGGCATGCAGCTACCTCCAAAGTAGAGCCAAACTTGTGAGGGACTTAACGCGGGGGGGTCTTCAGCTGGTATTGACAAGCAGTTGTGTATTTGGAGCTAGCCCAGAAGTTTTGCAAAACAAGATGAGCGAAGGGAAGTGAAGGTACCCAGGCAGGTAGCTCCCTCGAAAACTGGCCAAAGTTGTCAGGTACCTCCCCTGAAGCGATCTGAGGAGAGGATCCCAAACTAAATCTGTATGTGGAGGTAGCCACAAAGTTTTGGCAACCAAGATGAGCCAGAGGCAAGAGAAGCCTCTTGGCATGCACCTCCCTCCAAAATTGGCCAATGTTGTCGGGTACGTAGCCTGAAGGGGTCTGCGGACCGAATCCACAAGTCCCTCTCTCTCTGGAAGAGCCCCAAAACTTTCACCAAGTATGCCTGGGAGGAGGAACGGGTAGCTACTGGGCATGCACGTACTTCCCAGTTTGGCCAGACTTCAGGTAGATCCCCCATACGGGTGTCCTGCTTTTCCAGAACTGGTGCAGGCAACACAGAATTTTGCATAAGTACAATGTGGTGGAGGCAAAGGTAGCTACCGGGCATGTAGCAACCTCTGAATTAGGCAAAATTCTCTGTTAGCTAGCCTAGAGGGATCCAAGTTGAGGATCCACAAAGAAAAAATCTCTCTTGGAGGAAGCCAAGTCTTTTTTCTAGAAGCATGCCGAGGTGAGAAGGCAAGGGTAGCTACCAGGCATACACTTCCCTCTAAACTTGGCCGAACTTGTGGTGTCCCTACCCTGAAGGGCTTTGCAGCCGGTACCCAGAGCTAAATGTTTCTCAGGCAGAATCCCAAACATTTGCAGAAGCTTCCCTGGAGGAGGCAATGGTAGCCAGCAGGCATGCAGCTACTTCCAAAGTAGAGCCAAAATTGTGAGGGACTTAACGCGGGGGGGTCTTCAGCTGGTATTGACAAGCAGTTGTGTATTTGGAGCTAGCCCAGAAGTTTTGCAAAACAAGATGAGCGAAGGGAAGTGAAGGTACCCAGGCAGGTAGCTCCCTCGAAAACTGGCCAAAGTTGTCAGGTACCTCCCCTGAAGCGATCTGAGGAGAGGATCCCAAACTAAATCTGTATGTGGAGGTAGCCACAAAGTTTTGGCAACCAAGATGAGCCAGAGGCAAGAGAAGCCTCTTGGCATGCACCTCCCTCCAAAATTGGCCAATGTTGTCGGGTACGTAGCCTGAAGGGGTCTGCGGACCGAATCCACAAGTCCCTCTCTCTCTGGAAGAGCCCCAAAACTTTCACCAAGTATGCCTGGGAGGAGGAACAGGTAGCTACTGGGCATGCACGTACTTCCCAATTTGGCCAGACTTCAGGTAGATCCCCCATACGGGTGTCCTGCTTTTCCAGAACTTGTGCAGGTAACACAGAATTTTGCATAAGTACAATGTGGTGGAGGCAAAGGTAGCTACCGGGCATGTAGCAACCTCTGAATTAGGCAAAATTCTCTGTTAGCTAGCCTAGAGGGATCCGAGTTTAGGATCCACAAAGAAAAAATCTCTCTTGGAGGAAGCCAAGTCTTTTTTCTAGAAGCATGCCGAGGTGAGAAGGCAAGGGTAGCTACCAGGCATACACTTCCCTCTAAACTTGGCCGAACTTGTGGTGTCCCTACCCTGAAGGGCTTTGCAGCCGGTACCCAGAGCTAAATGTTTCTCAGGCAGAATCCCAAACATTTGCAGAAGCTTCCCTGGAGGAGGCAATGGTAGCCAGCAGGCATGCAGCTACCTCCAAAGTAGAGCCAAACTTGTGAGGGACTTAACGCGGGGGGGTCTTCAGCTGGTATTGACAAGCAGTTGTGTATTTGGAGCTAGCCCAGAAGTTTTGCAAAACAAGATGAGCGAAGGGAAGTGAAGGTACCCAGGCAGGTAGCTCCCTCGAAAACTGGCCAAAGTTGTCAGGTACCTCCCCTGAAGCGATCTGAGGAGAGGATCCCAAACTAAATCTGTATGTGGAGGTAGCCACAAAGTTTTGGCAACCAAGATGAGCCAGAGGCAAGAGAAGCCTCTTGGCATGCACCTCCCTCCAAAATTGGCCAATGTTGTCGGGTACGTAGCCTGAAGGGGTCTGCGGACCGAATCCACAAGTCCCTCTCTCTCTGGAAGAGCCCCAAAACTTTCACCAAGTATGCCTGGGAGGAGGAACGGGTAGCTACTGGGCATGCACGTACTTCCCAATTTGGCCAGACTTCAGGTAGATCCCCCATACGGGTGTCCTGCTTTTCCAGAACTGGTGCAGGCAACACAGAATTTTGCATAAGTACAATGTGGTGGAGGCAAAGGTAGCTACCGGGCATGTAGCAACCTCTGAATTAGGCAAAATTCTCTGTTAGCTAGCCTAGAGGGATCCGAGTTTAGGATCCACAAAGAAAAAATCTCTCTTGGAGGAAGCCAAGTCTTTTTTCTAGAAGCATGCCGAGGTGAGAAGGCAAGGGTAGCTACCAGGCATACACTTCCCTCTAAACTTGGCCGAACTTGTGGTGTCCCTACCCTGAAGGGCTTTGCAGCCGGTACCCAGAGCTAAATGTTTCTCAGGCAGAATCCCAAACATTTGCAGAAGCTTCCCTGGAGGAGGCAATGGTAGCCAGCAGGCATGCAGCTACCTCCAAAGTAGAGCAAAAATTGTGAGGGACTTAACGCGGGGGGGTCTTCAGCTGGTATTGACAAGCAGTTGTGTATTTGGAGCTAGCCCAGAAGTTTTGCAAAACAAGATGAGCGAAGGGAAGTGAAGGTACCCAGGCAGGTAGCTCCCTCGAAAACTGGCCAAAGTTGTCAGGTACCTCCCCTGAAGCGATCTGAGGAGAGGATCCCAAACTAAATCTGTATGTGGAGGTAGCCACAAAGTTTTGGCAACCAAGATGAGCCAGAGGCAAGAGAAGCCTCTTGGCATGCACCTCCCTCCAAAATTGGCCAATGTTGTCGGGTACGTAGCCTGAAGGGGTCTGCGGACCGAATCCACAAGTCCCTCTCTCTCTGGAAGAGCCCCAAAACTTTCACCAAGTATGCCTGGGAGGAGGAACGGGTAGCTACTGGGCATGCACGTACTTCCCAATTTGGCCAGACTTCAGGTAGATCCCCCATACGGGTGTCCTGCTTTTCCAGAACTTGTGCAGGTAACACAGAATTTTGCATAAGTACAATGTGGTGGAGGCAAAGGTAGCTACCGGGCATGTAGCAACCTCTGAATTAGGCAAAATTCTCTGTTAGCTAGCCTAGAGGGATCCGAGTTTAGGATCCACAAAGAAAAAATCTCTCTTGGAGGAAGCCAAGTCTTTTTTCTAGAAGCATGCCGAGGTGAGAAGGCAAGGGTAGCTACCAGGCATACACTTCCCTCTAAACTTGGCCGAACTTGTGGTGTCCCTACCCTGAAGGGCTTTGCAGCCGGTACCCAGAGCTAAATGTTTCTCAGGCAGAATCCCAAACATTTGCAGAAGCTTCCCTGGAGGAGGCAATGGTAGCCAGCAGGCATGCAGCTACCTCCAAAGTAGAGCCAAACTTGTGAGGGACTTAACGTGGGGGGGTCTTCAGCTGGTATTGACAAGCAGTTGTGTATTTGGAGCTAGCCCAAAAGTTTTGCAAAACAAGATGAGCGAAGGGAAGTGAAGGTACCCAGGCAGGTAGCTCCCTCGAAAACTGGCCAAAGTTGTCAGGTACCTCCCCTGAAGCGATCTGAGGAGAGGATCCCAAACTAAATCTGTATGTGGAGGTAGCCACAAAGTTTTGGCAACCAAGATGAGCCAGAGGCAAGAGAAGCCTCTTGGCATGCACCTCCCTCCAAAATTGGCCAATGTTGTCGGGTACGTAGCCTGAAGGGGTCTGCGGACCGAATCCACAAGTCCCTCTCTCTCTGGAAGAGCCCCAAAACTTTCACCAAGTATGCCTGGGAGGAGGAACGGGTAGCTACTGGGCATGCACGTACTTCCCAATTTGGCCAGACTTCAGGTAGATCCCCCATACGGGTGTCCTGCTTTTCCAGAACTTGTGCAGGTAACACAGAATTTTGCATAAGTACAATGTAGTGGAGGCAAAGGTAGCTACCGGGCATGTAGCAACCTCTGAATTAGGCAAAATTCTCTGTTAGCTAGCCTAGAGGGATCCGAGTTTAGGATCCACAAAGAAAAAATCTCTCTTGGAGGAAGCCAAGTCTTTTTTCTAGAAGCATGCCGAGGTGAGAAGGCAAGGGTAGCTACCAGGCATACACTTCCCTCTAAACTTGGCCGAACTTGTGGTGTCCCTACCCTGAAGGGCTTTGCAGCCGGTACCCAGAGCTAAATGTTTCTCAGGCAGAATCCCAAACATTTGCAGAAGCTTCCCTGGAGGAGGCAATGGTAGCCAGCAGGCATGCAGCTACCTCCAAAGTAGAGCCAAAATTGTGAGGGACTTAACGCGGGGGGGTCTTCAGCTGGTATTGACAAGCAGTTGTGTATTTGGAGCTAGCCCAGAAGTTTTGCAAAACAAGATGAGCGAAGGGAAGTGAAGGTACCCAGGCAGGTAGCTCCCTCGAAAACTGGCCAAAGTTGTCAGGTACCTCCCCTGAAGCGATCTGAGGAGAGGATCCCAAACTAAATCTGTATGTGGAGGTAGCCACAAAGTTTTGGCAACCAAGATGAGCCAGAGGCAAGAGAAGCCTCTTGGCATGCACCTCCCTCCAAAATTGGCCAATGTTGTCGGGTACGTAGCCTGAAGGGGTCTGCGGACCGAATCCACAAGTCCCTCTCTCTCTGGAAGAGCCCCAAAACTTTCACCAAGTATGCCTGGGAGGAGGAACGGGTAGCTACTGGGCATGCACGTACTTCCCAATTTGGCCAGACTTCAGGTAGATCCCCCATACGGGTGTCCTGCTTTTCCAGAACTTGTGCAGGTAACACAGAATTTTGCATAAGTACAATGTGGTGGAGGCAAAGGTAGCTACCGGGCATGTAGCAACCTCTGAATTAGGCAAAATTCTCTGTTAGCTAGCCTAGAGGGATCCGAGTTTAGGATCCACAAAGAAAAAATCTCTCTTGGAGGAAGCCAAGTCTTTTTTTCTAGAAGCATGCCGAGGTGAGAAGGCAAGGGTAGCTACCAGGCATACACTTCCCTCTAAACTTGGCCGAACTTGTGGTGTCCCTACCCTGAAGGGCTTTGCAGCCGGTACCCAGAGCTAAATGTTTCTCAGGCAGAATCCCAAACATTTGCAGAAGCTTCCCTGCAGGAGGCAATGGTAGCCAGCAGGCATGCAGCTACCTCCAAAGTAGAGCCAAAATTGTGAGGGACTTAACGCGGAGGGGTCTTCAGCTGGTATTGACAAGCAGTTGTGTATTTGGAGCTAGCCCAGAAGTTTTGCAAAACAAGATGAGCGAAGGGAAGTGAAGGTACCCAGGCAGGTAGCTCCCTCGAAAACTGGCCAAAGTTGTCAGGTACCTCCCCTGAAGCGATCTGAGGAGAGGATCCCAAACTAAATCTGTATGTGGAGGTAGCCACAAAGTTTTGGCAAAGAAGATCAGCCAGCTGTGTGGCATCCAGGGCAGCATTCCTAGCACAGGCAGTTTGTATGTGGTCTTGGACACTAGCTACGTGTGTCTTTATGGTGTCTGGGAGGCCACAGGTAAGGGGGAGTTAACCTTGCCAGCTGAATCAGGGCTTGCTTTGGGGATCTCCGTAAGAGATCCTTCTCCTGCATCGCTTGTATGCAGGCTGGTTTTTGAACAGATGCAGCCAAATGGGAGAACCCTGAGGTCTTCATGAGAAGGGATTGTCCTCTTTCTTGTGGGTCTATTCCACTGACCCAATAGGCAGCTAAAATGAATCTATGCCACTAACCCTATAGGCAGTTAATATGTTTATTTAACGTATAAATGCTATCGCAGGTATTCCTCACCAAAGTGAAGGTGAAGGTGCAGAGCTTACCAAGGAGGTGTCCCTGTCTTGGTGGAGAAGGAGCACAGAACATCGACTGCCTCTTCTAGGTTTTCAATTATTCCTTCTGCCCTCTCCCCACCCGCTCCCCCCAGCTCTCCCTTTTTCCTCACTCTAGGGTTTTGCTGTCATGAATTTTTTTACCACTACCTGCTAACACTTTTATATCCTAAGCTTATCTGTCCCACCCTGGGATGACAATGAGCATAATTTGGGCAAAAAATTGAGTATTATAATCTTCTATGTTTAGTATGTACTTCCTCAAGCTCCTTATCTTTTTAAGAGTTAACTTTAATGTTCATTTTATAAAGAATGAAGAAAAAGGTTTCACTCTGGGCACCGCAGACTTCAAGATTCTGTTCTGATGCCCAGAGAGGGTTTGGCACAGCCTGGGTATGCTGCTTTTGTTCAGAACTAAGGCATGTAGGCCCAACTTTTCCAGTGTGCTCCAGGCACCTGTCAGGACCCCCTGGGGCAGGACAGCCCAGCCGTGAGCTTGAGAGAGCTGGGCCATGGACGTCCTGGCTGTGGAGCTTCTCAGGGGCAGAGGTATGGTGGAACCAAAAGAGAGTGTTCATCTCCAGGGGAAAGAGAGAGAAGTCCGCCCTGTGGCACTTGGGGACTCCTGGACTCGCACATGCAGCACCTCGCTCAGGACCAAGCATGGGGACGCAGCTCCTTGGGAAGCCAAGGACAGGGACCGTGACCACATGGCAGCCCTGTGCTGTGAGGTGCAGTGCATATTGTGACCCGGAGTGGTGCTAGGCAACCGCCATGTCCCAGTGCAGGGCTGACAGGCACAGCCTCAGTCACCCCCAAGGCAGAGCTGGCCCCAGCCCAGACGTGCGGCTCCCAACAGGGTCCTGGGGCACCAGTGCAGGTGGGCTCGAGCTGGATGGTCTTTAAGGTCCCTTCCAACCCCAGGCATTGTAGGATTCTATGAGGGAGGCGGTGCACAAGGAATATGGGGTGGGGTGCTGATGTTTGAAAAAAGCAAAGAAACAACAAAACTAAGAGGAGGATTCAAAGTAACAAAAGTGGTAGGATTGAAGGAAAGACCAAAGAAAGAAAAGGTCGTAATGCAAAGAAACACCCAAACAAAACAAAAGGAAACAAACACTGTCTATTCCATTGTTGCAGGGTTGGGAACCTACACCAATGGACACAAACGAACTAGAGCAACAGCCTTGGAGGAGTTTGAGGCAGCAAGCCGAGGTTTCAGCTGTGTTCAGAGAATGCGAAAAGGAAAGGCTCAATGAGATGCTTGGAAGGAGCCTTAAGGGGCAAACAGGACCAGACCTCAACAAATGGAGAAAAACCTGGGGAAGCTCCGTGCAATTTGAGCTAATCCGTGAGAGCTACAGGACATGCAGACACAGGCAGGTAACAAATACCAGACAGGTAAGCTGCTTTTCCAGAACTAAAGCAGGTAAGGAAAAATTTTCCCTAAGTAAAATGTGGTGGAGGCAAAGGTAGCTAGCGGGCCTGTACCAACGTCCAAATTAGCCAGAATTCTCTGTTACCTAGCCTAGAGGGATCCGGGTTTAGGATCCTCAAAGAAAAAATCTCTGTTGGAGGAAGCCAAGTCTATTTTCTAGAAGCATGCCGAGGTGAGAAGGCAAGGGTAGCTACCAGGCATACACTTCCCTGTAAACTTGGCCAACCTTGTGGTGTCCCTACCCTGAAGGGCTTTGCAGCTGGTACCCAGAGCTAAATGTGTCTCAGGCAGAATCCCATACATTTTGAGAAACTTTTGTGGAGGAAGCGATGGTTGCTAGCAGGCATGCAGCTACGTCCAAAGTAGGGCCAAAGTTGAGAGGGACGTAACGCGGAGGGGTCTTCAGCTGGTATTGACAAGCAGTTGTGTATTTGGAGCTAGCCCAAAAGTTTTGCAAAACAAGATGAGCGAAGGGAAGTGAAGGTACCCAGGCAGGTAGCTCCCTCAAAAACTGGCCAAAGTTGTCAGGTACCTCCCCTGAAGCGATCTGAGGAGAGGATCCCAAACTAAATCTGTATGTGGAGGTAGCCACAAAGTTTTGGCAACCAAGATGAGCCAGAGGCAAGAGAAGCCTCTTGGCATGCACCTCCCTCCAAAATTGGCCAATGTTGTCGGGTACGTAGCCTGAAGGGGTCTGCGGACCGAATCCACAAGTCCCTCTCTCTCTGGAAGAGCCCCAAAACTTTCACCAAGTATGCCTGGGAGGAGGAACGGGTAGCTACTGGGCATGCACGTACTTCCCAGTTTGGCCAGACTTCAGGTAGATCCCCCATCCGGGTGTCCTGCTTTTCCAGAACTTGTGCAGGTAACACAGAATTTTGCATAAGTACAATGTGGTGGAGGCAAAGGTAGCTACCGGGCATGTAGCAACCTCTGAATTAGGCAAAATTCTCTGTTAGCTAGCCTAGAGGGATCCGAGTTTAGGATCCACAAAGAAAAAATCTCTCTTGGAGGAAGCCAAGTCTATTTTCTAGAAGCATGCCGAGGTGAGAAGGCAAGGGTAGCTACCAGGCATACACTTCCCTCTAAACTTGGCCGAACTTGTGGTGTCCCTACCCTGAAGGGCTTTGCAGCCGGTACCCAGAGCTAAATGTTTCTCAGGCAGAATCCCAAACATTTGCAGAAGCTTCCCTGGAGGAGGCAATGGTAGCCAGCAGGCATGCAGCTACCTCCAAAGTAGAGCCAAAATTGTGAGGGACTTAACGCGGGGGGGTCTTCAGCTGGTATTGACAAGCAGTTGTGTATTTGGAGCTAGCCCAAAAGTTTTGCAAAACAAGATGAGCGAAGGGAAGTGAAGGTACCCAGGCAGGTAGCTCCCTCGAAAACTGGCCAAAGTTGTCAGGTACCTCCCCTGAAGCGATCTGAGGAGAGGATCCCAAACTAAATCTGTATGTGGAGGTAGCCACAAAGTTTTGGCAACCTAGATGAGCCAGAGGCAAGAGAAGCCTCTTGGCATGCACCTCCCTCCAAAATTGGCCAATGTTGTCGGGTACGTAGCCTGAAGGGGTCTGCGGACCGAATCCACAAGTCCCTCTCTCTCTGGAAGAGCCCCAAAACTTTCACCAAGTATGCCTGGGAGGAGGAACGGGTAGCTACTGGGCATGCACGTACTTCCCAATTTGGCCAGACTTCAGGTAGATCCCCCATACGGGTGTCCTGCTTTTCCAGAACTTGTGCAGGTAACACAGAATTTTGCATAAGTACAATGTGGTGGAGGCAAAGGTAGCTACCGGGCATGTAGCAACCTCTGAATTAGGCAAAATTCTCTGTTAGCTAGCCTAGAGGGATCCGAGTTGAGGATCCACAAAGAAAAAAATCTCTCTTGGAGGAAGCCAAGTCTTTTTTCTAGAAGCATGCCGAGGTGAGAAGGCAAGGGTAGCTACCAGGCATACACTTCCCTCTAAACTTGGCCGAACTTGTGGTGTCCCTACCCTGAAGGGCTTTGCAGCCGGTACCCAGAGCTAAATGTTTCTCAGGCAGAATCCCAAACATTTGCAGAAGCTTCCCTGGAGGAGGCAATGGTAGCCAGCAGGCATGCAGCTACCTCCAAAGTAGAGCCAAACTTGTGACGAACTTAACGCGGAGGGGTCTTCAGCTGGTATTGACAAGCAGTTGTGTATTTGGAGCTAGCCCAGAAGTTTTGCAAAACAAGATGAGCGAAGGGAAGTGAAGGTATCCAGGCAGGTAGCTCCCTCGAAAACTGGCCAAAGTTGTCAGGTACCTCCCCTGAAGCGATCTGAGGAGAGGATCCCAAACTAAATCTGTATGTGGAGGTAGCCACAACGTTTTGGCAACCAAGATGAGCCAGAGGCAAGAGAAGCCTCTTGGCATGCACGTCCCTCCAAAATTGGCCAATGTTGTCGGGTACGTAGCCTGAAGGGGTCTGCGGACCGAATCCACAAGTCCCTCTCTCTCTGGAAGAGCCCCAAAACTTTCACCAAGTATGCCTGGGAGGAGGAACGGGTAGCTACTGGGCATGCACGTACTTCCCAATTTGGCCAGACTTCAGGTAGATCCCCCATACGGGTGTCCTGCTTTTCCAGAACTTGTGCAGGTAACACAGAATTTTGCATAAGTACAATGTGGTGGAGGCAAAGGTAGCTACCTGGCATGTAGCAACCTCTGAATTAGGCAAAATTCTCTGTTAGCTAGCCTAGAGGGATCCGAGTTTAGGATCCACAAAGAAAAAATCTCTCTTGGAGGAAGCCAAGTCTTTTTTCTAGAAGCATGCCGAGGTGAGAAGGCAAGGGTAGCTACCAGGCATACACTTCCCTCTAAACTTGGCCGAACTTGTGGTGTCCCTACCCTGAAGGGCTTTGCAGCCGGTACCCAGAGCTAAATGTTTCTCAGGCAGAATCCCAAACATTTGCAGAAGCTTCCCTGGAGGAGGCAATGGTAGCCAGCAGGCATGCAGCTACCTCCAAAGTAGAGCCAAACTTGTGACGAACTTAACGCGGAGGGGTCTTCAGCTGGTATTGACAAGCAGTTGTGTATTTGGAGCTAGCCCAAAAGTTTTGCAAAACAAGATGAGCGAAGGGAAGTGAAGGTATCCAGGCAGGTAGCTCCCTCGAAAACTGGCCAAAGTTGTCAGGTACCTCCCCTGAAGCGATCTGAGGAGAGGATCCCAAACTAAATCTGTATGTGGAGGTAGCCACAAAGTTTTGGCAACCAAGATGAGCCAGAGGCAAGAGAAGCCTCTTGGCATGCACCTCCCTCCAAAATTGGCCAATGTTGTCGGGTACGTAGCCTGAAGGGGTCTGCGGACCGAATCCACAAGTCCCTCTCTCTCTGGAAGAGCCCCAAAACTTTCACCAAGTATGCCTGGGAGGAGGAACGGGTAGCTACTGGGCATGCACGTACTTCCCAATTTGGCCAGACTTCAGGTAGATCCCCCATACGGGTGTCCTGCTTTTCCAGAACTTGTGCAGGTAACACAGAATTTTGCATAAGTACAATGTGGTGGAGGCAAAGGTAGCTACCGGGCATGTAGCAACCTCTGAATTAGGCAAAATTCTCTGTTAGCTAGCCTAGAGGGATCCGAGTTTAGGATCCACAAAGAAAAAATCTCTCTTGGAGGAAGCCAAGTCTTTTTTCTAGAAGCATGCCGAGGTGAGAAGGCAAGGGTAGCTACCAGGCATACACTTCCCTCTAAACTTGGCCGAACTTGTGGTGTCCCTACCCTGAAGAGCTTTGCAGCCGGTACCCAGAGCTAAATGTTTCTCAGGCAGAATCCCAAACATTTGCAGAAGCTTCCCTGGAGGAGGCAATGGTAGCCAGCAGGCATGCAGCTACCTCCAAAGTAGAGCCAAAATAGTGAGGAACTTAACGCGGAGGGGTCTTCAGCTGGTATTGACAAGCAGTTGTGTATTTGGAGCTAGCCCAGAAGTTTTGCAAAACAAGATGAGCGAAGGGAAGTGAAGGTACCCAGGCAGGTAGCTCCCTCGAAAACTGGCCAAAGTTGTCAGGTACCTCCCCTGAAGCGATCTGAGGAGAGGATCCCAAACTAAATCTGTATGTGGAGGTAGCCACAAAGTTTTGGCAACCAAGATGAGCCAGAGGCAAGAGAAGCCTCTTGGCATGCACCTCCCTCCAAAATTGGCCAATGTTGTCGGGTACGTAGCCTGAAGGGGTCTGCGGACCGAATCCACAAGTCCCTCTCTCTCTGGAAGAGCCCCAAAACTTTCACCAAGTATGCCTGGGAGGAGGAACGGGTAGCTACTGGGCATGCACGTACTTCCCAATTTGGCCAGACTTCAGGTAGATCCCCCATACGGGTGTCCTGCTTTTCCAGAACTTGTGCAGGTAACACAGAATTTTGCATAAGTACAATGTGGTGGAGGCAAAGGTAGCTACCGGGCATGTAGCAACCTCTGAATTAGGCAAAATTCTCTGTTAGCTAGCCTAGAGGGATCCGAGTTTAGGATCCACAAAGAAAAAATCTCTCTTGGAGGAAGCCAAGTCTTTTTTCTAGAAGCATGCCGAGGTGAGAAGGCAAGGGTAGCTACCAGGCATACACTTCCCTCTAAACTTGGCCGAACTTGTGGTGTCCCTACCCTGAAGGGCTTTGCAGCCGGTACCCAGAGCTAAATGTTTCTCAGGCAGAATCCCAAACATTTGCAGAAGCTTCCCTGGAGGAGGCAATGGTAGCCAGCAGGCATGCAGCTACCTCCAAAGTAGAGCCAAACTTGTGACGAACTTAACGCGGAGGGGTCTTCAGCTGGTATTGACAAGCAGTTGTGTATTTGGAGCTAGCCCAGAAGTTTTGCAAAACAAGATGAGCGAAGGGAAGTGAAGGTATCCAGGCAGGTAGCTCCCTCGAAAACTGGCCAAAGTTGTCAGGTACCTCCCCTGAAGCGATCTGAGGAGAGGATCCCAAACTAAATCTGTATGTGGAGGTAGCCACAACGTTTTGGCAACCAAGATGAGCCAGAGGCAAGAGAAGCCTCTTGGCATGCACGTCCCTCCAAAATTGGCCAATGTTGTCGGGTACGTAGCCTGAAGGGGTCTGCGGACCGAATCCACAAGTCCCTCTCTCTCTGGAAGAGCCCCAAAACTTTCACCAAGTATGCCTGGGAGGAGGAACGGGTAGCTACTGGGCATGCACGTACTTCCCAATTTGGCCAGACTTCAGGTAGATCCCCCATACGGGTGTCCTGCTTTTCCAGAACTTGTGCAGGTAACACAGAATTTTGCATAAGTACAATGTGGTGGAGGCAAAGGTAGCTACCTGGCATGTAGCAACCTCTGAATTAGGCAAAATTCTCTGTTAGCTAGCCTAGAGGGATCCGAGTTTAGGATCCACAAAGAAAAAATCTCTCTTGGAGGAAGCCAAGTCTTTTTTCTAGAAGCATGCCGAGGTGAGAAGGCAAGGGTAGCTACCAGGCATACACTTCCCTCTAAACTTGGCCGAACTTGTGGTGTCCCTACCCTGAAGGGCTTTGCAGCCGGTACCCAGAGCTAAATGTTTCTCAGGCAGAATCCCAAACATTTGCAGAAGCTTCCCTGGAGGAGGCAATGGTAGCCAGCAGGCATGCAGCTACCTCCAAAGTAGAGCCAAACTTGTGACGAACTTAACGCGGAGGGGTCTTCAGCTGGTATTGACAAGCAGTTGTGTATTTGGAGCTAGCCCAAAAGTTTTGCAAAACAAGATGAGCGAAGGGAAGTGAAGGTATCCAGGCAGGTAGCTCCCTCGAAAACTGGCCAAAGTTGTCAGGTACCTCCCCTGAAGCGATCTGAGGAGAGGATCCCAAACTAAATCTGTATGTGGAGGTAGCCACAAAGTTTTGGCAACCAAGATGAGCCAGAGGCAAGAGAAGCCTCTTGGCATGCACCTCCCTCCAAAATTGGCCAATGTTGTCGGGTACGTAGCCTGAAGGGGTCTGCGGACCGAATCCACAAGTCCCTCTCTCTCTGGAAGAGCCCCAAAACTTTCACCAAGTATGCCTGGGAGGAGGAACGGGTAGCTACTGGGCATGCACGTACTTCCCAATTTGGCCAGACTTCAGGTAGATCCCCCATACGGGTGTCCTGCTTTTCCAGAACTTGTGCAGGTAACACAGAATTTTGCATAAGTACAATGTGGTGGAGGCAAAGGTAGCTACCGGGCATGTAGCAACCTCTGAATTAGGCAAAATTCTCTGTTAGCTAGCCTAGAGGGATCCGAGTTTAGGATCCACAAAGAAAAAATCTCTCTTGGAGGAAGCCAAGTCTTTTTTCTAGAAGCATGCCGAGGTGAGAAGGCAAGGGTAGCTACCAGGCATACACTTCCCTCTAAACTTGGCCGAACTTGTGGTGTCCCTACCCTGAAGAGCTTTGCAGCCGGTACCCAGAGCTAAATGTTTCTCAGGCAGAATCCCAAACATTTGCAGAAGCTTCCCTGGAGGAGGCAATGGTAGCCAGCAGGCATGCAGCTACCTCCAAAGTAGAGCCAAAATAGTGAGGAACTTAACGCGGAGGGGTCTTCAGCTGGTATTGACAAGCAGTTGTGTATTTGGAGCTAGCCCAGAAGTTTTGCAAAACAAGATGAGCGAAGGGAAGTGAAGGTACCCAGGCAGGTAGCTCCCTCGAAAACTGGCCAAAGTTGTCAGGTACCTCCCCTGAAGCGATCTGAGGAGAGGATCCCAAACTAAATCTGTATGTGGAGGTAGCCACAAAGTTTTGGCAACCAAGATGAGCCAGAGGCAAGAGAAGCCTCTTGGCATGCACCTCCCTCCAAAATTGGCCAATGTTGTCGGGTACGTAGCCTGAAGGGGTCTGCGGACCGAATCCACAAGTCCCTCTCTCTCTGGAAGAGCCCCAAAACTTTCACCAAGTATGCCTGGGAGGAGGAACGGGTAGCTACTGGGCATGCACGTACTTCCCAATTTGGCCAGACTTCAGGTAGATCCCCCATACGGGTGTCCTGCTTTTCCAGAACTTGTGCAGGTAACACAGAATTTTGCATAAGTACAATGTGGTGGAGGCAAAGGTAGCTACCGGGCATGTAGCAACCTCTGAATTAGGCAAAATTCTCTGTTAGCTAGCCTAGAGGGATCCGAGTTTAGGATCCACAAAGAAAAAATCTCTCTTGGAGGAAGCCAAGTCTTTTTTCTAGAAGCATGCCGAGGTGAGAAGGCAAGGGTAGCTACCAGGCATACACTTCCCTCTAAACTTGGCCGAACTTGTGGTGTCCCTACCCTGAAGGGCTTTGCAGCCGGTACCCAGAGCTAAATGTTTCTCAGGCAGAATCCCAAACATTTGCAGAAGCTTCCCTGGAGGAGGCAATGGTAGCCAGCAGGCATGCAGCTACCTCCAAAGTAGAGCCAAAATAGTGAGGAACTTAACGCGGAGGGGTCTTCAGCTGGTATTGACAAGCAGTTGTGTATTTGGAGCTAGCCCAGAAGTTTTGCAAAACAAGATGAGCGAAGGGAAGTGAAGGTACCCAGGCAGGTAGCTCCCTCGAAAACTGGCCAAAGTTGTCAGGTACCTCCCCTGAAGCGATCTGAGGAGAGGATCCCAAACTAAATCTGTATGTGGAGGTAGCCACAAAGTTTTGGCAACCAAGATGAGCCAGAGGCAAGAGAAGCCTCTTGGCATGCACGTCCCTCCAAAATTGGCCAATGTTGTCGGGTACGTAGCCTGAAGGGGTCTGCGGACCGAATCCACAAGTCCCTCTCTCTCTGGAAGAGCCCCAAAACTTTCACCAAGTATGCCTGGGAGGAGGAACGGGTAGCTACTGGGCATGCACGTACTTCCCAGTTTGGCCAGACTTCAGGTAGATCCCCCATACGGGTGTCCTGCTTTTCCAGAACTTGTGCAGGTTAACACAGAATTTTGCATAAGTACAATGTGGTGGAGGCAAAGGTAGCTACCGGGCATGTAGCAACCTCTGAATTAGGCAAAATTCTCTGTTAGCTAGCCTAGAGGGATCCGAGTTTAGGATCCACAAAGAAAAAATCTCTCTTGGAGGAAGCCAAGTCTTTTTTCTAGAAGCATGCCGAGGTGAGAAGGCAAGGGTAGCTACCAGGCATACACTTCCCTCTAAACTTGGCCGAACTTGTGGTGTCCCTACCCTGAAGGGCTTTGCAGCCGGTACCCAGAGCTAAATGTTTCTCAGGCAGAATCCCAAACATTTGCAGAAGCTTCCCTGGAGGAGGCAATGGTAGCCAGCAGGCATGCAGCTACCTCCAAAGTAGAGCCAAAATTGTGAGGAACTTAACGCGGAGGGGTCTTCAGCTGGTATTGACAAGCAGTTGTGTATTTGGAGCTAGCCCAGAAGTTTTGCAAAACAAGATGAGCGAAGGGAAGTGAAGGTACCCAGGCAGGTAGCTCCCTCGAAAACTGGCCAAAGTTGTCAGGTACCTCCCCTGAAGCGATCTGAGGAGAGGATCCCAAACTAAATCTGTATGTGGAAGTAGCCACAAAGTTTTGGCAACCAAGATGAGCCAGAGACAAGAGAAGCGTCTTGGCATGCACCTCCCTCCAAAATTGGCCAATGTTGTCGGGTACGTAGCCTGAAGGGGTCTGCGGACCAAATCCACAAGTCCCTCTCTCTCTGGAAGAGCCCCAAAACTTTCACCAAGTATGCCTGGGAGGAGGAACGGGTAGCTACTGGGCATGCACGTACTTCCCAATTTGGCCAGACTTCAGGTAGATCCCCCATACGGGTGTCCTGCTTTTCCAGAACTTGTGCAGGTAACACAGAATTTTGCATAAGTACAATGTGGTGGAGGCAAAGGTAGCTACCGGGCATGTAGCAACCTCTGAATTAGGCAAAATTCTCTGTTAGCTAGCCTAGAGGGATCCGAGTTTAGGATCCACAAAGAAAAAATCTCTCTTGGAGGAAGCCAAGTCTTTTTTCTAGAAGCATGCCGAGGTGAGAAGGCAAGGGTAGCTACCAGGCATACACTTCCCTCTAAACTTGGCCGAACTTGTGGTGTCCCTACCCTGAAGGGCTTTGCAGCCGGTACCCAGAGCTAAATGTTTCTCAGGCAGAATCCCAAACATTTGCAGAAGCTTCCCTGGAGGAGGCAATGGTAGCCAGCAGGCATGCAGCTACCTCCAAAGTAGAGCCAAAATTGTGAGGGACTTAACGCGGGGGGGGTCTTCAGCTGGTATTGACAAGCAGTTGTGTATTTGGAGCTAGCCCAGAAGTTTTGCAAAACAAGATGAGCGAAGGGAAGTGAAGGTACCCAGGCAGGTAGCTCCCTCGAAAACTGGCCAAAGTTGTCAGGTACCTCCCCTGAAGCGATCTGAGGAGAGGATCCCAAACTAAATCTGTATGTGGAGGTAGCCACAAAGTTTTGGCAACCAAGATGAGCCAGAGGCAAGAGAAGCCTCTTGGCATGCACCTCCCTCCAAAATTGGCCAATGTTGTCGGGTACGTAGCCTGAAGGGGTCTGCGGACCGAATCCACAAGTCCCTCTCTCTCTGGAAGAGCCCCAAAACTTTCACCAAGTATGCCTGGGAGGAGGAACGGGTAGCTACTGGGCATGCACGTACTTCCCAATTTGGCCAGACTTCAGGTAGATCCCCCATACGGGTGTCCTGCTTTTCCAGAACTTGTGCAGGTAACACAGAATTTTGCATAAGTACAATGTGGTGGAGGCAAAGGTAGCTACCGGGCATGTAGCAACCTCTGAATTAGGCAAAATTCTCTGTTAGCTAGCCTAGAGGGATCCGAGTTTAGGATCCACAAAGAAAAAATCTCTCTTGGAGGAAGCCAAGTCTTTTTTCTAGAAGCATGCCGAGGTGAGAAGGCAAGGGTAGCTACCAGGCATACACTTCCCTCTAAACTTGGCCGAACTTGTGGTGTCCCTACCCTGAAGGGCTTTGCAGCCGGTACCCAGAGCTAAATGTTTCTCAGGCAGAATCCCAAACATTTGCAGAAGCTTCCCTGGAGGAGGCAATGGTAGCCAGCAGGCATGCAGCTACCTCCAAAGTAGAGCCAAAATTGTGAGGGACTTAACGCGGGGGGGTCTTCAGCTGGTATTGACAAGCAGTTGTGTATTTGGAGCTAGCCCAGAAGTTTTGCAAAACAAGATGAGCGAAGGGAAGTGAAGGTACCCAGGCAGGTAGCTCCCTCGAAAACTGGCCAAAGTTGTCAGGTACCTCCCCTGAAGCGATCTGAGGAGAGGATCCCAAACTAAATCTGTATGTGGAGGTAGCCACAAAGTTTTGGCAACCAAGATGAGCCAGAGGCAAGAGAAGCCTCTTGGCATGCACCTCCCTCCAAAATTGGCCAATGTTGTCGGGTACGTAGCCTGAAGGGGTCTGCGGACCGAATCCACAAGTCCCTCTCTCTCTGGAAGAGCCCCAAAACTTTCACCAAGTATGCCTGGGAGGAGGAACGGGTAGCTACTGGGCATGCACGTACTTCCCAATTTGGCCAGACTTCAGGTAGATCCCCCATACGGGTGTCCTGCTTTTCCAGAACTTGTGCAGGTAACACAGAATTTTGCATAAGTACAATGTGGTGGAGGCAAAGGTAGCTACCGGGCATGTAGCAACCTCTGAATTAGGCAAAATTCTCTGTTAGCTAGCCTAGAGGGATCCGAGTTTAGGATCCACAAAGAAAAAATCTCTCTTGGAGGAAGCCAAGTCTTTTTTCTAGAAGCATGCCGAGGTGAGAAGGCAAGGGTAGCTACCAGGCATACACTTCCCTCTAAACTTGGCCGAACTTGTGGTGTCCCTACCCTGAAGGGCTTTGCAGCCGGTACCCAGAGCTAAATGTTTCTCAGGCAGAATCCCAAACATTTGCAGAAGCTTCCCTGGAGGAGGCAATGGTAGCCAGCAGGCATGCAGCTACCTCCAAAGTAGAGCCAAACTTGTGAGGGACTTAACGCGGGGGGGTCTTCAGCTGGTATTGACAAGCAGTTGTGTATTTGGAGCTAGCCCAGAAGTTTTGCAAAACAAGATGAGCGAAGGGAAGTGAAGGTACCCAGGCAGGTAGCTCCCTCGAAAACTGGCCAAAGTTGTCAGGTACCTCCCCTGAAGCGATCTGAGGAGAGGATCCCAAACTAAATCTGTATGTGGAGGTAGCCACAAAGTTTTGGCAACCAAGATGAGCCAGAGGCAAGAGAAGCCTCTTGGCATGCACCTCCCTCCAAAATTGGCCAATGTTGTCGGGTACGTAGCCTGAAGGGGTCTGCGGACCGAATCCACAAGTCCCTCTCTCTCTGGAAGAGCCCCAAAACTTTCACCAAGTATGCCTGGGAGGAGGAACGGGTAGCTACTGGGCATGCACGTACTTCCCAATTTGGCCAGACTTCAGGTAGATCCCCCATACGGGTGTCCTGCTTTTCCAGAACTTGTGCAGGTAACAAAGAATTTTGCATAAGTACAATGTAGTGGAGGCAAAGGTAGCTACCGGGCATGTAGCAACCTCTGAATTAGGCAAAATTCTCTGTTAGCTAGCCTAGAGGGATCCGAGTTTAGGATCCACAAAGAAAAAATCTCTGTTGGAGGAAGCCAAGTCTTTTTTCTAGAAGCATGCCGAGGTGAGAAGGCAAGGGTAGCTACCAGGCATACACTTCCCTCTAAACTTGGCCGAACTTGTGGTGTCCCTACCCTGAAGGGCTTTGCAGCCGGTACCCAGAGCTAAATGTTTCTCAGGCAGAATCCCAAACATTTGCAGAAGCTTCCCTGGAGGAGGCAATGGTAGCCAGCAGGCATGCAGCTACCTCCAAAGTAGAGCCAAAATTGTGAGGGACTTAACGCGGGGGGGTCTTCAGCTGGTATTGACAAGCAGTTGTGTATTTGGAGCTAGCCCAGAAGTTTTGCAAAACAAGATGAGCGAAGGGAAGTGAAGGTACCCAGGCAGGTAGCTCCCTCGAAAACTGGCCAAAGTTGTCAGGTACCTCCCCTGAAGCGATCTGAGGAGAGGATCCCAAACTAAATCTGTATGTGGAGGTAGCCACAAAGTTTTGGCAACCAAGATGAGCCAGAGGCAAGAGAAGCCTCTTGGCATGCACCTCCCTCCAAAATTGGCCAATGTTGTCGGGTACGTAGCCTGAAGGGGTCTGCGGACCGAATCCACAAGTCCCTCTCTCTCTGGAAGAGCCCCAAAACTTTCACCAAGTATGCCTGGGAGGAGGAACGGGTAGCTACTGGGCATGCACGTACTTCCCAATTTGGCCAGACTTCAGGTAGATCCCCCATACGGGTGTCCTGCTTTTCCAGAACTTGTGCAGGTAACACAGAATTTTGCATAAGTACAATGTGGTGGAGGCAAAGGTAGCTACCGGGCATGTAGCAACCTCTGAATTAGGCAAAATTCTCTGTTAGCTAGCCTAGAGGGATCCGAGTTTAGGATCCACAAAGAAAAAATCTCTCTTGGAGGAAGCCAAGTCTTTTTTCTAGAAGCATGCCGAGGTGAGAAGGCAAGGGTAGCTACCAGGCATACACTTCCCTCTAAACTTGGCCGAACTTGTGGTGTCCCTACCCTGAAGGGCTTTGCAGCCGGTACCCAGAGCTAAATGTTTCTCAGGCAGAATCCCAAACATTTGCAGAAGCTTCCCTGGAGGAGGCAATGGTAGCCAGCAGGCATGCAGCTACCTCCAAAGTAGAGCCAAACTTGTGAGGAACTTAACGCGGAGGGGTCTTCAGCTGGTATTGACAAGCAGTTGTGTATTTGGAGCTAGCCCAGAAGTTTTGCAAAACAAGATGAGCGAAGGGAAGTGAAGGTACCCAGGCAGGTAGCTCCCTCGAAAACTGGCCAAAGTTGTCAGGTACCTCCCCTGAAGCGATCTGAGGAGAGGATCCCAAACTAAATCTGTATGTGGAGGTAGCCACAAAGTTTTGGCAACCAAGATGAGCCAGAGGCAAGAGAAGCCTCTTGGCATGCACGTCCCTCCAAAATTGGCCAATGTTGTCGGGTACGTAGCCTGAAGGGGTCTGCGGACCGAATCCACAAGTCCCTCTCTCTCTGGAAGAGCCCCAAAACTTTCACCAAGTATGCCTGGGAGGAGGAACGGGTAGCTACTGGGCATTCACGTACTTCCCAATTTGTCCAGACTTCAGGTAGATCCCCCATACGGGTTTCCTGCTTTTCCAGAACTTGTGCAGGTAACACAGAATTTTGCATAAGTACAATGTAGTGGAGGCAAAGGTAGCTACCGGGCATGTAGCAACCTCTGAATTAGGCAAAATTCTCTGTTAGCTAGCCTAGAGGGATCCGAGTTGAGGATCCACAAAGAAAAAATCTCTCTTGGAGGAAGCCAAGTCTTTTTTCTAGAAGCATGCCGAGGTGAGAAGGCAAGGGTAGCTACCAGGCATACACTTCCCTCTAAACTTGGCCGAACTTGTGGTGTCCCTACCCTGAAGGGCTTTGCAGCCGGTACCCAGAGCTAAATGTTTCTCAGGCAGAATCCCAAACATTTGCAGAAGCTTCCCTGGAGGAGGCAATGGTAGCCAGCAGGCATGCAGCTACCTCCAAAGTAGAGCCAAAATTGTGAGGAACTTAACGCGGAGGGCTCTTCAGCTGGTATTGACAAGCAGTTGTGTATTTGGAGCTAGCCCAGAAGTTTTGCAAAACAAGATGAGCGAAGGGAAGTGAAGGTACCCAGGCAGGTAGCTCCCTCGAAAACTGGCCAAAGTTGTCAGGTACCTCCCCTGAAGCGATCTGAGGAGAGGATCCCAAACTAAATCTGTATGTGGAGGTAGCCACAAAGTTTTGGCAACCAAGATGAGCCAGAGGCAAGAGAAGCCTCTTGGCATGCACCTCCCTCCAAAATTGGCCAATGTTGTCGGGTACGTAGCCTGAAGGGGTCTGCGGACCGAATCCACAAGTCCCTCTCTCTCTGGAAGAGCCCCAAAACTTTCACCAAGTATGCCTGGGAGGAGGAACGGGTAGCTACTGGGCATGCACGTACTTCCCAATTTGGCCAGACTTCAGGTAGATCCCCCATCCGGGTGTCCTGCTTTTCCAGAACTTGTGCAGGTAACACAGAATTTTGCATAAGTACAATGTGGTGGAGGCAAAGGTAGCTACCGGGCATGTAGCAACCTCTGAATTAGGCAAAATTCTCTGTTAGCTAGCCTAGAGGGATCCGATTTTAGGATCCACAAAGAAAAAATCTCTCTTGGAGGAAGCCAAGTCTTTTTTCTAGAAGCATGCCGAGGTGAGAAGGCAAGGGTAGCTACCAGGCATACACTTCCCTCTAAACTTGGCCGAACTTGTGGTGTCCCTACCCTGAAGGGCTTTGCAGCCGGTACCCAGAGCTAAATGTTTCTCAGGCAGAATCCCAAACATTTGCAGAAGCTTCCCTGGAGGAGGCAATGGTAGCCAGCAGGCATGCAGCTACCTCCAAAGTAGAGCCAAAATTGTGAGGGACTTAACGCGGAGGGGTCTTCAGCTGGTATTGACAAGCAGTTGTGTATTTGGAGCTAGCCCAGAAGTTTTGCAAAACAAGATGAGCGAAGGGAAGTGAAGGTACCCAGGCAGGTAGCTCCCTCGAAAACTGGCCAAAGTTGTCAGGTACCTCCCCTGAAGCGATCTGAGGAGAGGATCCCAAACTAAATCTGTATGTGGAGGTAGCCACAAAGTTTTGGCAACCAAGATGAGCCAGAGGCAAGAGAAGCCTCTTGGCATGCACCTCCCTCCAAAATTGGCCAATGTTGTCGGGTACGTAGCCTGAAGGGGTCTGCGGACCGAATCCACAAGTCCCTCTCTCTCTGGAAGAGCCCCAAAACTTTCACCAAGTATGCCTGGGAGGAGGAACGGGTAGCTACTGGGCATGCACGTACTTCCCAATTTGGCCAGACTTCAGGTAGATCCCCCATACGGGTGTCCTGCTTTTCCAGAACTTGTGCAGGCAACAAAGTATTTTGCATAAGTACAATGTAATGGAGGCAAAGGTAGCTACCGGGCATGTAGCAACCTCTGAATTAGGCAAAATTCTCTGTTAGCTAGCCTAGAGGGATCCGAGTTTAGGATCCACAAAGAAAAAATCTCTCTTGGAGGAAGCCAAGTCTTTTTTCTAGAAGCATGCCGAGGTGAGAAGGCAAGGGTAGCTACCAGGCATACACTTCCCTCTAAACTTGGCCGAACTTGTGGTGTCCCTACCCTGAAGGGCTTTGCAGCCGGTACCCAGAGCTAAATGTTTCTCAGGCAGAATCCCAAACATTTGCAGAAGCTTCCCTGGAGGAGGCAATGGTAGCCAGCAGGCATGCAGCTACCTCCAAAGTAGAGCCAAACTTGTGAGGGACTTAACGCGGGGGGGTCTTCAGCTGGTATTGACAAGCAGTTGTGTATTTGGAGCTAGCCCAAAAGTTTTGCAAAACAAGATGAGCGAAGGGAAGTGAAGGTACCCAGGCAGGTAGCTCCCTCGAAAACTGGCCAAAGTTGTCAGGTACCTCCCCTGAAGCGATCTGAGGAGAGGATCCCAAACTAAATCTGTATGTGGAGGTAGCCACAAAGTTTTGGCAACCAAGATGAGCCAGAGGCAAGAGAAGCCTCTTGGCATGCACCTCCCTCCAAAATTGGCCAATGTTGTCGGGTACGTAGCCTGAAGGGGTCTGCGGACCGAATCCACAAGTCCCTCTCTCTCTGGAAGAGCCCCAAAACTTTCACCAAGTATGCCTGGGAGGAGGAACGGGTAGCTACTGGGCATGCACGTACTTCCCAATTTGGCCAGACTTCAGGTAGATCCCCCATACGGGTGTCCTGCTTTTCCAGAACTGGTGCAGGTAACACAGAATTTTGCATAAGTACAATGTGGTGGAGGCAAAGGTAGCTACCGGGCATGTAGCAACCTCTGAATTAGGCAAAATTCTCTGTTAGCTAGCCTAGAGGGATCCGAGTTGAGGATCCACAAAGAAAAAATCTCTCTTGGAGGAAGCCAAGTCTTTTTTCTAGAAGCATGCCGAGGTGAGAAGGCAAGGGTAGCTACCAGGCATACACTTCCCTCTAAACTTGGCCGAACTTGTGGTGTCCCTACCCTGAAGGGCTTTGCATCCGGTACCCAGAGCTAAATGTTTCTCAGGCAGAATCCCAAACATTTGCAGAAGCTTCCCTGGAGGAGGCAATGGTAGCCAGCAGGCATGCAGCTACCTCCAAAGTAGAGCCAAAATTGTGAGGGACTTAACGCGGGGGGGTCTTCAGCTGGTATTGACAAGCAGTTGTGTATTTGGAGCTAGCCCAGAAGTTTTGCAAAACAAGATGAGCGAAGGGAAGTGAAGGTACCCAGGCAGGTAGCTCCCTCGAAAACTGGCCAAAGTTGTCAGGTACCTCCCCTG
The DNA here is from genome assembly GCF_964034855.1 of Anser brachyrhynchus. Lineage (NCBI taxonomy): Eukaryota > Metazoa > Chordata > Aves > Anseriformes > Anatidae > Anser > Anser brachyrhynchus. The sequence goes on along the minus strand of NC_137710.1, from coordinate 14,344,451 downwards.
AAGCGATCTGAGGAGAGGATCCCAAACTAAATCTGTATGTGGAGGTAGCCACAAAGTTTTGGCAACCAAGATGAGCCAGAGGCAAGAGAAGCCTCTTGGCATGCACCTCCCTCCAAAATTGGCCAATGTTGTCGGGTACGTAGCCTGAAGGGGTCTGCGGACCGAATCCACAAGTCCCTCTCTCCCTGGAAGAGCCCCAAAACTTTCACCAAGTATGCCTGGGAGGAGGAACGGGTAGCTACTGGGCATGCACGTACTTCCCAATTTGGCCAGACTTCAGGTAGATCCCCCATACGGGTGTCCTGCTTTTCCAGAACTTGTGCAGGTAACACAGAATTTTGCATAAGTACAATGTGGTGGAGGCAAAGGTAGCTACCGGGCATGTAGCAACCTCTGAATTAGGCAAAATTCTCTGTTAGCTAGCCTAGAGGGATCCGAGTTGAGGATCCACAAAGAAAAAATCTCTCTTGGAGGAAGCCAAGTCTTTTTTCTAGAAGCATGCCGAGGTGAGAAGGCAAGGGTAGCTACCAGGCATACACTTCCCTCTAAACTTGGCCGAACTTGTGGTGTCCCTACCCTGAAGGGCTTTGCAGCCGGTACCCAGAGCTAAATGTTTCTCAGGCAGAATCCCAAACATTTGCAGAAGCTTCCCTGGAGGAGGCAATGGTAGCCAGCAGGCATGCAGCTACCTCCAAAGTAGAGCCAAAATAGTGAGGGACTTAACGCGGGGGGGTCTTCAGCTGGTATTGACAAGCAGTTGTGTATTTGGAGCTAGCCCAGAAGTTTTGCAAAACAAGATGAGCGAAGGGAAGTGAAGGTACCCAGGCAGGTAGCTCCCTCGAAAACTGGCCAAAGTTGTCAGGTACCTCCCCTGAAGCGATCTGAGGAGAGGATCCCAAACTAAATCTGTATGTGGAGGTAGCCACAAAGTTTTGGCAACCAAGATGAGCCAGAGGCAAGAGAAGCCTCTTGGCATGCACCTCCCTCCAAAATTGGCCAATGTTGTCGGGTACGTAGCCTGAAGGGGTCTGCGGACCGAATCCACAAGTCCCTCTCTCCCTGGAAGAGCCCCAAAACTTTCACCAAGTATGCCTGGGAGGAGGAACGGGTAGCTACTGGGCATGCACGTACTTCCCAATTTGGCCAGACTTCAGGTAGATCCCCCATACGGGTTTCCTGCTTTTCCAGAACTTGTGCAGGTAACAAAGAATTTTGCATAAGTACAATGTAGTGGAGGCAAAGGTAGCTACCGGGCATGTAGCAACCTCTGAATTAGGCAAAATTCTCTGTTAGCTAGCCTAGAGGGATCCGAGTTTAGGATCCACAAAGAAAAAATCTCTCTTGGAGGAAGCCAAGTCTTTTTTCTAGAAGCATGCCGAGGTGAGAAGGCAAGGGTAGCTACCAGGCATACACTTCCCTCTAAACTTGGCCGAACTTGTGGTGTCCCTACCCTGAAGGGCTTTGCAGCCGGTACCCAGAGCTAAATGTTTCTCAGGCAGAATCCCAAACATTTGCAGAAGCTTCCCTGGAGGAGGCAATGGTAGCCAGCAGGCATGCAGCTACCTCCAAAGTAGAGCCAAAATTGTGAGGGACTTAACGCGGGGGGGTCTTCAGCTGGTATTGACAAGCAGTTGTGTATTTGGAGCTAGCCCAGAAGTTTTGCAAAACAAGATGAGCGAAGGGAAGTGAAGGTACCCAGGCAGGTAGCTCCCTCGAAAACTGGCCAAAGTTGTCAGGTACCTCCCCTGAAGCGATCTGAGGAGAGGATCCCAAACTAAATCTGTATGTGGAGGTAGCCACAAAGTTTTGGCAACCAAGATGAGCCAGAGGCAAGAGAAGCCTCTTGGCATGCACCTCCCTCCAAAATTGGCCAATGTTGTCGGGTACGTAGCCTGAAGGGGTCTGCGGACCGAATCCACAAGTCCCTCTCTCTCTGGAAGAGCCCCAAAACTTTCACCAAGTATGCCTGGGAGGAGGAACGGGTAGCTACTGGGCATGCACGTACTTCCCAATTTGGCCAGACTTCAGGTAGATCCCCCATACGGGTGTCCTGCTTTTCCAGAACTTGTGCAGGCAACAAAGTATTTTGCATAAGTACAATGTAATGGAGGCAAAGGTAGCTACCGGGCATGTAGCAACCTCTGAATTAGGCAAAATTCTCTGTTAGCTAGCCTAGAGGGATCCGAGTTTAGGATCCACAAAGAAAAAATCTCTCTTGGAGGAAGCCAAGTCTTTTTTCTAGAAGCAGGCCGAGGTGAGAAGGCAAGGGTAGCTACCAGGCATACACTTCCCTCTAAACTTGGCCGAACTTGTGGTGTCCCTACCCTGAAGGGCTTTGCAGCCGGTACCCAGAGCTAAATGTTTCTCAGGCAGAATCCCAAACATTTGCAGAAGCTTCCCTGGAGGAGGCAATGGTAGCCAGCAGGCATGCAGCTACCTCCAAAGTAGAGCCAAACTTGTGAGGGACTTAACGCGGGGGGGTCTTCAGCTGGTATTGACAAGCAGTTGTGTATTTGGAGCTAGCCCAAAAGTTTTGCAAAACAAGATGAGCGAAGGGAAGTGAAGGTACCCAGGCAGGTAGCTCCCTCGAAAACTGGCCAAAGTTGTCAGGTACCTCCCCTGAAGCGATCTGAGGAGAGGATCCCAAACTAAATCTGTATGTGGAGGTAGCCACAAAGTTTTGGCAACCAAGATGAGCCAGAGGCAAGAGAAGCCTCTTGGCATGCACCTCCCTCCAAAATTGGCCAATGTTGTCGGGTACGTAGCCTGAAGGGGTCTGCGGACCGAATCCACAAGTCCCTCTCTCTCTGGAAGAGCCCCAAAACTTTCACCAAGTATGCCTGGGAGGAGGAACGGGTAGCTACTGGGCATGCACGTACTTCCCAATTTGGCCAGACTTCAGGTAGATCCCCCATACGGGTGTCCTGCTTTTCCAGAACTTGTGCAGGTAACACAGAATTTTGCATAAGTACAATGTGGTGGAGGCAAAGGTAGCTACCGGGCATGTAGCAACCTCTGAATTAGGCAAAATTCTCTGTTAGCTAGCCTAGAGGGATCCGAGTTGAGGATCCACAAAGAAAAAATCTCTCTTGGAGGAAGCCAAGTCTTTTTTCTAGAAGCATGCCGAGGTGAGAAGGCAAGGGTAGCTACCAGGCATACACTTCCCTCTAAACTTGGCCGAACTTGTGGTGTCCCTACCCTGAAGGGCTTTGCAGCCGGTACCCAGAGCTAAATGTTTCTCAGGCAGAATCCCAAACATTTGCAGAAGCTTCCCTGGAGGAGGCAATGGTAGCCAGCAGGCATGCAGCTACCTCCAAAGTAGAGCCAAAATTGTGAGGGACTTAACGCGGGGGGGTCTTCAGCTGGTATTGACAAGCAGTTGTGTATTTGGAGCTAGCCCAGAAGTTTTGCAAAACAAGATGAGCGAAGGGAAGTGAAGGTACCCAGGCAGGTAGCTCCCTCGAAAACTGGCCAAAGTTGTCAGGTACCTCCCCTGAAGCGATCTGAGGAGAGGATCCCAAACTAAATCTGTATGTGGAGGTAGCCACAAAGTTTTGGCAACCAAGATGAGCCAGAGGCAAGAGAAGCCTCTTGGCATGCACCTCCCTCCAAAATTGGCCAATGTTGTCGGGTACGTAGCCTGAAGGGGTCTGCGGACCGAATCCACAAGTCCCTCTCTCCCTGGAAGAGCCCCAAAACTTTCACCAAGTATGCCTGGGAGGAGGAACGGGTAGCTACTGGGCATGCACGTACTTCCCAATTTGGCCAGACTTCAGGTAGATCCCCCATACGGGTGTCCTGCTTTTCCAGAACTTGTGCAGGTAACACAGAATTTTGCATAAGTACAATGTGGTGGAGGCAAAGGTAGCTACCGGGCATGTAGCAACCTCTGAATTAGGCAAAATTCTCTGTTAGCTAGCCTAGAGGGATCCGAGTTGAGGATCCACAAAGAAAAAATCTCTCTTGGAGGAAGCCAAGTCTTTTTTCTAGAAGCATGCCGAGGTGAGAAGGCAAGGGTAGCTACCAGGCATACACTTCCCTCTAAACTTGGCCGAACTTGTGGTGTCCCTACCCTGAAGGGCTTTGCAGCCGGTACCCAGAGCTAAATGTTTCTCAGGCAGAATCCCAAACATTTGCAGAAGCTTCCCTGGAGGAGGCAATGGTAGCCAGCAGGCATGCAGCTACCTCCAAAGTAGAGCCAAAATAGTGAGGGACTTAACGCGGGGGGGTCTTCAGCTGGTATTGACAAGCAGTTGTGTATTTGGAGCTAGCCCAGAAGTTTTGCAAAACAAGATGAGCGAAGGGAAGTGAAGGTACCCAGGCAGGTAGCTCCCTCGAAAACTGGCCAAAGTTGTCAGGTACCTCCCCTGAAGCGATCTGAGGAGAGGATCCCAAACTAAATCTGTATGTGGAGGTAGCCACAAAGTTTTGGCAACCAAGATGAGCCAGAGGCAAGAGAAGCCTCTTGGCATGCACCTCCCTCCAAAATTGGCCAATGTTGTCGGGTACGTAGCCTGAAGGGGTCTGCGGACCGAATCCACAAGTCCCTCTCTCCCTGGAAGAGCCCCAAAACTTTCACCAAGTATGCCTGGGAGGAGGAACGGGTAGCTACTGGGCATGCACGTACTTCCCAATTTGGCCAGACTTCAGGTAGATCCCCCATACGGGTTTCCTGCTTTTCCAGAACTTGTGCAGGTAACAAAGAATTTTGCATAAGTACAATGTAGTGGAGGCAAAGGTAGCTACCGGGCATGTAGCAACCTCTGAATTAGGCAAAATTCTCTGTTAGCTAGCCTAGAGGGATCCGAGTTTAGGATCCACAAAGAAAAAATCTCTCTTGGAGGAAGCCAAGTCTTTTTTCTAGAAGCATGCCGAGGTGAGAAGGCAAGGGTAGCTACCAGGCATACACTTCCCTCTAAACTTGGCCGAACTTGTGGTGTCCCTACCCTGAAGGGCTTTGCAGCCGGTACCCAGAGCTAAATGTTTCTCAGGCAGAATCCCAAACATTTGCAGAAGCTTCCCTGGAGGAGGCAATGGTAGCCAGCAGGCATGCAGCTACCTCCAAAGTAGAGCCAAACTTGTGAGGGACTTAACGCGGGGGGGTCTTCAGCTGGTATTGACAAGCAGTTGTGTATTTGGAGCTAGCCCAGAAGTTTTGCAAAACAAGATGAGCGAAGGGAAGTGAAGGTACCCAGGCAGGTAGCTCCCTCGAAAACTGGCCAAAGTTGTCAGGTACCTCCCCTGAAGCGATCTGAGGAGAGGATCCCAAACTAAATCTGTATGTGGAGGTAGCCACAAAGTTTTGGCAACCAAGATGAGCCAGAGGCAAGAGAAGCCTCTTGGCATGCACCTCCCTCCAAAATTGGCCAATGTTGTCGGGTACGTAGCCTGAAGGGGTCTGCGGACCGAATCCACAAGTCCCTCTCTCTCTGGAAGAGCCCCAAAACTTTCACCAAGTATGCCTGGGAGGAGGAACGGGTAGCTACTGGGCATGCACGTACTTCCCAATTTGGCCAGACTTCAGGTAGATCCCCCATACGGGTTTCCTGCTTTTCCAGAACTTGTGCAGGTAACAAAGAATTTTGCATAAGTACAATGTAGTGGAGGCAAAGGTAGCTACCGGGCATGTAGCAACCTCTGAATTAGGCAAAATTCTCTGTTAGCTAGCCTAGAGGGATCCGAGTTGAGGATCCACAAAGAAAAAATCTCTCTTGGAGGAAGCCAAGTCTTTTTTCTAGAAGCATGCCGAGGTGAGAAGGCAAGGGTAGCTACCAGGCATACACTTCCCTCTAAACTTGGCCAAACTTGTGGTGTCCCTACCCTGAAGGGCTTTGCAGCCGGTACCCAGAGCTAAATGTTTCTCAGGCAGAATCCCAAACATTTGCAGAAGCTTCCCTGGAGGAGGCAATGGTAGCCAGCAGGCATGCAGCTACCTCCAAAGTAGAGCCAAACTTGTGAGGGACTTAACGCGGGGGGGTCTTCAGCTGGTATTGACAAGCAGTTGTGTATTTGGAGCTAGCCCAGAAGTTTTGCAAAACAAGATGAGCGAAGGGAAGTGAAGGTACCCAGGCAGGTAGCTCCCTCGAAAACTGGCCAAAGTTGTCAGGTACCTCCCCTGAAGCGATCTGAGGAGAGGATCCCAAACTAAATCTGTATGTGGAGGTAGCCACAAAGTTTTGGCAACCAAGATGAGCCAGAGGCAAGAGAAGCCTCTTGGCATGCACCTCCCTCCAAAATTGGCCAATGTTGTCGGGTACGTAGCCTGAAGGGGTCTGCGGACCGAATCCACAAGTCCCTCTCTCTCTGGAAGAGCCCCAAAACTTTCACCAAGTATGCCTGGGAGGAGGAACGGGTAGCTACTGGGCATGCACGTACTTCCCAATTTGGCCAGACTTCAGGTAGATCCCCCATACGGGTGTCCTGCTTTTCCAGAACTTGTGCAGGTAACACAGAATTTTGCATAAGTACAATGTGGTGGAGGCAAAGGTAGCTACCGGGCATGTAGCAACCTCTGAATTAGGCAAAATTCTCTGTTAGCTAGCCTAGAGGGATCCGAGTTTAGGATCCACAAAGAAAAAATTCTCTCTTGGAGGAAGCCAAGTCTTTTTTCTAGAAGCATGCCGAGGTGAGAAGGCAAGGGTAGCTACCAGGCATACACTTCCCTCTAAACTTGGCCGAACTTGTGGTGTCCCTACCCTGAAGGGCTTTGCAGCCGGTACCCAGAGCTAAATGTTTCTCAGGCAGAATCCCAAACATTTGCAGAAGCTTCCCTGGAGGAGGCAATGGTAGCCAGCAGGCATGCAGCTACCTCCAAAGTAGAGCCAAACTTGTGAGGGACTTAACGCGGAGGGGTCTTCAGCTGGTATTGACAAGCAGTTGTGTATTTGGAGCTAGCCCAGAAGTTTTGCAAAACAAGATGAGCGAAGGGAAGTGAAGGTACCCAGGCAGGTAGCTCCCTCGAAAACTGGCCAAAGTTGTCAGGTACCTCCCCTGAAGCGATCTGAGGAGAGGATCCCAAACTAAATCTGTATGTGGAGGTAGCCACAAAGTTTTGGCAACCAAGATGAGCCAGAGGCAAGAGAAGCCTCTTGGCATGCACCTCCCTCCAAAATTGGCCAATGTTGTCGGGTACGTAGCCTGAAGGGGTCTGCGGACCGAATCCACAAGTCCCTCTCTCTCTGGAAGAGCCCCAAAACTTTCACCAAGTATGCCTGGGAGGAGGAACGGGTAGCTACTGGGCATGCACGTACTTCCCAATTTGGCCAGACTTCAGGTAGATCCCCCATACGGGTGTCCTGCTTTTCCAGAACTTGTGCAGGTAACACAGAATTTTGCATAAGTACAATGTGGTGGAGGCAAAGGTAGCTACCGGGCATGTAGCAACCTCTGAATTAGGCAAAATTCTCTGTTAGCTAGCCTAGAGGGATCCGAGTTTAGGATCCACAAAGAAAAAATCTCTCTTGGAGGAAGCCAAGTCTTTTTTCTAGAAGCATGCCGAGGTGAGAAGGCAAGGGTAGCTACCAGGCATACACTTCCCTCTAAACTTGGCCGAACTTGTGGTGTCCCTACCCTGAAGGGCTTTGCAGCCGGTACCCAGAGCTAAATGTTTCTCAGGCAGAATCCCAAACATTTGCAGAAGCTTCCCTGGAGGAGGCAATGGTAGCCAGCAGGCATGCAGCTACCTCCAAAGTAGAGCCAAAATTGTGAGGGACTTAACGCGGGGGGGTCTTCAGCTGGTATTGACAAGCAGTTGTGTATTTGGAGCTAGCCCAAAAGTTTTGCAAAACAAGATGAGCGAAGGGAAGTGAAGGTACCCAGGCAGGTAGCTCCCTCGAAAACTGGCCAAAGTTGTCAGGTACCTCCCCTGAAGCGATCTGAGGAGAGGATCCCAAACTAAATCTGTATGTGGAGGTAGCCACAAAGTTTTGGCAACCAAGATGAGCCAGAGGCAAGAGAAGCCTCTTGGCATGCACCTCCCTCCAAAATTGGCCAATGTTGTCGGGTACGTAGCCTGAAGGGGTCTGCGGACCGAATCCACAAGTCCCTCTCTCTCTGGAAGAGCCCCAAAACTTTCACCAAGTATGCCTGGGAGGAGGAACGGGTAGCTACTGGGCATGCACGTACTTCCCAATTTGGCCAGACTTCAGGTAGATCCCCCATACGGGTGTCCTGCTTTTCCAGAACTTGTGCAGGTAACACAGAATTTTGCATAAGTACAATGTGGTGGAGGCAAAGGTAGCTACCGGGCATGTAGCAACCTCTGAATTAGGGAAAATTCTCTGTTAGCTAGCCTAGAGGGATCCGAGTTTAGGATCCACAAAGAAAAAATCTCTCTTGGAGGAAGCCAAGTCTTTTTTCTAGAAGCATGCCGAGGTGAGAAGGCAAGGGTAGATACCAGGCATACACTTCCCTCTAAACTTGGCCGAACTTGTGGTGTCCCTACCCTGAAGGGCTTTGCAGCCGGTACCCAGAGCTAAATGTTTCTCAGGCAGAATCCCAAACATTTGCAGAAGCTTCCCTGGAGGAGGCAATGGTAGCCAGCAGGCATGCAGCTACCTCCAAAGTAGAGCCAAAATTGTGAGGGACTTAACGCGGAGGGGTCTTCAGCTGGTATTGACAAGCAGTTGTGTATTTGGAGCTAGCCCAGAAGTTTTGCAAAACAAGATGAGCGAAGGGAAGTGAAGGTACCCAGGCAGGTAGCTCCCTCGAAAACTGGCCAAAGTTGTCAGGTACCTCCCCTGAAGCGATCTGAGGAGAGGATCCCAAACTAAATCTGTATGTGGAGGTAGCCACAAAGTTTTGGCAACCAAGATGAGCCAGAGGCAAGAGAAGCCTCTTGGCATGCACCTCCCTCCAAAATTGGCCAATGTTGTCGGGTACGTAGCCTGAAGGGGTCTGCGGACCGAATCCACAAGTCCCTCTCTCTCTGGAAGAGCCCCAAAACTTTCACCAAGTATGCCTGGGAGGAGGAACGGGTAGCTACTGGGCATGCACGTACTTCCCAATTTGGCCAGACTTCAGGTAGATCCCCCATACGGGTGTCCTGCTTTTCCAGAACTTGTGCAGGTAACACAGAATTTTGCATAAGTACAATGTGGTGGAGGCAAAGGTAGCTACCGGGCATGTAGCAACCTCTGAATTAGGCAAAATTCTCTGTTAGCTAGCCTAGAGAGATCCGAGTTTAGGATCCACAAAGAAAAAATCTCTCTTGGAGGAAGCCAAGTCTTTTTTCTAGAAGCATGCCGAGGTGAGAAGGCAAGGGTAGCTACCAGGCATACACTTCCCTCTAAACTTGGCCGAACTTGTGGTGTCCCTACCCTGAAGGGCTTTGCAGCCGGTACCCAGAGCTAAATGTTTCTCAGGCAGAATCCCAAACATTTGCAGAAGCTTCCCTGGAGGAGGCAATGGTAGCCAGCAGGCATGCAGCTACCTCCAAAGTAGAGCCAAAATTGTGAGGAACTTAACGCGGAGGGGTCTTCAGCTGGTATTGACAAGCAGTTGTGTATTTGGAGCTAGCCCAGAAGTTTTGCAAAACAAGATGAGCGAAGGGAAGTGAAGGTACCCAGGCAGGTAGCTCCCTCGAAAACTGGCCAAAGTTGTCAGGTACCTCCCCTGAAGCGATCTGAGGAGAGGATCCCAAACTAAATCTGTATGTGGAGGTAGCCACAAAGTTTTGGCAACCAAGATGAGCCAGAGGCAAGAGAAGCCTCTTGGCATGCACCTCCCTCCAAAATTGGCCAATGTTGTCGGGTACGTAGCCTGAAGGGGTCTGCGGACCGAATCCACAAGTCCCTCTCTCCCTGGAAGAGCCCCAAAACTTTCACCAAGTATGCCTGGGAGGAGGAACGGGTAGCTACTGGGCATGCACGTACTTCCCAATTTGGCCAGACTTCAGGTAGATCCCCCATACGGGTGTCCTGCTTTTCCAGAACTTGTGCAGGTAACACAGAATTTTGCATAAGTACAATGTGGTGGAGGCAAAGGTAGCTACCGGGCATGTAGCAACCTCTGAATTAGGCAAAATTCTCTGTTAGCTAGCCTAGAGGGATCCGAGTTTAGGATCCACAAAGAAAAAATCTCTCTTGGAGGAAGCCAAGTCTTTTTTCTAGAAGCATGCCGAGGTGAGAAGGCAAGGGTAGCTACCAGGCAAACACTTCCCTCTAAACTTGGCCGAACTTGTGGTGTCCCTACCCTGAAGGGCTTTGCAGCCGGTACCCAGAGCTAAATGTTTCTCAGGCAGAATCCCAAACATTTGCAGAAGCTTCCCTGGAGGAGGCAATGGTAGCCAGCAGGCATGCAGCTACCTCCAAAGTAGAGCCAAAATAGTGAGGGACTTAACGCGGAGGGGTCTTCAGCTGGTATTGACAAGCAGTTGTGTATTTGGAGCTAGCCCAGAAGTTTTGCAAAACAAGATGAGCGAAGGGAAGTGAAGGTACCCAGGCAGGTAGCTCCCTCGAAAACTGGCCAAAGTTGTCAGGTACCTCCCCTGAAGCGATCTGAGGAGAGGATCCCAAACTAAATCTGTATGTGGAGGTAGCCACAAAGGTTTGGCAAAGAATATCAGCCAGCTGTGTGGCATCCAGGGCAGCATTCCTAGCACAGGCAGTTTGTATGTGGTCTTGGACACTAGCTACGTGTGTCTCTATGGTGTCTGGGAGTCCACAGGTAAGGGGGAGTTAACCTTGCCAGCTGAATCAGGGCTTGCTTTGGGGATCTCCGTAAGAGATCCTTCTCCTGCATCGCTTGTATGCAGGCTGGTTTTTGAACAGATGCAGCCAAATGGGAGAACCCTGAGGTCTTCATGAGAAGGGATTGTCCTCTTTCTTGTGGGTCTATTCCACTGACCCAATAGGCAGCTAAAATGAATCTATGCCACTAACCCTATAGGCAGTTAATATGTTTATTTAACGTATAAATGCTATCGCAGGTATTCCTCACCAAAGTGAAGGTGAAGGTGCAGAGCTTACCAAGGAGGTGTCCCTGTCTTGGTGGAGAAGGAGCACAGAACATCGACTGCCTCTTCTAGGTTTTCAATTATTCCTTCTGCCCTCTCCCCACCCGCTCCCCCCAGCTCTCCCTTTTTCCTCACTCTAGGGTTTTGCTGTCATGAATTTTTTTACCACTACCTGCTAACACTTTTATATCCTAAGCTTATCTGTCCCACCCTGGGATGACAATGAGCATAATTTGGGCAAAAAATTGAGTATTATAATCTTCTATGTTTAGTATGTACTTCCTCAAGCTCCTTATCTTTTTAAGAGTTAACTTTAATGTTCATTTTATAAAGAATGAAGAAAAAGGTTTCACTCTGGGCACCGCAGACTTCAAGATTCTGTTCTGATGCCCAGAGAGGGTTTGGCACAGCCTGGGTATGCTGCTTTTGTTCAGAACTAAGGCATGTAGGCCCAACTTTTCCAGTGTGCTCCAGGCACCTGTCAGGACCCCCTGGGGCAGGACAGCCCAGCCGTGAGCTTGAGAGAGCTGGGCCATGGACGTCCTGGCTGTGGAGCTTCTCAGGGGCAGAGGTATGGTGGAACCAAAAGAGAGTGTTCATCTCCAGGGGAAAGAGAGAGAAGTCCGCCCTGTGGCACTTGGGGACTCCTGGACTCGCACATGCAGCACCTCGCTCAGGACCAAGCATGGGGACGCAGCTCCTTGGGAAGCCAAGGACAGGGACCGTGACCACATGGCAGCCGTGTGCTGTGAGGGGCAGTGCATATTGTGACCCAGAGTGGTGCTAGGCAACCGCCATGTCCCAGTGCAGGGCTGACAGGCACAGCCTCAGTCACCCCCAAGGCAGAGCTGGTCCCAGCCCAGACATGCGGCTCCCAACAGGGTCCTGGGGCACCAGTGCAGGTGGGCTCGAGCTGGATGGTCTTTAAGGTCCCTTCCAACCCCAGGCATTGTAGGATTCTATGAGGGAGGCGGTGCACAAGGAATATGGGGTGGGGTGCTGATGTTTGAAAAAAGCAAAGAAACAACAAAACTAAGAGGAGGATTCAAACTAACAAAAGTGGTAGGATTGAAGGAAAGACCAAAGAAAGAAAAGGTCGTAATGCAAAGAAACACCCAAACAAAACAAAAGGAAACAAACACTGTCTATTCCATTGTTGCAGGGTTGGGAACCTACACCAATGGACACAAACGAACTAGAGCAACAGCCTTGGAGGAGTTTGAGGCAGCAACCCGAGGTTTCAGCTGTGTTCAGAGAATGCGAAAAGGAAAGGCTCAATGAGATGCTTGGAAGGAGCCTTAAGGGGCAAACAGGACCAGACCTCAACAAATGGAGAAAAACCTGGGGAAGCTCCGTGCAATTTGAGCTAATCCATGAGAGCTACAGGACATGCAGACACAGGCAGGTAACAAATACCAGACAGGTAAGCTGCTTTTCCAGAACTAACGCAGGTAAGGAAAAATTTTCCCTAAGTAAAATGTGGTGGAGGCAAAGGTAGCTAGCGGGCCTGTACCAACGTCCAAATTAGCCAGAATTCTCTGTTACCTAGCCTAGAGGGATCCGGGTTTAGGATCCTCAAAGAAAAAATTTCTCTTGGAGGAAGCCAAATCTTTTTTCTAGAAGCATGCCGAGGTGAGAAGGCAAGGGTAGCTACCAGGCATACACTTCCCTGTAAACTTGGCCAACCTTGTGGTGTCCCTACCCTGAAGGGCTTTGCAGCTGGTACCCAGAGCTAAATGTGTCTCAGGCAGAATCCCATACATTTTGAGAAACTTTTGTGGAAGAAGCGATGGTTGCTAGCAGGCATGCAGCTACGTCCAAAGTAGGGCCAAAGTTGAGAGGGACGTAACGTGGAGGGGTCTTCAGCTGGTATTGACAAGCAGTTGTGTATTTGGAGCTAGCCCAGAAGTTTTGCAAAACAAGATGAGCGAAGGGAAGTGAAGGTACCCAGGCAGGTAGCTCCCTCGAAAACTGGCCAAAGTTGTCAGGTACCTCCCCTGAAGCGATCTGAGGAGAGGATCCCAAACTAAATCTGTATGTGGAGGTAGCCACAAAGTTTTGGCAACCAAGATGAGCCAGAGGCAAGAGAAGCCTCTTGGCATGCACGTCCCTCCAAAATTGGCCAATGTTGTCGGGTACGTAGCCTGAAGGGGTCTGCGGACCGAATCCACAAGTCCCTCTCTCTCTGGAAGAGCCCCAAAACTTTCACCAAGTATGCCTGGGAGGAGGAACGGGTAGCTACTGGGCATGCACGTACTTCCCAATTTGGCCAGACTTCAGGTAGATCCCCCATACGGGTGTCCTGCTTTTCCAGAACTTGTGCAGGTAACACAGAATTTTGCATAAGTACAATGTGGTGGAGGCAAAGGTAGCTACCGGGCATGTAGCAACCTCTGAATTAGGCAAAATTCTCTGTTAGCTAGCCTAGAGGGATCCGAGTTGAGGATCCACAAAGAAAAAATCTCTCTTGGAGGAAGCCAAGTCTTTTTTCTAGAAGCATGCCGAGGTGAGAAGGCAAGGGTAGCTACCAGGCATACACTTCCCTCTAAACTTGGCCGAACTTGTGGTGTCCCTACCCTGAAGGGCTTTGCAGCCGGTACCCAGAGCTAAATGTTTCTCAGGCAGAATCCCAAACATTTGCAGAAGCTTCCCTGGAGGAGGCAATGGTAGCCAGCAGGCATGCAGCTACCTCCAAAGTAGAGCCAAAATAGTGAGGAACTTAACGCGGAGGGGTCTTCAGCTGGTATTGACAAGCAGTTGTGTATTTGGAGCTAGCCCAGAAGTTTTGCAAAACAAGATGAGCGAAGGGAAGTGAAGGTACCCAGGCAGGTAGCTCCCTCGAAAACTGGCCAAAGTTGTCAGGTACCTCCCCGGAAGCGATCTGAGGAGAGGATCCCAAACTAAATCTGTATGTGGAGGTAGCCACAAAGTTTTGGCAACCAAGATGAGCCAGAGGCAAGAGAAGCCTCTTGGCATGCACCTCCCTCCAAAATTGGCCAATGTTGTCGGGTACGTAGCCTGAAGGGGTCTGCGGACCGAATCCACAAGTCCCTCTCTCTCTGGAAGAGCCCCAAAACTTTCACCAAGTATGCCTGGGAGGAGGAACGGGTAGCTACTGGGCATGCACGTACTTCCCAATTTGGCCAGACTTCAGGTAGATCCCCCATACGGGTGTCCTGCTTTTCCAGAACTTGTGCAGGTAACACAGAATTTTGCATAAGTACAATGTGGTGGAGGCAAAGGTAGCTACCGGGCATGTAGCAACCTCTGAATTAGGCAAAATTCTCTGTTAGCTAGCCTAGAGGGATCCGAGTTGAGGATCCACAAAGAAAAGATCTCTCTTGGAGGAAGCCAAGTCTTTTTTCTAGAAGCATGCCGAGGTGAGAAGGCAAGGGTAGCTACCAGGCATACACTTCCCTCTAAACTTGGCCGAACTTGTGGTGTCCCTACCCTGAAGGGCTTTGCAGCCGGTACCCAGAGCTAAATGTTTCTCAGGCAGAATCCCAAACATTTGCAGAAGCTTCCCTGGAGGAGGCAATGGTAGCCAGCAGGCATGCAGCTACCTCCAAAGTAGAGCCAAAATTGTGAGGGACTTAACGCGGAGGGGTCTTCAGCTGGTATTGACAAGCAGTTGTGTATTTGGAGCTAGCCCAGAAGTTTTGCAAAACAAGATGAGCGAAGGGAAGTGAAGGTACCCAGGCAGGTAGCTCCCTCGAAAACTGGCCAAAGTTGTCAGGTACCTCCCCTGAAGCGATCTGAGGAGAGGATCCCAAACTAAATCTGTATGTGGAGGTAGCCACAAAGTTTTGGCAACCAAGATGAGCCAGAGGCAAGAGAAGCCTCTTGGCATGCACCTCCCTCCAAAATTGGCCAATGTTGTCGGGTACGTAGCCTGAAGGGGTCTGCGGACCGAATCCACAAGTCCCTCTCTCTCTGGAAGAGCCCCAAAACTTTCACCAAGTATGCCTGGGAGGAGGAACGGGTAGCTACTGGGCATGCACGTACTTCCCAATTTGGCCAGACTTCAGGTAGATCCCCCATACGGGTGTCCTGCTTTTCCAGAACTTGTGCAGGTAACACAGAATTTTGCATAAGTACAATGTGGTGGAGGCAAAGGTAGCTACCGGGCATGTAGCAACCTCTGAATTAGGCAAAATTCTCTGTTAGCTAGCCTAGAGGGATCCGAGTTGAGGATCCACAAAGAAAAAATCTCTCTTGGAGGAAGCCAAGTCTTTTTTCTAGAAGCATGCCGAGGTGAGAAGGCAAGGGTAGCTACCAGGCATACACTTCCCTCTAAACTTGGCCGAACTTGTGTTGTCCCTACCTTGAAGGGCTTTGCAGCCGGTACCCAGAGCTAAATGTTTCTCAGGCAGAATCCCAAACATTTGCAGAAGCTTCCCTGGAGGAGGCAATGGTAGCCAGCAGGCATGCAGCTACCTCCAAAGTAGAGCCAAAATTGTGAGGGACTTAACGCGGAGGGGTCTTCAGCTGGTATTGACAAGCAGTTGTGTATTTGGAGCTAGCCCAGAAGTTTTGCAAAACAAGATGAGCGAAGGGAAGTGAAGGTACCCAGGCAGGTAGCTCCCTCGAAAACTGGCCAAAGTTGTCAGGTACCTCCCCGGAAGCGATCTGAGGAGAGGATCCCAAACTAAATCTGTATGTGGAGGTAGCCACAAAGTTTTGGCAAAGAAGATCAGCCAGCTGTGTGGCATCCAGGGCAGCATTCCTAGCACAGGCAGTTTGTATGTGGTCTTGGACACTAGCTACGTGTGTCTTTATGGTGTCTGGGAGGCCACAGGTAAGGGGGAGTTAACCTTGCCAGCTGAATCAGGGCTTGCTTTGGAGATCTCCGTAGGAGATCCTTCTCCTGCATCGCTTGTATGCAGGCTGGTTTTTGAACAGATGCAGCCAAATGGGAGAACCCTGAGGTCTTCATGAGAAGGGATTGTCCTCTTTCTTGTGGGTCTATTCCACTGACCCAATAGGCAGCTAAAATGAATCTATGCCACTAACCCTATAGGCAGTTAATATGTTTATTTAACGTATAAATGCTATCGCAGGTATTCCTCACCAAAGTGAAGGTGAAGGTGCAGAGCTTACCAAGGAGGTGTCCCTGTCTTGGTGGAGAAGGAGCACAGAACATCGACTGCCTCTTCTAGGTTTTCAATTATTCCTTCTGCCCTCTCCCCACCCGCTCCCCCCAGCTCTCCCTTTTTCCTCACTCTAGGGTTTTGCTGTCATGAATTTTTTTACCACTACCTGCTAACACTTTTATATCCTAAGCTTATCTGTCCCACCCTGGGATGACAATGAGCATAATTTGGGCAAAAAATTGAGTATTATAATCTTCTATGTTTAGTATGTACTTCCTCAAGCTCCTTATCTTTTTAAGAGTTAACTTTAATGTTCATTTTATAAAGAATGAAGAAAAAGGTTTCACTCTGGGCACCGCAGACTTCAAGATTCTGTTCTGATGCCCAGAGAGGGTTTGGCACAGCCTGGGTATGCTGCTTTTGTTCAGAACTAAGGCATGTAGGCCCAACTTTTCCAGTGTGCTCCAGGCACCTGTCAGGACCCCCTGGGGCAGGACAGCCCAGCCGTGAGCTTGAGAGAGCTGGGCCATGGACGTCCTGGCTGTGGAGCTTCTCAGGGGCAGAGGTATGGTGGAACCAAAAGAGAGTGTTCATCTCCAGGGGAAAGAGAGAGAAGTCCGCCCTGTGGCACTTGGGGACTCCTGGACTCGCACATGCAGCACCTCGCTCAGGACCAAGCATGGGGACGCAGCTCCTTGGGAAGCCAAGGACAGGGACCGTGACCACATGGCAGCCGTGTGCTGTGAGGGGCAGTGCATATTGTGACCCAGAGTGGTGCTAGGCAACCGCCATGTCCCAGTGCAGGGCTGACAGGCACAGCCTCAGTCACCCCCAAGGCAGAGCTGGTCCCAGCCCAGACGTGCGGCTCCCAACAGGGTCCTGGGGCACCAGTGCAGGTGGGCTCGAGCTGGATGGTCTTTAAGGTCCCTTCCAACCCCAGGCATTGTAGGATTCTATGAGGGAGGCGGTGCACAAGGAATATGGGGTGGGGTGCTGATGTTTGAAAAAAGCAAAGAAACAACAAAACTAAGAGGAGGATTCAAACTAACAAAAGTGGTAGGATTGAAGGAAAGACCAAAGAAAGAAAAGGTCGTAATGCAAAGAAACACCCAAACAAAACAAAAGGAAACAAACACTGTCTATTCCATTGTTGCAGGGTTGGGAACCTACACCAATGGACACAAACGAACTAGAGCAACAGCCTTGGAGGAGTTTGAGGCAGCAAGCCGAGGTTTCAGCTGTGTTCAGAGAATGCGAAAAGGAAAGGCTCAATGAGATGCTTGGAAGGAGCCTTAAGGGGCAAACAGGACCAGACCTCAACAAATGGAGAAAAACCTGGGGAAGCTCCGTGCAATTTGAGCTAATCCGTGAGAGCTACAGGACATGCAGACACAGGCAGGTAACAAATACCAGACAGGTAAGCTGCTTTTCCAGAACTAACGCAGGTAAGGAAAAATTTTCCCTAAGTAAAATGTGGTGGAGGCAAAGGTAGCTAGCGGGCCTGTACCAACGTCCAAATTAGCCAGAATTCTCTGTTACCTAGCCTAGAGGGATCCGGGTTTAGGATCCTCAAAGAAAAAATTTCTCTTGGAGGAAGCCAAATCTTTTTTCTAGAAGCATGCCGAGGTGAGAAGGCAAGGGTAGCTACCAGGCATACACTTCCCTGTAAACTTGGCCAACCTTGTGGTGTCCCTACCCTGAAGGGCTTTGCAGCTGGTACCCAGAGCTAAATGTGTCTCAGGCAGAATCCCATACATTTTGAGAAACTTTTGTGGAGGAAGCGATGGTTGCTAGCAGGCATGCAGCTACGTCCAAAGTAGGGCCAAAGTTGAGAGGGACGTAACGTGGAGGGGTCTTCAGCTGGTATTGACAAGCAGTTGTGTATTTGGAGCTAGCCCAGAAGTTTTGCAAAACAAGATGAGCGAAGGGAAGTGAAGGTACCCAGGCAGGTAGCTCCCTCGAAAACTGGCCAAAGTTGTCAGGTACCTCCCCTGAAGCGATCTGAGGAGAGGATCCCAAACTAAATCTGTATGTGGAGGTAGCCACAAAGTTTTGGCAACCAAGATGAGCCAGAGGCAAGAGAAGCCTCTTGGCATGCACCTCCCTCCAAAATTGGCCAATGTTGTCGGGTACGTAGCCTGAAGGGGTCTGCGGACCGAATCCACAAGTCCCTCTCTCTCTGGAAGAGCCCCAAAACTTTCACCAAGTATGCCTGGGAGGAGGAACGGGTAGCTACTGGGCATGCACGTACTTCCCAATTTGGCCAGACTTCAGGTAGATCCCCCATACGGGTGTCCTGCTTTTCCAGAACTTGTGCAGGTAACACAGAATTTTGCATAAGTACAATGTGGTGGAGGCAAAGGTAGCTACCGGGCATGTAGCAACCTCTGAATTAGGCAAAATTCTCTGTTAGCTAGCCTAGAGGGATCCGAGTTGAGGATCCACAAAGAAAAAATCTCTCTTGGAGGAAGCCAAGTCTTTTTTCTAGAAGCATGCCGAGGTGAGAAGGCAAGGGTAGCTACCAGGCATACACTTCCCTCTAAACTTGGCCGAACTTGTGGTGTCCCTACCCTGAAGGGCTTTGCAGCCGGTACCCAGAGCTAAATGTTTCTCAGGCAGAATCCCAAACATTTGCAGAAGCTTCCCTGGAGGAGGCAATGGTAGCCAGCAGGCATGCAGCTACCTCCAAGGTAGAGCCAAAATTGTGAGGAACTTAACGCGGAGGGGTCTTCAGCTGGTATTGACAAGCAGTTGTGTATTTGGAGCTAGCCCAGAAGTTTTGCAAAACAAGATGAGCGAAGGGAAGTGAAGGTACCCAGGCAGGTAGCTCCCTCGAAAACTGGCCAAAGTTGTCAGGTACCTCCCCTGAAGCGATCTGAGGAGAGGATCCCAAACTAAATCTGTATGTGGAGGTAGCCACAAAGTTTTGGCAAAGAAGATCAGCCAGCTGTGTGGCATCCAGGGCAGCATTCCTAGCACAGGCAGTTTGTATGTGGTCTTGGACACTAGCTACGTGTGTCTTTATGGTGTCTGGGAGGCCACAGGTAAGGGGGAGTTAACCTTGCCAGCTGAATCAGGGCTTGCTTTGGAGATCTCCGTAGGAGATCCTTCTCCTGCATCGCTTGTATGCAGGCTGGTTTTTGAACAGATGCAGCCAAATGGGAGAACCCTGAGGTCTTCATGAGAAGGGATTGTCCTCTTTCTTGTGGGTCTATTCCACTGACCCAATAGGCAGCTAAAATGAATCTATGCCACTAACCCTATAGGCAGTTAATATGTTTATTTAACGTATAAATGCTATCGCAGGTATTCCTCACCAAAGTGAAGGTGAAGGTGCAGAGCTTACCAAGGAGGTGTCCCTGTCTTGGTGGAGAAGGAGCACAGAACATCGACTGCCTCTTCTAGGTTTTCAATTATTCCTTCTGCCCTCTCCCCACCCGCTCCCCCCAGCTCTCCCTTTTTCCTCACTCTAGGGTTTTGCTGTCATGAATTTTTTTACCACTACCTGCTAACACTTTTATATCCTAAGCTTATCTGTCCCACCCTGGGATGACAATGAGCATAATTTGGGCAAAAAATTGAGTATTAAAATCTTCTATGTTTAGTATGTACTTCCTCAAGCTCCTTATCTTTTTAAGAGTTAACTTTAATGTTCATTTTATAAAGAATGAAGAAAAAGGTTTCACTCTGGGCACCGCAGACTTCAAGATTCTGTTCTGATGCCCAGAGAGGGTTTGGCACAGCCTGGGTATGCTGCTTTTGTTCAGAACTAAGGCATGTAGGCCCAACTTTTCCAGTGTGCTCCAGGCACCTGTCAGGACCCCCTGGGGCAGGACAGCCCAGCCGTGAGCTTGAGAGAGCTGGGCCATGGACGTCCTGGCTGTGGAGCTTCTCAGGGGCAGAGGTATGGTGGAACCAAAAGAGAGTGTTCATCTCCAGGGGAAAGAGAGAGAAGTCCGCCCTGTGGCACTTGGGGACTCCTGGACTCGCACATGCAGCACCTCGCTCAGGACCAAGCATGGGGACGCAGCTCCTTGGGAAGCCAAGGACAGGGACCGTGACCACATGGCAGCCCTGTGCTGTGAGGGGCAGTGCATATTGTGACCCAGAGTGGTGCTAGGCAACCGCCATGTCCCAGTGCAGGGCTGACAGGCACAGCCTCAGTCACCCCCAAGGCAGAGCTGGCCCCAGCCCAGACATGCGGCTCACAACAGGGTCCTGGGGCACCAGTGCAGGTGGGCTCGAGCTGGATGGTCTTTAAGGTCCCTTCCAACCCCAGGCATTGTAGGATTCTATGAGGGAGGCGGTGCACAAGGAATATGGGGTGGGGTGCTGATGTTTGAAAAAAGCAAAGAAACAACAAAACTAAGAGGAGGATTCAAACTAACAAAAGTGGTAGGATTGAAGGAAAGACCAAAGAAAGAAAAGGTCGTAATGCAAAGAAACACCCAAACAAAACAAAAGGAAACAAACACTGTCTATTCCATTGTTGCAGGGTTGGGAACCTACACCAATGGACACAAACGAACTAGAGCAACAGCCTTGGAGGAGTTTGAGGCAGCAAGCCGAGGTTTCAGCTGTGTTCAGAGAATGCGAAAAGGAAAGGCTCAATGAGATGCTTGGAAGGAGCCTTAAGGGGCAAACAGGACCAGACCTCAACAAATGGAGAAAAACCTGGGGAAGCTCCGTGCAATTTGAGCTAATCCGTGAGAGCTACAGGACATGCAGACACAGGCAGGTAACAAATACCAGACAGGTAAGCTGCTTTTCCAGAACTAACGCAGGTAAGGAAAAATTTTCCCTAAGTAAAATGTGGTGGAGGCAAAGGTAGCTAGCGGGCCTGTACCAACGTCCAAATTAGCCAGAATTCTCTGTTACCTAGCCTAGAGGGATCCGGGTTTAGGATCCTCAAAGAAAAAAATCTCTCTTGGAGGAAGCCAAATCTTTTTTCTAGAAGCATGCCGAGGTGAGAAGGCAAGGGTAGCTACCATGCATACATTTCCCTGTAAACTTGGCCAACCTTGTGGTGTCCCTACCCTGAAGGGCTTTGCAGCTGGTACCCAGAGCTAAATGTGTCTCAGGCAGAATCCCATACATTTTGAGAAACTTTTGTGGAGGAAGCGATGGTTGCTAGCAGGCATGCAGCTACGTCCAAAGTAGGGCCAAAGTTGAGAGGGACGTAACGTGGAGGGGTCTTCAGCTGGTATTGACAAGCAGTTGTGTATTTGGAGCTAGCCCAGAAGTTTTGCAAAACAAGATGAGCGAAGGGAAGTGAAGGTACCCAGGCAGGTAGCTCCCTCGAAAACTGGCCAAAGTTGTCAGGTACCTCCCCTGAAGCGATCTGAGGAGAGGATCCCAAACTAAATCTGTATGTGGAGGTAGCCACAAAGTTTTGGCAACCAAGATGAGCCAGAGGCAAGAGAAGCCTCTTGGCATGCACCTCCCTCCAAAATTGGCCAATGTTGTCGGGTACGTAGCCTGAAGGGGTCTGCGGACCGAATCCACAAGTCCCTCTCTCTCTGGAAGAGCCCCAAAACTTTCACCAAGTATGCCTGGGAGGAGGAACGGGTAGCTACTGGGCATGCACGTACTTCCCAATTTGGCCAGACTTCAGGTAGATCCCCCATACGGGTGTCCTGCTTTTCCAGAACTGGTGCAGGCAACACAGAATTTTGCATAAGTACAATGTGGTGGAGGCAAAGGTAGCTACCGGGCATGTAGCAACCTCTGAATTAGGCAAAATTCTCTGTTAGCTAGCCTAGAGGGATCCGAGTTTAGGATCCACAAAGAAAAAATCTCTCTTGGAGGAAGCCAAGTCTTTTTTCTAGAAGCATGCCGAGGTGAGAAGGCAAGGGTAGCTACCAGGCATACACTTCCCTCTAAACTTGGCCGAACTTGTGGTGTCCCTACCCTGAAGGGCTTTGCAGCCGGTACCCAGAGCTAAATGTTTCTCAGGCAGAATCCCAAACATTTGCAGAAGCTTCCCTGGAGGAGGCAATGGTAGCCAGCAGGCATGCAGCTACTTCCAAAGTAGAGCCAAAATTGTGAGGGACTTAACGCGGGGGGGTCTTCAGCTGGTATTGACAAGCAGTTGTGTATTTGGAGCTAGCCCAGAAGTTTTGCAAAACAAGATGAGCGAAGGGAAGTGAAGGTACCCAGGCAGGTAGCTCCCTCGAAAACTGGCCAAAGTTGTCAGGTACCTCCCCTGAAGCGATCTGAGGAGAGGATCCCAAACTAAATCTGTATGTGGAGGTAGCCACAAAGTTTTGGCAAAGAAGATCAGCCAGCTGTGTGGCATCCAGGGCAGCATTCCTAGCACAGGCAGTTTGTATGTGGTCTTGGACACTAGCTACGTGTGTCTTTATGGTGTCTGGGAGGCCACAGGTAAGGGGGAGTTAACCTTGCCAGCTGAATCAGGGCTTGCTTTGGGGATCTCCGTAAGAGATCCTTCTCCTGCATCGCTTGTATGCAGGCTGGTTTTTGAACAGATGCAGCCAAATGGGAGAACCCTGAGGTCTTCATGAGAAGGGATTGTCCTCTTTCTTGTGGGTCTATTCCACTGACCCAATAGGCAGCTAAAATGAATCTATGCCACTAACCCTATAGGCAGTTAATATGTTTATTTAACGTATAAATGCTATCGCAGGTATTCCTCACCAAAGTGAAGGTGAAGGTGCAGAGCTTACCAAGGAGGTGTCCCTGTCTTGGTGGAGAAAGAGCACAGAACATCGACTGCCTCTTCTAGGTTTTCAATTATTCCTTCTGCCCTCTCCCCACCCGCTCCCCCCAGCTCTCCCTTTTTCCTCACTCTAGGGTTTTGCTGTCATGAATTTTTTTACCACTACCTGCTAACACTTTTATATCCTAAGCTTATCTGTCCCACCCTGGGATGACAATGAGCATAATTTGGGCAAAAAATTGAGTATTATAATC
Source organism: Anser brachyrhynchus (assembly GCF_964034855.1). Taxonomy (NCBI): domain Eukaryota; kingdom Metazoa; phylum Chordata; class Aves; order Anseriformes; family Anatidae; genus Anser; species Anser brachyrhynchus. The sequence goes on along the minus strand of NC_137710.1, from coordinate 14,321,471 downwards.
TTCTATGTTTAGTATGTACTTCCTCAAGCTCCTTATCTTTTTAAGAGTTAACTTTAATGTTCATTTTATAAAGAATGAAGAAAAAGGTTTCACTCTGGGCACCGCAGACTTCAAGATTCTGTTCTGATGCCCAGAGAGGGTTTGGCACAGCCTGGGTATGCTGCTTTTGTTCAGGACTAAGGCATGTAGGCCCAACTTTTCCAGTGTGCTCCAGGCACCTGTCAGGACCCCCTGGGGCAGGACAGCCCAGCCGTGAGCTTGAGAGAGCTGGGCCATGGACGTCCTGGCTGTGGAGCTTCTCAGGGGCAGAGGTATGGTGGAACCAAAAGAGAGTGTTCATCTCCGGGGGAAAGAGAGAGAAGTCCGCCCTGTGGCACTTGGGGACTCCTGGACTCGCACATGCAGCACCTCGCTCAGGACCAAGCATGGGGACGCAGCTCCTTGGGAAGCCAAGGACAGGGACCGTGACCACATGGCAGCCGTGTGCTGTGAGGGGCAGTGCATATTGTGACCCGGAGTGGTGCTAGGCAACCGCCATGTCCCAGTGCAGGGCTGACAGGCACAGCCTCAGTCACCCCCAAGGCAGAGCTGGCCCCAGCCCAGACGTGCGGCTCCCAACAGGGTCCTGGGGCACCAGTGCAGGTGGGCTCGAGCTGGATGGTCTTTAAGGTCCCTTCCAACCCCAGGCATTGTAGGATTCTATGAGGGAGGCGGTGCACAAGGAATATGGGGTGGGGTGCTGATGTTTGAAAAAAGCAAAGAAACAACAAAACTAAGAGGAGGATTCAAACTAACAAAAGTGGTAGGATTGAAGGAAAGACCAAAGAAAGAAAAGGTCGTAATGCAAAGAAACACCCAAACAAAACAAAAGGAAACAAACACTGTCTATTCCATTGTTGCAGGGTTGGGAACCTACACCAATGGACACAAACGAACTAGAGCAACAGCCTTGGAGGAGTTTGAGGCAGCAAGCCGAGGTTTCAGCTGTGTTCAGAGAATGCGAAAAGGAAAGGCTCAATGAGATGCTTGGAAGGAGCCTTAAGGGGCAAACAGGACCAGACCTCAACAAATGGAGAAAAACCTGGGGAAGCTCCGTGCAATTTGAGCTAATCCGTGAGAGCTACAGGACATGCAGACACAGGCAGGTAACAAATACCAGACAGGTAAGCTGCTTTTCCAGAACTAACGCAGGTAAGGAAAAATTTTCCCTAAGTAAAATGTGGTGGAGGCAAAGGTAGCTAGCGGGCATGTACCAACGTCCAAATTAGCCAGAATTCTCTGTTACCTAGCCTAGAGGGATCCGGGTTTAGGATCCTCAAAGAAAAAATCTCTCTTGGAGGAAGCCAAATCTTTTTTCTAGAAGCATGCCGAGGTGAGAAGGCAAGGGTAGCTACCATGCATACATTTCCCTGTAAACTTGGCCAACCTTGTGGTGTCCCTACCCTGAAGGGCTTTGCAGCTGGTACCCAGAGCTAAATGTGTCTCAGGCAGAATCCCATACATTTTGAGAAACTTTTGTGGAGGAAGCGATGGTTGCTAGCAGGCATGCAGCTACGTCCAAAGTAGGGCCAAAGTTGAGAGGGACGTAACGTGGAGGGGTCTTCAGCTGGTATTGACAAGCAGTTGTGTATTTGGAGCTAGCCCAGAAGTTTTGCAAAACAAGATGAGCGAAGGGAAGTGAAGGTACCCAGGCAGGTAGCTCCCTCGAAAACTGGCCAAAGTTGTCAGGTACCTCCCCTGAAGCGATCTGAGGAGAGGATCCCAAACTAAATCTGTATGTGGAGGTAGCCACAAAGTTTTGGCAACCAAGATGAGCCAGAGGCAAGAGAAGCCTCTTGGCATGCACCTCCCTCCAAAATTGGCCAATGTTGTCGGGTACGTAGCCTGAAGGGGTCTGCGGACCGAATCCACAAGTCCCTCTCTCTCTGGAAGAGCCCCAAAACTTTCACCAAGTATGCCTGGGAGGAGGAACGGGTAGCTACTGGGCATGCACGTACTTCCCAATTTGGCCAGACTTCAGGTAGATCCCCCATACGGGTGTCCTGCTTTTCCAGAACTTGTGCAGGTAACACAGAATTTTGCATAAGTACAATGTGGTGGAGGCAAAGGTAGCTACCGGGCATGTAGCAACCTCTGAATTAGGGAAAATTCTCTGTTAGCTAGCCTAGAGGGATCCGAGTTTAGGATCCACAAAGAAAAAATCTCTCTTGGAGGAAGCCAAGTCTTTTTTCTAGAAGCATGCCGAGGTGAGAAGGCAAGGGTAGCTACCAGGCATACACTTCCCTCTAAACTTGGCCGAACTTGTGGTGTCCCTACCCTGAAGGGCTTTGCAGCCGGTACCCACAGCTAAATGTTTCTCAGGCAGAATCCCAAACATTTGCAGAAGCTTCCCTGGAGGAGGCAATGGTAGCCAGCAGGCATGCAGCTACCTCCAAAGTAGAGCCAAACTTGTGAGGGACTTAACACGGGGGGGTCTTCAGCTGGTATTGACAAGCAGTTGTGTATTTGGAGCTAGCCCAGAAGTTTTGCAAAACAAGATGAGCGAAGGGAAGTGAAGGTACCCAGGCAGGTATCTCCCTCGAAAACTGGCCAAAGTTGTCAGGTACCTCCCCGGAAGCGATCTGAGGAGAGGATCCCAAACTAAATCTGTATGTGGAGGTAGCCACAAAGTTTTGGCAACCAAGATGAGCCAGAGGCAAGAGAAGCCTCTTGGCATGCACCTCCCTCCAAAATTGGCCAATGTTGTCGGGTACGTAGCCTGAAGGGGTCTGCGGACCGAATCCACAAGTCCCTCTCTCTCTGGAAGAGCCCCAAAACTTTCACCAAGTATGCCTGGGAGGAGGAACGGGTAGCTACTGGGCATGCACGTACTTCCCAATTTGGCCAGACTTCAGGTAGATCCCCCATACGGGTGTCCTGCTTTTCCAGAACTTGTGCAGGTAACACAGAATTTTGCATAAGTACAATGTAGTGGAGGCAAAGGTAGCTACCGGGCATGTAGCAACCTCTGAATTAGGCAAAATTCTCTGTTAGCTAGCCTAGAGGGATCCGAGTTTAGGATCCACAAAGAAAAAATCTCTCTTGGAGGAAGCCAAGTCTTTTTTCTAGAAGCATGCCGAGGTGAGAAGGCAAGGGTAGCTACCAGGCATACACTTCCCTCTAAACTTGGCCGAACTTGTGGTGTCCCTACCCTGAAGGGCTTTGCAGCCGGTACCCAGAGCTAAATGTTTCTCAGGCAGAATCCCAAACATTTGCAGAAGCTTCCCTGGAGGAGGCAATGGTAGCCAGCAGGCATGCAGCTACCTCCAAAGTAGAGCCAAAATTGTGAGGGACTTAACGCGGGGGGGTCTTCAGCTGGTATTGACAAGCAGTTGTGTATTTGGAGCTAGCCCAAAAGTTTTGCAAAACAAGATGAGCGAAGGGAAGTGAAGGTACCCAGGCAGGTAGCTCCCTCGAAAACTGGCCAAAGTTGTCAGGTACCTCCCCTGAAGCGATCTGAGGAGAGGATCCCAAACTAAATCTGTATGTGGAGGTAGCCACAAAATTTTGGCAACCAAGATGAGCCAGAGGCAAGAGAAGCCTCTTGGCATGCACGTCCCTCCAAAATTGGCCAATGTTGTCGGGTATGTAGCCTGAAGGGGTCTGCGGACCGAATCCACAAGTCCCTCTCTCTCTGGAAGAGCCCCAAAACTTTCACCAAGTATGCCTGGGAGGAGGAACGGGTAGCTACTGGGCATGCACGTACTTCCCAATTTGGCCAGACTTCAGGTAGATCCCCCATACGGGTGTCCTGCTTTTCCAGAACTTGTGCAGGTAACACAGAATTTTGCATAAGTACAATGTGGTGGAGGCAAAGGTAGCTACCGGGCATGTAGCAACCTCTGAATTAGGGAAAATTCTCTGTTAGCTAGCCTAGAGGGATCCGAGTTTAGGATCCACAAAGAAAAAATCTCTCTTGGAGGAAGCCAAGTCTTTTTTCTAGAAGCATGCCGAGGTGAGAAGGCAAGGGTAGCTACCAGGCATACACTTCCCTCTAAACTTGGCCGAACTTGTGGTGTCCCTACCCTGAAGGGCTTTGCAGCCGGTACCCAGAGCTAAATGTTTCTCAGGCAGAATCCCAAACATTTGCAGAAGCTTCCCTGGAGGAGGCAATGGTAGCCAGCAGGCATGCAGCTACCTCCAAAGTAGAGCCAAAATTGTGAGGGACTTAACGCGGGGGGGTCTTCAGCTGGTATTGACAAGCAGTTGTGTATTTGGAGCTAGCCCAGAAGTTTTGCAAAACAAGATGAGCGAAGGGAAGTGAAGGTACCCAGGCAGGTAGCTCCCTCGAAAACTGGCCAAAGTTGTCAGGTACCTCCCCTGAAGCGATCTGAGGAGAGGATCCCAAACTAAATCTGTATGTGGAGGTAGCCACAAAGTTTTGGCAACCAAGATGAGCCAGAGGCAAGAGAAGCCTCTTGGCATGCACCTCCCTCCAAAATTGGCCAATGTTGTCGGGTACGTAGCCTGAAGGGGTCTGCGGACCGAATCCACAAGTCCCTCTCTCTCTGGAAGAGCCCCAAAACTTTCACCAAGTATGCCTGGGAGGAGGAACGGGTAGCTACTGGGCATGCACGTACTTCCCAATTTGGCCAGACTTCAGGTAGATCCCCCATACGGGTGTCCTGCTTTTCCAGAACTTGTGCAGGTAACACAGAATTTTGCATAAGTACAATGTGGTGGAGGCAAAGGTAGCTACCGGGCATGTAGCAACCTCTGAATTAGGCAAAATTCTCTGTTAGCTAGCCTAGAGGGATCCGAGTTGAGGATCCACCAAGAAAAAATCTCTCTTGGAGGAAGCCAAGTCTTTTTTCTAGAAGCATGCCGAGGTGAGAAGGCAAGGGTAGCTACCAGGCATACACTTCCCTCTAAACTTGGCCGAACTTGTGGTGTCCCTACCCTGAAGGGCTTTGCAGCCGGTACCCAGAGCTAAATGTTTCTCAGGCAGAATCCCAAACATTTGCAGAAGCTTCCCTGGAGGAGGCAATGGTAGCCAGCAGGCATGCAGCTACCTCCAAAGTAGAGCCAAAATTGTGAGGGACTTAACGCGGGGGGGTCTTCAGCTGGTATTGACAAGCAGTTGTGTATTTGGAGCTAGCCCAGAAGTTTTGCAAAACAAGATGAGCGAAGGGAAGTGAAGGTACCCAGGCAGGTAGCTCCCTCGAAAACTGGCCAAAGTTGTCAGGTACCTCCCCTGAAGCGATCTGAGGAGAGGATCCCAAACTAAATCTGTATGTGGAGGTAGCCACAAAGTTTTGGCAACCAAGATGAGCCAGAGGCAAGAGAAGCCTCTTGGCATGCACCTCCCTCCAAAATTGGCCAATGTTGTCGGGTACGTAGCCTGAAGGGGTCTGCGGACCGAATCCACAAGTCCCTCTCTCTCTGGAAGAGCCCCAAAACTTTCACCAAGTATGCCTGGGAGGAGGAACGGGTAGCTACTGGGCATGCACGTACTTCCCAATTTGGCCAGACTTCAGGTAGATCCCCCATACGGGTGTCCTGCTTTTCCAGAACTTGTGCAGGTAACACAGAATTTTGCATAAGTACAATGTGGTGGAGGCAAAGGTAGCTACCGGGCATGTAGCAACCTCTGAATTAGGCAAAATTCTCTGTTAGCTAGCCTAGAGGGATCCGAGTTTAGGATCCACAAAGAAAAAATCTCTCTTGGAGGAAGCCAAGTCTTTTTTCTAGAAGCATGCCGAGGTGAGAAGGCAAGGGTAGCTACCAGGCATACACTTCCCTCTAAACTTGGCCGAACTTGTGGTGTCCCTACCCTGAAGGGCTTTGCAGCCGGTACCCAGAGCTAAATGTTTCTCAGGCAGAATCCCAAACATTTGCAGAAGCTTCCCTGGAGGAGGCAATGTTAGCCAGCAGGCATGCAGCTACCTCCAAAGTAGAGCCAAACTTGTGAGGGACTTAACGCGGGGGGGTCTTCAGCTGGTATTGACAAGCAGTTGTGTATTTGGAGCTAGCCCAGAAGTTTTGCAAAACAAGATGAGCGAAGGGAAGTGAAGGTACCCAGGCAGGTAGCTCCCTCGAAAACTGGCCAAAGTTGTCAGGTACCTCCCCGGAAGCGATCTGAGGAGAGGATCCCAAACTAAATCTGTATGTGGAGGTAGCCACAAAGTTTTGGCAACCAAGATGAGCCAGAGGCAAGAGAAGCCTCTTGGCATGCACCTCCCTCCAAAATTGGCCAATGTTGTCGGGTACGTAGCCTGAAGGGGTCTGCGGACCGAATCCACAAGTCCCTCTCTCTCTGGAAGAGCCCCAAAACTTTCACCAAGTATGCCTGGGAGGAGGAACGGGTAGCTACTGGGCATGCACGTACTTCCCAATTTGGCCAGACTTCAGGTAGATCCCCCATCCGGGTGTCCTGCTTTACCAGAACTTGTGCAGGTAACACAGAATTTTGCATAAGTACAATGTGGTGGAGGCAAAGGTAGCTACCGGGCATGTAGCAACCTCTGAATTAGGCAAAATTCTCTGTTAGCTAGCCTAGAGGGATCCGAGTTTAGGATCCACAAAGAAAAAATCTCTCTTGGAGGAAGCCAAGTCTATTTTCTAGAAGCATGCCGAGGTGAGAAGGCAAGGGTAGCTACCAGGCATACACTTCCCTCTAAACTTGGCCGAACTTGTGGTGTCCCTACCCTGAAGGGCTTTGCAGCCGGTACCCAGAGCTAAATGTTTCTCAGGCAGAATCCCAAACATTTGCAGAAGCTTCCCTGGAGGAGGCAATGTTAGCCAGCAGGCATGCAGCTACTTCCAAAGTAGAGCCAAAATTGTGAGGAACTTAACGCGGGGGGGTCTTCAGCTGGTATTGACAAGCAGTTGTGTATTTGGAGCTAGCCCAGAAGTTTTGCAAAACAAGATGAGCGAAGGGAAGTGAAGGTACCCAGGCAGGTAGCTCCCTCGAAAACTGGCCAAAGTTGTCAGGTACCTCCCCTGAAGCGATCTGAGGAGAGGATCCCAAACTAAATCTGTATGTGGAGGTAGCCACAAAGTTTTGGCAACCAAGATGAGCCAGAGGCAAGAGAAGCCTCTTGGCATGCACCTCCCTCCAAAATTGGCCAATGTTGTCGGGTACGTAGCCTGAAGGGGTCTGCGGACCGAATCCACAAGTCCCTCTCTCTCTGGAAGAGCCCCAAAACTTTCACCAAGTATGCCTGGGAGGAGGAACGGGTAGCTACTGGGCATGCACGTACTTCCCAATTTGGCCAGACTTCAGGTAGATCCCCCATACGGGTGTCCTGCTTTTCCAGAACTTGTGCAGGTAACACAGAATTTTGCATAAGTACAATGTGGTGGAGGCAAAGGTAGCTACCGGGCATGTAGCAACCTCTGAATTAGGCAAAATTCTCTGTTAGCTAGCCTAGAGGGATCCGAGTTTAGGATCCACAAAGAAAAAATCTCTCTTGGAGGAAGCCAAGTCTTTTTTCTAGAAGCATGCCGAGGTGAGAAGGCAAGGGTAGCTACCAGGCATACACTTCCCTCTAAACTTGGCCGAACTTGTGGTGTCCCTACCCTGAAGGGCTTTGCAGCCGGTACCCAGAGCTAAATGTTTCTCAGGCAGAATCCCAAACATTTGCAGAAGCTTCCCTGGAGGAGGCAATGGTAGCCAGCAGGCATGCAGCTACCTCCAAAGTAGAGCCAAAATTGTGAGGGACTTAACGCGGAGGGGTCTTCAGCTGGTATTGACAAGCAGTTGTGTATTTGGAGCTAGCCCAGAAGTTTTGCAAAACAAGATGAGCGAAGGGAAGTGAAGGTACCCAGGCAGGTAGCTCCCTCGAAAACTGGCCAAAGTTGTCAGGTACCTCCCCGGAAGCGATCTGAGGAGAGGATCCCAAACTAAATCTGTATGTGGAGGTAGCCACAAAGTTTTGGCAACCAAGATGAGCCAGAGGCAAGAGAAGCCTCTTGGCATGCACCTCCCTCCAAAATTGGCCAATGTTGTCGGGTACGTAGCCTGAAGGGGTCTGCGGACCGAATCCACAAGTCCCTCTCTCTCTGGAAGAGCCCCAAAACTTTCACCAAGTATGCCTGGGAGGAGGAACGGGTAGCTACTGGGCATGCACGTACTTCCCAATTTGGCCAGACTTCAGGTAGATCCCCCATACGGGTGTCCTGCTTTTCCAGAACTTGTGCAGGTAACACAGAATTTTGCATAAGTACAATGTGGTGGAGGCAAAGGTAGCTACCGGGCATGTAGCAACCTCTGAATTAGGCAAAATTCTCTGTTAGCTAGCCTAGAGGGATCCGAGTTGAGGATCCACAAAGAAAAAATCTCTCTTGGAGGAAGCCAAGTCTTTTTTCTAGAAGCATGCCGAGGTGAGAAGGCAAGGGTAGCTACCAGGCATACACTTCCCTCTAAACTTGGCCGAACTTGTGGTGTCCCTACCCTGAAGGGCTTTGCAGCCAGTACCCAGAGCTAAATGTTTCTCAGGCAGAATCCCAAACATTTGCAGAAGCTTCCCTGGAGGAGGCAATGGTAGCCAGCAGGCATGCAGCTACTTCCAAAGTAGAGCCAAAATTGTGAGGAACTTAACGCGGGGGGGTCTTCAGCTGGTATTGACAAGCAGTTGTGTATTTGGAGCTAGCCCAGAAGTTTTGCAAAACAAGATGAGCGAAGGGAAGTGAAGGTACCCAGGCAGGTAGCTCCCTCGAAAACTGGCCAAAGTTGTCAGGTACCTCCCCTGAAGCGATCTGAGGAGAGGATCCCAAACTAAATCTGTATGTGGAGGTAGCCACAAAGTTTTGGCAACCAAGATGAGCCAGAGGCAAGAGAAGCCTCTTGGCATGCACCTCCCTCCAAAATTGGCCAATGTTGTCGGGTACGTAGCCTGAAGGGGTCTGCGGACCGAATCCACAAGTCCCTCTCTCTCTGGAAGAGCCCCAAAACTTTCACCAAGTATGCCTGGGAGGAGGAACGGGTAGCTACTGGGCATGCACGTACTTCCCAATTTGGCCAGACTTCAGGTAGATCCCCCATACGGGTGTCCTGCTTTTCCAGAACTTGTGCAGGTAACACAGAATTTTGCATAAGTACAATGTGGTGGAGGCAAAGGTAGCTACCGGGCATGTAGCAACCTCTGAATTAGGCAAAATTCTCTGTTAGCTAGCCTAGAGGGATCCGAGTTTAGGATCCACAAAGAAAAAATCTCTCTTGGAGGAAGCCAAGTCTTTTTTCTAGAAGCATGCCGAGGTGAGAAGGCAAGGGTAGCTACCAGGCATACACTTCCCTCTAAACTTGGCCGAACTTGTGGTGTCCCTACCCTGAAGGGCTTTGCAGCCGGTACCCAGAGCTAAATGTTTCTCAGGCAGAATCCCAAACATTTGCAGAAGCTTCCCTGGAGGAGGCAATGGTAGCCAGCAGGCATGCAGCTACCTCCAAAGTAGAGCCAAAATTGTGAGGGACTTAACGCGGAGGGGTCTTCAGCTGGTATTGACAAGCAGTTGTGTATTTGGAGCTAGCCCAGAAGTTTTGCAAAACAAGATGAGCGAAGGGAAGTGAAGGTACCCAGGCAGGTAGCTCCCTCGAAAACTGGCCAAAGTTGTCAGGTACCTCCCCGGAAGCGATCTGAGGAGAGGATCCCAAACTAAATCTGTATGTGGAGGTAGCCACAAAGTTTTGGCAAAGAAGATCAGCCAGCTGTGTGGCATCCAGGGCAGCATTCCTAGCACAGGCAGTTTGTATGTGTTCTTGGACACTAGCTACGTGTGTCTTTATGGTGTCTGGGAGGCCACAGGTAAGGGGGAGTTAACCTTGCCAGCTGAATCAGGGCTTGCTTTGGGGATCTCCGTAAGAGATCCTTCTCCTGCATCGCTTTTATGCAGGCTGGTTTTTGAACAGATGCAGCCAAATGGGAGAACCCTGAGGTCTTCATGAGAAGGGATTGTCCTCTTTCTTGTGGGTCTATTCCACTGACCCAATAGGCAGCTAAAATGAATCTATGCCACTAACCCTATAGGCAGTTAATATGTTTATTTAACGTATAAATGCTATCGCAGGTATTCCTCACCAAAGTGAAGGTGAAGGTGCAGAGCTTACCAAGGAGGTGTCCCTGTCTTGGTGGAGAAGGAGCACAGAACATCGACTGCCTCTTCTAGGTTTTCAATTATTCCTTCTGCCCTCTCCCCACCCGCTCCCCCCAGCTCTCCCTTTTTCCTCACTCTAGGGTTTTGCTGTCATGAATTTTTTTACCACTACCTGCTAACACTTTTATATCCTAAGCTTATCTGTCCCACCCTGGGATGACAATGAGCATAATTTGGGCAAAAAATTGAGTATTATAATCTTCTATGTTTAGTATGTACTTCCTCAACCTCCTTATCTTTTTAAGAGTTAACTTTAATGTTCATTTTATAAAGAATGAAGAAAAAGGTTTCACTCTGGGCACCGCAGACTTCAAGATTCTGTTCTGATGCCCAAAGAGGGTTTGGCACAGCCTGGGTATGCTGCTTTTGTTCAGAACTAAGGCATGTAGGCCCAACTTTTCCAGTGTGCTCCAGGCACCTGTCAGGACCCCCTGGGGCAGGACAGCCCAGCCGTGAGCTTGAGAGAGCTGGGCCATGGACGTCCTGGCTGTGGAGCTTCTCAGGGGCAGAGGTATGGTGGAACCAAAAGAGAGTGTTCATCTCCAGGGGAAAGAGAGAGAAGTCCGCCCTGTGGCACTTGGGGACTCCTGGACTCGCACATGCAGCACCTCGCTCAGGACCAAGCATGGGGACGCAGCTCCTTGGGAAGCCAAGGACAGGGACCGTGACCACATGGCAGCCCTGTGCTGTGAGGGGCAGTGCATATTGTGACCCGGAGTGGTGCTAGGCAACCGCCATGTCCCAGTGCAGGGCTGACAGGCACAGCCTCAGTCACCCCCAAGGCAGAGCTGGCCCCAGCCCAGACATGCGGCTCACAACAGGGTCCTGGGGCACCAGTGCAGGTGGGCTCGAGCTGGATGGTCTTTAAGGTCCCTTCCAACCCCAGGCATTGTAGGATTCTATGAGGGAGGCGGTGCACAAGGAATATGGGGTGGGGTGCTGATGTTTGAAAAAAGCAAAGAAACAACAAAACTAAGAGGAGGATTCAAACTAACAAAAGTGGTAGGATTGAAGGAAAGACCAAAGAAAGAAAAGGTCGTAATGCAAAGAAACACCCAAACAAAACAAAAGGAAACAAACACTGTCTATTCCATTGTTGCAGGGTTGGGAACCTACACCAATGGACACAAACGAACTAGAGCAACAGCCTTGGAGGAGTTTGAGGCAGCAAGCCGAGGTTTCAGCTGTGTTCAGAGAATGCGAAAAGGAAAGGCTCAATGAGATGCTTGGAAGGAGCCTTAAGGGGCAAACAGGACCAGACCTCAACAAATGGAGAAAAACCTGGGGAAGCTCCGTGCAATTTGAGCTAATCCGTGAGAGCTACAGGACATGCAGACACAGGCAGGTAACAAATACCAGACAGGTAAGCTGCTTTTCCAGAACTAACGCAGGTAAGGAAAAATTTTCCCTAAGTAAAATGTGGTGGAGGCAAAGGTAGCTACCGGGCATGTAGCAACCTCTGAATTAGGCAAAATTCTCTGTTAGCTAGCCTAGAGGGATCCGAGTTTAGGATCCACAAAGAAAAAATCTCTCTTGGAGGAAGCCAAGTCTTTTTTCTAGAAGCATGCCGAGGTGAGAAGGCAAGGGTAGCTACCATGCATACACTTCCCTGTAAACTTGGCCAACCTTGTGGTGTCCCTACCCTGAAGGGCTTTGCAGCTGGTACCCAGAGCTAAATGTGTCTCAGGCAGAATCCCATACATTTTGAGAAACTTTTGTGGAGGAAGCGATGGTTGCTAGCAGGCATGCAGCTACGTCCAAAGTAGGGCCAAAGTTGAGAGGGACGTAACGCGGAGGGGTCTTCAGCTGGTATTGACAAGCAGTTGTGTATTTGGAGCTAGCCCAGAAGTTTTGCAAAACAAGATGAGCGAAGGGAAGTGAAGGTACCCAGGCAGGTAGCTCCCTCGAAAACTGGCCAAAGTTGTCAGGTACCTCCCCTGAAGCGATCTGAGGAGAGGATCCCAAACTAAATCTGTATGTGGAGGTAGCCACAAAGTTTTGGCAACCAAGATGAGCCAGAGGCAAGAGAAGCCTCTTGGCATGCACCTCCCTCCAAAATTGGCCAATGTTGTCGGGTACGTAGCCTGAAGGGGTCTGCGGACCGAATCCACAAGTCCCTCTCTCTCTGGAAGAGCCCCAAAACTTTCACCAAGTATGCCTGGGAGGAGGAACGGGTAGCTACTGGGCATGCACGTACTTCCCAATTTGGCCAGACTTCAGGTAGATCCCCCATACGGGTGTCCTGCTTTTCCAGAACTTGTGCAGGTAACACAGAATTTTGCATAAGTACAATGTGGTGGAGGCAAAGGTAGCTACCGGGCATGTAGCAACCTCTGAATTAGGCAAAATTCTCTGTTAGCTAGCCTAGAGGGATCCGAGTTTAGGATCCACAAAGAAAAAATCTCTCTTGGAGGAAGCCAAGTCTTTTTTCTAGAAGCATGCCGAGGTGAGAAGGCAAGGGTAGCTACCAGGCATACACTTCCCTCTAAACTTGGCCGAACTTGTGGTGTCCCTACCCTGAAGGGCTTTGCAGCCGGTACCCAGAGCTAAATGTTTCTCAGGCAGAATCCCAAACATTTGCAGAAGCTTCCCTGGAGGAGGCAATGGTAGCCAGCAGGCATGCAGCTACCTCCAAAGTAGAGCCAAAATTGTGAGGGACTTAACGCGGGGGGGTCTTCAGCTGGTATTGACAAGCAGTTGTGTATTTGGAGCTAGCCCAAAAGTTTTGCAAAACAAGATGAGCGAAGGGAAGTGAAGGTACCCAGGCAGGCAGCTCCCTCGAAAACTGGCCAAAGTTGTCAGGTACCTCCCCTGAAGCGATCTGAGGAGAGGATCCCAAACTAAATCTGTATGTGGAGGTAGCCACAACGTTTTGGCAACCAAGATGAGCCAGAGGCAAGAGAAGCCTCTTGGCATGCACCTCCCTCCAAAATTGGCCAATGTTGTCGGGTACGTAGCCTGAAGGGGTCTGCGGACCGAATCCACAAGTCCCTCTCTCTCTGGAAGAGCCCCAAAACTTTCACCAAGTATGCCTGGGAGGAGGAACGGGTAGCTACTGGGCATGCACGTACTTCCCAATTTGGCCAGACTTCAGGTAGATCCCCCATACGGGTGTCCTGCTTTTCCAGAACTGGTGCAGGCAACACAGAATTTTGCATAAGTACAATGTGGTGGAGGCAAAGGTAGCTACCGGGCATGTAGCAACCTCTGAATTAGGCAAAATTCTCTGTTAGCTAGCCTAGAGGGATCCGAGTTTAGGATCCACAAAGAAAAAATCTCTCTTGGAGGAAGCCAAGTCTTTTTTCTAGAAGCATGCCGAGGTGAGAAGGCAAGGGTAGCTACCATGCATACACTTCCCTGTAAACTTGGCCAACCTTGTGGTGTCCCTACCCTGAAGGGCTTTGCAGCTGGTACCCAGAGCTAAATGTGTCTCAGGCAGAATCCCATACATTTTGAGAAACTTTTGTGGAGGAAGCGATGGTTGCTAGCAGGCATGCAGCTACGTCCAAAGTAGGGCCAAAGTTGAGAGGGACGTAACGCGGAGGGGTCTTCAGCTGGTATTGACAAGCAGTTGTGTATTTGGAGCTAGCCCAGAAGTTTTGCAAAACAAGATGAGCGAAGGGAAGTGAAGGTACCCAGGCAGGTATCTCCCTCGAAAACTGGCCAAAGTTGTCAGGTACCTCCCCTGAAGCGATCTGAGGAGAGGATCCCAAACTAAATCTGTATGTGGAGGTAGCCACAAAGTTTTGGCAACCAAGATGAGCCAGAGGCAAGAGAAGCCTCTTGGCATGCACCTCCCTCCAAAATTGGCCAATGTTGTCGGGTACGTAGCCTGAAGGGGTCTGCGGACCGAATCCACAAGTCCCTCTCTCTCTGGAAGAGCCCCAAAACTTTCACCAAGTATGCCTGGGAGGAGGAACGGGTAGCTACTGGGCATGCACGTACTTCCCAATTTGGCCAGACTTCAGGTAGATCCCCCATACGGGTGTCCTGCTTTTCCAGAACTGGTGCAGGCAACACAGAATTTTGCATAAGTACAATGTGGTGGAGGCAAAGGTAGCTACCGGGCATGTAGCAACCTCTGAATTAGGCAAAATTCTCTGTTAGCTAGCCTAGAGGGATCCGAGTTTAGGATCCACAAAGAAAAAATCTCTCTTGGAGGAAGCGAAGTCTTTTTTCTAGAAGCATGCCGAGGTGAGAAGGCAAGGGTAGCTACCAGGCATACACTTCCCTCTAAACTTGGCCGAACTTGTGGTGTCCCTACCCTGAAGGGCTTTGCAGCCGGTACCCAGAGCTAAATGTTTCTCAGGCAGAATCCCAAACATTTGCAGAAGCTTCCCTGGAGGAGGCAATGGTAGCCAGCAGGCATGCAGCTACCTCCAAAGTAGAGCCAAAATTGTGAGGGACTTAACGCGGAGGGGTCTTCAGCTGGTATTGACAAGCAGTTGTGTATTTGGAGCTAGCCCAGAAGTTTTGCAAAACAAGATGAGCGAAGGGAAGTGAAGGTACCCAGGCAGGTAGCTCCCTCGAAAACTGGCCAAAGTTGTCAGGTACCTCCCCTGAAGCGATCTGAGGAGAGGATCCCAAACTAAATCTGTATGTGGAGGTAGCCACAAAGTTTTGGCAACCAAGATGAGCCAGAGGCAAGAGAAGCCTCTTGGCATGCACCTCCCTCCAAAATTGGCCAATGTTGTCGGGTACGTAGCCTGAAGGGGTCTGCGGACCGAATCCACAAGTCCCTCTCTCTCTGGAAGAGCCCCAAAACTTTCACCAAGTATGCCTGGGAGGAGGAACGGGTAGCTACTGGGCATGCACGTACTTCCCAATTTGGCCAGACTTCAGGTAGATCCCCCATACGGGTGTCCTGCTTTTCCAGAACTGGTGCAGGTAACACAGAATTTTGCATAAGTACAATGTGGTGGAGGCAAAGGTAGCTACCGGGCATGTAGCAACCTCTGAATTAGGCAAAATTCTCTGTTAGCTAGCCTAGAGGGATCCGAGTTTAGGATCCACAAAGAAAAAATCTCTCTTGGAGGAAGCCAAATCTTTTTTCTAGAAGCATGCCGAGGTGAGAAGGCAAGGGTAGCTACCAGGCATACACTTCCCTCTAAACTTGGCCGAACTCGTGGTGTCCCTACCCTGAAGGGCTTTGCAGCCGGTACCCAGAGCTAAATGTTTCTCAGGCAGAATCCCAAACATTTGCAGAAGCTTCCCTGGAGGAGGCAATGGTAGCCAGCAGGCATGCAGCTACCTCCAAAGTAGAGCCAAACTTGTGAGGGACTTAACGCGGAGGGGTCTTCAGCTGGTATTGACAAGCAGTTGTGTATTTGGAGCTAGCCCAGAAGTTTTGCAAAACAAGATGAGCGAAGGGAAGTGAAGGTACCGAGGCAGGTAGCTCCCTCGAAAACTGGCCAAAGTTGTCAGGTACCTCCCCTGAAGCGATCTGAGGAGAGGATCCCAAACTAAATCTGTATGTGGAGGTAGCCACAAAGTTTTGGCAACCAAGATGAGCCAGAGGCAAGAGAAGCCTCTTGGCATGCACGTCCCTCCAAAATTGGCCAATGTTGTCGGGTACGTAGCCTGAAGGGGTCTGCGGACCGAATCCACAAGTCCCTCTCTCTCTGGAAGAGCCCCAAAACTTTCACCAAGTATGCCTGGGAGGAGGAACGGGTAGCTACTGGGCATGCACGTACTTCCCAATTTGGCCAGACTTCAGGTAGATCCCCCATACGGGTGTCCTGCTTTTCCAGAACTGGTGCAGGCAACACAGAATTTTGCATAAGTACAATGTGGTGGAGGCAAAGGTAGCTACCGGGCATGTAGCAACCTCTGAATTAGGCAAAATTCTCTGTTAGCTAGCCTAGAGGGATCCGAGTTTAGGATCCACAAAGAAAAAATCTCTCTTGGAGGAAGCCAAGTCTTTTTTCTAGAAGCATGCCGAGGTGAGAAGGCAAGGGTAGCTACCAGGCATACACTTCCCTCTAAACTTGGCCGAACTTGTGGTGTCCCTACCCTGAAGGGCTTTGCAGCCGGTACCCAGAGCTAAATGTTTCTCAGGCAGAATCCCAAACATTTGCAGAAGCTTCCCTGGAGGAGGCAATGGTAGCCAGCAGGCATGCAGCTACCTCCAAAGTAGAGCCAAAATTGTGAGGAACTTAACGCGGAGGGGTCTTCAGCTGGTATTGACAAGCAGTTGTGTATTTGGAGCTAGCCCAGAAGTTTTGCAAAACAAGATGAGCGAAGGGAAGTGAAGGTACCGAGGCAGGTAGCTCCCTCGAAAACTGGCCAAAGTTGTCAGGTACCTCCCCTGAAGCGATCTGAGGAGAGGATCCCAAACTAAATCTGTATGTGGAGGTAGCCACAAAGTTTTGGCAACCAAGATGAGCCAGAGGCAAGAGAAGCCTCTTGGCATGCACGTCCCTCCAAAATTGGCCAATGTTGTCGGGTACGTAGCCTGAAGGGGTCTGCGGACCGAATCCACAAGTCCCTCTCTCTCTGGAAGAGCCCCAAAACTTTCACCAAGTATGCCTGGGAGGAGGAACGGGTAGCTACTGGGCATGCACGTACTTCCCAATTTGGCCAGACTTCAGGTAGATCCCCCATACGGGTGTCCTGCTTTTCCAGAACTGGTGCAGGCAACACAGAATTTTGCATAAGTACAATGTGGTGGAGGCAAAGGTAGCTACCGGGCATGTAGCAACCTCTGAATTAGGCAAAATTCTCTGTTAGCTAGCCTAGAGGGATCCGAGTTTAGGATCCACAAAGAAAAAATCTCTCTTGGAGGAAGCCAAGTCTTTTTTCTAGAAGCATGCCGAGGTGAGAAGGCAAGGGTAGCTACCAGGCATACACTTCCCTCTAAACTTGGCCGAACTTGTGGTGTCCCTACCCTGAAGGGCTTTGCAGCCGGTACCCAGAGCTAAATGTTTCTCAGGCAGAATCCCAAACATTTGCAGAAGCTTCCCTGGAGGAGGCAATGGTAGCCAGCAGGCATGCAGCTACCTCCAAAGTAGAGCCAAAATTGTGAGGAACTTAACGCGGAGGGGTCTTCAGCTGGTATTGACAAGCAGTTGTGTATTTGGAGCTAGCCCAGAAGTTTTGCAAAACAAGATGAGCGAAGGGAAGTGAAGGTACCCAGGCAGGTAGCTCCCTCGAAAACTGGCCAAAGTTGTCAGGTACCTCCCCTGAAGCGATCTGAGGAGAGGATCCCAAACTAAATCTGTATGTGGAGGTAGCCACAAAGTTTTGGCAACCAAGATGAGCCAGAGGCAAGAGAAGCCTCTTGGCATGCACGTCCCTCCAAAATTGGCCAATGTTGTCGGGTACGTAGCCTGAAGGGGTCTGCGGACCGAATCCACAAGTCCCTCTCTCTCTGGAAGAGCCCCAAAACTTTCACCAAGTATGCCTGGGAGGAGGAACGGGTAGCTACTGGGCATGCACGTACTTCCCAATTTGGCCAGACTTCAGGTAGATCCCCCATACGGGTGTCCTGCTTTTCCAGAACTTGTGCAGGTAACACAGAATTTTGCATAAGTACAATGTAGTGGAGGCAAAGGTAGCTACCGGGCATGTAGCAACCTCTGAATTAGGCAAAATTCTCTGTTAGCTAGCCTAGAGGGATCCGAGTTTAGGATCCACAAAGAAAAAATCTCTCTTGGAGGAAGCCAAGTCTTTTTTCTAGAAGCATGCCGAGGTGAGAAGGCAAGGGTAGCTACCAGGCATACACTTCCCTCTAAACTTGGCCGAACTTGTGGTGTCCCTACCCTGAAGGGCTTTGCAGCCGGTACCCACAGCTAAATGTTTCTCAGGCAGAATCCCAAACATTTACAGAAGCTTCCCTGGAGGAGGCAATGGTAGCCAGCAGGCATGCAGCTACCTCCAAAGTAGAGCCAAAATTGTGAGGGACTTAACGCGGGGGGGTCTTCAGCTGGTATTGACAAGCAGTTGTGTATTTGGAGCTAGCCCAGAAGTTTTGCAAAACAAGATGAGCGAAGGGAAGTGAAGGTACCCAGGCAGGTAGCTCCCTCGAAAACTGGCCAAAGTTGTCAGGTACCTCCCCTGAAGCGATCTGAGGAGAGGATCCCAAACTAAATCTGTATGTGGAGGTAGCCACAAAGTTTTGGCAACCAAGATGAGCCAGAGGCAAGAGAAGCCTCTTGGCATGCACGTCCCTCCAAAATTGGCCAATGTTGTCGGGTACGTAGCCTGAAGGGGTCTGCGGACCGAATCCACAAGTCCCTCTCTCTCTGGAAGAGCCCCAAAACTTTCACCAAGTATGCCTGGGAGGAGGAACGGGTAGCTACTGGGCATGCACGTACTTCCCAATTTGGCCAGACTTCAGGTAGATCCCCCATACGGGTGTCCTGCTTTTCCAGAACTGGTGCAGGTAACACAGAATTTTGCATAAGTACAATGTGGTGGAGGCAAAGGTAGCTACCGGGCATGTAGCAACCTCTGAATTAGGCAAAATTCTCTGTTAGCTAGCCTAGAGGGATCCGAGTTTAGGATCCACAAAGAAAAAATCTCTCTTGGAGGAAGCCAAGTCTTTTTTCTAGAAGCATGCCGAGGTGAGAAGGCAAGGGTAGCTACCAGGCATACACTTCCCTCTAAACTTGGCCGAACTTGTGGTGTCCCTACCCTGAAGGGCTTTGCAGCCGGTACCCAGAGCTAAATGTTTCTCAGGCAGAATCCCAAACATTTGCAGAAGCTTCCCTGGAGGAGGCAATGGTAGCCAGCAGGCATGCAGCTACCTCCAAAGTAGAGCCAAAATTGTGAGGAACTTAACGCGGAGGGGTCTTCAGCTGGTATTGACAAGCAGTTGTGTATTTGGAGCTAGCCCAGAAGTTTTGCAAAACAAGATGAGCGAAGGGAAGTGAAGGTACCCAGGCAGGTAGCTCCCTCGAAAACTGGCCAAAGTTGTCAGGTACCTCCCCTGAAGCGATCTGAGGAGAGGATCCCAAACTAAATCTGTATGTGGAGGTAGCCACAAAGTTTTGGCAACCAAGATGAGCCAGAGGCAAGAGAAGCCTCTTGGCATGCACCTCCCTCCAAAATTGGCCAATGTTGTCGGGTACGTAGCCTGAAGGGGTCTGCGGACCGAATCCACAAGTCCCTCTCTCTCTGGAAGAGCCCCAAAACTTTCACCAAGTATGCCTGGGAGGAGGAACGGGTAGCTACTGGGCATGCACGTACTTCCCAATTTGGCCAGACTTCAGGTAGATCCCCCATACGGGTGTCCTGCTTTTCCAGAACTTGTGCAGGTAACACAGAATTTTGCATAAGTACAATGTGGTGGAGGCAAAGGTAGCTACCGGGCATGTAGCAACCTCTGAATTAGGCAAAATTCTCTGTTAGCTAGCCTAGAGGGATCCGAGTT
The DNA here is from genome assembly GCF_964034855.1 of Anser brachyrhynchus. Classification (NCBI taxonomy): domain Eukaryota; kingdom Metazoa; phylum Chordata; class Aves; order Anseriformes; family Anatidae; genus Anser; species Anser brachyrhynchus. The sequence goes on along the minus strand of NC_137710.1, from coordinate 14,301,967 downwards.
GAGGATCCACAAAGAAAAAATCTCTCTTGGAGGAAGCCAAGTCTTTTTTCTAGAAGCATGCCGAGGTGAGAAGGCAAGGGTAGCTACCAGGCATACACTTCCCTCTAAACTTGGCCGAACTTGTGGTGTCCCTACCCTGAAGGGCTTTGCAGCCGGTACCCAGAGCTAAATGTTTCTCAGGCAGAATCCCAAACATTTGCAGAAGCTTCCCTGGAGGAGGCAATGGTAGCCAGCAGGCATGCAGCTACCTCCAAAGTAGAGCCAAAATTGTGAGGGACTTAACGCGGAGGGGTCTTCAGCTGGTATTGACAAGCAGTTGTGTATTTGGAGCTAGCCCAAAAGTTTTGCAAAACAAGATGAGCGAAGGGAAGTGAAGGTACCCAGGCAGGTAGCTCCCTCGAAAACTGGCCAAAGTTGTCAGGTACCTCCCCGGAAGCGATCTGAGGAGAGGATCCCAAACTAAATCTGTATGTGGAGGTAGCCACAAAGTTTTGGCAACCAAGATGAGCCAGAGGCAAGAGAAGCCTCTTGGCATGCACCTCCCTCCAAAATTGGCCAATGTTGTCGGGTACGTAGCCTGAAGGGGTCTGCGGACCGAATCCACAAGTCCCTCTCTCTCTGGAAGAGCCCCAAAACTTTCACCAAGTATGCCTGGGAGGAGGAACGGGTAGCTACTGGGCATGCACGTACTTCCCAATTTGGCCAGACTTCAGGTAGATCCCCCATCCGGGTGTCCTGCTTTTCCAGAACTTGTGCAGGTAACACAGAATTTTGCATAAGTACAATGTAGTGGAGGCAAAGGTAGCTACCGGGCATGTAGCAACCTCTGAATTAGGCAAAATTCTCTGTTAGCTAGCCTAGAGGGATCCGAGTTTAGGATCCACAAAGAAAAAATCTCTCTTGGAGGAAGCCAAGTCTTTTTTCTAGAAGCATGCCGAGGTGAGAAGGCAAGGGTAGCTACCAGGCATACACTTCCCTCTAAACTTGGCCGAACTTGTGGTGTCCCTACCCTGAAGGGCTTTGCAGCCGGTACCCAGAGCTAAATGTTTCTCAGGCAGAATCCCAAACATTTGCAGAAGCTTCCCTGGAGGAGGCAATGGTAGCCAGCAGGCATGCAGCTACCTCCAAAGTAGAGCCAAAATTGTGAGGGACTTAACGCGGGGGGGTCTTCAGCTGGTATTGACAAGCAGTTGTGTATTTGGAGCTAGCCCAGAAGTTTTGCAAAACAAGATGAGCGAAGGGAAGTGAAGGTACCGAGGCAGGTAGCTCCCTCGAAAACTGGCCAAAGTTGTCAGGTACCTCCCCTGAAGCGATCTGAGGAGAGGATCCCAAACTAAATCTGTATGTGGAGGTAGCCACAAAGTTTTGGCAACCAAGATGAGCCAGAGGCAAGAGAAGCCTCTTGGCATGCACCTCCCTCCAAAATTGGCCAATGTTGTCGGGTACGTAGCCTGAAGGGGTCTGCGGACCGAATCCACAAGTCCCTCTCTCTCTGGAAGAGCCCCAAAACTTTCACCAAGTATGCCTGGGAGGAGGAACGGGTAGCTACTGGGCATGCACGTACTTCCCAATTTGGCCAGACTTCAGGTAGATCCCCCATACGGGTGTCCTGCTTTTCCAGAACTGGTGCAGGTAACACAGAATTTTGCATAAGTACAATGTGGTGGAGGCAAAGGTAGCTACCGGGCATGTAGCAACCTCTGAATTAGGCAAAATTCTCTGTTAGCTAGCCTAGAGGGATCCGAGTTTAGGATCCACAAAGAAAAAATCTCTCTTGGAGGAAGCCAAGTCTTTTTTCTAGAAGCATGCCGAGGTGAGAAGGCAAGGGTAGCTACCAGGCATACACTTCCCTCTAAACTTGGCCGAACTTGTGGTGTCCCTACCCTGAAGGGCTTTGCAGCCGGTACCCAGAGCTAAATGTTTCTCAGGCAGAATCCCAAACATTTGCAGAAGCTTCCCTGGAGGAGGCAATGGTAGCCAGCAGGCATGCAGCTACCTCCAAAGTAGAGCCAAACTTGTGAGGGACTTAACGCGGGGGGGTCTTCAGCTGGTATTGACAAGCAGTTGTGTATTTGGAGCTAGCCCAGAAGTTTTGCAAAACAAGATGAGCGAAGGGAAGTGAAGGTACCCAGGCAGGTAGCTCCCTCGAAAACTGGCCAAAGTTGTCAGGTACCTCCCCTGAAGCGATCTGAGGAGAGGATCCCAAACTAAATCTGTATGTGGAGGTAGCCACAAAGTTTTGGCAACCAAGATGAGCCAGAGGCAAGAGAAGCCTCTTGGCATGCACCTCCCTCCAAAATTGGCCAATGTTGTCGGGTACGTAGCCTGAAGGGGTCTGCGGACCGAATCCACAAGTCCCTCTCTCTCTGGAAGAGCCCCAAAACTTTCACCAAGTATGCCTGGGAGGAGGAACGGGTAGCTACTGGGCATGCACGTACTTCCCAGTTTGGCCAGACTTCAGGTAGATCCCCCATACGGGTGTCCTGCTTTTCCAGAACTGGTGCAGGCAACACAGAATTTTGCATAAGTACAATGTGGTGGAGGCAAAGGTAGCTACCGGGCATGTAGCAACCTCTGAATTAGGCAAAATTCTTTGTTAGCTAGCCTAGAGGGATCCGAGTTGAGGATCCACAAAGAAAAAATCTCTCTTGGAGGAAGCCAAGTCTTTTTTCTAGAAGCATGCCGAGGTGAGAAGGCAAGGGTAGCTACCAGGCATACACTTCCCTCTAAACTTGGCCGAACTTGTGGTGTCCCTACCCTGAAGGGCTTTGCAGCCGGTACCAAGAGCTAAATGTTTCTCAGGCAGAATCCCAAACATTTGCAGAAGCTTCCCTGGAGGAGGCAATGGTAGCCAGCAGGCATGCAGCTACTTCCAAAGTAGAGCCAAAATTGTGAGGGACTTAACGCGGGGGGGTCTTCAGCTGGTATTGACAAGCAGTTGTGTATTTGGAGCTAGCCCAGAAGTTTTGCAAAACAAGATGAGCGAAGGGAAGTGAAGGTACCCAGGCAGGTAGCTCCCTCGAAAACTGGCCAAAGTTGTCAGGTACCTCCCCTGAAGCGATCTGAGGAGAGGATCCCAAACTAAATCTGTATGTGGAGGTAGCCACAAAGTTTTGGCAACCAAGATGAGCCAGAGGCAAGAGAAGCCTCTTGGCATGCACCTCCCTCCAAAATTGGCCAATGTTGTCGGGTACGTAGCCTGAAGGGGTCTGCGGACCGAATCCACAAGTCCCTCTCTCTCTGGAAGAGCCCCAAAACTTTCACCAAGTATGCCTGGGAGGAGGAACGGGTAGCTACTGGGCATGCACGTACTTCCCAATTTGGCCAGACTTCAGGTAGATCCCCCATACGGGTGTCCTGCTTTTCCAGAACTTGTGCAGGTAACACAGAATTTTGCATAAGTACAATGTGGTGGAGGCAAAGGTAGCTACCGGGCATGTAGCAACCTCTGAATTAGGCAAAATTCTCTGTTAGCTAGCCTAGAGGGATCCGAGTTTAGGATCCACAAAGAAAAAATCTCTCTTGGAGGAAGCCAAGTCTATTTTCTAGAAGCATGCCGAGGTGAGAAGGCAAGGGTAGCTACCAGGCATACACTTCCCTCTAAACTTGGCCGAACTTGTGGTGTCCCTACCCTGAAGGGCTTTGCAGCCGGTACCCAGAGCTAAATGTTTCTCAGGCAGAATCCCAAACATTTGCAGAAGCTTCCCTGGAGGAGGCAATGGTAGCCAGCAGGCATGCAGCTACCTCCAAAGTAGAGCCAAAATTGTGAGGGACTTAACGCGGAGGGGTCTTCAGCTGGTATTGACAAGCAGTTGTGTATTTGGAGCTAGCCCAGAAGTTTTGCAAAACAAGATGAGCGAAGGGAAGTGAAGGTACCCAGGCAGGTAGCTCCCTCGAAAACTGGCCAAAGTTGTCAGGTACCTCCCCTGAAGCGATCTGAGGAGAGGATCCCAAACTAAATCTGTATGTGGAGGTAGCCACAAAGTTTTGGCAACCAAGATGAGCCAGAGGCAAGAGAAGCCTCTTGGCATGCACCTCCCTCCAAAATTGGCCAATGTTGTCGGGTACGTAGCCTGAAGGGGTCTGCGGACCGAATCCACAAGTCCCTCTCTCTCTGGAAGAGCCCCAAAACTTTCACCAAGTATGCCTGGGAGGAGGAACGGGTAGCTACTGGGCATGCACGTACTTCCCAGTTTGGCCAGACTTCAGGTAGATCCCCCATACGGGTGTCCTGCTTTTCCAGAACTGGTGCAGGCAACACAGAATTTTGCATAAGTACAATGTGGTGGAGGCAAAGGTAGCTACCGGGCATGTAGCAACCTCTGAATTAGGCAAAATTCTCTGTTAGCTAGCCTAGAGGGATCCGAGTTGAGGATCCACAAAGAAAAAATCTCTCTTGGAGGAAGCCAAGTCTTTTTTCTAGAAGCATGCCGAGGTGAGAAGGCAAGGGTAGCTACCAGGCATACACTTCCCTCTAAACTTGGCCGAACTTGTGGTGTCCCTACCCTGAAGGGCTTTGCAGCCGGTACCAAGAGCTAAATGTTTCTCAGGCAGAATCCCAAACATTTGCAGAAGCTTCCCTGGAGGAGGCAATGGTAGCCAGCAGGCATGCAGCTACTTCCAAAGTAGAGCCAAAATTGTGAGGGACTTAACGCGGGGGGGTCTTCAGCTGGTATTGACAAGCAGTTGTGTATTTGGAGCTAGCCCAGAAGTTTTGCAAAACAAGATGAGCGAAGGGAAGTGAAGGTACCCAGGCAGGTAGCTCCCTCGAAAACTGGCCAAAGTTGTCAGGTACCTCCCCTGAAGCGATCTGAGGAGAGGATCCCAAACTAAATCTGTATGTGGAGGTAGCCACAAAGTTTTGGCAACCAAGATGAGCCAGAGGCAAGAGAAGCCTCTTGGCATGCACGTCCCTCCAAAATTGGCCAATGTTGTCGGGTACGTAGCCTGAAGGGGTCTGCGGACCGAATCCACAAGTCCCTCTCTCTCTGGAAGAGCCCCAAAACTTTCACCAAGTATGCCTGGGAGGAGGAACAGGTAGCTACTGGGCATGCACGTACTTCCCAATTTGGCCAGACTTCAGGTAGATCCCCCATACGGGTGTCCTGCTTTTCCAGAACTTGTGCAGGTAACACAGAATTTTGCATAAGTACAATGTGGTGGAGGCAAAGGTAGCTACCTGGCATGTAGCAACCTCTGAATTAGGCAAAATTCTCTGTTAGCTAGCCTAGAGGGATCCGAGTTTAGGATCCACAAAGCAAAAATCTCTCTTGGAGGAAGCCAAGTCTTTTTTCTAGAAGCATGCCGAGGTGAGAAGGCAAGGGTAGCTACCAGGCATACACTTCCCCCTAAACTTGGCCGAACTTGTGGTGTCCCTACCCTGAAGGGCTTTGCAGCCGGTACCCAGAGCTAAATGTTTCTCAGGCAGAATCCCAAACATTTGCAGAAGCTTCCCTGGAGGAGGCAATGGTAGCCAGCAGGCATGCAGCTACCTCCAAAGTAGAGCCAAAATTGTGAGGGACTTAACGCGGAGGGGTCTTCAGCTGGTATTGACAAGCAGTTGTGTATTTGGAGCTAGCCCAGAAGTTTTGCAAAACAAGATGAGCGAAGGGAAGTGAAGGTACCCAGGCAGGTAGCTCCCTCGAAAACTGGCCAAAGTTGTCAGGTACCTCCCCTGAAGCGATCTGAGGAGAGGATCCCAAACTAAATCTGTATGTGGAGGTAGCCACAAAGTTTTGGCAACCAAGATGAGCCAGAGGCAAGAGAAGCCTCTTGGCATGCACGTCCCTCCAAAATTGGCCAATGTTGTCGGGTACGTAGCCTGAAGGGGTCTGCGGACCGAATCCACAAGTCCCTCTCTCTCTGGAAGAGCCCCAAAACTTTCACCAAGTATGCCTGGGAGGAGGAACGGGTAGCTACTGGGCATGCACGTACTTCCCAATTTGGCCAGACTTCAGGTAGATCCCCCATACGGGTGTCCTGCTTTTCCAGAACTTGTGCAGGTAACACAGAATTTTGCATAAGTACAATGTGGTGGAGGCAAAGGTAGCTACCGGGCATGTAGCAACCTCTGAATTAGGCAAAATTCTCTGTTAGCTAGCCTAGAGGGATCCGAGTTGAGGATCCACAAAGAAAAAATCTCTCTTGGAGGAAGCCAAGTCTTTTTTCTAGAAGCATGCCGAGGTGAGAAGGCAAGGGTAGCTACCAGGCATACACTTCCCTCTAAACTTGGCCGAACTTGTGGTGTCCCTACCCTGAAGGGCTTTGCAGCTGGTACCCAGAGCTAAATGTTTCTCAGGCAGAATCCCAAACATTTGCAGAAGCTTCCCTGGAGGAGGCAATGGTAGCCAGCAGGCATGCAGCTACTTCCAAAGTAGAGCCAAAATTGTGAGGAACTTAACGCGGGGGGGTCTTCAGCTGGTATTGACAAGCAGTTGTGTATTTGGAGCTAGCCCAGAAATTTTGCAAAACAAGATGAGCGAAGGGAAGTGAAGGTACCCAGGCAGGTAGCTCCCTCGAAAACTGGCCAAAGTTGTCAGGTACCTCCCCTGAAGCGATCTGAGGAGAGGATCCCAAACTAAATCTGTATGTGGAGGTAGCCACAAAGTTTTGGCAACCAAGATGAGCCAGAGGCAAGAGAAGCCTCTTGGCATGCACCTCCCTCCAAAATTGGCCAATGTTGTCGGGTACGTAGCCTGAAGGGGTCTGCGGACCGAATCCACAAGTCCCTCTCTCTCTGGAAGAGCCCCAAAACTTTCACCAAGTATGCCTGGGAGGAGGAACGGGTAGCTACTGGGCATGCACGTACTTCCCAATTTGGCCAGACTTCAGGTAGATCCCCCATACGGGTGTCCTGCTTTTCCAGAACTGGTGCAGGCAACACAGAATTTTGCATAAGTACAATGTAGTGGAGGCAAAGGTAGCTACCGGGCATGTAGCAACCTCTGAATTAGGCAAAATTCTCTGTTAGCTAGCCTAGAGGGATCCGAGTTTAGGATCCACAAAGAAAAAATCTCTCTTGGAGGAAGCCAAGTCTTTTTTCTAGAAGCATGCCGAGGTGAGAAGGCAAGGGTAGCTACCAGGCATACACTTCCCTCTAAACTTGGCCGAACTTGTGGTGTCCCTACCCTGAAGGGCTTTGCAGCCGGTACCCAGAGCTAAATGTTTCTCAGGCAGAATCCCAAACATTTGCAGAAGCTTCCCTGGAGGAGGCAATGGTAGCCAGCAGGCATGCAGCTACCTCCAAAGTAGAGCCAAACTTGTGAGGGACTTAACGCGGAGGGGTCTTCAGCTGGTATTGACAAGCAGTTGTGTATTTGGAGCTAGCCCAGAAGTTTTGCAAAACATAATGAGCGAAGGGAAGTGAAGGTACCCAGGCAGGTAGCTCCCTCGAAAACTGGCCAAAGTTGTCAGGTACCTCCCCGGAAGCGATCTGAGGAGAGGATCCCAAACTAAATCTGTATGTGGAGGTAGCCACAAAGTTTTGGCAACCAAGATGAGCCAGAGGCAAGAGAAGCCTCTTGGCATGCACGTCCCTCCAAAATTGGCCAATGTTGTCGGGTACGTAGCCTGAAGGGGTCTGCGGACCGAATCCACAAGTCCCTCTCTCTCTGGAAGAGCCCCAAAACTTTCACCAAGTATGCCTGGGAGGAGGAACGGGTAGCTACTGGGCATGCACGTACTTCCCAATTTGGCCAGACTTCAGGTAGATCCCCCATACGGGTGTCCTGCTTTTCCAGAACTTGTGCAGGTAACACAGAATTTTGCATAAGTACAATGTGGTGGAGGCAAAGGTAGCTACCGGGCATGTAGCAACCTCTGAATTAGGCAAAATTCTCTGTTAGCTAGCCTAGAGGGATCCGAGTTTAGGATCCACAAAGAAAAAATCTCTCTTGGAGGAAGCCAAGTCTTTTTTCTAGAAGCATGCCGAGGTGAGAAGGCAAGGGTAGCTACCAGGCATACACTTCCCTCTAAACTTGGCCGAACTTGTGGTGTCCCTACCCTGAAGGGCTTTGCAGCCGGTACCCAGAGCTAAATGTTTCTCAGGCAGAATCCCAAACATTTGCAGAAGCTTCCCTGGAGGAGGCAATGGTAGCCAGCAGGCATGCAGCTACCTCCAAAGTAGAGCCAAAATTGTGAGGGACTTAACGCGGGGGGGTCTTCAGCTGGTATTGACAAGCAGTTGTGTATTTGGAGCTAGCCCAGAAGTTTTGCAAAACAAGATGAGCGAAGGGAAGTGAAGGTACCCAGGCAGGTAGCTCCCTCGAAAACTGGCCAAAGTTGTCAGGTACCTCCCCTGAAGCGATCTGAGGAGAGGATCCCAAACTAAATCTGTATGTGGAGGTAGCCACAAAGTTTTGGCAACCAAGATGAGCCAGAGGCAAGAGAAGCCTCTTGGCATGCACCTCCCTCCAAAATTGGCCAATGTTGTCGGGTACGTAGCCTGAAGGGGTCTGCGGACCGAATCCACAAGTCCCTCTCTCTCTGGAAGAGCCCCAAAACTTTCACCAAGTATGCCTGGGAGGAGGAACGGGTAGCTACTGGGCATGCACGTACTTCCCAATTTGGCCAGACTTCAGGTAGATCCCCCATACGGGTGTCCTGCTTTTCCAGAACTTGTGCAGGTAACACAGAATTTTGCATAAGTACAATGTGGTGGAGGCAAAGGTAGCTACCGGGCATGTAGCAACCTCTGAATTAGGCAAAATTCTCTGTTAGTTAGCCTAGAGGGATCCGAGTTTAGGATCCACAAAGAAAAAATCTCTCTTGGAGGAAGCCAAGTCTTTTTTCTAGAAGCATGCCGAGGTGAGAAGGCAAGGGTAGCTACCAGGCATACACTTCCCTCTAAACTTGGCCGAACTTGTGGTGTCCCTACCCTGAAGGGCTTTGCAGCCGGTACCCAGAGCTAAATGTTTCTCAGGCAGAATCCCAAACATTTGCAGAAGCTTCCCTGGAGGAGGCAATGGTAGCCAGCAGGCATGCAGCTACCTCCAAAGTAGAGCCAAACTTGTGAGGGACTTAACGCGGGGGGGTCTTCAGCTGGTATTGACAAGCAGTTGTGTATTTGGAGCTAGCCCAAAAGTTTTGCAAAACAAGATGAGCGAAGGGAAGTGAAGGTACCCAGGCAGGTAGCTCCCTCGAAAACTGGCCAAAGTTGTCAGGTACCTCCCCTGAAGCGATCTGAGGAGAGGATCCCAAACTAAATCTGTATGTGGAGGTAGCCACAAAGTTTTGGCAACCAAGATGAGCCAGAGGCAAGAGAAGCCTCTTGGCATGCACCTCCCTCCAAAATTGGCCAATGTTGTCGGGTACGTAGCCTGAAGGGGTCTGCGGACCGAATCCACAAGTCCCTCTCTCTCTGGAAGAGCCCCAAAACTTTCACCAAGTATGCCTGGGAGGAGGAACGGGTAGCTACTGGGCATGCACGTACTTCCCAATTTGGCCAGACTTCAGGTAGATCCCCCATACGGGTGTCCTGCTTTTCCAGAACTTGTGCAGGTAACACAGAATTTTGCATAAGTACAATGTGGTGGAGGCAAAGGTAGCTACCGGGCATGTAGCAACCTCTGAATTAGGCAAAATTCTCTGTTAGCTAGCCTAGAGGGATCCGAGTTTAGGATCCACAAAGAAAAAATCTCTCTTGGAGGAAGCCAAGTCTTTTTTCTAGAAGCATGCCGAGGTGAGAAGGCAAGGGTAGCTACCAGGCATACACTTCCCTCTAAACTTGGCCGAACTTGTGGTGTCCCTACCCTGAAGGGCTTTGCAGCCGGTACCCACAGCTAAATGTTTCTCAGGCAGAATCCCAAACATTTGCAGAAGCTTCCCTGGAGGAGGCAATGGTAGCCAGCAGGCATGCAGCTACCTCCAAAGTAGAGCCAAACTTGTGAGGGACTTAACGCGGGGGGGTCTTCAGCTGGTATTGACAAGCAGTTGTGTATTTGGAGCTAGCCCAGAAGTTTTGCAAAACAAGATGAGCGAAGGGAAGTGAAGGTACCCAGGCAGGTAGCTCCCTCGAAAACTGGCCAAAGTTGTCAGGTACCTCCCCTGAAGCGATCTGAGGAGAGGATCCCAAACTAAATCTGTATGTGGAGGTAGCCACAAAGTTTTGGCAACCAAGATGAGCCAGAGGCAAGAGAAGCCTCTTGGCATGCACCTCCCTCCAAAATTGGCCAATGTTGTCGGGTACGTAGCCTGAAGGGGTCTGCGGACCGAATCCACAAGTCCCTCTCTCTCTGGAAGAGCCCCAAAACTTTCACCAAGTATGCCTGGGAGGAGGAACGGGTAGCTACTGGGCATGCACGTACTTCCCAATTTGGCCAGACTTCAGGTAGATCCCCCATACGGGTGTCCTGCTTTTCCAGAACTTGTGCAGGTAACACAGAATTTTGCATAAGTACAATGTGGTGGAGGCAAAGGTAGCTACCGGGCATGTAGCAACCTCTGAATTAGGCAAAATTCTCTGTTAGCTAGCCTAGAGGGATCCGAGTTTAGGATCCACAAAGAAAAAATCTCTCTTGGAGGAAGCCAAGTCTTTTTTCTAGAAGCATGCCGAGGTGAGAAGGCAAGGGTAGCTACCAGGCATACACTTCCCTCTAAACTTGGCCGAACTTGTGGTGTCCCTACCCTGAAGGGCTTTGCAGCCGGTACCCAGAGCTAAATGTTTCTCAGGCAGAATCCCAAACATTTGCAGAAGCTTCCCTGGAGGAGGCAATGGTAGCCAGCAGGCATGCAGCTACCTCCAAAGTAGAGCCAAAATTGTGAGGGACTTAACGCGGAGGGGTCTTCAGCTGGTATTGACAAGCAGTTGTGTATTTGGAGCTAGCCCAGAAGTTTTGCAAAACAAGATGAGCGAAGGGAAGTGAAGGTACCCAGGCAGGTAGCTCCCTCGAAAACTGGCCAAAGTTGTCAGGTACCTCCCCTGAAGCGATCTGAGGAGAGGATCCCAAACTAAATCTGTATGTGGAGGTAGCCACAAAGTTTTGGCAACCAAGATGAGCCAGAGGCAAGAGAAGCCTCTTGGCATGCACCTCCCTCCAAAATTGGCCAATGTTGTCGGGTACGTAGCCTGAAGGGGTCTGCGGACCGAATCCACAAGTCCCTCTCTCTCTGGAAGAGCCCCAAAACTTTCACCAAGTATGCCTGGGAGGAGGAACGGGTAGCTACTGGGCATGCACGTACTTCCCAATTTGGCCAGACTTCAGGTAGATCCCCCATACGGGTGTCCTGCTTTTCCAGAACTTGTGCAGGTAACACAGAATTTTGCATAAGTACAATGTGGTGGAGGCAAAGGTAGCTACCGGGCATGTAGCAACCTCTGAATTAGGCAAAATTCTCTGTTAGCTAGCCTAGAGGGATCCGAGTTTAGGATCCACAAAGAAAAAATCTCTCTTGGAGGAAGCCAAGTCTTTTTTCTAGAAGCATGCCGAGGTGAGAAGGCAAGGGTAGCTACCAGGCATACACTTCCCTCTAAACTTGGCCGAACTTGTGGTGTCCCTACCCTGAAGGGCTTTGCAGCCGGTACCCACAGCTAAATGTTTCTCAGGCAGAATCCCAAACATTTGCAGAAGCTTCCCTGGAGGAGGCAATGGTAGCCAGCAGGCATGCAGCTACCTCCAAAGTAGAGCCAAACTTGTGAGGGACTTAACGCGGGGGGGTCTTCAGCTGGTATTGACAAGCAGTTGTGTATTTGGAGCTAGCCCAAAAGTTTTGCAAAACAAGATGAGCGAAGGGAAGTGAAGGTACCCAGGCAGGTAGCTCCCTCGAAAACTGGCCAAAGTTGTCAGGTACCTCCCCTGAAGCGATCTGAGGAGAGGATCCCAAACTAAATCTGTATGTGGAGGTAGCCACAAAGTTTTGGCAACCAAGATGAGCCAGAGGCAAGAGAAGCCTCTTGGCATGCACCTCCCTCCAAAATTGGCCAATGTTGTCGGGTACGTAGCCTGAAGGGGTCTGCGGACCGAATCCACAAGTCCCTCTCTCTCTGGAAGAGCCCCAAAACTTTCACCAAGTATGCCTGGGAGGAGGAACGGGTAGCTACTGGGCATGCACGTACTTCCCAATTTGGCCAGACTTCAGGTAGATCCCCCATACGGGTGTCCTGCTTTTCCAGAACTGGTGCAGGCAACACAGAATTTTGCATAAGTACAATGTGGTGGAGGCAAAGGTAGCTACCGGGCATGTAGCAACCTCTGAATTAGGCAAAATTCTCTGTTAGCTAGCCTAGAGGGATCCGAGTTTAGGATCCACAAAGAAAAAATCTCTCTTGGAGGAAGCCAAGTCTTTTTTCTAGAAGCATGCCGAGGTGAGAAGGCAAGGGTAGCTACCAGGCATACACTTCCCTCTAAACTTGGCCGAACTTGTGGTGTCCCTACCCTGAAGGGCTTTGCAGCCGGTACCCAGAGCTAAATGTTTCTCAGGCAGAATCCCAAACATTTGCAGAAGCTTCCCTGGAGGAGGCAATGGTAGCCAGCAGGCATGCAGCTACCTCCAAAGTAGAGCCAAAATTGTGAGGGACTTAACGCGGGGGGGTCTTCAGCTGGTATTGACAAGCAGTTGTGTATTTGGAGCTAGCCCAAAAGTTTTGCAAAACAAGATGAGCGAAGGGAAGTGAAGGTACCCAGGCAGGTAGCTCCCTCGAAAACTGGCCAAAGTTGTCAGGTACCTCCCCTGAAGCGATCTGAGGAGAGGATCCCAAACTAAATCTGTATGTGGAGGTAGCCACAAAGTTTTGGCAACCAAGATGAGCCAGAGGCAAGAGAAGCCTCTTGGCATGCACCTCCCTCCAAAATTGGCCAATGTTGTCGGGTACGTAGCCTGAAGGGGTCTGCGGACCGAATCCACAAGTCCCTCTCTCTCTGGAAGAGCCCCAAAACTTTCACCAAGTATGCCTGGGAGGAGGAACGGGTAGCTACTGGGCATGCACGTACTTCCCAGTTTGGCCAGACTTCAGGTAGATCCCCCATACGGGTGTCCTGCTTTTCCAGAACTTGTGCAGGTAACACAGAATTTTGCATAAGTACAATGTGGTGGAGGCAAAGGTAGCTACCGGGCATGTAGCAACCTCTGAATTAGGCAAAATTCTCTGTTAGCTAGCCTAGAGGGATCCGAGTTTAGGATCCACAAAGAAAAAATCTCTCTTGGAGGAAGCCAAGTCTATTTTCTAGAAGCATGCCGAGGTGAGAAGGCAAGGGTAGCTACCAGGCATACACTTCCCTCTAAACTTGGCCGAACTTGTGGTGTCCCTACCCTGAAGGGCTTTGCAGCCGGTACCCACAGCTAAATGTTTCTCAGGCAGAATCCCAAACATTTGCAGAAGCTTCCCTGGAGGAGGCAATGGTAGCCAGCAGGCATGCAGCTACCTCCAAAGTAGAGCCAAAATTGTGAGGGACTTAACGCGGGGGGGTCTTCAGCTGGTATTGACAAGCAGTTGTGTATTTGGAGCTAGCCCAAAAGTTTTGCAAAACAAGATGAGCGAAGGGAAGTGAAGGTACCCAGGCAGGTAGCTCCCTCGAAAACTGGCCAAAGTTGTCAGGTACCTCCCCTGAAGCGATCTGAGGAGAGGATCCCAAACTAAATCTGTATGTGGAGGTAGCCACAAAGTTTTGGCAACCTAGATGAGCCAGAGGCAAGAGAAGCCTCTTGGCATGCACCTCCCTCCAAAATTGGCCAATGTTGTCGGGTACGTAGCCTGAAGGGGTCTGCGGACCGAATCCACAAGTCCCTCTCTCTCTGGAAGAGCCCCAAAACTTTCACCAAGTATGCCTGGGAGGAGGAACGGGTAGCTACTGGGCATGCACGTACTTCCCAATTTGGCCAGACTTCAGGTAGATCCCCCATACGGGTGTCCTGCTTTTCCAGAACTTGTGCAGGTAACACAGAATTTTGCATAAGTACAATGTGGTGGAGGCAAAGGTAGCTACCTGGCATGTAGCAACCTCTGAATTAGGCAAAATTCTCTGTTAGCTAGCCTAGAGGGATCCGAGTTGAGGATCCACAAAGAAAAAATCTCTCTTGGAGGAAGCCAAGTCTTTTTTCTAGAAGCATGCCGAGGTGAGAAGGCAAGGGTAGCTACCAGGCATACACTTCCCTCTAAACTTGGCCGAACTTGTGGTGTCCCTACCCTGAAGGGCTTTGCAGCCGGTACCCAGAGCTAAATGTTTCTCAGGCAGAATCCCAAACATTTGCAGAAGCTTCCCTGGAGGAGGCAATGGTAGCCAGCAGGCATGCAGCTACCTCCAAAGTAGAGCCAAACTTGTGAGGAACTTAACGCGGAGGGGTCTTCAGCTGGTATTGACAAGCAGTTGTGTATTTGGAGCTAGCCCAAAAGTTTTGCAAAACAAGATGAGCGAAGGGAAGTGAAGGTATCCAGGCAGGTAGCTCCCTCGAAAACTGGCCAAAGTTGTCAGGTACCTCCCCTGAAGCGATCTGAGGAGAGGATCCCAAACTAAATCTGTATGTGGAGGTAGCCACAAAGTTTTGGCAACCAAGATGAGCCAGAGGCAAGAGAAGCCTCTTGGCATGCACCTCCCTCCAAAATTGGCCAATGTTGTCGGGTACGTAGCCTGAAGGGGTCTGCGGACCGAATCCACAAGTCCCTCTCTCTCTGGAAGAGCCCCAAAACTTTCACCAAGTATGCCTGGGAGGAGGAACGGGTAGCTACTGGGCATGCACGTACTTCCCAATTTGGCCAGACTTCAGGTAGATCCCCCATACGGGTGTCCTGCTTTTCCAGAACTTGTGCAGGTAACACAGAATTTTGCATAAGTACAATGTGGTGGAGGCAAAGGTAGCTACCGGGCATGTAGCAACCTCTGAATTAGGCAAAATTCTCTGTTAGCTAGCCTAGAGGGATCCGAGTTTAGGATCCACAAAGAAAAAATCTCTCTTGGAGGAAGCCAAGTCTTTTTTCTAGAAGCATGCCGAGGTGAGAAGGCAAGGGTAGCTACCAGGCATACACTTCCCTCTAAACTTGGCCGAACTTGTGGTGTCCCTACCCTGAAGGGCTTTGCAGCCGGTACCCAGAGCTAAATGTTTCTCAGGCAGAATCCCAAACATTTGCAGAAGCTTCCCTGGAGGAGGCAATGGTAGCCAGCAGGCATGCAGCTACCTCCAAAGTAGAGCCAAAATTGTGAGGGACTTAACGCGGAGGGGTCTTCAGCTGGTATTGACAAGCAGTTGTGTATTTGGAGCTAGCCCAGAAGTTTTGCAAAACAAGATGAGCGAAGGGAAGTGAAGGTACCCAGGCAGGTAGCTCCCTCGAAAACTGGCCAAAGTTGTCAGGTACCTCCCCTGAAGCGATCTGAGGAGAGGATCCCAAACTAAATCTGTATGTGGAGGTAGCCACAAAGTTTTGGCAAAGAAGATCAGCCAGCTGTGTGGCATCCAGGGCAGCATTCCTAGCACAGGCAGTTTGTATGTGGTCTTGGACACTAGCTACGTGTGTCTTTATGGTGTCTGGGAGGCCACAGGTAAGGGGGAGTTAACCTTGCCAGCTGAATCAGGGCTTGCTTTGGGGATCTCCGTAAGAGATCCTTCTCCTGCATCGCTTGTATGCAGGCTGGTTTTTGAACAGATGCAGCCAAATGGGAGAACCCTGAGGTCTTCCTGAGAAGGGATTGTCCTCTTTCTTGTGGGTCTATTCCACTGACCCAATAGGCAGCTAAAATGAATCTATGCCACTAACCCTATAGGCAGTTAATATGTTTATTTAACGTATAAATGCTATCGCAGGTATTCCTCACCAAAGTGAAGGTGAAGGTGCAGAGCTTACCAAGGAGGTGTCCCTGTCTTGGTGGAGAAGGAGCACAGAACATCGACTGCCTCTTCTAGGTTTTCAATTATTCCTTCTGCCCTCTCCCCACCCGCTCCCCCCAGCTCTCCCTTTTTCCTCACTCTAGGGTTTTGCTGTCATGAATTTTTTTACCACTACCTGCTAACACTTTTATATCCTAAGCTTATCTGTCCCACCCTGGGATGACAATGAGCATAATTTGGGCAAAAAATTGAGTACTATAATCTTCTATGTTTAGTATGTACTTCCTCAAGCTCCTTATCTTTTTAAGAGTTAACTTTAATGTTCATTTTATAAAGAATGAAGAAAAAGGTTTCACTCTGGGCACCGCAGACTTCAAGATTCTGTTCTGATGCCCAGAGAGGGTTTGGCACAGCCTGGGTATGCTGCTTTTGTTCAGAACTAAGGCATGTAGGCCCAACTTTTCCAGTGTGCTCCAGGCACATGTCAGGACCCCCTGGGGCAGGACAGCCCAGCCGTGAGCTTGAGAGAGCTGGGCCATGGACGTCCTGGCTGTGGAGCTTCTCAGGGGCAGAGGTATGGTGGAACCAAAAGAGAGTGTTCATCTCCAGGGGAAAGAGAGAGAAGTCCGCCCTGTGGCACTTGGGGACTCCTGGACTCGCACATGCAGCACCTCGCTCAGGACCAAGCATGGGGACGCAGCTCCTTGGGAAGCCAAGGACAGGGACCGTGACCACATGGCAGCCCTGTGCTGTGAGGGGCAGTGCATATTGTGACCCAGAGTGGTGCTAGGCAACCGCCATGTCCCAGTGCAGGGCTGACAGGCACAGCCTCAGTCACCCCCAAGGCAGAGCTGGCCCCAGCCCAGACGTGCGGCTCCCAACAGGGTCCTGGGGCACCAGTGCAGGTGGGCTCGAGCTGGATGGTCTTTAAGGTCCCTTCCAACCCCAGGCATTGTAGGATTCTATGAGGGAGGCGGTGCACAAGGAATATGGGGTGGGGTGCTGATGTTTGAAAAAAGCAAAGAAACAACAAAACTAAGAGGAGGATTCAAACTAACAAAAGTGGTAGGATTGAAGGAAAGACCAAAGAAAGAAAAGGTCATAATGCAAAGAAACACCCAAACAAAACAAAAGGAAACAAACACTGTCTATTCCATTGTTGCAGGGTTGGGAACCTACACCAATGGACACAAACGAACTAGAGCAACAGCCTTGGAGGAGTTTGAGGCAGCAAGCCGAGGTTTCAGCTGTGTTCAGAGAATGCGAAAAGGAAAGGCTCAATGAGATGCTTGGAAGGAGCCTTAAGGGGCAAACAGGACCAGACCTCAACAAATGGAGAAAAACCTGGGGAAGCTCCGTGCAATTTGAGCTAATCCGTGAGAGCTACAGGACATGCAGACACAGGCAGGTAACAAATACCAGACAGGTAAGCTGCTTTTCCAGAACTAAAGCAGGTAAGGAAAAATTTTCCCTAAGTAAAATGTGGTGGAGGCAAAGGTAGCTAGCGGGCCTGTACCAACGTCCAAATTAGCCAGAATTCTCTGTTACCTAGCCTAGAGGGATCCGGGTTTAGGATCCTCAAAGAAAAAATCTCTCTTGGAGGAAGCCAAATCTTTTTTCTAGAAGCATGCCGAGGTGAGAAGGCAAGGGTAGCTACCAGGCATACACTTCCCTGTAAACTTGGCCAACCTTGTGGTGTCCCTACCCTGAAGGGCTTTGCAGCTGGTACCCAGAGCTAAATGTGTCTCAGGCAGAATCCCATACATTTTGAGAAACTTTTGTGGAGGAAGCGATGGTTGCTAGCAGGCATGCAGCTACCTCCAAAGTAGGGCCAAAGTTGAGAGGGACGTAACGCGGAGGGGTCTTCAGCTGGTATTGACAAGCAGTTGTGTATTTGGAGCTAGCCCAGAAGTTTTGCAAAACAAGATGAGCGAAGGGAAGTGAAGGTACCCAGGCAGGTAGCTCCCTCGAAAACTGGCCAAAGTTGTCAGGTACCTCCCCTGAAGCGATCTGAGGAGAGGATCCCAAACTAAATCTGTATGTGGAGGTAGCCACAAAGTTTTGGCAACCAAGATGAGCCAGAGGCAAGAGAAGCCTCTTGGCATGCACCTCCCTCCAAAATTGGCCAATGTTGTCGGGTACGTAGCCTGAAGGGGTCTGCGGACCGAATCCACAAGTCCCTCTCTCTCTGGAAGAGCCCCAAAACTTTCACCAAGTATGCCTGGGAGGAGGAACGGGTAGCTACTGGGCATGCACGTACTTCCCAGTTTGACCAGACTTCAGGTAGATCCCCCATACGGGTGTCCTGCTTTTCCAGAACTTGTGCAGGTAACACAGAATTTTGCATAAGTACAATGTGGTGGAGGCAAAGGTAGCTACCGGGCATGTAGCAACCTCTGAATTAGGCAAAATTCTCTGTTAGCTAGCCTAGAGGGATCCGAGTTTAGGATCCACAAAGAAAAAATCTCTCTTGGAGGAAGCCAAGTCTTTTTTCTAGAAGCATGCCGAGGTGAGAAGGCAAGGGTAGCTACCAGGCATACACTTCCCTCTAAACTTGGCCGAACTTGTGGTGTCCCTACCCTGAAGGGCTTTGCAGCCGGTACCCAGAGCTAAATGTTTCTCAGGCAGAATCCCAAACATTTGCAGAAGCTTCCCTGGAGGAGGCAATGGTAGCCAGCAGGCATGCAGCTACCTCCAAAGTAGAGCCAAAATAGTGAGGGACTTAACGCGGGGGGGTCTTCAGCTGGTATTGACAAGCAGTTGTGTATTTGGAGCTAGCCCAAAAGTTTTGCAAAACAAGATGAGCGAAGGGAAGTGAAGGTACCCAGGCAGGTAGCTCCCTCGAAAACTGGCCAAAGTTGTCAGGTACCTCCCCTGAAGCGATCTGAGGAGAGGATCCCAAACTAAATCTGTATGTGGAGGTAGCCACAAAGTTTTGGCAACCTAGATGAGCCAGAGGCAAGAGAAGCCTCTTGGCATGCACGTCCCTCCAAAATTGGCCAATGTTGTCGGGTACGTAGCCTGAAGGGGTCTGCGGACCGAATCCACAAGTCCCTCTCTCTCTGGAAGAGCCCCAAAACTTTCACCAAGTATGCCTGGGAGGAGGAACGGGTAGCTACTGGGCATGCACGTACTTCCCAATTTGGCCAGACTTCAGGTAGATCCCCCATACGGGTGTCCTGCTTTTCCAGAACTTGTGCAGGTAACACAGAATTTTGCATAAGTACAATGTGGTGGAGGCAAAGGTAGCTACCTGGCATGTAGCAACCTCTGAATTAGGCAAAATTCTCTGTTAGCTAGCCTAGAGGGATCCGAGTTGAGGATCCACAAAGAAAAAATCTCTCTTGGAGGAAGCCAAGTCTTTTTTCTAGAAGCATGCCGAGGTGAGAAGGCAAGGGTAGCTACCAGGCATACACTTCCCTCTAAACTTGGCCGAACTTGTGGTGTCCCTACCCTGAAGGGCTTTGCAGCCGGTACCCAGAGCTAAATGTTTCTCAGGCAGAATCCCAAACATTTGCAGAAGCTTCCCTGGAGGAGGCAATGGTAGCCAGCAGGCATGCAGCTACCTCCAAAGTAGAGCCAAACTTGTGAGGAACTTAACGCGGAGGGGTCTTCAGCTGGTATTGACAAGCAGTTGTGTATTTGGAGCTAGCCCAAAAGTTTTGCAAAACAAGATGAGCGAAGGGAAGTGAAGGTATCCAGGCAGGTAGCTCCCTCGAAAACTGGCCAAAGTTGTCAGGTACCTCCCCTGAAGCGATCTGAGGAGAGGATCCCAAACTAAATCTGTATGTGGAGGTAGCCACAAAGTTTTGGCAACCAAGATGAGCCAGAGGCAAGAGAAGCCTCTTGGCATGCACCTCCCTCCAAAATTGGCCAATGTTGTCGGGTACGTAGCCTGAAGGGGTCTGCGGACCGAATCCACAAGTCCCTCTCTCTCTGGAAGAGCCCCAAAACTTTCACCAAGTATGCCTGGGAGGAGGAACGGGTAGCTACTGGGCATGCACGTACTTCCCAATTTGGCCAGACTTCAGGTAGATCCCCCATACGGGTGTCCTGCTTTTCCAGAACTTGTGCAGGTAACACAGAATTTTGCATAAGTACAATGTGGTGGAGGCAAAGGTAGCTACCTGGCATGTAGCAACCTCTGAATTAGGCAAAATTCTCTGTTAGCTAGCCTAGAGGGATCCGAGTTTAGGATCCACAAAGAAAAAATCTCTCTTGGAGGAAGCCAAGTCTTTTTTCTAGAAGCATGCCGAGGTGAGAAGGCAAGGGTAGCTACCAGGCATACACTTCCCTCTAAACTTGGCCGAACTTGTGGTGTCCCTACCCTGAAGGGCTTTGCAGCCGGTACCCAGAGCTAAATGTTTCTCAGGCAGAATCCCAAACATTTGCAGAAGCTTCCCTGGAGGAGGCAATGGTAGCCAGCAGGCATGCAGCTACTTCCAAAGTAGAGCCAAAATTGTAAGGGACTTAACGCGGGGGGGTCTTCAGCTGGTATTGACAAGCAGTTGTGTATTTGGAGCTAGCCCAGAAGTTTTGCAAAACAAGATGAGCGAAGGGAAGTGAAGGTACCCAGGCAGGTAGCTCCCTCGAAAACTGGCCAAAGTTGTCAGGTACCTCCCCTGAAGCGATCTGAGGAGAGGATCCCAAACTAAATCTGTATGTGGAGGTAGCCACAAAGTTTTGGCAACCAAGATGAGCCAGAGGCAAGAGAAGCCTCTTGGCATGCACGTCCCTCCAAAATTGGCCAATGTTGTCGGGTACGTAGCCTGAAGGGGTCTGCGGACCGAATCCACAAGTCCCTCTCTCTCTGGAAGAGCCCCAAAACTTTCACCAAGTATGCCTGGGAGGAGGAACGGGTAGCTACTGGGCATGCACGTACTTCCCAATTTGGCCAGACTTCAGGTAGATCCCCCATACGGGTGTCCTGCTTTTCCAGAACTTGTGCAGGTAACACAGAATTTTGCATAAGTACAATGTGGTGGAGGCAAAGGTAGCTACCTGGCATGTAGCAACCTCTGAATTAGGCAAAATTCTCTGTTAGCTAGCCTAGAGGGATCCGAGTTTAGGATCCACAAAGAAAAAATCTCTCTTGGAGGAAGCCAAGTCTTTTTTCTAGAAGCATGCCGAGGTGAGAAGGCAAGGGTAGCTACCAGGCATACACTTCCCTCTAAACTTGGCCGAACTTGTGGTGTCCCTACCCTGAAGGGCTTTGCAGCCGGTACCCAGAGCTAAATGTTTCTCAGGCAGAATCCCAAACATTTGCAGAAGCTTCCCTGGAGGAGGCAATGGTAGCCAGCAGGCATGCAGCTACCTCCAAAGTAGAGCCAAACTTGTGAGGAACTTAACGCGGAGGGGTCTTCAGCTGGTATTGACAAGCAGTTGTGTATTTGGAGCTAGCCCAAAAGTTTTGCAAAACAAGATGAGCGAAGGGAAGTGAAGGTACCCAGGCAGGTAGCTCCCTCGAAAACTGGCCAAAGTTGTCAGGTACCTCCCCTGAAGCGATCTGAGGAGAGGATCCCAAACTAAATCTGTATGTGGAGGTAGCCACAACGTTTTGGCAACCAAGATGAGCCAGAGGCAAGAGAAGCCTCTTGGCATGCACCTCCCTCCAAAATTGGCCAATGTTGTCGGGTACGTAGCCTGAAGGGGTCTGCGGACCGAATCCACAAGTCCCTCTCTCTCTGGAAGAGCCCCAAAACTTTCACCAAGTATGCCTGGGAGGAGGAACGGGTAGCTACTGGGCATGCACGTACTTCCCAATTTGGCCAGACTTCAGGTAGATCCCCCATACGGGTGTCCTGCTTTTCCAGAACTTGTGCAGGTAACACAGAATTTTGCATAAGTACAATGTGGTGGAGGCAAAGGTAGCTACCGGGCATGTAGCAACCTCTGAATTAGGCAAAATTCTCTGTTAGCTAGCCTAGAGGGATCCGAGTTTAGGATCCACAAAGAAAAAATCTCTCTTGGAGGAAGCCAAGTCTTTTTTCTAGAAGCATGCCGAGGTGAGAAGGCAAGGGTAGCTACCAGGCATACACTTCCCTCTAAACTTGGCCGAACTTGTGGTGTCCCTACCCTGAAGGGCTTTGCAGCCGGTACCCAGAGCTAAATGTTTCTCAGGCAGAATCCCAAACATTTGCAGAAGCTTCCCTGGAGGAGGCAATGGTAGCCAGCAGGCATGCAGCTACCTCCAAAGTAGAGCCAAAATTGTAAGGGACTTAACGCGGGGGGGTCTTCAGCTGGTATTGACAAGCAGTTGTGTATTTGGAGCTAGCCCAGAAGTTTTGCAAAACAAGATGAGCGAAGGGAAGTGAAGGTACCCAGGCAGGTAGCTCCCTCGAAAACTGGCCAAAGTTGTCAGGTACCTCCCCTGAAGCGATCTGAGGAGAGGATCCCAAACTAAATCTTTATGTGGAGGTAGCCACAACGTTTTGGCAACCAAGATGAGCCAGAGGCAAGAGAAGCCTCTTGGCATGCACGTCCCTCCAAAATTGGCCAATGTTGTCGGGTACGTAGCCTGAAGGGGTCTGCGGACCGAATCCACAAGTCCCTCTCTCTCTGGAAGAGCCCCAAAACTTTCACCAAGTATGCCTGGGAGGAGGAACGGGTAGCTACTGGGCATGCACGTACTTCCCAATTTGGCCAGACTTCAGGTAGATCCCCCATACGGGTGTCCTGCTTTTCCAGAACTTGTGCAGGTAACACAGAATTTTGCATAAGTACAATGTGGTGGAGGCAAAGGTAGCTACCGGGCATGTAGCAACCTCTGAATTAGGCAAAATTCTCTGTTAGCTAGCCTAGAGGGATCCGAGTTTAGGATCCACAAAGAAAAAATCTCTCTTGGAGGAAGCCAAGTCTTTTTTCTAGAAGCATGCCGAGGTGAGAAGGCAAGGGTAGCTACCAGGCATACACTTCCCTCTAAACTTGGCCGAACTTGTGGTGTCCCTACCCTGAAGGGCTTTGCAGCCGGTACCCACAGCTAAATGTTTCTCAGGCAGAATCCCAAACATTTGCAGAAGCTTCCCTGGAGGAGGCAATGGTAGCCAGCAGGCATGCAGCTACCTCCAAAGTAGAGCCAAAATTGTGAGGGACTTAACGCGGGGGGGTCTTCAGCTGGTATTGACAAGCAGTTGTGTATTTGGAGCTAGCCCAAAAGTTTTGCAAAACAAGATGAGCGAAGGGAAGTGAAGGTACCCAGGCAGGTAGCTCCCTCGAAAACTGGCCAAAGTTGTCAGGTACCTCCCCTGAAGCGATCTGAGGAGAGGATCCCAAGCTAAATCTGTATGTGGAGGTAGCCACAAAGTTTTGGCAACCAAGATGAGCCAGAGGCAAGAGAAGCCTCTTGGCATGCACCTCCCTCCAAAATTGGCCAATGTTGTCGGGTACGTAGCCTGAAGGGGTCTGCGGACCGAATCCACAAGTCCCTCTCTCTCTGGAAGAGCCCCAAAACTTTCACCAAGTATGCCTGGGAGGAGGAACGGGTAGCTACTGGGCATGCACGTACTTCCCAATTTGGCCAGACTTCAGGTAGATCCCCCATACGGGTGTCCTGCTTTTCCAGAACTTGTGCAGGTAACACAGAATTTTGCATAAGTACAATGTGGTGGAGGCAAAGGTAGCTACCGGGCATGTAGCAACCTCTGAATTAGGCAAAATTCTCTGTTAGCTAGCCTAGAGGGATCCGAGTTTAGGATCCACAAAGAAAAAATCTCTCTTGGAGGAAGCCAAGTCTTTTTTCTAGAAGCATGCCGAGGTGAGAAGGCAAGGGTAGCTACCAGGCATACACTTCCCTCTAAACTTGGCCGAACTTGTGGTGTCCCTACCCTGAAGGGCTTTGCAGCCGGTACCCAGAGCTAAATGTTTCTCAGGCAGAATCCCAAACATTTGCAGAAGCTTCCCTGGAGGAGGCAATGGTAGCCAGCAGGCATGCAGCTACCTCCAAAGTAGAGCCAAACTTGTGAGGGACTTAACGCGGGGGGGTCTTCAGCTGGTATTGACAAGCAGTTGTGTATTTGGAGCTAGCCCAAAAGTTTTGCAAAACAAGATGAGCGAAGGGAAGTGAAGGTACCCAGGCAGGTAGCTCCCTCGAAAACTGGCCAAAGTTGTCAGGTACCTCCCCTGAAGCGATCTGAGGAGAGGATCCCAAACTAAATCTGTATGTGGAGGTAGCCACAAAGTTTTGGCAACCAAGATGAGCCAGAGGCAAGAGAAGCCTCTTGGCATGCACCTCCCTCCAAAATTGGCCAATGTTGTCGGGTACGTAGCCTGAAGGGGTCTGCGGACCGAATCCACAAGTCCCTCTCTCTCTGGAAGAGCCCCAAAACTTTCACCAAGTATGCCTGGGAGGAGGAACGGGTAGCTACTGGGCATGCACGTACTTCCCAATTTGGCCAGACTTCAGGTAGATCCCCCATACGGGTGTCCTGCTTTTCCAGAACTTGTGCAGGTAACACAGAATTTTGCATAAGTACAATGTGGTGGAGGCAAAGGTAGCTACCGGGCATGTAGCAACCTCTGAATTAGGCAAAATTCTCTGTTAGCTAGCCTAGAGGGATCCGAGTTTAGGATCCACAAAGAAAAAATCTCTCTTGGAGGAAGCCAAGTCTTTTTTCTAGAAGCATGCCGAGGTGAGAAGGCAAGGGTAGCTACCAGGCATACACTTCCCTCTAAACTTGGCCGAACTTGTGGTGTCCCTACCCTGAAGGGCTTTGCAGCCGGTACCCAGAGCTAAATGTTTCTCAGGCAGAATCCCAAACATTTGCAGAAGCTTCCCTGGAGGAGGCAATGGTAGCCAGCAGGCATGCAGCTACCTCCAAAGTAGAGCCAAAATTGTAAGGGACTTAACGCGGGGGGGTCTTCAGCTGGTATTGACAAGCAGTTGTGTATTTGGAGCTAGCCCAGAAGTTTTGCAAAACAAGATGAGCGAAGGGAAGTGAAGGTACCCAGGCAGGTAGCTCCCTCGAAAACTGGCCAAAGTTGTCAGGTACCTCCCCTGAAGCGATCTGAGGAGAGGATCCCAAACTAAATCTTTATGTGGAGGTAGCCACAACGTTTTGGCAACCAAGATGAGCCAGAGGCAAGAGAAGCCTCTTGGCATGCACGTCCCTCCAAAATTGGCCAATGTTGTCGGGTACGTAGCCTGAAGGGGTCTGCGGACCGAATCCACAAGTCCCTCTCTCTCTGGAAGAGCCCCAAAACTTTCACCAAGTATGCCTGGGAGGAGGAACGGGTAGCTACTGGGCATGCACGTACTTCCCAATTTGGCCAGACTTCAGGTAGATCCCCCATACGGGTGTCCTGCTTTTCCAGAACTTGTGCAGGTAACACAGAATTTTGCATAAGTACAATGTGGTGGAGGCAAAGGTAGCTACCGGGCATGTAGCAACCTCTGAATTAGGCAAAATTCTCTGTTAGCTAGCCTAGAGGGATCCGAGTTTAGGATCCACAAAGAAAAAATCTCTCTTGGAGGAAGCCAAGTCTTTTTTCTAGAAGCATGCCGAGGTGAGAAGGCAAGGGTAGCTACCAGGCATACACTTCCCTCTAAACTTGGCCGAACTTGTGGTGTCCCTACCCTGAAGGGCTTTGCAGCCGGTACCCAGAGCTAAATGTTTCTCAGGCAGAATCCCAAACATTTGCAGAAGCTTCCCTGGAGGAGGCAATGGTAGCCAGCAGGCATGCAGCTACCTCCAAAGTAGAGCCAAAATTGTGAGGGACTTAACGCGGAGGGGTCTTCAGCTGGTATTGACAAGCAGTTGTGTATTTGGAGCTAGCCCAAAAGTTTTGCAAAACAAGATGAGCGAAGGGAAGTGAAGGTACCCAGGCAGGTAGCTCCCTCGAAAACTGGCCAAAGTTGTCAGGTACCTCCCCTGAAGCGATCTGAGGAGAGGATCCCAAGCTAAATCTGTATGTGGAGGTAGCCACAAAGTTTTGGCAACCAAGATGAGCCAGAGGCAAGAGAAGCCTCTTGGCATGCACCTCCCTCCAAAATTGGCCAATGTTGTCGGGTACGTAGCCTGAAGGGGTCTGCGGACCGAATCCACAAGTCCCTCTCTCTCTGGAAGAGCCCCAAAACTTTCACCAAGTATGCCTGGGAGGAGGAACGGGTAGCTACTGGGCATGCACGTACTTCCCAGTTTGGCCAGACTTCAGGTAGATCCCCCATACGGGTGTCCTGCTTTTCCAGAACTTGTGCAGGTAACACAGAATTTTGCATAAGTACAATGTGGTGGAGGCAAAGGTAGCTACCGGGCATGTAGCAACCTCTGAATTAGGCAAAATTCTCTGTTAGCTAGCCTAGAGGGATCCGAGTTGAGGATCCACAAAGAAAAAATCTCTCTTGGAGGAAGCCAAGTCTTTTTTCTAGAAGCATGCCGAGGTGAGAAGGCAAGGGTAGCTACCAGGCATACACTTCCCTCTAAACTTGGCCGAACTTGTGGTGTCCCTACCCTGAAGGGCTTTGCAGCCGGTACCCAGAGCTAAATGTTTCTCAGGCAGAATCCCAAACATTTGCAGAAGCTTCCCTGGAGGAGGCAATGGTAGCCAGCAGGCATGCAGCTACCTCCAAAGTAGAGCCAAAATTGTGAGGAACTTAACGCGGAGGGGTCTTCAGCTGGTATTGACAAGCAGTTGTGTATTTGGAGCTAGCCCAGAAGTTTTGCAAAACAAGATGAGCGAAGGGAAGTGAAGGTACCCAGGCAGGTAGCTCCCTCGAAAACTGGCCAAAGTTGTCAGGTACCTCCCCTGAAGCGATCTGAGGAGAGGATCCCAAACTAAATCTGTATGTGGAGGTAGCCACAAAGTTTTGGCAACCAAGATGTGCCAGAGGCAAGAGAAGCCTCTTGGCATGCACCTCCCTCCAAAATTGGCCAATGTTGTCGGGTACGTAGCCTGAAGGGGTCTGCGGACCGAATCCACAAGTCCCTCTCTCTCTGGAAGAGCCCCAAAACTTTCACCAAGTATGCCTGGGAGGAGGAACGGGTAGCTACTGGGCATGCACGTACTTCCCAATTTGGCCAGACTTCAGGTAGATCCCCCATACGGGTGTCCTGCTTTTCCAGAACTTGTGCAGGTAACACAGAATTTTGCATAAGTACAATGTGGTGGAGGCAAAGGTAGCTACCGGGCATGTAGCAACCTCTGAATTAGGCAAAATTCTCTGTTAGCTAGCCTAGAGGGATCCGAGTTGAGGATCCACAAAGAAAAAATCTCTCTTGGAGGAAGCCAAGTCTTTTTTCTAGAAGCATGCCGAGGTGAGAAGGCAAGGGTAGCTACCAGGCATACACTTCCCTCTAAACTTGGCCGAACTTGTGGTGTCCCTACCCTGAAGGGCTTTGCAGCCGGTACCCAGAGCTAAATGTTTCTCAGGCAGAATCCCAAACATTTGCAGAAGCTTCCCTGGAGGAGGCAATGGTAGCCAGCAGGCATGCAGCTACCTCCAAAGTAGAGCCAAAATTGTGAGGGACTTAACGCGGGGGGGTCTTCAGCTGGT
Organism: Anser brachyrhynchus; assembly: GCF_964034855.1. NCBI lineage: Eukaryota > Metazoa > Chordata > Aves > Anseriformes > Anatidae > Anser > Anser brachyrhynchus. The sequence goes on along the minus strand of NC_137710.1, from coordinate 14,274,726 downwards.
ATTGACAAGCAGTTGTGTATTTGGAGCTAGCCCAAAAGTTTTGCAAAACAAGATGAGCGAAGGGAAGTGAAGGTACCCAGGCAGGTAGCTCCCTCAAAAACTGGCCAAAGTTGTCAGGTACCTCCCCTGAAGCGATCTGAGGAGAGGATCCCAAACTAAATCTGTATGTGGAGGTAGCCACAAAGTTTTGGCAACCAAGATGAGCCAGAGGCAAGAGAAGCCTCTTGGCATGCACGTCCCTCCAAAATTGGCCAATGTTGTCGGGTACGTAGCCTGAAGGGGTCTGCGGACCGAATCCACAAGTCCCTCTCTCTCTGGAAGAGCCCCAAAACTTTCACCAAGTATGCCTGGGAGGAGGAACGGGTAGCTACTGGGCATGCACGTACTTCCCAATTTGGCCAGACTTCAGGTAGATCCCCCATACGGGTGTCCTGCTTTTCCAGAACTTGTGCAGGTAACACAGAATTTTGCATAAGTACAATGTGGTGGAGGCAAAGGTAGCTACCGGGCATGTAGCAACCTCTGAATTAGGCAAAATTCTCTGTTAGCTAGCCTAGAGGGATCCGAGTTTAGGATCCACAAAGAAAAAATCTCTCTTGGAGGAAGCCAAGTCTTTTTTCTAGAAGCATGCCGAGGTGAGAAGGCAAGGGTAGCTACCAGGCATACACTTCCCTCTAAACTTGGCCGAACTTGTGGTGTCCCTACCCTGAAGGGCTTTGCAGCCGGTACCCAGAGCTAAATGTTTCTCAGGCAGAATCCCAAACATTTGCAGAAGCTTCCCTGGAGGAGGCAATGGTAGCCAGCAGGCATGCAGCTACCTCCAAAGTAGAGCCAAAATTGTGAGGGACTTAACGCGGAGGGGTCTTCAGCTGGTATTGACAAGCAGTTGTGTATTTGGAGCTAGCCCAGAAGTTTTGCAAAACAAGATGAGCGAAGGGAAGTGAAGGTACCCAGGCAGGTAGCTCCCTCGAAAACTGGCCAAAGTTGTCAGGTACCTCCCCTGAAGCGATCTGAGGAGAGGATCCCAAACTAAATCTGTATGTGGAGGTAGCCACAAAGTTTTGGCAACCAAGATGAGCCAGAGGCAAGAGAAGCCTCTTGGCATGCACCTCCCTCCAAAATTGGCCAATGTTGTCGGGTACGTAGCCTGAAGGGGTCTGCGGACCGAATCCACAAGTCCCTCTCTCTCTGGAAGAGCCCCAAAACTTTCACCAAGTATGCCTGGGAGGAGGAACGGGTAGCTACTGGGCATGCACGTACTTCCCAATTTGGCCAGACTTCAGGTAGATCCCCCATACGGGTGTCCTGCTTTTCCAGAACTTGTGCAGGTTAACACAGAATTTTGCATAAGTACAATGTGGTGGAGGCAAAGGTAGCTACCGGGCACGTAGCAACCTCTGAATTAGGCAAAATTCTCTGTTAGCTAGCCTAGAGGGATCCGAGTTTAGGATCCACAAAGAAAAAATCTCTCTTGGAGGAAGCCAAGTCTTTTTTCTAGAAGCATGCCGAGGTGAGAAGGCAAGGGTAGCTACCAGGCATACACTTCCCTCTAAACTTGGCCGAACTTGTGGTGTCCCTACCCTGAAGGGCTTTGCAGCTGGTACCCAGAGCTAAATGTTTCTCAGGCAGAATCCCAAACATTTGCAGAAGCTTCCCTGGAGGAGGCAATGGTAGCCAGCAGGCATGCAGCTACGTCCAAAGTAGAGCCAAACTTGTGAGGGACTTAACGCGGAGGGGTCTTCAGCTGGTATTGACAAGCAGTTGTGTATTTGGAGCTAGCCCAGAAGTTTTGCAAAACAAGATGAGCGAAGGGAAGTGAAGGTACCCAGGCAGGTAGCTCCCTCGAAAACTGGCCAAAGTTGTCAGGTACCTACCCGGAAGCGATCTGAGGAGAGGATCCCAAACTAAATCTGTATGTGGAGGTAGCCACAAAGTTTTGGCAAAGAAGATCAGCCAGCTGTGTGGCATTCCAGGGCAGCATTCCTAGCACATGCAGTTTGTATGTGGTCTTGGACACTAGCTACGTGTGTCTTTATGGTGTCTGGGAGGCCACAGGTAAGGGGGAGTTAACCTTGCCAGCTGAATCAGGGCTTGCTTTGGGGATCTCCGTAAGAGATCCTTCTCCTGCATCGCTTGTATGCAGGCTGGTTTTTGAACAGATGCAGCCAAATGGGAGAACCCTGAGGTCTTCCTGAGAAGGGATTGTCCTCTTTCTTGTGGGTCTATTCCACTGACCCAATAGGCAGCTAAAATGAATCTATGCCACTAACCCTATAGGCAGTTAATATGTTTATTTAACGTATAAATGCTATCGCAGGTATTCCTCACCAAAGTGAAGGTGAAGGTGCAGAGCTTACCAAGGAGGTGTCCCTGTCTTGGTGGAGAAGGAGCACAGAACATCGACTGCCTCTTCTAGGTTTTCAATTATTCCTTCTGCCCTCTCCCCACCCGCTCCCCCCAGCTCTCCCTTTTTCCTCACTCTAGGGTTTTGCTGTCATGAATTTTTTTACCACTACCTGCTAACACTTTTATATCCTAAGCTTATCTGTCCCGCCCTGGGATGACAATGAGCATAATTTGGGCAAAAAATTGAGTATTATAATCTTCTATGTTTAGTATGTACTTCCTCAAGCTCCTTATCTTTTTAAGAGTTAACTTTAATGTTCATTTTATAAAGAATGAAGAAAAAGGTTTCACTCTGGGCACCGCAGACTTCAAGATTCTGTTCTGATGCCCAAAGAGGGTTTGGCACAGCCTGGGTATGCTGCTTTTGTTCAGGACTAAGGCATGTAGGCCCAACTTTTCCAGTGTGCTCCAGGCACCTGTCAGGACCCCCTGGGGCAGGACAGCCCAGCCGTGAGCTTGAGAGAGCTGGGCCATGGACGTCCTGGCTGTGGAGCTTCTCAGGGGCAGAGGTATGGTGGAACCAAAAGAGAGTGTTCATCTCCAGGGGAAAGAGAGAGAAGTCCGCCCTGTGGCACTTGGGGACTCCTGGACTCGCACATGCAGCACCTCGCTCAGGACCAAGCATGGGGACGCAGCTCCTTGGGAAGCCAAGGACAGGGACCGTGACCACATGGCAGCCCTGTGCTGTGAGGGGCAGTGCATATTGTGACCCAGAGTGGTGCTAGGCAACCGCCATGTCCCAGTGCAGGGCTGACAGGCACAGCCTCAGTCACCCCCAAGGCAGAGCTGGCCCCAGCCCAGACGTGCGGCTCCCAACAGGGTCCTGGGGCACCAGTGCAGGTGGGCTCGAGCTGGATGGTCTTTAAGGTCCCTTCCAACCCCAGGCATTGTAGGATTCTATGAGGGAGGCGGTGCACAAGGAATATGGGGTGGGGTGCTGATGTTTGGAAAAAGCAAAGAAACAACAAAACTAAGAGGAGGATTCAAACTAACAAAAGTGGTAGGATTGAAGGAAAGACCAAAGAAAGAAAAGGTCGTAATGCAAAGAAACACCCAAACAAAACAAAAGGAAACAAACACTGTCTATTCCATTGTTGCAGGGTTGGGAACCTACACCAATGGACACAAACGAACTAGAGCAACAGCCTTGGAGGAGTTTGAGGCAGCAAGCCGAGGTTTCAGCTGTGTTCAGAGAATGCGAAAAGGAAAGGCTCAATGAGATGCTTGGAAGGAGCCTTAAGGGGCAAACAGGACCAGACCTCAACAAATGGAGAAAAACCTGGGGAAGCTCCGTGCAATTTGAGCTAATCCGTGAGAGCTACAGGACATGCAGACACAGGCAGGTAACAAATACCAGACAGGTAAGCTGCTTTTCCAGAACTAACGCAGGTAAGGAAAAATTTTCCCTAAGTAAAATGTGGTGGAGGCAAAGGTAGCTACCGGGCATGTACCAACGTCCAAATTAGCCAGAATTCTCTGTTAGCTAGCCTAGAGGGATCCGGGTTTAGGATCCTCAAAGAAAAAATCTCTCTTGGAGGAAGCCAAGTCTTTTTTCTAGAAGCATGCCGAGGTGAGAAGGCAAGGGTAGCTACCAGGCATACACTTCCCTGTAAACTTGGCCAAGCTTGTGGTGTCCCTACCCTGAAGGGCTTTGCAGCTGGTACCCAGAGCTAAATGTTTCTCAGGCAGAATCCCATACATTTTGAGAAACTTTTGTGGAGGAAGCGATGGTTGCCAGCAGGCATGCAGCTACGTCCAAAGTAGGGCCAAAGTTGAGAGGGACGTAACGCGGAGGGGTCTTCAGCTGGTATTGACAAGCAGTTGTGTATTTGGAGCTAGCCCAGAAGTTTTGCAAAACAAGATGAGCGAAGGGAAGTGAAGGTACCCAGGCAGGTATCTCCCTCGAAAACTGGCCAAAGTTGTCAGGTACCTCCCCTGAAGCGATCTGAGGAGAGGATCCCAAACTAAATCTGTATGTGGAGGTAGCCACAAAGTTTTGGCAACCAAGATGAGCCAGAGGCAAGAGAAGCCTCTTGGCATGCACCTCCCTCCAAAATTGGCCAATGTTGTCGGGTACGTAGCCTGAAGGGGTCTGCGGACCGAATCCACAAGTCCCTCTCTCTCTGGAAGAGCCCCAAAACTTTCACCAAGTATGCCTGGGAGGAGGAACGGGTAGCTACTGGGCATGCACGTACTTCCCAATTTGGCCAGACTTCAGGTAGATCCCCCATACGGGTGTCCTGCTTTTCCAGAACTGGTGCAGGCAACACAGAATTTTGCATAAGTACAATGTGGTGGAGGCAAAGGTAGCTACCGGGCATGTAGCAACCTCTGAATTAGGCAAAATTCTCTGTTAGCTAGCCTAGAGGGATCCGAGTTTAGGATCCACAAAGAAAAAATCTCTCTTGGAGGAAGCCAAGTCTTTTTTCTAGAAGCATGCCGAGGTGAGAAGGCAAGGGTAGCTACCAGGCATACACTTCCCTCTAAACTTGGCCGAACTTGTGGTGTCCCTACCCTGAAGGGCTTTGCAGCCGGTACCCAGAGCTAAATGTTTCTCAGGCAGAATCCCAAACATTTGCAGAAGCTTCCCTGGAGGAGGCAATGGTAGCCAGCAGGCATGCAGCTACCTCCAAAGTAGAGCCAAAATTGTGAGGAACTTAACGCGGAGGGGTCTTCAGCTGGTATTGACAAGCAGTTGTGTATTTGGAGCTAGCCCAGAAGTTTTGCAAAACAAGATGAGCGAAGGGAAGTGAAGGTACCCAGGCAGGTAGCTCCCTCGAAAACTGGCCAAAGTTGTCAGGTACCTCCCCTGAAGCGATCTGAGGAGAGGATCCCAAACTAAATCTGTATGTGGAGGTAGCCACAAAGTTTTGGCAACCAAGATGAGCCAGAGGCAAGAGAAGCCTCTTGGCATGCACCTCCCTCCAAAATTGGCCAATGTTGTCGGGTACGTAGCCTGAAGGGGTCTGCGGACCGAATCCACAAGTCCCTCTCTCTCTGGAAGAGCCCCAAAACTTTCACCAAGTATGCCTGGGAGGAGGAACGGGTAGCTACTGGGCATGCACGTACTTCCCAATTTGGCCAGACTTCAGGTAGATCCCCCATACGGGTGTCCTGCTTTTCCAGAACTTGTGCAGGTAACACAGAATTTTGCATAAGTACAATGTGGTGGAGGCAAAGGTAGCTACCGGGCATGTAGCAACCTCTGAATTAGGCAAAATTCTCTGTTAGCTAGCCTAGAGGGATCCGAGTTTAGGATCCACAAAGAAAAATTCTCTCTTGGAGGAAGCCAAGTCTTTTTTCTAGAAGCATGCCGAGGTGAGAAGGCAAGGGTAGCTACCAGGCATACACTTCCCTCTAAACTTGGCCGAACTTGTGGTGTCCCTACCCTGAAGGGCTTTGCAGCCGGTACGCAGAGCTAAATGTTTCTCAGGCAGAATCCCAAACATTTGCAGAAGCTTCCCTGGAGGAGGCAATGGTAGCCAGCAGGCATGCAGCTACCTCCAAAGTAGAGCCAAAATTGTGAGGAACTTAACGCGGAGGGGTCTTCAGCTGGTATTGACAAGCAGTTGTGTATTTGGAGCTAGCCCAGAAGTTTTGCAAAACAAGATGAGCGAAGGGAAGTGAAGGTACCCAGGCAGGTAGCTCCCTCGAAAACTAGCCAAAGTTGTCAGGTACCTCCCCTGAAGCGATCTGAGGAGAGGATCCCAAACTAAATCTGTATGTGGAGGTAGCCACAAAGTTTTGGCAACCAAGATGAGCCAGAGGCAAGAGAAGCCTCTTGGCATGCACCTCCCTCCAAAATTGGCCAATGTTGTCGGGTACGTAGCCTGAAGGGGTCTGCGGACCGAATCCACAAGTCCCTCTCTCTCTGGAAGAGCCCCAAAACTTTCACCAAGTATGCCTGGGAGGAGGAACGGGTAGCTACTGGGCATGCACGTACTTCCCAATTTGGCCAGACTTCAGGTAGATCCCCCATACGGGTGTCCTGCTTTTCCAGAACTTGTGCAGGTAACACAGAATTTTGCATAAGTACAATGTGGTGGAGGCAAAGGTAGCTACCGGGCATGTAGCAACCTCTGAATTAGGCAAAATTCTCTGTTAGCTAGCCTAGAGGGATCCGAGTTTAGGATCCACAAAGAAAAAATCTCTCTTGGAGGAAGCCAAGTCTTTTTTCTAGAAGCATGCCGAGGTGAGAAGGCAAGGGTAGCTACCAGGCATACACTTCCCTCTAAACTTGGCCGAACTTGTGGTGTCCCTACCCTGAAGGGCTTTGCAGCCGGTACCCAGAGCTAAATGTTTCTCAGGCAGAATCCCAAACATTTGCAGAAGCTTCCCTGGAGGAGGCAATGGTAGCCAGCAGGCATGCAGCTACCTCCAAAGTAGAGCCAAACTTGTGAGGGACTTAACGCGGGGGGGTCTTCAGCTGGTATTGACAAGCAGTTGTGTATTTGGAGCTAGCCCAAAAGTTTTGCAAAACAAGATGAGCGAAGGGAAGTGAAGGTACCCAGGCAGGTAGCTCCCTCGAAAACTGGCCAAAGTTGTCAGGTACCTCCCCTGAAGCGATCTGAGGAGAGGATCCCAAACTAAATCTGTATGTGGAGGTAGCCACAAAGTTTTGGCAACCAAGATGAGCCAGAGGCAAGAGAAGCCTCTTGGCATGCACCTCCCTCCAAAATTGGCCAATGTTGTCGGGTACGTAGCCTGAAGGGGTCTGCGGACCGAATCCACAAGTCCCTCTCTCTCTGGAAGAGCCCCAAAACTTTCACCAAGTATGCCTGGGAGGAGGAACGGGTAGCTACTGGGCATGCACGTACTTCCCAATTTGGCCAGACTTCAGGTAGATCCCCCATACGGGTGTCCTGCTTTTCCAGAACTTGTGCAGGTAACACAGAATTTTGCATAAGTACAATGTGGTGGAGGCAAAGGTAGCTACCGGGCATGTAGCAACCTCTGAATTAGGCAAAATTCTCTGTTAGCTAGCCTAGAGGGATCCGAGTTTAGGATCCACAAAGAAAAATTCTCTCTTGGAGGAAGCCAAGTCTTTTTTCTAGAAGCATGCCGAGGTGAGAAGGCAAGGGTAGCTACCAGGCATACACTTCCCTCTAAACTTGGCCGAACTTGTGGTGTCCCTACCCTGAAGGGCTTTGCAGCCGGTACCCAGAGCTAAATGTTTCTCAGGCAGAATCCCAAACATTTGCAGAAGCTTCCCTGGAGGAGGCAATGGTAGCCAGCAGGCATGCAGCTACCTCCAAAGTAGAGCCAAAATTGTGAGGAACTTAACGCGGAGGGGTCTTCAGCTGGTATTGACAAGCAGTTGTGTATTTGGAGCTAGCCCAGAAGTTTTGCAAAACAAGATGAGCGAAGGGAAGTGAAGGTACCCAGGCAGGTAGCTCCCTCGAAAACTAGCCAAAGTTGTCAGGTACCTCCCCTGAAGCGATCTGAGGAGAGGATCCCAAACTAAATCTGTATGTGGAGGTAGCCACAAAGTTTTGGCAACCAAGATGAGCCAGAGGCAAGAGAAGCCTCTTGGCATGCACCTCCCTCCAAAATTGGCCAATGTTGTCGGGTACGTAGCCTGAAGGGGTCTGCGGACCGAATCCACAAGTCCCTCTCTCTCTGGAAGAGCCCCAAAACTTTCACCAAGTATGCCTGGGAGGAGGAACGGGTAGCTACTGGGCATGCACGTACTTCCCAATTTGGCCAGACTTCAGGTAGATCCCCCATACGGGTGTCCTGCTTTTCCAGAACTTGTGCAGGTAACACAGAATTTTGCATAAGTACAATGTGGTGGAGGCAAAGGTAGCTACCGGGCATGTAGCAACCTCTGAATTAGGCAAAATTCTCTGTTAGCTAGCCTAGAGGGATCCGAGTTTAGGATCCACAAAGAAAAAATCTCTCTTGGAGGAAGCCAAGTCTTTTTTCTAGAAGCATGCCGAGGTGAGAAGGCAAGGGTAGCTACCAGGCATACACTTCCCTCTAAACTTGGCCGAACTTGTGGTGTCCCTACCCTGAAGGGCTTTGCAGCCGGTACCCAGAGCTAAATGTTTCTCAGGCAGAATCCCAAACATTTGCAGAAGCTTCCCTGGAGGAGGCAATGGTAGCCAGCAGGCATGCAGCTACGTCCAAAGTAGAGCCAAAATTGTGAGGGACTTAACGCGGGGGGGTCTTCAGCTGGTATTGACAAGCAGTTGTGTATTTGGAGCTAGCCCAAAAGTTTTGCAAAACAAGATGAGCGAAGGGAAGTGAAGGTACCCAGGCAGGTAGCTCCCTCGAAAACTGGCCAAAGTTGTCAGGTACCTCCCCTGAAGCGATCTGAGGAGAGGATCCCAAACTAAATCTGTATGTGGAGGTAGCCACAAAGTTTTGGCAACCAAGATGAGCCAGAGGCAAGAGAAGCCTCTTGGCATGCACCTCCCTCCAAAATTGGCCAATGTTGTCGGGTACGTAGCCTGAAGGGGTCTGCGGACCGAATCCACAAGTCCCTCTCTCTCTGGAAGAGCCCCAAAACTTTCACCAAGTATGCCTGGGAGGAGGAACGGGTAGCTACTGGGCATGCACGTACTTCCCAATTTGGCCAGACTTCAGGTAGATCCCCCATACGGGTGTCCTGCTTTTCCAGAACTTGTGCAGGTAACACAGAATTTTGCATAAGTACAATGTAGTGGAGGCAAAGGTAGCTACCGGGCATGTAGCAACCTCTGAATTAGGCAAAATTCTCTGTTAGCTAGCCTAGAGGGATCCGAGTTGAGGATCCACAAAGAAAAAATCTCTCTTGGAGGAAGCGAAGTCTTTTTTCTAGAAGCATGCCGAGGTGAGAAGGCAAGGGTAGCTACCAGGCATACACTTCCCTCTAAACTTGGCCGAACTTGTGGTGTCCCTACCCTGAAGGGCTTTGCAGCCGGTACCCAGAGCTAAATGTTTCTCAGGCAGAATCCCAAACATTTGCAGAAGCTTCCCTGGAGGAGGCAATGGTAGCCAGCAGGCATGCAGCTACCTCCAAAGTAGAGCCTAAATTGTGAGGAACTTAACGCGGAGGGGTCTTCAGCTGGTATTGACAAGCAGTTGTGTATTTGGAGCTAGCCCAGAAGTTTTGCAAAACAAGATGAGCGAAGGGAAGTGAAGGTACCCAGGCAGGTAGCTCCCTCGAAAACTAGCCAAAGTTGTCAGGTACCTCCCCTGAAGCGATCTGAGGAGAGGATCCCAAACTAAATCTGTATGTGGAGGTAGCCACAAAGTTTTGGCAACCAAGATGAGCCAGAGGCAAGAGAAGCCTCTTGGCATGCACCTCCCTCCAAAATTGGCCAATGTTGTCGGGTACGTAGCCTGAAGGGGTCTGCGGACCGAATCCACAAGTCCCTCTCTCTCTGGAAGAGCCCCAAAACTTTCACCAAGTATGCCTGGGAGGAGGAACGGGTAGCTACTGGGCATGCACGTACTTCCCAATTTGGCCAGACTTCAGGTAGATCCCCCATACGGGTTTCCTGCTTTTCCAGAACTTGTGCAGGTAACACAGAATTTTGCATAAGTACAATGTGGTGGAGGCAAAGGTAGCTACCGGGCATGTAGCAACCTCTGAATTAGGCAAAATTCTCTGTTAGCTAGCCTAGAGGGATCCGAGTTTAGGATCCACAAAGAAAAAATCTCTCTTGGAGGAAGCCAAGTCTTTTTTCTAGAAGCATGCCGAGGTGAGAAGGCAAGGGTAGCTACCAGGCATACACTTCCCTCTAAACTTGGCCGAACTTGTGGTGTCCCTACCCTGAAGGGCTTTGCAGCCGGTACCCAGAGCTAAATGTTTCTCAGGCAGAATCCCAAACATTTGCAGAAGCTTCCCTGGAGGAGGCAATGGTAGCCAGCAGGCATGCAGCTACCTCCAAAGTAGAGCCAAAATTTTGAGGGACTTAACGCGGAGGGGTCTTCAGCTGGTATTGACAAGCAGTTGTGTATTTGGAGCTAGCCCAAAAGTTTTGCAAAACAAGATGAGCGAAGGGAAGTGAAGGTACCCAGGCAGGTAGCTCCCTCGAAAACTGGCCAAAGTTGTCAGGTACCTCCCCTGAAGCGATCTGAGGAGAGGATCCCAAACTAAATCTGTATGTGGAGGTAGCCACAAAGTTTTGGCAACCAAGATGAGCCAGAGGCAAGAGAAGCCTCTTGGCATGCACGTCCCTCCAAAATTGGCCAATGTTGTCGGGTACGTAGCCTGAAGGGGTCTGCGGACCGAATCCACAAGTCCCTCTCTCTCTGGAAGAGCCCCAAAACTTTCACCAAGTATGCCTGGGAGGAGGAACGGGTAGCTACTGGGCATGCACGTACTTCCCAATTTGGCCAGACTTCAGGTAGATCCCCCATACGGGTGTCCTGCTTTTCCAGAACTTGTGCAGGTAACACAGAATTTTGCATAAGTACAATGTGGTGGAGGCAAAGGTAGCTACCGGGCATGTAGCAACCTCTGAATTAGGCAAAATTCTCTGTTAGCTAGCCTAGAGGGATCCGAGTTTAGGATCCACAAAGAAAAATTCTCTCTTGGAGGAAGCCAAGTCTTTTTTCTAGAAGCATGCCGAGGTGAGAAGGCAAGGGTAGCTACCAGGCATACACTTCCCTCTAAACTTGGCCGAACTTGTGGTGTCCCTACCCTGAAGGGCTTTGCAGCCGGTACCCAGAGCTAAATGTTTCTCAGGCAGAATCCCAAACATTTGCAGAAGCTTCCCTGGAGGAGGCAATGGTAGCCAGCAGGCATGCAGCTACCTCCAAAGTAGAGCCAAAATTGTGAGGAACTTAACGCGGAGGGGTCTTCAGCTGGTATTGACAAGCAGTTGTGTATTTGGAGCTAGCCCAGAAGTTTTGCAAAACAAGATGAGCGAAGGGAAGTGAAGGTACCCAGGCAGGTAGCTCCCTCGAAAACTAGCCAAAGTTGTCAGGTACCTCCCCTGAAGCGATCTGAGGAGAGGATCCCAAACTAAATCTGTATGTGGAGGTAGCCACAAAGTTTTGGCAACCAAGATGAGCCAGAGGCAAGAGAAGCCTCTTGGCATGCACCTCCCTCCAAAATTGGCCAATGTTGTCGGGTACGTAGCCTGAAGGGGTCTGCGGACCGAATCCACAAGTCCCTCTCTCTCTGGAAGAGCCCCAAAACTTTCACCAAGTATGCCTGGGAGGAGGAACGGGTAGCTACTGGGCATGCACGTACTTCCCAATTTGGCCAGACTTCAGGTAGATCCCCCATACGGGTGTCCTGCTTTTCCAGAACTTGTGCAGGTAACACAGAATTTTGCATAAGTACAATGTGGTGGAGGCAAAGGTAGCTACCGGGCATGTAGCAACCTCTGAATTAGGCAAAATTCTCTGTTAGCTAGCCTAGAGGGATCCGAGTTTAGGATCCACAAAGAAAAAATCTCTCTTGGAGGAAGCCAAGTCTTTTTTCTAGAAGCATGCCGAGGTGAGAAGGCAAGGGTAGCTACCAGGCATACACTTCCCTCTAAACTTGGCCGAACTTGTGGTGTCCCTACCCTGAAGGGCTTTGCAGCCGGTACCCAGAGCTAAATGTTTCTCAGGCAGAATCCCAAACATTTGCAGAAGCTTCCCTGGAGGAGGCAATGGTAGCCAGCAGGCATGCAGCTACATCCAAAGTAGAGCCAAAATTGTGAGGGACTTAACGCGGGGGGGTCTTCAGCTGGTATTGACAAGCAGTTGTGTATTTGGAGCTAGCCCAAAAGTTTTGCAAAACAAGATGAGCGAAGGGAAGTGAAGGTACCCAGGCAGGTAGCTCCCTCGAAAACTGGCCAAAGTTGTCAGGTACCTCCCCTGAAGCGATCTGAGGAGAGGATCCCAAACTAAATCTGTATGTGGAGGTAGCCACAAAGTTTTGGCAACCAAGATGAGCCAGAGGCAAGAGAAGCCTCTTGGCATGCACCTCCCTCCAAAATTGGCCAATGTTGTCGGGTACGTAGCCTGAAGGGGTCTGCGGACCGAATCCACAAGTCCCTCTCTCTCTGGAAGAGCCCCAAAACTTTCACCAAGTATGCCTGGGAGGAGGAACGGGTAGCTACTGGGCATGCACGTACTTCCCAATTTGGCCAGACTTCAGGTAGATCCCCCATACGGGTGTCCTGCTTTTCCAGAACTTGTGCAGGTAACAAAGAATTTTGCATAAGTACAATGTAGTGGAGGCAAAGGTAGCTACCGGGCATGTAGCAACCTCTGAATTAGGCAAAATTCTCTGTTAGCTAGCCTAGAGGGATCCGAGTTTAGGATCCACAAAGAAAAAATCTCTCTTGGAGGAAGCGAAGTCTTTTTTCTAGAAGCATGCCGAGGTGAGAAGGCAAGGGTAGCTACCAGGCATACACTTCCCTCTAAACTTGGCCGAACTTGTGGTGTCCCTACCCTGAAGGGCTTTGCAGCCGGTACCCAGAGCTAAATGTTTCTCAGGCAGAATCCCAAACATTTGCAGAAGCTTCCCTGGAGGAGGCAATGGTAGCCAGCAGGCATGCAGCTACCTCCAAAGTAGAGCCTAAATTGTGAGGAACTTAACGCGGAGGGGTCTTCAGCTGGTATTGACAAGCAGTTGTGTATTTGGAGCTAGCCCAGAAGTTTTGCAAAACAAGATGAGCGAAGGGAAGTGAAGGTACCCAGGCAGGTAGCTCCCTCGAAAACTAGCCAAAGTTGTCAGGTACCTCCCCTGAAGCGATCTGAGGAGAGGATCCCAAACTAAATCTGTATGTGGAGGTAGCCACAAAGTTTTGGCAACCAAGATGAGCCAGAGGCAAGAGAAGCCTCTTGGCATGCACCTCCCTCCAAAATTGGCCAATGTTGTCGGGTACGTAGCCTGAAGGGGTCTGCGGACCGAATCCACAAGTCCCTCTCTCTCTGGAAGAGCCCCAAAACTTTCACCAAGTATGCCTGGGAGGAGGAACGGGTAGCTACTGGGCATGCACGTACTTCCCAATTTGGCCAGACTTCAGGTAGATCCCCCATACGGGTTTCCTGCTTTTCCAGAACTTGTGCAGGTAACACAGAATTTTGCATAAGTACAATGTGGTGGAGGCAAAGGTAGCTACCGGGCATGTAGCAACCTCTGAATTAGGCAAAATTCTCTGTTAGCTAGCCTAGAGGGATCCGAGTTGAGGATCCACAAAGAAAAAATCTCTCTTGGAGGAAGCCAAGTCTTTTTTCTAGAAGCATGCCGAGGTGAGAAGGCAAGGGTAGCTACCAGGCATACACTTCCCTCTAAACTTGGCCGAACTTGTGGTGTCCCTACCCTGAAGGGCTTTGCAGCCGGTACCCAGAGCTAAATGTTTCTCAGGCAGAATCCCAAACATTTGCAGAAGCTTCCCTGGAGGAGGCAATGGTAGCCAGCAGGCATGCAGCTACCTCCAAAGTAGAGCCAAACTTGTGAGGGACTTAACGCGGAGGGGTCTTCAGCTGGTATTGACAAGCAGTTGTGTATTTGGAGCTAGCCCAAAAGTTTTGCAAAACAAGATGAGCGAAGGGAAGTGAAGGTACCCAGGCAGGTAGCTCCCTCGAAAACTGGCCAAAGTTGTCAGGTACCTCCCCTGAAGCGATCTGAGGAGAGGATCCCAAACTAAATCTGTATGTGGAGGTAGCCACAAAGTTTTGGCAACCAAGATGAGCCAGAGGCAAGAGAAGCCTCTTGGCATGCACGTCCCTCCAAAATTGGCCAATGTTGTCGGGTACGTAGCCTGAAGGGGTCTGCGGACCGAATCCACAAGTCCCTCTCTCTCTGGAAGAGCCCCAAAACTTTCACCAAGTATGCCTGGGAGGAGGAACGGGTAGCTACTGGGCATGCACGTACTTCCCAATTTGGCCAGACTTCAGGTAGATCCCCCATACGGGTGTCCTGCTTTTCCAGAACTTGTGCAGGTAACACAGAATTTTGCATAAGTACAATGTGGTGGAGGCAAAGGTAGCTACCGGGCATGTAGCAACCTCTGAATTAGGCAAAATTCTCTGTTAGCTAGCCTAGAGGGATCCGAGTTTAGGATCCACAAAGAAAAAATCTCTCTTGGAGGAAGCCAAGTCTTTTTTCTAGAAGCATGCCGAGGTGAGAAGGCAAGGGTAGCTACCAGGCATACACTTCCCTCTAAACTTGGCCGAACTTGTGGTGTCCCTACCCTGAAGGGCTTTGCAGCCGGTACCCAGAGCTAAATGTTTCTCAGGCAGAATCCCAAACATTTGCAGAAGCTTCCCTGGAGGAGGCAATGGTAGCCAGCAGGCATGCAGCTACCTCCAAAGTAGAGCCAAACTTGTGAGGGACTTAACGCGGGGGGGTCTTCAGCTGGTATTGACAAGCAGTTGTGTATTTGGAGCTAGCCCAGAAGTTTTGCAAAACAAGATGAGCGAAGGGAAGTGAAGGTACCCAGGCAGGTAGCTCCCTCGAAAACTGGCCAAAGTTGTCAGGTACCTCCCCTGAAGCGATCTGAGGAGAGGATCCCAAACTAAATCTGTATGTGGAGGTAGCCACAAAGTTTTGGCAACCAAGATGAGCCAGAGGCAAGAGAAGCCTCTTGGCATGCACCTCCCTCCAAAATTGGCCAATGTTGTCGGGTACGTAGCCTGAAGGGGTCTGCGGACCGAATCCACAAGTCCCTCTCTCTCTGGAAGAGCCCCAAAACTTTCACCAAGTATGCCTGGGAGGAGGAACGGGTAGCTACTGGGCATGCACGTAATTCCCAGTTTGGCCAGACTTCAGGCAGATCCCCCATACGGGTGTCCTGCTTTTCCAGAACTTGTGCAGGTAACACAGAATTTTGCATAAGTACAATGTGGTGGAGGCAAAGGTAGCTACCGGGCATGTAGCAACCTCTGAATTAGGCAAAATTCTCTGTTAGCTAGCCTAGAGGGATCCGAGTTTAGGATCCACAAAGAAAAAATCTCTCTTGGAGGAAGCCAAGTCTTTTTTCTAGAAGCATGCCGAGGTGAGAAGGCAAGGGTAGCTACCAGGCATACACTTCCCTCTAAACTTGGCCGAACTTGTGGTGTCCCTACCCTGAAGGGCTTTGCAGCCGGTACCCAGAGCTAAATGTTTCTCAGGCAGAATCCCAAACATTTGCAGAAGCTTCCCTGGAGGAGGCAATGGTAGCCAGCAGGCATGCAGCTACGTCCAAAGTAGAGCCAAAATTGTGAGGGACTTAACGCGGGGGGGTCTTCAGCTGGTATTGACAAGCAGTTGTGTATTTGGAGCTAGCCCAAAAGTTTTGCAAAACAAGATGAGCGAAGGGAAGTGAAGGTACCCAGGCAGGTAGCTCCCTCGAAAACTGGCCAAAGTTGTCAGGTACCTCCCCTGAAGCGATCTGAGGAGAGGATCCCAAACTAAATCTGTATGTGGAGGTAGCCACAAAGTTTTGGCAACCAAGATGAGCCAGAGGCAAGAGAAGCCTCTTGGCATGCACCTCCCTCCAAAATTGGCCAATGTTGTCGGGTACGTAGCCTGAAGGGGTCTGCGGACCGAATCCACAAGTCCCTCTCTCTCTGGAAGAGCCCCAAAACTTTCACCAAGTATGCCTGGGAGGAGGAACGGGTAGCTACTGGGCATGCATGTACTTCCCAGTTTGGCCAGACTTCAGGCAGATCCCCCATACGGGTGTCCTGCTTTTCCAGAACTTGTGCAGGTAACACAGAATTTTGCATAAGTACAATGTGGTGGAGGCAAAGGTAGCTACCGGGCATGTAGCAACCTCTGAATTAGGCAAAATTCTCTGTTAGCTAGCCTAGAGGGATCCGAGTTGAGGATCCACAATGAAAAAATCTCTCTTGGAGGAAGCCAAGTCTTTTTTTCTAGAAGCATGCCGAGGTGAGAAGGCAAGGGTAGCTACCAGGCATACACTTCCCTCTAAACTTGGCCGAACTTGTGGTGTCCCTACCCTGAAGGGCTTTGCAGCCGGTACCCAGAGCTAAATGTTTCTCAGGCAGAATCCCAAACATTTGCAGAAGCTTCCCTGGAGGAGGCAATGGTAGCCAGCAGGCATGCAGCTACCTCCAAAGTAGAGCCAAAATTGTGAGGAACTTAACGCGGAGGGGTCTTCAGCTGGTATTGACAAGCAGTTGTGTATTTGGAGCTAGCCCAGAAGTTTTGCAAAACAAGATGAGCGAAGGGAAGTGAAGGTACCCAGGCAGGTAGCTCCCTCGAAAACTGGCCAAAGTTGTCAGGTACCTCCCCTGAAGCGATCTGAGGAGAGGATCCCAAACTAAATCTGTATGTGGAGGTAGCCACAAAGTTTTGGCAACCAAGATGAGCCAGAGGCAAGAGAAGCCTCTTGGCATGCACCTCCCTCCAAAATTGGCCAATGTTGTCGGGTACGTAGCCTGAAGGGGTCTGCGGACCGAATCCACAAGTCCCTCTCTCTCTGGAAGAGCCCCAAAACTTTCACCAAGTATGCCTGGGAGGAGGAACGGGTAGCTACTGGGCATGCACGTACTTCCCAGTTTGGCCAGACTTCAGGCAGATCCCCCATACGGGTGTCCTGCTTTTCCAGAACTTGTGCAGGTAACACAGAATTTTGCATAAGTACAATGTGGTGGAGGCAAAGGTAGCTACCGGGCATGTAGCAACCTCTGAATTAGGCAAAATTCTCTGTTAGCTAGCCTAGAGGGATCCGAGTTGAGGATCCACAAAGAAAAAATCTCTCTTGGAGGAAGCCAAGTCTTTTTTCTAGAAGCATGCCGAGGTGAGAAGGCAAGGGTAGCTACCAGGCATACACTTCCCTCTAAACTTGGCCGAACTTGTGGTGTCCCTACCCTGAAGGGCTTTGCAGCCGGTACCCAGAGCTAAATGTTTCTCAGGCAGAATCCCAAACATTTGCAGAAGCTTCCCTGGAGGAGGCAATGGTAGCCAGCAGGCATGCAGCTACCTCCAAAGTAGAGCCAAAATAGTGAGGAACGTAACGCGGAGGGGTCTTCAGCTGGTATTGACAAGCAGTTGTGTATTTGGAGCTAGCCCAAAAGTTTTGCAAAACAAGATGAGCGAAGGGAAGTGAAGGTACCCAGGCAGGTAGCTCCCTCGAAAACTGGCCAAAGTTGTCAGGTACCTCCCCTGAAGCGATCTGAGGAGAGGATCCCAAACTAAATCTGTATGTGGAGGTAGCCACAAAGTTTTGGCAACCAAGATGAGCCAGAGGCAAGAGAAGCCTCTTGGCATGCACGTCCCTCCAAAATTGGCCAATGTTGTCGGGTACGTAGCCTGAAGGGGTCTGCGGACCGAATCCACAAGTCCCTCTCTCTCTGGAAGAGCCCCAAAACTTTCACCAAGTATGCCTGGGAGGAGGAACGGGTAGCTACTGGGCATGCACGTACTTCCCAATTTGGCCAGACTTCAGGTAGATCCCCCATACGGGTGTCCTGCTTTTCCAGAACTTGTGCAGGTAACACAGAATTTTGCATAAGTACAATGTGGTGGAGGCAAAGGTAGCTACCGGGCATGTAGCAACCTCTGAATTAGGCAAAATTCTCTGTTAGCTAGCCTAGAGGGATCCGAGTTTAGGATCCACAAAGAAAAAATCTCTCTTGGAGGAAGCCAAGTCTTTTTTCTAGAAGCATGCCGAGGTGAGAAGGCAAGGGTAGCTACCAGGCATACACTTCTCTCTAAACTTGGCCGAACTTGTGGTGTCCCTACCCTGAAGGGCTTTGCAGCCGGTACCCAGAGCTAAATGTTTCTCAGGCAGAATCCCAAACATTTGCAGAAGCTTCCCTGGAGGAGGCAATGGTAGCCAGCAGGCATGCAGCTACCTCCAAAGTAGAGCCAAAATTGTGAGGGACTTAACGAGGGGGGGTCTTCAGCTGGTATTGACAAGCAGTTGTGTATTTGGAGCTAGCCCAGAAGTTTTGCAAAACAAGATGAGCGAAGGGAAGTGAAGGTACCCAGGCAGGTAGCTCCCTCGAAAACTGGCCAAAGTTGTCAGGTACCTCCCCTGAAGCGATCTGAGGAGAGGATCCCAAACTAAATCTGTATGTGGAGGTAGCCACAAAGTTTTGGCAACCAAGATGAGCCAGAGGCAAGAGAAGCCTCTTGGCATGCACCTCCCTCCAAAATTGGCCAATGTTGTCGGGTACGTAGCCTGAAGGGGTCTGCGGACCGAATCCACAAGTCCCTCTCTCTCTGGAAGAGCCCCAAAACTTTCACCAAGTATGCCTGGGAGGAGGAACGGGTAGCTACTGGGCATGCACGTACTTCCCAATTTGGCCAGACTTCAGGTAGATCCCCCATACGGGTGTCCTGCTTTTCCAGAACTGGTGCAGGCAACACAGAATTTTGCATAAGTACAATGTGGTGGAGGCAAAGGTAGCTACCGGGCATGTAGCAACCTCTGAATTAGGCAAAATTCTCTGTTAGCTAGCCTAGAGGGATCCGAGTTTAGGATCCACAAAGAAAAAATCTCTCTTGGAGGAAGCCAAGTCTTTTTTCTAGAAGCATGCCGAGGTGAGAAGGCAAGGGTAGCTACCAGGCATACACTTCCCTCTAAACTTGGCCGAACTTGTGGTGTCCCTACCCTGAAGGGCTTTGCAGCCGGTACCCAGAGCTAAATGTTTCTCAGGCAGAATCCCAAACATTTGCAGAAGCTTCCCTGGAGGAGGCAATGGTAGCCAGCAGGCATGCAGCTACCTCCAAAGTAGAGCCAAAATTGTGAGGGACTTAACGCGGGGGGGTCTTCAGCTGGTATTGACAAGCAGTTGTGTATTTGGAGCTAGCCCAAAAGTTTTGCAAAACAAGATGAGCGAAGGGAAGTGAAGGTACCCAGGCAGGTAGCTCCCTCGAAAACTGGCCAAAGTTGTCAGGTACCTCCCCGGAAGCGATCTGAGGAGAGGATCCCAAACTAAATCTGTATGTGGAGGTAGCCACAAAGTTTTGGCAACCAAGATGAGCCAGAGGCAAGAGAAGCCTCTTGGCATGCACCTCCCTCCAAAATTGGCCAATGTTGTCGGGTACGTAGCCTGAAGGGGTCTGCGGACCGAATCCACAAGTCCCTCTCTCTCTGGAAGAGCCCCAAAACTTTCACCAAGTATGCCTGGGAGGAGGAACGGGTAGCTACTGGGCATGCACGTACTTCCCAATTTGGCCAGACTTTAGGTAGATCCCCCATACGGGTGTCCTGCTTTTCCAGAACTTGTGCAGGTAACACAGAATTTTGCATAAGTACAATGTGGTGGAGGCAAAGGTAGCTACCGGGCATGTAGCAACCTCTGAATTAGGCAAAATTCTCTGTTAGCTAGCCTAGAGGGATCCGAGTTTAGGATCCACAAAGAAAAAATCTCTCTTGGAGGAAGCCAAGTCTTTTTTCTAGAAGCATGCCGAGGTGAGAAGGCAAGGGTAGCTACCAGGCATACACTTCCCTCTAAACTTGGCCGAACTTGTGGTGTCCCTACCCTGAAGGGCTTTGCAGCCGGTACCCAGAGCTAAATGTTTCTCAGGCAGAATCCCAAACATTTGCAGAAGCTTCCCTGGAGGAGGCAATGGTAGCCAGCAGGCATGCAGCTACCTCCAAAGTAGAGCCAAACTTGTGAGGGACTTAACGCGGGGGGGTCTTCAGCTGGTATTGACAAGCAGTTGTGTATTTGGAGCTAGCCCAGAAGTTTTGCAAAACAAGATGAGCGAAGGGAAGTGAAGGTACCCAGGCAGGTAGCTCCCTCGAAAACTGGCCAAAGTTGTCAGGTACCTCCCCTGAAGCGATCTGAGGAGAGGATCCCAAACTAAATCTGTATGTGGAGGTAGCCACAAAGTTTTGGCAACCAAGATGAGCCAGAGGCAAGAGAAGCCTCTTGGCATGCACCTCCCTCCAAAATTGGCCAATGTTGTCGGGTACGTAGCCTGAAGGGGTCTGCGGACCGAATCCACAAGTCCCTCTCTCTCTGGAAGAGCCCCAAAACTTTCACCAAGTATGCCTGGGAGGAGGAACGGGTAGCTACTGGGCATGCACGTACTTCCCAATTTGGCCAGACTTCAGGTAGATCCCCCATACGGGTGTCCTGCTTTTCCAGAACTGGTGCAGGTAACACAGAATTTTGCATAAGTACAATGTGGTGGAGGCAAAGGTAGCTACCGGGCATGTAGCAACCTCTGAATTAGGCAAAATTCTCTGTTAGCTAGCCTAGAGGGATCCGAGTTTAGGATCCACAAAGAAAAAATCTCTCTTGGAGGAAGCCAAGTCTTTTTTCTAGAAGCATGCCGAGGTGAGAAGGCAAGGGTAGCTACCAGGCATACACTTCCCTCTAAACTTGGCCGAACTTGTGGTGTCCCTACCCTGAAGGGCTTTGCAGCTGGTACCCAGAGCTAAATGTTTCTCAGGCAGAATCCCAAACATTTGCAGAAGCTTCCCTGGAGGAGGCAATGGTAGCCAGCAGGCATGCAGCTACCTCCAAAGTAGAGCCAAACTTGTGAGGGACTTAACGCGGGGGGGTCTTCAGCTGGTATTGACAAGCAGTTGTGTATTTGGAGCTAGCCCAGAAGTTTTGCAAAACAAGATGAGCGAAGGGAAGTGAAGGTACCCAGGCAGGTAGCTCCCTCGAAAACTGGCCAAAGTTGTCAGGTACCTCCCCTGAAGCGATCTGAGGAGAGGATCCCAAACTAAATCTGTATGTGGAGGTAGCCACAAAGTTTTGGCAACCAAGATGAGCCAGAGGCAAGAGAAGCCTCTTGGCATGCACCTCCCTCCAAAATTGGCCAATGTTGTCGGGTACGTAGCCTGAAGGGGTCTGCGGACCGAATCCACAAGTCCCTCTCTCTCTGGAAGAGCCCCAAAACTTTCACCAAGTATGCCTGGGAGGAGGAACGGGTAGCTACTGGGCATGCACGTACTTCCCAATTTGGCCAGACTTCAGGTAGATCCCCCATACGGGTGTCCTGCTTTTCCAGAACTGGTGCAGGTAACACAGAATTTTGCATAAGTACAATGTGGTGGAGGCAAAGGTAGCTACCGGGCATGTAGCAACCTCTGAATTAGGCAAAATTCTCTGTTAGCTAGCCTAGAGGGATCCGAGTTTAGGATCCACAAAGAAAAAATCTCTCTTGGAGGAAGCCAAGTCTTTTTTCTAGAAGCATGCCGAGGTGAGAAGGCAAGGGTAGCTACCAGGCATACACTTCCCTCTAAACTTGGCCGAACTTGTGGTGTCCCTACCCTGAAGGGCTTTGCAGCCGGTACCCAGAGCTAAATGTTTCTCAGGCAGAATCCCAAACATTTGCAGAAGCTTCCCTGGAGGAGGCAATGGTAGCCAGCAGGCATGCAGCTACCTCCAAAGTAGAGCCAAAATTGTGAGGGACTTAACGCGGGGGGGTCTTCAGCTGGTATTGACAAGCAGTTGTGTATTTGGAGCTAGCCCAGAAGTTTTGCAAAACAAGATGAGCGAAGGGAAGTGAAGGTACCCAGGCAGGTAGCTCCCTCGAAAACTGGCCAAAGTTGTCAGGTACCTCCCCTGAAGCGATCTGAGGAGAGGATCCCAAACTAAATCTGTATGTGGAGGTAGCCACAACGTTTTGGCAACCAAGATGAGCCAGAGGCAAGAGAAGCCTCTTGGCATGCACCTCCCTCCAAAATTGGCCAATGTTGTCGGGTACGTAGCCTGAAGGGGTCTGCGGACCGAATCCACAAGTCCCTCTCTCTCTGGAAGAGCCCCAAAACTTTCACCAAGTATGCCTGGGAGGAGGAACGGGTAGCTACTGGGCATGCACGTACTTCCCAATTTGGCCAGACTTCAGGTAGATCCCCCATACGGGTGTCCTGCTTTTCCAGAACTGGTGCAGGTAACACAGAATTTTGCATAAGTACAATGTGGTGGAGGCAAAGGTAGCTACCGGGCATGTAGCAACCTCTGAATTAGGCAAAATTCTCTGTTAGCTAGCCTAGAGGGATCCGAGTTTAGGATCCACAAAGAAAAAATCTCTCTTGGAGGAAGCCAAGTCTTTTTTCTAGAAGCATGCCGAGGTGAGAAGGCAAGGGTAGCTACCAGGCATACACTTCCCTCTAAACTTGGCCGAACTTGTGGTGTCCCTACCCTGAAGGGCTTTGCAGCCGGTACCCAGAGCTAAATGTTTCTCAGGCAGAATCCCAAACATTTGCAGAAGCTTCCCTGGAGGAGGCAATGGTAGCCAGCAGGCATGCAGCTACCTCCAAAGTAGAGCCAAACTTGTGAGGGACTTAACGCGGGGGGGTCTTCAGCTGGTATTGACAAGCAGTTGTGTATTTGGAGCTAGCCCAGAAGTTTTGCAAAACAAGATGAGCGAAGGGAAGTGAAGGTACCCAGGCAGGTAGCTCCCTCGAAAACTGGCCAAAGTTGTCAGGTACCTCCCCTGAAGCGATCTGAGGAGAGGATCCCAAACTAAATCTGTATGTGGAGGTAGCCACAAAGTTTTGGCAACCAAGATGAGCCAGAGGCAAGAGAAGCCTCTTGGCATGCACGTCCCTCCAAAATTGGCCAATGTTGTCGGGTACGTAGCCTGAAGGGGTCTGCGGACCGAATCCACAAGTCCCTCTCTCTCTGGAAGAGCCCCAAAACTTTCACCAAGTATGCCTGGGAGGAGGAACGGGTAGCTACTGGGCATGCACGTACTTCCCAATTTGGCCAGACTTCAGGTAGATCCCCCATACGGGTGTCCTGCTTTTCCAGAACTGGTGCAGGCAACACAGAATTTTGCATAAGTACAATGTGGTGGAGGCAAAGGTAGCTACCGGGCATGTAGCAACCTCTGAATTAGGCAAAATTCTCTGTTAGCTAGCCTAGAGGGATCCGAGTTTAGGATCCACAAAGAAAAAATCTCTCTTGGAGGAAGCCAAGTCTTTTTTCTAGAAGCATGCCGAGGTGAGAAGGCAAGGGTAGCTACCAGGCATACACTTCCCTCTAAACTTGGCCGAACTTGTGGTGTCCCTACCCTGAAGGGCTTTGCAGCCGGTACCCAGAGCTAAATGTTTCTCAGGCAGAATCCCAAACATTTGCAGAAGCTTCCCTGGAGGAGGCAATGGTAGCCAGCAGGCATGCAGCTACCTCCAAAGTAGAGCCAAAATTGTGAGGGACTTAACGCGGGGGGGTCTTCAGCTGGTATTGACAAGCAGTTGTGTATTTGGAGCTAGCCCAGAAGTTTTGCAAAACAAGATGAGCGAAGGGAAGTGAAGGTACCCAGGCAGGTAGCTCCCTCGAAAACTGGCCAAAGTTGTCAGGTACCTCCCCTGAAGCGATCTGAGGAGAGGATCCCAAACTAAATCTGTATGTGGAGGTAGCCACAACGTTTTGGCAACCAAGATGAGCCAGAGGCAAGAGAAGCCTCTTGGCATGCACCTCCCTCCAAAATTGGCCAATGTTGTCGGGTACGTAGCCTGAAGGGGTCTGCGGACCGAATCCACAAGTCCCTCTCTCTCTGGAAGAGCCCCAAAACTTTCACCAAGTATGCCTGGGAGGAGGAACGGGTAGCTACTGGGCATGCACGTACTTCCCAATTTGGCCAGACTTCAGGTAGATCCCCCATACGGGTGTCCTGCTTTTCCAGAACTGGTGCAGGTAACACAGAATTTTGCATAAGTACAATGTGGTGGAGGCAAAGGTAGCTACCGGGCATGTAGCAACCTCTGAATTAGGCAAAATTCTCTGTTAGCTAGCCTAGAGGGATCCGAGTTTAGGATCCACAAAGAAAAAATCTCTCTTGGAGGAAGCCAAGTCTTTTTTCTAGAAGCATGCCGAGGTGAGAAGGCAAGGGTAGCTACCAGGCATACACTTCCCTCTAAACTTGGCCGAACTTGTGGTGTCCCTACCCTGAAGGGCTTTGCAGCCGGTACCCAGAGCTAAATGTTTCTCAGGCAGAATCCCAAACATTTGCAGAAGCTTCCCTGGAGGAGGCAATGGTAGCCAGCAGGCATGCAGCTACCTCCAAAGTAGAGCCAAACTTGTGAGGGACTTAACGCGGGGGGGTCTTCAGCTGGTATTGACAAGCAGTTGTGTATTTGGAGCTAGCCCAGAAGTTTTGCAAAACAAGATGAGCGAAGGGAAGTGAAGGTACCCAGGCAGGTAGCTCCCTCGAAAACTGGCCAAAGTTGTCAGGTACCTCCCCTGAAGCGATCTGAGGAGAGGATCCCAAACTAAATCTGTATGTGGAGGTAGCCACAAAGTTTTGGCAACCAAGATGAGCCAGAGGCAAGAGAAGCCTCTTGGCATGCACGTCCCTCCAAAATTGGCCAATGTTGTCGGGTACGTAGCCTGAAGGGGTCTGCGGACCGAATCCACAAGTCCCTCTCTCTCTGGAAGAGCCCCAAAACTTTCACCAAGTATGCCTGGGAGGAGGAACGGGTAGCTACTGGGCATGCACGTACTTCCCAATTTGGCCAGACTTCAGGTAGATCCCCCATACGGGTGTCCTGCTTTTCCAGAACTGGTGCAGGCAACACAGAATTTTGCATAAGTACAATGTGGTGGAGGCAAAGGTAGCTACCGGGCATGTAGCAACCTCTGAATTAGGCAAAATTCTCTGTTAGCTAGCCTAGAGGGATCCGAGTTTAGGATCCACAAAGAAAAAATCTCTCTTGGAGGAAGCCAAGTCTTTTTTCTAGAAGCATGCCGAGGTGAGAAGGCAAGGGTAGCTACCAGGCATACACTTCCCTCTAAACTTGGCCGAACTTGTGGTGTCCCTACCCTGAAGGGCTTTGCAGCCGGTACCCAGAGCTAAATGTTTCTCAGGCAGAATCCCAAACATTTGCAGAAGCTTCCCTGGAGGAGGCAATGGTAGCCAGCAGGCATGCAGCTACCTCCAAAGTAGAGCCAAAATTGTGAGGGACTTAACGCGGAGGGGTCTTCAGCTGGTATTGACAAGCAGTTGTGTATTTGGAGCTAGCCCAGAAGTTTTGCAAAACAAGATGAGCGAAGGGAAGTGAAGGTACCCAGGCAGGTAGCTCCCTCGAAAACTGGCCAAAGTTGTCAGGTACCTCCCCTGAAGCGATCTGAGGAGAGGATCCCAAACTAAATCTGTATGTGGAGGTAGCCACAAAGTTTTGGCAACCAAGATGAGCCAGAGGCAAGAGAAGCCTCTTGGCATGCACCTCCCTCCAAAATTGGCCAATGTTGTCGGGTACGTAGCCTGAAGGGGTCTGCGGACCGAATCCACAAGTCCCTCTCTCTCTGGAAGAGCCCCAAAACTTTCACCAAGTATGCCTGGGAGGAGGAACGGGTAGCTACTGGGCATGCACGTACTTCCCAGTTTGGCCAGACTTCAGGTAGATCCCCCATACGGGTGTCCTGCTTTTCCAGAACTGGTGCAGGCAACACAGAATTTTGCATAAGTACAATGTGGTGGAGGCAAAGGTAGCTACCGGGCATGTAGCAACCTCTGAATTAGGCAAAATTCTCTGTTAGCTAGCCTAGAGGGATCCGAGTTGAGGATCCACAAAGAAAAAATCTCTCTTGGAGGAAGCCAAGTCTTTTTTCTAGAAGCATGCCGAGGTGAGAAGGCAAGGGTAGCTACCAGGCATACACTTCCCTCTAAACTTGGCCGAACTTGTGGTGTCCCTACCCTGAAGGGCTTTGCAGCCGGTACCAAGAGCTAAATGTTTCTCAGGCAGAATCCCAAACATTTGCAGAAGCTTCCCTGGAGGAGGCAATGGTAGCCAGCAGGCATGCAGCTACTTCCAAAGTAGAGCCAAAATTGTGAGGGACTTAACGCGGGGGGGTCTTCAGCTGGTATTGACAAGCAGTTGTGTATTTGGAGCTAGCCCAGAAGTTTTGCAAAACAAGATGAGCGAAGGGAAGTGAAGGTACCCAGGCAGGTAGCTCCCTCGAAAACTGGCCAAAGTTGTCAGGTACCTCCCCTGAAGCGATCTGAGGAGAGGATCCCAAACTAAATCTGTATGTGGAGGTAGCCACAAAGTTTTGGCAACCAAGATGAGCCAGAGGCAAGAGAAGCCTCTTGGCATGCACCTCCCTCCAAAATTGGCCAATGTTGTCGGGTACGTAGCCTGAAGGGGTCTGCGGACCGAATCCACAAGTCCCTCTCTCTCTGGAAGAGCCCCAAAACTTTCACCAAGTATGCCTGGGAGGAGGAACGGGTAGCTACTGGGCATGCACGTACTTCCCAATTTGGCCAGACTTCAGGTAGATCCCCCATACGGGTGTCCTGCTTTTCCAGAACTGGTGCAGGTAACACAGAATTTTGCATAAGTACAATGTGGTGGAGGCAAAGGTAGCTACCGGGCATGTAGCAACCTCTGAATTAGGCAAAATTCTCTGTTAGCTAGCCTAGAGGGATCCGAGTTTAGGATCCACAAAGAAAAAATCTCTCTTGGAGGAAGCCAAGTCTTTTTTCTAGAAGCATGCCGAGGTGAGAAGGCAAGGGTAGCTACCAGGCATACACTTCCCTCTAAACTTGGCCGAACTTGTGGTGTCCCTACCCTGAAGGGCTTTGCAGCCGGTACCCAGAGCTAAATGTTTCTCAGGCAGAATCCCAAACATTTGCAGAAGCTTCCCTGGAGGAGGCAATGGTAGCCAGCAGGCATGCAGCTACCTCCAAAGTAGAGCCAAACTTGTGAGGGACTTAACGCGGGGGGGTCTTCAGCTGGTATTGACAAGCAGTTGTGTATTTGGAGCTAGCCCAGAAGTTTTGCAAAACAAGATGAGCGAAGGGAAGTGAAGGTACCCAGGCAGGTAGCTCCCTCGAAAACTGGCCAAAGTTGTCAGGTACCTCCCCTGAAGCGATCTGAGGAGAGGATCCCAAACTAAATCTGTATGTGGAGGTAGCCACAAAGTTTTGGCAACCAAGATGAGCCAGAGGCAAGAGAAGCCTCTTGGCATGCACGTCCCTCCAAAATTGGCCAATGTTGTCGGGTACGTAGCCTGAAGGGGTCTGCGGACCGAATCCACAAGTCCCTCTCTCTCTGGAAGAGCCCCAAAACTTTCACCAAGTATGCCTGGGAGGAGGAACGGGTAGCTACTGGGCATGCACGTACTTCCCAATTTGGCCAGACTTCAGGTAGATCCCCCATACGGGTGTCCTGCTTTTCCAGAACTGGTGCAGGCAACACAGAATTTTGCATAAGTACAATGTGGTGGAGGCAAAGGTAGCTACCGGGCATGTAGCAACCTCTGAATTAGGCAAAATTCTCTGTTAGCTAGCCTAGAGGGATCCGAGTTTAGGATCCACAAAGAAAAAATCTCTCTTGGAGGAAGCCAAGTCTTTTTTCTAGAAGCATGCCGAGGTGAGAAGGCAAGGGTAGCTACCAGGCATACACTTCCCTCTAAACTTGGCCGAACTTGTGGTGTCCCTACCCTGAAGGGCTTTGCAGCCGGTACCCAGAGCTAAATGTTTCTCAGGCAGAATCCCAAACATTTGCAGAAGCTTCCCTGGAGGAGGCAATGGTAGCCAGCAGGCATGCAGCTACCTCCAAAGTAGAGCCAAAATTGTGAGGGACTTAACGCGGAGGGGTCTTCAGCTGGTATTGACAAGCAGTTGTGTATTTGGAGCTAGCCCAGAAGTTTTGCAAAACAAGATGAGCGAAGGGAAGTGAAGGTACCCAGGCAGGTAGCTCCCTCGAAAACTGGCCAAAGTTGTCAGGTACCTCCCCTGAAGCGATCTGAGGAGAGGATCCCAAACTAAATCTGTATGTGGAGGTAGCCACAAAGTTTTGGCAACCAAGATGAGCCAGAGGCAAGAGAAGCCTCTTGGCATGCACCTCCCTCCAAAATTGGCCAATGTTGTCGGGTACGTAGCCTGAAGGGGTCTGCGGACCGAATCCACAAGTCCCTCTCTCTCTGGAAGAGCCCCAAAACTTTCACCAAGTATGCCTGGGAGGAGGAACGGGTAGCTACTGGGCATGCACGTACTTCCCAGTTTGGCCAGACTTCAGGTAGATCCCCCATACGGGTGTCCTGCTTTTCCAGAACTGGTGCAGGCAACACAGAATTTTGCATAAGTACAATGTGGTGGAGGCAAAGGTAGCTACCGGGCATGTAGCAACCTCTGAATTAGGCAAAATTCTCTGTTAGCTAGCCTAGAGGGATCCGAGTTGAGGATCCACAAAGAAAAAATCTCTCTTGGAGGAAGCCAAGTCTTTTTTCTAGAAGCATGCCGAGGTGAGAAGGCAAGGGTAGCTACCAGGCATACACTTCCCTCTAAACTTGGCCGAACTTGTGGTGTCCCTACCCTGAAGGGCTTTGCAGCCGGTACCAAGAGCTAAATGTTTCTCAGGCAGAATCCCAAACATTTGCAGAAGCTTCCCTGGAGGAGGCAATGGTAGCCAGCAGGCATGCAGCTACTTCCAAAGTAGAGCCAAAATTGTGAGGGACTTAACGCGGGGGGGTCTTCAGCTGGTATTGACAAGCAGTTGTGTATTTGGAGCTAGCCCAGAAGTTTTGCAAAACAAGATGAGCGAAGGGAAGTGAAGGTACCCAGGCAGGTAGCTCCCTCGAAAACTGGCCAAAGTTGTCAGGTACCTCCCCTGAAGCGATCTGAGGAGAGGATCCCAAACTAAATCTGTATGTGGAGGTAGCCACAAAGTTTTGGCAAAGAAGATCAGCCAGCTGTGTGGCATCCAGGGCTGCATTCCTAGCACAGGCAGTTTGTATGTGGTCTTGGACACTAGCTACGTGTGTCTTTATGGTGTCTGGGAGGCCACAGGTAAGGGGGAGTTAACCTTGCCAGCTGAATCAGGGCTTGCTTTGGGGATCTCCGTAAGAGATCCTTCTCCTGCATCGCTTGTATGCAGGCTGGTTTTTGAACAGATGCAGCCAAATGGGAGAACCCTGAGGTCTTCCTGAGAAGGGATTGTCCTCTTTCTTGTGGGTCTATTCCACTGACCCAATAGGCAGCTAAAATGAATCTATGCCACTAACCCTATAGGCAGTTAATATGTTTATTTAACGTATAAATGCTATCGCAGGTATTCCTCACCAAAGTGAAGGTGAAGGTGCAGAGCTTACCAAGGAGGTGTCCCTGTCTTGGTGGAGAAGGAGCACAGAACATCGACTGCCTCTTCTAGGTTTTCAATTATTCCTTCTGCCCTCTCCCCACCCGCTCCCCCCAGCTCTCCCTTTTTCCTCACTCTAGGGTTTTGCTGTCATGAATTTTTTTACCACTACCTGCTAACACTTTTATATCCTAAGCTTATCTGTCCCACCCTGGGATGACAATGAGCATAATTTGGGCAAAAAATTGAGTATTATAATCTTCTATGTTTAGTATGTACTTCCTCAACCTCCTTATCTTTTTAAGAGTTAACTTTAATGTTCATTTTATAAAGAATGAAGAAAAAGGTTTCACTCTGGGCACCGCAGACTTCAAGATTCTGTTCTGATGCCCAAAGAGGGTTTGGCACAGCCTGGGTATGCTGCTTTTGTTCAGAACTAAGGCATGTAGGCCCAACTTTTCCAGTGTGCTCCAGGCACCTGTCAGGACCCCCTGGGGCAGGACAGCCCAGCCGTGAGCTTGAGAGAGCTGGGCCATGGACGTCCTGGCTGTGGAGCTTCTCAGGGGCAGAGGTATGGTGGAACCAAAAGAGAGTGTTCATCTCCAGGGGAAAGAGAGAGAAGTCCGCCCTGTGGCACTTGGGGACTCCTGGACTCGCACATGCAGCACCTCGCTCAGGACCAAGCATGGGGACGCAGCTCCTTGGGAAGCCAAGGACAGGGACCGTGACCACATGGCAGCCGTGTGCTGTGAGGGGCAGTGCATATTGTGACCCGGAGTGGTGCTAGGCAACCGCCATGTCCCAGTGCAGGGCTGACAGGCACAGCCTCAGTCACCCCCAAGGCAGAGCTGGCCCCAGCCCAGACATGCGGCTCCCAACAGGGTCCTGGGGCACCAGTGCAGGTGGGCTCGAGCTGGATGGTCTTTAAGGTCCCTTCCAACCCCAGGCATTGTAGGATTCTATGAGGGAGGCGGTGCACAAGGAATATGGGGTGGGGTGCTGATGTTTGAAAAAAGCAAAGAAACAACAAAACTAAGAGGAGGATTCAAACTAACAAAAGTGGTAGGATTGAAGGAAAGACCAAAGAAAGAAAAGGTCGTAATGCAAAGAAACACCCAAACAAAACAAAAGGAAACAAACACTGTCTATTCCATTGTTGCAGGGTTGGGAACCTACACCAATGGACACAAACGAACTAGAGCAACAGCCTTGGAGGAGTTTGAGGCAGCAAGCCGAGGTTTCAGCTGTGTTCAGAGAATGCGAAAAGGAAAGGCTCAATGAGATGCTTGGAAGGAGCCTTAAGGGGCAAACAGGACCAGACCTCAACAAATGGAGAAAAACCTGGGGAAGCTCCGTGCAATTTGAGCTAATCCGTGAGAGCTACAGGACATGCAGACACAGGCAGGTAACAAATACCAGACAGGTAAGCTGCTTTTCCAGAACTAAAGCAGGTAAGGAAAAATTTTCCCTAAGTAAAATGTGGTGGAGGCAAAGGTAGCTAGCGGGCCTGTACCAACGTCCAAATTAGCCAGAATTCTCTGTTACCTAGCCTAGAGGGATCCGGGTTTAGGATCCTCAAAGAAAAAATCTCTCTTGGAGGAAGCCAAATCTTTTTTCTAGAAGCATGCCGAGGTGAGAAGGCAAGGGTAGCTACCAGGCATACACTTCCCTGTAAACTTGGCCAACCTTGTGGTGTCCCTACCCTGAAGGGCTTTGCAGCTGGTACCCAGAGCTAAATGTGTCTCAGGCAGAATCCCATACATTTTGAGAAACTTTTGTGGAGGAAGCGATGGTTGCTAGCAGGCATGCAGCTACGTCCAAAGTAGGGCCAAAGTTGAGAGGGACGTAACGCAGAGGGGTCTTCAGCTGGTATTGACAAGCAGTTGTGTATTTGGAGCTAGCCCAGAAGTTTTGCAAAACAAGATGAGCGAAGGGAAGTGAAGGTACCCAGGCAGGTAGCTCCCTCGAAAACTGGCCAAAGTTGTCAGGTACCTCCCCTGAAGCGATCTGAGGAGAGGATCCCAAACTAAATCTGTATGTGGAGGTAGCCACAAAGTTTTGGCAACCAAGATGAGCCAGAGGCAAGAGAAGCCTCTTGGCATGCACCTCCCTCCAAAATTGGCCAATGTTGTCGGGTACGTAGCCTGAAGGGGTCTGCGGACCGAATCCACAAGTCCCTCTCTCTCTGGAAGAGCCCCAAAACTTTCACCAAGTATGCCTGGGAGGAGGAACGGGTAGCTACTGGGCATGCACGTACTTCCCAATTTGGCCAGACTTCAGGTAGATCCCCCATACGGGTGTCCTGCTTTACCAGAACTTGTGCAGGTAACACAGAATTTTGCATAAGTACAATGTGGTGGAGGCAAAGGTAGCTACCGGGCATGTAGCAACCTCTGAATTAGGCAAAATTCTCTGTTAGCTAGCCTAGAGGGATCCGAGTTTAGGATCCACAAAGAAAAAATCTCTCTTGGAGGAAGCCAAGTCTTTTTTCTAGAAGCATGCCGAGGTGAGAAGGCAAGGGTAGCTACCAGGCATACACTTCCCTCTAAACTTGGCCGAACTTGTGGTGTCCCTACCCTGAAGGGCTTTGCAGCCGGTACCCAGAGCTAAATGTTTCTCAGGCAGAATCCCAAACATTTGCAGAAGCTTCCCTGGAGGAGGCAATGGTAGCCAGCAGGCATGCAGCTACCTCCAAAGTAGAGCCAAAATTGTGAGGGACTTAACGCGGGGGGGTCTTCAGCTGGTATTGACAAGCAGTTGTGTATTTGGAGCTAGCCCAAAAGTTTTGCAAAACAAGATGAGCGAAGGGAAGTGAAGGTACCCAGGCAGGTAGCTCCCTCGAAAACTGGCCAAAGTTGTCAGGTACCTCCCCTGAAGCGATCTGAGGAGAGGATCCCAAACTAAATCTGTATGTGGAGGTAGCCACAACGTTTTGGCAACCAAGATGAGCCAGAGGCAAGAGAAGCCTCTTGGCATGCACCTCCCTCCAAAATTGGCCAATGTTGTCGGGTACGTAGCCTGAAGGGGTCTGCGGACCGAATCCACAAGTCCCTCTCTCTCTGGAAGAGCCCCAAAACTTTCACCAAGTATGCCTGGGAGGAGGAACGGGTAGCTACTGGGCATGCACGTACTTCCCAATTTGGCCAGACTTCAGGTAGATCCCCCATACGGGTGTCCTGCTTTTCCAGAACTTGTGCAGGTAACACAGAATTTTGCATAAGTACAATGTGGTGGAGGCAAAGGTAGCTACCGGGCATGTAGCAACCTCTGAATTAGGCAAAATTCTCTGTTAGGTAGCCTAGAGGGATCCGAGTTTAGGATCCACAAAGAAAAAATCTCTCTTGGAGGAAGCCAAGTCTTTTTTCTAGAAGCATGCCGAGGTGAGAAGGCAAGGGTAGCTACCAGGCATACACTTCCCTCTAAACTTGGCCGAACTTGTGGTGTCCCTACCCTGAAGGGCTTTGCAGCCGGTACCCAGAGCTAAATGTTTCTCAGGCAGAATCCCAAACATTTGCAGAAGCTTCCCTGGAGGAGGCAATGGTAGCCAGCAGGCATGCAGCTACCTCCAAAGTAGAGCCAAAATTGTGAGGGACTTAACGCGGGGGGGTCTTCAGCTGGTATTGACAAGCAGTTGTGTATTTGGAGCTAGCCCAGAAGTTTTGCAAAACAAGATGAGCGAAGGGAAGTGAAGGTACCCAGGCAGGTAGCTCCCTCGAAAACTGGCCAAAGTTGTCAGGTACCTCCCCTGAAGCGATCTGAGGAGAGGATCCCAAACTAAATCTGTATGTGGAGGTAGCCACAAAGTTTTGGCAACCAAGATGAGCCAGAGGCAAGAGAAGCCTCTTGGCATGCACCTCCCTCCAAAATTGGCCAATGTTGTCGGGTACGTAGCCTGAAGGGGTCTGCGGACCGAATCCACAAGTCCCTCTCTCTCTGGAAGAGCCCCAAAACTTTCACCAAGTATGCCTGGGAGGAGGAACGGGTAGCTACTGGGCATGCACGTACTTCCCAATTTGGCCAGACTTCAGGTAGATCCCCCATACGGGTGTCCTGCTTTTCCAGAACTGGTGCAGGCAACACAGAATTTTGCATAAGTACAATGTGGTGGAGGCAAAGGTAGCTACCGGGCATGTAGCAACCTCTGAATTAGGCAAAATTCTCTGTTAGCTAGCCTAGAGGGATCCGAGTTGAGGATCCACAAAGAAAAAATCTCTCTTGGAGGAAGCCAAGTCTTTTTTCTAGAAGCATGCCGAGGTGAGAAGGCAAGGGTAGCTACCAGGCATACACTTCCCTCTAAACTTGGCCGAACTTGTGGTGTCCCTACCCTGAAGGGCTTTGCAGCCGGTACCCAGAGCTAAATGTTTCTCAGGCAGAATCCCAAACATTTGCAGAAGCTTCCCTGGAGGAGGCAATGGTAGCCAGCAGGCATGCAGCTACCTCCAAAGTAGAGCCAAACTTGTGAGGGACTTAACGCGGAGGGGTCTTCAGCTGGTATTGACAAGCAGTTGTGTATTTGGAGCTAGTCCAGAAGTTTTGCAAAACAAGATGAGCGAAGGGAAGTGAAGGTACCCAGGCAGGTAGCTCCCTCGAAAACTGGCCAAAGTTGTCAGGTACCTCCCCTGAAGCGATCTGAGGAGAGGATCCCAAACTAAATCTGTATGTGGAGGTAGCCACAAAGTTTTGGCAACCAAGATGAGCCAGAGGCAAGAGAAGCCTCTTGGCATGCACCTCCCTCCAAAATTGGCCAATGTTGTCGGGTACGTAGCCTGAAGGGGTCTGCGGACCGAATCCACAAGTCCCTCTCTCTCTGGAAGAGCCCCAAAACTTTCACCAAGTATGCCTGGGAGGAGGAACGGGTAGCTACTGGGCATGCACGTACTTCCCAATTTGGCCAGACTTCAGGTAGATCCCCCATACGGGTGTCCTGCTTTTCCAGAACTTGTGCAGGTAACACAGAATTTTTCATAAGTACAATGTGGTGGAGGCAAAGGTAGCTACCGGGCATGTAGCAACCTCTGAATTAGGCAAAATTCTCTGTTAGCTAGCCTAGAGGGATCCGAGTTTAGGATCCACAAAGAAAAAATCTCTCTTGGAGGAAGCCAAGTCTTTTTTCTAGAAGCATGCCGAGGTGAGAAGGCAAGGGTAGCTACCAGGCATACACTTCCCTCTAAACTTGGCCGAACTTGTGGTGTCCCTACCCTGAAGGGCTTTGCAGCCGGTACCCAGAGCTAAATGTTTCTCAGGCAGAATCCCAAACATTTGCAGAAGCTTCCCTGGAGGAGGCAATGGTAGCCAGCAGGCATGCAGCTACCTCCAAAGTAGAGCCAAAATTGTGAGGGACTTAACGCGGGGGGGTCTTCAGCTGGTATTGACAAGCAGTTGTGTATTTGGAGCTAGCCCAAAAGTTTTGCAAAACAAGATGAGCGAAGGGAAGTGAAGGTACCCAGGCAGGTAGCTCCCTCGAAAACTGGCCAAAGTTGTCAGGTACCTCCCCTGAAGCGATCTGAGGAGAGGATCCCAAACTAAATCTGTATGTGGAGGTAGCCACAAAGTTTTGGCAACCAAGATGAGCCAGAGGCAAGAGAAGCCTCTTGGCATGCACCTCCCTCCAAAATTGGCCAATGTTGTCGGGTACGTAGCCTGAAGGGGTCTGCGGACCGAATCCACAAGTCCCTCTCTCTCTGGAAGAGCCCCAAAACTTTCACCAAGTATGCCTGGGAGGAGGAACGGGTAGCTACTGGGCATGCACGTACTTCCCAATTTGGCCAGACTTCAGGTAGATCCCCCATACGGGTGTCCTGCTTTTCCAGAACTTGTGCAGGTAACACAGAATTTTGCATAAGTACAATGTGGTGGAGGCAAAGGTAGCTACCTGGCATGTAGCAACCTCTGAATTAGGCAAAATTCTCTGTTAGCTAGCCTAGAGGGATCCGAGTTTAGGATCCACAAAGAAAAAATCTCTCTTGGAGGAAGCCAATTCTTTTTTCTAGAAGCATGCCGAGGTGAGAAGGCAAGGGTAGCTACCAGGCATACACTTCCCTCTAAACTTGGCCGAACTTGTGGTGTCCCTACCCTGAAGGGCTTTGCAGCCGGTACCCAGAGCTAAATGTTTCTCAGGCAGAATCCCAAACATTTGCAGAAGCTTCCCTGGAGGAGGCAATGGTAGCCAGCAGGCATGCAGCTACCTCCAAAGTAGAGCCAAACTTGTGAGGGACTTAACGCGGGGGGGTCTTCAGCTGGTATTGACAAGCAGTTGTGTATTTGGAGCTAGCCCAAAAGTTTTGCAAAACAAGATGAGCGAAGGGAAGTGAAGGTACCCAGGCAGGTAGCTCCCTCGAAAACTGGCCAAAGTTGTCAGGTACCTCCCCTGAAGCGATCTGAGGAGAGGATCCCAAACTAAATCTGTATGTGGAGGTAGCCACAAAGTTTTGGCAACCAAGATGAGCCAGAGGCAAGAGAAGCCTCTTGGCATGCACCTCCCTCCAAAATTGGCCAATGTTGTCGGGTACGTAGCCTGAAGGGGTCTGCGGACCGAATCCACAAGTCCCTCTCTCTCTGGAAGAGCCCCAAAACTTTCACCAAGTATGCCTGGGAGGAGGAACGGGTAGCTACTGGGCATGCACGTACTTCCCAATTTGGCCAGACTTCAGGTAGATCCCCCATACGGGTGTCCTGCTTTTCCAGAACTTGTGCAGGTAACACAGAATTTTGCATAAGTACAATGTGGTGGAGGCAAAGGTAGCTACCGGGCATGTAGCAACCTCTGAATTAGGCAAAATTCTCTGTTAGCTAGCCTAGAGGGATCCGAGTTTAGGATCCACAAAGAAAAAATCTCTCTTGGAGGAAGCCAAGTCTTTTTTCTAGAAGCATGCCGAGGTGAGAAGGCAAGGGTAGCTACCAGGCATACACTTCCCTCTAAACTTGGCCGAACTTGTGGTGTCCCTACCCTGAAGGGCTTTGCAGCCGGTACCCAGAGCTAAATGTTTCTCAGGCAGAATCCCAAACATTTGCAGAAGCTTCCCTGGAGGAGGCAATGGTAGCCAGCAGGCATGCAGCTACCTCCAAAGTAGAGCCAAAATTGTGAGGGACTTAACGCGGGGGGGTCTTCAGCTGGTATTGACAAGCAGTTGTGTATTTGGAGCTAGCCCAAAAGTTTTGCAAAACAAGATGAGCGAAGGGAAGTGAAGGTACCCAGGCAGGTAGCTCCCTCGAAAACTGGCCAAAGTTGTCAGGTACCTCCCCTGAAGCGATCTGAGGAGAGGATCCCAAACTAAATCTGTATGTGGAGGTAGCCACAAAGTTTTGGCAACCAAGATGAGCCAGAGGCAAGAGAAGCCTCTTGGCATGCACCTCCCTCCAAAATTGGCCAATGTTGTCGGGTACGTAGCCTGAAGGGGTCTGCGGACCGAATCCACAAGTCCCTCTCTCTCTGGAAGAGCCCCAAAACTTTCACCAAGTATGCCTGGGAGGAGGAACGGGTAGCTACTGGGCATGCACGTACTTCCCAATTTGGCCAGACTTCAGGTAGATCCCCCATACGGGTGTCCTGCTTTTCCAGAACTTGTGCAGGTAACACAGAATTTTGCATAAGTACAATGTGGTGGAGGCAAAGGTAGCTACCTGGCATGTAGCAACCTCTGAATTAGGCAAAATTCTCTGTTAGCTAGCCTAGAGGGATCCGAGTTTAGGATCCACAAAGAAAAAATCTCTCTTGGAGGAAGCCAATTCTTTTTTCTAGAAGCATGCCGAGGTGAGAAGGCAAGGGTAGCTACCAGGCATACACTTCCCTCTAAACTTGGCCGAACTTGTGGTGTCCCTACCCTGAAGGGCTTTGCAGCCGGTACCCAGAGCTAAATGTTTCTCAGGCAGAATCCCAAACATTTGCAGAAGCTTCCCTGGAGGAGGCAATGGTAGCCAGCAGGCATGCAGCTACCTCCAAAGTAGAGCCAAACTTGTGAGGGACTTAACGCGGGGGGGTCTTCAGCTGGTATTGACAAGCAGTTGTGTATTTGGAGCTAGCCCAAAAGTTTTGCAAAACAAGATGAGCGAAGGGAAGTGAAGGTACCCAGGCAGGTAGCTCCCTCGAAAACTGGCCAAAGTTGTCAGGTACCTCCCCTGAAGCGATCTGAGGAGAGGATCCCAAACTAAATCTGTATGTGGAGGTAGCCACAAAGTTTTGGCAACCAAGATGAGCCAGAGGCAAGAGAAGCCTCTTGGCATGCACCTCCCTCCAAAATTGGCCAATGTTGTCGGGTACGTAGCCTGAAGGGGTCTGCGGACCGAATCCACAAGTCCCTCTCTCTCTGGAAGAGCCCCAAAACTTTCACCAAGTATGCCTGGGAGGAGGAACGGGTAGCTACTGGGCATGCACGTACTTCCCAATTTGGCCAGACTTCAGGTAGATCCCCCATACGGGTGTCCTGCTTTTCCAGAACTTGTGCAGGTAACACAGAATTTTGCATAAGTACAATGTGGTGGAGGCAAAGGTAGCTACCGGGCATGTAGCAACCTCTGAATTAGGCAAAATTCTCTGTTAGCTAGCCTAGAGGGATCCGAGTTTAGGATCCACAAAGAAAAAATCTCTCTTGGAGGAAGCCAAGTCTTTTTTCTAGAAGCATGCCGAGGTGAGAAGGCAAGGGTAGCTACCAGGCATACACTTCCCTCTAAACTTGGCCGAACTTGTGGTGTCCCTACCCTGAAGGGCTTTGCAGCCGGTACCCAGAGCTAAATGTTTCTCAGGCAGAATCCCAAACATTTGCAGAAGCTTCCCTGGAGGAGGCAATGGTAGCCAGCAGGCATGCAGCTACCTCCAAAGTAGAGCCAAAATTGTGAGGGACTTAACGCGGGGGGGTCTTCAGCTGGTATTGACAAGCAGTTGTGTATTTGGAGCTAGCCCAAAAGTTTTGCAAAACAAGATGAGCGAAGGGAAGTGAAGGTACCCAGGCAGGTAGCTCCCTCGAAAACTGGCCAAAGTTGTCAGGTACCTCCCCTGAAGCGATCTGAGGAGAGGATCCCAAACTAAATCTGTATGTGGAGGTAGCCACAAAGTTTTGGCAACCAAGATGAGCCAGAGGCAAGAGAAGCCTCTTGGCATGCACCTCCCTCCAAAATTGGCCAATGTTGTCGGGTACGTAGCCTGAAGGGGTCTGCGGACCGAATCCACAAGTCCCTCTCTCTCTGGAAGAGCCCCAAAACTTTCACCAAGTATGCCTGGGAGGAGGAACGGGTAGCTACTGGGCATGCACGTACTTCCCAGTTTGGCCAGACTTCAGGTAGATCCCCCATACGGGTGTCCTGCTTTTCCAGAACTTGTGCAGGTAACACAGAATTTTGCATAAGTACAATGTAGTGGAGGCAAAGGTAGCTACCGGGCATGTAGCAACCTCTGAATTAGGCAAAATTCTCTGTTAGCTAGCCTAGAGGGATCCGAGTTTAGGATCCACAAAGAAAAAATCTCTCTTGGAGGAAGCCAAGTCTTTTTTCTAGAAGCATGCCGAGGTGAGAAGGCAAGGGTAGCTACCAGGCATACACTTCCCTCTAAACTTGGCCGAACTTGTGGTGTCCCTACCCTGAAGGGCTTTGCAGCCGGTACCCAGAGCTAAATGTTTCTCAGGCAGAATCCCAAACATTTGCAGAAGCTTCCCTGGAGGAGGCAATGGTAGCCAGCAGGCATGCAGCTACCTCCAAAGTAGAGCCAAACTTGTGAGGG
The DNA here is from genome assembly GCF_964034855.1 of Anser brachyrhynchus. Classification (NCBI taxonomy): domain Eukaryota; kingdom Metazoa; phylum Chordata; class Aves; order Anseriformes; family Anatidae; genus Anser; species Anser brachyrhynchus. Next base: position 14,235,735 of record NC_137710.1, on the reverse strand, counting down.
ACTTAACGCGGGGGGGTCTTCAGCTGGTATTGACAAGCAGTTGTGTATTTGGAGCTAGCCCAAAAGTTTTGCAAAACAAGATGAGCGAAGGGAAGTGAAGGTACCCAGGCAGGTAGCTCCCTCGAAAACTGGCCAAAGTTGTCAGGTACCTCCCCTGAAGCGATCTGAGGAGAGGATCCCAAACTAAATCTGTATGTGGAGGTAGCCACAAAGTTTTGGCAACCAAGATGAGCCAGAGGCAAGAGAAGCCTCTTGGCATGCACGTCCCTCCAAAATTGGCCAATGTTGTCGGGTACGTAGCCTGAAGGGGTCTGCGGACCGAATCCACAAGTCCCTCTCTCTCTGGAAGAGCCCCAAAACTTTCACCAAGTATGCCTGGGAGGAGGAACGGGTAGCTACTGGGCATGCACGTACTTCCCAATTTGGCCAGACTTCAGGTAGATCCCCCATACGGGTGTCCTGCTTTTCCAGAACTTGTGCAGGTAACACAGAATTTTGCATAAGTACAATGTAGTGGAGGCAAAGGTAGCTACCGGGCATGTAGCAACCTCTGAATTAGGCAAAATTCTCTGTTAGCTAGCCTAGAGGGATCCGAGTTTAGGATCCATAAAGAAAAAATCTCTCTTGGAGGAAGCCAAGTCTTTTTTCTAGAAGCATGCCGAGGTGAGAAGGCAAGGGTAGCTACCAGGCATACACTTCCCTCTAAACTTGGCCGAACTTGTGGTGTCCCTACCCTGAAGGGCTTTGCAGCCGGTACCCAGAGCTAAATGTTTCTCAGGCAGAATCCCAAACATTTGCAGAAGCTTCCCTGGAGGAGGCAATGGTAGCCAGCAGGCATGCAGCTACCTCCAAAGTAGAGCCAAAATTGTGAGGGACTTAACGCGGGGGGGTCTTCAGCTGGTATTGACAAGCAGTTGTGTATTTGGAGCTAGCCCAGAAGTTTTGCAAAACAAGATGAGCGAAGGGAAGTGAAGGTACCCAGGCAGGTAGCTCCCTCGAAAACTGGCCAAAGTTGTCAGGTACCTCCCCTGAAGCGATCTGAGGAGAGGATCCCAAACTAAATCTGTATGTGGAGGTAGCCACAAAGTTTTGGCAACCAAGATGAGCCAGAGGCAAGAGAAGCCTCTTGGCATGCACCTCCCTCCAAAATTGGCCAATGTTGTCGGGTACGTAGCCTGAAGGGGTCTGCGGACCGAATCCACAAGTCCCTCTCTCTCTGGAAGAGCCCCAAAACTTTCACCAAGTATGCCTGGGAGGAGGAACGGGTAGCTACTGGGCATGCACGTACTTCCCAGTTTGGCCAGACTTCAGGTAGATCCCCCATACGGGTGTCCTGCTTTTCCAGAACTTGTGCAGGTAACACAGAATTTTGCATAAGTACAATGTGGTGGAGGCAAAGGTAGCTACCGGGCATGTAGCAACCTCTGAATTAGGCAAAATTCTCTGTTAGCTAGCCTAGAGGGATCCGAGTTTAGGATCCACAAAGAAAAAATCTCTCTTGGAGGAAGCCAAGTCTTTTTTCTAGAAGCATGCCGAGGTGAGAAGGCAAGGGTAGCTACCAGGCATACACTTCCCTCTAAACTTGGCCGAACTTGTGGTGTCCCTACCCTGAAGGGCTTTGCAGCCGGTACCCAGAGCTAAATGTTTCTCAGGCAGAATCCCAAACATTTGCAGAAGCTTCCCTGGAGGAGGCAATGGTAGCCAGCAGGCATGCAGCTACCTCCAAAGTAGAGCCAAAATTGTGAGGGACTTAACGCGGGGGGGTCTTCAGCTGGTATTGACAAGCAGTTGTGTATTTGGAGCTAGCCCAGAAGTTTTGCAAAACAAGATGAGCGAAGGGAAGTGAAGGTACCCAGGCAGGTAGCTCCCTCGAAAACTGGCCAAAGTTGTCAGGTACCTCCCCTGAAGCGATCTGAGGAGAGGATCCCAAACTAAATCTGTATGTGGAGGTAGCCACAAAGTTTTGGCAACCAAGATGAGCCAGAGGCAAGAGAAGCCTCTTGGCATGCACCTCCCTCCAAAATTGGCCAATGTTGTCGGGTACGTAGCCTGAAGGGGTCTGCGGACCGAATCCACAAGTCCCTCTCTCTCTGGAAGAGCCCCAAAACTTTCACCAAGTATGCCTGGGAGGAGGAACGGGTAGCTACTGGGCATGCACGTACTTCCCAATTTGGCCAGACTTCAGGTAGATCCCCCATACGGGTGTCCTGCTTTTCCAGAACTTGTGCAGGTAACACAGAATTTTGCATAAGTACAATGTGGTGGAGGCAAAGGTAGCTACCGGGCATGTAGCAACCTCTGAATTAGGCAAAATTCTCTGTTAGCTAGCCTAGAGGGATCCGAGTTTAGGATCCACAAAGAAAAAATCTCTCTTGGAGGAAGCCAAGTCTATTTTCTAGAAGCATGCCGAGGTGAGAAGGCAAGGGTAGCTACCAGGCATACACTTCCCTCTAAACTTGGCCGAACTTGTGGTGTCCCTACCCTGAAGGGCTTTGCAGCCGGTACCCAGAGCTAAATGTTTCTCAGGCAGAATCCCAAACATTTGCAGAAGCTTCCCTGGAGGAGGCAATGGTAGCCAGCAGGCATGCAGCTACCTCCAAAGTAGAGCCAAACTTGTGAGGGACTTAACGCGGGGGGGTCTTCAGCTGGTATTGACAAGCAGTTGTGTATTTGGAGCTAGCCCAAAAGTTTTGCAAAACAAGATGAGCGAAGGGAAGTGAAGGTACCCAGGCAGGTAGCTCCCTCGAAAACTGGCCAAAGTTGTCAGGTACCTCCCCGGAAGCGATCTGAGGAGAGGATCCCAAACTAAATCTGTATGTGGAGGTAGCCACAAAGTTTTGGCAAAGAAGATCAGCCAGCTGTGTGGCATCCAGGGCAGCATTCCTAGCACAGGCAGTTTGTATGTGGTCTTGGACACTAGCTACGTGTGTCTTTATGGTGTCTGGGAGGCCACAGGTAAGGGGGAGTTAACCTTGCCAGCTGAATCAGGGCTAGCTTTGGGGATCTCCGTAAGAGATCCTTCTCCTGCATCGCTTGTATGCAGGCTGGTTTTTGAACAGATGCAGCCAAATGGGAGAACCCTGAGGTCTTCCTGAGAAGGGATTGTCCTCTTTCTTGTGGGTCTATTCCACTGACCCAATAGGCAGCTAAAATGAATCTATGCCACTAACCCTATAGGCAGTTAATATGTTTATTTAACGTATAAATGCTATCGCAGGTATTCCTCACCAAAGTGAAGGTGAAGGTGCAGAGCTTACCAAGGAGGTGTCCCTGTCTTGGTGGAGAAGGAGCACAGAACATCGACTGCCTCTTCTAGGTTTTCAATTATTCCTTCTGCCCTCTCCCCACCCGCTCCCCCCAGCTCTCCCTTTTTCCTCACTCTAGGGTTTTGCTGTCATGAATTTTTTTACCACTACCTGCTAACACTTTTATATCCTAAGCTTATCTGTCCCACCCTGGGATGACAATGAGCATAATTTGGGCAAAAAATTGAGTATTATAATCTTCTATGTTTAGTATGTACTTCCTCAAGCTCCTTATCTTTTTAAGAGTTAACTTTAATGTTCATTTTATAAAGAATGAAGAAAAAGGTTTCACTCTGGGCACCGCAGACTTCAAGATTCTGTTCTGATGCCCAGAGAGGGTTTGGCACAGCCTGGGTATGCTGCTTTTGTTCAGAACTAAGGCATGTAGGCCCAACTTTTCCAGTGTGCTCCAGGCACCTGTCAGGACCCCCTGGGGCAGGACAGCCCAGCCGTGAGCTTGAGAGAGCTGGGCCATGGACGTCCTGGCTGTGGAGCTTCTCAGGGGCAGAGGTATGGTGGAACCAAAAGAGAGTGTTCATCTCCAGGGGAAAGAGAGAGAAGTCCGCCCTGTGGCACTTGGGGGCTCATGGACTCGCACATGCAGCACCTCGCTCAGGACCAAGCATGGGGACGCAGCTCCTTGGGAAGCCAAGGACAGGGACCGTGACCACATGGCAGCCCTGTGCTGTGAGGGGCAGTGCATATTGTGACCCGGAGTGGTGCTAGGCAACCGCCATGTCCCAGTGCAGGGCTGACAGGCACAGCCTCAGTCACCCCCAAGGCAGAGCTGGCCCCAGCCCAGACATGCGGCTCCCAACAGGGTCCTGGGGCACCAGTGCAGGTGGGCTCGAGCTGGATGGTCTTTAAGGTCCCTTCCAACCCCAGGCATTGTAGGATTCTATGAGGGAGGCGGTGCACAAGGAATATGGGGTGGGGTGCTGATGTTTGAAAAAAGCAAAGAAACAACAAAACTAAGAGGAGGATTCAAACTAACAAAAGTGGTAGGATTGAAGGAAAGACCAAAGAAAGAAAAGGTCGTAATGCAAAGAAACACCCAAACAAAACAAAAGGAAACAAACACTGTCTATTCCATTGTTGCAGGGTTGGGAACCTACACCAATGGACACAAACGAACTAGAGCAACAGCCTTGGAGGAGTTTGAGGCAGCAAGCCGAGGTTTCAGCTGTGTTCAGAGAATGCGAAAAGGAAAGGCTCAATGAGATGCTTGGAAGGAGCCTTAAGGGGCAAACAGGACCAGACCTCAACAAATGGAGAAAAACCTGGGGAAGCTCCGTGCAATTTGAGCTAATCCGTGAGAGCTACAGGACATGCAGACACAGGCAGGTAACAAATACCAGACAGGTAAGCTGCTTTTCCAGAACTAAATCAGGTAAGGAAAAATTTTCCCTAAGTAAAATGTGGTGGAGGCAAAGGTAGCTAGCGGGCCTGTACCAACGTCCAAATTAGCCAGAATTCTCTGTTACCTAGCCTAGAGGGATCCGGGTTTAGGATCCTCAAAGAAAAAATCTCTGTTGGAGGAAGCCAAATCTTTTTTCTAGAAGCATGCCGAGGTGAGAAGGCAAGGGTAGCTACCAGGCATACACTTCCCTGTAAACTTGGCCGAACTTGTGGTGTCCCTACCCTGAAGGGCTTTGCAGCTGGTACCCAGAGCTAAATGTGTCTCAGGCAGAATCCCATACATTTTGAGAAACTTTGTGGAGGAAGCGATGGTTGCTAGCAGGCATGCAGCTACGTCCAAAGTAGGGCCAAAGTTGAGAGGGACGTAACGCGGAGGGGTCTTCAGCTGGTATTGACAAGCAGTTGTGTATTTGGAGCTAGCCCAGAAGTTTTGCAAAACAAGATGAGCGAAGGGAAGTGAAGGTACCCAGGCAGGTAGCTCCCTCGAAAACTGGCCAAAGTTGTCAGGTACCTCCCCTGAAGCGATCTGAGGAGAGGATCCCAAACTAAATCTGTATGTGGAGGTAGCCACAAAGTTTTGGCAACCAAGATGAGCCAGAGGCAAGAGAAGCCTCTTGGCATGCACCTCCCTCCAAAATTGGCCAATGTTGTCGGGTACGTAGCCTGAAGGGGTCTGCGGACCGAATCCACAAGTCCCTCTCTCTCTGGAAGAGCCCCAAAACTTTCACCAAGTATGCCTGGGAGGAGGAACGGGTAGCTACTGGGCATGCACGTACTTCCCAGTTTGACCAGACTTCAGGTAGATCCCCCATACGGGTGTCCTGCTTTTCCAGAACTTGTGCAGGTAACACAGAATTTTGCATAAGTACAATGTGGTGGAGGCAAAGGTAGCTACCGGGCATGTAGCAACCTCTGAATTAGGCAAAATTCTCTGTTAGCTAGCCTAGAGGGATCCGAGTTTAGGATCCACAAAGAAAAAATCTCTCTTGGAGGAAGCCAAGTCTATTTTCTAGAAGCATGCCGAGGTGAGAAGGCAAGGGTAGCTACCAGGCATACACTTCCCTCTAAACTTGGCCGAACTTGTGGTGTCCCTACCCTGAAGGGCTTTGCAGCCGGTACCCAGAGCTAAATGTTTCTCAGGCAGAATCCCAAACATTTGCAGAAGCTTCCCTGGAGGAGGCAATGGTAGCCAGCAGGCATGCAGCTACCTCCAAAGTAGAGCCAAAATTGTGAGGGACTTAACGCGGGGGGGTCTTCAGCTGGTATTGACAAGCAGTTGTGTATTTGGAGCTAGCCCAAAAGTTTTGCAAAACAAGATGAGCGAAGGGAAGTGAAGGTACCCAGGCAGGTAGCTCCCTCGAAAACTGGCCAAAGTTGTCAGGTACCTCCCCTGAAGCGATCTGAGGAGAGGATCCCAAACTAAATCTGTATGTGGAGGTAGCCACAAAGTTTTGGCAAAGAAGATCAGCCAGCTGTGTGGCATCCAGGGCAGCATTCCTAGCACAGGCAGTTTGTATGTGGTCTTGGACACTAGCTACGTGTGTCTTTATGGTGTCTGGGAGGCCACAGGTAAGGGGGAGTTAACCTTGCCAGCTGAATCAGGGCTTGCTTTGGGGATCTCCGTAAGAGATCCTTCTCCTGCATCGCTTGTATGCAGGCTGGTTTTTGAACAGATGCAGCCAAATGGGAGAACCCTGAGGTCTTCATGAGAAGGGATTGTCCTCTTTCTTGTGGGTCTATTCCACTGACCCAATAGGCAGCTAAAATGAATCTATGCCACTAACCCTATAGGCAGTTAATATGTTTATTTAACGTATAAATGCTATCGCAGGTATTCCTCACCAAAGTGAAGGTGAAGGTGCAGAGCTTACCAAGGAGGTGTCCCTGTCTTGGTGGAGAAGGAGCACAGAACATCGACTGCCTCTTCTAGGTTTTCAATTATTCCTTCTGCCCTCTCCCCACCCGCTCCCCCCAGCTCTCCCTTTTTCCTCACTCTAGGGTTTTGCTGTCATGAATTTTTTTACCACTACCTGCTAACACTTTTATATCCTAAGCTTATCTGTCCCACCCTGGGATGACAATGAGCATAATTTGGGCAAAAAATTGAGTATTATAATCTTCTATGTTTAGTATGTACTTCCTCAAGCTCCTTATCTTTTTAAGAGTTAACTTTAATGTTCATTTTATAAAGAATGAAGAAAAAGGTTTCACTCTGGGCACCGCAGACTTCAAGATTCTGTTCTGATGCCCAGAGAGGGTTTGGCACAGCCTGGGTATGCTGCTTTTGTTCAGAACTAAGGCATGTAGGCCCAACTTTTCCAGTGTGCTCCAGGCACCTGTCAGGACCCCCTGGGGCAGGACAGCCCAGCCGTGAGCTTGAGAGAGCTGGGCCATGGACGTCCTGGCTGTGGAGCTTCTCAGGGGCAGAGGTATGGTGGAACCAAAAGAGAGTGTTCATCTCCAGGGGAAAGAGAGAGAAGTCCGCCCTGTGGCACTTGGGGACTCCTGGACTCGCACATGCAGCACCTCGCTCAGGACCAAGCATGGGGACGCAGCTCCTTGGGAAGCCAAGGACAGGGACCGTGACCACATGGCAGCCCTGTGCTGTGAGGTGCAGTGCATATTGTGACCCGGAGTGGTGCTAGGCAACCGCCATGTCCCAGTGCAGGGCTGACAGGCACAGCCTCAGTCACCCCCAAGGCAGAGCTGGCCCCAGCCCAGACGTGCGGCTCCCAACAGGGTCCTGGGGCACCAGTGCAGGTGGGCTCGAGCTGGATGGTCTTTAAGGTCCCTTCCAACCCCAGGCATTGTAGGATTCTATGAGGGAGGCGGTGCACAAGGAATATGGGGTGGGGTGCTGATGTTTGAAAAAAGCAAAGAAACAACAAAACTAAGAGGAGGATTCAAACTAACAAAAGTGGTAGGATTGAAGGAAAGACCAAAGAAAGAAAAGGTCGTAATGCAAAGAAACACCCAAACAAAACAAAAGGAAACAAACACTGTCTATTCCATTGTTGCAGGGTTGGGAACCTACACCAATGGACACAAACGAACTAGAGCAACAGCCTTGGAGGAGTTTGAGGCAGCAAGCCGAGGTTTCAACTGTGTTCAGAGAATGCGAAAAGGAAAGGCTCAATGAGATGCTTGGAAGGAGCCTTAAGGGGCAAACAGGACCAGACCTCAACAAATGGAGAAAAACCTGGGGAAGCTCCGTGCAATTTGAGCTAATCCGTGAGAGCTACAGGACATGCAGACACAGGCAGGTAACAAATACCAGACAGGTAAGCTGCTTTTCCAGAACTAAAGCAGGTAAGGAAAAATTTTCCCTAAGTAAAATGTGGTGGAGGCAAAGGTAGCTAGCGGGCCTGTACCAACGTCCAAATTAGCCAGAATTCTCTGTTACCTAGCCTAGAGGGATCCGGGTTTAGGATCCTCAAAGAAAAAATCTCTCTTGGAGGAAGCCAAATCTTTTTTCTAGAAGCATGCCGAGGTGAGAAGGCAAGGGTAGCTACCAGGCATACACTTCCCTGTAAACTTGGCCAACCTTGTGGTGTCCCTACCCTGAAGGGCTTTGCAGCTGGTACCCAGAGCTAAATGTGTCTCAGGCAGAATCCCATACATTTTGAGAAACTTTTGTGGAGGAAGCGATGGTTGCTAGCAGGCATGCAGCTACGTCCAAAGTAGGGCCAAAGTTGAGAGGGACGTAACGCGGAGGGGTCTTCAGCTGGTATTGACAAGCAGTTGTGTATTTGGAGCTAGCCCAGAAGTTTTGCAAAACAAGATGAGCGAAGGGAAGTGAAGGTACCCAGGCAGGTAGCTCCCTCGAAAACTGGCCAAAGTTGTCAGGTACCTCCCCTGAAGCGATCTGAGGAGAGGATCCCAAACTAAATCTGTATGTGGAGGTAGCCACAAAGTTTTGGCAACCAAGATGAGCCAGAGGCAAGAGAAGCCTCTTGGCATGCACCTCCCTCCAAAATTGGCCAATGTTGTCGGGTACGTAGCCTGAAGGGGTCTGCGGACCGAATCCACAAGTCCCTCTCTCTCTGGAAGAGCCCCAAAACTTTCACCAAGTATGCCTGGGAGGAGGAACGGGTAGCTACTGGGCATGCACGTACTTCCCAATTTGGCCAGACTTCAGGTAGATCCCCCATACGGGTGTCCTGCTTTTCCAGAACTTGTGCAGGTAACACAGAATTTTGCATAAGTACAATGTGGTGGAGGCAAAGGTAGCTACCGGGCATGTAGCAACCTCTGAATTAGGCAAAATTCTCTGTTAGCTAGCCTAGAGGGATCCGAGTTTAGGATCCACAAAGAAAAAATCTCTCTTGGAGGAAGCCAAGTCTATTTTCTAGAAGCATGCCGAGGTGAGAAGGCAAGGGTAGCTACCAGGCATACACTTCCCTCTAAACTTGGCCGAACTTGTGGTGTCCCTACCCTGAAGGGCTTTGCAGCCGGTACCCAGAGCTAAATGTTTCTCAGGCAGAATCCCAAACATTTGCAGAAGCTTCCCTGGAGGAGGCAATGGTAGCCAGCAGGCATGCAGCTACCTCCAAAGTAGAGCCAAACTTGTGAGGGACTTAACGCGGGGGGGTCTTCAGCTGGTATTGACAAGCAGTTGTGTATTTGGAGCTAGCCCAAAAGTTTTGCAAAACAAGATGAGCGAAGGGAAGTGAAGGTACCCAGGCAGGTAGCTCCCTCGAAAACTGGCCAAAGTTGTCAGGTACCTCCCCTGAAGCGATCTGAGGAGAGGATCCCAAACTAAATCTGTATGTGGAGGTAGCCACAAAGTTTTGGCAACCAAGATGAGCCAGAGGCAAGAGAAGCCTCTTGGCATGCACCTCCCTCCAAAATTGGCCAATGTTGTCGGGTACGTAGCCTGAAGGGGTCTGCGGACCGAATCCACAAGTCCCTCTCTCTCTGGAAGAGCCCCAAAACTTTCACCAAGTATGCCTGGGAGGAGGAACGGGTAGCTACTGGGCATGCACGTACTTCCCAATTTGGCCAGACTTCAGGTAGATCCCCCATACGGGTGTCCTGCTTTTCCAGAACTTGTGCAGGTAACACAGAATTTTGCATGAGTACAATGTGGTGGAGGCAAAGGTAGCTACCTGGCATGTAGCAACCTCTGAATTAGGCAAAATTCTCTGTTAGCTAGCCTAGAGGGATCCGAGTTGAGGATCCACAAAGAAAAAATCTCTCTTGGAGGAAGCCAAGTCTTTTTTCTAGAAGCATGCCGAGGTGAGAAGGCAAGGGTAGCTACCAGGCATACACTTCCCTCTAAACTTGGCCGAACTTGTGGTGTCCCTACCCTGAAGGGCTTTGCAGCCGGTACCCAGAGCTAAATGTTTCTCAGGCAGAATCCCAAACATTTGCAGAAGCTTCCCTGGAGGAGGCAATGGTAGCCAGCAGGCATGCAGCTACCTCCAAAGTAGAGCCAAACTTGTGAGGAACTTAACGCGGAGGGGTCTTCAGCTGGTATTGACAAGCAGTTGTGTATTTGGAGCTAGCCCAAAAGTTTTGCAAAACAAGATGAGCGAAGGGAAGTGAAGGTATCCAGGCAGGTAGCTCCCTCGAAAACTGGCCAAAGTTGTCAGGTACCTCCCCTGAAGCGATCTGAGGAGAGGATCCCAAACTAAATCTGTATGTGGAGGTAGCCACAAAGTTTTGGCAACCAAGATGAGCCAGAGGCAAGAGAAGCCTCTTGGCATGCACCTCCCTCCAAAATTGGCCAATGTTGTCGGGTACGTAGCCTGAAGGGGTCTGCGGACCGAATCCACAAGTCCCTCTCTCTCTGGAAGAGCCCCAAAACTTTCACCAAGTATGCCTGGGAGGAGGAACGGGTAGCTACTGGGCATGCACGTACTTCCCAATTTGGCCAGACTTCAGGTAGATCCCCCATACGGGTGTCCTGCTTTTCCAGAACTTGTGCAGGTAACACAGAATTTTGCATGAGTACAATGTGGTGGAGGCAAAGGTAGCTACCTGGCATGTAGCAACCTCTGAATTAGGCAAAATTCTCTGTTAGCTAGCCTAGAGGGATCCGAGTTGAGGATCCACAAAGAAAAAATCTCTCTTGGAGGAAGCCAAGTCTTTTTTCTAGAAGCATGCCGAGGTGAGAAGGCAAGGGTAGCTACCAGGCATACACTTCCCTCTAAACTTGGCCGAACTTGTGGTGTCCCTACCCTGAAGGGCTTTGCAGCCGGTACCCAGAGCTAAATGTTTCTCAGGCAGAATCCCAAACATTTGCAGAAGCTTCCCTGGAGGAGGCAATGGTAGCCAGCAGGCATGCAGCTACCTCCAAAGTAGAGCCAAAATTGTGAGGGACTTAACGCGGAGGGGTCTTCAGCTGGTATTGACAAGCAGTTGTGTATTTGGAGCTAGCCCAAAAGTTTTGCAAAACAAGATGAGCGAAGGGAAGTGAAGGTATCCAGGCAGGTAGCTCCCTCGAAAACTGGCCAAAGTTGTCAGGTACCTCCCCTGAAGCGATCTGAGGAGAGGATCCCAAACTAAATCTGTATGTGGAGGTAGCCACAAAGTTTTGGCAACCAAGATGAGCCAGAGGCAAGAGAAGCCTCTTGGCATGCACCTCCCTCCAAAATTGGCCAATGTTGTCGGGTACGTAGCCTGAAGGGGTCTGCGGACCGAATCCACAAGTCCCTCTCTCTCTGGAAGAGCCCCAAAACTTTCACCAAGTATGCCTGGGAGGAGGAACGGGTAGCTACTGGGCATGCACGTACTTCCCAATTTGGCCAGACTTCAGGTAGATCCCCCATACGGGTGTCCTGCTTTTCCAGAACTTGTGCAGGTAACACAGAATTTTGCATAAGTACAATGTGGTGGAGGCAAAGGTAGCTACCGGGCATGTAGCAACCTCTGAATTAGGCAAAATTCTCTGTTAGCTAGCCTAGAGGGATCCGAGTTTAGGATCCACAAAGAAAAAATCTCTCTTGGAGGAAGCCAAGTCTTTTTTCTAGAAGCATGCCGAGGTGAGAAGGCAAGGGTAGCTACCAGGCATACACTTCCCTCTAAACTTGGCCGAACTTGTGGTGTCCCTACCCTGAAGGGCTTTGCAGCCGGTACCCAGAGCTAAATGTTTCTCAGGCAGAATCCCAAACATTTGCAGAAGCTTCCCTGGAGGAGGCAATGGTAGCCAGCAGGCATGCAGCTACCTCCAAAGTAGAGCCAAAATTGTGAGGAACTTAACGCGGAGGGGTCTTCAGCTGGTATTGACAAGCAGTTGTGTATTTGGAGCTAGCCCAAAAGTTTTGCAAAACAAGATGAGCGAAGGGAAGTGAAGGTATCCAGGCAGGTAGCTCCCTCGAAAACTGGCCAAAGTTGTCAGGTACCTCCCCTGAAGTGATCTGAGGAGAGGATCCCAAACTAAATCTGTATGTGGAGGTAGCCACAAAGTTTTGGCAACCAAGATGAGCCAGAGGCAAGAGAAGCCTCTTGGCATGCACCTCCCTCCAAAATTGGCCAATGTTGTCGGGTACGTAGCCTGAAGGGGTCTGCGGACCGAATCCACAAGTCCCTCTCTCTCTGGAAGAGCCCCAAAACTTTCACCAAGTATGCCTGGGAGGAGGAACGGGTAGCTACTGGGCATGCACGTACTTCCCAATTTGGCCAGACTTCAGGTAGATCCCCCATACGGGTGTCCTGCTTTTCCAGAACTTGTGCAGGTAACACAGAATTTTGCATAAGTACAATGTGGTGGAGGCAAAGGTAGCTACCGGGCATGTAGCAACCTCTGAATTAGGCAAAATTCTCTGTTAGCTAGCCTAGAGGGATCCGAGTTTAGGATCCACAAAGAAAAAATCTCTCTTGGAGGAAGCCAAGTCTATTTTCTAGAAGCATGCCGAGGTGAGAAGGCAAGGGTAGCTACCAGGCATACACTTCCCTCTAAACTTGGCCGAACTTGTGGTGTCCCTACCCTGAAGGGCTTTGCAGCCGGTACCCAGAGCTAAATGTTTCTCAGGCAGGATCCCAAACATTTGCAGAAGCTTCCCTGGAGGAGGCAATGGTAGCCAGCAGGCATGCAGCTACCTCCAAAGTAGAGCCAAACTTGTGAGGGACTTAACGCGGGGGGGTCTTCAGCTGGTATTGACAAGCAGTTGTGTATTTGGAGCTAGCCCAAAAGTTTCGCAAAACAAGATGAGCGAAGGGAAGTGAAGGTACCCAGGCAGGTAGCTCCCTCGAAAACTGGCCAAAGTTGTCAGGTACCTCCCCTGAAGCGATCTGAGGAGAGGATCCCAAACTAAATCTGTATGTGGAGGTAGCCACAAAGTTTTGGCAACCAAGATGAGCCAGAGGCAAGAGAAGCCTCTTGGCATGCACCTCCCTCCAAAATTGGCCAATGTTGTCGGGTACGTAGCCTGAAGGGGTCTGCGGACCGAATCCACAAGTCCCTCTCTCTCTGGAAGAGCCCCAAAACTTTCACCAAGTATGCCTGGGAGGAGGAACGGGTAGCTACTGGGCATGCACGTACTTCCCAATTTGGCCAGACTTCAGGTAGATCCCCCATACGGGTGTCCTGCTTTTCCAGAACTTGTGCAGGTAACACAGAATTTTGCATAAGTACAATGTGGTGGAGGCAAAGGTAGCTACCGGGCATGTAGCAACCTCTGAATTAGGCAAAATTCTCTGTTAGCTAGCCTAGAGGGATCCGAGTTTAGGATCCACAAAGAAAAAATCTCTCTTGGAGGAAGCCAAGTCTTTTTTCTACAAGCATGCCGAGGTGAGAAGGCAAGGGTAGCTACCAGGCATACACTTCCCTCTAAACTTGGCCGAACTTGTGGTGTCCCTACCCTGAAGGGCTTTGCAGCCGGTACCCAGAGCTAAATGTTTCTCAGGCAGAATCCCAAACATTTGCAGAAGCTTCCCTGGAGGAGGCAATGGTAGCCAGCAGGCATGCAGCTACCTCCAAAGTAGAACCAAAATTGTAAGGGACTTAACGCGGGGGGGTCTTCAGCTGGTATTGACAAGCAGTTGTGTATTTGGAGCTAGCCCAGAAGTTTTGCAAAACAAGATGAGCGAAGGGAAGTGAAGGTACCCAGGCAGGTAGCTCCCTCGAAAACTGGCCAAAGTTGTCAGGTACCTCCCCTGAAGCGATCTGAGGAGAGGATCCCAAACTAAATCTTTATGTGGAGGTAGCCACAACGTTTTGGCAACCAAGATGAGCCAGAGGCAAGAGAAGCCTCTTGGCATGCACCTCCCTCCAAAATTGGCCAATGTTGTCGGGTACGTAGCCTGAAGGGGTCTGCGGACCGAATCCACAAGTCCCTCTCTCTCTGGAAGAGCCCCAAAACTTTCACCAAGTATGCCTGGGAGGAGGAACGGGTAGCTACTGGGCATGCACGTACTTCCCAATTTGGCCAGACTTCAGGTAGATCCCCCATACGGGTGTCCTGCTTTTCCAGAACTTGTGCAGGTAACACAGAATTTTGCATAAGTACAATGTGGTGGAGGCAAAGGTAGCTACCGGGCATGTAGCAACCTCTGAATTAGGCAAAATTCTCTGTTAGCTAGCCTAGAGGGATCCGAGTTTAGGATCCACAAAGAAAAAATCTCTCTTGGAGGAAGCCAAGTCTTTTTTCTAGAAGCATGCCGAGGTGAGAAGGCAAGGGTAGCTACCAGGCATACACTTCCCTCTAAACTTGGCCGAACTTGTGGTGTCCCTACCCTGAAGGGCTTTGCAGCCGGTACCCAGAGCTAAATGTTTCTCAGGCAGAATCCCAAACATTTGCAGAAGCTTCCCTGGAGGAGGCAATGGTAGCCAGCAGGCATGCAGCTACCTCCAAAGTAGAGCCAAAATTGTGAGGAACTTAACGCGGGGGGGTCTTCAGCTGGTATTGACAAGCAGTTGTGTATTTGGAGCTAGCCCTGAAGTTTTGCAAAACAAGATGAGCGAAGGGAAGTGAAGGTACCCAGGCAGGTAGCTCCCTCGAAAACTGGCCAAAGTTGTCAGGTACCTCCCCTGAAGCGATCTGAGGAGAGGATCCCAAACTAAATCTGTATGTGGAGGTAGCCACAAAGTTTTGGCAACCAAGATGAGCCAGAGGCAAGAGAAGCCTCTTGGCATGCACCTCCCTCCAAAATTGGCCAATGTTGTCGGGTACGTAGCCTGAAGGGGTCTGCGGACCGAATCCACAAGTCCCTCTCTCTCTGGAAGAGCCCCAAAACTTTCACCAAGTATGCCTGGGAGGAGGAACGGGTAGCTACTGGGCATGCACGTACTTCCCAATTTGGCCAGACTTCAGGTAGATCCCCCATACGGGTGTCCTGCTTTTCCAGAACTTGTGCAGGTAACACAGAATTTTGCATAAGTACAATGTGGTGGAGGCAAAGGTAGCTACCGGGCATGTAGCAACCTCTGAATTAGGCAAAATTCTCTGTTAGCTAGCCCAGAGGGATGCGAGTTTAGGATCCACAAAGAAAAAATCTCTCTTGGAGGAAGCCAAGTCTTTTTTCTAGAAGCATGCCGAGGTGAGAAGGCAAGGGTAGCTACCAGGCATACACTTCCCTCTAAACTTGGCCGAACTTGTGGTGTCCCTACCCTGAAGGGCTTTGCAGCCGGTACCCAGAGCTAAATGTTTCTCAGGCAGAATCCCAAACATTTGCAGAAGCTTCCCTGGAGGAGGCAATGGTAGCCAGCAGGCATGCAGCTACCTCCAAAGTAGAGCCAAAATTGTGAGGGACTTAACGCGGGGGGGTCTTCAGCTGGTATTGACAAGCAGTTGTGTATTTGGAGCTAGCCCAAAAGTTTTGCAAAACAAGATGAGCGAAGGGAAGTGAAGGTACCCAGGCAGGTAGCTCCCTCGAAAACTGGCCAAAGTTGTCAGGTACCTCCCCGGAAGCGATCTGAGGAGGGGATCCCAAACTAAATCTGTATGTGGAGGTAGCCACAAAGTTTTGGCAACCAAGATGAGCCAGAGGCAAGAGAAGCCTCTTGGCATGCACGTCCCTCCAAAATTGGCCAATGTTGTCGGGTACGTAGCCTGAAGGGGTCTGCGGACCGAATCCACAAGTCCCTCTCTCTCTGGAAGAGCCCCAAAACTTTCACCAAGTATGCCTGGGAGGAGGAACGGGTAGCTACTGGGCATGCACGTACTTCCCAATTTGGCCAGACTTCAGGTAGATCCCCCATACGGGTGTCCTGCTTTTCCAGAACTGGTGCAGGCAACACAGAATTTTGCATAAGTACAATGTGGTGGAGGCAAAGGTAGCTACCGGGCATGTAGCAACCTCTGAATTAGGCAAAATTCTCTGTTAGCTAGCCTAGAGGGATCCGAGTTTAGGATCCACAAAGAAAAAATCTCTCTTGGAGGAAGCCAAGTCTTTTTTCTAGAAGCATGCCGAGGTGAGAAGGCAAGGGTAGCTACCAGGCATACACTTCCCTCTAAACTTGGCCGAACTTGTGGTGTCCCTACCCTGAAGGGCTTTGCAGCCGGTACCCAGAGCTAAATGTTTCTCAGGCAGAATCCCAAACATTTGCAGAAGCTTCCCTGGAGGAGGCAATGGTAGCCAGCAGGCATGCAGCTACCTCCAAAGTAGAGCCAAAATTGTGAGGGACTTAACGCGGGGGGGTCTTCAGCTGGTATTGACAAGCAGTTGTGTATTTGGAGCTAGCCCAAAAGTTTTGCAAAACAAGATGAGCGAAGGGAAGTGAAGGTACCCAGGCAGGTAGCTCCCTCGAAAACTGGCCAAAGTTGTCAGGTACCTCCCCTGAAGCGATCTGAGGAGAGGATCCCAAGCTAAATCTGTATGTGGAGGTAGCCACAAAGTTTTGGCAACCAAGATGAGCCAGAGGCAAGAGAAGCCTCTTGGCATGCACCTCCCTCCAAAATTGGCCAATGTTGTCGGGTACGTAGCCTGAAGGGGTCTGCGGACCGAATCCACAAGTCCCTCTCTCTCTGGAAGAGCCCCAAAACTTTCACCAAGTATGCCTGGGAGGAGGAACGGGTAGCTACTGGGCATGCACGTACTTCCCAATTTGGCCAGACTTCAGGTAGATCCCCCATACGGGTGTCCTGCTTTTCCAGAACTTGTGCAGGTAACACAGAATTTTGCATAAGTACAATGTGGTGGAGGCAAAGGTAGCTACCGGGCATGTAGCAACCTCTGAATTAGGCAAAATTCTCTGTTAGCTAGCCTAGAGGGATCCGAGTTTAGGATCCACAAAGAAAAAATCTCTCTTGGAGGAAGCCAAGTCTTTTTTCTAGAAGCATGCCGAGGTGAGAAGGCAAGGGTAGCTACCAGGCATACACTTCCCTCTAAACTTGGCCGAACTTGTGGTGTCCCTACCCTGAAGGGCTTTGCAGCCGGTACCCAGAGCTAAATGTTTCTCAGGCAGAATCCCAAACATTTGCAGAAGCTTCCCTGGAGGAGGCAATGGTAGCCAGCAGGCATGCAGCTACCTCCAAAGTAGAGCCAAAATTGTGAGGGACTTAACGCGGGGGGGGTCTTCAGCTGGTATTGACAAGCAGTTGTGTATTTGGAGCTAGCCCAAAAGTTTTGCAAAACAAGATGAGCGAAGGGAAGTGAAGGTACCCAGGCAGGTAGCTCCCTCGAAAACTGGCCAAAGTTGTCAGGTACCTCCCCTGAAGCGATCTGAGGAGAGGATCCCAAACTAAATCTGTATGTGGAGGTAGCCACAAAGTTTTGGCAACCAAGATGAGCCAGAGGCAAGAGAAGCCTCTTGGCATGCACCTCCCTCCAAAATTGGCCAATGTTGTCGGGTACGTAGCCTGAAGGGGTCTGCGGACCGAATCCACAAGTCCCTCTCTCTCTGGAAGAGCCCCAAAACTTTCACCAAGTATGCCTGGGAGGAGGAACGGGTAGCTACTGGGCATGCACGTACTTCCCAGTTTGGCCAGACTTCAGGTAGATCCCCCATACGGGTGTCCTGCTTTTCCAGAACTTGTGCAGGTAACACAGAATTTTGCATAAGTACAATGTGGTGGAGGCAAAGGTAGCTACCTGGCATGTAGCAACCTCTGAATTAGGCAAAATTCTCTGTTAGCTAGCCTAGAGGGATCCGAGTTTAGGATCCACAAAGAAAAAATCTCTCTTGGAGGAAGCCAAGTCTTTTTTCTAGAAGCATGCCGAGGTGAGAAGGCAAGGGTAGCTACCAGGCATACACTTCCCTCTAAACTTGGCCGAACTTGTGGTGTCCCTACCCTGAAGGGCTTTGCAGCCGGTACCCAGAGCTAAATGTTTCTCAGGCAGAATCCCAAACATTTGCAGAAGCTTCCCTGGAGGAGGCAATGGTAGCCAGCAGGCATGCAGCTACCTCCAAAGTAGAGCCAAAATAGTGAGGAACTTAACGCGGAGGGGTCTTCAGCTGGTATTGACAAGCAGTTGTGTATTTGGAGCTAGCCCAGAAGTTTTGCAAAACAAGATGAGCGAAGGGAAGTGAAGGTACCCAGGCAGGTAGCTCCCTCGAAAACTGGCCAAAGTTGTCAGGTACCTCCCCTGAAGCGATCTGAGGAGAGGATCCCAAACTAAATCTGTATGTGGAGGTAGCCACAAAGTTTTGGCAACCAAGATGAGCCAGAGGCAAGAGAAGCCTCTTGGCATGCACGTCCCTCCAAAATTGGCCAATGTTGTTGGGTACGTAGCCTGAAGGGGTCTGCGGACCGAATCCACAAGTCCCTCTCTCTCTGGAAGAGCCCCAAAACTTTCACCAAGTATGCCTGGGAGGAGGAACGGGTAGCTACTGGGCATGCACGTACTTCCCAATTTGGCCAGACTTCAGGTAGATCCCCCATACGGGTGTCCTGCTTTTCCAGAACTTGTGCAGGTAACACAGAATTTTGCATAAGTACAATGTGGTGGAGGCAAAGGTAGCTACCGGGCATGTAGCAACCTCTGAATTAGGCAAAATTCTCTGTTAGCTAGCCTAGAGGGATCCGAGTTTAGGATCCACAAAGAAAAAATCTCTCTTGGAGGAAGCCAAGTCTTTTTTTCTAGAAGCATGCCGAGGTGAGAAGGCAAGGGTAGCTACCAGGCATACACTTCCCTCTAAACTTGGCCGAACTTGTGGTGTCCCTACCCTGAAGGGCTTTGCAGCCGGTACCCAGAGCTAAATGTTTCTCAGGCAGAATCCCAAACATTTGCAGAAGCTTCCCTGGAGGAGGCAATGGTAGCCAGCAGGCATGCAGCTACCTCCAAAGTAGAGCCAAAATTGTGAGGAACTTAACGCGGAGGGGTCTTCAGCTGGTATTGACAAGCAGTTGTGTATTTGGAGCTAGCCCAGAAGTTTTGCAAAACAAGATGAGCGAAGGGAAGTGAAGGTACCCAGGCAGGTAGCTCCCTCGAAAACTGGCCAAAGTTGTCAGGTACCTCCCCTGAAGCGATCTGAGGAGAGGATCCCAAACTAAATCTGTATGTGGAGGTAGCCACAAAGTTTTGGCAACCAAGATGAGCCAGAGGCAAGAGAAGCCTCTTGGCATGCACCTCCCTCCAAAATTGGCCAATGTTGTCGGGTACGTAGCCTGAAGGGGTCTGCGGACCGAATCCACAAGTCCCTCTCTCTCTGGAAGAGCCCCAAAACTTTCACCAAGTATGCCTGGGAGGAGGAACGGGTAGCTACTGGGCATGCACGTACTTCCCAATTTGGCCAGACTTCAGGTAGATCCCCCATACGGGTGTCCTGCTTTTCCAGAACTTGTGCAGGTAACACAGAATTTTGCATAAGTACAATGTGGTGGAGGCAAAGGTAGCTACCGGGCATGTAGCAACCTCTGAATTAGGCAAAATTCTCTGTTAGCTAGCCTAGAGGGATCCGAGTTTAGGATCCACAAAGAAAAAATCTCTCTTGGAGGAAGCCAAGTCTTTTTTTCTAGAAGCATGCCGAGGTGAGAAGGCAAGGGTAGCTACCAGGCATACACTTCCCTCTAAACTTGGCCGAACTTGTGGTGTCCCTACCCTGAAGGGCTTTGCAGCCGGTACCCAGAGCTAAATGTTTCTCAGGCAGAATCCCAAACATTTGCAGAAGCTTCCCTGGAGGAGGCAATGGTAGCCAGCAGGCATGCAGCTACCTCCAAAGTAGAGCCAAAATTGTGAGGAACTTAACGCGGAGGGGTCTTCAGCTGGTATTGACAAGCAGTTGTGTATTTGGAGCTAGCCCAGAAGTTTTGCAAAACAAGATGAGCGAAGGGAAGTGAAGGTACCCAGGCAGGTAGCTCCCTCGAAAACTGGCCAAAGTTGTCAGGTACCTCCCCTGAAGCGATCTGAGGAGAGGATCCCAAACTAAATCTGTATGTGGAGGTAGCCACAAAGTTTTGGCAACCAAGATGAGCCAGAGGCAAGAGAAGCCTCTTGGCATGCACCTCCCTCCAAAATTGGCCAATGTTGTCGGGTACGTAGCCTGAAGGGGTCTGCGGACCGAATCCACAAGTCCCTCTCTCTCTGGAAGAGCCCCAAAACTTTCACCAAGTATGCCTGGGAGGAGGAACGGGTAGCTACTGGGCATGCACGTACTTCCCAATTTGGCCAGACTTCAGGTAGATCCCCCATACGGGTGTCCTGCTTTTCCAGAACTTGTGCAGGTAACACAGAATTTTGCATAAGTACAATGTGGTGGAGGCAAAGGTAGCTACCGGGCATGTAGCAACCTCTGAATTAGGCAAAATTCTCTGTTAGCTAGCCTAGAGGGATCCGAGTTTAGGATCCACAAAGAAAAAATCTCTCTTGGAGGAAGCCAAGTCTTTTTTCTAGAAGCATGCCGAGGTGAGAAGGCAAGGGTAACTACCAGGCATACACTTCCCTCTAAACTTGGCCGAACTTGTGGTGTCCCTACCCTGAAGGGCTTTGCAGCCGGTACCCAGAGCTAAATGTTTCTCAGGCAGAATCCCAAACATTTGCAGAAGCTTCCCTGGAGGAGGCAATGGTAGCCAGCAGGCATGCAGCTACCTCCAAAGTAGAGCCAAAATTGTGAGGGACTTAATGCGGGGGGGTCTTCAGCTGGTATTGACAAGCAGTTGTGTATTTGGAGCTAGCCCAAAAGTTTTGCAAAACAAGATGAGCGAAGGGAAGTGAAGGTACCCAGGCAGGTAGCTCCCTCGAAAACTGGCCAAAGTTGTCAGGTACCTCCCCTGAAGCGATCTGAGGAGAGGATCCCAAACTAAATCTGTATGTGGAGGTAGCCACAAAGTTTTGGCAACCAAGATGAGCCAGAGGCAAGAGAAGCCTCTTGGCATGCACGTCCCTCCAAAATTGGCCAATGTTGTCGGGTACGTAGCCTGAAGGGGTCTGCGGACCGAATCCACAAGTCCCTCTCTCTCTGGAAGAGCCCCAAAACTTTCACCAAGTATGCCTGGGAGGAGGAACGGGTAGCTACTGGGCATGCACGTACTTCCCAATTTGGCCAGACTTCAGGTAGATCCCCCATACGGGTGTCCTGCTTTTCCAGAACTTGTGCAGGTAACACAGAATTTTGCATAAGTACAATGTGGTGGAGGCAAAGGTAGCTACCGGGCATGTAGCAACCTCTGAATTAGGCAAAATTCTCTGTTAGCTAGCCTAGAGGGATCCGAGTTTAGGATCCACAAAGAAAAAATCTCTCTTGGAGGAAGCCAAGTCTTTTTTCTAGAAGCATGCCGAGGTGAGAAGGCAAGGGTAGCTACCAGGCATACACTTCCCTCTAAACTTGGCCGAACTTGTGGTGTCCCTACCCTGAAGGGCTTTGCAGCCGGTACCCAGAGCTAAATGTTTCTCAGGCAGAATCCCAAACATTTGCAGAAGCTTCCCTGGAGGAGGCAATGGTAGCCAGCAGGCATGCAGCTACCTCCAAAGTAGAGCCAAACTTGTGAGGGACTTAACGCGGGGGGGTCTTCAGCTGGTATTGACAAGCAGTTGTGTATTTGGAGCTAGCCCAAAAGTTTTGCAAAACAAGATGAGCGAAGGGAAGTGAAGGTACCCAGGCAGGTAGCTCCCTCGAAAACTGGCCAAAGTTGTCAGGTACCTCCCCTGAAGCGATCTGAGGAGAGGATCCCAAACTAAATCTGTATGTGGAGGTAGCCACAACGTTTTGGCAACCAAGATGAGCCAGAGGCAAGAGAAGCCTCTTGGCATGCACCTCCCTCCAAAATTGGCCAATGTTGTCGGGTACGTAGCCTGAAGGGGTCTGCGGACCGAATCCACAAGTCCCTCTCTCTCTGGAAGAGCCCCAAAACTTTCACCAAGTATGCCTGGGAGGAGGAACGGGTAGCTACTGGGCATGCACGTACTTCCCAATTTGGCCAGACTTCAGGTAGATCCCCCATACGGGTGTCCTGCTTTTCCAGAACTTGTGCAGGTAACACAGAATTTTGCATAAGTACAATGTGGTGGAGGCAAAGGTAGCTACCGGGCATGTAGCAACCTCTGAATTAGGCAAAATTCTCTGTTAGCTAGCCTAGAGGGATCCGAGTTTAGGATCCACAAAGAAAAAATCTCTCTTGGAGGAAGCCAAGTCTTTTTTCTAGAAGCATGCCGAGGTGAGAAGGCAAGGGTAGCTACCAGGCATACACTTCCCTCTAAACTTGGCCGAACTTGTGGTGTCCCTACCCTGAAGGGCTTTGCAGCCGGTACCCAGAGCTAAATGTTTCTCAGGCAGAATCCCAAACATTTGCAGAAGCTTCCCTGGAGGAGGCAATGGTAGCCAGCAGGCATGCAGCTACCTCCAAAGTAGAGCCAAACTTGTGAGGGACTTAACGCGGGGGGGTCTTCAGCTGGTATTGACAAGCAGTTGTGTATTTGGAGCTAGCCCAAAAGTTTTGCAAAACAAGATGAGCGAAGGGAAGTGAAGGTACCCAGGCAGGTAGCTCCCTCGAAAACTGGCCAAAGTTGTCAGGTACCTCCCCTGAAGCGATCTGAGGAGAGGATCCCAAGCTAAATCTGTATGTGGAGGTAGCCACAAAGTTTTGGCAACCAAGATGAGCCAGAGGCAAGAGAAGCCTCTTGGCATGCACCTCCCTCCAAAATTGGCCAATGTTGTCGGGTACGTAGCCTGAAGGGGTCTGCGGACCGAATCCACAAGTCCCTCTCTCTCTGGAAGAGCCCCAAAACTTTCACCAAGTATGCCTGGGAGGAGGAACGGGTAGCTACTGGGCATGCACGTACTTCCCAGTTTGGCCAGACTTCAGGTAGATCCCCCATACGGGTGTCCTGCTTTTCCAGAACTTGTGCAGGTAACACAGAATTTTGCATAAGTACAATGTGGTGGAGGCAAAGGTAGCTACCGGGCATGTAGCAACCTCTGAATTAGGCAAAATTCTCTGTTAGCTAGCCTAGAGGGATCCGAGTTGAGGATCCACAAAGAAAAAATCTCTCTTGGAGGAAGCCAAGTCTTTTTTCTAGAAGCATGCCGAGGTGAGAAGGCAAGGGTAGCTACCAGGCATACACTTCCCTCTAAACTTGGCCGAACTTGTGGTGTCCCTACCCTGAAGGGCTTTGCAGCCGGTACCCAGAGCTAAATGTTTCTCAGGCAGAATCCCAAACATTTGCAGAAGCTTCCCTGGAGGAGGCAATGGTAGCCAGCAGGCATGCAGCTACCTCCAAAGTAGAGCCAAAATTGTGAGGAACTTAACGCGGAGGGGTCTTCAGCTGGTATTGACAAGCAGTTGTGTATTTGGAGCTAGCCCAGAAGTTTTGCAAAACAAGATGAGCGAAGGGAAGTGAAGGTACCCAGGCAGGTAGCTCCCTCGAAAACTGGCCAAAGTTGTCAGGTACCTCCCCTGAAGCGATCTGAGGAGAGGATCCCAAACTAAATCTGTATGTGGAGGTAGCCACAACGTTTTGGCAACCAAGATGAGCCAGAGGCAAGAGAAGCCTCTTGGCATGCACGTCCCTCCAAAATTGGCCAATGTTGTCGGGTATGTAGCCTGAAGGGGTCTGCGGACCGAATCCACAAGTCCCTCTCTCTCTGGAAGAGCCCCAAAACTTTCACCAAGTATGCCTGGGAGGAGGAACGGGTAGCTACTGGGCATGCACGTACTTCCCAATTTGGCCAGACTTCAGGTAGATCCCCCATACGGGTGTCCTGCTTTTCCAGAACTTGTGCAGGTAACACAGAATTTTGCATAAGTACAATGTGGTGGAGGCAAAGGTAGCTACCGGGCATGTAGCAACCTCTGAATTAGGCAAAATTCTCTGTTAGCTAGCCTAGAGGGATCCGAGTTTAGGATCCACAAAGAAAAAATCTCTCTTGGAGGAAGCCAAGTCTTTTTTCTAGAAGCATGCCGAGGTGAGAAGGCAAGGGTAGCTACCAGGCATACACTTCCCTCTAAACTTGGCCGAACTTGTGGTGTCCCTACCCTGAAGGGCTTTGCAGCCGGTACCCAGAGCTAAATGTTTCTCAGGCAGAATCCCAAACATTTGCAGAAGCTTCCCTGGAGGAGGCAATGGTAGCCAGCAGGCATGCAGCTACCTCCAAAGTAGAGCCAAAATTGTGAGGGACTTAACGCGGGGGGGTCTTCAGCTGGTATTGACAAGCAGTTGTGTATTTGGAGCTAGCCCAAAAGTTTTGCAAAACAAGATGAGCGAAGGGAAGTGAAGGTACCCAGGCAGGTAGCTCCCTCGAAAACTGGCCAAAGTTGTCAGGTACCTCCCCTGAAGCGATCTGAGGAGAGGATCCCAAACTAAATCTGTATGTGGAGGTAGCCACAAAGTTTTGGCAACCAAGATGAGCCAGAGGCAAGAGAAGCCTCTTGGCATGCACCTCCCTCCAAAATTGGCCAATGTTGTCGGGTACGTAGCCTGAAGGGGTCTGCGGACCGAATCCACAAGTCCCTCTCTCTCTGGAAGAGCCCCAAAACTTTCACCAAGTATGCCTGGGAGGAGGAACGGGTAGCTACTGGGCATGCACGTACTTCCCAATTTGGCCAGACTTCAGGTAGATCCCCCATACGGGTGTCCTGCTTTTCCAGAACTTGTGCAGGTAACACAGAATTTTGCATAAGTACAATGTGGTGGAGGCAAAGGTAGCTACCGGGCATGTAGCAACCTCTGAATTAGGCAAAATTCTCTGTTAGCTAGCCTAGAGGGATCCGAGTTTAGGATCCACAAAGAAAAAATCTCTCTTGGAGGAAGCCAAGTCTTTTTTCTAGAAGCATGCCGAGGTGAGAAGGCAAGGGTAGCTACCAGGCATACACTTCCCTCTAAACTTGGCCGAACTTGTGGTGTCCCTACCCTGAAGGGCTTTGCAGCCGGTACCCAGAGCTAAATGTTTCTCAGGCAGAATCCCAAACATTTGCAGAAGCTTCCCTGGAGGAGGCAATGGTAGCCAGCAGGCATGCAGCTACCTCCAAAGTAGAGCCAAACTTGTGAGGGACTTAACGCGGAGGGGTCTTCAGCTGGTATTGACAAGCAGTTGTGTATTTGGAGCTAGCCCAGAAGTTTTGCAAAACAAGATGAGCGAAGGGAAGTGAAGGTACCCAGGCAGGTAGCTCCCTCGAAAACTGGCCAAAGTTGTCAGGTACCTCCCCTGAAGCGATCTGAGGAGAGGATCCCAAACTAAATCTGTATGTGGAGGTAGCCACAAAGGTTTGGCAAAGAAGATCAGCCAGCTGTGTGGCATTCCAGGGCAGCATTCCTAGCACAGGCAGTTTGTATGTGGTCTTGGACACTAGCTACGTGTGTCTTTATGGTGTCTGGGAGGCCACAGATAAGGGGGAGTTAACCTTGCCAGCTGAATCAGGGCTAGCTTTGGGGATCTCCGTAAGAGATCCTTCTCCTGCATCGCTTGTATGCAGGCTGGTTTTTGAACAGATGCAGCCAAATGGGAGAACCCTGAGGTCTTCATGAGAAGGGATTGTCCTCTTTCTTGTGGGTCTATTCCACTGACCCAATAGGCAGCTAAAATGAATCTATGCCACTAACCCTATAGGCAGTTAATATGTTTATTTAACGTATAAATGCTATCGCAGGTATTCCTCACCAAAGTGTAGGTGAAGGTGCAGAGCTTACCAAGGAGGTGTCCCTGTCTTGGTGGAGAAGGAGCACAGAACATCGACTGCCTCTTCTAGGTTTTCAATTATTCCTTCTGCCCTCTCCCCACCCGCTCCCCCCAGCTCTCCCTTTTTCCTCACTCTAGGGTTTTGCTGTCATTAATTTTTTTACCACTACCTGCTAACACTTTTATATCCTAAGCTTATCTGTCCCACCCTGGGATGACAATGAGCATAATTTGGGCAAAAAATTGAGTATTATAATCTTCTATGTTTAGTATGTACTTCCTCAAGCTCCTTATCTTTTTAAGAGTTAACTTTAATGTTCATTTTATAAAGAATGAAGAAAAAGGTTTCACTCTGGGCACCGCAGACTTCAAGATTCTGTTCTGATGCCCAAAGAGGGTTTGGCACAGCCTGGGTATGCTGCTTTTGTTCAGAACTAAGGCATGTAGGCCCAACTTTTCCAGTGTGCTCCAGGCACCTGTCAGGACCCCCTGGGGCAGGACAGCCCAGCCGTGAGCTTGAGAGAGCTGGGCCATGGACGTCCTGGCTGCGGAGCTTCTCAGGGGCAGAGGTATGGTGGAACCAAAAGAGAGTGTTCATCTCCAGGGGAAAGAGAGAGAAGTCCGCCCTGTGGCACTTGGGGACTCCTGGACTCGCACATGCAGCACCTCGCTCAGGACCAAGCATGGGGACGCAGCTCCTTGGGAAGCCAAGGACAGGGACCGTGACCACATGGCAGCCGTGTGCTGTGAGGGGCAGTGCATATTGTGACCCAGAGTGGTGCTAGGCAACCGCCATGTCCCAGTGCAGGGCTGACAGGCACAGCCTCAGTCACCCCCAAGGCAGAGCTGGCCCCAGCCCAGACATGCGGCTCCCAACAGGGTCCTGGGGCACCAGTGCAGGTGGGCTCGAGCTGGATGGTCTTTAAGGTCCCTTCCAACCCCAGGCATTGTAGGATTCTATGAGGGAGGCGGTGCACAAGGAATATGGGGTGGGGTGCTGATGTTTGGAAAAAGCAAAGAAACAACAAAACTAAGAGGAGATTCAAAGTAACAAAAGTGGTAGGATTGAAGGAAAGACCAAAGAAAGAAAAGGTCGTAATGCAAAGAAACACCCAAACAAAACAAAAGGAAACAAACACTGTCTATTCCATTGTTGCAGGGTTGAGAACCTACACCAATGGACACAAACGAACTAGAGCAACAGCCTTGGAGGAGTTTGAGGCAGCAAGCCGAGGTTTCAGCTGTGTTCAGAGAATGCGAAAAGGAAAGGCTCAATGAGATGCTTGGAAGGAGCCTTAAGGGGCAAACAGGACCAGACCTCAACAAATGGAGAAAAACCTGGGGAAGCTCCGTGCAATTTGAGCTAATCCGTGAGAGCTACAGGACATGCAGACACAGGCAGGTAACAAATACCAGACAGGTAAGCTGCTTTTCCAGAACTAACGCAGGTAAGGAAAAATTTTCCCTAAGTAAAATGTGGTGGAGGCAAAGGTAGCTAGCGGGCATGTACCAACGTCCAAATTAGCCAGAATTCTCTGTTAGCTAGCCTAGAGGGATCCGGGTTTAGGATCCTCAAAGAAAAAATCTCTCTTGGAGGAAGCCAAGTCTTTTTTCTAGAAGCATGCCGAGGTGAGAAGGCAAGGGTAGCTACCAGGCATACACTTCCCTGTAAACTTGGCCAAGCTTGTGGTGTCCCTACCCTGAAGGGCTTTGCAGCTGGTACCCAGAGCTAAATGTGTCTCAGGCAGAATCCCATACATTTTGAGAAACTTTTGTGGAGGAAGCGATGGTTGCTAGCAGGCATGCAGCTACGTCCAAAGTAGGGCCAAAGTTGAGAGGGACGTAACGCAGAGGGGTCTTCAGCTGGTATTGACAAGCAGTTGTGTATTTGGAGCTAGCCCAGAAGTTTTGCAAAACAAGATGAGCGAAGGGAAGTGAAGGTACCCAGGCAGGTAGCTCCCTCGAAAACTGGCCAAAGTTGTCAGGTACCTCCCCGGAAGCGATCTGAGGAGAGGATCCCAAACTAAATCTGTATGTGGAGGTAGCCACAAAGTTTTGGCAACCAAGATGAGCCAGAGGCAAGAGAAGCCTCTTGGCATGCACCTCCCTCCAAAATTGGCCAATGTTGTCGGGTACGTAGCCTGAAGGGGTCTGCGGACCGAATCCACAAGTCCCTCTCTCTCTGGAAGAGCCCCAAAACTTTCACCAAGTATGCCTGGGAGGAGGAACGGGTAGCTACTGGGCATGCACGTACTTCCCAATTTGGCCAGACTTCAGGTAGATCCCCCATACGGGTGTCCTGCTTTTCCAGAACTTGTGCAGGTAACACAGAATTTTGCATAAGTACAATGTAGTGGAGGCAAAGGTAGCTACCGGGCATGTAGCAACCTCTGAATTAGGCAAAATTCTCTGTTAGCTAGCCTAGAGGGATCCGAGTTTAGGATCCACAAAGAAAAAATCTCTCTTGGAGGAAGCCAAGTCTTTTTTCTAGAAGCATGCCGAGGTGAGAAGGCAAGGGTAGCTACCAGGCATACACTTCCCTCTAAACTTGGCCGAACTTGTGGTGTCCCTACCCTGAAGGGCTTTGCAGCCGGTACCCAGAGCTAAATGTTTCTCAGGCAGAATCCCAAACATTTGCAGAAGCTTCCCTGGAGGAGGCAATGGTAGCCAGCAGGCATGCAGCTACCTCCAAAGTAGAGCCAAAATTGTGAGGGACTTAACGCGGGGGGGTCTTCAGCTGGTATTGACAAGCAGTTGTGTATTTGGAGCTAGCCCAGAAGTTTTGCAAAACAAGATGAGCGAAGGGAAGTGAAGGTACCCAGGCAGGTAGCTCCCTCGAAAACTGGCCAAAGTTGTCAGGTACCTCCCCTGAAGCGATCTGAGGAGAGGATCCCAAACTAAATCTGTATGTGGAGGTAGCCACAAAGTTTTGGCAACCAAGATGAGCCAGAGGCAAGAGAAGCCTCTTGGCATGCACCTCCCTCCAAAATTGGCCAATGTTGTCAGGTACGTAGCCTGAAGGGGTCTGCGGACCGAATCCACAAGTCCCTCTCTCTCTGGAAGAGCCCCAAAACTTTCACCAAGTATGCCTGGGAGGAGGAACGGGTAGCTACTGGGCATGCACGTACTTCCCAATTTGGCCAGACTTCAGGTAGATCCCCCATACGGGTGTCCTGCTTTTCCAGAACTTGTGCAGGTAACACAGAATTTTGCATAAGTACAATGTGGTGGAGGCAAAGGTAGCTACCGGGCATGTAGCAACCTCTGAATTAGGCAAAATTCTCTGTTAGCTAGCCTAGAGGGATCCGAGTTTAGGATCCACAAAGAAAAAATCTCTCTTGGAGGAAGCCAAGTCTTTTTTCTAGAAGCATGCCGAGGTGAGAAGGCAAGGGTAGCTACCAGGCATACACTTCCCTCTAAACTTGGCCGAACTTGTGGTGTCCCTACCCTGAAGGGCTTTGCAGCCGGTACCCAGAGCTAAATGTTTCTCAGGCAGAATCCCAAACATTTGCAGAAGCTTCCCTGGAGGAGGCAATGGTAGCCAGCAGGCATGCAGCTACCTCCAAAGTAGAGCCAAACTTGTGAGGGACTTAACGCGGGGGGGTCTTCAGCTGGTATTGACAAGCAGTTGTGTATTTGGAGCTAGCCCAGAAGTTTTGCAAAACAAGATGAGCGAAGGGAAGTGAAGGTACCCAGGCAGGTAGCTCCCTCGAAAACTGGCCAAAGTTGTCAGGTACCTCCCCTGAAGCGATCTGAGGAGAGGATCCCAAACTAAATCTGTATGTGGAGGTAGCCACAAAGTTTTGGCAACCAAGATGAGCCAGAGGCAAGAGAAGCCTCTTGGCATGCACCTCCCTCCAAAATTGGCCAATGTTGTCGGGTACGTAGCCTGAAGGGGTCTGCGGACCGAATCCACAAGTCCCTCTCTCTCTGGAAGAGCCCCAAAACTTTCACCAAGTATGCCTGGGAGGAGGAACGGGTAGCTACTGGGCATGCACGTACTTCCCAATTTGGCCAGACTTCAGGTAGATCCCCCATACGGGTGTCCTGCTTTTCCAGAACTTGTGCAGGTAACACAGAATTTTGCATAAGTACAATGTGGTGGAGGCAAAGGTAGCTACCGGGCATGTAGCAACCTCTGAATTAGGCAAAATTCTCTGTTAGCTAGCCTAGAGGGATCCGAGTTTAGGATCCACAAAGAAAAAATTCTCTCTTGGAGGAAGCCAAGTCTTTTTTCTAGAAGCATGCCGAGGTGAGAAGGCAAGGGTAGCTACCAGGCATACACTTCCCTCTAAACTTGGCCGAACTTGTGGTGTCCCTACCCTGAAGGGCTTTGCAGCCGGTACCCAGAGCTAAATGTTTCTCAGGCAGAATCCCAAACATTTGCAGAAGCTTCCCTGGAGGAGGCAATGGTAGCCAGCAGGCATGCAGCTACCTCCAAAGTAGAGCCAAAATTGTGAGGAACTTAACGCGGAGGGGTCTTCAGCTGGTATTGACAAGCAGTTGTGTATTTGGAGCTAGCCCAGAAGTTTTGCAAAACAAGATGAGCGAAGGGAAGTGAAGGTACCCAGGCAGGTAGCTCCCTCGAAAACTAGCCAAAGTTGTCAGGTACCTCCCCTGAAGCGATCTGAGGAGAGGATCCCAAACTAAATCTGTATGTGGAGGTAGCCACAAAGTTTTGGCAACCAAGATGAGCCAGAGGCAAGAGAAGCCTCTTGGCATGCACCTCCCTCCAAAATTGGCCAATGTTGTCGGGTACGTAGCCTGAAGGGGTCTGCGGACCGAATCCACAAGTCCCTCTCTCTCTGGAAGAGCCCCAAAACTTTCACCAAGTATGCCTGGGAGGAGGAACGGGTAGCTACTGGGCATGCACGTACTTCCCAATTTGGCCAGACTTCAGGTAGATCCCCCATACGGGTGTCCTGCTTTTCCAGAACTTGTGCAGGTAACACAGAATTTTGCATAAGTACAATGTGGTGGAGGCAAAGGTAGCTACCGGGCATGTAGCAACCTCTGAATTAGGCAAAATTCTCTGTTAGCTAGCCTAGAGGGATCCGAGTTTAGGATCCACAAAGAAAAAATCTCTCTTGGAGGAAGCCAAGTCTTTTTTCTAGAAGCATGCCGAGGTGAGAAGGCAAGGGTAGCTACCAGGCATACACTTCCCTCTAAACTTGGCCGAACTTGTGGTGTCCCTACCCTGAAGGGCTTTGCAGCCGGTACCCAGAGCTAAATGTTTCTCAGGCAGAATCCCAAACATTTGCAGAAGCTTCCCTGGAGGAGGCAATGGTAGCCAGCAGGCATGCAGCTACCTCCAAAGTAGAGCCAAAATTGTGAGGGACTTAACGCGGAGGGGTCTTCAGCTGGTATTGACAAGCAGTTGTGTATTTGGAGCTAGCCCAGAAGTTTTGCAAAACAAGATGAGCGAAGGGAAGTGAAGGTACCCAGGCAGGTAGCTCCCTCGAAAACTGGCCAAAGTTGTCAGGTACCTCCCCTGAAGCGATCTGAGGAGAGGATCCCAAACTAAATCTGTATGTGGAGGTAGCCACAAAGTTTTGGCAACCAAGATGAGCCAGAGGCAAGAGAAGCCTCTTGGCATGCACCTCCCTCCAAAATTGGCCAATGTTGTCGGGTACGTAGCCTGAAGGGGTCTGCGGACCGAATCCACAAGTCCCTCTCTCTCTGGAAGAGCCCCAAAACTTTCACCAAGTATGCCTGGGAGGAGGAACGGGTAGCTACTGGCATGCACGTACTTCCCAATTTGGCCAGACTTCAGGTAGATCCCCCATACGGGTGTCCTGCTTTTCCAGAACTTGTGCAGGTAACACAGAATTTTGCATAAGTACAATGTGGTGGAGGCAAAGGTAGCTACCGGGCATGTAGCAACCTCTGAATTAGGCAAAATTCTCTGTTAGCTAGCCTAGAGGGATCCGAGTTTAGGATCCACAAAGAAAAAATCTCTCTTGGAGGAAGCCAAGTCTTTTTTCTAGAAGCATGCCGAGGTGAGAAGGCAAGGGTAGCTACCAGGCATACACTTCCCTCTAAACTTGGCCGAACTTGTGGTGTCCCTACCCTGAAGGGCTTTGCAGCCGGTACCCAGAGCTAAATGTTTCTCAGGCAGAATCCCAAACATTTGCAGAAG
Source organism: Anser brachyrhynchus (assembly GCF_964034855.1). Lineage (NCBI taxonomy): Eukaryota > Metazoa > Chordata > Aves > Anseriformes > Anatidae > Anser > Anser brachyrhynchus. Next base: position 14,203,937 of record NC_137710.1, on the reverse strand, counting down.
CTTCCCTGGAGGAGGCAATGGTAGCCAGCAGGCATGCAGCTACCTCCAAAGTAGAGCCAAAATTGTGAGGGACTTAACGCGGGGGGGTCTTCAGCTGGTATTGACAAGCAGTTGTGTATTTGGAGCTAGCCCAGAAGTTTTGCAAAACAAGATGAGCGAAGGGAAGTGAAGGTACCCAGGCAGGTAGCTCCCTCGAAAACTGGCCAAAGTTGTCAGGTACCTCCCCGGAAGCGATCTGAGGAGAGGATCCCAAACTAAATCTGTATGTGGAGGTAGCCACAAAGTTTTGGCAACCAAGATGAGCCAGAGGCAAGAGAAGCCTCTTGGCATGCACCTCCCTCCAAAATTGGCCAATGTTGTCGGGTACGTAGCCTGAAGGGGTCTGCGGACCGAATCCACAAGTCCCTCTCTCTCTGGAAGAGCCCCAAAACTTTCACCAAGTATGCCTGGGAGGAGGAACGGGTAGCTACTGGCATGCACGTACTTCCCAATTTGGCCAGACTTCAGGTAGATCCCCCATACGGGTGTCCTGCTTTTCCAGAACTTGTGCAGGTAACACAGAATTTTGCATAAGTACAATGTGGTGGAGGCAAAGGTAGCTACCGGGCATGTAGCAACCTCTGAATTAGGCAAAATTCTCTGTTAGCTAGCCTAGAGGGATCCGAGTTTAGGATCCACAAAGAAAAAATCTCTCTTGGAGGAAGCCAAGTCTTTTTTCTAGAAGCATGCCGAGGTGAGAAGGCAAGGGTAGCTACCAGGCATACACTTCCCTCTAAACTTGGCCGAACTTGTGGTGTCCCTACCCTGAAGGGCTTTGCAGCCGGTACCCAGAGCTAAATGTTTCTCAGGCAGAATCCCAAACATTTGCAGAAGCTTCCCTGGAGGAGGCAATGGTAGCCAGCAGGCATGCAGCTACCTCCAAAGTAGAGCCAAACTTGTGAGGGACTTAACGCGGGGGGGTCTTCAGCTGGTATTGACAAGCAGTTGTGTATTTGGAGCTAGCCCAGAAGTTTTGCAAAACAAGATGAGCGAAGGGAAGTGAAGGTACCCAGGCAGGTAGCTCCCTCGAAAACTGGCCAAAGTTGTCAGGTACCTCCCCGGAAGCGATCTGAGGAGAGGATCCCAAACTAAATCTGTATGTGGAGGTAGCCACAAAGTTTTGGCAACCAAGATGAGCCAGAGGCAAGAGAAGCCTCTTGGCATGCACCTCCCTCCAAAATTGGCCAATGTTGTCGGGTACGTAGCCTGAAGGGGTCTGCGGACCGAATCCACAAGTCCCTCTCTCTCTGGAAGAGCCCCAAAACTTTCACCAAGTATGCCTGGGAGGAGGAACGGGTAGCTACTGGGCATGCACGTACTTCCCAATTTGGCCAGACTTCAGGTAGATCCCCCATACGGGTGTCCTGCTTTTCCAGAACTTGTGCAGGTAACACAGAATTTTGCATAAGTACAATGTGGTGGAGGCAAAGGTAGCTACCGGGCATGTAGCAACCTCTGAATTAGGCAAAATTCTCTGTTAGCTAGCCTAGAGGGATCCGAGTTGAGGATCCACAAAGAAAAAATCTCTCTTGGAGGAAGCCAAGTCTTTTTTCTAGAAGCATGCCGAGGTGAGAAGGCAAGGGTAGCTACCAGGCATACACTTCCCTCTAAACTTGGCCGAACTTGTGGTGTCCCTACCCTGAAGGGCTTTGCAGCCGGTACCCAGAGCTAAATGTTTCTCAGGCAGAATCCCAAACATTTGCAGAAGCTTCCCTGGAGGAGGCAATGGTAGCCAGCAGGCATGCAGCTACCTCCAAAGTAGAGCCAAAATTGTGAGGAACTTAACGCGGGGGGGTCTTCAGCTGGTATTGACAAGCAGTTGTGTATTTGGAGCTAGCCCAGAAGTTTTGCAAAACAAGATGAGCGAAGGGAAGTGAAGGTACCCAGGCAGGTAGCTCCCTCGAAAACTGGCCAAAGTTGTCAGGTACCTCCCCTGAAGCGATCTGAGGAGAGGATCCCAAACTAAATCTGTATGTGGAGGTAGCCACAAAGTTTTGGCAACCAAGATGAGCCAGAGGCAAGAGAAGCCTCTTGGCATGCACCTCCCTCCAAAATTGGCCAATGTTGTCGGGTACGTAGCCTGAAGGGGTCTGCGGACCGAATCCACAAGTCCCTCTCTCTCTGGAAGAGCCCCAAAACTTTCACCAAGTATGCCTGGGAGGAGGAACGGGTAGCTACTGGGCATGCACGTACTTCCCAGTTTGGCCAGACTTCAGGCAGATCCCCCATACGGGTGTCCTGCTTTTCCAGAACTTGTGCAGGTAACACAGAATTTTGCATAAGTACAATGTGGTGGAGGCAAAGGTAGCTACCGGGCATGTAGCAACCTCTGAATTAGGCAAAATTCTCTGTTACCTAGCCCAGAGGGATCCGAGTTTAGGATCCACAAAGAAAAAATCTCTCTTGGAGGAAGCCAAGTCTTTTTTCTAGAAGCATGCCGAGGTGAGAAGGCAAGGGTAGCTACCAGGCATACACTTCCCTCTAAACTTGGCCGAACTTGTGGTGTCCCTACCCTGAAGGGCTTTGCAGCCGGTACCCAGAGCTAAATGTTTCTCAGGCAGAATCCCAAACATTTGCAGAAGCTTCCCTGGAGGAGGCAATGGTAGCCAGCAGGCATGCAGCTACCTCCAAAGTAGAGCCAAACTTGTGAGGGACTTAACGCGGAGGGGTCTTCAGCTGGTATTGACAAGCAGTTGTGTATTTGGAGCTAGCCCAGAAGTTTTGCAAAACAAGATGAGCGAAGGGAAGTGAAGGTACCCAGGCAGGTAGCTCCCTCGAAAACTGGCCAAAGTTGTCAGGTACCTCCCCTGAAGCGATCTGAGGAGAGGATCCCAAACTAAATCTGTATGTGGAGGTAGCCACAAAGTTTTGGCAACCAAGATGAGCCAGAGGCAAGAGAAGCCTCTTGGCATGCACCTCCCTCCAAAATTGGCCAATGTTGTCGGGTACGTAGCCTGAAGGGGTCTGCGGACCGAATCCACAAGTCCCTCTCTCTCTGGAAGAGCCCCAAAACTTTCACCAAGTATGCCTGGGAGGAGGAACGGGTAGCTACTGGGCATGCACGTACTTCCCAATTTGGCCAGACTTCAGGTAGATCCCCCATACGGGTGTCCTGCTTTTCCAGAACTTGTGCAGGTAACACAGAATTTTGCATAAGTACAATGTGGTGGAGGCAAAGGTAGCTACCGGGCATGTAGCAACCTCTGAATTAGGCAAAATTCTCTGTTAGCTAGCCTAGAGGGATCCGAGTTTAGGATCCACAAAGAAAAAATTCTCTCTTGGAGGAAGCCAAGTCTTTTTTCTAGAAGCATGCCGAGGTGAGAAGGCAAGGGTAGCTACCAGGCATACACTTCCCTCTAAACTTGGCCGAACTTGTGGTGTCCCTACCCTGAAGGGCTTTGCAGCCGGTACCCAGAGCTAAATGTTTCTCAGGCAGAATCCCAAACATTTGCAGAAGCTTCCCTGGAGGAGGCAATGGTAGCCAGCAGGCATGCAGCTACCTCCAAAGTAGAGCCAAAATTGTGAGGAACTTAACGCGGAGGGGTCTTCAGCTGGTATTGACAAGCAGTTGTGTATTTGGAGCTAGCCCAGAAGTTTTGCAAAACAAGATGAGCGAAGGGAAGTGAAGGTACCCAGGCAGGTAGCTCCCTCGAAAACTAGCCAAAGTTGTCAGGTACCTCCCCTGAAGCGATCTGAGGAGAGGATCCCAAACTAAATCTGTATGTGGAGGTAGCCACAAAGTTTTGGCAACCAAGATGAGCCAGAGGCAAGAGAAGCCTCTTGGCATGCACCTCCCTCCAAAATTGGCCAATGTTGTCGGGTACGTAGCCTGAAGGGGTCTGCGGACCGAATCCACAAGTCCCTCTCTCTCTGGAAGAGCCCCAAAACTTTCACCAAGTATGCCTGGGAGGAGGAACGGGTAGCTACTGGGCATGCACGTACTTCCCAATTTGGCCAGACTTCAGGTAGATCCCCCATACGGGTGTCCTGCTTTTCCAGAACTTGTGCAGGTAACACAGAATTTTGCATAAGTACAATGTGGTGGAGGCAAAGGTAGCTACCGGGCATGTAGCAACCTCTGAATTAGGCAAAATTCTCTGTTAGCTAGCCTAGAGGGATCCGAGTTTAGGATCCACAAAGAAAAAATCTCTCTTGGAGGAAGCCAAGTCTTTTTTCTAGAAGCATGCCGAGGTGAGAAGGCAAGGGTAGCTACCAGGCATACACTTCCCTCTAAACTTGGCCGAACTTGTGGTGTCCCTACCCTGAAGGGCTTTGCAGCCGGTACCCAGAGCTAAATGTTTCTCAGGCAGAATCCCAAACATTTGCAGAAGCTTCCCTGGAGGAGGCAATGGTAGCCAGCAGGCATGCAGCTACCTCCAAAGTAGAGCCAAAATTGTGAGGGACTTAACGCGGAGGGGTCTTCAGCTGGTATTGACAAGCAGTTGTGTATTTGGAGCTAGCCCAGAAGTTTTGCAAAACAAGATGAGCGAAGGGAAGTGAAGGTACCCAGGCAGGTAGCTCCCTCGAAAACTGGCCAAAGTTGTCAGGTACCTCCCCTGAAGCGATCTGAGGAGAGGATCCCAAACTAAATCTGTATGTGGAGGTAGCCACAAAGTTTTGGCAACCAAGATGAGCCAGAGGCAAGAGAAGCCTCTTGGCATGCACCTCCCTCCAAAATTGGCCAATGTTGTCGGGTACGTAGCCTGAAGGGGTCTGCGGACCGAATCCACAAGTCCCTCTCTCTCTGGAAGAGCCCCAAAACTTTCACCAAGTATGCCTGGGAGGAGGAACGGGTAGCTACTGGCATGCACGTACTTCCCAATTTGGCCAGACTTCAGGTAGATCCCCCATACGGGTGTCCTGCTTTTCCAGAACTTGTGCAGGTAACACAGAATTTTGCATAAGTACAATGTGGTGGAGGCAAAGGTAGCTACCGGGCATGTAGCAACCTCTGAATTAGGCAAAATTCTCTGTTAGCTAGCCTAGAGGGATCCGAGTTTAGGATCCACAAAGAAAAAATCTCTCTTGGAGGAAGCCAAGTCTTTTTTCTAGAAGCATGCCGAGGTGAGAAGGCAAGGGTAGCTACCAGGCATACACTTCCCTCTAAACTTGGCCGAACTTGTGGTGTCCCTACCCTGAAGGGCTTTGCAGCCGGTACCCAGAGCTAAATGTTTCTCAGGCAGAATCCCAAACATTTGCAGAAGCTTCCCTGGAGGAGGCAATGGTAGCCAGCAGGCATGCAGCTACCTCCAAAGTAGAGCCAAAATTGTGAGGGACTTAACGCGGGGGGGTCTTCAGCTGGTATTGACAAGCAGTTGTGTATTTGGAGCTAGCCCAGAAGTTTTGCAAAACAAGATGAGCGAAGGGAAGTGAAGGTACCCAGGCAGGTAGCTCCCTCGAAAACTGGCCAAAGTTGTCAGGTACCTCCCCGGAAGCGATCTGAGGAGAGGATCCCAAACTAAATCTGTATGTGGAGGTAGCCACAAAGTTTTGGCAACCAAGATGAGCCAGAGGCAAGAGAAGCCTCTTGGCATGCACCTCCCTCCAAAATTGGCCAATGTTGTCGGGTACGTAGCCTGAAGGGGTCTGCGGACCGAATCCACAAGTCCCTCTCTCTCTGGAAGAGCCCCAAAACTTTCACCAAGTATGCCTGGGAGGAGGAACGGGTAGCTACTGGGCATGCACGTACTTCCCAATTTGGCCAGACTTCAGGTAGATCCCCCATACGGGTGTCCTGCTTTTCCAGAACTTGTGCAGGTAACACAGAATTTTGCATAAGTACAATGTGGTGGAGGCAAAGGTAGCTACCGGGCATGTAGCAACCTCTGAATTAGGCAAAATTCTCTGTTAGCTAGCCTAGAGGGATCCGAGTTTAGGATCCACAAAGAAAAAATCTCTCTTGGAGGAAGCCAAGTCTTTTTTCTAGAAGCATGCCGAGGTGAGAAGGCAAGGGTAGCTACCAGGCATACACTTCCCTCTAAACTTGGCCGAACTTGTGGTGTCCCTACCCTGAAGGGCTTTGCAGCCGGTACCCAGAGCTAAATGTTTCTCAGGCAGAATCCCAAACATTTGCAGAAGCTTCCCTGGAGGAGGCAATGGTAGCCAGCAGGCATGCAGCTACCTCCAAAGTAGAGCCAAACTTGTGAGGGACTTAACGCGGGGGGGTCTTCAGCTGGTATTGACAAGCAGTTGTGTATTTGGAGCTAGCCCAGAAGTTTTGCAAAACAAGATGAGCGAAGGGAAGTGAAGGTACCCAGGCAGGTAGCTCCCTCGAAAACTGGCCAAAGTTGTCAGGTACCTCCCCGGAAGCGATCTGAGGAGAGGATCCCAAACTAAATCTGTATGTGGAGGTAGCCACAAAGTTTTGGCAACCAAGATGAGCCAGAGGCAAGAGAAGCCTCTTGGCATGCACCTCCCTCCAAAATTGGCCAATGTTGTCGGGTACGTAGCCTGAAGGGGTCTGCGGACCGAATCCACAAGTCCCTCTCTCTCTGGAAGAGCCCCAAAACTTTCACCAAGTATGCCTGGGAGGAGGAACGGGTAGCTACTGGGCATGCACGTACTTCCCAATTTGGCCAGACTTCAGGTAGATCCCCCATACGGGTGTCCTGCTTTTCCAGAACTTGTGCAGGTAACACAGAATTTTGCATAAGTACAATGTGGTGGAGGCAAAGGTAGCTACCGGGCATGTAGCAACCTCTGAATTAGGCAAAATTCTCTGTTAGCTAGCCTAGAGGGATCCGAGTTGAGGATCCACAAAGAAAAAATCTCTCTTGGAGGAAGCCAAGTCTTTTTTCTAGAAGCATGCCGAGGTGAGAAGGCAAGGGTAGCTACCAGGCATACACTTCCCTCTAAACTTGGCCGAACTTGTGGTGTCCCTACCCTGAAGGGCTTTGCAGCCGGTACCCAGAGCTAAATGTTTCTCAGGCAGAATCCCAAACATTTGCAGAAGCTTCCCTGGAGGAGGCAATGGTAGCCAGCAGGCATGCAGCTACCTCCAAAGTAGAGCCAAAATTGTGAGGAACTTAACGCGGGGGGGTCTTCAGCTGGTATTGACAAGCAGTTGTGTATTTGGAGCTAGCCCAGAAGTTTTGCAAAACAAGATGAGCGAAGGGAAGTGAAGGTACCCAGGCAGGTAGCTCCCTCGAAAACTGGCCAAAGTTGTCAGGTACCTCCCCTGAAGCGATCTGAGGAGAGGATCCCAAACTAAATCTGTATGTGGAGGTAGCCACAAAGTTTTGGCAACCAAGATGAGCCAGAGGCAAGAGAAGCCTCTTGGCATGCACCTCCCTCCAAAATTGGCCAATGTTGTCGGGTACGTAGCCTGAAGGGGTCTGCGGACCGAATCCACAAGTCCCTCTCTCTCTGGAAGAGCCCCAAAACTTTCACCAAGTATGCCTGGGAGGAGGAACGGGTAGCTACTGGGCATGCACGTACTTCCCAATTTGGCCAGACTTCAGGTAGATCCCCCATACGGGTGTCCTGCTTTTCCAGAACTTGTGCAGGTAACACAGAATTTTGCATAAGTACAATGTGGTGGAGGCAAAGGTAGCTACCGGGCATGTAGCAACCTCTGAATTAGGCAAAATTCTCTGTTAGCTAGCCTAGAGGGATCCGAGTTGAGGATCCACAAAGAAAAAATCTCTCTTGGAGGAAGCCAAGTCTTTTTTCTAGAAGCATGCCGAGGTGAGAAGGCAAGGGTAGCTACCAGGCATACACTTCCCTCTAAACTTGGCCGAACTTGTGGTGTCCCTACCCTGAAGGGCTTTGCAGCCGGTACCCAGAGCTAAATGTTTCTCAGGCAGAATCCCAAACATTTGCAGAAGCTTCCCTGGAGGAGGCAATGGTAGCCAGCAGGCATGCAGCTACCTCCAAAGTAGAGCCAAAATTGTGAGGAACTTAACGCGGGGGGGTCTTCAGCTGGTATTGACAAGCAGTTGTGTATTTGGAGCTAGCCCAGAAGTTTTGCAAAACAAGATGAGCGAAGGGAAGTGAAGGTACCCAGGCAGGTAGCTCCCTCGAAAACTGGCCAAAGTTGTCAGGTACCTCCCCTGAAGCGATCTGAGGAGAGGATCCCAAACTAAATCTGTATGTGGAGGTAGCCACAAAGTTTTGGCAACCAAGATGAGCCAGAGGCAAGAGAAGCCTCTTGGCATGCACCTCCCTCCAAAATTGGCCAATGTTGTCGGGTACGTAGCCTGAAGGGGTCTGCGGACCGAATCCACAAGTCCCTCTCTCTCTGGAAGAGCCCCAAAACTTTCACCAAGTATGCCTGGGAGGAGGAACGGGTAGCTACTGGGCATGCACGTACTTCCCAGTTTGGCCAGACTTCAGGCAGATCCCCCATACGGGTGTCCTGCTTTTCCAGAACTTGTGCAGGTAACACAGAATTTTGCATAAGTACAATGTGGTGGAGGCAAAGGTAGCTACCGGGCATGTAGCAACCTCTGAATTAGGCAAAATTCTCTGTTACCTAGCCCAGAGGGATCCGAGTTTAGGATCCACAAAGAAAAAATCTCTCTTGGAGGAAGCCAAGTCTTTTTTCTAGAAGCATGCCGAGGTGAGAAGGCAAGGGTAGCTACCAGGCATACACTTCCCTCTAAACTTGGCCGAACTTGTGGTGTCCCTACCCTGAAGGGCTTTGCAGCCGGTACCCAGAGCTAAATGTTTCTCAGGCAGAATCCCAAACATTTGCAGAAGCTTCCCTGGAGGAGGCAATGGTAGCCAGCAGGCATGCAGCTACCTCCAAAGTAGAGCCAAAATTGTGAGGAACTTAAAGCGGAGGGTTCTTCAGCTGGTATTGACAAGCAGTTGTGTATTTGGAGCTAGCCCAGAAGTTTTGCAAAACAAGATGAGCGAAGGGAAGTGAAGGTACCCAGGCAGGTAGCTCCCTCGAAAACTGGCCAAAGTTGTCAGGTACCTCCCCTGAAGCGATCTGAGGAGAGGATCCCAAACTAAATCTGTATGTGGAGGTAGCCACAAAGTTTTGGCAACCAAGATGAGCCAGAGGCAAGAGAAGCCTCTTGGCATGCACCTCCCTCCAAAATTGGCCAATGTTGTCGGGTACGTAGCCTGAAGGGGTCTGCGGACCGAATCCACAAGTCCCTCTCTCTCTGGAAGAGCCCCAAAACTTTCACCAAGTATGCCTGGGAGGAGGAACGGGTAGCTACTGGGCATGCACGTACTTCCCAATTTGGCCAGACTTCAGGTAGATCCCCCATACGGGTGTCCTGCTTTTCCAGAACTTGTGCAGGTAACACAGAATTTTGCATAAGTACAATGTGGTGGAGGCAAAGGTAGCTACCGGGCATGTAGCAACCTCTGAATTAGGCAAAATTCTCTGTTAGCTAGCCTAGAGGGATCCGAGTTTAGGATCCACAAAGAAAAAATCTCTCTTGGAGGAAGCCAAGTCTTTTTTCTAGAAGCATGCCGAGGTGAGAAGGCAAGGGTAGCTACCAGGCATACACTTCCCTCTAAACTTGGCCGAACTTGTGGTGTCCCTACCCTGAAGGGCTTTGCAGCCGGTACCCAGAGCTAAATGTTTCTCAGGCAGAATCCCAAACATTTGCAGAAGCTTCCCTGGAGGAGGCAATGGTAGCCAGCAGGCATGCAGCTACCTCCAAAGTAGAGCCAAACTTGTGAGGGACTTAACGCGGGGGGGTCTTCAGCTGGTATTGACAAGCAGTTGTGTATTTGGAGCTAGCCCAGAAGTTTTGCAAAACAAGATGAGCGAAGGGAAGTGAAGGTACCCAGGCAGGTAGCTCCCTCGAAAACTGGCCAAAGTTGTCAGGTACCTCCCCTGAAGCGATCTGAGGAGAGGATCCCAAACTAAATCTGTATGTGGAGGTAGCCACAAAGTTTTGGCAACCAAGATGAGCCAGAGGCAAGAGAAGCCTCTTGGCATGCACCTCCCTCCAAAATTGGCCAATGTTGTCGGGTACGTAGCCTGAAGGGGTCTGCGGACCGAATCCACAAGTCCCTCTCTCTCTGGAAGAGCCCCAAAACTTTCACCAAGTATGCCTGGGAGGAGGAACGGGTAGCTACTGGGCATGCACATACTTCCCAATTTGGCCAGACTTCAGGTAGATCCCCCATACGGGTGTCCTGCTTTTCCAGAACTTGTGCAGGTAACACAGAATTTTGCATAAGTACAATGTGGTGGAGGCAAAGGTAGCTACCGGGCATGTAGCAACCTCTGAATTAGGCAAAATTCTCTGTTAGCTAGCCTAGAGGGATCCGAGTTTAGGATCCACAAAGAAAAAATCTCTCTTGGAGGAAGCCAAGTCTTTTTTTCTAGAAGCATGCCGAGGTGAGAAGGCAAGGGTAGCTACCAGGCATACACTTCCCTCTAAACTTGGCCGAACTTGTGGTGTCCCTACCCTGAAGGGCTTTGCAGCCGGTACCCAGAGCTAAATGTTTCTCAGGCAGAATCCCAAACATTTGCAGAAGCTTCCCTGGAGGAGGCAATGGTAGCCAGCAGGCATGCAGCTACCTCCAAAGTAGAGCCAAACTTGTGAGGGACTTAACGCGGGGGGGTCTTCAGCTGGTATTGACAAGCAGTTGTGTATTTGGAGCTAGCCCAGAAGTTTTGCAAAACAAGATGAGCGAAGGGAAGTGAAGGTACCCAGGCAGGTAGCTCCCTCGAAAACTGGCCAAAGTTGTCAGGTACCTCCCCTGAAGCGATCTGAGGAGAGGATCCCAAACTAAATCTGTATGTGGAGGTAGCCACAAAGTTTTGGCAACCAAGATGAGCCAGAGGCAAGAGAAGCCTCTTGGCATGCACCTCCCTCCAAAATTGGCCAATGTTGTCGGGTACGTAGCCTGAAGGGGTCTGCGGACCGAATCCACAAGTCCCTCTCTCTCTGGAAGAGCCCCAAAACTTTCACCAAGTATGCCTGGGAGGAGGAACGGGTAGCTACTGGGCATGCACGTACTTCCCAATTTGGCCAGACTTCAGGTAGATCCCCCATACGGGTGTCCTGCTTTTCCAGAACTTGTGCAGGCAACACAGAATTTTGCATAAGTACAATGTGGTGGAGGCAAAGGTAGCTACCGGGCATGTAGCAACCTCTGAATTAGGCAAAATTCTCTGTTAGCTAGCCTAGAGGGATCCGAGTTGAGGATCCACAAAGAAAAAATCTCTCTTGGAGGAAGCCAAGTCTTTTTTCTAGAAGCATGCCGAGGTGAGAAGGCAAGGGTAGCTACCAGGCATACACTTCCCTCTAAACTTGGCCGAACTTGTGGTGTCCCTACCCTGAAGGGCTTTGCAGCCGGTACCCAGAGCTAAATGTTTCTCAGGCAGAATCCCAAACATTTGCAGAAGCTTCCCTGGAGGAGGCAATGGTAGCCAGCAGGCATGCAGCTACCTCCAAAGTAGAGCCAAAATTGTGAGGGACTTAACGCGGGGGGGTCTTCAGCTGGTATTGACAAGCAGTTGTGTATTTGGAGCTAGCCCAGAAGTTTTGCAAAACAAGATGAGCGAAGGGAAGTGAAGGTACCCAGGCAGGTAGCTCCCTCGAAAACTGGCCAAAGTTGTCAGGTACCTCCCCGGAAGCGATCTGAGGAGAGGATCCCAAACTAAATCTGTATGTGGAGGTAGCCACAAAGTTTTGGCAACCAAGATGAGCCAGAGGCAAGAGAAGCCTCTTGGCATGCACCTCCCTCCAAAATTGGCCAATGTTGTCGGGTACGTAGCCTGAAGGGGTCTGCGGACCGAATCCACAAGTCCCTCTCTCTCTGGAAGAGCCCCAAAACTTTCACCAAGTATGCCTGGGAGGAGGAACGGGTAGCTACTGGGCATGCACGTAATTCCCAGTTTGGCCAGACTTCAGGCAGATCCCCCATACGGGTGTCCTGCTTTTCCAGAACTTGTGCAGGTAACACAGAATTTTGCATAAGTACAATGTGGTGGAGGCAAAGGTAGCTACCGGGCATGTAGCAACCTCTGAATTAGGCAAAATTCTCTGTTAGCTAGCCTAGAGGGATCCGAGTTTAGGATCCACAAAGAAAAAATCTCTCTTGGAGGAAGCCAAGTCTTTTTTCTAGAAGCATGCCGAGGTGAGAAGGCAAGGGTAGCTACCAGGCATACACTTCCCTCTAAACTTGGCCGAACTTGTGGTGTCCCTACCCTGAAGGGCTTTGCAGCCGGTACCCAGAGCTAAATGTTTCTCAGGCAGAATCCCAAACATTTGCAGAAGCTTCCCTGGAGGAGGCAATGGTAGCCAGCAGGCATGCAGCTACCTCCAAAGTAGAGCCAAAATTGTGAGGGACTTAACGCGGGGGGGTCTTCAGCTGGTATTGACAAGCAGTTGTGTATTTGGAGCTAGCCCAAAAGTTTTGCAAAACAAGATGAGCGAAGGGAAGTGAAGGTACCCAGGCAGGTAGCTCCCTCGAAAACTGGCCAAAGTTGTCAGGTACCTCCCCTGAAGCGATCTGAGGAGAGGATCCCAAACTAAATCTGTATGTGGAGGTAGCCACAAAGTTTTGGCAACCAAGATGAGCCAGAGGCAAGAGAAGCCTCTTGGCATGCACCTCCCTCCAAAATTGGCCAATGTTGTCGGGTACGTAGCCTGAAGGGGTCTGCGGACCGAATCCACAAGTCCCTCTCTCTCTGGAAGAGCCCCAAAACTTTCACCAAGTATGCCTGGGAGGAGGAACGGGTAGCTACTGGGCATGCACGTACTTCCCAATTTGGCCAGACTTCAGGTAGATCCCCCATACGGGTGTCCTGCTTTTCCAGAACTGGTGCAGGTAACACAGAATTTTGCATAAGTACAATGTGGTGGAGGCAAAGGTAGCTACCGGGCATGTAGCAACCTCTGAATTAGGCAAAATTCTCTGTTAGCTAGCCTAGAGGGATCCGAGTTGAGGATCCACAAAGAAAAAATCTCTCTTGGAGGAAGCCAAGTCTATTTTCTAGAAGCATGCCGAGGTGAGAAGGCAAGGGTAGCTACCAGGCATACACTTCCCTCTAAACTTGGCCGAACTTGTGGTGTCCCTACCCTGAAGGGCTTTGCAGCCGGTACCCAGAGCTAAATGTTTCTCAGGCAGAATCCCAAACATTTGCAGAAGCTTCCCTGGAGGAGGCAATGGTAGCCAGCAGGCATGCAGCTACCTCCAAAGTAGAGCCAAAATTGTGAGGGACTTAACGCGGGGGGGTCTTCAGCTGGTATTGACAAGCAGTTGTGTATTTGGAGCTAGCCCAGAAGTTTTGCAAAACAAGATGAGCGAAGGGAAGTGAAGGTACCCAGGCAGGTAGCTCCCTCGAAAACTGGCCAAAGTTGTCAGGTACCTCCCCTGAAGCGATCTGAGGAGAGGATCCCAAACTAAATCTGTATGTGGAGGTAGCCACAAAGTTTTGGCAAAGAAGATCAGCCAGCTGTGTGGCATCCAGGGCAGCATTCCTAGCACAGGCAGTTTGTATGTGGTCTTGGACACTAGCTACGTGTGTCTTTATGGTGTCTGGGAGGCCACAGATAAGGGGGAGTTAACCTTGCCAGCTGAATCAGGGCTAGCTTTGGGGATCTCCGTAAGAGATCCTTCTCCTGCATCGCTTGTATGCAGGCTGGTTTTTGAACAGATGCAGCCAAATGGGAGAACGCTGAGGTCTTCCTGAGAAGGGATTGTCCTCTTTCTTGTGGGTCTATTCCACTGACCCAATAGGCAGCTAAAATGAATCTATGCCACTAACCCAATAGGCAGTTAATATGTTTATTTAACGTATAAATGCTATCGCAGGTATTCCTCACCAAAGTGAAGGTGAAGGTGCAGAGCTTACCAAGGAGGTGTCCCTGTCTTGGTGGAGAAGGAGCACAGAACATCGACTGCCTCTTCTAGGTTTTCAATTATTCCTTCTGCCCTCTCCCCACCCGCTCCCCCCAGCTCTCCCTTTTTCCTCACTCTAGGGTTTTGCTGTCATGAATTTTTTTACCACTACCTGCTAACACTTTTATATCCTAAGCTTATCTGTCCCACCCTGGGATGACAATGAGCATAATTTGGGCAAAAAATTGAGTATTATAATCTTCTATGTTTAGTATGTACTTCCTCAAGCTCCTTATCTTTTTAAGAGTTAACTTTAATGTTCATTTTATAAAGAATGAAGAAAAAGGTTTCACTCTGGGCACCGCAGACTTCAAGATTCTGTTCTGATGCCCAGAGAGGGTTTGGCACAGCCTGGGTATGCTGCTTTTGTTCAGAACTAAGGCATGTAGGCCCAACTTTTCCAGTGTGCTCCAGGCACCTGTCAGGACCCCCTGGGGCAGGACAGCCCAGCCGTGAGCTTGAGAGAGCTGGGCCATGGACGTCCTGGCTGTGGAGCTTCTCAGGGGCACAGGTATGGTGGAACCAAAAGAGAGTGTTCATCTCCAGGGGAAAGAGAGAGAAGTCCGCCCTGTGGCACTTGGGGACTCCTGGACTCGCACATGCAGCACCTCGCTCAGGACCAAGCATGGGGACGCAGCTCCTTGGGAAGCCAAGGACAGGGACCGTGACCACATGGCAGCCCTGTGCTGTGAGGGGCAGTGCATATTGTGACCCGGAGTGGTGCTAGGCAACCGCCATGTCCCAGTGCAGGGCTGACAGGCACAGCCTCAGTCACCCCCAAGGCAGAGCTGGCCCCAGCCCAGACGTGCGGCTCCCAACAGGGTCCTGGGGCACCAGTGCAGGTGGGCTCGAGCTGGATGGTCTTTAAGGTCCCTTCCAACCCCAGGCATTGTAGGATTCTATGAGGGAGGCGGTGCACAAGGAATATGGGGTGGGGTGCTGATGTTTGAAAAAAGCAAAGAAACAACAAAACTAAGAGGAGGATTCAAACTAACAAAAGTGGTAGGATTGAAGGAAAGACCAAAGAAAGAAAAGGTCGTAATGCAAAGAAACACCCAAACAAAACAAAAGGAAACAAACACTGTCTATTCCATTGTTGCAGGGTTGGGAACCTACACCAATGGACACAAACGAACTAGAGCAACAGCCTTGGAGGAGTTTGAGGCAGCAAGCCGAGGTTTCAGCTGTGTTCAGAGAATGCGAAAAGGAAAGGCTCAATGAGATGCTTGGAAGGAGCCTTAAGGGGCAAACAGGACCAGACCTCAACAAATGGAGAAAAACCTGGGGAAGCTCCGTGCAATTTGAGCTAATCCGTGAGAGCTACAGGACATGCAGACACAGGCAGGTAACAAATACCAGACAGGTAAGCTGCTTTTCCAGAACTAAAGCAGGTAAGGAAAAATTTTCCCTAAGTAAAATGTGGTGGAGGCAAAGGTAGCTAGCGGGCCTGTACCAACGTCCAAATTAGCCAGAATTCTCTGTTACCTAGCCTAGAGGGATCCGGGTTTAGGATCCTCAAAGAAAAAATCTCTCTTGGAGGAAGCCAAATCTTTTTTCTAGAAGCATGCCGAGGTGAGAAGGCAAGGGTAGCTACCAGGCATACACTTCCCTGTAAACTTGGCCAACCTTGTGGTGTCCCTACCCTGAAGGGCTTTGCAGCCGGTACCCAGAGCTAAATGTGTCTCAGGCAGAATCCCATACATTTTGAGAAACTTTTGTGGAGGAAGCGATGGTTGCTAGCAGGCATGCAGCTACGTCCAAAGTAGGGCCAAAGTTGAGAGGGACGTAACGCGGAGGGGTCTTCAGCTGGTATTGACAAGCAGTTGTGTATTTGGAGCTAGCCCAGAAGTTTTGCAAAACAAGATGAGCGAAGGGAAGTGAAGGTACCCAGGCAGGTAGCTCCCTCGAAAACTGGCCAAAGTTGTCAGGTACCTCCCCTGAAGCGATCTGAGGAGAGGATCCCAAACTAAATCTGTATGTGGAGGTAGCCACAAAGTTTTGGCAACCAAGATGAGCCAGAGGCAAGAGAAGCCTCTTGGCATGCACCTCCCTCCAAAATTGGCCAATGTTGTCGGGTACGTAGCCTGAAGGGGTCTGCGGACCGAATCCACAAGTCCCTCTCTCTCTGGAAGAGCCCCAAAACTTTCACCAAGTATGCCTGGGAGGAGGAACGGGTAGCTACTGGGCATGCACGTACTTCCCAGTTTGACCAGACTTCAGGTAGATCCCCCATACGGGTGTCCTGCTTTTCCAGAACTTGTGCAGGTAACACAGAATTTTGCATAAGTACAATGTGGTGGAGGCAAAGGTAGCTACCGGGCATGTAGCAACCTCTGAATTAGGCAAAATTCTCTGTTAGCTAGCCTAGAGGGATCCGAGTTTAGGATCCACAAAGAAAAAATCTCTCTTGGAGGAAGCCAAGTCTTTTTTCTAGAAGCATGCCGAGGTGAGAAGGCAAGGGTAGCTACCAGGCATACACTTCCCTCTAAACTTGGCCGAACTTGTGGTGTCCCTACCCTGAAGGGCTTTGCAGCCGGTACCCAGAGCTAAATGTTTCTCAGGCAGAATCCCAAACATTTGCAGAAGCTTCCCTGGAGGAGGCAATGGTAGCCAGCAGGCATGCAGCTACCTCCAAAGTAGAGCCAAAATTGTGAGGGACTTAACGCGGGGGGGTCTTCAGCTGGTATTGACAAGCAGTTGTGTATTTGGAGCTAGCCCAGAAGTTTTGCAAAACAAGATGAGCGAAGGGAAGTGAAGGTACCCAGGCAGGTAGCTCCCTCGAAAACTGGCCAAAGTTGTCAGGTACCTCCCCTGAAGCGATCTGAGGAGAGGATCCCAAACTAAATCTGTATGTGGAGGTAGCCACAAAGTTTTGGCAACCAAGATGAGCCAGAGGCAAGAGAAGCCTCTTGGCATGCACCTCCCTCCAAAATTGGCCAATGTTGTCGGGTACGTAGCCTGAAGGGGTCTGCGGACCGAATCCACAAGTCCCTCTCTCTCTGGAAGAGCCCCAAAACTTTCACCAAGTATGCCTGGGAGGAGGAACGGGTAGCTACTGGGCATGCACGTAATTCCCAGTTTGGCCAGACTTCAGGCAGATCCCCCATACGGGTGTCCTGCTTTTCCAGAACTTGTGCAGGTAACACAGAATTTTGCATAAGTACAATGTGGTGGAGGCAAAGGTAGCTACCGGGCATGTAGCAACCTCTGAATTAGGCAAAATTCTCTGTTAGCTAGCCTAGAGGGATCCGAGTTGAGGATCCACAAAGAAAAAATCTCTCTTGGAGGAAGCCAAGTCTTTTTTCTAGAAGCATGCCGAGGTGAGAAGGCAAGGGTAGCTACCAGGCATACACTTCCCTCTAAACTTGGCCGAACTTGTGGTGTCCCTACCCTGAAGGGCTTTGCAGCCGGTACCCAGAGCTAAATGTTTCTCAGGCAGAATCCCAAACATTTGCAGAAGCTTCCCTGGAGGAGGCAATGGTAGCCAGCAGGCATGCAGCTACCTCCAAAGTAGAGCCAAACTTGTGAGGAACTTAACGCGGAGGGGTCTTCAGCTGGTATTGACAAGCAGTTGTGTATTTGGAGCTAGCCCAAAAGTTTTGCAAAACAAGATGAGCGAAGGGAAGTGAAGGTACCCAGGCAGGTAGCTCCCTCGAAAACTGGCCAAAGTTGTCAGGTACCTCCCCTGAAGCGATCTGAGGAGAGGATCCCAAACTAAATCTGTATGTGGAGGTAGCCACAACGTTTTGGCAACCAAGATGAGCCAGAGGCAAGAGAAGCCTCTTGGCATGCACCTCCCTCCAAAATTGGCCAATGTTGTCGGGTACGTAGCCTGAAGGGGTCTGCGGACCGAATCCACAAGTCCCTCTCTCTCTGGAAGAGCCCCAAAACTTTCACCAAGTATGCCTGGGAGGAGGAACGGGTAGCTACTGGGCATGCACGTACTTCCCAATTTGGCCAGACTTCAGGTAGATCCCCCATACGGGTGTCCTGCTTTTCCAGAACTTGTGCAGGTAACACAGAATTTTGCATAAGTACAATGTGGTGGAGGCAAAGGTAGCTACCGGGCATGTAGCAACCTCTGAATTAGGCAAAATTCTCTGTTAGCTAGCCTAGAGGGATCCGAGTTGAGGATCCACAAAGAAAAAATCTCTCTTGGAGGAAGCCAAGTCTTTTTTCTAGAAGCATGCCGAGGTGAGAAGGCAAGGGTAGCTACCAGGCATACACTTCCCTCTAAACTTGGCCGAACTTGTGGTGTCCCTACCCTGAAGGGCTTTGCAGCCGGTACCCAGAGCTAAATGTTTCTCAGGCAGAATCCCAAACATTTGCAGAAGCTTCCCTGGAGGAGGCAATGGTAGCCAGCAGGCATGCAGCTACCTCCAAAGTAGAGCCAAACTTGTGAGGGACTTAACGCGGGGGGGTCTTCAGCTGGTATTGACAAGCAGTTGTGTATTTGGAGCTAGCCCAAAAGTTTTGCAAAACAAGATGAGCGAAGGGAAGTGAAGGTACCCAGGCAGGTAGCTCCCTCGAAAACTGGCCAAAGTTGTCAGGTACCTCCCCTGAAGCGATCTGAGGAGAGGATCCCAAACTAAATCTGTATGTGGAGGTAGCCACAAAGTTTTGGCAACCAAGATGAGCCAGAGGCAAGAGAAGCCTCTTGGCATGCACCTCCCTCCAAAATTGGCCAATGTTGTCGGGTACGTAGCCTGAAGGGGTCTGCGGACCGAATCCACAAGTCCCTCTCTCTCTGGAAGAGCCCCAAAACTTTCACCAAGTATGCCTGGGAGGAGGAACGGGTAGCTACTGGGCATGCACGTACTTCCCAATTTGGCCAGACTTCAGGTAGATCCCCCATACGGGTGTCCTGCTTTTCCAGAACTTGTGCAGGTAACACAGAATTTTGCATAAGTACAATGTGGTGGAGGCAAAGGTAGCTACCGGGCATGTAGCAACCTCTGAATTAGGCAAAATTCTCTGTTAGCTAGCCTAGAGGGATCCGAGTTTAGGATCCACAAAGAAAAAATCTCTCTTGGAGGAAGCCAAGTCTTTTTTCTAGAAGCATGCCGAGGTGAGAAGGCAAGGGTAGCTACCAGGCATACACTTCCCTCTAAACTTGGCCGAACTTGTGGTGTCCCTACCCTGAAGGGCTTTGCAGCCGGTACCCAGAGCTAAATGTTTCTCAGGCAGGATCCCAAACATTTGCAGAAGCTTCCCTGGAGGAGGCAATGGTAGCCAGCAGGCATGCAGCTACCTCCAAAGTAGAGCCAAACTTGTGAGGGACTTAACGCGGGGGGGTCTTCAGCTGGTATTGACAAGCAGTTGTGTATTTGGAGCTAGCCCAAAAGTTTTGCAAAACAAGATGAGCGAAGGGAAGTGAAGGTACCCAGGCAGGTAGCTCCCTCGAAAACTGGCCAAAGTTGTCAGGTACCTCCCCTGAAGCGATCTGAGGAGAGGATCCCAAACTAAATCTGTATGTGGAGGTAGCCACAAAGTTTTGGCAACCAAGATGAGCCAGAGGCAAGAGAAGCCTCTTGGCATGCACCTCCCTCCAAAATTGGCCAATGTTGTCGGGTACATAGCCTGAAGGGGTCTGCGGACCGAATCCACAAGTCCCTCTCTCTCTGGAAGAGCCCCAAAACTTTCACCAAGTATGCCTGGGAGGAGGAACGGGTAGCTACTGGGCATGCACGTACTTCCCAATTTGGCCAGACTTCAGGTAGATCCCCCATACGGGTGTCCTGCTTTTCCAGAACTTGTGCAGGTAACACAGAATTTTGCATAAGTACAATGTGGTGGAGGCAAAGGTAGCTACCGGGCATGTAGCAACCTCTGAATTAGGCAAAATTCTCTGTTAGCTAGCCTAGAGGGATCCGAGTTTAGGATCCACAAAGAAAAAATCTCTCTTGGAGGAAGCCAAGTCTTTTTTCTAGAAGCATGCCGAGGTGAGAAGGCAAGGGTAGCTACCAGGCATACACTTCCCTCTAAACTTGGCCGAACTTGTGGTGTCCCTACCCTGAAGGGCTTTGCAGCCGGTACCCAGAGCTAAATGTTTCTCAGGCAGAATCCCAAACATTTGCAGAAGCTTCCCTGGAGGAGGCAATGGTAGCCAGCAGGCATGCAGCTACCTCCAAAGTAGAGCCAAAATTGTAAGGGACTTAACGCGGGGGGGTCTTCAGCTGGTATTGACAAGCAGTTGTGTATTTGGAGCTAGCCCAGAAGTTTTGCAAAACAAGATGAGCGAAGGGAAGTGAAGGTACCCAGGCAGGTAGCTCCCTCGAAAACTGGCCAAAGTTGTCAGGTACCTCCCCTGAAGCGATCTGAGGAGAGGATCCCAAACTAAATCTTTATGTGGAGGTAGCCACAACGTTTTGGCAACCAAGATGAGCCAGAGGCAAGAGAAGCCTCTTGGCATGCACGTCCCTCCAAAATTGGCCAATGTTGTCGGGTACGTAGCCTGAAGGGGTCTGCGGACCGAATCCACAAGTCCCTCTCTCTCTGGAAGAGCCCCAAAACTTTCACCAAGTATGCCTGGGAGGAGGAACGGGTAGCTACTGGGCATGCACGTACTTCCCAATTTGGCCAGACTTCAGGTAGATCCCCCATACGGGTGTCCTGCTTTTCCAGAACTTGTGCAGGTAACACAGAATTTTGCATAAGTACAATGTGGTGGAGGCAAAGGTAGCTACCGGGCATGTAGCAACCTCTGAATTAGGCAAAATTCTCTGTTAGCTAGCCTAGAGGGATCCGAGTTTAGGATCCACAAAGAAAAAATCTCTCTTGGAGGAAGCCAAGTCTTTTTTCTAGAAGCATGCCGAGGTGAGAAGGCAAGGGTAGCTACCAGGCATACACTTCCCTCTAAACTTGGCCGAACTTGTGGTGTCCCTACCCTGAAGGGCTTTGCAGCCGGTACCCAGAGCTAAATGTTTCTCAGGCAGAATCCCAAACATTTGCAGAAGCTTCCCTGGAGGAGGCAATGGTAGCCAGCAGGCATGCAGCTACCTCCAAAGTAGAGCCAAACTTGTGAGGGACTTAACGCGGGGGGCTCTTCAGCTGGTATTGACAAGCAGTTGTGTATTTGGAGCTAGCCCAAAAGTTTTGCAAAACAAGATGAGCGAAGGGAAGTGAAGGTACCCAGGCAGGTAGCTCCCTCGAAAACTGGCCAAAGTTGTCAGGTACCTCCCCTGAAGCGATCTGAGGAGAGGATCCCAAGCTAAATCTGTATGTGGAGGTAGCCACAAAGTTTTGGCAACCAAGATGAGCCAGAGGCAAGAGAAGCCTCTTGGCATGCACCTCCCTCCAAAATTGGCCAATGTTGTCGGGTACGTAGCCTGAAGGGGTCTGCGGACCGAATCCACAAGTCCTTCTCTCTCTGGAAGAGCCCCAAAACTTTCACCAAGTATGCCTGGGAGGAGGAACGGGTAGCTACTGGGCATGCACGTACTTCCCAATTTGGCCAGACTTCAGGTAGATCCCCCATACGGGTGTCCTGCTTTTCCAGAACTTGTGCAGGTAACACAGAATTTTGCATAAGTACAATGTGGTGGAGGCAAAGGTAGCTACCGGGCATGTAGCAACCTCTGAATTAGGCAAAATTCTCTGTTAGCTAGCCTAGAGGGATCCGAGTTTAGGATCCACAAAGAAAAAATCTCTCTTGGAGGAAGCCAAGTCTTTTTTCTAGAAGCATGCCGAGGTGAGAAGGCAAGGGTAGCTACCAGGCATACACTTCCCTCTAAACTTGGCCGAACTTGTGGTGTCCCTACCCTGAAGGGCTTTGCAGCCGGTACCCAGAGCTAAATGTTTCTCAGGCAGAATCCCAAACATTTGCAGAAGCTTCCCTGGAGGAGGCAATGGTAGCCAGCAGACATGCAGCTACCTCCAAAGTAGAGCCAAAATTGTGAGGGACTTAACGCGGGGGGGTCTTCAGCTGGTATTGACAAGCAGTTGTGTATTTGGAGCTAGCCCAAAAGTTTTGCAAAACAAGATGAGCGAAGGGAAGTGAAGGTACCCAGGCAGGTAGCTCCCTCGAAAACTGGCCAAAGTTGTCAGGTACCTCCCCTGAAGCGATCTGAGGAGAGGATCCCAAACTAAATCTGTATGTGGAGGTAGCCACAAAGTTTTGGCAACCAAGATGAGCCAGAGGCAAGAGAAGCCTCTTGGCATGCACCTCCCTCCAAAATTGGCCAATGTTGTCGGGTACGTAGCCTGAAGGGGTCTGCGGACCGAATCCACAAGTCCCTCTCTCTCTGGAAGAGCCCCAAAACTTTCACCAAGTATGCCTGGGAGGAGGAACGGGTAGCTACTGGGCATGCACGTACTTCCCAATTTGGCCAGACTTCAGGTAGATCCCCCATACGGGTGTCCTGCTTTTCCAGAACTTGTGCAGGTAACACAGAATTTTGCATAAGTACAATGTGGTGGAGGCAAAGGTAGCTACCGGGCATGTAGCAACCTCTGAATTAGGCAAAATTCTCTGTTAGCTAGCCTAGAGGGATCCGAGTTTAGGATCCACAAAGAAAAAATCTCTCTTGGAGGAAGCCAAGTCTTTTTTCTAGAAGCATGCCGAGGTGAGAAGGCAAGGGTAGCTACCAGGCATACACTTCCCTCTAAACTTGGCCGAACTTGTGGTGTCCCTACCCTGAAGGGCTTTGCAGCCGGTACCCAGAGCTAAATGTTTCTCAGGCAGAATCCCAAACATTTGCAGAAGCTTCCCTGGAGGAGGCAATGGTAGCCAGCAGGCATGCAGCTACCTCCAAAGTAGAGCCAAAATTGTGAGGGACTTAACGCGGGGGGGGTCTTCAGCTGGTATTGACAAGCAGTTGTGTATTTGGAGCTAGCCCAAAAGTTTTGCAAAACAAGATGAGCGAAGGGAAGTGAAGGTACCCAGGCAGGTAGCTCCCTCGAAAACTGGCCAAAGTTGTCAGGTACCTCCCCTGAAGCGATCTGAGGAGAGGATCCCAAACTAAATCTGTATGTGGAGGTAGCCACAAAGTTTTGGCAACCAAGATGAGCCAGAGGCAAGAGAAGCCTCTTGGCATGCACCTCCCTCCAAAATTGGCCAATGTTGTCGGGTACGTAGCCTGAAGGGGTCTGCGGACCGAATCCACAAGTCCCTCTCTCTCTGGAAGAGCCCCAAAACTTTCACCAAGTATGCCTGGGAGGAGGAACGGGTAGCTACTGGGCATGCACGTACTTCCCAATTTGGCCAGACTTCAGGTAGATCCCCCATACGGGTGTCCTGCTTTTCCAGAACTTGTGCAGGTAACACAGAATTTTGCATAAGTACAATGTGGTGGAGGCAAAGGTAGCTACCGGGCATGTAGCAACCTCTGAATTAGGCAAAATTCTCTGTTAGCTAGCCTAGAGGGATCCGAGTTTAGGATCCACAAAGAAAAAATCTCTCTTGGAGGAAGCCAATTCTTTTTTCTAGAAGCATGCCGAGGTGAGAAGGCAAGGGTAGCTACCAGGCATACACTTCCCTCTAAACTTGGCCGAACTTGTGGTGTCCCTACCCTGAAGGGCTTTGCAGCCGGTACCCAGAGCTAAATGTTTCTCAGGCAGAATCCCAAACATTTGCAGAAGCTTCCCTGGAGGAGGCAATGGTAGCCAGCAGGCATGCAGCTACCTCCAAAGTAGAGCCAAAATTGTGAGGGACTTAACGCGGGGGGGGTCTTCAGCTGGTATTGACAAGCAGTTGTGTATTTGGAGCTAGCCCAAAAGTTTTGCAAAACAAGATGAGCGAAGGGAAGTGAAGGTACCCAGGCAGGTAGCTCCCTCGAAAACTGGCCAAAGTTGTCAGGTACCTCCCCGGAAGCGATCTGAGGAGAGGATCCCAAACTAAATCTGTATGTGGAGGTAGCCACAAAGTTTTGGCAACCAAGATGAGCCAGAGGCAAGAGAAGCCTCTTGGCATGCACCTCCCTCCAAAATTGGCCAATGTTGTCGGGTACGTAGCCTGAAGGGGTCTGCGGACCGAATCCACAAGTCCCTCTCTCTCTGGAAGAGCCCCAAAACTTTCACCAAGTATGCCTGGGAGGAGGAACGGGTAGCTACTGGGCATGCACGTACTTCCCAATTTGGCCAGACTTCAGGTAGATCCCCCATACGGGTGTCCTGCTTTTCCAGAACTTGTGCAGGTAACACAGAATTTTGCATAAGTACAATGTGGTGGAGGCAAAGGTAGCTACCGGGCATGTAGCAACCTCTGAATTAGGCAAAATTCTCTGTTAGCTAGCCTAGAGGGATCCGAGTTTAGGATCCACAAAGAAAAAATCTCTCTTGGAGGAAGCCAAGTCTTTTTTCTAGAAGCATGCCGAGGTGAGAAGGCAAGGGTAGCTACCAGGCATACACTTCCCTCTAAACTTGGCCGAACTTGTGGTGTCCCTACCCTGAAGGGCTTTGCAGCCGGTACCCAGAGCTAAATGTTTCTCAGGCAGAATCCCAAACATTTGCAGAAGCTTCCCTGGAGGAGGCAATGGTAGCCAGCAGGCATGCAGCTACCTCCAAAGTAGAGCCAAACTTGTGAGGGACTTAACGCGGGGGGGTCTTCAGCTGGTATTGACAAGCAGTTGTGTATTTGGAGCTAGCCCAGAAGTTTTGCAAAACAAGATGAGCGAAGGGAAGTGAAGGTACCCAGGCAGGTAGCTCCCTCGAAAACTGGCCAAAGTTGTCAGGTACCTCCCCTGAAGCGATCTGAGGAGAGGATCCCAAACTAAATCTGTATGTGGAGGTAGCCACAAAGGTTTGGCAAAGAAGATCAGCCAGCTGTGTGGCATTCCAGGGCAGCATTCCTAGCACAGGCAGTTTGTATGTGGTCTTGGACACTAGCTACGTGTGTCTTTATGGTGACTGGGAGGCCACAGATAAGGGGGAGTTAACCTTGCCAGCTGAATCAGGGCTAGCTTTGGGGATCTCCGTAAGAGATCCTTCTCCTGCATCGCTTGTATGCAGGCTGGTTTTTGAACAGATGCAGCCAAATGGGAGAACCCTGAGGTCTTCATGAGAAGGGATTGTCCTCTTTCTTGTGGGTCTATTCCACTGACCCAATAGGCAGCTAAAATGAATCTATGCCACTAACCCTATAGGCAGTTAATATGTTTATTTAACGTATAAATGCTATCGCAGGTATTCCTCACCAAAGTGTAGGTGAAGGTGCAGAGCTTACCAAGGAGGTGTCCCTGTCTTGGTGGAGAAGGAGCACAGAACATCGACTGCCTCTTCTAGGTTTTCAATTATTCCTTCTGCCCTCTCCCCACCCGCTCCCCCCAGCTCTCCCTTTTTCCTCACTCTAGGGTTTTGCTGTCATTAATTTTTTTACCACTACCTGCTAACACTCTTATATCCTAAGCTTATCTGTCCCGCCCTGGGATGACAATGAGCATAATTTGGGCAAAAAATTGAGTATTATAATCTTCTATGTTTAGTATGTACTTCCTCAACCTCCTTATCTTTTTAAGAGTTAACTTTAATGTTCATTTTATAAAGAATGAAGAAAAAGGTTTCACTCTGGGCACCGCAGACTTCAAGATTCTGTTCTGATGCCTAAAGAGGGTTTGGCACAGCCTGGGTATGCTGCTTTTGTTCAGAACTAAGGCATGTAGGCCCAACTTTTCCAGTGTGCTCCAGGCACCTGTCAGGACCCCCTGGGGCAGGACAGCCCAGCCGTGAGCTTGAGAGAGCTGGGCCATGGACGTCCTGGCTGTGGAGCTTCTCAGGGGCAGAGGTATGGTGGAACCAAAAGAGAGTGTTCATCTCCAGGGGAAAGAGAGAGAAGTCCGCCCTGTGGCACTTGGGGGCTCATGGACTCGCACATGCAGCACCTCGCTCAGGACCAAGCATGGGGACGCAGCTCCTTGGGAAGCCAAGGACAGGGACCGTGACCACATGGCAGCCCTGTGCTGTGAGGGGCAGTGCATATTGTGACCCGGAGTGGTGCTAGGCAACCGCCATGTCCCAGTGCAGGGCTGACAGGCACAGCCTCAGTCACCCCCAAGGCAGAGCTGGCCCCAGCCCAGACATGCGGCTCCCAACAGGGTCCTGGGGCACCAGTGCAGGTGGGCTCGAGCTGGATGGTCTTTAAGGTCCCTTCCAACCCCAGGCATTGTAGGATTCTATGAGGGAGGCGGTGCACAAGGAATATGGGGTGGGGTGCTGATGTTTGGAAAAAGCAAAGAAACAACAAAACTAAGAGGAGATTCAAAGTAACAAAAGTGGTAGGATTGAAGGAAAGACCAAAGAAAGAAAAGGTCGTAATGCAAAGAAACACCCAAACAAAACAAAAGGAAACAAACACTGTCTATTCCATTGTTGCAGGGTTGGGAACCTACACCAATGGACACAAACGAACTAGAGCAACAGCCTTGGAGGAGTTTGAGGCAGCAAGCCGAGGTTTCAGCTGTGTTCAGAGAATGCGAAAAGGAAAGGCTCAATGAGATGCTTGGAAGGAGCCTTAAGGGGCAAACAGGAACAGACCTCAACAAATGGAGAAAAACCTGGGGAAGCTCCGTGCAATTTGAGCTAATCCGTGAGAGCTACAGGACATGCAGACACAGGCAGGTAACAAATACCAGACAGGTAAGCTGCTTTTCCAGAACTAACGCAGGTAAGGAAAAATTTCCCTAAGTAAAATGTGGTGGAGACAAAGGTAGCTAGCGGGCATGTACCAACGTCCAAATTAGCCAGAATTCTCTGTTACCTAGCCTAGAGGGATCCGGGTTTAGGATCCTCAAAGAAAAAATCTCTCTTGGAGGAAGCCAAATCTTTTTTCTAGAAGCATGCCGAGGTGAGAAGGCAAGGGTAGCTACCAGGCATACACTTCCCTCTAAACTTGGCCGAACTTGTGGTGTCCCTACCCTGAAGGGCTTTGCAGCCGGTACCCAGAGCTAAATGTTTCTCAGGCAGAATCCCAAACATTTGCAGAAGCTTCCCTGGAGGAGGCAATGGTAGCCAGCAGGCATGCAGCTACCTCCAAAGTAGAGCCAAAATTGTGAGGAACTTAACGCGGAGGGGTCTTCAGCTGGTATTGACAAGCAGTTGTGTATTTGGAGCTAGCCCAGAAGTTTTGCAAAACAAGATGAGCGAAGGGAAGTGAAGGTACCCAGGCAGGTAGCTCCCTCGAAAACTGGCCAAAGTTGTCAGGTACCTCCCCTGAAGCGATCTGAGGAGAGGATCCCAAACTAAATCTGTATGTGGAGGTAGCCACAAAGTTTTGGCAACCAAGATGAGCCAGAGGCAAGAGAAGCCTCTTGGCATGCACCTCCCTCCAAAATTGGCCAATGTTGTCGGGTACGTAGCCTGAAGGGGTCTGCGGACCGAATCCACAAGTCCCTCTCTCTCTGGAAGAGCCCCAAAACTTTCACCAAGTATGCCTGGGAGGAGGAACGGGTAGCTACTGGGCATGCACGTACTTCCCAATTTGGCCAGACTTCAGGTAGATCCCCCATACGGGTGTCCTGCTTTTCCAGAACTTGTGCAGGTAACACAGAATTTTGCATAAGTACAATGTGGTGGAGGCAAAGGTAGCTACCGGGCATGTAGCAACCTCTGAATTAGGCAAAATTCTCTGTTAGCTAGCCTAGAGGGATCCGAGTTTAGGATCCACAAAGAAAAAATCTCTCTTGGAGGAAGCCAAGTCTTTTTTCTAGAAGCATGCCGAGGTGAGAAGGCAAGGGTAGCTACCAGGCATACACTTCCCTCTAAACTTGGCCGAACTTGTGGTGTCCCTACCCTGAAGGGCTTTGCAGCCGGTACCCAGAGCTAAATGTTTCTCAGGCAGAATCCCAAACATTTGCAGAAGCTTCCCTGGAGGAGGCAATGGTAGCCAGCAGGCATGCAGCTACCTCCAAAGTAGAGCCAAAATTGTGAGGAACTTAACGCGGAGGGGTCTTCAGCTGGTATTGACAAGCAGTTGTGTATTTGGAGCTAGCCCAGAAGTTTTGCAAAACAAGATGAGCGAAGGGAAGTGAAGGTACCCAGGCAGGTAGCTCCCTCGAAAACTGGCCAAAGTTGTCAGGTACCTCCCCTGAAGCGATCTGAGGAGAGGATCCCAAACTAAATCTGTATGTGGAGGTAGCCACAAAGTTTTGGCAACCAAGATGAGCCAGAGGCAAGAGAAGCCTCTTGGCATGCACCTCCCTCCAAAATTGGCCAATGTTGTCGGGTACGTAGCCTGAAGGGGTCTGCGGACCGAATCCACAAGTCCCTCTCTCTCTGGAAGAGCCCCAAAACTTTCACCAAGTATGCCTGGGAGGAGGAACGGGTAGCTACTGGGCATGCACGTACTTCCCAATTTGGCCAGACTTCAGGTAGATCCCCCATACGGGTTTCCTGCTTTTCCAGAACTTGTGCAGGTAACAAAGAATTTTGCATAAGTACAATGTAGTGGAGGCAAAGGTAGCTACCGGGCATGTAGCAACCTCTGAATTAGGCAAAATTCTCTGTTAGCTAGCCTAGAGGGATCCGAGTTTAGGATCCACAAAGAAAAAATCTCTCTTGGAGGAAGCCAAGTCTTTTTTCTAGAAGCATGCCGAGGTGAGAAGGCAAGGGTAGCTACCAGGCATACACTTCCCTCTAAACTTGGCCGAACTTGTGGTGTCCCTACCCTGAAGGGCTTTGCAGCCGGTACCCAGAGCTAAATGTTTCTCAGGCAGAATCCCAAACATTTGCAGAAGCTTCCCTGGAGGAGGCAATGGTAGCCAGCAGGCATGCAGCTACCTCCAAAGTAGAGCCAAAATTGTGAGGGACTTAACGCGGGGGGGGTCTTCAGCTGGTATTGACAAGCAGTTGTGTATTTGGAGCTAGCCCAGAAGTTTTGCAAAACAAGATGAGCGAAGGGAAGTGAAGGTACCCAGGCAGGTAGCTCCCTCGAAAACTGG
The DNA here is from genome assembly GCF_964034855.1 of Anser brachyrhynchus. Taxonomy (NCBI): domain Eukaryota; kingdom Metazoa; phylum Chordata; class Aves; order Anseriformes; family Anatidae; genus Anser; species Anser brachyrhynchus. The sequence goes on along the minus strand of NC_137710.1, from coordinate 14,175,204 downwards.
CCAAAGTTGTCAGGTACCTCCCCTGAAGCGATCTGAGGAGAGGATCCCAAACTAAATCTGTATGTGGAGGTAGCCACAAAGTTTTGGCAACCAAGATGAGCCAGAGGCAAGAGAAGCCTCTTGGCATGCACCTCCCTCCAAAATTGGCCAATGTTGTCGGGTACGTAGCCTGAAGGGGTCTGCGGACCGAATCCACAAGTCCCTCTCTCTCTGGAAGAGCCCCAAAACTTTCACCAAGTATGCCTGGGAGGAGGAACGGGTAGCTACTGGGCATGCACGTACTTCCCAATTTGGCCAGACTTCAGGTAGATCCCCCATACGGGTGTCCTGCTTTTCCAGAACTTGTGCAGGTAACACAGAATTTTGCATAAGTACAATGTGGTGGAGGCAAAGGTAGCTACCGGGCATGTAGCAACCTCTGAATTAGGCAAAATTCTCTGTTAGCTAGCCTAGAGGGATCCGAGTTTAGGATCCACAAAGAAAAAATCTCTCTTGGAGGAAGCCAAGTCTTTTTTCTAGAAGCATGCCGAGGTGAGAAGGCAAGGGTAGCTACCAGGCATACACTTCCCTCTAAACTTGGCCGAACTTGTGGTGTCCCTACCCTGAAGGGCTTTGCAGCCGGTACCCAGAGCTAAATGTTTCTCAGGCAGAATCCCAAACATTTGCAGAAGCTTCCCTGGAGGAGGCAATGGTAGCCAGCAGGCATGCAGCTACCTCCAAAGTAGAGCCAAACTTGTGAGGGACTTAACGCGGAGGGGTCTTCAGCTGGTATTGACAAGCAGTTGTGTATTTGGAGCTAGCCCAGAAGTTTTGCAAAACAAGATGAGCGAAGGGAAGTGAAGGTACCCAGGCAGGTAGCTCCCTCGAAAACTGGCCAAAGTTGTCAGGTACCTCCCCTGAAGCGATCTGAGGAGAGGATCCCAAACTAAATCTGTATGTGGAGGTAGCCACAAAGTTTTGGCAACCAAGATGAGCCAGAGGCAAGAGAAGCCTCTTGGCATGCACCTCCCTCCAAAATTGGCCAATGTTGTCGGGTACGTAGCCTGAAGGGGTCTGCGGACCGAATCCACAAGTCCCTCTCTCTCTGGAAGAGCCCCAAAACTTTCACCAAGTATGCCTGGGAGGAGGAACGGGTAGCTACTGGGCATGCACGTACTTCCCAATTTGGCCAGACTTCAGGTAGATCCCCCATACGGGTGTCCTGCTTTTCCAGAACTTGTGCAGGTAACAAAGTATTTTGCATAAGTACAATGTAATGGAGGCAAAGGTAGCTACCGGGCATGTAGCAACCTCTGAATTAGGCAAAATTCTCTGTTAGCTAGCCTAGAGGGATCCGAGTTGAGGATCCACAAAGAAAAAATCTCTCTTGGAGGAAGCCAAGTCTTTTTTCTAGAAGCATGCCGAGGTGAGAAGGCAAGGGTAGCTACCAGGCATACACTTCCCTCTAAACTTGGCCGAACTTGTGGTGTCCCTACCCTGAAGGGCTTTGCAGCCGGTACCCAAAGCTAAATGTTTCTCAGGCAGAATCCCAAACATTTGCAGAAGCTTCCCTGGAGGAGGCAATGGTAGCCAGCAGGCATGCAGCTACCTCCAAAGTAGAGCCAAAATTGTGAGGGACTTAACGCGGAGGGGTCTTCAGCTGGTATTGACAAGCAGTTGTGTATTTGGAGCTAGCCCAGAAGTTTTGCAAAACAAGATGAGCGAAGGGAAGTGAAGGTACCCAGGCAGGTAGCTCCCTCGAAAACTGGCCAAAGTTGTCAGGTACCTCCCCTGAAGCGATCTGAGGAGAGGATCCCAAACTAAATCTGTATGTGGAGGTAGCCACAAAGTTTTGGCAACCAAGATGAGCCAGAGGCAAGAGAAGCCTCTTGGCATGCACCTCCCTCCAAAATTGGCCAATGTTGTCGGGTACGTAGCCTGAAGGGGTCTGCGGACCGAATCCACAAGTCCCTCTCTCCCTGGAAGAGCCCCAAAACTTTCACCAAGTATGCCTGGGAGGAGGAACGGGTAGCTACTGGGCATGCACGTACTTCCCAATTTGGCCAGACTTCAGGTAGATCCCCCATACGGGTTTCCTGCTTTTCCAGAACTTGTGCAGGTAACAAAGAATTTTGCATAAGTACAATGTAGTGGAGGCAAAGGTAGCTACCGGGCATGTAGCAACCTCTGAATTAGGCAAAATTCTCTGTTAGCTAGCCTAGAGGGATCCGAGTTTAGGATCCACAAAGAAAAAATCTCTCTTGGAGGAAGCCAAGTCTTTTTTCTAGAAGCATGCCGAGGTGAGAAGGCAAGGGTAGCTACCAGGCATACACTTCCCTCTAAACTTGGCCGAACTTGTGGTGTCCCTACCCTGAAGGGCTTTGCAGCCGGTACCCAGAGCTAAATGTTTCTCAGGCAGAATCCCAAACATTTGCAGAAGCTTCCCTGGAGGAGGCAATGGTAGCCAGCAGGCATGCAGCTACCTCCAAAGTAGAGCCAAAATAGTGAGGGACTTAACGCGGGGGGGTCTTCAGCTGGTATTGACAAGCAGTTGTGTATTTGGAGCTAGCCCAGAAGTTTTGCAAAACAAGATGAGCGAAGGGAAGTGAAGGTACCCAGGCAGGTAGCTCCCTCGAAAACTGGCCAAAGTTGTCAGGTACCTCCCCTGAAGCGATCTGAGGAGAGGATCCCAAACTAAATCTGTATGTGGAGGTAGCCACAAAGTTTTGGCAACCAAGATGAGCCAGAGGCAAGAGAAGCCTCTTGGCATGCACCTCCCTCCAAAATTGGCCAATGTTGTCGGGTACGTAGCCTGAAGGGGTCTGCGGACCGAATCCACAAGTCCCTCTCTCTCTGGAAGAGCCCCAAAACTTTCACCAAGTATGCCTGGGAGGAGGAACGGGTAGCTACTGGGCATGCACGTACTTCCCAATTTGGCCAGACTTCAGGTAGATCCCCCATACGGGTGTCCTGCTTTTCCAGAACTTGTGCAGGTAACACAGAATTTTGCATAAGTACAATGTGGTGGAGGCAAAGGTAGCTACCGGGCATGTAGCAACCTCTGAATTAGGCAAAATTCTCTGTTAGCTAGCCTAGAGGGATCCGAGTTTAGGATCCACAAAGAAAAAATCTCTCTTGGAGGAAGCCAAGTCTTTTTTCTAGAAGCATGCCGAGGTGAGAAGGCAAGGGTAGCTACCAGGCATACACTTCCCTCTAAACTTGGCCGAACTTGTGGTGTCCCTACCCTGAAGGGCTTTGCAGCCGGTACCCAGAGCTAAATGTTTCTCAGGCAGAATCCCAAACATTTGCAGAAGCTTCCCTGGAGGAGGCAATGGTAGCCAGCAGGCATGCAGCTACCTCCAAAGTAGAGCCAAAATTGTGAGGAACTTAACGCGGAGGGGTCTTCAGCTGGTATTGACAAGCAGTTGTGTATTTGGAGCTAGCCCAAAAGTTTTGCAAAACAAGATGAGCGAAGGGAAGTGAAGGTACCCAGGCAGGTAGCTCCCTCGAAAACTGGCCAAAGTTGTCAGGTACCTCCCCTGAAGCGATCTGAGGAGAGGATCCCAAACTAAATCTGTATGTGGAGGTAGCCACAAAGTTTTGGCAACCAAGATGAGCCAGAGGCAAGAGAAGCCTCTTGGCATGCACCTCCCTCCAAAATTGGCCAATGTTGTCGGGTACGTAGCCTGAAGGGGTCTGCGGACCGAATCCACAAGTCCCTCTCTCCCTGGAAGAGCCCCAAAACTTTCACCAAGTATGCCTGGGAGGAGGAACGGGTAGCTACTGGGCATGCACGTACTTCCCAATTTGGCCAGACTTCAGGTAGATCCCCCATACGGGTGTCCTGCTTTTCCAGAACTTGTGCAGGTAACAAAGAATTTTGCATAAGTACAATGTAGTGGAGGCAAAGGTAGCTACCGGGCATGTAGCAACCTCTGAATTAGGCAAAATTCTCTGTTAGCTAGCCTAGAGGGATCCGAGTTTAGGATCCACAAAGAAAAAATCTCTCTTGGAGGAAGCCAAGTCTTTTTTCTAGAAGCATGCCGAGGTGAGAAGGCAAGGGTAGCTACCAGGCATACACTTCCCTCTAAACTTGGCCGAACTTGTGGTGTCCCTACCCTGAAGGGCTTTGCAGCCGGTACCCAGAGCTAAATGTTTCTCAGGCAGAATCCCAAACATTTGCAGAAGCTTCCCTGGAGGAGGCAATGGTAGCCAGCAGGCATGCAGCTACCTCCAAAGTAGAGCCAAAATTGTGAGGGACTTAACGCGGAGGGGTCTTCAGCTGGTATTGACAAGCAGTTGTGTATTTGGAGCTAGCCCAGAAGTTTTGCAAAACAAGATGAGCGAAGGGAAGTGAAGGTACCCAGGCAGGTAGCTCCCTCGAAAACTGGCCAAAGTTGTCAGGTACCTCCCCTGAAGCGATCTGAGGAGAGGATCCCAAACTAAATCTGTATGTGGAGGTAGCCACAAAGTTTTGGCAACCAAGATGAGCCAGAGGCAAGAGAAGCCTCTTGGCATGCACCTCCCTCCAAAATTGGCCAATGTTGTCGGGTACGTAGCCTGAAGGGGTCTGCGGACCGAATCCACAAGTCCCTCTCTCTCTGGAAGAGCCCCAAAACTTTCACCAAGTATGCCTGGGAGGAGGAACGGGTAGCTACTGGCATGCACGTACTTCCCAATTTGGCCAGACTTCAGGTAGATCCCCCATACGGGTGTCCTGCTTTTCCAGAACTTGTGCAGGTAACACAGAATTTTGCATAAGTACAATGTGGTGGAGGCAAAGGTAGCTACCGGGCATGTAGCAACCTCTGAATTAGGCAAAATTCTCTGTTAGCTAGCCTAGAGGGATCCGAGTTGAGGATCCACAAAGAAAAAATCTCTCTTGGAGGAAGCCAAGTCTTTTTTCTAGAAGCATGCCGAGGTGAGAAGGCAAGGGTAGCTACCAGGCATACACTTCCCTCTAAACTTGGCCGAACTTGTGGTGTCCCTACCCTGAAGGGCTTTGCAGCCGGTACCCAGAGCTAAATGTTTCTCAGGCAGAATCCCAAACATTTGCAGAAGCTTCCCTGGAGGAGGCAATGGTAGCCAGCAGGCATGCAGCTACCTCCAAAGTAGAGCCAAAATTGTGAGGGACTTAACGCGGGGGGGTCTTCAGCTGGTATTGACAAGCAGTTGTGTATTTGGAGCTAGCCCAGAAGTTTTGCAAAACAAGATGAGCGAAGGGAAGTGAAGGTACCCAGGCAGGTAGCTCCCTCGAAAACTGGCCAAAGTTGTCAGGTACCTCCCCTGAAGCGATCTGAGGAGAGGATCCCAAACTAAATCTGTATGTGGAGGTAGCCACAAAGTTTTGGCAACCAAGATGAGCCAGAGGCAAGAGAAGCCTCTTGGCATGCACCTCCCTCCAAAATTGGCCAATGTTGTCGGGTACGTAGCCTGAAGGGGTCTGCGGACCGAATCCACAAGTCCCTCTCTCTCTGGAAGAGCCCCAAAACTTTCACCAAGTATGCCTGGGAGGAGGAACGGGTAGCTACTGGGCATGCACGTACTTCCCAGTTTGGCCAGACTTCAGGTAGATCCCCCATACGGGTGTCCTGCTTTTCCAGAACTTGTGCAGGTAACACAGAATTTTGCATAAGTACAATGTGGTGGAGGCAAAGGTAGCTACCGGGCATGTAGCAACCTCTGAATTAGGCAAAATTCTCTGTTAGCTAGCCTAGAGGGATCCGAGTTTAGGATCCACAAAGAAAAAATCTCTCTTGGAGGAAGCCAAGTCTTTTTTCTAGAAGCATGCCGAGGTGAGAAGGCAAGGGTAGCTACCAGGCATACACTTCCCTCTAAACTTGGCCGAACTTGTGGTGTCCCTACCCTGAAGGGCTTTGCAGCCGGTACCCAGAGCTAAATGTTTCTCAGGCAGAATCCCAAACATTTGCAGAAGCTTCCCTGGAGGAGGCAATGGTAGCCAGCAGGCATGCAGCTACCTCCAAAGTAGAGCCAAACTTGTGAGGGACTTAACGCGGGGGGGTCTTCAGCTGGTATTGACAAGCAGTTGTGTATTTGGAGCTAGCCCAGAAGTTTTGCAAAACAAGATGAGCGAAGGGAAGTGAAGGTACCCAGGCAGGTAGCTCCCTCGAAAACTGGCCAAAGTTGTCAGGTACCTCCCCGGAAGCGATCTGAGGAGAGGATCCCAAACTAAATCTGTATGTGGAGGTAGCCACAAAGTTTTGGCAACCAAGATGAGCCAGAGGCAAGAGAAGCCTCTTGGCATGCACCTCCCTCCAAAATTGGCCAATGTTGTCGGGTACGTAGCCTGAAGGGGTCTGCGGACCGAATCCACAAGTCCCTCTCTCCCTGGAAGAGCCCCAAAACTTTCACCAAGTATGCCTGGGAGGAGGAACGGGTAGCTACTGGGCATGCACGTACTTCCCAATTTGGCCAGACTTCAGGTAGATCCCCCATACGGGTGTCCTGCTTTTCCAGAACTTGTGCAGGTAACACAGAATTTTGCATAAGTACAATGTGGTGGAGGCAAAGGTAGCTACCGGGCATGTAGCAACCTCTGAATTAGGCAAAATTCTCTGTTAGCTAGCCTAGAGGGATCCGAGTTTAGGATCCACAATGAAAAAATCTCTCTTGGAGGAAGCCAAGTCTTTTTTCTAGAAGCATGCCGAGGTGAGAAGGCAAGGGTAGCTACCAGGCATACACTTCCCTCTAAACTTGGCCGAACTTGTGGTGTCCCTACCCTGAAGGGCTTTGCAGCCGGTACCCAGAGCTAAATGTTTCTCAGGCAGAATCCCAAACATTTGCAGAAGCTTCCCTGGAGGAGGCAATGGTAGCCAGCAGGCATGCAGCTACCTCCAAAGTAGAGCCAAAATTGTGAGGGACTTAACGCGGGGGGGTCTTCAGCTGGTATTGACAAGCAGTTGTGTATTTGGAGCTAGCCCAAAAGTTTTGCAAAACAAGATGAGCGAAGGGAAGTGAAGGTACCCAGGCAGGTAGCTCCCTCGAAAACTGGCCAAAGTTGTCAGGTACCTCCCCTGAAGCGATCTGAGGAGAGGATCCCAAACTAAATCTGTATGTGGAGGTAGCCACAAAGTTTTGGCAACCAAGATGAGCCAGAGGCAAGAGAAGCCTCTTGGCATGCACCTCCCTCCAAAATTGGCCAATGTTGTCGGGTACGTAGCCTGAAGGGGTCTGCGGACCGAATCCACAAGTCCCTCTCTCTCTGGAAGAGCCCCAAAACTTTCACCAAGTATGCCTGGGAGGAGGAACGGGTAGCTACTGGGCATGCGCGTACTTCCCAATTTGGCCAGACTTCAGGTAGATCCCCCATACGGGTGTCCTGCTTTTCCAGAACTTGTGCAGGTAACACAGAATTTTGCATAAGTACAATGTGGTGGAGGCAAAGGTAGCTACCGGGCATGTAGCAACCTCTGAATTAGGCAAAATTCTCTGTTAGCTAGCCTAGAGGGATCCGAGTTGAGGATCCACAAAGAAAAAATCTCTCTTGGAGGAAGCCAAGTCTTTTTTCTAGAAGCATGCCGAGGTGAGAAGGCAAGGGTAGCTACCAGGCATACACTTCCCTCTAAACTTGGCCGAACTTGTGGTGTCCCTACCCTGAAGGGCTTTGCAGCCGGTACCCAGAGCTAAATGTTTCTCAGGCAGAATCCCAAACATTTGCAGAAGCTTCCCTGGAGGAGGCAATGGTAGCCAGCAGGCATGCAGCTACCTCCAAAGTAGAGCCAAACTTGTGAGGGACTTAACGCGGGGGGGTCTTCAGCTGGTATTGACAAGCAGTTGTGTATTTGGAGCTAGCCCAAAAGTTTTGCAAAACAAGATGAGCGAAGGGAAGTGAAGGTACCCAGGCAGGTAGCTCCCTCGAAAACTGGCCAAAGTTGTCAGGTACCTCCCCTGAAGCGATCTGAGGAGAGGATCCCAAACTAAATCTGTATGTGGAGGTAGCCACAAAGTTTTGGCAACCAAGATGAGCCAGAGGCAAGAGAAGCCTCTTGGCATGCACCTCCCTCCAAAATTGGCCAATGTTGTCGGGTACGTAGCCTGAAGGGGTCTGCGGACCGAATCCACAAGTCCCTCTCTCTCTGGAAGAGCCCCAAAACTTTCACCAAGTATGCCTGGGAGGAGGAACGGGTAGCTACTGGGCATGCACGTACTTCCCAGTTTGGCCAGACTTCAGGCAGATCCCCCATACGGGTGTCCTGCTTTTCCAGAACTTGTGCAGGTAACACAGAATTTTGCATAAGTACAATGTGGTGGAGGCAAAGGTAGCTACCGGGCATGTAGCAACCTCTGAATTAGGCAAAATTCTCTGTTAGCTAGCCTAGAGGGATCCGAGTTTAGGATCCACAAAGAAAAAATCTCTCTTGGAGGAAGCCAAGTCTTTTTTCTAGAAGCATGCCGAGGTGAGAAGGCAAGGGTAGCTACCAGGCATACACTTCCCTCTAAACTTGGCCGAACTTGTGGTGTCCCTACCCTGAAGGGCTTTGCAGCCGGTACCCAGAGCTAAATGTTTCTCAGGCAGAATCCCAAACATTTGCAGAAGCTTCCCTGGAGGAGGCAATGGTAGCCAGCAGGCATGCAGCTACCTCCAAAGTAGAGCCAAACTTGTGAGGGACTTAACGCGGGGGGGTCTTCAGCTGGTATTGACAAGCAGTTGTGTATTTGGAGCTAGCCCAAAAGTTTTGCAAAACAAGATGAGCGAAGGGAAGTGAAGGTACCCAGGCAGGTAGCTCCCTCGAAAACTGGCCAAAGTTGTCAGGTACCTCCCCTGAAGCGATCTGAGGAGAGGATCCCAAACTAAATCTGTATGTGGAGGTAGCCACAAAGTTTTGGCAACCAAGATGAGCCAGAGGCAAGAGAAGCCTCTTGGCATGCACCTCCCTCCAAAATTGGCCAATGTTGTCGGGTACGTAGCCTGAAGGGGTCTGCGGACCGAATCCACAAGTCCCTCTCTCTCTGGAAGAGCCCCAAAACTTTCACCAAGTATGCCTGGGAGGAGGAACGGGTAGCTACTGGGCATGCACGTACTTCCCAATTTGGCCAGACTTCAGGTAGATCCCCCATACGGGTGTCCTGCTTTTCCAGAACTTGTGCAGGTAACACAGAATTTTGCATAAGTACAATGTGGTGGAGGCAAAGGTAGCTACCGGGCATGTAGCAACCTCTGAATTAGGCAAAATTCTCTGTTAGCTAGCCTAGAGGGATCCGAGTTTAGGATCCACAAAGAAAAAATCTCTCTTGGAGGAAGCCAAGTCTTTTTTCTAGAAGCATGCCGAGGTGAGAAGGCAAGGGTAGCTACCAGGCATACACTTCCCTCTAAACTTGGCCGAACTTGTGGTGTCCCTACCCTGAAGGGCTTTGCAGCCGGTACCCAGAGCTAAATGTTTCTCAGGCAGAATCCCAAACATTTGCAGAAGCTTCCCTGGAGGAGGCAATGGTAGCCAGCAGGCATGCAGCTACCTCCAAAGTAGAGCCAAAATTGTGAGGGACTTAACGCGAGGGGGTCTTCAGCTGGTATTGACAAGCAGTTGTGTATTTGGAGCTAGCCCAGAAGTTTTGCAAAACAAGATGAGCGAAGGGAAGTGAAGGTACCCAGGCAGGTAGCTCCCTCGAAAACTGGCCAAAGTTGTCAGGTACCTCCCCTGAAGCGATCTGAGGAGAGGATCCCAAACTAAATCTGTATGTGGAGGTAGCCACAAAGTTTTGGCAACCAAGATGAGCCAGAGGCAAGAGAAGCCTCTTGGCATGCACCTCCCTCCAAAATTGGCCAATGTTGTCGGGTACGTAGCCTGAAGGGGTCTGCGGACCGAATCCACAAGTCCCTCTCTCTCTGGAAGAGCCCCAAAACTTTCACCAAGTATGCCTGGGAGGAGGAACGGGTAGCTACTGGGCATGCACGTACTTCCCAGTTTGGCCAGACTTCAGGCAGATCCCCCATACGGGTGTCCTGCTTTTCCAGAACTTGTGCAGGTAACACAGAATTTTGCATAAGTACAATGTGGTGGAGGCAAAGGTAGCTACCGGGCATGTAGCAACCTCTGAATTAGGCAAAATTCTCTGTTAGCTAGCCCAGAGGGATCCGAGTTTAGGATCCACAAAGAAAAAATCTCTCTTGGAGGAAGCCAAGTCTTTTTTCTAGAAGCATGCCGAGGTGAGAAGGCAAGGGTAGCTACCAGGCATACACTTCCCTCTAAACTTGGCCGAACTTGTGGTGTCCCTACCCTGAAGGGCTTTGCAGCCGGTACCCAGAGCTAAATGTTTCTCAGGCAGAATCCCAAACATTTGCAGAAGCTTCCCTGGAGGAGGCAATGGTAGCCAGCAGGCATGCAGCTACCTCCAAAGTAGAGCCAAAATTGTGAGGGACTTAAAGCGGAAGGTTCTTCAGCTGGTATTGACAAGCAGTTGTGTATTTGGAGCTAGCCCAGAAGTTTTGCAAAACAAGATGAGCGAAGGGAAGTGAAGGTACCCAGGCAGGTAGCTCCCTCGAAAACTGGCCAAATTTGTCAGGTACCTCCCCTGAAGCGATCTGAGGAGAGGATCCCAAACTAAATCTGTATGTGGAGGTAGCCACAAAGTTTTGGCAACCAAGATGAGCCAGAGGCAAGAGAAGCCTCTTGGCATGCACCTCCCTCCAAAATTGGCCAATGTTGTCGGGTACGTAGCCTGAAGGGGTCTGCGGACCGAATCCACAAGTCCCTCTCTCTCTGGAAGAGCCCCAAAACTTTCACCAAGTATGCCTGGGAGGAGGAACGGGTAGCTACTGGGCATGCACGTACTTCCCAATTTGGCCAGACTTCAGGTAGATCCCCCATACGGGTGTCCTGCTTTTCCAGAACTTGTGCAGGTAACACAGAATTTTGCATAAGTACAATGTGGTGGAGGCAAAGGTAGCTACCGGGCATGTAGCAACCTCTGAATTAGGCAAAATTCTCTGTTAGCTAGCCTAGAGGGATCCGAGTTGAGGATCCACAAAGAAAAAATCTCTCTTGGAGGAAGCCAAGTCTTTTTTCTAGAAGCATGCCGAGGTGAGAAGGCAAGGGTAGCTACCAGGCATACACTTCCCTCTAAACTTGGCCGAACTTGTGGTGTCCCTACCCTGAAGGGCTTTGCAGCCGGTACCCAGAGCTAAATGTTTCTCAGGCAGAATCCCAAACATTTGCAGAAGCTTCCCTGGAGGAGGCAATGGTAGCCAGCAGGCATGCAGCTACCTCCAAAGTAGAGCCAAAATTGTGAGGGACTTAACGCGGGGGGGTCTTCAGCTGGTATTGACAAGCAGTTGTGTATTTGGAGCTAGCCCAAAAGTTTTGCAAAACAAGATGAGCGAAGGGAAGTGAAGGTACCCAGGCAGGTAGCTCCCTCGAAAACTGGCCAAAGTTGTCAGGTACCTCCCCTGAAGCGATCTGAGGAGAGGATCCCAAACTAAATCTGTATGTGGAGGTAGCCACAAAGTTTTGGCAACCAAGATGAGCCAGAGGCAAGAGAAGCCTCTTGGCATGCACCTCCCTCCAAAATTGGCCAATGTTGTCGGGTACGTAGCCTGAAGGGGTCTGCGGACCGAATCCACAAGTCCCTCTCTCTCTGGAAGAGCCCCAAAACTTTCACCAAGTATGCCTGGGAGGAGGAACGGGTAGCTACTGGGCATGCACGTACTTCCCAGTTTGGCCAGACTTCAGGCAGATCCCCCATACGGGTGTCCTGCTTTTCCAGAACTTGTGCAGGTAACACAGAATTTTGCATAAGTACAATGTGGTGGAGGCAAAGGTAGCTACCGGGCATGTAGCAACCTCTGAATTAGGCAAAATTCTCTGTTAGCTAGCCTAGAGGGATCCGAGTTTAGGATCCACAAAGAAAAAATCTCTCTTGGAGGAAGCCAAGTCTTTTTTCTAGAAGCATGCCGAGGTGAGAAGGCAAGGGTAGCTACCAGGCATACACTTCCCTCTAAACTTGGCCGAACTTGTGGTGTCCCTACCCTGAAGGGCTTTGCAGCCGGTACCCAGAGCTAAATGTTTCTCAGGCAGAATCCCAAACATTTGCAGAAGCTTCCCTGGAGGAGGCAATGGTAGCCAGCAGGCATGCAGCTACCTCCAAAGTAGAGCCAAACTTGTGACGAACTTAACGCGGAGGGGTCTTCAGCTGGTATTGACAAGCAGTTGTGTATTTGGAGCTAGCCCAAAAGTTTTGCAAAACAAGATGAGCGAAGGGAAGTGAAGGTACCCAGGCAGGTAGCTCCCTCGAAAACTGGCCAAAGTTGTCAGGTACCTCCCCTGAAGCGATCTGAGGAGAGGATCCCAAACTAAATCTGTATGTGGAGGTAGCCACAAAGTTTTGGCAACCAAGATGAGCCAGAGGCAAGAGAAGCCTCTTGGCATGCACCTCCCTCCAAAATTGGCCAATGTTGTCGGGTACGTAGCCTGAAGGGGTCTGCGGACCGAATCCACAAGTCCCTCTCTCTCTGGAAGAGCCCCAAAACTTTCACCAAGTATGCCTGGGAGGAGGAACGGGTAGCTACTGGGCATGCACGTACTTCCCAATTTGGCCAGACTTCAGGTAGATCCCCCATACGGGTGTCCTGCTTTTCCAGAACTTGTGCAGGTAACACAGAATTTTGCATAAGTACAATGTGGTGGAGGCAAAGGTAGCTACCGGGCATGTAGCAACCTCTGAATTAGGCAAAATTCTCTGTTAGCTAGCCTAGAGGGATCCGAGTTTAGGATCCACAAAGAAAAAATCTCTCTTGGAGGAAGCCAAGTCTTTTTTCTAGAAGCATGCCGAGGTGAGAAGGCAAGGGTAGCTACCAGGCATACACTTCCCTCTAAACTTGGCCGAACTTGTGGTGTCCCTACCCTGAAGGGCTTTGCAGCCGGTACCCAGAGCTAAATGTTTCTCAGGCAGAATCCCAAACATTTGCAGAAGCTTCCCTGGAGGAGGCAATGGTAGCCAGCAGGCATGCAGCTACCTCCAAAGTAGAGCCAAAATTGTGAGGGACTTAACGCGGGGGGGTCTTCAGCTGGTATTGACAAGCAGTTGTGTATTTGGAGCTAGCCCAAAAGTTTTGCAAAACAAGATGAGCGAAGGGAAGTGAAGGTACCCAGGCAGGTAGCTCCCTCGAAAACTGGCCAAAGTTGTCAGGTACCTCCCCTGAAGCGATCTGAGGAGAGGATCCCAAACTAAATCTGTATGTGGAGGTAGCCACAAAGTTTTGGCAACCAAGATGAGCCAGAGGCAAGAGAAGCCTCTTGGCATGCACCTCCCTCCAAAATTGGCCAATGTTGTCGGGTACGTAGCCTGAAGGGGTCTGCGGACCGAATCCACAAGTCCCTCTCTCTCTGGAAGAGCCCCAAAACTTTCACCAAGTATGCCTGGGAGGAGGAACGGGTAGCTACTGGGCATGCACGTACTTCCCAATTTGGCCAGACTTCAGGTAGATCCCCCATACGGGTGTCCTGCTTTTCCAGAACTTGTGCAGGTAACACAGAATTTTGCATAAGTACAATGTGGTGGAGGCAAAGGTAGCTACCGGGCATGTAGCAACCTCTGAATTAGGCAAAATTCTCTGTTAGCTAGCCTAGAGGGATCCGAGTTTAGGATCCACAAAGAAAAAATCTCTCTTGGAGGAAGCCAAGTCTTTTTTCTAGAAGCATGCCGAGGTGAGAAGGCAAGGGTAGCTACCAGGCATACACTTCCCTCTAAACTTGGCCGAACTTGTGGTGTCCCTACCCTGAAGGGCTTTGCAGCCGGTACCCAGAGCTAAATGTTTCTCAGGCAGAATCCCAAACATTTGCAGAAGCTTCCCTGGAGGAGGCAATGGTAGCCAGCAGGCATGCAGCTACCTCCAAAGTAGAGCCAAAATTGTGAGGGACTTAACGCGGGGGGGTCTTCAGCTGGTATTGACAAGCAGTTGTGTATTTGGAGCTAGCCCAGAAGTTTTGCAAAACAAGATGAGCGAAGGGAAGTGAAGGTACCCAGGCAGGTAGCTCCCTCGAAAACTAGCCAAAGTTGTCAGGTACCTCCCCTGAAGCGATCTGAGGAGAGGATCCCAAACTAAATCTGTATGTGGAGGTAGCCACAAAGTTTTGGCAACCAAGATGAGCCAGAGGCAAGAGAAGCCTCTTGGCATGCACCTCCCTCCAAAATTGGCCAATGTTGTCGGGTACGTAGCCTGAAGGGGTCTGCGGACCGAATCCACAAGTCCCTCTCTCTCTGGAAGAGCCCCAAAACTTTCACCAAGTATGCCTGGGAGGAGGAACGGGTAGCTACTGGGCATGCACGTACTTCCCAATTTGGCCAGACTTCAGGTAGATCCCCCATACGGGTTTCCTGCTTTTCCAGAACTTGTGCAGGTAACAAAGAATTTTGCATAAGTACAATGTAGTGGAGGCAAAGGTAGCTACCGGGCATGTAGCAACCTCTGAATTAGGCAAAATTCTCTGTTAGCTAGCCTAGAGGGATCCGAGTTTAGGATCCACAAAGAAAAAATCTCTCTTGGAGGAAGCCAAGTCTTTTTTCTAGAAGCATGCCGAGGTGAGAAGGCAAGGGTAGCTACCAGGCATACACTTCCCTCTAAACTTGGCCGAACTTGTGGTGTCCCTACCCTGAAGGGCTTTGCAGCCGGTACCCAGAGCTAAATGTTTCTCAGGCAGAATCCCAAACATTTGCAGAAGCTTCCCTGGAGGAGGCAATGGTAGCCAGCAGGCATGCAGCTACCTCCAAAGTAGAGCCAAAATTGTGAGGAACTTAACGCGGAGGGGTCTTCAGCTGGTATTGACAAGCAGTTGTGTATTTGGAGCTAGCCCAGAAGTTTTGCAAAACAAGATGAGCGAAGGGAAGTGAAGGTACCCAGGCAGGTAGCTCCCTCGAAAACTGGCCAAAGTTGTCAGGTACCTCCCCTGAAGCGATCTGAGGAGAGGATCCCAAACTAAATCTGTATGTGGAGGTAGCCACAAAGTTTTGGCAACCAAGATGAGCCAGAGGCAAGAGAAGCCTCTTGGCATGCACCTCCCTCCAAAATTGGCCAATGTTGTCGGGTACGTAGCCTGAAGGGGTCTGCGGACCGAATCCACAAGTCCCTCTCTCTCTGGAAGAGCCCCAAAACTTTCACCAAGTATGCCTGGGAGGAGGAACGGGTAGCTACTGGGCATGCACGTACTTCCCAATTTGGCCAGACTTCAGGTAGATCCCCCATACGGGTGTCCTGCTTTTCCAGAACTTGTGCAGGTAACACAGAATTTTGCATAAGTACAATGTGGTGGAGGCAAAGGTAGCTACCGGGCATGTAGCAACCTCTGAATTAGGCAAAATTCTCTGTTAGCTAGCCTAGAGGGATCCGAGTTGAGGATCCACAAAGAAAAAATCTCTCTTGGAGGAAGCCAAGTCTTTTTTCTAGAAGCATGCCGAGGTGAGAAGGCAAGGGTAGCTACCAGGCATACACTTCCCTCTAAACTTGGCCGAACTTGTGGTGTCCCTACCCTGAAGGGCTTTGCAGCCGGTACCCAGAGCTAAATGTTTCTCAGGCAGAATCCCAAACATTTGCAGAAGCTTCCCTGGAGGAGGCAATGGTAGCCAGCAGGCATGCAGCTACCTCCAAAGTAGAGCCAAAATTGTGAGGGACTTAACGCGGGGGGGTCTTCAGCTGGTATTGACAAGCAGTTGTGTATTTGGAGCTAGCCCAAAAGTTTTGCAAAACAAGATGAGCGAAGGGAAGTGAAGGTACCCAGGCAGGTAGCTCCCTCGAAAACTGGCCAAAGTTGTCAGGTACCTCCCCTGAAGCGATCTGAGGAGAGGATCCCAAACTAAATCTGTATGTGGAGGTAGCCACAAAGTTTTGGCAACCAAGATGAGCCAGAGGCAAGAGAAGCCTCTTGGCATGCACCTCCCTCCAAAATTGGCCAATGTTGTCGGGTACGTAGCCTGAAGGGGTCTGCGGACCGAATCCACAAGTCCCTCTCTCTCTGGAAGAGCCCCAAAACTTTCACCAAGTATGCCTGGGAGGAGGAACGGGTAGCTACTGGGCATGCACGTACTTCCCAGTTTGGCCAGACTTCAGGCAGATCCCCCATACGGGTGTCCTGCTTTTCCAGAACTTGTGCAGGTAACACAGAATTTTGCATAAGTACAATGTGGTGGAGGCAAAGGTAGCTACCGGGCATGTAGCAACCTCTGAATTAGGCAAAATTCTCTGTTAGCTAGCCTAGAGGGATCCGAGTTTAGGATCCACAAAGAAAAAATCTCTCTTGGAGGAAGCCAAGTCTTTTTTCTAGAAGCATGCCGAGGTGAGAAGGCAAGGGTAGCTACCAGGCATACACTTCCCTCTAAACTTGGCCGAACTTGTGGTGTCCCTACCCTGAAGGGCTTTGCAGCCGGTACCCAGAGCTAAATGTTTCTCAGGCAGAATCCCAAACATTTGCAGAAGCTTCCCTGGAGGAGGCAATGGTAGCCAGCAGGCATGCAGCTACCTCCAAAGTAGAGCCAAACTTGTGACGAACTTAACGCGGAGGGGTCTTCAGCTGGTATTGACAAGCAGTTGTGTATTTGGAGCTAGCCCAAAAGTTTTGCAAAACAAGATGAGCGAAGGGAAGTGAAGGTACCCAGGCAGGTAGCTCCCTCGAAAACTGGCCAAAGTTGTCAGGTACCTCCCCTGAAGCGATCTGAGGAGAGGATCCCAAACTAAATCTGTATGTGGAGGTAGCCACAAAGTTTTGGCAACCAAGATGAGCCAGAGGCAAGAGAAGCCTCTTGGCATGCACCTCCCTCCAAAATTGGCCAATGTTGTCGGGTACGTAGCCTGAAGGGGTCTGCGGACCGAATCCACAAGTCCCTCTCTCTCTGGAAGAGCCCCAAAACTTTCACCAAGTATGCCTGGGAGGAGGAACGGGTAGCTACTGGGCATGCACGTACTTCCCAATTTGGCCAGACTTCAGGTAGATCCCCCATACGGGTGTCCTGCTTTTCCAGAACTTGTGCAGGTAACACAGAATTTTGCATAAGTACAATGTGGTGGAGGCAAAGGTAGCTACCGGGCATGTAGCAACCTCTGAATTAGGCAAAATTCTCTGTTAGCTAGCCTAGAGGGATCCGAGTTTAGGATCCACAAAGAAAAAATCTCTCTTGGAGGAAGCCAAGTCTTTTTTCTAGAAGCATGCCGAGGTGAGAAGGCAAGGGTAGCTACCAGGCATACACTTCCCTCTAAACTTGGCCGAACTTGTGGTGTCCCTACCCTGAAGGGCTTTGCAGCCGGTACCCAGAGCTAAATGTTTCTCAGGCAGAATCCCAAACATTTGCAGAAGCTTCCCTGGAGGAGGCAATGGTAGCCAGCAGGCATGCAGCTACCTCCAAAGTAGAGCCAAAATTGTGAGGGACTTAACGCGGGGGGGTCTTCAGCTGGTATTGACAAGCAGTTGTGTATTTGGAGCTAGCCCAAAAGTTTTGCAAAACAAGATGAGCGAAGGGAAGTGAAGGTACCCAGGCAGGTAGCTCCCTCGAAAACTGGCCAAAGTTGTCAGGTACCTCCCCTGAAGCGATCTGAGGAGAGGATCCCAAACTAAATCTGTATGTGGAGGTAGCCACAAAGTTTTGGCAACCAAGATGAGCCAGAGGCAAGAGAAGCCTCTTGGCATGCACCTCCCTCCAAAATTGGCCAATGTTGTCGGGTACGTAGCCTGAAGGGGTCTGCGGACCGAATCCACAAGTCCCTCTCTCTCTGGAAGAGCCCCAAAACTTTCACCAAGTATGCCTGGGAGGAGGAACGGGTAGCTACTGGGCATGCACGTACTTCCCAATTTGGCCAGACTTCAGGTAGATCCCCCATACGGGTGTCCTGCTTTTCCAGAACTTGTGCAGGTAACACAGAATTTTGCATAAGTACAATGTGGTGGAGGCAAAGGTAGCTACCGGGCATGTAGCAACCTCTGAATTAGGCAAAATTCTCTGTTAGCTAGCCTAGAGGGATCCGAGTTTAGGATCCACAAAGAAAAAATCTCTCTTGGAGGAAGCCAAGTCTTTTTTCTAGAAGCATGCCGAGGTGAGAAGGCAAGGGTAGCTACCAGGCATACACTTCCCTCTAAACTTGGCCGAACTTGTGGTGTCCCTACCCTGAAGGGCTTTGCAGCCGGTACCCAGAGCTAAATGTTTCTCAGGCAGAATCCCAAACATTTGCAGAAGCTTCCCTGGAGGAGGCAATGGTAGCCAGCAGGCATGCAGCTACCTCCAAAGTAGAGCCAAAATTGTGAGGGACTTAACGCGGGGGGGTCTTCAGCTGGTATTGACAAGCAGTTGTGTATTTGGAGCTAGCCCAGAAGTTTTGCAAAACAAGATGAGCGAAGGGAAGTGAAGGTACCCAGGCAGGTAGCTCCCTCGAAAACTAGCCAAAGTTGTCAGGTACCTCCCCTGAAGCGATCTGAGGAGAGGATCCCAAACTAAATCTGTATGTGGAGGTAGCCACAAAGTTTTGGCAACCAAGATGAGCCAGAGGCAAGAGAAGCCTCTTGGCATGCACCTCCCTCCAAAATTGGCCAATGTTGTCGGGTACGTAGCCTGAAGGGGTCTGCGGACCGAATCCACAAGTCCCTCTCTCTCTGGAAGAGCCCCAAAACTTTCACCAAGTATGCCTGGGAGGAGGAACGGGTAGCTACTGGGCATGCACGTACTTCCCAATTTGGCCAGACTTCAGGTAGATCCCCCATACGGGTTTCCTGCTTTTCCAGAACTTGTGCAGGTAACAAAGAATTTTGCATAAGTACAATGTAGTGGAGGCAAAGGTAGCTACCGGGCATGTAGCAACCTCTGAATTAGGCAAAATTCTCTGTTAGCTAGCCTAGAGGGATCCGAGTTTAGGATCCACAAAGAAAAAATCTCTCTTGGAGGAAGCCAAGTCTTTTTTCTAGAAGCATGCCGAGGTGAGAAGGCAAGGGTAGCTACCAGGCATACACTTCCCTCTAAACTTGGCCGAACTTGTGGTGTCCCTACCCTGAAGGGCTTTGCAGCCGGTACCCAGAGCTAAATGTTTCTCAGGCAGAATCCCAAACATTTGCAGAAGCTTCCCTGGAGGAGGCAATGGTAGCCAGCAGGCATGCAGCTACCTCCAAAGTAGAGCCAAAATTGTGAGGAACTTAACGCGGAGGGGTCTTCAGCTGGTATTGACAAGCAGTTGTGTATTTGGAGCTAGCCCAGAAGTTTTGCAAAACAAGATGAGCGAAGGGAAGTGAAGGTACCCAGGCAGGTAGCTCCCTCGAAAACTGGCCAAAGTTGTCAGGTACCTCCCCTGAAGCGATCTGAGGAGAGGATCCCAAACTAAATCTGTATGTGGAGGTAGCCACAAAGTTTTGGCAACCAAGATGAGCCAGAGGCAAGAGAAGCCTCTTGGCATGCACCTCCCTCCAAAATTGGCCAATGTTGTCGGGTACGTAGCCTGAAGGGGTCTGCGGACCGAATCCACAAGTCCCTCTCTCTCTGGAAGAGCCCCAAAACTTTCACCAAGTATGCCTGGGAGGAGGAACGGGTAGCTACTGGGCATGCACGTACTTCCCAGTTTGGCCAGACTTCAGGTAGATCCCCCATACGGGTGTCCTGCTTTTCCAGAACTTGTGCAGGTAACACAGAATTTTGCATAAGTACAATGTGGTGGAGGCAAAGGTAGCTACCGGGCATGTAGCAACCTCTGAATTAGGCAAAATTCTCTGTTAGCTAGCCTAGAGGGATCCGAGTTGAGGATCCACAAAGAAAAAATCTCTCTTGGAGGAAGCCAAGTCTTTTTTCTAGAAGCATGCCGAGGTGAGAAGGCAAGGGTAGCTACCAGGCATACACTTCCCTCTAAACTTGGCCGAACTTGTGGTGTCCCTACCCTGAAGGGCTTTGCAGCCGGTACCCAGAGCTAAATGTTTCTCAGGCAGAATCCCAAACATTTGCAGAAGCTTCCCTGGAGGAGGCAATGGTAGCCAGCAGGCATGCAGCTACCTCCAAAGTAGAGCCAAAATTGTGAGGGACTTAACGCGGAGGGGTCTTCAGCTGGTATTGACAAGCAGTTGTGTATTTGGAGCTAGCCCAGAAGTTTTGCAAAACAAGATGAGCGAAGGGAAGTGAAGGTACCCAGGCAGGTAGCTCCCTCGAAAACTGGCCAAAGTTGTCAGGTACCTCCCCGGAAGCGATCTGAGGAGAGGATCCCAAACTAAATCTGTATGTGGAGGTAGCCACAAAGTTTTGGCAAAGAAGATCAGCCAGCTGTGTGGCATCCAGGGCAGCATTCCTAGCACAGGCAGTTTGTATGTGGTCTTGGACACTAGCTACGTGTGTCTTTATGGTGAGTGGGAGGCCACAGGTAAGGGGGAGTTAACCTTGCCAGCTGAATCAGGGCTAGCTTTGGGGATCTCCGTAAGAGATCCTTCTCCTGCATCGCTTGTATGCAGGCTGGTTTTTGAACAGATGCAGCCAAATGGGAGAACCCTGAGGTCTTCATGAGAAGGGATTGTCCTCTTTCTTGTGGGTCTATTCCACTGACCCAATAGGCAGCTAAAATGAATCTATGCCACTAACCCTATAGGCAGTTAATATGTTTATTTAACGTATAAATGCTATCGCAGGTATTCCTCACCAAAGTGAAGGTGAAGGTGCAGAGCTTACCAAGGAGGTGTCCCTGTCTTGGTGGAGAAGGAGCACAGAACATCGACTGCCTCTTCTAGGTTTTCAATTATTCCTTCTGCCCTCTCCCCACCCGCTCCCCCCAGCTCTCCCTTTTTCCTCACTCTAGGGTTTTGCTGTCATGAATTTTTTTACCACTACCTGCTAACACTTTTATATCCTAAGCTTATCTGTCCCACCCTGGGATGACAATGAGCATAATTTGGGCAAAAAATTGAGTATTATAATCTTCTATGTTTAGTATGTACTTCCTCAAGCTCCTTATCTTTTTAAGAGTTAACTTTAATGTTCATTTTATAAAGAATGAAGAAAAAGGTTTCACTCTGGGCACCGCAGACTTCAAGATTCTGTTCTGATGCCCAAAGAGGGTTTGGCACAGCCTGGGTATGCTGCTTTTGTTCAGAACTAAGGCATGTAGGCCCAACTTTTCCAGTGTGCTCCAGGCACCTGTCAGGACCCCCTGGGGCAGGACAGCCCAGCCGTGAGCTTGAGAGAGCTGGGCCATGGACGTCCTGGCTGTGGAGCTTCTCAGGGGCAGAGGTATGGTGGAACCAAAAGAGAGTGTTCATCTCCAGGGGAAAGAGAGAGAAGTCCGCCCTGTGGCACTTGGGGACTCCTGGACTCGCACATGCAGCACCTCGCTCAGGACCAAGCATGGGGACGCAGCTCCTTGGGAAGCCAAGGACAGGGACCGTGACCACATGGCAGCCGTGTGCTGTGAGGGGCAGTGCATATTGTGACCCAGAGTGGTGCTAGGCAACCGCCATGTCCCAGTGCAGGGCTGACAGGCACAGCCTCAGTCACCCCCAAGGCAGAGCTGGCCCCAGCCCAGACGTGCGGCTCCCAACAGGGTCCTGGGGCACCAGTGCAGGTGGGCTCGAGCTGGATGGTCTTTAAGGTCCCTTCCAACCCCAGGCATTGTAGGATTCTATGAGGGAGGCGGTGCACAAGGAATATGGGGTGGGGTGCTGATGTTTGAAAAAAGCAAAGAAACAACAAAACTAAGAGGAGGATTCAAACTAACAAAAGTGGTAGGATTGAAGGAAAGACCAAAGAAAGAAAAGGTCGTAATGCAAAGAAACACCCAAACAAAACAAAAGGAAACAAACACTGTCTATTCCATTGTTGCAGGGTTGGGAACCTACACCAATGGACACAAACGAACTAGAGCAACAGCCTTGGAGGAGTTTGAGGCAGCAAGCCGAGGTTTCAGCTGTGTTCAGAGAATGCGAAAAGGAAAGGCTCAATGAGATGCTTGGAAGGAGCCTTAAGGGGCAAACAGGACCAGACCTCAACAAATGGAGAAAAACCTGGGGAAGCTCCGTGCAATTTGAGCTAATCCGTGAGAGCTACAGGACATGCAGACACAGGCAGGTAACAAATACCAGACAGGTAAGCTGCTTTTCCAGAACTAACGCAGGTAAGGAAAAATTTTCCCTAAGTAAAATGTGGTGGAGGCAAAGGTAGCTAGCGGGCCTGTACCAACGTCCAAATTAGCCAGAATTCTCTGTTACCTAGCCTAGAGGGATCCGAGTTTAGGATCCTCAAAGAAAAAATCTCTCTTGGAGGAAGCCAAATCTTTTTTCTAGAAGCATGCCGAGGTGAGAAGGCAAGGGTAGCTACCATGCATACACTTCCCTGTAAACTTGGCCAACCTTGTGGTGTCCCTACCCTGAAGGGCTTTGCAGCTGGTACCCAGAGCTAAATGTGTCTCAGGCAGAATCCCATACATTTTGAGAAACTTTTGTGGAGGAAGCGATGGTTGCTAGCAGGCATGCAGCTACGTCCAAAGTAGGGCCAAAGTTGAGAGGGACGTAACGCGGAGGGGTCTTCAGCTGGTATTGACAAGCAGTTGTGTATTTGGAGCTAGCCCAGAAGTTTTGCAAAACAAGATGAGCGAAGGGAAGTGAAGGTACCCAGGCAGGTAGCTCCCTCGAAAACTGGCCAAAGTTGTCAGGTACCTCCCCTGAAGCGATCTGAGGAGAGGATCCCAAACTAAATCTGTATGTGGAGGTAGCCACAAAGTTTTGGCAACCAAGATGAGCCAGAGGCAAGAGAAGCCTCTTGGCATGCACCTCCCTCCAAAATTGGCCAATGTTGTCGGGTACGTAGCCTGAAGGGGTCTGCGGACCGAATCCACAAGTCCCTCTCTCTCTGGAAGAGCCCCAAAACTTTCACCAAGTATGCCTGGGAGGAGGAACGGGTAGCTACTGGGCATGCACGTACTTCCCAATTTGGCCAGACTTCAGGTAGATCCCCCATACGGGTGTCCTGCTTTTCCAGAACTGGTGCAGGCAACACAGAATTTTGCATAAGTACAATGTGGTGGAGGCAAAGGTAGCTACCGGGCATGTAGCAACCTCTGAATTAGGCAAAATTCTCTGTTAGCTAGCCTAGAGGGATCCGAGTTTAGGATCCACAAAGAAAAAATCTCTCTTGGAGGAAGCCAAGTCTTTTTTCTAGAAGCATGCCGAGGTGAGAAGGCAAGGGTAGCTACCAGGCATACACTTCCCTCTAAACTTGGCCGAACTTGTGGTGTCCCTACCCTGAAGGGCTTTGCAGCCGGTACCCAGAGCTAAATGTTTCTCAGGCAGAATCCCAAACATTTGCAGAAGCTTCCCTGGAGGAGGCAATGGTAGCCAGCAGGCATGCAGCTACCTCCAAAGTAGAGCCAAACTTGTGAGGAACTTAACGCGGGGGGGTCTTCAGCTGGTATTGACAAGCAGTTGTGTATTTGGAGCTAGCCCAAAAGTTTTGCAAAACAAGATGAGCGAAGGGAAGTGAAGGTACCCAGGCAGGTAGCTCCCTCAAAAACTGGCCAAAGTTGTCAGGTACCTCCCCTGAAGCGATCTGAGGAGAGGATCCCAAACTAAATCTGTATGTGGAGGTAGCCACAAAGTTTTGGCAACCAAGATGAGCCAGAGGCAAGAGAAGCCTCTTGGCATGCACCTCCCTCCAAAA
The DNA here is from genome assembly GCF_964034855.1 of Anser brachyrhynchus. Taxonomy (NCBI): domain Eukaryota; kingdom Metazoa; phylum Chordata; class Aves; order Anseriformes; family Anatidae; genus Anser; species Anser brachyrhynchus. The sequence goes on along the minus strand of NC_137710.1, from coordinate 14,151,621 downwards.
TTGGCCAATGTTGTCGGGTACGTAGCCTGAAGGGGTCTGCGGACCGAATCCACAAGTCCCTCTCTCTCTGGAAGAGCCCCAAAACTTTCACCAAGTATGCCTGGGAGGAGGAACGGGTAGCTACTGGGCATGCACGTACTTCCCAGTTTGGCCAGACTTCAGGTAGATCCCCCATACGGGTGTCCTGCTTTTCCAGAACTTGTGCAGGTAACACAGAATTTTGCATAAGTACAATGTGGTGGAGGCAAAGGTAGCTACCGGGCATGTAGCAACCTCTGAATTAGGCAAAATTCTCTGTTAGCTAGCCTAGAGGGATCCGAGTTGAGGATCCACAAAGAAAAAATCTCTCTTGGAGGAAGCCAAGTCTTTTTTCTAGAAGCATGCCGAGGTGAGAAGGCAAGGGTAGCTACCAGGCATACACTTCCCTCTAAACTTGGCCGAACTTGTGGTGTCCCTACCCTGAAGGGCTTTGCAGCCGGTACCCAGAGCTAAATGTTTCTCAGGCAGAATCCCAAACATTTGCAGAAGCTTCCCTGGAGGAGGCAATGGTAGCCAGCAGGCATGCAGCTACCTCCAAAGTAGAGCCAAAATTGTGAGGGACTTAACGCGGGGGGGTCTTCAGCTGGTATTGACAAGCAGTTGTGTATTTGGAGCTAGCCCAGAAGTTTTGCAAAACAAGATGAGCGAAGGGAAGTGAAGGTACCCAGGCAGGTAGCTCCCTCGAAAACTGGCCAAAGTTGTCAGGTACCTCCCCTGAAGCGATCTGAGGAGAGGATCCCAAACTAAATCTGTATGTGGAGGTAGCCACAAAGTTTTGGCAACCAAGATGAGCCAGAGGCAAGAGAAGCCTCTTGGCATGCACCTCCCTCCAAAATTGGCCAATGTTGTCGGGTACGTAGCCTGAAGGGGTCTGCGGACCGAATCCACAAGTCCCTCTCTCTCTGGAAGAGCCCCAAAACTTTCACCAAGTATGCCTGGGAGGAGGAACGGGTAGCTACTGGGCATGCACGTACTTCCCAATTTGGCCAGACTTCAGGTAGATCCCCCATACGGGTGTCCTGCTTTTCCAGAACTTGTGCAGGTAACACAGAATTTTGCATAAGTACAATGTGGTGGAGGCAAAGGTAGCTACCGGGCATGTAGCAACCTCTGAATTAGGCAAAATTCTCTGTTAGCTAGCCTAGAGGGATCCGAGTTTAGGATCCACAAAGAAAAAATCTCTCTTGGAGGAAGCCAAGTCTTTTTTCTAGAAGCATGCCGAGGTGAGAAGGCAAGGGTAGCTACCAGGCATACACTTCCCTCTAAACTTGGCCGAACTTGTGGTGTCCCTACCCTGAAGGGCTTTGCAGCCGGTACCCAGAGCTAAATGTTTCTCAGGCAGAATCCCAAACATTTGCAGAAGCTTCCCTGGAGGAGGCAATGGTAGCCAGCAGGCATGCAGCTACCTCCAAAGTAGAGCCAAAATTGTGAGGGACTTAACGCGGGGGGGTCTTCAGCTGGTATTGACAAGCAGTTGTGTATTTGGAGCTAGCCCAGAAGTTTTGCAAAACAAGATGAGCGAAGGGAAGTGAAGGTACCCAGGCAGGTAGCTCCCTCGAAAACTGGCCAAAGTTGTCAGGTACCTCCCCTGAAGCGATCTGAGGAGAGGATCCCAAACTAAATCTGTATGTGGAGGTAGCCACAAAGTTTTGGCAACCAAGATGAGCCAGAGGCAAGAGAAGCCTCTTGGCATGCACCTCCCTCCAAAATTGGCCAATGTTGTCGGGTACGTAGCCTGAAGGGGTCTGCGGACCGAATCCACAAGTCCCTCTCTCTCTGGAAGAGCCCCAAAACTTTCACCAAGTATGCCTGGGAGGAGGAACGGGTAGCTACTGGGCATGCACGTACTTCCCAATTTGGCCAGACTTCAGGTAGATCCCCCATACGGGTGTCCTGCTTTTCCAGAACTGGTGCAGGCAACACAGAATTTTGCATAAGTACAATGTGGTGGAGGCAAAGGTAGCTACCGGGCATGTAGCAACCTCTGAATTAGGCAAAATTCTCTGTTAGCTAGCCTAGAGGGATCCGAGTTTAGGATCCACAAAGAAAAAATCTCCCTTGGAGGAAGCCAAGTCTTTTTTCTAGAAGCATGCCGAGGTGAGAAGGCAAGGGTAGCTACCAGGCATACACTTCCCTCTAAACTTGGCCGAACTTGTGGTGTCCCTACCCTGAAGGGCTTTGCAGCCGGTACCCAGAGCTAAATGTTTCTCAGGCAGAATCCCAAACATTTGCAGAAGCTTCCCTGGAGGAGGCAATGGTAGCCAGCAGGCATGCAGCTACCTCCAAAGTAGAGCCAAAATTGTGAGGGACTTAACGCGGGGGGGTCTTCAGCTGGTATTGACAAGCAGTTGTGTATTTGGAGCTAGCCCAAAAGTTTTGCAAAACAAGATGAGCGAAGGGAAGTGAAGGTACCCAGGCAGGTAGCTCCCTCGAAAACTGGCCAAAGTTGTCAGGTACCTCCCCTGAAGCGATCTGAGGAGAGGATCCCAAACTAAATCTGTATGTGGAGGTAGCCACAAAGTTTTGGCAACCAAGATGAGCCAGAGGCAAGAGAAGCCTCTTGGCATGCACCTCCCTCCAAAATTGGCCAATGTTGTCGGGTACGTAGCCTGAAGGGGTCTGCGGACCGAATCCACAAGTCCCTCTCTCTCTGGAAGAGCCCCAAAACTTTCACCAAGTATGCCTGGGAGGAGGAACGGGTAGCTACTGGGCATGCACGTACTTCCCAATTTGGCCAGACTTCAGGTAGATCCCCCATACGGGTGTCCTGCTTTTCCAGAACTTGTGCAGGTAACACAGAATTTTGCATAAGTACAATGTGGTGGAGGCAAAGGTAGCTACCGGGCATGTAGCAACCTCTGAATTAGGCAAAATTCTCTGTTAGCTAGCCTAGAGGGATCCGAGTTTAGGATCCACAAAGAAAAAATCTCTCTTGGAGGAAGCCAAGTCTTTTTTCTAGAAGCATGCCGAGGTGAGAAGGCAAGGGTAGCTACCAGGCATACACTTCCCTCTAAACTTGGCCGAACTTGTGGTGTCCCTACCCTGAAGGGCTTTGCAGCCGGTACCCAGAGCTAAATGTTTCTCAGGCAGAATCCCAAACATTTGCAGAAGCTTCCCTGGAGGAGGCAATGGTAGCCAGCAGGCATGCAGCTACCTCCAAAGTAGAGCCAAACTTGTGAGGGACTTAACGCGGGGGGGTCTTCAGCTGGTATTGACAAGCAGTTGTGTATTTGGAGCTAGCCCAGAAATTTTGCAAAACAAGATGAGCGAAGGGAAGTGAAGGTACCCAGGCAGGTAGCTCCCTCGAAAACTGGCCAAAGTTGTCAGGTACCTCCCCTGAAGCGATCTGAGGAGAGGATCCCGAACTAAATCTGTATGTGGAGGTAGCCACAAAGTTTTGGCAACCAAGATGAGCCAGAGGCAAGAGAAGCCTCTTGGCATGCACCTCCCTCCAAAATTGGCCAATGTTGTCGGGTACGTAGCCTGAAGGGGTCTGCGGACCGAATCCACAAGTCCCTCTCTCTCTGGAAGAGCCCCAAAACTTTCACCAAGTATGCCTGGGAGGAGGAACGGGTAGCTACTGGGCATGCACGTACTTCCCAATTTGGCCAGACTTCAGGTAGATCCCCCATACGGGTGTCCTGCTTTTCCAGAACTTGTGCAGGTAACACAGAATTTTGCATAAGTACAATGTGGTGGAGGCAAAGGTAGCTACCGGGCATGTAGCAACCTCTGAATTAGGCAAAATTCTCTGTTAGCTAGCCTAGAGGGATCCGAGTTTAGGATCCACAAAGAAAAAATCTCTCTTGGAGGAAGCCAAGTCTTTTTTCTAGAAGCATGCCGAGATGAGAAGGCAAGGGTAGCTACCAGGCATACACTTCCCTCTAAACTTGGCCGAACTTGTGGTGTCCCTACCCTGAAGGGCTTTGCAGCCGGTACCCAGAGCTAAATGTTTCTCAGGCAGAATCCCAAACATTTGCAGAAGCTTCCCTGGAGGAGGCAATGGTAGCCAGCAGGCATGCAGCTACCTCCAAAGTAGAGCCAAAATTGTGAGGGACTTAACGCGGAGGGGTCTTCAGCTGGTATTGACAAGCAGTTGTGTATTTGGAGCTAGCCCAGAAGTTTTGCAAAACAAGATGAGCGAAGGGAAGTGAAGGTACCCAGGCAGGTAGCTCCCTCGAAAACTGGCCAAAGTTGTCAGGTACCTCCCCTGAAGCGATCTGAGGAGAGGATCCCGAACTAAATCTGTATGTGGAGGTAGCCACAAAGTTTTGGCAACCAAGATGAGCCAGAGGCAAGAGAAGCCTCTTGGCATGCACCTCCCTCCAAAATTGGCCAATGTTGTCGGGTACGTAGCCTGAAGGGGTCTGCGGACCGAATCCACAAGTCCCTCTCTCTCTGGAAGAGCCCCAAAACTTTCACCAAGTATGCCTGGGAGGAGGAACGGGTAGCTACTGGGCATGCACGTACTTCCCAATTTGGCCAGACTTCAGGTAGATCCCCCATACGGGTGTCCTGCTTTTCCAGAACTTGTGCAGGTAACACAGAATTTTGCATAAGTACAATGTGGTGGAGGCAAAGGTAGCTACCGGGCATGTAGCAACCTCTGAATTAGGCAAAATTCTCTGTTAGCTAGCCTAGAGGGATCCGAGTTTAGGATCCACAAAGAAAAAATCTCTCTTGGAGGAAGCCAAGTCTTTTTTCTAGAAGCATGCCGAGGTGAGAAGGCAAGGGTAGCTACCAGGCATACACTTCCCTCTAAACTTGGCCGAACTTGTGGTGTCCCTACCCTGAAGGGCTTTGCAGCCGGTACCCAGAGCTAAATGTTTCTCAGGCAGAATCCCAAACATTTGCAGAAGCTTCCCTGGAGGAGGCAATGGTAGCCAGCAGGCATGCAGCTACCTCCAAAGTAGAGCCAAAATTGTGAGGAACTTAACGCGGAGGGGTCTTCAGCTGGTATTGACAAGCAGTTGTGTATTTGGAGCTAGCCCAAAAGTTTTGCAAAACAAGATGAGCGAAGGGAAGTGAAGGTACCCAGGCAGGTAGCTCCCTCGAAAACTGGCCAAAGTTGTCAGGTACCTCCCCTGAAGCGATCTGAGGAGAGGATCCCAAACTAAATGTGTATGTGGAGGTAGCCACAAAGTTTTGGCAACCAAGATGAGCCAGAGGCAAGAGAAGCCTCTTGGCATGCACCTCCCTCCAAAATTGGCCAATGTTGTCGGGTACGTAGCCTGAAGGGGTCTGCGGACCGAATCCACAAGTCCCTCTCTCTCTGGAAGAGCCCCAAAACTTTCACCAAGTATGCCTGGGAGGAGGAACGGGTAGCTACTGGGCATGCACGTACTTCCCAATTTGGCCAGACTTCAGGTAGATCCCCCATACGGGTGTCCTGCTTTTCCAGAACTGGTGCAGGTAACACAGAATTTTGCATAAGTACAATGTGGTGGAGGCAAAGGTAGCTACCGGGCATGTAGCAACCTCTGAATTAGGCAAAATTCTCTGTTAGCTAGCCTAGAGGGATCCGAGTTTAGGATCCACAAAGAAAAAATCTCTCTTGGAGGAAGCCAAGTCTTTTTTCTAGAAGCATGCCGAGGTGAGAAGGCAAGGGTAGCTACCAGGCATACACTTCCCTCTAAACTTGGCCGAACTTGTGGTGTCCCTACCCTGAAGGGCTTTGCAGCCGGTACCCAGAGCTAAATGTTTCTCAGGCAGAATCCCAAACATTTGCAGAAGCTTCCCTGGAGGAGGCAATGGTAGCCAGCAGGCATGCAGCTACCTCCAAAGTAGAGCCAAAATTGTGAGGAACTTAACGCGGGGGGGTCTTCAGCTGGTATTGACAAGCAGTTGTGTATTTGGAGCTAGCCCAGAAGTTTTGCAAAACAAGATGAGCGAAGGGAAGTGAAGGTACCCAGGCAGGTAGCTCCCTCGAAAACTGGCCAAAGTTGTCAGGTACCTCCCCTGAAGCGATCTGAGGAGAGGATCCCAAACTAAATCTGTATGTGGAGGTAGCCACAAAGTTTTGGCAACCAAGATGAGCCAGAGGCAAGAGAAGCCTCTTGGCATGCACCTCCCTCCAAAATTGGCCAATGTTGTCGGGTACGTAGCCTGAAGGGGTCTGCGGACCGAATCCACAAGTCCCTCTCTCTCTGGAAGAGCCCCAAAACTTTCACCAAGTATGCCTGGGAGGAGGAACGGGTAGCTACTGGGCATGCACGTACTTCCCAATTTGGCCAGACTTCAGGTAGATCCCCCATACGGGTGTCCTGCTTTTCCAGAACTTGTGCAGGTAACACAGAATTTTGCATAAGTACAATGTGGTGGAGGCAAAGGTAGCTACCGGGCATGTAGCAACCTCTGAATTAGGCAAAATTCTCTGTTAGCTAGCCTAGAGGGATCCGAGTTTAGGATCCACAAAGAAAAAATCTCTCTTGGAGGAAGCCAAGTCTTTTTTCTAGAAGCATGCCGAGGTGAGAAGGCAAGGGTAGCTACCAGGCATACACTTCCCTCTAAACTTGGCCGAACTTGTGGTGTCCCTACCCTGAAGGGCTTTGCAGCCGGTACCCAGAGCTAAATGTTTCTCAGGCAGAATCCCAAACATTTGCAGAAGCTTCCCTGGAGGAGGCAATGGTAGCCAGCAGGCATGCAGCTACCTCCAAAGTAGAGCCAAAATTGTGAGGAACTTAACGCGGGGGGGTCTTCAGCTGGTATTGACAAGCAGTTGTGTATTTGGAGCTAGCCCAGAAGTTTTGCAAAACAAGATGAGCGAAGGGAAGTGAAGGTACCCAGGCAGGTAGCTCCCTCGAAAACTGGCCAAAGTTGTCAGGTACCTCCCCTGAAGCGATCTGAGGAGAGGATCCCAAACTAAATCTGTATGTGGAGGTAGCCACAAAGTTTTGGCAACCAAGATGAGCCAGAGGCAAGAGAAGCCTCTTGGCATGCACCTCCCTCCAAAATTGGCCAATGTTGTCGGGTACGTAGCCTGAAGGGGTCTGCGGACCGAATCCACAAGTCCCTCTCTCTCTGGAAGAGCCCCAAAACTTTCACCAAGTATGCCTGGGAGGAGGAACGGGTAGCTACTGGGCATGCACGTACTTCCCAATTTGGCCAGACTTCAGGTAGATCCCCCATACGGGTGTCCTGCTTTTCCAGAACTTGTGCAGGTAACACAGAATTTTGCATAAGTACAATGTGGTGGAGGCAAAGGTAGCTACCGGGCATGTAGCAACCTCTGAATTAGGCAAAATTCTCTGTTAGCTAGCCTAGAGGGATCCGAGTTTAGGATCCACAAAGAAAAAATCTCTCTTGGAGGAAGCCAATTCTTTTTTCTAGAAGCATGCCGAGGTGAGAAGGCAAGGGTAGCTACCAGGCATACACTTCCCTCTAAACTTGGCCGAACTTGTGGTGTCCCTACCCTGAAGGGCTTTGCAGCCGGTACCCAGAGCTAAATGTTTCTCAGGCAGAATCCCAAACATTTGCAGAAGCTTCCCTGGAGGAGGCAATGGTAGCCAGCAGGCATGCAGCTACCTCCAAAGTAGAGCCAAAATTCTTAGATAGCTGTGGGAAACCAAGTTGTGGTTTTGCAGTCAAACTTTTTTCAAACTAGAGTGTTTTTTCTAGTAGAATCTTTTTTCGAAGTAGAATGTGTTTTTCCAGTAGAAAGGCAACCTTTTTTATTCAAAGGTATTTGTGTAGCTATAACAATTAAATGCTAAAGTGGACAGTAGAAGGCCTCACTGTTCCAAAATAGGTCAGAAAATTGAGAAAAAGTGGACAAGAAATGAGAGAAAATTAAAAACAAGGATCACAAGTTGTCTAATTATAAGAAAAGAAAGGAAAATAGTGAAAAATGAGATATTAAAGGGTTATTAAAAAGAAAAAAAGTACATATATAGTATAGAGGAGCGTCGAGTAGCTTTGAACCTGTAATACTTAGCCAATGAGGAAACAGGGGAGGTAGTCAGGTGTCAGGTAATAAGGGATAGAAGGTTATGATATGTTTACTATAATGTGCTCCTACTGGCAGTATGCCACCATTGCAATCATGAATAAAGTAGCTTGACGGAAGACCCTGTCTGAAGAACATTATTGAGATTTTTCTAACAATTTGGGGGCTTGTCCGGGATCTTGTCACCTACCAAGGTGTTCTTGCTGCCACAGACAGATAGGTGCACCCCGCTGATTTCAGCAGTCCCATCGGGAGTGGTGGGTTGTCTCGGTATGGCCAACAAAGGACCGAGACTGTTAATCTGAAGACAGGCTCTGCAAAGCACCGGGGAGAAGGGAGGCCAGCACTGACATACCACAGACACAGCCCAGACACAGTACAGGCGCAGGGCTAACTGCTTATAACCCGGACCGGGAATTCTGTGCACGGACGAAGGTAAGGCTAACTTTACCATATATTGCCTCGGGGTGAGTTCAGGGAGACTCGTGTGGGGTGTGAACCCAAAAACTAGGGGAAAAGATTTAAAAAATAATAAATAATCAATGGTTAGTTATTGTGTAATTGTCTGGCCTAAAAAGCCACTAAAAGGAACTTTTAGTTCCCCAAAATATGGGTCTGATGAAAATTCAGGCTTCAAATTTATATGTAAACGATAAGACTACTTTTCTGGAGGAGGAATCAAATTATGCTGCTTTTAATCCTAATATTACACCAGAGGCAGCAGCAGCTGCTCCAGGAGCAATGGGCCATCCTCACCTGCAGCACGTTCTCTCCAGCAGTTCTCCAGCCCCAGCACATGTTTCTGGGGTTTCCGCAGTGCCACTGCCTGCTCCATCCACCACGTCTTGTGGGCTTGGCATTGGTGTTTCATATCAACCCCTGAGGCCCTGAGGCCTTGGCTGTGTCTTCCCAGGGCCCCTTTGGGCCCTTCTGCCTATGGCACGCAGCCACAGGCATGCACAGCAAGAGGGTTTCTTCCAAAAAACCTCCTGCTTCCCTCTGAGGCCGCAGGACAAAGTCGTACAGGCTCTCCCCATCTCCGGCACTGCTGGCCAGCCCTCTGGGATGTCCAGGTCCTTCCAAGTGAGGTCAAAAGGAGACCCTGGCTGGCTCTCGGAGATCTTCTCCTCCTTGTAGGGCAATAAGAATGATATAAAGGTGTTAGAGAGCATCCAAAGGAGTGCAACAAAGATGCTAAAGGGTCCAGAGGAGAAGACATATGAGGAGTGGCTGAAGTCACTCGGATTGTTCAGCCTGGAAGAGGCTGAGGGGAGACCTCATTGCAGTCTACAGCTTCCTCATGAGGGAGAGCGGAGAGGCAGGCGCTGGTCTCTCTCTTCCCTCTGGTGACTTGTGATTCAGCGATAGGACCCAAATGAATGGCCCTTCTTGGGGGCCAATGAATGCCCAAATGAATGGCACTCTTCTGTGCCAATGGTTACATAAGAAGCCCCCAATCCCTTTTTTTGCATCTTCTCAAGACTTAGCAGAACACTGAAGGACGTGCTCATGGAAGAACCTTTCCTTCTGCTGCCTTACTTTCATGTGCTGCAACAGAAGATCCATGGTCCAGTATGCTTCCTGATTTCCAAGCTGATGACCCAAATCAGGTTTCAACGACAACAACGTAACACAGAGTACATCAACTGGCCATTACAAGGACATGACCTTCTCTGAAAAATCCCTGTTGCTCTGTTCCTTGTTACAGACGTTTTAAAAGCCTTGATTCAGCAGGTGGTTTGTTCAAACAACTGCTCAGCATCGAATCATAGAAACATGGCATGGTTTGGGTTGGAAGCGACCTTAAAGATCATCTAATTCCAGCTCCTGCCAGGGGCAGGGACACCTCCCACTAGACCAGGTTGCTCGAAGCCCCATCCAACCTGGCCTTACGCACTTCCAGGGATGGGGCATCCACAGCTTCTCTGGACAACCTGTTCCAGTGCCTCACCACCCTCATCATGAAGAATTTCTTGCAAATATCTAAATCTGCCCTCTTTTAGCTTAAAGCTGCTACGCCCTGTCCTATTGCTGCTCTCCCTGATAAAAGAGTCCCTCTTCTGCTTTCTTGTAGCCCCCTTTAGGCACTGGAAGGCCTCTATAAGGTCTCCCCGGAGCCTCGTCTTCTGCAGGCTGAACAATACCACCGTCCACAGCCTGTCTTCATAGCAGAGCTGCTCCAGCCCTCATGATCATCCTCATGACCTCCTCTGGACTCTCTCCAACAGGTCCATGTCCTTCTTGTGCTGGGGGCCCTCAGCTGAACGCAGGGCTCCAGGTGGGGTGTCACAAGAGCAGGGCAGAAGGGGAGAATCATCTCCCTCGCTCTGCTGGCCACGATGCTTTTGGTCCAGCCCAGGATACGGTTGGCTTTGTGGGCTGCAAGCGCACATTGCCGGCTCACGTGGAGTTTCTCACCAACCAACACCCCCAGGTCCTTCTCCTCTGGACTGCTCTCAATCCATTCTGTGCCCAGCCTGGATTGGTGCTTGGGATTGCCCCAGCCCAGGTGCAGGACCTTGCACTTGGCCTTGTTGAACCTCATGAGGTTGCACAGGCCCACCTCTCAGGCCTGTGCAGGTCCCTCTGGATGGGATCCCTTCCCTGCAGCATGTTGACCACACCTCACAGCTTGGTGTCATTGGCAAACTTGCTGAGGGTGCACTCGATCTCACTGTCCATGTCACCAATAAAGATGCTAAACAGCGCCGGTCCCAGTCCTGAGCCCTGAGGAACACCACTCGTTGCTGACCTCCACCAGGACATTGAGCTGCTGACCACAACTCTTGGAGTGTGACCATTCAGCCGATTCCTTATCCACCGTGTGGTCCATCCATCACATCCTTGTCTCTTCAATATAGAGACCAGGATAGCATGGGGGACAGCGTCAAATGCTTTGCACAAGTGCGGGCAGATGATGTCAGTTGCTCTTCCCCTATCCATCAATGCTGTCGTAGAAGGCCACCTGATTTGTCAGGCACGATCTGCCCTTAGTGAAGCCCTGTTATCTGTCATCAGTCACCTCCTTATTTTCCAAGTGCCTTAGCAGAGTTTCCACGAGGATCAGGTGAGACTGACGGGCCTGTAGTTCCCCGGGCCTTCCTTTTTAAAAATAGGGGTTATGTTGCCCTTCTTCCAGTCTGTGGGAACTTCACAGGATTGCCACAACTTCTCAGATGTGACAGATGGTGGATCATGCCACATTTGGCATAACTTGACCTTTGGAGACTGTGAACTGCAGCCCACAGCAGCTCCTCTCCCTTTCCCAGATCAGAAAGTAGGTCACTGAGTAAGAGCATGAGAGATCAATGGGTTTTCTTTCATGTTGGTGGCTGTGCACAGAGCCACGGGAAGGAAATCAAATGCCACTGTTCTGTTTCTCATCCAGGACAGATGAAATGTAGCAGGAAAAATACAGCAGGTCAATTATTTGCTCGTATTCAAATGCTTCGTGGTCACCGTGATCTTCACGGTTTAGACAGTCTCCTGGCGGGATGCAGCTTAATGCTGGCAAAGGGAAAAGATGAAAGAAGCAGGCACTGAATGAAGGTTGATGGGCGCAGACTTTGCTGCAGGGGGCTGGCAGACGTGGCTGGCCAGGGCTGGCGGGCAGGCTGTCACATCCAGTGCCCCTTGCACCTTGTGTGCCAGGACTGGATAAAGGGTCACTGCTGAGGAGCACGCACCCGCATCTTGTTCAGGAGAAATGTCAGGGGAAGACAGTGACCCCGACTTCACTGTGAAGGAGGAAAATAACTGGGAGTGGGCACGAGTGTTAGATACTTGGGGCCAGTAATGATTTTTACCTTATTTTGGTTTTCTTTGCAGAAGCACAGGTGAGGGACATGTGAGAGTCACTTTTCTGGGGGACACTTGGAAGAGCTGAAGGTAATGGACAAGTGCGTGGGGTGGGCAGGGGCTGCACTACAATGTAGCCACTTACTATAGAATCATGAATGGTTTGGGTTGGAATGGACTTGAACTATCCCTTGGGTTGAGCGGCAGCTGCTCCAGGAGGGGAGGTAGGGACTGCAATTGATGCTGTCCCTGGAGAAGGAGCGCACTCCATGCTCTGGCAAAAATTAGAACAATGTAGAAGAGATATTGAGAATTTCACCTGCCCTGATACTAACAGTACTAACACTGTGTATCCTCTTACGGAAGTTCCAGTGGGACAAGGACAAATATATTATGTGAACTCCCCCCTTACCAGCAGAGAGGTTAGGAGTTTTAAGAAGGAAATGAAGTCTTTAATTGAGGGCCTAGCAGAACAGTCAAATCCATTTCTAAGGCCTAATCTGTATTCCTGGGAGAGGGGGAAATGTCAATCTTGAGTATGCTATTTACTGGAGAAGAATGTTTAAGAGGGGAATGATTTGGCAGGCAGCTATTCAAGAATGGGAAAGAACTAACCCCCTCCCCTCCCCCCCCAACCCCCCAATCCTCCGGACCGAGAGTAATTCCGATAGAGCAGAAATATCCACTTATCCAACTGGAATAATAACAACCCACAACACAGAAATCATATGAGAGACTCGGGGTCAGAATGAGAAAGTACTCAGGGATGAATCCTGAGGACCTGGTAGCCCAAGGGCTCTCAAAAGTTCATTTTGTGATTAAAGCCTGGCGAGATACACAGGAAAAGCTCCAGAAGGTGGGAGGATGGAGTGAATAGTGTAGGTAGTATGAAGGTATATGCCAGGAGGGGAGATGAGAAGGAAAAGTAGAGAGTGAAACTAATGGTATTCACAGTGTACTGGGTAGTGAGGCAGAGGGCTGGAGATAGAGGAACTTTGGGGAGGAGTCAGGCCCAGGATGGAAAGGAGAGGAAGAGAGACGAAGGAATGGCAGGCAAGGAAAGCTACCTGTGTTGCAGCCTAAATCCTAGCAGGGACAGGCTTTGAGAAGATGTTTTAAGTATGGCCAGGATGGCCACTTCAAACAGGAGTATCCGCAGTGGAAAAAGGAGGAGAGATTGCTGTTACAAATTCAAAATAGGGGAGTAGGGGCTTCTCAAAAAGCTAGTTCCCTGATAAATGAAAAAGTGTACCTCAAGGGTTCCTCAAGTGTACCTCAGTGGGGATCACTCTACAGTTATCGTTAAAGGCAAAACAGACAGCACAGGAAGATAAATAACATTTATTACCTATTGCTGACAGGCTGGAGAGGTGAGAAACAAAGAAACAAGCTGGGGGCACCTTCCCCCGTCTACTCTCTTCCACCTCTTCCGTGCCCTGAGTGGCACGGGGGGGGCGGCACTGGGGGCTGCAGTCAGTCCGTGGTGCTTCGTTCCCACCGCTCATTCACGGTCACTCTCTCCCCTGCCCTGGTGTAGGGTCCCTCTCACGGGCTGCCAACCTTCCTGGGCTGGTCCTGTGTGGGTTTCTCCCCAGGCAGCAAAAAACGGGGTCTTTGGGAGCTGCTCCATGTGTGGGTCTGTGCCATGGGGTCTATTCATCAGGACTGGGTTGGTCCATCTTGGGACTCCCCCCCCCCGCCCCCAGTCACCTGCTCCTGCATGGGCTTCTCTCCACAGGCTGCAGCATGGAGATCTGCTCTGCCATGGTACACCATCGGCTGCGGGGGGAGTCAGCCTGCTCCACCAGGGGCCTCTCTGTGGGCCGCGGGAGGGACTTTGGCTCCGGCACCTGGAGTGCCTTCTCCCCCTCCTTCTACACTGACCTTGGTGTCTGCAGGGAGGTTTCTCACTCCTCGCTCTCCCAGCTGCTGTTGTGCAGCAGGTTTTTGTTTGTTTGTTTGTTTGTTTTTTGTGTGTTTTTCCTTTTCTTGGATGTGCTCTCACAGAGGCACAAACTACATTGCTCATGGCTTGGCTCTGGGCAGCAGTGGGCCCCTTTGGAGCCGGCTGAAACTGGCCCTTATCTGCCACGGGGCAGCTGCTGGATTCTTCTCACAGGGGCTACCACTGCAGCATCCCCAATACCAGAACCTTGCCACATAAAGCCAATACACTAGAGCAGCTAGGTCATTGCTGGCCTGTAAAGCATCAGGGCTTAAGTTAACTAATGAAACCCTAAATGTGATGGGGGTAGAAGGGACTGGGATGACAGTGCAAATTTGGGGGATACCAGACTGAGACTAGGGATAGAATGATCACTGGGAAATTATTGTATGTACCCAGGCACGTGCCCCCAGCCTGTCCTGGTGCTGGGCTTGTTCCTCCCCAGATGCAGCAATTTGCCCTTCCCATTGCCGAGCAACTTGGGGTTTGCGCCTAGGCAGGGCACAGCCCCAGATGCCCACGAGAGCAGCAGCACCAGGCCGTGACTGCGCAGGAGGCATCTGGGTGCCGCCGTGGCCGGGCCACAGCAGCAGTGCAGGCTGGCAGGAGAGCAGAGCCCCAGCTGCGGGGTCAGAGGCTGTGGTGAGGAGGAGGCCAGGCTGGGGTGATGAGACCGGAGCATGGGCTGGGCTGGAGACCCCAGGCTGGAAACACCTTCCTGGGAGCGGCTGCGGAGACGCAGGCTGGAGCAGGGCAGTGGGTGCTGTCAGGGCAGCAACGCAACAGGGCAAAGAGTGGGCACGGCATCGGGAAAGGGAGGAGAAAAGAGCAGGGGGTGGGGATGGCAATGAGCACTGTGCTGTTTGCAACACTGACATGTTTTCCATGATTTTATTTGTTCTCTGTGTGCTGCAATAGGACCCTGATGACCTTTGGGTCCTTTCGGGCCGGTGTGTCCCCCAGCTGCTGTCCGGCCCTGGTCTCGGAGAGTCTTCTATTGTCGCCGGCGGGGTGGCCTCTTCTTGGGTGGTGCAGAGGCCTGGGAGGAGTTGGTCTTCCTCTTGGGGGCTTGCCGGGGCCCCCCGGGTGGGCAGCCCCTGCCCCGCCTGGCGGTGGAGGGACCTGCTGCAGCCTCCTGTGGCTCCTCTTGAGGTGCTGCCTGCTCCATGGGGACTGCAGCAGGGGGGGAGTGAGGGCGGCTGGTACTCCCTCGAAGGGCATCTCTTGATGTGCCGGGCACCTCATCCCTGCCGGAGCTGGCGGGATGGAGAGAGGGGACTGGGCCGGGTGCAGGAGCCACTCCTTCAGGGCCAGATGGGCCGGGTTCTGGCACGGGGCTGGCCTCCCGATGCTCGGCTGCAGGGGGAACGTTGAGGCCCAGCAGGCGGTGGGCCTCCCTGCCGCACTGTCGCACGGCGACGTCCAGGAGGTGACGCACAAATGTCGCCGCGTTCTCGCTGAGGTCTTCCTCCAGCAGCTGGACCAGCATCTCTTCCCCCAGTCCGAAGAGGCGCAGGGTCTCCCTGATGGCGTTCTCCAAGATGAGCGCCTGCGAACGCCGTGTTTGGAAAATGCGCCCCAGCTCCTGGCGCACCCAGGAGAGCAGGGGCTGGAGCAGAGCAGGGTGCTCCCGGAAGAGTTGTCCCCAGGTGTCCGCGGGGAGGCCGCCCACCAGAGGGCTGGGTGCCAGCCATGCAGCCCATGGCCAAGCTGCCTGGGCGTCAGGGCGGCTGTCGGCATCGATGGATGCTGCTGCCGACGGGCTGATGACCAGCTCCTCAAACTTGTCATCAGACTGCACCGAGTGCTTGATTGATGTCAGCCTCCGCCTGCAGAGTGGGCACTCGGGCTTGCTGTCAGCCCACTGCTGGATGCACGGGAAGCAAAATTGGTGGTGGCATGGCATGGTGAAAGCGGGGCTGCCCCAGGTGTCCAGGCATATGGGGCAGCGGGTGTCCAATGCCGCGTCCATGCTTGCCACCAGCTGCAGTGGGCTGGGGGGAGCAGCAGGTGACGATGCGCTCCCTGGTACAGACGCTGCAGCAGCGGGTGTCGCTCTGGAAGAGGAAGAGAGGGGCCACTGTCATTCTCTAGCCTGGGGAGGGTCCCTCAAGGAGGAACTCTCCGCTGGCAGATAGAGGTGTCCCTGCGCTGCCTACCTCTGCTGCTGCAGGTGCTCCTCCTGGATGTCCCAGCTGCCTGGTCGGAGCAGGGCTGGGAGAAAAGCAGAGGTGGCTCTGGGGACGTGAGCCTCTGAGAGCTACACGAAGCAGCTCCGAGAGCACGACCCAGCACCGAGACACGCCTAATTCCGCACTCCAGTCCTCGCACAACCGCTCGGCTGGAGGGGAGGCACAAGTCGCTGGGCTGAGCTGCCGTGCCCAGATTTAAGCAGTGAGGGCCACGCAGTCACAAATCGTCACCTGGAGCCATCCCAGAGCATCAGCGGGATGTCACAGACAGTTGCCGGGCACATCGCCGCCCACCAGTAGGGGACATCGCCCCTGGGATGTCACAGTCCATCACTGCGACATCACAATGGGCCATCCTCACCTGCAGCACGTTCTCTCCAGCAGTTCTCCAGCCCCAGCACATGTTTCTGGGGTTTCCGCAGTGCCACTGCCTGCTCCATGCACCACGTCTTGTGGGCTTGGCGTTGGTGTTTCATATCAACCCCTGAGGCCCTGAGGCCTTGGCTGTGTCTTCCCAGGGCCCCTTCGGACCGTTCTGCCTATGGCACGCAGCCACAGGCATGCACAGCAAGAGGGTTTCTTCCAAAAACCCTCCTGCTTCCCTCTGAGGCTGCAGGACAAAGTCGTACAGGCTCTCCCCATCTCTGGCACTGCTGGCCAGCCCTCTGGGATGTCCAGGTCCTTCCAAGTGAGGTCAAAAGGAGTCCCTGGCTGGCTCTCGGAGATCTTCTCCTCCTTGTAGGGCAATAAGAATGATATAAAGGTGTTAGAGAGCATCCAAAGGAGTGCAACAAAGATGCTAAAGGGGCTAGAGGAGAAGACGTATGAGGAGTGGCTGAAGTCACTCGGATTGTTCAGCCTGGAAGAGGCTGAGGGGAGACCTCACTGCAGTCTACAGCTTCCTCATGAGGGAGAGCGGAGAGGCAGGCGCTGGTCTCTCTCTTCCCTCTGGTGACTTGTGATTCAGCGATAGGACCCAAATGAATGGCCCGTAGCTCACCCAGCACCACTAGCAGGGCTTGCACTAGACTACAATTAAAAGAAAAATAAAAGGCATGACTGTTCCACAGACAATGTCTTGGTCTGACCCAAAAGCGAGCTCACGGCAGTGCCTGTGTGTGCTGCTAGCAACGGCGTTTATGGGGGACTCTCGCCTTGAGTCCTGGGATACTCTGACTCGCCAGGACGCTCTCTAACAGTTTGTGACTCTCCAGGACACACTGTGAGACTCTGTGATGCTTTCTTTCCATTTACAAATGTTTCAAACACAAATCACAAAACCACTCTTCTGTGCCAATGGTTACATAAGAAGCCCCCAATCCCTTTTTTTGCATTTTCTCAAGACTTAGCAGAACACTGAAGGACGTGCTCATGGGAGAACCTTTCCTTCTGCTGCCTTACTTTCATGTGCTGCAACAGAAGATCCATGGTCAAGTATGCTTCCTGATTTCCAAGCTGATGACCCAAATCAGGTTTCAACGACAACAACGTAACACAGAGTACATCAACTGGGCATTACAAGGACATGACCTTCTCTGAAAAATCCCTGTTGCTCTGTTCCTTGTTACAGACGTTTTAAAAGCCTTGATTCAGCAGGTGGTTTGTTCAAACAACCGCTCAGCATCGAATCATAGAAACATGGCATGGTTTGGGTTGGAAGCGACCTTAAAGATCATCTAATTCCAGCTCCTGCCAGGGGCAGGGACACCTCCCACTAGACCAGGTTGCTCGAAGCCCCATCCAACCTGGCCTTACGCACTTCCAGGGATGGGGCATCCACAGCTTCTCTGTTCAACCTGTTCC
Organism: Anser brachyrhynchus; assembly: GCF_964034855.1. Lineage (NCBI taxonomy): Eukaryota > Metazoa > Chordata > Aves > Anseriformes > Anatidae > Anser > Anser brachyrhynchus. The sequence goes on along the minus strand of NC_137710.1, from coordinate 14,133,899 downwards.
AGTGCCTCACCACCCTCATCATGTTCCAGTGCCTCACCACCCTCATCATGAAGAATTTCTTGCAAATATCTAAATCTACCCGCTTTTAGCTTAAAGCTGCTACGCCCTGTCCTATTGCTGCACTCCCTGATAAAAGAGTCCCTCTTCTGCTTTCTTGTAGCCCCCTTTAGGCACTGGAAGGCCTCTATAAGGTCTCCCCGGAGCCTTGTCTTCTGCAGGCTGAACAATACCACCGTCCACAGCCTGTCTTCATAGCAGAGCTGCTCCAGCCCTCATGATCATCCTCATGACCTCCTCTGGACTCTCTCCAACAGGTCCATTTCCTTCTTGTGCTGGGGGCCCTGAGCTGAACGCAGGGCTCCAGGTGGGGTGTCACAAGAGCAGGGCAGAAGGGGAGAATCATCTCCCTCGCTCTGCTGGCCACGATGCTTTTGGTCCAGCCCAGGATACGGTTGGCTTTGTGGGCTGCAAGCGCACATTGCCGGCTCACGTGGAGTTTCTCACCAACCAACACCCCCAGGTCCTTCTCCTCTGGACTGCTCTCAATCCATTCTGTGCCCAGCCTGGATTGGTGCTTGGGATTGCCCCAGCCCAGGTGCAGGACCTTGCACTTGGCCTTGTTGAACCTCATGAGGTTGCACAGGCCCACCTCTCAGGCCTGTGCAGGTCCCTCTGGATGGGATCCCTTCCCTGCAGCATGTTGACCACACCTCACAGCTTGGTGTCATTGGCAAACTTGCTGAGGGTGCACTCGATCTCACTGTCCATGTCACCAATAAAGATGCTAAACAGCGCCGGTCCCAGTCCTGAGCCCTGAGGAACACCACTCGTTGCTGACCTCCACCAGGACATTGAGCTGCTGACCACAACTCTTGGAGTGTGACCATCCAGCCAATTTGTTATCCACCGTGTGGTCCATCCATCACATCCTTGTCTCTTCAATATAGAGACCAGGATAGCATGGGGGACAGCGTCAAATGCTTTGCACAAGTGCGGGCAGATGATGTCAGTTGCTCTTCCCCTATCCATCAATGCTGTCGTAGAAGGCCACCTGATTTGTCAGGCACAATCTGCCCTTAGTGAAGCCCTGTTATCTGTCATCAGTCACCTCCTTATTTTCCAAGTGCCTTAGCAGAGTTTCCATGAGGATCAGGTGACCTGGTAGCCCAAGGGCTCTCAAAAGTTCATTTTGTGATGTAATAACTTGTTGGAAAAGGCTTTCATAATAAAATTGGGCATTCAAGTAGTAACTTTTGAGGCTGGAATAACGGTGCTATTAGTGGAGTCCTCTCAGACCCTGAGAGCAAAGATACATTTGCCTTTGAGTGGAAAGACCCCGAAGTGGGGCAGAAGCAGCAATACAGGTGGACAATTTTACCTCAGGGGTTTACAGGGCCACCGATTTATTTGGGCAAGTTCTAGAACAAATTTTGGATCAATTCCAACCTCCAGAGGAAGTGTTACTGTTACAATGTGTGGATGATCTTTTATTGTCAGGACAGGAGAAAACAGTTGTGAGGGAAGCCACTAATAAGCTACTAAACTTTCTGTGAAAACGGGGCTTGAAAGTATTGGAAAATAAATTAAAATTTGTAGAAAGAGAAGTCAAGTATTTAGGGCATCTAGTGTCTGAGGGGGAACGAAGAATAAATCCAGAGAGGATTCAGGGAATTGTTGAGCTACCCCTACCCAAAACCAAAAAGAACTAAAAAGTTTTAAGAGAAAGAGGTTTTTAAGGAATTAGGAGTCACAAAGTCCAAAGGAAAACAGATACTCTCTGATGGGAGACAAATGCAGAATAAAGCGCTAATGAAGCAAATATTAACTGTTTTACACCAAGAGAGTCATTGGGGAATTCAAGCAGTGTGTGACGCTGTGCTATGGACATGTATGTGTAGGAATATATATATATATATATATATATACACTCTGGCTGAACAAGTATGCAGGAGTTGTGTTGTATGTCAAAAGGTAAATAGGAAAATTATCTGCAGTCAGCCCAAAGAGGGACGAGAACCAGGAATTCAACACTTCCAAAATGTGCAGGTAGATTTTACGGAATTCCTTAGAGTAGGTAGATTTAAATACTTATTAGTCTTGGTCGATCATTTGTCAGGGTGGGTGGAAGCTTTCCTTTCAGTATCTGCTACTGTGAACACAGAAACTAAAGTAAGTCCAGAACCAATAATTCCTAGGTATGGAATTGTTGAAAATATTGACTCTGATCAAGGAAATCACTGTATGTCAGAAGTATTGCAAGGGCTAACGTGGACTCCAGGAATTAAGTGGAAATCTCACGGTCCTTGGTATCTTCCTCTCCTGGAAGGGTGGAGCGGATCAGAGAGTATAGAAGCAATTGACTAAGTTCTGGAAACTTGGCTTCCCTGAATGAAGTGCTTGCCTTTGGCACTTCTCCGAATTCAAACTGCACTAAGAAAAGATGTGGGAGTTTCACCATATGAAATATTATGTGGATTGCTGTACCTGGACAAAGGGAATGAATTACCTCCATTTGAGACAAAAGATGCTTTTCTTAAGAACTATATACTCGGGCTGTTGTCCTCTTTGTCATCTCCCAGGACCTGTGGAACATTAGCTCAAACCCCACCCTTGGAAGTCCTGATCTATCCATTCCAAGCAGGAGAGTGGGTTCTGATGCGAACATGGAGAGAATCAAAGCTGCAACCTGAGTGGGACGGACTGTTCCGAGTGCTCCTGACTACTGAGATAGCAGTAAGAATGGCTGAGAACGGGTGGACTCATTATACCTGGGTAAAAGCATCAGTTAACCCTGATACCTGAGAGACTGCATTAGCAAAGACTTTGAAGGTTAAAACTGTTGAAACTATCTATTGTAAACCTTTAACTTCTCCTTAGAAGAATTCTTAATGAATTAATGAGTACAAGGGATTGAATTACACGGAATTAGAGTTTCCAGGGAACACTCCCTGGAAGTGGGAGGAAAAGAAAGGGGTTGGGGGGGGCGAGGGGTGGTGTTTAATCCCCATCAGAAGAAGCCTTATTAGTTTGTGATTTTTATTGCTTTTCTTAATTATTATAGGGGTATATGTATATATAGAGAAATGATGTATTTTAAGTTTATCTTAGTAATACCTGTTCTCACTGGATTACTGATTACTGATAGGATGGAGGGAAAAATCAGCATTTCCAATTAACCCAGAACGTCTCTCGAGTTCTGTCTCAAAATAATTTTTGGATTTGTACCCAGATACCTAGAAAGACTGAAAAGGCCTTGTCCCCGATTGCTATTTCCAGCAGCGAATGTGTCTGGATTCTCTAGATTTCTAAAAATGACAGATCATACTCAGTCCCGGGAAGGAATAGATTTTGAAGCCGAGCTCCCTACACATAATCCTGGCTACAATATACTGTGTTATCAAAGGTGCCTTTTAAACAACATTGACAGAAACTCAGGGGGCAATAGTACTGATCCTGGGTGTGGAAATATTATCCATGAAGTAAGGAATAATCCATACTGTACGGAATATGGTAGCTACGGGAATGCTAATATACTTAATGCACACCAGATACAACATGACAATCCTGTAACCGGATGGCCTGTCCCAAATGGCCAGGGGTGGTACTGGCTATGTGGCCATAAAGCCGGGAAGGTGTTACCCCTAGGATGGAAGGGAGCTTGCACCCTGGTGACAGTAATTCCAACTGTAACTATTATTGAAGACCCACAAAGCCAAAGCCCCCTTGAGACCACATGCAAAATTAAGTGGACTCCAGATAATCCTCTAGTAAAAAGAAACAGGGCATTTCACAGCTTTGCAAAATGTTTTTTACCTTGGTTAGGGGTGAGTGAATTAGAAAAGGCTATTGTAAATATCTCAGCTATAATTGAAGAAGTAGGAGATAACACTCTGGATGCAGTCCAGAAACTACAAAAGGAGGTAACAAGTTTGCAAAAATGGTACTCCAGAATCGAATGGTATTAGATTTATTACTAACCTCACAAGGAGGAGCGTGCACTGTAATTAATGCTAGTTGTTATATATATATAGATCAAATGGGATGAATTTGATCTCAAAAATGTTTGGGGGAAAAAAAAAAAAAAAAGATCCTAAGATCCTACGTAGAGTGGCTCAAGATGACACTTCCTGGGGATTTAGAAACATTTGGGAGAAACTAACTTGGTGGTTACCTGAATGGAATTGGCTCAAATAACTAATTGATGGTATTATAATAATAATGGCATTATATATCTGTCATCCCCCGTAACATCCAAAGAAGAATATTGTGCCCTAATGCTGGAAAAAATCAAGAGTGGGGCATGTGAAAAGGTGCAAAAACAACAATAGGAGTGAGAAAGGAAGAGGGGGGAATTGTGAGAAAAAAGGTTTGGTTTTGAAGTAGAAGGTGTTTTTGAAGTGGAAAATTCCACTAATCTTGCATATTCAAAAGTGATTGTGCAGCATAGCAGTGGGGAGTATGTTAAGCAGATAAGGGGAAGGTCCCACTGTCCCAGAATAAGGAGGATAGCTAAGAAAAACAGGATGAGCAGTACAAAATCAGTGGAAACAAAAATCATGGGCCCTCTAGTCATGAGAGAAGAAGAAAAAAAAAAAAAAAAGGAGACATTAACAGTTGGTCAAATGAAATTGTACATATATGGTATAGAAGTGCATCAAGTAGATTGTGAACCTGTAGTACTCGGCCAGTGAGGAAACGGGATAAATCAGGTGCCGGGTAATAGGCAATGTAAGTTTATGATAAACTTTTACTATGCGCTCCTGCTTGCAGGACACCCACCACAGCAATCGCAGATAAAATAGCTTCACAGAAGAACCTGTCTGAAAAGAATTATTCAGATTTCTGTCACAGGTGGATCGTGCCACTTCTGGCAGGACTTCTGGCTGCTGACCAGCAGTTCCCAGCAGGCACATCTTGCTAGTAGTCATAGGTGAAGAAACATCGTGTGTTCAGTTGGAGTCAAAGAGAGGGAAGGCCATACACGCGTTTTGTCAGAAACTGGTTGGGCGTGAAGCTCCAAAATGAGATCTCTAATTTTGGGAATGACAGGGAGGAAATCAAATGCCAGTGTTCTGTTTTGTCCCGGATGGATAAAAAGTAGCAGGAAAAATACAGTAGGACAATAATTCAAATGCTTCCTGGTCACCATGAACTTCATGGTTCATGAGGCTGAGGCTGAAACCCAGACAGGATGGCTGCAACCTCCTGCAACTCTCCCCATCTCCAGCACTGCTGTCCAGCCCTCTGGGATGTCCAGGTTCCTCACAGGTGAGGTCAAAAGCAGTCCCTGGCTGGCTCTCAGGGATCTTCTCCTCCTTGCAGGGCAATAACCTCCCTGGCCTGGGGCCTGGCCTTGCTTCTCCCCAGGGCAGCACTCTGCTCTGCTCCTTGGTGAACTGAGCACTCGGAGGTGGCTGTCAGCCCCCAGAACAGCTAGAGCACACCCTGCGCAGGGCTGGAACATGGTCTGGGGCAGGGCAATAAGCTGCAGGCAAGAGCCGCAGTGCCAGAGAGCTCCTGAGTTGTGGCACCTGAAGCAGGGACACAGCTCTGCCCCTTCTGCTCCAGCACCACGGCGGATGTCCTGACTCCCTGGGTATGGGGTGAGGAGCCGTCTACAGCCCTGCACGGCTCCTGTGGGCTGATCCACATCTCCTCGCCCTGCCCAGGGACTGGGCACAGCACCGACCGCAGCATGGCCTTCCTCCTCATCTTCATCCTGCTCCTTCTCCTCCCGCTCTCCCCAGGCTGCTGATGACTGCATCACAGCAGTGGCCGTATCCTAACCACCTCCTACCCCAAGGTGTGACACCAGGCCGGGGGCTGTTCCCCATGAAACTGGCTGCACGCACCAGAGTTGGCACCAAGGGGTGGTCTCAGCCAGAGCGGCCCCCTCGTGCGGCAGCCATGTTAGGCTTCGGGGCTGCGCACAGGCCTCAGGGAGGAAAGGTGGGGGGTGTTTGTGTTGTGTGGAAAAAAATGTTGGGATGTGGGTTTAGAAGAGAGGTGGAGATGTGCAGATGGAGTGGGATAAACACAGACCCTGTCGATGCTGTCAGCCTCCCCCAAGATGTGCATGGCAGTGGCCATGGCCCCTCTAGGTTTTCCATACATTGCTTCGGTTCAGCGATTAGCCCCAATGTAACCTCCTCTTCCCCCAAACCAGCCTCAGTGTTTGCACTCCCAAGGAGGCGGAGGAGATCCCAGGGCTGCTGGAAGGGCGGTTGGGAGCGCCCACCAGCTAGCCATTTCCCTACAGCATGGACCAGCCCCAGCATGGCCACCGACACGGGGTTTAAAATGCTTGGCCGTTTTTTGAGAACATCTTGTCAATTCTGAAGTGTCAGAAGTCAAGCAGCAGGGGCAGAAGGACAGCTTGGCTGAGCAGGGACCCCCCAGGATCCCAGTATGTTAATGGCAAAAGGAGGACCAGAGCACACATGGTCACCTCATGAAAAGGGACATAGGAAAAGCAGAGACGTTCAATGCATTTTTCACCTCTGTCGTTAACCCCAGTGATGTCTCTGGGACCCCAGCTGAGCAGATCTGAGCAGAGCAGAGGATCACCTCTCTGGAGCTGCCGGCAACACCGTGCCCAATGCAGCCCAGGACAGCGTTTGCCTGCTGTGCGGCCAGGCCTCGTTGCAGGCTCACGGTCAAGTTGGTGTGCGGCAGGACTCCTGGGTCCTTTCCAGGCGCGTGCCCGCAGCCTGTCCCGGTGCTGGGCTTGTTCCTCCTCAGCTGCAGCACTCTGCTCTGCTCCTCGGTGAACCCCACGAGGTTCCTACCAGCCCATTTCTCCAGCCTGGCCGGGTCCCTCTGGGTGGTGTCCCTCTGGTGACTCAGCCACTCCCCAGGTTTTGTGTCATCCCCAGATTTATTGAGGGTGCACTCTCCCCATCATCCAGACCGTTAACGAAGCTGTTAAACGGAACTGGAGCCAGCACTGACCCTGAAGCATTCTGCTCGTTGATGGCCTCCTACTGGACTCCATGTCGCTGACCTGCAGCCCCCGAGCCCGGCCGATCAGCCCGGTTCTCAGCCCGCTCCCTGCCTGTCCATGGGCATGGGATGGAGGTGGCACCAGGACAGGGAAAGGCACTGGTACCAAAATGGGACAGGGACTGGGATGGGGGCAGGACAGGGTCCTTTCCAGGCACGTGCCCCCAGCCTGTCCTGGTGCTGGGCTTGTTCCTCCCCAGGTGCAGCAATTTGCACTTCTCCTCGCTGAGCCACCTGGGGTTCATGCCTGGGCAGAGCACAACCCCAGATGCCCACGAGAGCAGCAGCACCAGGCCGTGACTGCGCAGGAGGCATCTGGGTGCCGCCGTGGCCGGGCCACAGCAGCAGTGCAGGCTGGCAGGAGAGCAGAGCCCCAGCTGCGGGGTCAGAGGCTGTGGTGAGGAGGAGGCCAGGCTGGGGTGATGAGACCGGAGCATGGGCTGGGCTGGAGACCCCAGGCTGGAAACACCTTCCTGGGAGCGGCTGCGGAGACGCAGGCTGGAGCGGGGCAGTGGGTGCTGTCAGGGCAGCAACGCAACAGGGCAAAGAGTGGGCACGGCATCGGGAAAGGGAGGAGAAAAGAGCAGGGGTGGGGATGGCAATGAGCACTGTGCTGTTTGCAACACTGACTCGTTTTCCATGATTTTATTTGTTCTCTGTGTGCTGGAATAGGACCCAGATGACCTTTGGGTCCTTTGGGGCCGGTGTGTCCCCCAGCTGCTGTCCGGCCCTGGTCTTGGAGAGGCTTCTATTGTCGCCGGCGGGGTGGCCTCTTCTTGGGTGGTGCAGAGGCCTGGGAGGAGTTGGTCTTCCTCTTGGGGGCTCGCCGGGGCCCCCAAGGTGGGCAGCCCCTGCCCCGCCTGGCGGTGGAGGGACCTGCTGCGGCCTCCTGTGGCTCCTCTTGAGGTGCTGCCTGCTCCATGGGGACTGCAGCAGGGGGGGAGTGAGGGCGGCTGCCATTCCCTCGAAGGGCATCTCTTGATGTGCCGGGCACCTCATCCCTGCTGGAGCTGGCAGGCTGGAGAGAGGGGACTGGGCCGGGTGCAGGAGCCACTCCTTCAGGGCCAGATGGGCCGGGTTCTGGCACAGGGCTGGCCTCCCGATGCTCGGCTGCAGGGAGAACGTTGAGGCCCAGCAGGCGGTGGGCCTCCCTGCCGCACTGTCACACGGCGACGTCCAGGAGGTGACGCACAAATGTCGCCGCGTTCTCGCTGAGGTCTTCCTCCAGCAGCTGGACCAGCATCTCTTCCCCCAGTCCGAAGAGGCGCAGGGTCTCCCTGATGGCGTTCTCCAAGATGAGCGCCTGCGAACGCCGTGTTTGGAAAATGCGCCCCAGCTCCTGGCGCACCCAGGAGAGCAGGGGCTGGAGCAGAGCAGGGTGCTCCCGGAAGAGTTGTCCCCAGGTGTCCGCGGGGAGGCCGCCCACCAGAGGGCTGGGTGCCAGCCATGCAGCCCATGGCCAAGCTGCCTGGGCGTCAGGGCGGCTGTCGGCATCGATGGATGCTGCTGCCGACGGGCTGATGACCAGCTCCTCAAACTTGTCATCAGACTGCACCGAGTGCTTGATTGATGTCAGCCTCCGCCTGCAGAGTGGGCACTCGGGCTTGCTGTCAGCCCACTGCTGGATGCACGGGAAGCAAAATTGGTGGTGGCATGGCATGGTGAAAGCGGGGCTGCCCCAGGTGTCCAGGCATATGGGGCAGCGGGTGTCCAATGCCGCGTCCATGCTTGCCACCAGCTGCAGTGGGCTGGGGGGAGCAGCAGGTGACGATGCGCTCCCTGGTACAGACGCTGCAGCAGCGGGTGTCGCTCTGGAAGAGGAAGAGAGGGGCCACTGTCATTCTCTGGCCTGGGGAGGGTCCCTCAAGGAGGAACTCTCCGCTGGCAGATAGAGGTGTCCCTGCGCTGCCTACCTCTGCTGCTGCAGGTGCTCCTCCTGGATGTCCCAGCTGCCTGGTCGGAGCAGGGCTGGGAGAAAAGCAGAGGTGGCTCTGGGGACGTGAGCCTCTGAGAGCTACACAAAGCAGCTCCGAGAGCACGACCCAGCACCGAGACACGCCTAATTCCGCACTCCAGTCCTCGCACAACCGCTTGCCTGGAGGGGAGGCACAAGTCGCTGGGCTGAGCTGCCGTGCCCAGATTTAAGCAGTGAGGGCCACGCAGTCACAAATCGTCACCTGGAGACATCCCAGAGCATCAGCGGGATGTCACAGACAGTTGCCGGGCACATCGCCACCCACCAGTAGGGGACATCGCCCCTGGGATGTCACAGCCCATCACTGCGACATCACAATGGGCCATCCTCACCTGCAGCACGTTCTCTCCAGCAGTTCTCCAGCCCCAGCACATGTTTCTGGGTTTTCCGCAGTGCCACTGCCTGCTCCATCCACCACGTCTTGTGGGCTTGGCATTGGTGTTTCATATCAACCCCTGAGGCCCTGAGGCCTTGGCTGTGTCTTCCCAGGGCCCCTTTGGGCCCTTCTGCCTATGGCACGCAGCCACAGGCATGCACAGCAAGAGGGTTTCTTCCAAAAACCCTCCTGCTTCCCTCTGAGGCTGCAGGACAAAGTCGTACAGGCTCTCCCCATCTCTGGCACTGCTGGCCAGCCCTCTGGGATGTCCAGGTCCTTCCAAGTGAGGTCAAAAGGAGTCCCTGGCTGGCTCTCGGAGATCTTCTCCTCCTTGTAGGGCAATAAGAATGATATAAAGGTGTTAGAGAGCATCCAAAGGAGTGCAACAAAGATGCTAAAGGGTCCAGAGGAGAAGACATATGAGGAGTGGCTGAAGTCACTCGGATTGTTCAGCCTGGAAGAGGCTGAGGGGAGACCTCATTGCAGTCTACAGCTTCCTCATGAGGGAGAGCGGAGAGGCAGGCGCTGGTCTCTCTCTTCCCTCTGGTGACTTGTGATTCAGCGATAGGACCCAAATGAATGGCCCGTAGCTCACCCAGCACCACTAGCAGGGCTTGCACTAGACTACAATTAAAAGAAAAATAAAAGGCATGACTGTTCCACAGACAATGTCTTGGTCTGACCCAAAAGCGAGCTCACAGCAGTGCCTGTGGGTGCTGCTAGCAATGGCGTTTATGGGGGACTCTCGCCTTGAGTCCTGGGATACTCTGACTCGCCAGGACACTCTCTAACAGTTTGTGACTCTCCAGGACACACTGTGAGACTCTGTGATGATTTCTTTCCATTTACAAATGTTTCAAACACAAATCACAAAACCACTCTTCTGTGCCGATGGTTACATAAGAAGCCCCCAATCCCTTTTTTTGCATCTTCTCAAGACTTAGCAGAACACTGAAGGACGTGCTCATGGAAGAACCTTTCCTTCTGCTGCCTTACTTTCGTGTGCTGCAACAGAAGATCCATGATCCAGTATGCTTCCTGATTTCCAAGCTGATGACCCAAATCAGGTTTCAGCAACAACAACGTAACACAGAGTACATCAACTGGGCATTACAAGGACATGACCTTCTCTGAAAAATCCCTGTTGCTCTGTTCCTTGTTACAGACGTTTTAAAAGCCTTGATTCAGCAGGTGGTTTGTTCAAACAACCGCTCAGCATCGAATCATAGAAACATGGCATGTTTTGGGTTGGAAGCCACCTTAAAGATCACCTAATTCCAACTCCTGCCAGGGGCAGGGACACCTCCCACTAGACCAGGTTGCTCGAAGCCCCATCCAACCTGGCCTTACGCACTTCCAGGGATGGGGCATCCACAGCTTCTCTGGACAACCTGTTCCAGTGCCTCACCACCCTCATCATGTTCCAGTGCCTCACCACCCTCATCATGAAGAATTTCTTGCAAATATCTAAATCTACCCTCTTTTAGCTTAAAGCTGCTACGCCCTTTCCTATTGCTGCACTCCCTGATAAAAGAGTCCCTCTTCTGCTTTCTTGTAGCCCCCTTTAGCTACTGGAAGGCCTCTATAAGGTCTCCCCGGAGCCTTGTCTTCTGCAGGCTGAACAATACCACCGTCCACAGCCTGTCTTCATAGCAGAGCTGCTCCAGCCCTCATGATCATCCTCATGACCTCCTCTGGACTCTCTCCAACAGGTCCATTTCCTTCTTGTGCTGGGGGCCCTGAGCTGAACGCAGGGCTCCAGGTGGGGTGTCACAAGAGCAGGGCAGAAGGGGAGAATCATCTCCCTCGCTCTGCTGGCCACGATGCTTTTGGTCCAGCCCAGGATACGGTTGGCTTTGTGGGCTGCAAGCGCACATTGCCGGCTCACGTGGAATTTCTCACCAACCAACACCCCCAGGTCCTTCTCCTCTGGACTGCTCTCAATCCATTCTGTGCCCAGCCTGGATTGGTGCTTGGGATTGCCCCAGCCCAGGTGCAGGACCTTGCACTTGGCCTTGTTGAACCTCATGAGGTTGCACAGGCCCACCTCTCAGGCCTGTCCAGGTCCCTCTGGATGGGATCCCTTCCCTGCAGCATGTTGACCACACCTCACAGCTTGGTGTCATTGGCAAACTTGCTGAGGGTGCACTCGATCTCACTGTCCATGTCACCAATAAAGATGCTAAACAGCGCCGGTCCCAGTCCTGAGCCCTGAGGAACACCACTCGTTGCTGACCTCCACCAGGACATTGAGCTGCTGACCACAACTCTTGGAGTGTGACCATCCAGCCAATTTGTTATCCACCGTGTGGTCCATCCATCACATCCTTGTCTCTTCAATATAGAGACCAGGATAGCATGGGGGACAGCGTCAAATGCTTTGCACAAGTGCGGGCAGATGATGTCAGTTGCTCTTCCCCTATCCATCAATGCTGTCGTAGAAGGCCACCTGATTTGTCAGGCACAATCTGCCCTTAGTGAAGCCCTGTTATCTGTCATCAGTCACCTCCTTATTTTCCAAGTGCCTTAGCAGAGTTTCCATGAGGATCAGGTGACCTGGTAGCCCAAGGGCTCTCAAAAGTTCATTTTGTGATGTAATAACTTGTTGGAAAAGGCTTTCATAATAAAATTGGGCATTCAAGTAGTAACTTTTGAGGCTGGAATAACGGTGCTATTAGTGGAGTCCTCTCAGACCCTGAGAGCAAAGATACATTTGCCTTTGAGTGGAAAGACCCCGAAGTGGGGCAGAAGCAGCAATACAGGTGGACAATTTTACCTCAGGGGTTTACAGGGCCACCGATTTATTTGGGCAAGTTCTAGAACAAATTTTGGATCAATTCCAACCTCCAGAGGAAGTGTTACTGTTACAATGTGTGGATGATCTTTTATTGTCAGGACAGGAGAAAACAGTTGTGAGGGAAGCCACTAATAAGCTACTAAACTTTCTGTGAAAACGGGGCTTGAAAGTATTGGAAAATAAATTAAAATTTGTAGAAAGAGAAGTCAAGTATTTAGGGCATCTAGTGTCTGAGGGGGAACGAAGAATAAATCCAGAGAGGATTCAGGGAATTGTTGAGCTACCCCTACCCAAAACCAAAAAGAACTAAAAAGTTTTAAGAGAAAGAGGTTTTTAAGGAATTAGGAGTCACAAAGTCCAAAGGAAAACAGATACTCTCTGATGGGAGACAAATGCAGAATAAAGCGCTAATGAAGCAAATATTAACTGTTTTACACCAAGAGAGTCATTGGGGAATTCAAGCAGTGTGTGACGCTGTGCTATGGACATGTATGTGTAGGAATATATATATATATATATATATATACACTCTGGCTGAACAAGTATGCAGGAGTTGTGTTGTATGTCAAAAGGTAAATAGGAAAATTATCTGCAGTCAGCCCAAAGAGGGACGAGAACCAGGAATTCAACACTTCCAAAATGTGCAGGTAGATTTTACGGAATTCCTTAGAGTAGGTAGATTTAAATACTTATTAGTCTTGGTCGATCATTTGTCAGGGTGGGTGGAAGCTTTCCTTTCAGTATCTGCTACTGTGAACACAGAAACTAAAGTAAGTCCAGAACCAATAATTCCTAGGTATGGAATTGTTGAAAATATTGACTCTGATCAAGGAAATCACTGTATGTCAGAAGTATTGCAAGGGCTAACGTGGACTCCAGGAATTAAGTGGAAATCTCACGGTCCTTGGTATCTTCCTCTCCTGGAAGGGTGGAGCGGATCAGAGAGTATAGAAGCAATTGACTAAGTTCTGGAAACTTGGCTTCCCTGAATGAAGTGCTTGCCTTTGGCACTTCTCCGAATTCAAACTGCACTAAGAAAAGATGTGGGAGTTTCACCATATGAAATATTATGTGGATTGCTGTACCTGGACAAAGGGAATGAATTACCTCCATTTGAGACAAAAGATGCTTTTCTTAAGAACTATATACTCGGGCTGTTGTCCTCTTTGTCATCTCCCAGGACCTGTGGAACATTAGCTCAAACCCCACCCTTGGAAGTCCTGATCTATCCATTCCAAGCAGGAGAGTGGGTTCTGATGCGAACATGGAGAGAATCAAAGCTGCAACCTGAGTGGGACGGACTGTTCCGAGTGCTCCTGACTACTGAGATAGCAGTAAGAATGGCTGAGAACGGGTGGACTCATTATACCTGGGTAAAAGCATCAGTTAACCCTGATACCTGAGAGACTGCATTAGCAAAGACTTTGAAGGTTAAAACTGTTGAAACTATCTATTGTAAACCTTTAACTTCTCCTTAGAAGAATTCTTAATGAATTAATGAGTACAAGGGATTGAATTACACGGAATTAGAGTTTCCAGGGAACACTCCCTGGAAGTGGGAGGAAAAGAAAGGGGTTGGGGGGGGCGAGGGGTGGTGTTTAATCCCCATCAGAAGAAGCCTTATTAGTTTGTGATTTTTATTGCTTTTCTTAATTATTATAGGGGTATATGTATATATAGAGAAATGATGTATTTTAAGTTTATCTTAATAATACCTGTTCTCACTGGATTACTGATTACTGATAGGATGGAGGGAAAAATCAGCATTTCCAATTAACCCAGAACGTCTCTCGAGTTCTGTCTCAAAATAATTTTTGGATTTGTACCCAGATACCTAGAAAGACTGAAAAGGCCTTGTCCCCGATTGCTATTTCCAGCAGCGAATGTGTCTGGATTCTCTAGATTTCTAAAAATGACAGATCATACTCAGTCCCGGGAAGGAATAGATTTTGAAGCCGAGCTCCCTACACATAATCCTGGCTACAATATACTGTGTTATCAAAGGTGCCTTTTAAACAACATTGACAGAAACTCAGGGGGCAATAGTACTGATCCTGGGTGTGGAAATATTATCCATGAAGTAAGGAATAATCCATACTGTACGGAATATGGTAGCTACGGGAATGCTAATATACTTAATGCACACCAGATACAACATGACAATCCTGTAACCGGATGGCCTGTCCCAAATGGCCAGGGGTGGTACTGGCTATGTGGCCATAAAGCCGGGAAGGTGTTACCCCTAGGATGGAAGGGAGCTTGCACCCTGGTGACAGTAATTCCAACTGTAACTATTATTGAAGACCCACAAAGCCAAAGCCCCCTTGAGACCACATGCAAAATTAAGTGGACTCCAGATAATCCTCTAGTAAAAAGAAACAGGGCATTTCACAGCTTTGCAAAATGTTTTTTACCTTGGTTAGGGGTGAGTGAATTAGAAAAGGCTATTGTAAATATCTCAGCTATAATTGAAGAAGTAGGAGATAACACTCTGGATGCAGTCCAGAAACTACAAAAGGAGGTAACAAGTTTGCAAAAATGGTACTCCAGAATCGAATGGTATTAGATTTATTACTAACCTCACAAGGAGGAGCGTGCACTGTAATTAATGCTAGTTGTTATATATATATAGATCAAATGGGATGAATTTGATCTCAAAAATGTTTGGGGGAAAAAAAAAAAAAAAAGATCCTAAGATCCTACATAGAGTGGCTCAAGATGACACTTCCTGGGGATTTAGAAACATTTGGGAGAAACTAACTTGGTGGTTACCTGAATGGAATTGGCTCAAATAACTAATTGATGGTATTATAATAATAATGGCATTATATATCTGTCATCCCCCGTAACATCCAAAGAAGAATATTGTGCCCTAATGCTGGAAAAAATCAAGAGTGGGGCATGTGAAAAGGTGCAAAAACAACAATAGGAGTGAGAAAGGAAGAGGGGGGAATTGTGAGAAAAAAGGTTTGGTTTTGAAGTAGAAGGTGTTTTTGAAGTGGAAAATTCCACTAATCTTGCATATTCAAAAGTGATTGTGCAGCATAGCAGTGGGGAGTATGTTAAGCAGATAAGGGGAAGGTCCCACTGTCCCAGAATAAGGAGGACAGCTAAGAAAAACAGGATGAGCAGTACAAAATCAGTGGAAACAAAAATCATGGGCCCTCTAGTCATGAGAGAAGAAGAAAAAAAAAAAAAAAGGAGACATTAACAGTTGGTCAAATGAAATTGTACATATATGGTATAGAAGTGCATCAAGTAGATTGTGAACCTGTAGTACTCGGCCAGTGAGGAAACGGGATAAATCAGGTGCCGGGTAATAGGCAATGTAAGTTTATGATAAACTTTTACTATGCGCTCCTGCTTGCAGGACACCCACCACAGCAATCGCAGATAAAATAGCTTCACAGAAGAACCTGTCTGAAAAGAATTATTCAGATTTCTGTCACAGGTGGATCGTGCCACTTCTGGCAGGACTTCTGGCTGCTGACCAGCAGTTCCCAGCAGGCACATCTTGCTAGTAGTCATAGGTGAAGAAACATCGTGTGTTCAGTTGGAGTCAAAGAGAGGGAAGGCCATACACGCGTTTTGTCAGAAACTGGTTGGGCGTGAAGCTCCAAAATGAGATCTCTAATTTTGGGAATGACAGGGAGGAAATCAAATGCCAGTGTTCTGTTTTGTCCCGGATGGATAAAAAGTAGCAGGAAAAATACAGTAGGACAATAATTCAAATGCTTCCTGGTCACCATGAACTTCATGGTTCATGAGGCTGAGGCTGAAACCCAGACAGGATGGCTGCAACCTCCTGCAACTCTCCCCATCTCCAGCACTGCTGTCCAGCCCTCTGGGATGTCCAGGTTCCTCACAGGTGAGGTCAAAAGCAGTCCCTGGCTGGCTCTCAGGGATCTTCTCCTCCTTGCAGGGCAATAACCTCCCTGGCCTGGGGCCTGGCCTTGCTTCTCCCCAGGGCAGCACTCTGCTCTGCTCCTTGGTGAACTGAGCACTCGGAGGTGGCTGTCAGCCCCCAGAACAGCTAGAGCACACCCTGCGCAGGGCTGGAACATGGTCTGGGGCAGGGCAATAAGCTGCAGGCAAGAGCCGCAGTGCCAGAGAGCTCCTGAGTTGTGGCACCTGAAGCAGGGACACAGCTCTGCCCCTTCTGCTCCAGCACCACGGCGGATGTCCTGACTCCCTGGGTATGGGGTGAGGAGCCGTCTACAGCCCTGCACGGCTCCTGTGGGCTGATCCACATCTCCTCGCCCTGCCCAGGGACTGGGCACAGCACCGACCGCAGCATGGCCTTCCTCCTCATCTTCATCCTGCTCCTTCTCCTCCCGCTCTCCCCAGGCTGCTGATGACTGCATCACAGCAGTGGCCGTATCCTAACCACCTCCTACCCCAAGGTGTGACACCAGGCCGGGGGCTGTTCCCCATAAAACTGGCTGCACGCACCAGAGTTGGCACCAAGGGGTGGTCTCAGCCAGAGCGGCCCCCTCGTGCGGCAGCCATGTTAGGCTTCGGGGCTGCGCACAGGCCTCAGGGAGGAAAGGTGGGGGGTGGTTGTGTTGTGTGGAAAAAAATGTTGGGATGTGGGTTTAGAAGAGAGGTGGAGATGTGCAGATGGAGTGGGATAAACACAGACCCTGTCGATGCTGTCAGCCTCCCCCAAGATGTGCATGGCAGTGGCCATGGCCCCTCTAGGTTTTCCATACATTGCTTCGGTTCAGTGATTAGCCCCAATGTAACCTCCTCTTCCCCCAAACCAGCCTCAGTGTTTGCACTCCCAAGGAGGCGGAGGAGATCCCAGGGCTGCTAGAAGGGCAGCTGGGAGTGCCCACCAGCTAGCCATTTCCCTACAGCATGGACCAGCCCCAGCATGGCCACCGACACGGGGTTTAAAATGCTTGGCCGTTTTTTGAGAACATCTTGTCAATTCTGAAGTGTCAGAAGTCAAGCAGCAGGGGCAGAAGGACAGCTTGGCTGAGCAGGGACCCCCCAGGATCCCAGTATGTTAATGGCAAAAGGAGGACCAGAGCACACATGGTCACCTCATGAAAAGGGACATAGGAAAAGCAGAGACGTTCAATGCATTTTTCACCTCTGTCGTTAACCCCAGTGATGTCTCTGGGACCCCAGCTGAGCAGATCTGAGCAGAGCAGAGGATCACCTCTCTGGAGCTGCCGGCAACACCGTGCCCAATGCAGCCCAGGA
Organism: Anser brachyrhynchus; assembly: GCF_964034855.1. Lineage (NCBI taxonomy): Eukaryota > Metazoa > Chordata > Aves > Anseriformes > Anatidae > Anser > Anser brachyrhynchus. The sequence continues at coordinate 14,116,538 of NC_137710.1, read as the reverse complement.
CAGCGTTTGCCTGCTGTGCGGCCAGGCCTCGTTGCAGGCTCACGGTCAAGTTGGTGTGCGGCAGGACTCCTGGGTCCTTTCCAGGCGCGTGCCCGCAGCCTGTCCCGGTGCTGGGCTTGTTCCTCCTCAGCTGCAGCACTCTGCTCTGCTCCTCGGTGAACCCCACGAGGTTCCTACCAGCCCATTTCTCCAGCCTGGCCGGGTCCCTCTGGGTGGTGTCCCTCTGGTGACTCAGCCACTCCCCAGGTTTTGTGTCATCCCCAGATTTATTGAGGGTGCACTCTCCCCATCATCCAGACCGTTAACGAAGCTGTTAAACGGAACTGGAGCCAGCACTGACCCTGAAGCATTCTGCTCGTTGATGGCCTCCTACTGGACTCCACGTCGCTGACCTGCAGCCCCCGAGCCCGGCCGATCAGCCCGGTTCTCAGCCCGCTCCCTGCCTGTCCATGGGCATGGGATGGAGGTGGCACCAGGACAGGGAAAGGCACTGGTACCAAAATGGGACAGGGACTGGGATGGGGGCAGGACAGGGTCCTTTCCAGGCACGTGCCCCCAGCCTGTCCTGGTGCTGGGCTTGTTCCTCCCCAGGTGCAGCAATTTGCACTTCTCCTCGCTGAGCCACCTGGGGTTCATGCCTGGGCAGAGCACAACCCCAGATGCCCACGAGAGCAGCAGCACCAGGCCGTGACTGCGCAGGAGGCATCTGGGTGCCGCCGTGGCCGGGCCACAGCAGCAGTGCAGGCTGGCAGGAGAGCAGAGCCCCAGCTGCGGGGTCAGAGGCTGTGGTGAGGAGGAGGCCAGGCTGGGGTGATGAGACCGGAGCATGGGCTGGGCTGGAGACCCCAGGCTGGAAACACCTTCCTGGGAGCGGCTGCGGAGACGCAGGCTGGAGCGGGGCAGTGGGTGCTGTCAGGGCAGCAACGCAACAGGGCAAAGAGTGGGCACGGCATCGGGAAAGGGAGGAGAAAAGAGCAGGGGTGGGGATGGCAATGAGCACTGTGCTGTTTGCAACACTGACTCGTTTTCCATGATTTTATTTGTTCTCTGTGTGCTGGAATAGGACCCGGATGACCTTTGGGTCCTTTGGGGCCGGTGTGTCCCCCAGCTGCTGTCCGGCCCTGGTCTTGGAGAGGCTTCTATTGTCGCCGGCGGGGTGGCCTCTTCTTGGGTGGTGCAGAGGCCTGGGAGGAGTTGGTCTTCCTCTTGGGGGCTCGCCGGGGCCCCCAAGGTGGGCAGCCCCTGCCCCGCCTGGCGGTGGAGGGACCTGCTGCGGCCTCCTGTGGCTCCTCTTGAGGTGCTGCCTGCTCCATGGGGACTGCAGCAGGGGGGGAGTGAGGGCGGCTGCCATTCCCTCGAAGGGCATCTCTTGATGTGCCGGGCACCTCATCCCTGCTGGAGCTGGCAGGCTGGAGAGAGGGGACTGGGCCGGGTGCAGGAGCCACTCCTTCAGGGCCAGATGGGCCGGGTTCTGGCACAGGGCTGGCCTCCCGATGCTCGGCTGCAGGGAGAACGTTGAGGCCCAGCAGGCGGTGGGCCTCCCTGCCGCACTGTCGCACGGCGACGTCCAGGAGGTGACGCACAAATGTCGCCGCGTTCTCGCTGAGGTCTTCCTCCAGCAGCTGGACCAGCATCTCTTCCCCCAGTCCGAAGAGGCGCAGGGTCTCCCTGATGGCGTTCTCCAAGATGAGCGCCTGCGAACGCCGTGTTTGGAAAATGCGCCCCAGCTCCTGGCGCACCCAGGAGAGCAGGGGCTGGAGCAGAGCAGGGTGCTCCCGGAAGAGTTGTCCCCAGGTGTCCGCGGGGAGGCCGCCCACCAGAGGGCTGGGTGCCAGCCATGCAGCCCATGGCCAAGCTGCCTGGGCGTCAGGGCGGCTGTCGGCATCGATGGATGCTGCTGCCGACGGGCTGATGACCAGCTCCTCAAACTTGTCATCAGACTGCACCGAGTGCTTGATTGATGTCAGCCTCCGCCTGCAGAGTGGGCACTCGGGCTTGCTGTCAGCCCACTGCTGGATGCACGGGAAGCAAAATTGGTGGTGGCATGGCATGGTGAAAGCGGGGCTGCCCCAGGTGTCCAGGCATATGGGGCAGCGGGTGTCCAATGCCGCGTCCATGCTTGCCACCAGCTGCAGTGGGCTGGGGGGAGCAGCAGGTGACGATGCGCTCCCTGGTACAGACGCTGCAGCAGCGGGTGTCGCTCTGGAAGAGGAAGAGAGGGGCCACTGTCATTCTCTGGCCTGGGGAGGGTCCCTCAAGGAGGAACTCTCCGCTGGCAGATAGAGGTGTCCCTGCGCTGCCTACCTCTGCTGCTGCAGGTGCTCCTCCTGGATGTCCCAGCTGCCTGGTCGGAGCAGGGCTGGGAGAAAAGCAGAGGTGGCTCTGGGGACGTGAGCCTCTGAGAGCTACACAAAGCAGCTCCGAGAGCACGACCCAGCACCGAGACACGCCTAATTCCGCACTCCAGTCCTCGCACAACCGCTTGCCTGGAGGGGAGGCACAAGTCGCTGGGCTGAGCTGCCGTGCCCAGATTTAAGCAGTGAGGGCCACGCAGTCACAAATCGTCACCTGGAGACATCCCAGAGCATCAGCGGGATGTCACAGACAGTTGCCGGGCACATCGCCACCCACCAGTAGGGGACATCGCCCCTGGGATGTCACAGCCCATCACTGCGACATCACAATGGGCCATCCTCACCTGCAGCACGTTCTCTCCAGCAGTTCTCCAGCCCCAGCACATGTTTCTGGGTTTTCCGCAGTGCCACTGCCTGCTCCATCCACCACGTCTTGTGGGCTTGGCATTGGTGTTTCATATCAACCCCTGAGGCCCTGAGGCCTTGGCTGTGTCTTCCCAGGGCCCCTTTGGGCCCTTCTGCCTATGGCACGCAGCCACAGGCATGCACAGCAAGAGGGTTTCTTCCAAAAACCCTCCTGCTTCCCTCTGAGGCTGCAGGACAAAGTCGTACAGGCTCTCCCCATCTCTGGCACTGCTGGCCAGCCCTCTGGGATGTCCAGGTCCTTCCAAGTGAGGTCAAAAGGAGTCCCTGGCTGGCTCTCGGAGATCTTCTCCTCCTTGTAGGGCAATAAGAATGATATAAAGGTGTTAGAGAGCATCCAAAGGAGTGCAACAAAGATGCTAAAGGGTCCAGAGGAGAAGACATATGAGGAGTGGCTGAAGTCACTCGGATTGTTCAGCCTGGAAGAGGCTGAGGGGAGACCTCATTGCAGTCTACAGCTTCCTCATGAGGGAGAGCGGAGAGGCAGGCGCTGGTCTCTCTCTTCCCTCTGGTGACTTGTGATTCAGCGATAGGACCCAAATGAATGGCCCGTAGCTCACCCAGCACCACTAGCAGGGCTTGCACTAGACTACAATTAAAAGAAAAATAAAAGGCATGACTGTTCCACAGACAATGTCTTGGTCTGACCCAAAAGCGAGCTCACAGCAGTGCCTGTGGGTGCTGCTAGCAATGGCGTTTATGGGGGACTCTCGCCTTGAGTCCTGGGATACTCTGACTCGCCAGGACACTCTCTAACAGTTTGTGACTCTCCAGGACACACTGTGAGACTCTGTGATGATTTCTTTCCATTTACAAATGTTTCAAACACAAATCACAAAACCACTCTTCTGTGCCGATGGTTACATAAGAAGCCCCCAATCCCTTTTTTTGCATCTTCTCAAGACTTAGCAGAACACTGAAGGACGTGCTCATGGAAGAACCTTTCCTTCTGCTGCCTTACTTTCGTGTGCTGCAACAGAAGATCCATGATCCAGTATGCTTCCTGATTTCCAAGCTGATGACCCAAATCAGGTTTCAGCAACAACAACGTAACACAGAGTACATCAACTGGGCATTACAAGGACATGACCTTCTCTGAAAAATCCCTGTTGCTCTGTTCCTTGTTACAGACGTTTTAAAAGCCTTGATTCAGCAGGTGGTTTGTTCAAACAACCGCTCAGCATCGAATCATAGAAACATGACATGTTTTGGGTTGGAAGCCACCTTAAAGATCACCTAATTCCAACTCCTGCCAGGGGCAGGGACACCTCCCACTAGACCAGGTTGCTCGAAGCCCCATCCAACCTGGCCTTACGCACTTCCAGGGATGGGGCATCCACAGCTTCTCTGGACAACCTGTTCCAGTGCCTCACCACCCTCATCATGTTCCAGTGCCTCACCACCCTCATCATGAAGAATTTCTTGCAAATATCTAAATCTACCCTCTTTTAGCTTAAAGCTGCTACGCCCTTTCCTATTGCTGCACTCCCTGATAAAAGAGTCCCTCTTCTGCTTTCTTGTAGCCCCCTTTAGCTACTGGAAGGCCTCTATAAGGTCTCCCCGGAGCCTTGTCTTCTGCAGGCTGAACAATACCACCGTCCACAGCCTGTCTTCATAGCAGAGCTGCTCCAGCCCTCATGATCATCCTCATGACCTCCTCTGGACTCTCTCCAACAGGTCCATTTCCTTCTTGTGCTGGGGGCCCTGAGCTGAACGCAGGGCTCCAGGTGGGGTGTCACAAGAGCAGGGCAGAAGGGGAGAATCATCTCCCTCGCTCTGCTGGCCACGATGCTTTTGGTCCAGCCCAGGATACGGTTGGCTTTGTGGGCTGCAAGCGCACATTGCCGGCTCACGTGGAATTTCTCACCAACCAACACCCCCAGGTCCTTCTCCTCTGGACTGCTCTCAATCCATTCTGTGCCCAGCCTGGATTGGTGCTTGGGATTGCCCCAGCCCAGGTGCAGGACCTTGCACTTGGCCTTGTTGAACCTCATGAGGTTGCACAGGCCCACCTCTCAGGCCTGTGCAGGTCCCTCTGGATGGGATCCCTTCCCTGCAGCATGTTGACCACACCTCACAGCTTGGTGTCATTGGCAAACTTGCTGAGGGTGCACTCGATCTCACTGTCCATGTCACCAATAAAGATGCTAAACAGCGCCGGTCCCAGTCCTGAGCCCTGAGGAACACCACTCGTTGCTGACCTCCACCAGGACATTGAGCTGCTGACCACAACTCTTGGAGTGTGACCATTCAGCCGATTCCTTATCCACCGTGTGGTCCATCCATCACATCCTTGTCTCTTCAATATAGAGACCAGGATAGCATGGGGGACAGCGTCAAATGCTTTGCACAAGTGCGGGCAGATGATGTCAGTTGCTCTTCCCCTATCCATCAATGCTGTCGTAGAAGGCCACCTGATTTGTCAGGCACAATCTGCCCTTAGTGAAGCCCTGTTATCTGTCATCAGTCACCTCCATATTTTCCAAGTGCCTTAGCAGAGTTTCCATGAGGATCAGGTGACCTGGTAGCCCAAGGGCTCTCAAAAGTTCATTTTGTGATGTAATAACTTGTTGGAAAAGGCTTTCATAATAAAATTGGGCATTCAAGTAGTAACTTTTGAGGCTGGAATAACGGTGCTATTAGTGGAGTCCTCTCAGACCCTGAGAGCAAAGATACATTTGCCTTTGAGTGGAAAGACCCCGAAGTGGGGCAGAAGCAGCAATACAGGTGGACAATTTTACCTCAGGGGTTTACAGGGCCACCGATTTATTTGGGCAAGTTCTAGAACAAATTTTGGATCAATTCCAACCTCCAGAGGAAGTGTTACTGTTACAATGTGTGGATGATCTTTTATTGTCAGGACAGGAGAAAACAGTTGTGAGGGAAGCCACTAATAAGCTACTAAACTTTCTGTGAAAACGGGGCTTGAAAGTATTGGAAAATAAATTAAAATTTGTAGAAAGAGAAGTCAAGTATTTAGGGCATCTAGTGTCTGAGGGGGAACGAAGAATAAATCCAGAGAGGATTCAGGGAATTGTTGAGCTACCCCTACCCAAAACCAAAAAGAACTAAAAAGTTTTAAGAGAAAGAGGTTTTTAAGGAATTAGGAGTCACAAAGTCCAAAGGAAAACAGATACTCTCTGATGGGAGACAAATGCAGAATAAAGCGCTAATGAAGCAAATATTAACTGTTTTACACCAAGAGAGTCATTGGGGAATTCAAGCAGTGTGTGACGCTGTGCTATGGACATGTATGTGTAGGAATATATATATATATATATATACACTCTGGCTGAACAAGTATGCAGGAGTTGTGTTGTATGTCAAAAGGTAAATAGGAAAATTATCCGCAGTCAGCCCAAAGAGGGACGAGAACCAGGAATTCAACACTTCCAAAATGTGCAGGTAGATTTTACGGAATTCCTTAGAGTAGGTAGATTTAAATACTTATTAGTCTTGGTCGATCATTTGTCAGGGTGGGTGGAAGCTTTCCTTTCAGTATCTGCTACTGTGAACACAGAAACTAAAGTAAGTCCAGAACCAGTAATTCCTAGGTATGGAATTGTTGAAAATATTGACTCTGATCAAGGAAATCACTGTATGTCAGAAGTATTGCAAGGGCTAACGTGGACTCCAGGAATTAAGTGGAAATCTCACGGTCCTTGGTATCTTCCTCTCCTGGAAGGGTGGAGCGGACCAGAGAGTATAGAAGCAATTGACTAAGTTCTGGAAACTTGGCTTCCCTGAATGAAGTGCTTGCCTTTGGCACTTCTCCGAATTCAAACTGCACTAAGAAAAGATGTGGGAGTTTCACCATATGAAATATTATGTGGATTGCTGTACCTGGACAAAGGGAATGAATTACCTCCATTTGAGACAAAAGATGCTTTTCTTAAGAACTATATACTCGGGCTGTTGTCCTCTTTGTCATCTCCCAGGACCTGTGGAACATTAGCTCAAACCCCACCCTTGGAAGTCCTGATCTATCCATTCCAAGCAGGAGAGTGGGTTCTGATGCGAACATGGAGAGAATCAAAGCTGCAACCTGAGTGGGACGGACTGTTCCGAGTGCTCCTGACTACTGAGATAGCAGTAAGAATGGCTGAGAACGGGTGGACTCATTATACCTGGGTAAAAGCATCAGTTAACCCTGATACCTGAGAGACTGCATTAGCAAAGACTTTGAAGGTTAAAACTGTTGAAACTATCTATTGTAAACCTTTAACTTCTCCTTAGAAGAATTCTTAATGAATTAATGAGTACAAGGGATTGAATTACACGGAATTAGAGTTTCCAGGGAACACTCCCTGGAAGTGGGAGGAAAAGAAAGGGGTTGGGGGGGGCGAGGGGTGGTGTTTAATCCCCATCAGAAGAAGCCTTATTAGTTTGTGATTTTTATTGCTTTTCTTAATTATTATAGGGGTATATGTATATATAGAGAAATGATGTATTTTAAGTTTATCTTAGTAATACCTGTTCTCACTGGATTACTGATTACTGATAGGATGGAGGGAAAAATCAGCATTTCCAATTAACCCAGAACGTCTCTCGAGTTCTGTCTCAAAATAATTTTTGGATTTGCACCCAGATACCTAGAAAGACTGAAAAGGCCTTGTCCCCGATTGGTATTTCCAGCAGCGAATGTGTCTGGATTCTCTAGATTTCTAAAAATGACAGATCATACTCAGTCCTGGGAAGGAATAGATTTTGAAGCCGAGCTCCCTACACATAATCCTGGCTACAATATACTGTGTTATCAAAGGTGCCTTTTAAACAACATTGACAGAAACTCAGGGGGCAATAGTACTGATCCTGGGTGTGGAAATATTATCCATGAAGTAAGGAATAATCCATACTGTATGGAATATGGTAGCTACGGGAATGCTAATATACTTAATGCACACCAGATACAACATGACAATCCTGTAACCGGATGGCCTGTCCCAAATGGCCAGGGGTGGTACTGGCTATGTGGCCATAAAGCCGGGAAGGTGTTGCCCCTGGGATGGAAGGGAGCTTGCACCCTGGTGACAGTAATTCCAACTGTAACTATTATTGAAGACCCACAAAGCCAAAGCCCCCTTGAGACCACATGCAAAATTAAGTGGACTCCAGATAATCCTCTAGTAAAAAGAAACAGGGCATTTCACAGCTTTGCAAAATGTTTTTTACCTTGGTTAGGGGTGAGTGAATTAGAAAAGGCTATTGTAAATATCTCAGCTATAATTGAAGAAGTAGGAGATAACACTCTGGATGCAGTCCAGAAACTACAAAAGGAGGTAACAAGTTTGCAAAAATGGTACTCCAGAATCGAATGGTATTAGATTTATTACTAACCTCACAAGGAGGAGCGTGCACTGTAATTAATGCTAGTTGTTATTATATATATAGATCAAATGGGATGAATTTGATCTCAAAAATGTTTGGGGGAAAAAAAAAAAAAAGATCCTAAGATCCTACATAGAGTGGCTCAAGATGACACTTCCTGGGGATTTAGAAACATTTGGGAGAAACTAACTTGGTGGTTACCTGAATGGAATTGGCTCAAATAACTAATTGATGGTATTATAATAATAATGGCATTATATATCTGTCATCCCCCGTAACATCCAAAGAAGAATATTGTGCCCTAATGCTGGAAAAAATCAAGAGTGGGGCATGTGAAAAGGTGCAAAAACAACAATAGGAGTGAGAAAGGAAGAGGGGGGAATTGTGAGAAAAAAGGTTTGGTTTTGAAGTAGAAGGTGTTTTTGAAGTGGAAAATTCCACTTATCTTGCATATTCAAAAGTGATTGTGCAGCATAGCAGTGGGGAGTATGTTAAGCAGATAAGGGGAAGGTCCCACTGTCCCAGAATAAGGAGGACAGCTAAGAAAAACAGGATGAGCAGTACAAAATCAGTGGAAACAAAAATCATGGGCCCTCTAGTCATGAGAGAAGAAGAAAAAAAAAAAAAAAGGAGACATTAACGGTTGGTCAAATGAAATTGTACATATATGGTATAGAAGTGCATCAAGTAGATTGTGAACCTGTAGTACTCGGCCAGTGAGGAAACGGGATAAATCAGGTGCCGGGTAATAGGCAATGTAAGTTTATGATAAACTTTTACTACGCGCTCCTGCTTGCAGGACACCCACCACAGCAATCGCAGATAAAATAGCTTCACAGAAGAACCTGTCTGAAAAGAATTATTCAGATTTCTGTCACAGGTGGATCGTGCCACTTCTGGCAGGACTTCTGGCTGCTGACCAGCAGTTCCCAGCAGGCACATCTTGCTAGTAGTCATAGGTGAAGAAACATCGTGTGTTCAGTTGGAGTCAAAGAGAGGGAAGGCCATACACGCGTTTTGTCAGAAACTGGTTGGGCGTGAAGCTCCAAAATGAGATCTCTAATTTTGGGAATGACAGGGAGGAAATCAAATGCCAGTGTTCTGTTTTGTCCCGGATGGATAAAAAGTAGCAGGAAAAATACAGTAGGACAATAATTCAAATGCTTCCTGGTCACCATGAACTTCATGGTTCATGAGGCTGAGGCTGAAACCCAGACAGGATGGCTGCAACCTCCTGCAACTCTCCCCATCTCCAGCACTGCTGTCCAGCTCTCTGGGATGTCCAGGTTCCTCACAGGTGAGGTCAAAAGCAGTCCCTGGCTGGCTCTCAGGGATCTTCTCCTCCTTGCAGGGCAATAACCTCCCTGGCCTGGGGCCTGGCCTTGCTTCTCCCCAGGGCAGCACTCTGCTCTGCTCCTTGGTGAACTGAGCACTCGGAGGTGGCTGTCAGCCCCCAGAACAGCTAGAGCACACCCTGCGCAGGGCTGGAACATGGTCTGGGGCAGGGCAATAAGCTGCAGGCAAGAGCCGCAGTGCCAGAGAGCTCCTGAGTTGTGGCACCTGAAGCAGGGACACAGCTCTGCCCCTTCTGCTCCAGCACCACGGCGGATGTCCTGACTCCCTGGGTATGGGGTGAGGAGCCGTCTACAGCCCTGCACGGCTCCTGTGGGCTGATCCACATCTCCTCGCCCTGCCCAGGGACTGGGCACAGCACCGACCGCAGCATGGCCTTCCTCCTCATCTTCATCCTGCTCCTTCTCCTCCCGCTCTCCCCAGGCTGCTGATGACTGCATCACAGCAGTGGCCGTATCCTAACCACCTCCTACCCCAAGGTGTGACACCAGGCCGGGGGCTGTTCCCCATGAAACTGGCTGCACGCACCAGAGTTGGCACCAAGGGGTGGTCTCAGGCAGAGCGGCCCCCTCGTGCGGCAGCCATGTTAGGCTTCGGGGCTGCGCACAGGCCTCAGGGAGGAAAGGTGGGGGGTGTTTGTGTTGTGTGGAAAAAAATGTTGGGATGTGGGTTTAGAAGAGAGGTGGAGATGTGCAGATGGAGTGGGATAAACACAGACCCTGTCGATGCTGTCAGCCTCCCCCAAGATGTGCATGGCAGTGGCCATGGCCCCTCTAGGTTTTCCATACATTGCTTCGGTTCAGCGATTAGCCCCAATGTAACCTCCTCTTCCCCCAAACCAGCCTCAGTGTTTGCGCTCCCAAGGAGGCGGAGGAGATCCCAGGGCTGCTGGAAGGGCGGTTGGGAGCGCCCACCAGCTAGCCATTTCCCTACAGCATGGACCAGCCCCAGCATGGCCACCGACACGGGGTTTAAAATGCTTGGCCGTTTTTTGAGAACATCTTGTCAATTCTGAAGTGTCAGAAGTCAAGCAGCAGGGGCAGAAGGACAGCTTGGCTGAGCAGGGACCCCCCAGGATCCCAGTATGTTAATGGCAAAAGGAGGACCAGAGCACACATAGGTCCGATACTTGATGAGGATGGTCACCTCATGAAAAGGGACATAGGAAAAGCAGAGACGTTCAATGCATTTTTCACCTCTGTCATTAACCCCAGTGATGTCTCTGGGACCCCAGCTGAGCAGATCTGAGCAGAGCAGAGGATCACCTCTCTGGAGCTGCCGGCAACACCGTGCCCAATGCAGCCCAGGACAGCGTTTGCCTGCTGTGCGGCCAGGCCTCGTTGCAGGCTCACGGTCAAGTTGGTGTGCGGCAGGACTCCTGGGTCCTTTCCAGGCGCGTGCCCGCAGCCTGTCCCGGTGCTGGGCTTGTTCCTCCTCAGCTGCAGCACTCTGCTCTGCTCCTCGGTGAACCCCACGAGGTTCCTACCAGCCCATTTCTCCAGCCTGGCCGGGTCCCTCTGGGTGGTGTCCCTCTGGTGACTCAGCCACTCCCCAGGTTTTGTGTCATCCCCAGATTTATTGAGGGTGCACTCTCCCCATCATCCAGACCATTAACGAAGCTGTTAAACGGAACTGGAGCCAGCACTGACCCTGGAGCATTCTGCTCGTTGATGGCCTCCTACTGGACTCCATGTCGCTGACCTGCAGCCCCCGAGCCCGGCCGATCAGCCCGGTTCTCAGCCCGCTCCCTGCCTGCCCATGGGCATGGGATGGAGGTGGCACCAGGACAGGGAAAGGCACTGGTACCCACAGTGGGACAGGGACTGGGATGGGGGCAGGACAGGGTCCTTTCCAGGCACGTGCCCCCAGCATGTCCTGGTGCTGGGCTTGTTCCTCCCCAGGTGCAGCAATTTGCACTTCTCCTCGCTGAGCCACCTGGGGTTCATGCCTGGGCAGAGCACAACCCCAGATGCCCACGAGAGCAGCAGCACCAGGCCGTGACTGCGCAGGAGGCATCTGGGTGCCGCCGTGGCCGGGCCACAGCAGCAGTGCAGGCTGGCAGGAGAGCAGAGCCCCAGCTGCGGGGTCAGAGGCTGTGGTGAGGAGGAGGCCAGGCTGGGGTGATGAGACCGGAGCATGGGCTGGGCTGGAGACCCCAGGCTGGAAACACCTTCCTGGGAGCGGCTGCCGAGACGCAGGCTGGAGCGGGGCAGTGGGTGCTGTCAGGGCAGCAACGCAACAGGGCAAAGAGTGGGCACGGCATCGGGAAAGGGAGGAGAAAAGAGCAGGGGTGGGGATGGCAATGAGCACTGTGCTGTTTGCAACACTGACTCGTTTTCCATGATTTTATTTGTTCTCTGTGTGCTGGAATAGGACCCTGATGACCTTTGGGTCCTTTGGGGCTGGTGTGTCCCCCAGCTGCTGTCCGGCCCTGGTCTTGGAGAGGCTTCTATTGTCGCCGGCGGGGTGGCCTCTTCTTGGGTGGTGCAGAGGCCTGGGAGGAGTTGGTCTTCCTCTTGGGGGCTCGCCGGGGCCCCCAAGGTGGGCAGCCCCTGCCCCGCCTGGCGGTGGAGGGACCTGCTGCGGCCTCCTGTGGCTCCTCTTGAGGTGCTGCCTGCTCCATGGGGACCGCAGCAGGGGGGGAGTGAGGGCGGCTGCCATTCCCTCGAAGGGCATCTCTTGATGTACCGGGCACCTCATCCCTGCCGGAGCTGGCGGGATGGAGAGAGGGGACTGGGCCGGGTGCAGGAGCCACTCCTTCAGGGCCAGATGGGCCGGGTTCTGGCACAGGGCTGGCCTCCCGATGCTCGGCTGCAGGGGGAACGTTGAGGCCCAGCAGGCGGTGGGCCTCCCTGCCGCACTGTCGCACGGCGACGTCCAGGAGGTGACGCACAAATGTCGCCGCGTTCTCGCTGAGGTCTTCCTCCAGCAGCTGGACCAGCATCTCTTCCCCCAGTCCGAAGAGGCGCAGGGTCTCCCTGATGGCGTTCTCCAAGATGAGCGCCTGCGAACGCCGTGTTTGGAAAATGCGCCCCAGCTCCTGGCGCACCCAGGAGAGCAGGGGCTGGAGCAGAGCAGGGTGCTCCCGGAAGAGTTGTCCCCAGGTGTCCGCGGGGAGGCCGCCCACCAGAGGGCTGGGTGCCAGCCATGCAGCCCATGGCCAAGCTGCCTGGGCGTCAGGGCGGCTGTCGGCATCGATGGATGCTGCTGCCGACGGGCTGATGACCAGCTCCTCAAACTTGTCATCAGACTGCACCGAGTGCTTGATTGATGTCAGCCTCCGCCTGCAGAGTGGGCACTCGGGCTTGCTGTCAGCCCACTGCTGGATGCACGGGAAGCAAAATTGGTGGTGGCATGGCATGGTGAAAGCGGGGCTGCCCCAGGTGTCCAGGCATATGGGGCAGCGGGTGTCCAATTCCGCGTCCATGCTTGCCACCAGCTGCAGTGGGCTGGGGGGAGTAGCAGGTGACGATGCGCTCCCTGGTACAGACGCTGCAGCAGCGGGTGTCGCTCTGGAAGAGGAAGAGAGGGGCCACTGTCATTCTCTGGCCTGGGGAGGGTCCCTCAAGGAGGAACTCTCCGCTGGCAGATAGAGGTGTCCCTGCGCTGCCTACCTCTGCTGCTGCAGGTGCTCCTCCTGGATGTCCCAGCTGCCTGGTCGGAGCAGGGCTGGGAGAAAAGCAGAGGTGGCTCTGGGGATGTGAGCCTCTGAGAGCTACACGAAGCAGCTCTGAGAGCACGACCCAGCACCGAGACACGCCTAATTCCGCACTCCAGTCCTCGCACAACCGCTTGCCTGGAGGGGAGGCACAAGTCGCTGGGCTGAGCTGCCGTGCCCAGATTTAAGCAGTGAGGGCCACGCAGTCACAAATCGTCACCTGGAGACATCCCAGAGCATCAGCGGGATGTCACAGACAGTTGCCGGGCACATCGCCGCCCACCAGTAGGGGACATCGCCCCTGGGATGTCACAGCCCATCACTGCGACATCACAATGGGCCATCCTCACCTGCAGCACGTTCTCTCCAGCAGTTCTCCAGCCCCAGCACATGTTTCTGGGGTTTCCGCAGTGCCACTGCCTGCTCCATGCACCACGTCTTGTGGGCTTGGCGTTGGTGTTTCATATCAACCCCTGAGGCCCTGAGGCCTTGGCTGTGTCTTCCCAGGGCCCCTTCGGACCATTCTGCCTATGGCACGGAGCCACAGGCATGCACAGCAAGAGGGTTTCTTCCAAAAAACCTCCTGCTTCCCTCTGAGGCTGCAGGACAAAGTCGTACAGGCTCTCCCCATCTCTGGCACTGCTGGCCAGCCCTCTGGGATGTCCAGGTCCTTCCAAGTGAGGTCAAAAGGAGTCCCTGGCTGGCTCTCGGAGATCTTCTCCTCCTTGTAGGGCAATAAGAATGATATAAAGGTGTTAGAGAGCATCCAAAGGAGTGCAACAAAGATGCTAAAGGGGCTAGAGGAGAAGACGTATGAGGAGTGGCTGAAGTCACTCGGATTGTTCAGCCTGGAAGAGGCTGAGGGGAGACCTCACTGCAGTCTACAGCTTCCTCATGAGGGAGAGCGGAGAGGCAGGCGCTGGTCTCTCTCTTCCCTCTGGTGACTTGTGATTCAGCGATAGGACCTGAGTGAATGGCCTGTAGCTCACCCAGCACCACTAGCAGGGCTTGCACTAGGCTACAATTAAAAGAAGAATAAAAGCCGTGACAGTTCCACAGACAATGTCTTGGTCTGACTCAGAAGCGAGTTCACAGCAGTGCCTGTGGGTGCTGCTAGCAACTGCGTTTATGGGGGACTCTCGCCTTGAGTCCTGGGATACTCTGACTCGCCAGGACGCTCTCTAACAGTTTGTGACTCTCCAGGACACACTGTGAGACTCTGTGATGCTTTCTTTCCATTTACAAATGTTTCAAACACAAATCACAAAACCACTCTTCTGTGCCAATGGTTACATAAGAAGCCCCCAATCCCTTTTTTTGCATTTTCTCAAGACTTAGCAGAACACTGAAGGACGTGCTCATGGGAGAACCTTTCCTTCTGCTGCCTTACTTTCGTGTGCTGCAACAGAAGATCCATGGTCCAGTATGCTTCCTGATTTCCAAGCTGATGACCCAAATCAGGTTTCAACGACAACAACGTAACACAGAGTACATCAACTGGGCATTACAAGGACATGACCTTCTCTGAAAAATCCCTGTTGCTCTGTTCCTTGTTACAGACGTTTTAAAAGCCTTGATTCAGCAGGTGGTTTGTTCAAACAACCGCTCAGCATCAGATCATAGAAACATGGCATGTTTTGGGTTGGAAGCGACCTTAAAGATCATCTAATTCCAGCTCCTGCCAGGGGCAGGGACACCTCCCACTAGACCAGGTTGCTCGAAGCCCCATCCAACCTGGCCTTACGCACTTCCAGGGATGGGACATCCACAGCTTCTCTGGACAACCTGTTCCAGTGCCTCACCACCCTCATCATGTTCCAGTGCCTCACCACCCTCATCATGAAGTTCTTGCAAATATCTAAATCTACCCTCTTTTAGCTTAAAGCTGCTACTCCCTGTCCTATTGCTGCACTCCCTGATAAAAGAGTCCCTCCTCTGCTTTCTTGTAGCCCCCTTTAGCTACTGGAAGGCCTCTATAAGGTCTCCCCGGAGCCTCGTCTTCTGCAGGCTGAACAATATCACCGTCCACAGCCTGTCTTCATAGCAGAGCTGCTCCAGCCCTCATGATCATCCTCATGACCTCCTCTGGACTCTCTCCAACAGGTCCATTTCCTTCTTGTGCTGGGGGCCCTGAGCTGAACGCAGGGCTCCAGGTGGGGTGTCACAAGAGCAGGGCAGAAGGGGAGAATCATCTCCCTCGCTCTGCTGGCCACGATGCTTTTGGTCCAGCCCAGGATACGGTTGGCTTTGTGGGCTGCAAGCGCACATTGCCGGCTCACGTGGAGTTTCTCACCAACCAACACCCCCAGGTCCTTCTCCTCTGGACTGCTCTCAATCCATTCTGTGCCCAGCCTGGATTGGTGCTTGGGATTGCCCCAGCCCAGGTGCAGGACCTTGCACTTGGCCTTGTTGAACCTCATGAGGTTGCACAGGCCCACCTCTCAGGCCTGTGCAGGTCCCTCTGGATGGGATCCCTTCCCTGCAGCATGTTGACCACACCTCACAGCTTGGTGTCATTGGCAAACTTGCTGAGGGTGCACTCGATCTCACTGACACTTGGAAGAGCTGAAGGTAATGGACAAGTCCGTGGGGTGGGCAGGGGCTGCACTACAATGTAGCCACTTACTATAGAATCATGAATGGTTTGGGTTGGAATGGACTTGAACTAACTATCCCTTGGGTTGAGGGATGAACTAATCCCATGATAGCTGCAATGTTGGGCCATGCTCATCAATCCCAAATGAAGCCCCGGACTGTGCAATTTAAACCTACATTTTTACTCCCACTTTTCCCTGCTAGCCATAACTGAATGGGCTTTCCTTCACCAGAGTGGTAGGGATAGGTTGCTGCATTTACAGTCAAACCCTGAGATCTGCTAATGGACTTAGGGCTGTAGACAAATAGGTCACTTGTTCACCAGTCCATTGACAGACCCCAGAAATCACTGGCAAATGTGGTGGTGTGAGAAGCTGGTGACTGTTTTCAGTTAGGTGTCCTGGTTTCAGCTAGGATAGAGTTAATTTTCCTCCTAGTAGCTGGTATGGTGCTTTGTTTTGGATTTAGGGTGGGAATAATGTTGATAACACACTGATGTTTTAGTTGTTGCAGGGCAGTGCTTACACCAAGCCAAGGACTTTTCAGCGTCTCGCTCTGTCCTGCCAGCGGGCAGGCTGGGGGTGCAGCAGGAGCTGGGAGGGGACAGACCCAGGACAGCTGACCCAACTGGCCAAAGGAGTATTCCACACCATAGGACATCATGCTGAAAAATTAATATGGGGTGGCTGGCTGGGGTGGGGGGCCGGCTGCTCAGGGATAGGCTGGGCATCGGTCAGCGGGTGGTGAGCAATTGCATTGTGCATCACTTGTTTTGTACACATTATTAGTAGTAGTACTATTATCATTATTTTTATTATTTTCCTTTCTTTCCTGTCCTAATAAACTGTCTTTATCTCAGCAGACAAGCTTTCACTTTTTTTCTGATTCTGTCCCCCATCCCACTGGAGGTCTGGAGGTGAGGGTGAGCAAACAGCTGTGTGGTGCTTAGCTGCCGGCCAGGTTAAAATACAGCACTGTTTCAAGACAGCACTCTCAGGAATGGCTGATTTCACAGATGGTCAAAAGGCAACAGGCTCCAGGGCAGGCATGCTCTGCAGAGGAGTGGGGGATCATGGCATGCAGGGGGTTTCCTGCACTGAGGCCCCTTGCAGCAGCTGAGGGAGCCGCTAGGGCCTGCAGCCCTCAAAAGGGTGGCTGAGGAGGCTGGGTGGTGCCAGGAGCATCCCTCCTCTGTCGTACAGAGGCAGCCCCTGGGGAGCACGGGAGACCTGGAGTGTGGTGACCAGAGCGAGCCAGCAAGGCACAGGG
This sequence comes from Anser brachyrhynchus, assembly GCF_964034855.1. NCBI lineage: Eukaryota > Metazoa > Chordata > Aves > Anseriformes > Anatidae > Anser > Anser brachyrhynchus. Next base: position 14,099,558 of record NC_137710.1, on the reverse strand, counting down.
CATCAGTCATGGTGTGATGTGTAGTTTGCACGGCAGGACACGTGGGAGGGTGAGCAGGAGGGCACAGGGTGCAACATTTTGTCTTCTGGAGAGCAGAGAAAGGGCCTTCTACTGTGGCAGAAATGAGACAGGAGACTCCGAGAGTAAGAGCAAAGACCTCAGAAAGGCCAACCACACAAAGTTGGCTCATTCTCCCACCTGCATCAGAAGCAGGGCCACAAAAAAGGCATGAAGGGTGTTAGTCCTTGGAGACTCCTCTCTGAGAGGCACTGAGGCTCCCATTTGCCATCCAGATAATCTCTCCAGGGAGGTTTGCTGCCTGCCTGGAGCCCACATTCATAATATTACAAAGAGGCTACCAAGTCTAGTGACACACGCTGCTGCAGCATCTGTACCAGGGAGCGCATCGTCACCTGCTGCTCCCCCCAGCCCACTGCAGCTGGTGGCAAGCATGGACGCGGAATTGGACACCCGCTGCCCCATATGCCTGGACACCTGGGGCAGCCCCGCTTTCACCATGCCATGCCACCACCAACTTTGCTTCCCGTGCATCCAGCAGTGGGCTAACAGCAAGCCCGAGTGCCCACTCTGCAGGCGGAGGCTGACATCAATCAAGCACTCGGTGCAGGCTGGGGTTAGTCATCCCCTTATCATGGGATTAGTTCATCCCTCAACCCAAGGGATAGTTCAAGTCCATTCCAACCCAAACCATTCATGATTCTATAGTAAGTGGCTACATTGTAGTGCAGCCCCTGCCCACCCCACGCACTTGTCCATTACCTTCAGCTCTTCCAAGTGTCCCCCAGAAAAGTGACTCTCACATGTCCCCCACCTGTGCTTCTGCAAAGAAAACCAAAATAAGGTAAAAATCATTACTGGCCCCAAGTATCTAACACCCGTGCCCACTCCCAGTTATTTTCCTCCTTCACAGTGAAGTCGGGGTCACTGTCTTCCCCTGACATTTCTCCTGAACAAGATGCGGGTGCGTGCTCCTCAGCAGTGACCCTTTATCCAGTCCTGGGACACAAGGTGCAAGGGGCTGTGCACTGGATGTGACAGCCTGCCCGCCAGCCCTGGCCAGCCACATCTGCCAGCCCCCTGCAGCAAAGTCTGCGCCCATCAACCTTCATTCAGTGCCTGCTTCTTTCATCTTTTCCCTTTGCCAGCATTAAGCTGCATCCCGCCAGGAGACTGTCTAAACCGTGAAGATCACGGTGACCAAGAAGCATTTGAATACGAGTAAATACTTGACCTGCTCTATTTTTCCTGCTACATTTCATCTGTCCTGGATGAGAAACAGAACAGTGGCATTTGATTTCCTTCCCGTGGCTCTGTGCACAGCCACCAACATGAAAGAAAACCCATTGCTCTCTCATGCTCTTACTCAGTGACCTACTTGCTGATCTGGGTAAGGGAGAGGAGCTGCTGTGGGCTGCAGTTCACAGTCTCCAAAGGTCAAGTTATGCCAAATGTGGCATGATCCACCATCTGTCACATCTGAGAAGTTGTGGCAATCCTGTGAAGTTCCCACAGACTGGAAGAAGGGAAACATAACCCCTATTTTTAAAAAGGAAGGCCCGGGGAACTACAGGCCCATCAGTCTCACCTGATCCTCGTGGAAACTCTGCTAAGGCACTTGGAAAATAAGGAGGTGACTGATGACAGATAACAGGGCTTCACTAAGGGCAGATCGTGCCTGACAAATCAGGTGGCCTTCTACGACAGCATTGATGGATAGGGGAAGAGCAACTGACATCATCTGCCCGCACTTGTGCAAAGCATTTGACGCTGTCCCCCATGCTATCCTGGTCTCTATATTGAAGAGACAAGGATGTGATGGATGGACCACACGGTGGATAAGGAATCGGCTGAATGGTCACACTCCAAGAGTTGTGGTCAGCAGCTCAATGTCCTGGTGGAGGTCAGCAACGAGTGGTGTTCCTCAGGGCTCAGGACTGGGACCGGCGCTGTTTAGCATCTTTATTGGTGACATGGACAGTGAGATCGAGTGCACCCTCAGCAAGTTTGCCAATGACACCAAGCTGTGAGGTGTGGTCAACATGCTGCAGGGAAGGGATCCCATCCAGAGGGACCTGCACAGGCCTGAGAGGTGGGCCTGTGCAACCTCATGAGGTTCAACAAGGCCAAGTGCAAGGTCCTGCACCTGGGCTGGGGCAATCCCAAGCACCAATCCAGGCTGGGCAGAGAATGGATTGAGAGCAGTCCAGAGGAGAAGGACCTGGGGGTGTTGGTTGGTGAGAAACTCCACGTGAGCCGGCAATGTGCGCTTGCAGCCCACAAAGCCAACCGTATCCTGGGCTGGACCAAAAGCATCGTGGCCAGCAGAGCGAGGGAGATGATTCTCCCCTTCTGCCCTGCTCTTGTGACACCCCACCTGGAGCCCTGCGTTCAGCTCAGGGCCCCCAGCACAAGAAGGAAATGGACCTGTTGGAGAGAGTCCAGAGGAGGTCATGAGGATGATCATGAGGGCTGGAGCAGCTCTGCTATGAAGACAGGCTGTGGACGGTGGTATTGTTCAGCCTGCAGAAGACAAGGCTCCGGGGAGACCTTATAGAGGCCTTCCAGTAGCTAAAGGGGGCTACAAGAAAGCAGAAGAGGGACTCTTTTATCAGGGAGTGCAGCAATAGGACAGGGCGTAGCAGCTTTAAGCTAAAAGAGGGTAGATTTAGATATTTGCAAGAACTTCTTCATGATGAGGGTGGTGAGGCACTGGAACAGGATGTCCAGAGAAGCTGTGGATGCCCCATCCCTGGAAGTGCGTAAGGCCAGGTTGGATGGGGCTTCGAGCAACCTGGTCTAGTGGGAGGTGTCCCTGCCCCTGGCAGGAGCTGGAATTAGATGATCTTTAAGGTCGCTTCCAACCCAAACCATGCCATGTTTCTATGATTTGATGCTGAGCGGTTGTTTGAACAAACCACCTGCTGAATCAAGGCTTTTAAAACGTCTGTAACAAGGAACAGAGCAACAGGGATTTTTCAGAGAAGGTCATGTCCTTGTAATGCCCAGTTGATGTACTCTGTGTTACGTTGTTGTCGTTGAAACCTGATTTGGGTCATCAGCTTGGAAATCAGGAAGCATACTGGACCATGGATCTTCTGTTGCAGCACATGAAAGTAAGGCAGCAGAAGGAAAGGTTCTTCCATGAGCACGTCCTTCAGTGTTCTGCTAAGTCTTGAGAAGATGCAAAAAAAGGGATTGGGGGCTTCTTATGTAACCATTGGCACAGAAGAGTGGTTTTGTGATTTGTGTTTGAAACATTTGTAAATGGAAAGAAAGCATCACAGAGTCTCACAGTGTGTCCTGGAGAGTCACAAACTGTTAGAGAGCGTCCTGGCGAGTCAGAGTATCCCAGGACTCAAGGCGAGAGTCCCCCATAAACGCCGTTGCTAGCAGCACACACAGGCACTGCCGTGAGCTCGCTTTTGGGTCAGACCAAGACATTGTCTGTGGAACAGTCATGCCTTTTATTTTTCTTTTAATTGTAGTCTAGTGCAAGCCCTGCTAGTGGTGCTGGGTGAGCTACGGGCCATTCATTTGGGTCCTATCGCTGAATCACAAGTCACCAGAGGGAAGAGAGAGACCAGCGCCTGCCTCTCCGCTCTCCCTCATGAGGAAGCTGTAGACTGCAGTGAGGTCTCCCCTCAGCCTCTTCCAGGCTGAACAATCCGAGTGACTTCAGCCACTCCTCATACGTCTTCTCCTCTAGCCCCTTTAGCATCTTTGTTGCACTCCTTTGGATGCTCTCTAACACCTTTATATCATTCTTATTGCCCTACAAGGAGGAGAAGGTCCCTGAGAGCCAGCCAGGGACTCCTTTTGACCTCACTTGGAAGACCTGGACATCCCAGAGGGCTGGCCAGCAGTGCCGGAGATGGGGAGAGCCTGTACGACTTTGTCCTGCAGCCTCAGAGGGAAGCAGGAGGGTTTTTGGAAGAAACCCTCTTGCTGTGCATGCCTGTGGCTCCGTGCCATAGGCAGAAAGGTCCGAAGGGGCCCTGGGAAGACACAGCCAAGGCCTCAGGGCCTCAGGGGTTGATATGAAACACCAACGCCAAGCCCACAAGACGTGGTGCATGGAGCAGGCAGTGGCACTGCGGAAACCCCAGAAACATGTGCTGGGGCTGGAGAACTGCTGGAGAGAACGTGCTGCAGGTGAGGATGGCCCATTGTGATGTCGCAGTGATGGGCTGTGACATCCCAGGGGCGATGTCCCCTACTGGTGGGCAGCGATGTGCCCGGCAACTGTCTGTGACATCCCGCTGATGCTCTGGGATGTCTCCAGGTGACGATTTGTGACTGCGTGGCCCTCACTGCTTAAATCTGGGCACGGCAGCTCAGCCCAGCGACTTGTGCCTCCCCTCCAGCCGAGCGGTTGTGCGAGGACTGGAGTGCGGAATTAGGCGTGTCTCGGTGCTGGGTCGTGCTCTCGGAGCTGCTTCGTGTAGCTCTCAGAGGCTCACGTCCCCAGAGCCACCTCTGCTTTTCTCCCAGCCCTGCTCCGACCAGGCAGCTGGGACATCCAGGAGGAGCACCTGCAGCAGCAGAGGTAGGCAGCGCAGGGACACCTCTATCTGCCAGCGGAGAGTTCCTCCTTGAGGGACCCTCCCCAGGCCAGAGAATGACAGTGGCCCCTCTCTTCTTCTTCCAGAGCGACACCCGCTGCTGCAGCGTCTGTACCAGGGAGCGCATCGTCACCTGCTGCTCCCCCCAGCCCACTGCAGCTGGTGGCAAGCATGGACGCGGAATTGGACACCCGCTGCCCCATATGCCTGGACACCTGGGGCAGCCCCGCTTTCACCATGCCATGCCACCACCAATTTTGCTTCCCGTGCATCCAGCAGTGGGCTGACAGCAAGCCCGAGTGCCCACTCTGCAGGCGGAGGCTGACATCAATCAAGCACTCGGTGCAGTCTGATGACAAGTTTGAGGAGCTGGTCATCAGCCCGTCGGCAGCAGCATCCATCGATGCCGACAGCCGCCCTGACGCCCAGGCAGCTTGGCCATGGGCTGCATGGCTGGCACCCAGCCCTCTGGTGGGCGGCCTCCCCGCGGACACCTGGGGACAACTCTTCCGGGAGCACCCTGCTCTGCTCCAGCCCCTGCTCTCCTGGGTGCGCCAGGAGCTGGGGCGCATTTTCCAAACACGGCGTTCGCAGGCGCTCATCTTGGAGAACGCCATCAGGGAGACCCTGCGCCTCTTCGGACTGGGGGAAGAGATGCTGGTCCAGCTGCTGGAGGAAGACCTCAGCGAGAACGCGGCGACATTTGTGCGTCACCTCCTGGACGTCGCCGTGCGACAGTGCGGCAGGGAGGCCCACCGCCTGCTGGGCCTCAACGTTCCCCCTGCAGCCGAGCATCGGGAGGCCAGCCCTGTGCCAGAACCCGGCCCAGCTGGCCCTGAAGGAGTGGCTCCTGCACCTGGCCCAGTCCCCTCTCTCCAGCCTGCCAGCTCCGGCAGGGATGAGGTGCCCGGCACATCAAGAGATGCCCTTCGAGGGAATGGCAGCCGCCCTCACTCCCCCCCTGCTGCAGTCCCCATGGAGCAGGCAGCGCCTCAAGAGGAGCCACAGGAGGCTGCAGCAGGTCCCTCCACCGCCAGGCGGGGCAGGGGCTGCCCACCTTGGGGGCCCCGGCGAGCCCCCAAGAGGAAGACCAACTCCTCCCAGGCCTCTGCACCACCCAAGAAGAGGCCACCCCGCCGGCGACAATAGAAGACTCTCCAAGACCAGGGCCGGACAGCAGCTGGGGGACACACCGGCCCCAAAGGACCCAAAGGTCATCAGGGTCCTATTCCAGCACACAGAGAACAAATAAAATCTTGGAAAACGTGTCAGTGTTGCAAACAGCACAGTGCTCATTGCCATCCCCACCCCTGCTGCTTTCTCCTCCCTTTCCCGATGCCGTGCCCACTCTTTGCCCTGTTGCGTTGCTGCCCTGACAGCACCCACTGCCCCGCTCCAGCCTGCGTCTCGGCAGCCGCTCCCAGGAAGGTGTTTCCAGCCTGGGGTCTCCAGCCCAGCCCATGCTCCGGTCTCATCACCCCAGCCTGGCCTCCTCCTCACCACAGCCTCTGACCCCGCAGCTGGGGCTCTGCTCTCCTGCCAGCCTGCACTGCTGCTGTGGCCCGGCCACGGCGGCACCCAGATGCCTCCTGCGCAGTCACGGCCTGGTGCTGCTGCTCTCGTGGGCATCTGGGGTTGTGCTCTGCCCAGGCATGAACCCCAGGTGGCTCAGCGAGGAGAAGTGCAAATTGCTGCACCTGGGGAGGAACAAGCCCAGCACCAGGACAGGCTGGGAGCACGTGCCTGGAAAGGACCCTGTCCTGCCCCCATCCCAGTCCCTGTCCCACTGTGGGTACCAGTGCCTTTCCCTGTCCTGGTGCCACCTCCATCCCATCCCCATGGGCAGGCAGGGAGCGGGCTGAGAACCGGGCTGATCGGCCGGGCTCGGGGGCTGCAGGTCAGCGACATGGAGTCCAGTAGGAGGCCATCAACGAGCAGAATGCTCCAGGGTCAGTGCTGGCTCCAGTTCCGTTTAACAGCTTCGTTAACGGTCTGGACGATGGGGAGAGTGCACCCTCAATAAATCTGGGGATGACACAAAACCAGGGGAGTGGCTGAGTCACCAGAGGGACACCACCCAGAGGGACCCGGCCAGGCTGGAGAAATGGGCTGGTAGGAACCTCGTGGGGTTCACCGAGGAGCAGAGCAGAGTGCTGCAGCTGAGGAGGAACAAGCCCAGCACCGGGACAGGCTGCGGGCACGCGCCTGGAAAGGACCCAGGAGTCCTGCCGCACACCAACTTGACCGTGAGCCTGCAACGAGGCCTGGCCGCACAGCAGGCAAACGCTGTCCTGGGCTGCATTGGGCACGGTGTTGCCGGCAGCTCCAGAGAGGTGATCCTCTGCTCTGCTCAGATCTGCTCAGCTGGGGTCCCAGAGACATCACTGGGGTTAACGACAGAGGTGAAAAATGCATTGAACGTCTCTGCTTTTCCTATGTCCCTTTTCATGAGGTGACCATCCTCATCAAGTATCGGACCTATGTGTGCTCTGGTCCTCCTTTTGCCATTAACATACTGGGATCCTGGGGGGTCCCTGCTCAGCCAAGCTGCCATTCTGCCCCTGCTGCTTGACTTCTGACACTTCAGAATTGACAAGATGTTCTCAAAAAACGGCCAAGCATTTTAAACCCCGTCTCGGTGGCCATGCTGGGGCTGGTCCATGCTGTAGGGAAATGGCTAGCTGGTGGGAGCTCCCAACTGCCCTTCCAGCAGCCCTGGGATCTCCTCCGCCTCCTTGGGAGTGCAAACACTGAGGCTGGTTTGGGGGAAGAGGAGGTTACATTGGGGCTAATCGCTGAACCAAAGCAATGTATGGAAAACCTAGAGGGGCCATGGCCACTGCCATGCACATCTTGGGGGAGGCTGACAGCATCGACAGGGTCTGTGTTTATCCCACTCCATCTGCACATCTCCACCTCTCTTCTAAACCCACATCCCAACATTTTTTTCCACACAACACAAACACCCCCCGCCTTTCCTCCCTGAGGCCTGTGCGCAGCCCCGAAGCCTAACATGGCTGCCGCACGAGGGGGCCGCTCTGCCTGAGACCACCCCTTGGTGCCAACTCTGGTGCGTGCAGCCAGTTTCATGGGGAACAGCCCCCGGCCTGGTGTCACACCTTGGGGTAGGAGGTGGTTAGGATACGGCCACTGCTGTGGTGCAGTCATCAACAGCCTGGTGAGAGGGGGAGGAGGAGCTTGTTTTCCTGTAAGGTTTGTGGGGTTTTTTTAAAACTCTTTTTTTTGGTTTAGTTTGGTGGTTTGAATGTGCAGCTGTGAGGGTTTAGGAGATTTTAGGGGAATGTGACTCAGTGGGCATGAAAGTTGTGTCATCTCCTGGGACTTTTGTGGGAACACAAACACCTGGCCTTGCTGTGGATTCCTTGCTCCGGGGCAGCAGTGGGGTTTCAGGTGTGGCAAATAAGAAAACCATGGCATGCTGGGACGTGGCAGAGACCTGCTCCTGTTCTGCCATTTGCATCACCATATCAAGTCTCCATTTCCCCCTCCATAACTCCCCATAATGCTAGAATTTCCCCATGGCTCTCACAAATGGGGCAATAAGGGCACGTTCCACCAAGCTTGAGTAACTGGTGTCCAAAGGAGCTGAGGCCTGACGCTCCCCATGACAGGACGGGTGTTCCCTGCTCATGCAACGTGACCCCTGGTAGGTGACATCGGCACAGTGTCAGCATTCAGCTGGAAACCTCTCTTGCTCCCCACTCGGGTGGGTGCTTCCCCAGGAGTTTCTCCTGGGTGGGTGATAGGGACAAGAGCACCCCATGCTGGGGGTAAGGCCCTCCTGGAGCTACAGTCCTTGGCAAGGCAAGTCAGCACCCATGGGTTCCCCTTCCCACTCAAGTGTCACTAGCAGGAGGTTTTTTGTTTGGGATAGACTTGGTGAAATTCTTAAAAGAGAAATCTCACCCACTCAAATCATGGAGGTGTTTCTCAAGAGGCTTCTGCCATGGTCTTGTGCTTTAAGTTTGGCTCTTGGTATTTGGGGTTAACCACCCCTGGGTTGCCTGGGATGTAAGAACTGGCTGTCGCATACAGGATTCATTTCAGTCACATCCCAAGGCCACGAGCTTCCCTTTGCTGGTGGGACTGGGCACCACTGCTGGGGCCAGGCTGCCATGTCCTGGCTGCAGCTGCTGAGTGCTGTGGTCCTCTTCTGACTGGAACCACTGCAAAGCACTATCCTGCCCTCCAAAAAATGAGAAGCTGGCAGGGCAAAAGGTGCTGGTCTGGAGATCAGAGAGCTTCAGAGAAGGGGTGGGAGCTTGCAAGGAACAGGGCTCCTTGCCCTGGCTGAGTCCCAGTCCAGACAGTGGTGCTGGCACAGTGGAGTTGGGGCCTGTCCATGTTGGGGGACATCAGGGACGAGGATGGAAAGACAATTCAGCCAGAGCCAGGTGTGTGACTTAATCCAGTGTCGTGCTTGCTTCATGCAGACTATTCACTTCACTAGACTGTGACAGATGTGCCTCAGGGACAGGTGAAGAGATGGGCGATAAATCACTGGCACAAATCCAGCCAGGGCTGGGCACAGCGGAGAATGCGTCAGCTGAGAGCTCGGTGGTGCCACCGACCTGGCACGGTCCCTGCAGTCCCTGCAGGAGGTTCTGCTGCATGGGGTGGCCAGAGGGAAGTCAGAGGAACTGCTCTGGGCTGCTCTCTCCCTGTAACCAGCTTGTGGCAGGGGAGGCCTGGTCCTGTCCCCACCTGGGCAGGGAGTGCAGCATCCTCTGCCTCCCCAGGGCACATTCTTTTGCCCTGGAGAAGGCTCTGCCATCTCAATAGGTTTTTTACAGGGACACCCTGTCCCCAGCTGTGGTGAAGGCTGTGCCATCTCAAGCCATCTGTGGATGTGCCTGTTTCTTTCCTCTGTCCATGGAGAGCCTGGGATGGCTGATATAGGCTCAGGCTTTCATTTTGAGCATACTGAGGTTGCCTACACAGGTTTTCTCATCCTGTGACATTGGGGACACCATGAGCTGTCCCGCTGGGGTCAGCTGTGTCCCAAGAGAGCAAGGATCTGCCAGCCTCACAGCCAGTGCCTCTGTCGCACCTGCGAGCAAGAGGACAGTTCTTGGTCCCTCTTCCTGCTACGATGGAGACCATTCTAGTTTTTCCTTTTCCAGGGTACAATGAGGTGGCTGCAATGGGGCAACAGCTTCGCTTCGTCCTGCTGTCTGTCCTCCCTTGCTGGGAGACCCAAACACATCCAGCATGGACGGGTGCTGGGCCTGGCAGCAGGCATGTCTGGGGGTGCCCCACGGTTATAGAAGAACTGCTGCTAGGGTGGTGGGAAGGAGCCAGGGCTGCATCCGGCACACAATGGCCCCTTCTGTGGCCAGTGGTGGGGTGATGTGGGAAGGAAACGGTGCTCACTGCCTTCCTTGCGGCTCGGCTGCCGCTGCTGTGGAACAAAGGAGCTGTGGGGTGCGCAGTCCCATGGGTGCTGGTGGCAAAGCAAAGCTGGTTCCCACCAAACAAAACCCTCATGCCCCAGCGAGTGTGAGAGACCCCGGTTCCCCTTGTAGTCCCTGGGGTGCCCTCCTGGGTGCCCACGCCAGCACCCACCTCCTCTTTCTCATGGGTGAGTGGCAGCGGTGCTCACCCAGCAGTGCCGAAGGGTGGGGAGCACAGGCACTGCTGTCGTACGGCCATAAACGCTATTGAGAAACACCGGGCAGCAAGGGGAAGGGGAGGATGGAGCGTGGGGCTCCTCATGCAGGCAGCTCCAGCAGAAAGAAAAAAAAAACAGCCTGAAGCTGTTCCCCATAGGGAAAAGCTCATCCCATGAGGCCATGGCAGGGAGGGGACATCCCTGAGAAGGGATGGCCACTGTCCTTGCATCCTGGGGTCCATAAAACAGCGGGAGGCGCTGAGCAAGCACCACTGGCACTCCCTGGCTACGTTCAACTTCCCCTCAGCGCTTACAGGGCAAGGAGCTCCAGCTCCTCCAGGACCCCAAGCATCCCCAGAGCCCCCCGGCCCCGCTCAGCCGGCAGCACCCACCAGCCCGGCCCCGCAGCCGGGGGTGCCGGGTGGCAGCGCCAGGCCGGGCCGGTGCAGAGCCGGCTCTGGCTGCAGCAAGCCGGGGCGCTGGGCCACAATGTCCCTGTTGATGGCAGTGGCGCAGATGGAGACAAACAGCCCCGTTGTTGTGCGCGCGGGGCGGCAGCGGAGTGAATGAACCCTCTGTGCTCCGTCGGTGGGTGGAGAGACGGAGCCTTGCAGCCGCTCGGGTGGCAGCGGGAGCCCCGGCAGCGCCTCGCTCCACGCCTCGAGCCGGCAGCTCTGGGAAAGGAGATTATTCTGATTTTGCTTCACCCTCCCCACCAAGGCGGGTGCGCTGGGGCCGCAGTTTGGGAGATGGCTTAGGGAGGGGGAAGCGGCGGGGGGCTGCTTTGGGAGAGCCTGTTCCATGTCGGAGCAGCATCGCCCCCCACGTCCCACGCACCAGCAAGCCGAGAAGAGGAGAGGGACGGTCCGCAGGGAGCAGCTGGAGCAAAGAAAGAGGTGATGGGGGCTGGTGGGGGCTGGGAGGGCTGTGGGGGCCAACACAGGGTGGATTTCAGGATGCGAGGGGCATGTGGGCACCGGCACCCACGGGACAAGATGCCGGGGAGAGGGGGATGGGGTGAGCACGCACAGAGCAGCATGCCCACAGCGGGCATTGGCACGGGATGAAGAGAGCCTGAGCCAGAGCTGCCAGGGGCTGGAGGGGCCGGCAGTTGTGCCCTGTGTGTGGATCCTTAAATTTGGGCTGTAAAGGGGTTGGTCCCTATAAGGGAAAACGCAGGAGAGGGCTGCCACGGGGGAGTGATGGACATGGGGGGATGCAGGGACGGGGCTGTGGCGTGGACGTGGGGATGTGGCCAGGGGCCGTGGCTGTGGCTGGGGGGATGTGGCCGGTGTGGCCGTGTCCTCACGCTGTGGCTGTGACTACTGGCTCCGGCTGGGGCTTTCAGGTGGCTGGGCGAGGGCCGGCGCCAGCGGCTGCCCTGCTCCGATGGGAGCCCCAGGACAAAGCCTCCACCTTGGCATTTCCCCTGCTGAACTATTAATAATTAAGCCACTCACTTAAGGCAAAGTCAATAGAGTAACTGGGCTGGGAACTGTTTGCAAGAAACACCCCGCTGGAGCCAGCCCAGGTGGAGCTCGGCATCCCCTCGGCATCCCCGCCGGTGGGGCTGGGCACTGGCAGCCACAGAGATGCTGGGGGCAGCTCAGCCATGCTCTCGCCGTCATTTCTGCTGCTTGGAAAGCCCGCAGAGCGGAGGCTGAGCTCGGCTGGGGTCGGTGAGGGCGAGCCGTGCCCAGCGTCCGGTTACACTTTCCATCCATTATTCATCGAGATGGAAATCTCAGCTGCAGCGTGGCTCGCTGCCCTCCGCCGGGCTGGGGCAGGAGAGATGCAGGTGGAGGACGGAGGCCAGCGCCGCGGGGAGGCTTCGTGCACAGCGGGGCGAGACGCCGGCGGGGGCCCGGTAGTGTTTCCGTGTGGTTTTCCTCTGCGAAATCCCAGGAAGGTCCGTGCTACTGGCTGCACACGCCAGGCTGCAGGAGCCGCAAAAGGGCCGCGGGGTGTTCATGCTGTGCACGTCACCGCAGGGCAGCTGAAGGGTGCAAAGGATGGCCGGCAGCCAAAAGGGTGCCAGGAGGCAGGGCAGGGTGTGCGGGCAGCTCGTCCGCCGGTCCCCGCTGGGGCACGTCCGTGTGTCCTGCCGGGAGGACAGCCCTGCTGCAATGCGGCGCCGGGGCAGCTCCCGGCTCGGCGGGCGGACGCGGTGCGTGGTGCGGCGGCGGTGCAGGTGCTGCGGGGACTCGGGGGGGTGCATGTGTGTGAGTGTGTGCACGTGTGTGTGTGTGTGTTCTCATCTGTGTGTCTGCAGGCATAAGCGTGCACAGGGGTGTGCAGATGCCCGTGTCCTTGTCTGCATGAATGTGTAGAGTTCTGTGTGCACGGATAGCTGTGTCCTTGTGTGTGCGTGTGCGTGAGTGCGCATAGATGTTTGTCCGTGTCCTTGCGTGTGTGCATGCATGCATAATGTGCAGAGATGTGTGCCCCTGTGTGCATGCAGACGCATGAAATGCGCAGGTGTCTGTGTCCCTGTGTGTGCATGCACAAGTGCGCACCGATGTGTGAGCCCCTATATGTATGTGCATGTCTGTACACATGTGCACAGATGTGTGCGTGTCCTTGTCTTCACGTCGGCGTGCATGGGCGTTCATGGGGGTTGTGTGGCTGCCTGTGTCCTTCTGCATGAAGATGCACAGGTGTGTGCACACAAATGTCTGTGCCCCGTGCACGTATGTGCACGAGTATGTATAGCTAGATACATGTGTGTGCATGAGCATGCATGGATGTGTGGCTGTGTCCTTGTGTGCACGTGGGAATGCGTGAGTGCAGAGGTGTGTGTGCACGCATAACGCGCAGAGATGCGTGCCCTGTGTGCGTGCACACACACAAATGTGCACAGGAGTGCCTGTGTCCCTGTGCACGCAGGTGGCGGGTGGGGGTGCCCCTGTGTTTATGTGTACACCTGTGTGTGTGTACGCATGTGCAGGGGTGTGTGTGTGCACGTGCCCTCCTTCATGCACATGCGTGTGCGTGCGCACACGCCCGTGTTTGTGCACGTGTGTGTGGTCACGCAGAGCTGCCCGCTGGTGGTGGGGCTGTGCGGGGCGGATGGCATGGGACGGATCCGTGCCCGGTGGGACCTCCGGCGGTGCCACTGCTCCTCGGTGCTGCGGTGCCCCATCGCTGGGTGTGGGTGGAGGATACGCCCCTTCTGCCACCCCAGCTCTTCAAGTTTTGCTTTTTGCAAGGAAATTGTTTTCGGTTTTTGCAGCATGGGCAAGAGTGGCGCAGTGTGGGCAGAGCTGCCGCACCCTGGCCATGACTCCCTCACGGCCCAGGACATGCCTGGCACCGATTCTCCTCTCCCCCATCACCTAAAATCCCCCTGCAGTGCTTGAAATATATATATATATATATATATATTTGCTTGAAATTTATCTCCCATGATCTTTGCTCCGCACTCTCCCTGTCCTTCACCACCCGCATTGCTGACAGCTGTCCCCTCTGCCCCTCGCAGGTGACCACAATGCTGCACCACCATGGGAAGCCCTGGAAGTCCATGTGCAAGGGACTCATCCTGGGGACCCTCCTGACCAGCTTCATGCTGCTGCTCTACTCCTACGCTGTGCCTCCGCTGCAAGTCAGCATGACAGAGTGAGTATTACAGGGATCCCTGTGTCACCTGGGCAGACCTGTTCCTGGGGCTTTACAGGCTCTGGTGGCCTTGCTCTGAGATGTCACCGTCCTCAAGTGACACACCTGGCCCCATCCCTGTGACAGGGAAGCTGCTGGCTAGGCTGGGGATGCTCACCTTGGGGCAAGGGGATATGGACCCGCTGCAAAGCTGCTGCGGTGGGAGCATGTCCCCAGTGACAAGAAGGGCATGGGGACCTCCTGCCCCTTCCCACCTGTCTGTGTCCTCCCCATGGGGACCTTCCCCAGGCAGCTGTGCGTGGATGTGCTCAAGGAGCTGGCTGCCCGGGCACCCTTTATGTGGGGTTTGTCCTTCAAGAGAGAGATGAGAGCGCTGCTGCGCCCACGCCGTCTCCCAAAAATCTGGGAACGGGTGGGTTCAGTGCTCTTTGGTACCTGTCCTCACCAAACCCAGCCCTGAGATGGGCTCAACTCAATGCTGTTTTCCCAGGTGTGGGAGCGGCGTGACCATGGGGAACATTAATCTCTGCATTTATAAAATAGCTCCACGTGCGGGTATCTTGTAAGTTGCTTTCTGTCTCCTGTTGTTCCACATTGCCATACCGTGGCGTTAACAGGGATCAGAGCTGCATCTTCCCTGGGGTTGTCCAATGTCACTCAGCACTGGAGCATCTGTTACCGGCTTTGGGCATCTCAGATAGCACAGGAATTGTTTGTTACGCTTGCTCCTCTGACAGCCCTCAGCCTGTATAGTGATACCATGCGCTTCTTTCCCTCTCTGCTCACCTCACCACGGTGTCCTCTCTCTCCTCCCCACCAGGATCCCCATCCCCTACTCCTGCTCCTCCTCCTCGGCCCAAGCCAAGGGGCGGGCGGTGGCCAACGGCACACGCAGCCCTTCGGGAGGAGGCTGCCGGCCCAAGCTGGACATCATGTTCATGAAGACACACAAGACGGCCAGCAGCACCATCCTCAACATCCTCTTCCGCTTCGGAGAGAAGCACCGCCTCAAATTCGCCTTCCCCAACGGCCGCAACGACTTCTACTACCCCTCCTACTTCGAGCGGAGCCAGGTGCAGCACTACCAGCCAGGCATGTGCTTCAACATCATCTGCAACCACATGCGCTTCCACTACGAGGAGGTGCGCAAGCTCCTGCCGGCGGACACCACCTTCGTGACGGTGCTACGGGACCCTGCCTACCTCTTCGAGTCCTCTTTCCACTACTTCGGGCGCGTCATCCCCCTCACCTGGAAGCTGCAGGGGGAGGACAAGCTGGCTGAGTTCCTGCAGGACCCCTGGCATTACTACGACCCAAACGGGTTCAACGCGCACTACCTCCAAAACCTCCTCTTCTTTGACTTGGGCTATGACAACAACATGAACGCCGACAGCCCGCTGGTGGAGCAGCACATCCAGGAGATAGATCAGCGCTTCCACCTGGTCATGCTGCTGGAGTATTTTGATGAGTCCCTGGTGCTGCTGAAGGACCTGCTGTGCTGGCAGCTGGAGGACATCCTCTACTTCAAGCTCAATGCTCGCAAGGGCTCCACCATCTCCCGGCTGACACCTGAGCTCTACGAGAAGGCGACTTCTTGGAACCTCATCGACGCCAAACTCTACCGTTATTTTAATGCCACCTTCTGGCGGAAGGTGGAGGCCTACGGGAGGGAGCGGATGGCCAAGGATGTGGCCGAGCTGCAGCAGGAGAATGAGAAGATGAAGAGCATCTGTATCGATGGGGGACACGCCGTGGATGCCAGCGCCATCCAAGAGTCCTCCATGCAGCCGTGGCAGCCGCTTGGGGAGAAGTCCATCCTGGGCTACAACTTGAAGAAGAAGATCAACAAGAAGCACCAGAAGCTGTGCCGCAAGATGCTGACGCCCGAGATCCAGTACCTGACGGACCTCGGGGTCAACCTGTGGATCACCAAGCTGTGGAGCTGGGTGCGGGACTTCCTCAAGTGGTAGGAGAAGGTGGGCGCCCCGTGGGAGAGCCAGGTGCTCGCGTTTTCCTTCCGTCACCTGTCTTTGGGTTGGGCATGAGCAGAACCAAATGGTAGCTCCCTTAGGTGCTCCCAACCCTGGTCACCCAAGAGTGACGGAGGGGACACGGGGACACAGCTCAGAGGCCACTGCTGCCAGCAGCAAGGGCTTCAAGGATTGGAGGCTTGGAGTCTCTCCCAACAGGATCCACTTCTTCCTTCCACGTGGAAATGCTGGAGGCAGTATGGGAAGGACAGGTCCCCGTCGTGCCCTTGTCACAGCAATAGACATCCACCACTACATCACCAGAGGTGCACCGTGGGTCGGGCAGCGGTGGGACCCATGGGGCCAGGTGTGCGCAGGTGTTCTGGAGTTCGCACTGCGTCACTCCCAGTGGGGGCTGCTTTCACCATCCCCTTTCCCTCCAGCCCAGTTTCTGGAGCTCCATGTCCGAGCCCACCACGCTGCTGGGGCTCCCCCAGCCCATGGGTGCGTTGAGTGCCACACGTCCTCAGCACAACCGTGGCTATTGGTGCCTGTCACACCATCAGCCCAGACCCAGAAAGCCCCGGCAGGTTTCTAAGCATCATCCACACATGAATTTGCAGAGCAAAAAAAAACACCCCAAAGCTCCAGCCTGTGCCAGCAGTGGTCCCCAGCACGTCCATGCAGGACCCCATGGCAGCAGGTCCCCCCCAGCCCCCTGTTGTCCCAGTTAGAGGGCTCTGTGGTGCCAGTACCCACTGGGGACATCCAGGGAGGACCACGGGGTCTGGTGAGAACTGGTGTGGGGAGCAGGCGTGGAGCAGGGTCCCAGCGGTGCCAGCCCTGGGTGCAAGTGGGGCATGGGGACAATGCAA
Organism: Anser brachyrhynchus; assembly: GCF_964034855.1. NCBI lineage: Eukaryota > Metazoa > Chordata > Aves > Anseriformes > Anatidae > Anser > Anser brachyrhynchus. Next base: position 14,082,883 of record NC_137710.1, on the reverse strand, counting down.
CAGGAGATGGGGCATGGCGTGGGGATGGGCTGGGGCAGAGCTGGTGGCACCCAGGTGACAGGGACACCCCCCTGATGGGGGCAGCCACATCATGGGGAGCCCTCGGGTGTCCTGGCCGGGCTGGATGACAATGGCACGGGTAAAGCTGAGAGTGGCCCAGGCCGGGCACCGAGGTGGCACCCTGCGGCTGCAGGGGTGACAGGAGGTTGTCACCTCCCCGGGGCAGCAGCAGGGAGCCCAGCCCTGCCACTCCCCCATGTGGTTCGTGTTCTGCTCTGTTTGTAAATGCAAGCAATAAAAAAAAAAAAAAAAAAAAAAAGCAATTCTACTTTTGTAAGATAATCGTATTGTATATTTGGCAGTTTTTAATACACCAATGGTCCAGCTGGTCTCCGTCGGTCTCGTTCTTCTTCGTGGGAAGGGGATGGGGACAAGGGGACAGGAGCCCCCCCGGGCTGACCCCACTCTGTGCGTGCAGCGGGATGCTCTGCCGGTCCCTGCTCCCCTGGGGACAGATCCTGCCCCGCGGCGATGCCCCAGCTCTGCCCCCGCCACCAGTGCCATCAGTTAAAGCTCCGCGGGTCCGGTGCTCAGAGGCCCTGGGTGCGTGTGTGGGGCGATGGCAGGTCCCGAGCAGGCCGTTCGCTGGGGATGGTGACACCGGGATGTCACCGAAGGGGGAAGTCCCAAAGATGCCCTTTGGGGCGGGCAGGGAGCAGACATTTAGAGGCTGCAAGGAGGCTCCCCGTGGACCTTCATAGCCTCCTCCAGGTGCCCGGGCTCGCAGACTCTCCGAGGTGGCCGACAGGGTTGGAACCTCCTCGCCTGTAGGTCAGGGGTGGCATCCAGCAAGAGACACAGGGACAGGGACGATGGCCACCAGCCTGCCCAGTGCTGTGGGTCACCAAAGCCCAGCATCAGCCGTGCTCATCCCAGCCACTGGTGCCCTCCAGTGACGAAGGGCTGGAGCAAACATCTGGAGAAGCAGGAAGGACTTCCTGCTCTTCCAGGCGGCCGAGGCGCAGTATGTGTTCTCCCAAGACCTGCGCTGCTGGAGTGCAAGGGCACCAACAGACAGAGCTGGGTGAGTGCCCACAGGGGGCACAGGGATGGTGCACTGGGGACCAGGGCTTGCGGGGTGGGACTGGGATCATGCATGGGACCAGGGCTGTGTGGTGGGACCAGGACCATTCATGGGATCATGACTGAGTGGTGGGATCGGAACTGTGTGGTGGAAAGAGGATCGTGTGTGGGACCGAAACAGGGGCTATGATGGGACCAGGACCATATGGTAGGACCTTCATTGTCCAGTGGGACCACGAGCATCCACCGGACTAAGTCGGAGTGTGGGACCAGACCGTGCGGTGCCGCTAGGACCAGGACAAAGTGATGGCACCAAGCCATGCGCAGGACCACAAGTACATGCGGGATAAGGACCGTGGTGGGACTGGGACTGTGCAATGGGACCAGGACTGAGTGATGGGACCAGGACCATGTGTGGGTGCAGGACCTTGCGATGGGACCAGGACAGTGTACAGGAACAGGCCTACATGTGGGAATGCTGGCTGCTCCTGGGACATTCCTGGGTCGGGACAACCACAGGGAAAAGCCACCACGGTTCCCTATGACCACAAAAGTTTATGTTTGTGGAGGAACATCTCTTCCCAGGGCCCAAAATTCCCTCTGAAGCCCCAGTGGATGTGCATCCAACAGAAGAGGCTTGGCTCTCCCTGATCTCCTGTGGCTTACAGCGAGGTTTTACTGCAGAGATCAAAAAAACAGAGAACCAAAAAGGAAAAAAAAAAAAAAAAAAAAAAGGAAAAAAACAGCACCAGGTGGTGCGCATTTGCACTCACTGTGCTATTAAATGGCCCCCCAGGGCTGGGGCTGAGTTGTTGCTCTCTGAGGATGGGGCTGTGCTGGTGGGTGCTGGTGTGCGGGGCTGTGCTGGGGGTGGCAGGTGAGTGGGGCTGGGGACCCCTGGCTGCTCGTGCTGGGGGAGGTGGGTGGTGGCACCCACGTTGTGGGGGGTGGGTGCCCTGTGGTATTGCCTGGTGCTGGTTCCTGATGCCCTCCTGGACTTGCTGGTACTGGGCCTGCTGGTGGAGGTGGCCCTGTGGTCTGGGAGCTCCCTATCCCCGCAGGTCTGTTAGGACCTGGTCTGGATGGGGCACCAGGGCTACCCGTGGGGTCCCTGGCTGCTGGTGGTGCTCTCCCATGCTGTGAACAGCTCCTGGTCTGTCCTCAGTGCTCCATGGGGTGCTTGCAGCGGGGGATGCTCAATCCTGTGTTTTGGGAGGCTCGTGGAGACCCCTGTGCAGCACCACCTCCTCTGGCACCCACCAACCACAGCGGTCCCATGGCAGGGCCTGGCCACCAAGGCCAGGGGAGGCCCTTGCTGGGGCAGCACCCCGATGGGTGCAAATGTGCTCCTGGGTGTTCTTCACTTTGTGCTATGGCCATCTCCCCTCCCTGAGCTCTGGGGACATCTGAGGACCTGGGTGTCCTTGCTGTGCCTCAGGCATACTGCTCCCATCGCTCTGTGCTCAGCCCCCCCAGCTAACTCCCTTCCTTCCCGCAGGGACCCCCACGGCCCCAGCTGCTCCAGCATTTTCTGGCCATGTGGCGGCGGCCCCAGTGGCGTCCTCGGGTGTGGGGACACAGGCTGTGGACCCAGCACCTGCTGCTGCCACTGTGCCTGGTGGGACTCATGCTCACCCCCGCTCAGAGGAGCCCAGCATGAACTTCACCTTGAGGCTCCTGCATGGTGAGTGCTCTGGGTCTTGTGTTAGGCCCCAGTTCGGAGGGGCAAGACCCCAGGAGGGACCCCCATTACCAAGGCCCACCAGGAGAGGGTGGCCGTCCCTCAGGACTACAGCTCCCAGGCTTGCAGAGGGTTATAAGGCTTTGAATGGTGGCACTTTGAGGAGTTCCCTAGCCCACGCTTGGCTCCATGATCAGGTTTTGGGGTTCTTATCAGTCTGATGGGTGATGTGGTCCTTTTCTGCTCCTGGGGGGGGAACCAGGAAGGTGCTGCAGGTCTGGAGAGCAGCAGGGGAGCCAGGTGAGGGTGACAGCCAGCAGCAGGGACTGGGCTCTCCCATGTGGTGGGCTCCAAAATCAGGGGGCTGCAGGCAGTTTCCTGCCTTGCAGCAGTAGGGGCGGAGACCCCTTATGGGCCTGGGACGTGGCCTATGTCCCCATCTGTGGTGGGACAGGCTCAGAGATGCTGCACTGAGCCCACCCTCCCTTCTCCTTCAGGGGACTCTGGTGCCATGAAGAAGCCGCTGGTGGTCAGCTCTGGTTCTGTCATCCACCTGGAGGCCAGGGTGGACTTTGGGCCTGGTGTCTCCCCCAGGATCTACGTGGACCAGTGCTACGGGACAAGTTCAGGGTGGCCGGGCCATTCCAGGAGGGCCTACGTGGTGGTGAACAGCCAGGGGTTGGTGCTGCGGTCGGCCTGGTCCTGCCAGACCTCCTGGTGGGGTGAGAGGTCCTGGGGTCAGCCTGGAAGTGTCCCTGACTTGTTCCTGGGTCTCCCCAGGTGTCTGCATGGCCCGAGTCTGGGGAGTGTGTCTGTCCAGCACCAGAGAGGGGCGTCTGTCCTCCAGTTCTCCATCCTGGCCCCTGTGCTGGAGGTTGAGCCTGAGGAGGAGGTGAGGTTGGGGTGGAGCAGGCTTCCTGGTGGTGGGTCACCTCCTTGGGGTGACCTGGGTGTCCCCAAGGCATTGTCCCTCTGTGGGCATTCCTGCTGCCCTCCCCTGCTCCCAGGTGGGGAGGCCTGAAGCCATGGGGAGGATGCAGAGGTGGGAGGGAAGGGAAGGCCCCCAGGAAGGGTGGGCTCCCTGGAGGTGGCAGTGAGGACGGCCGGTGTCCCAGCAGGTCTACGTGCACTGCCAGCTGACGGCATGGGGTGCCCAGAGGCACAGCCTGAGGTCCTGCTTCTACAGTGAAGCTGCAGCCAGGTGAGCTCTGCATCGGTGTGGGTTCCCCGCTGGCACCAAGGAGCTGGGCAGGGACCAGAGCACCCATGGGTGCTTTGGGAACAGAAGCCACTGGTGCCCTTCTGGGGCCAGGGGACACATCCATGGCACCAAGCCACCCCATGGTGGTCTGGATGCCACCCCCCCCACCCCTTGGGTCCCTCTGAATCCCTGCTCATGCACAAAGACCCCTCTGGGGTGGCCAAGACCCAAAGGGACAGAGGACATGACACCACATGGGTCTTGGGTGGGTGCTGGGGACGCAGGGACCCCCAGCTCTGTCCTTCCCTCCCAGGTGGCACAATGCAGAGGACCCTTCCCAGAGTGCCCTGTGTGACTGCTGTGACACCAGGTGTCCCCCTGGTGACACCCCACCTGGACAGCAGCCAGGTAGGCACCTGCCCTGGGGGCCCATGGCTGCTCGGTGGCTTTGGGTGTCCTGGGACCAGAGGGGAGCTGCATGGGCTGTGTCCACCCGCAGAGTTCCCAGGAGAGGGGATGCTCCACCAGGTGACGGCTGGCCCACTTCTGGTGCAGGACCCGGAGCCGTGGTATGAAGGTGAGCAGCCAACCCCGAACTTTTCTCCATGGCCCCAAACCAACCCAACCATCTGGTGCCCGAAGCCCCCCACCTGGTGGGAGCAGGGACACCCAGGACCGGGAAGCCCTGGAGGCTCATCTCTGTCCTCGGTGCCCAAGCCACCCCTGACCCTGTTGTCCCCCCAGCGCCGTGCCGCACGGTGAAGAAGCTGCTGCTGGCTGGGCTGGCCCTGCTGGGCAGTGCTGTGGTGGCGGCGGCCCTCGTGGGGAGCGTGCTGGCCCTGGGCTTGGCCGTGTGGCGCCTGCGCAGGGGACAGCGGAGACGCCGGCGGCCGAGGCGGCAGTGCCCCTTCCAGGCTGAGCTGCAGGCTGTCGTGGGGGCCCTCGTCCCCAGGGAGCTGGAGAAACGGGGGGAGCCCGGTTCGGAGTACCGCAGCCTGGAGCACAGCTTGGTGTGAGTTGGTTCCTCGGCAATAAAAGTCATTTCTCCATAGCTGCTCCTCCTGGTGGTGCTGCAGGGAGAGGTGGCCTCCAGGCAGGACAGCACAGTGGCGTGTCCCTGGTCTGTGCTGCCTGCTCCTGGTGCTGGGATCAACCTGCCCAGGGGAACTTGGGTGCTGGGAGGCAGCATGGGAGGTGCTGGCCATGGTGGCAGCTGCCGCTGGCAGTGCCCAGATGCTTCTGCAGGGCTGGGGACAAGGGAGGGCTGGGTCCTATGGGGCTTGGGGCTGTCTTTGGTGTGGAACTCTATCAGCTGGGGGTGAGTGCTGGCTGTAGCTCCCCCACAATGTGGGGGCCACTCTTCCCATTGCCTGTCCCCAGTGCCAGGAGCCTCCTGTCCCCGCGAAGTGGGGCCTGACAGTTCTGCAAGGGGCCATATCCTGTGTGGGGGCATGGGGACCCCAATGACCGGGGAGGGCTTCCCCAAGGGTGCTGAGCAGTGGGGCAGAACCCAGGTGCCTAACCTCATGTCCCCAGCGTGAACCCACGGTGTGTCCAAACACCACTTGCAGCAGGTGACATCTGAAATGATTTATTAGGACCAGGCACAGGGTGGATGCTTCCACCCCATGGCCACAACCTGAGTGTGGGTTCACAGTGAAGGAGGTGCAGCACTCCAGAACCAGCAGCGTGCCTCAGTTTCCCTGCCTGGCTCCGCTGGCTAAGTCCCCGCGTGGGAATGGGGCTCAGGGTGAGGATGGGGGCTCTCCCTCGCTGCCGTAGAGCTTGCGGAGGCTGGAGTCCATCAGGAAATCCACGGTCCTGCGGTGGGATAGCAGGGTCCCCCAGTGTCACCACAAGGCCCCCTGTGGCATTACTAATCTGGCCACAGGGGAGGTTCAGCTGTCCCTGGTGCCACCAGGGTGCTGTCCCTGCCATCAGCGGGGCCTCACCCCACTAATCCCCAGCAGCCCCCCAGCGAGCTCAGGGGACTGGCGCTGAGCCCCCCCAGGGACCTGGGGACCACACAAGGCTGTCCCAGTTTGTCCCCGAGGCACACCGTCCCCATGCCTCACCTGTCGATGGGCGTGATGATGACGGGGATGGCAGCCAGCCCCAGGGCGGTGGTGGCCCACTTTCGGACGGGCAGAGGCCAGCGGGTGAGGGAGCCCAGCAGGGCCAGGGAGGCGGCGCACAGGCGATTGATGGTGAAGCCGGGGATGGCCACGGAGGCCAGGCTCTGCCACACGAAGGTGTCCGCCACCGCCACCCCCACCCGCGTCGCCTTGCTGGGGTCGTGCGCGTGGGCCTGGGGGGGGAGAGCGGGGCGTCGGACGGGGGGGGGCACAAGGGGACGAGGCGGGGGCAGCCGGGGGGGCACTCACCGCCGCCGCTTTCCTGCCCTTGTCGATGGCATCGGCGGTCACGTAGGCTGTGGCCACCCCGTAGCTGGCCCACACGGCCGCCACCGGGACGAGGGGGCGGAAGGACTCACCCACCTCGTTGGCGTAACCTGGGGGGACACCCGGGGGGTGAATGGGACAGCGGCTCCGATGCGTCGTCCCCCCCCCCGTTCCCTCTCCCCACAGGGACCGGACCCTGCCCGGGTCACCTTGCTCCCACCACCGGGGCACCCAGCCCGGGGACACCGAGGGACGAGGGGGGGCAGCGGGCGGGATCCGGCCCCGCCGCTGCCGCCGGGGGGGGCCCGTGCGCTGCGGCACGGAGCGGGTGCGGGCGGACCGGGGGGGGCCGGAGTCGCAAAGCCCGGAAGGGCGATGGGAGCCGGTGCCCGGTACCGGGTGTCAGTGCCGGTTCCCGGTGTCAGTGCCCGGTGTCGGTGCCCAGTGCCGGTGTCCGGTATCGGGACCCGGTGTCAGTGCCGGTACCGAGTGCCCGTGCCCGGTGCCGGTGCCGCTGCTCACCCAGGTAGCGGACCCACGTGTCCCGGTAGAGGTCGGGCTCCGCCGCCCCCATGGCGCGCTCCCGCCGCCGCGCGCTCCAGGCCCCGCCCCCAGCCCCGCCCCCTCCAGACGCGTCACTGAGCCCCGCCCCCTGCTTTCAGGCCCCGCCCACTCGGCCCGGCTGCAAGATGGCGGCGGGGAAGGCAGGGCCGGGCAGCACGTGACCATCGGCGGTCACGTGGGGATGCGGGGCGGGGCAGGGGGGGCGATAGGGGATGGGGGCAATAGGGGAGGGGGGAACTGGGGCAAGAGGGGAGGGGGGCAATAGGGAAACTGGGGCAATAGGGGATGGGGGGAACTGGGGCCAGTGGTGGGGCTGAGAGGGGGAAATAGGGTCCAGGGACACGGCCCAGACCGGTGATGGGGCTGAGGAGGGGAACAGGGGCTGGTGGCAGGGCAGGGGGCACAGCCAGGAGCGGTTATGGGGCTGAGCAGGGCCTCCCCATAGGGCCAGCAGGGCCTGGTCATGGGGCCGAGGGACAAAAACCAGCCGAGACCCCTCCGTGTCCATCCCTTTACTGCCCCCACCCCACCAGCCCCCGCTACCCCGGGGGCCACGTAAGGCACAGAGGGGCCGGCGGCCCCGCGCGCAGCCCCCGCATCCCTGAGCCGCGGGGCCCCGGCCCCCTTCCTCCGTCCTCCCCGGGGCGGGGGCCGCACCGCCGGCGTCAAGGGCTGTGGTTGAGGGTCCCCTCGCCCGGCTTGTCGCCGCCGAGCTGCTGGATCTGCTGGGCCGAGGCGGCGTCGGGCAGCAGCACCTCCACGCTGTAGCTCACCTTCTTGGCGTGGATGTAGCTGTAGGTGTTGTCAAAGCGCAGGACGTCTGCGGGACGGGGCGAGGAGGGGGTCAGGGCGCTGGGGACGGGGTCCCCGGGCAGGGGACGGGGGACACTCACAGATGCCGGGCGTGGAGCAGGTGAGGGAGCCGTCCTCGGGCACCATGTGCGCGTTGTAGCGCTGGGTGGGGAGCACCTCGGTCATGTCGCCCGCCCGCTGCCGCTCCCCAACCTTCGTCTTCAGGTACACCCCGAAGCCCACGTCAGCCCCCTCCGACTTGAACTGCCACCTGCCAGAGAGACGCCATGGGGGGGGGGGGGTCACCGCCACCCGCCTCGGCTCCGTCTGTCCTCGTCCCCCCCGCGGCGGGGACCTCCCTCACCTGAGGACACAGCCAGGGACGAGGATCTCGTACTCGACCTGGTGGGACGAGCCCCGGTTGACCACCACCGTGTGCTCGTAGGGCTGCGTCAGCTGGTCCCGCACGTAGTACTGCGGGGGCACGTCCCCCCCGTAGTTGATCTGGAAGGGGACGGTTATGGGCACGGGATGCCACCATCCTGAGTCGTCACGGTGAGGGCGGCTCCTCCTACCTTGCTGGGGCACTTGGGGTCCCCATCGGGGTCTGTCAGCGTGCCCCCGTACTCCACTGGGATCTGTGCAGGGTCGATGTACTTCTGCAGGACCTCCTTCCAGTCAGCTGGGGGACAGCGGGGTGCTCAGCGGGGGCTGAGACCCACACGGGGACCCTCAGCCCGGCCAAGGTGCCTCTGCCAGAGCCGAGGACCCCCTGAGGCTGCAGGGACAGGGTGAGGGCTACCCCAGCCCCACTCACATCCCAGCACCACGACCTTCTTGCGGGTGTCCTCGCTCAGGAAGTGCTTGACCAGGTTGTAGGCCACCGGGAAGATCTTGGGAGCTGGGGAGCAGAGCCGGGCGTCACGGCGGCCGCACGGCATCGTGCCCGGCCGCACACCCGGCGCTGGACTCACCCTTCACGATGAACAGGCGCTTCAGGGACTCGGGGTAATTCTCCTCAAACATGGACAGGAGCTGCGGGATGGGGAGAGCTGCACGCCCGTGTCCTCCTGCCCCAAACACCCCATGGGGCAACCCCACCTGCTTGGGCTTTGCAGTGGGGGCACAGGAGGGGACCCCCTGCTCTTCCATCCACCCTCAGGACCTCGAGTCACGCCTGGCTCCTCGGACACCCCCACAGCCCAGGGACACCAGGGACAAGGTTCTGGCCTCAGCGGCCAGCGCACCCTGCGGCCCCTGACACCCCCAGGATGGGAGCAGCCCCTCACCTCGCCGTATGCTTCCACCGCTGGCTTCCAGAGGTGCTTCAAGCCCAAGCCCTCGCAGTCGTAGACCATCAGCACCATCTCAATCTTCTTGCCCAGCTGGGACGGGGGACAGAGAGGCCAGGCGGGAGGATGAGCTCAGGGACGGGGAAGCAGCGGCCGCTGCCAAGTCCCTGCTCCCACCTGTCCCTCATCACTGCCACCCGCCGTCCTGGGGACAAGCTGGTGGCAGAGACAGGGCAGCCCTGAGCTGGTCCCTGCATCCCCACCAGGCTGGCCCCGTCCGTCCAGAGCCTCCTCTGAAGCATTGGTGCGGGTGCTGGGACAGGGACACAGGCTGGGGGGGACACACGGACAGAACATGGATTTAAGGGGCTGACAGGGACACGGGTTGGTGGGGATGGACGGGACGTGGACCTATGAGGCTGGCGGGTACCTGGGCTTGTGACAGCAGAGGTAGGCAAGGTATGGTCTTGTGGGGTTGGTGGGGATGTGGGTGGGAGGGACAGCGGGGATGGCGAGGACATGGGCTGGTGGGGCCAGCAGGGATGGGCGGGACAGAGGCTGGTGGGGACAGGAGCACGGCCAGGCGGGCGCCCACCTTCTGGCTCTGCCTCTCACACTCGTGCCGCAGCAGCTCGCAGTCGCGGAACTTGTTCTTGAGCAGGTCCTGCTTGGAGGCGGAGAAGAGCAGCCCCTTGGCGTCCAGCGGCCCAATGATCTCGTACCAGATGGGGCTGCCCTCCCGGTCGTAGCCACACATGCCCCCCGACATGTACTTCCTGATCACCTGCGGGAGCACCTCACGTTGAGGACAGCCCCCTCGGGCTGGGGACACCCCCCCCCCCGGCTGGGGACACCCACCTCGGGCGCTTCCCAAGCAACGATGTTGTCAGCATCCATGCGCTTGCGGACCTCCACGTGCTGCGAAGGCGATGCAGGGGTGAGGGCACGTGGGGTCCCCCCACCACCTCCACGGGGACACCCCAACCCCTCGGCGGGGCTCTCCCCAGCGCCGGGGCCCCCTCACCTTGCGGAGCATCGCCTCCGACTTGGGCAGGTCGAAGCAGCGTGCTGCAAGAGAGCGGAGAGGCTCAGCCCCGCCATGGGGCGCAGTGGGGACGTCCCCACCGAACCCGTTGCCCTCACTGCTCTCTGCCCCGGTGCTGGCTTGATAAAGTCCAGGAGCAGCCTGCACGTGTCGGCATCCCCGGCTCGGTGCCACCCCGTGGGATGTCCCAGCCCCTCCGTGCCCTCCCCGGGCTTACCTCGGAGCCATTTCAGGAGGAAATAGTCGTCCTGAGAGGGCAGGGAGGGGAGCACGTCCTTGAGGTTCTCCCGAAACTGTGGGGAAAAGAAGGGGCACAGTCAGCAGGGCTGGGGACGTGGCCCCATCCCTCCCTCACCCCCCAGGTTCGAAGTTTTTCCCAAGGGCAGCCGGCAGGACCGGCCATTCTCTGCTCCCCTCCCTGGCAGGGGACCGTCCCCAGGCCAGGTGCCAAGCACAGGGTGTCTCCAAACCGGTCCCATTGCGCAAGGGCACCAGCGACCTGCCCCCCGCCGCCAGCACTAAGCATCCCCCCTCTGCCATCAGCGAGGAGATTTTGGGATGGAGCCGGACACCGGGCGCTCATTGCACACCACCGGTGGCACCACCGAGGTTGGCGGGGACCTGGGGGCACCGCAGAGGCCTGGGGAACACGGTGCCGGTCGCCTGGCCGGGGCACGACACAAATCCCCTGGCCTGCGCCGTACCAGCCCGTAACAAGGCTGACCGGATTATCCCCGCCTGAATTTAGGTGTAATTAAACCTCGGATTAACTCCTTCACACGGAGAAAAACAACGCGGCCGCAGGCGGGAGGGGACAGGTTTCGCAGCTCGTTGCATCAGGGCCGCGCTGCGCGGGCGTCGCGCCCCGAAATCCCGGCCGGGCATCGACGTGGCCGTACCCCACCGGGGTCATTGCCCGCGGGCCAGGACGGAGTTCGGTTGGGTTTGACGGCACGCGATAAGATAAAGCCTCCAACGTTGCCCTCTCAACAGATCGAACCCCACAGAGGCCGATAAAGGTGGGACGAGGCAAAGCCGCTCTTGGCAGCGACCTTGCTGTCCCCGGCGGGGGGTGACGGCCACCGTCTCGGCCAGCCGTCCTCCACCCGTGGCGTGGGCCCGGTGGGCGAGACGTGCCCGGGGTGGGGGGGGGGGGGGGGGGACGGACCAGGGGCTCCCCTCTCGGCACACTGCCCCACCGGGACGGGGAGCGCTGGCGGGGCTCCATCCTCCGGGCCGGGAGCGGGCAGCGAGCGGAGCCCCGGGGATGCTCCGTGTGCCGGGAGAGGCGAGGGCCCGGCTTTGGGCCTCGCGGGGTGCCGGGGGCGGTGGGTGGCGGGCACCGGTGGGTGGCGGGCACCCGGTGCCGGTGGTGGCGGGCACCCGGTGCCGGTGGTGGCGGGCACCCGGTGCCGGCGAGCCCCGGGGCGCGGCCCGAGCAGGGCCCGGTCCCGCAGCATCCCCCCCGCCGCCCCGGGGCCGGGCTCACCTGGGCCAGCGCCTCCGCCTGCCGCGGGCTCAGGTCCCCGACGCGGCCGCTCATGGTGCGGGCCCGGCGCGGCGGGGACGGCGCCGCCTCTTAAGGGCGGCCGGCAGCGCCCGCAGGTTGCGGCGGCTCCGCCCCGCGCCGCCCCCGGCCCGGCCCGGCCCGGCTCGGCTCGGCTCGGCCCGGCCCCGCAGCCCTTGGACTCTGCCCGCCCCCGGCGGCCGCACGGTCAGAGCCCGGCGCGGGGCCGGGGCCGGGGCCGGGGCCGGGCGGGGAGGCGGGGACAGGGGGTGAGGGACGGGGATGGAGGGGGGATGGCCGGAAGGGATTGGGGTCAGGGCACCGCGGAGAGGGGACGGGGACGGAGGTGGGGACAGGGAGAGGAGTTAGGGCAGGGGACGGAGATGGGGACGGGGACAGCCCGGGACAAGGGGCAGAGATGGGGTACAGGTGGGAGATGGGGCAAGGGACGGATGGGGACAGGGGACAGAGGTGGGGACAGTTAGGGGCAGGGACAGCATGGGAGATAGGACAGGGGACAGAGATGGAGTACAGATGGGAGATGGGGCAAGGGAAGGAAACGGGACAGAGGTAGGACAGGGGACAGAAACGGGGCAGGGGCAGGAGCTGGGCTCAGGGCCAAGGCTCAGGCACAGGGGCAGGAGGACACGGATAAGGGATCGGGGTCGGGGCACCGGGGAGAGGGGACAGGGACAAGGGACAGGGCAGAGGCACTGGGAGCACAGGGGCTGGGCAAGCGGCTGGGGGCAAGAGGGGTGCTCGTGTGTCCTACGGGGCTGCGCACCCAGGGGTGTCCCACAGAGCCACCCTTGTCCCATGGGCTAAGGGTTGCTGCAATCCCCACAGATCTGCCCCAATCCGCACCTGCCACCTCCAGCATGGCCCCGCAGACTTGCCCCAGCTTGTCCCCTGCACCAGCACTGTCCCCAGCATCACGGCCCCGCTGTGATGCAAACCCCGCTCTGATCCTTGCCGCAAATCCCCCAGGCACACGTGGCAGGCACACGTGGCCATGGCGGGGCTGGGGACGGCGGCATCAGCAGGGCCACCCATGGGTGCGCGGGGTGCTACGCCTGTGGAGCACACACATGTGCCCAGATGTGTGTACATGACGACAAAGGGGGGAAGAGGGGGGGTGCATGGATAGGGGACCTCATGTGTGTCCATGGGACACAGGGGGTGGCCCTGTTTCCCCATGAGTCCCCTTGCCTTTGTCCCTGTCCCCGTCCCCATGCTTGGTGCTGTCCTGGTGCCAGCGATGGGGCGCTTGGTCATGGTGCCAGGTCCCTGCCCCGGTGCCGGTCAGTGTGCAGGTGCCCAGACACATCCCTGTCCCGGTACCTGTCCTGCCCCCATCCCAGTCCCTGTCCCACTGTGGGTACCAGTGCCTTTCCCTGTCCTGGTGCCACCTCCATCCCATCCCCATGGGCAGGCAGGGAGCGGGCTGAGAACCGGGCTGATCGGCCGGGCTCGGGGGCTGCAGGTCAGCGACATGGAGTCCAGTAGGAGGCCATCAACGAGCAGAATGCTCCAGGGTCAGTGCTGGCTCCAGTTCCGTTTAACAGCTTCGTTAACGGTCTGGACGATGGGGAGAGTGCACCCTCAATAAATCTGGGGATGACACAAAACCAGGGGAGTGGCTGAGTCACCAGAGGGATACCACCCAGAGGGACCCGGCCAGGCTGGAGAAATGGGCTGGTAGGAACCTCGTGGGGTTCACCGAGGAGCAGAGCAGAGTGCTGCACCTGAGGAGGAACAAGCCCAGCACTGGGACAGGCTGCGGGCACGCGCCTGGAAAGGACCCAGGAGTCCTGCCGCACACCAACTTGACCGTGAGCCTGCAACGAGGCCTGGCCGCACAGCAGGCAAACGCTGTCCTGGGCTGCATTGGGCACGGTGTTGCCGGCAGCTCCAGAGAGGTGATCCTCTGCTCTGCTCAGCTCTGGGGAGGCCACAGCTGGAGTGCTGGCACCGATTCTGGGCTCCCCGGTCCGAGACAGACCTGGGCACACTGGAGTGAGTCCGGTGGAAGGCCACCAAGATGCGGGAGGGACTGGAGCAGCTCTGCTGTGAGGAGAGGCTGAGGGAGCTGGAGAAGAGGAGGCTCAGGAGGAGGCCGTCAATGTCTGTAAGCACCTGCAGGGAGGCTGCAGAGGGGACAGAGCCAGGCTCTCTGCAGTGGTGCCAGAGCCCTGCACAGCTTGCCGCCTCCTGGGAGAACTTCGAAAGCCGCCTGGACGTGGGGGCCCTGCTGCAGCAGGGCGGGACCGGCTGGGCCCGGAGGTGCCTCCAGCCTCAGCCACGCCGTGATCCGGTGCCAGCCCCGGTGCCAGCCCCCCCCGCGCTCCTCCGCGCCGCCAGGGGCGCTGTGCGGGCCCCGGGGCAGCCATGGCGGCGCTGAGGGCCGCGCTGCTGGCGCCGCTGCTGGCGCTGAGCCGGGCCGGGCCGGGGCCGGCGCCCGCCGCCCGCGTCGAGGTGGCGCTGGCGGGGGCCGGGAACGGGGCCGGGAACGGGGCCGGGGAGGCTGCGGGGCCCGGCGGCTCCTACACGCTGCGCGGGGCCCTGCTGGGCGGCCGGGGCGAGCCGCGGGAGGAGGCGATCGGCGGGCGGCTGGTGCTGGTGAGCGGGGCCGGGGGGAGCTCGGGGGGGGGGGGGGGGGGGGGTACGGGGGGCACCGAGTGGGAGGCACCGGGAGGTGTGGGGGGACCGGGGGGTGCAGGGTGCTGGGGGGGGGCTGCAGGCTGGGGCAGGCAGCGAGGGGGCGGCTGTGGGGCGGGGGGGTGCAGGCAGGGATGTGGAGGCAGCAGGGATTGGGGCCCCTCTGCCCGCTGCCCCCTGCGCCTCCCCGGGGCTGTCCCGGTGCCCCGGGTGCTTCAGGGGTGCCGCGAGCCCCGGGCGCCTGCCCCTGAAGCCGCCGCGTCCCCAGGTGGGAGATGAGGAGCCTGAACTCGGCGCTGAAGACAGCTGGATCGGCGTGGTGCCCCTGGGCGAGGAGCCGGCCGAAGGTCCCCGCGGCGCCAAGGAGGAGTCCTTCACTGCCGCCGTGGTCAGCAAGGTGAGCGCGCCCGGCTGCAGCAGCCCACGGGGCACCTGCTGGGGTCCCCGGCAGGGGCTCGGGCAGTGCCAGCCCCCTGTGCCCTCTGTCTCCACAGATGAAGCGAGCCCTGGTGCTTGGGGCATCAGCCCTGCTCATCCTGGCGCTGAACCAGAACGCCATCCGAGAGGTAGGGGAGCCCCGGCAGCCCTGCCGGTGCCCCGGATGCTCTCCTGCGCCGCTCACGGCTGTTGCTTTTCTGTCCGGTGCAGCTGGATGTCTCCCAGCTCCTCGCCAAGCCCATCATCGTGATCCAGTCCTCGGACAACGTCACCAAGCTGCTGGGAGCACTGCTGCGGTGAGAGCTCTCCTGAAGCTGTCGGATTTGTGCAACGGCTGCTGAAGGGCAGCAGGACACGGCCAGCATTTGTGTGCAGCACCAGGAGGGATGGGACAGAAGGGGCCCGGGGTAGGGGGGTGTCTGGCATGCTCAGCCTGGCACAGGAGCCGGAGCTTCTGCTGTGCTTTTGCAGAGGGGGAAACTGAGGCACGGGGCTGAGGCACATGGGTGGTTGTGCAGAGGGCTGGGCAGAGAACCTTGCCGTCACCTCCCCTGCACATCCCTCCATCCCCACACATGTGGCTTGGAGGAGGCTTCTCTCCTCCCCAAGTGTGGCCCCATGCCCTGCAGGAAGGGGGCTCCCAGGTACTGGGGTTGGATCCTGCTGCACCCACAGGGCTGATGCTCTTCTTGCCTCCTGCTCATAGGGGTCTCAGAGCTACAGCCAAGATCACGTACCAGGCAGTGCTGCTGGAGAACCTGGTACGTAGGTACCTCTTCCTCCTCTGTTTAGGTACAAGGGCAGGAGCACAGCTGTGCCCAGCCAACGTTTGTTGGCCAATGGAGCGATTTAGTGGCCAGCTCCACTAGGGGTGGTGAAACTGCTGGTGCCTCGGTGTCCCCAGGACTGGCTCTGTGGGAGCAGGGAACCTGGCAGCCACCTGTGGTTCCTCCTTCCCTCTCTGCATGCAACACCACAGGTGGAAATCACTCAGCATTGCAGTCCTGCCTCCTGCGCCGTGCTGCGCGCTGGCACGGGCTGGTGGCAACGCGGTGTTCTTCTTCGCAGGGGGTGACGCTCACCCTGTGGTCCACCTGCGGCCTCTCCCGAGGGGGCCTCTACGGGGAGTGGCAGGGTGTCATCTGCACCGGGGAGAACAGCTCGCAGGTCCAGGTGCGTGAGCAGCACCCACGGGTGTCCCCACGCTCGCTCCCCACGGCCGGGGAAGGACGGCCGTGCCTGGCGTCACCGCAGCCAGGCTGGGAGGGAAGCGGGGGCCTCCCGCTCGCCCCCCTGAGTGCCTTGCGGTGCTGTTCCTGCAGAAGTACCTCCAGCAGCTCTGGAACACCATCCTGCTCATTGCTCTGCTCCTCTGCACGGGGGTGATCGTGCAGGCGCAGCGGCAGTCGCGGCAAGACCTGTCGGAGCGGGATGCCGAGGTGGGACCTCCCCGCTCCCTGCTCTTTGCACCCGCGCGGTGTGGCCGGGGCCTCACGTTGTGCTCTGCCTCCCCAGCTGGACCTGAAGCAGCACATTCGGCGGCGGCTGTCGGCCCTGAAGACGCGGCGGTACCACCCCGGCAAGGCGCTGCAGAGCCGGGCCTGCGAGATAGATAGCTGCGCCGTGTGCCTGGACCAGTTCTGCAAGAGCCAGGTCGGGACCGGTGGGGCCGGTCACACGGACGGTTTGGTGCTAATGCCGCCCCTTTGCTCTGTTCCTTGGGGCTGAGCCTCCCCTCGCTCGCCAGGGCTGGGATGTCCCCACCAGGGGGAACGTGTGGCGGAGGATTGTCCCCCTCTCTGGGGCAGCCTGTGACAGGGGGAGGTTGCTGTGCCCCTCGGGGCTCACGTCTCCCGCCTGCTTCCCTCCCCGCAGTGGCTGCGGGTGCTGCCGTGTGCCCACGAGTTTCACCGGGACTGCGTGGACCCCTGGCTCCTCCTGCAGCAGACTTGCCCCCTCTGCAAGCACAACATCCTGGGTGAGTGCAGCTCCGGGGCCGGGGGGCCCTGGGGCGCCCAGCACGTCCTGCTCCCCAGTTCACCCTCCAGGGAGCACGTTCGTACCGGGGCGAGGGCTGGCCTCTGCCCCTGGTTCGCCCCGTGACGCCTCTCCATCCTTCTCCCTGCCAGGGAACTGCTGTGGAGAGAGCTAGCCAGCCCGGCGGACGTGCCCCGGGGACGGACTCGTGGCTGCTCCGGGAAGAACGGGGGAGAGGGGCCGGGGCGGGCGCTGGGCGAGCTGCGCTCGGTGCTGGCACGGGCTCAGCGCGGCCGTGCCCTTCGCAGCACCCTGGCAGCACGGGGCAGCGCCTGGCCCTTAGGAGAGTGAAGGATTTGGGGGCTCTCCCTGCTTGGCGTGAGTAGGGGGGTGGGGGGCACGGCTGGGCATAGCCCAGAGGGCCACTATGGGGGGCTGGGGGAACGGGCACCGGGGAAGGTACCCGGGGGTGTAAATGGGGAGGGGACATCGAGGGAGGTCTGCAGGCCCTGATGGGGAGGGCGCAGGCCCAGCTGCTCCCTCTCCCTGCTCATAGTCATTTTTCTAAGTCTCTTTTTTTATTTCCCCCTGGCCATGGCAGGGCACGGCTGGGAGCAGGCCTGCACCTGGGACGCGTTGGGTGACAGCTCTGCCACAGCCGAGGGACAGGGACGGAGGTGGCAGGGCTGCGCGGGGACCTGCCGCTCGTGGCAGGGGGGCGGGAGGGGGGGAACGCCTTATTTATACTAACTTATTAGAAAGGACGGCACGAGTTAGCTGCAGAGACTGAACACGGGGTGTGCTGCGGGGTCCGGGGACTCGCCGTGAGCCCCACGTGGCTCCAGCTCCTCCTGGCAGCCGCAGCACTGCCCACGTCCGTCGCTATTAAACACAGCTAGGAGAGGCTGCGGGGCTGCTGTGTCTTGTGTTGCGCGGTCCCTGGCCCCCCCGACCACTCGTCGCCGCCGCGAGAGCGCTGTCCCGGGCTGCGGCTGTGCTGGCGAGCTAAGCACGGCTCCGACTCCCCCTGTCCCGAGGCCAGCTCTGCCTGTAAGTCCTCTTCAGAGCCGCCTGGCTGCCTCCCAGCCGCCTCTTGGGAGCGGTTCCTGGCCCGAGCTGAGCTGGGCCGTGCCCAGGCGTGGCGCAGGTGACTGAGTTAGCCGGGATCAGAGCTGTGCCAGGGATTGCGGCAGCGGCTTGGCCGTGGGCGACCGAGTTCCAGCACCCAGGAATGTCGCCGGCCCTGCTCGGCTGATTGTTCGGAGCCAGCTCTGCACGCCAGGGATCATTTCCCCTGCCAGGCCTCCTTGCCTGGGTGCTGGTCGGTCCCCTGGCTGCCAGCGGTGCTTGTACCAGACCCACCCCGGTCCCCAAAGCCACCGCTACGGAGGGGCTCTTCCCAGGGCCCCTGCGCTGCAGGAGATGGATGCGGGATGCGCCAGCCCAGCCCACAGGGCCCCGCTGCCTCCTGCTTTATCAAAAGCCGCAGCGTTGCCCAACGGAGAGGGACGACGGGAAACCACACAAACAGGTTCGTTGCGGCAGCCATCCTGCCGAAAACAAGGTGAAGCAACAGCCGGCAGCCAGCTGTTAGCCTCGGTGCCGCCTCCCAGCTGCCACGGGATTGCTCCCCGGGCTCCCTGCACTGCCGCGTGACGCTGCCCCTCGGGCTCGGAGCGATGGGGAGGCAGACCAGGCTTCCCAAGGGAACGTGCCTTCGTGTTTGTAACAGGTAACGAGGTCCTACAGGGAAGGGCGAGCAGCTGCGTGCTGCTCGTTAACGCTTCAGTTCTGCCTGATTCCCCCGAGCATCTATTTGCGGTGGGTGCCGGTGCGGTGCGAGGAGAAGGGGCGCGCTCCTCTGGCAGCGCTGCCGCTCCCTCGGGGCTCGGGAGCCAGCAGCAGGCCCCGGACTGGCAGCGAGAGGCAGGGTCCGGCCTCGCCTGTGGGTTCTGCCGAGAGCGGCTTTGGCCACCGGCTGCCAGGAGGTCGCTGCCGGGCCCTGCTCGTGGCTCCGCCGCGTGCCCCCGCGCCGTCCCCGCTGCCTTGGCTGCTTGGAGGCCTGCAGAGGGGAGAAGCGGAAGAGGTTGGAGGGGAGGAAGAAGTGGGAAGCTCCCCAGCACCTTCCTCCGGGCTCCTACTCACCCTGCGGCCTCCCCGCCACGCTGGCCGCTGAGCTGAGTCCACAGCTGGGGCTGTGGGACAAGCTGGAGGAGAGAAGGGGGGTGAAACTTCCTGTGTTCGGCTCCGTGGTCGGGTATCTTGGCCTCTGCCCTGCGTGGGTGCCACGGCCAGCTCGGTGGTGGTGACGCGGTGGCACAACAGCCACGGCGGAGCTGATGTAAGGGAGCTGGAAACCAAAGCAGGGGGCCTCGGCAACGCAGCTTTCCCCCCCTGGCACCAGTTAACCACCGGGCTGACCTCCGGGGGCACGCAGAGCCCAGGCTCTGGCCCTTCCAGGGTGGGCACACCCCAAAAAGCAGGAGCTGGGGGGGCTTTCTCCAGCTCAGCCCTGTGCAGGCTGGGGAAGCAGCTGCAGAGCTGCAGGGAGCACCGCGGCCTTCCGCTACGGGGAGCCTTTTCTGCTTTATCCCCTGCAAAGGTGCAGCGAGGGAACCGGTCCCCGTAGGGCACAGGGCAGGGTCTGCAGGGTGGTCCTGGGGCACGCAGTGCCCCACCAGCACGTGTGCCCCTCTCCTACCGGCTCCCAGCCCCGACTTGGACGCAGCCTCACCTGCAGCACGCCCTGCCGAGCAGCCGCCTTCACCTTGGCCAGCGCGGCCCTGAGCCGCGCGTTCTCCTGCTCCAACACGCCAATCCTGATGTCGTTGGCCTGCAGCTGCTTCTCCATGTCCTCGGTGATGTTCCCGGTGCCTGCAAACAAAACACGGCCCCTTGCAGCGAGGGCCCGAGCTCGGCACGCCGCCTGCAGCCTGCTCGGAGCTGCTGGCAGCGGAGCCCGTCCCAACAGCTCAGGACCACTCGCTCTCTTCTCCCACTCGAGCGGGGTGGTGTCCGCTGGAAATGAGCCTTCCTGAACCAGGGAGCACCAGCACAGCTCCAGAGGTGGTGGCTGGGTCCCAGACCTGCCGGCTGAATCGGCAAGGACAAACACAGCCATGTCCAAGCCCATGCCCTGACCCTGCTTCTGTCCCTGAGGTGGGACAAACAGCACCCACCTAGGGAATGGGGTTAAGATGGCAGCAGCTTAGCGCAGCCCAGGGACTGAGCCCTTCCTGGCTGCAGCTGGCTCGTGTCAGGAGGACAAACTGTTACACGAATGATGCCGATGCACCCAGGGCCGATAGGATCCCTGCGAGCTCCAGGAGACCCTGGAGGTGCAAGCCCGCTGCAGCAGAAGCAGGCGCTGCTGCCTGCCGCCCTCTCCCTTACTCTCAAACTGCGTCTCAACGGGGACGTGGAGCTCGGGGAAGAACACCAGGAGCTTTTCCCGCTCCTTCAGCTCCTGTGCCTGCTCCTCCAGCCTGGAAACGTTCTCACGCAGCTCGGAGATGGACTGCTCCAGGCTCAGCTTCTCCTGCTGCAGCGTGTCCAGCAGCTCCTGGGGGGCAGAGCAAGGGCAGGGGATGAGTTTTGTGAGCACCCTCTCAGGAGGGTCGCCAGCTGCTCCCCCTGCCGCCTGCTGGGTACCTGCTGCTCCCGGAGCTGGTGCCCGCTCTGCTCCCGCTGCTCCCGGCTCTCCTCCAGCTGCTCCGCCAGCCGGGCCCTGTCCCCCTCGGCCTCCCCCAGGCTGGCTTGCAGCTCCTCGCGCTCCTGGTCCAGGCTGTCCAGCTGCTGCAGCAGGGCACTCTGCTTGGCCTGCAGGGACTGCACGGGGAGGCGAGCCTGCAGGGGCTGCAGCGGCTCTCTGCTGCCCTGGCGCCAGCACTGGAGCCACGGGGAAGCGCCACCGCGGCGATGAGGGGCTGTGGCTGCAGCTGAGCAGCAGCGGGGCCGCAGAGCAGCTGCGGAGAGCAGCAGCCGTACCTCTTTGTGCCTCAGCATGCTCTCCACCTTGGCCTTCTCCTTCTCCAGCTGGGTGGTGACCGCGCTCAGCTCCTGGCCCAAGCTCTCCCTCTGGCCGGTGAGCAGCCGCACCTCTTCCTCCAGCTCCAGCACCCGGCTCCTGGCCACCGTCGTGGTCCTCAGGTCCTCCAGCAAGCTCTTCTTGGTCGCCTCTGGGGAGGCAACAGCGCCATGGACCCCAGCTGGGCAGGAGGGGGAGCTGCTCCCAGCCCGGGCGGTGCCTTTAGGGGCCCTACAGCTTCTGCAGGTGCCGGCGAGGCCTGGTGACAGAGCTGTGCTCTTAGTGTCCCAGGGAAGCCCCGAATCTCAGCCAGCACCTGGGTGCTGGATGCTGTTTGGGCACTGCAGCGCAGGAGGCTACGTCCTCCCGTTCCCACCAGGCCTACACCCAGCTGGTTCTGGGGGAGCTGGGAGTTACACGGGTATAAAACACGCGGCGAGATCAGAGCCAGACTCGGGGAGAGAGGTGGCAGCTGGGTGAGCCCCAGGGGTCCTTACCCAGCTCCTGCAGAGCAGCCTGCTTGGCGGCCAGCGCTTCCTTTAAGACGCAGATTTGTTCTTCCCGCAGAGCAGCTCCTAAATCAGTGCAGACCACTAAACGTTAAACAGCACCTCAGAAACTAAAACGAGGTGGCAGCAAACCACAGTGCTGAGGCATTTTTCACCCAGTAGTTGCATCGGGCTGCACTTCAGCAGCGAGGAGGCAGCGAGAGGCCGGGGACAACCAGCTCCCACCGCCGGGGTTTGTCTCACGGTGGGGAGCAGTCACCAGCACGTGAGATGCTGCAGAGATGGGGCACAGAGAGTGGAAAGGGAGATGATGGGAAGGGGAAAGCAGCAGAAGAAGCCGGGAGAGGATGAGGGCATCAGGACAGGCAGCAATGCCAGTGCACCAGCCCTCACCTGCTCCGGGGGAGCCCCAGGAGCTGCTGGCACAGATAAAAGTGGGATTTCCATGGCCAGGTTAAGCCTGCGGGGCTCCTACCCTTGTGTCAGCCATGGAAGGGACCTGAAAGCTCAGCAGTGACCCTAAGGGGAACAGTCGTTCACTGGTGACGTTTGAGCCACCCAAAACTAGTGGCAAAAGCCCCATTCATGGTGCGGGGACTGAGATTTGACCGTGGACCGCCTGCTTCTGCAAATACCCACGGGCCTGCGGGGGACAGCACTGTACCTCTCCGTAGGTCGTCCTTGTCCCGCTCCAGCCTGGCTACAGCCTCCAAATACTCCTTGTTCTTTACTTCCAGGCTCTGCTCAGCCTCCTTCCTCTGCTGCGCTTGGGTCTCCTTCTCCACCTGAAGCAGCCGGGCGAGGTCCTCAACCTGTTCCTGCAGCTCGTCCCTCTGCTTCTTCGACTCCGCCAGCTCAGATTTCAGAGGGTTGACCAGCTCCAGCATCGCGTGGAGGTGTTTGCTGATGCGCGAGAGGTCCTTGCTTTGCTCCGAGGCCCAGCATTTCACGTCGGTTGCAGAGAGCGTCCTTCTCCCCGTGGTCTCCTCCACCACCTCCTGGAACCTGCTGAGAGCCGAGGGGATGTTGTGGCTCTGGCAGATGCTGGTGATGGCTTCGCCCACCTGGCGCAGGCTGGCCTGGGCACCGGCACAGGCGTCGCAGGGTGCTGGGGACGGCGCCGCCGCCCGCGTGGGGGTGCCGCGGCCGCTGTCGGCGACGCTGCCCGAGGCGTTGCTGGCAGCCTGCCGCGGGCACAGGGAGCTGCACTGGGCAGCACCTGGGGATGTGCTCGGCTCCGAAACGGCTGGCGAGCAGGGCTGTGAGCGCTCCTCCGTTTTCCCAGCCTCGGGGGTGGATTGCAGCGTGGGGATATCCCTCCTGCAAGCCTTTTTCTGGCGGAGAGAGCACAGAACAAAACGTGGAGCCCAGATCAAACCACGCTGGCTGCAAACAATCCATGAGAGACAAACCCAGAGGGACGAAGGACGGGGACAGTGCAGGCAAGAAGCCGTGAGGGCAGCGAGCCCTTCTCTTGGGAGAAGAGGCGCTCCCAGAGCTTGCTGGAGGACAGAGCCACCAAGTGCTTGGGGTTCCCGGCTGTGCTCTGTTACAACCAAAGCAAATGGCTAAAAGCCAAACGATCCTCACACAGCACGGGCTGCCCCCGGCACTCCCCTGACACCGAGGGACTGAATTTCTCAAGCTCCCAGGTAGCTTTTTGGCCACTGCTCGTGTAGTGGAGCTGTGGTTTCACAACAGAAAGCCTCTGCCGCAAAATGTGCTCCCTGGCTTCCATTTTTGTTATTTCCCCTTCTTCCACACCTCGCTGCCCTGTCCCCTGATTACGCCAGGTGAACGCCTTGCCTTTGCTCTGAGACTATGCCACGAGAGGAATCATTTGGAAAACAAAATGCAGGACAAAGTATTTTTGCCGAAAATCATTTCACCGATTGGAGCCAGCTCAGCCGCACACAGCGTGGGTCAGCAGAGCCACAAGGGGCAGCACGCCGGCAGCAGGAGAATATTTGTCCAAAAAATAAGGGCAGTCGGGCTCCCCCGTGCCAAAATCCTGGTGGAAGCCTGGAGGAGGATGGGAGCAGCAGCACGGCCGGGAGCAGTGGTTAGAGGAGAGGAGGTGGGCAGGGAGGGGACAGCGTGGGACAGACGTGTCCCATTCGACACCTGGGTCAGCACCGGGGGGGCCACGAGCAGGGAGCACACCTGGCACGGCCACCACACATATCACAGTGTCCCAGAGAAGGACCACGACCCCAGCCCCGTGCCACGTGCGTGCCTGGGGGAATCTTCCAAATTGTTGGGGGCGCTGAGGCCATTGCTGTGAGCCCTGCGCTCGGCTCAAGGTGCCCGCACGTCCCCGTATGTCCCACCTCGGTCAGGAGCTGCTGGTAGAAGGCCCCCAGTCGCAGCATGCTGTGCCAGTACCTCCTCACCGTCAGCCCCGCGGACATGCAGGGTCCCACTGCCTGCGCCGGGGGCACGGCTCGCTCACTGAGCAGGTTTTCTGCGTAGCCCGTGAAGCTCTGGAGCAGCAGCAGCAGCCTTCATGGAAATGAAACGTCTCTCAGAACAACGGAATATTTGTAACAGGGAACGTGCCCGTGGCACTTAGCAGAGCGGCGAGCCCGAAGCGCTGGTGCAGCGACAAAAGAGTTGTCTTCCCTCCCCGTCCCCCGGACCAAGTCTGGCAAAGGAGGCTGGATATCAGCGCTCGTGTGACCCCCTCCTCGGCGCTGCAGACTCCCCGGAGCAAGGTTTGGTGGGGTTAAATCTTCCTGCTCTGCCAGGGTGCTTGCAGTTCCAAGGGGCCACATGTAGGCTCTCTCTAAAGTTTTGGGGGCACTCGCTGTCAGTATCAAACCCAAATTGTTAGGGCCAATTGCCCAGAGACAGCTCTGTGGGCACGGGCTGTTTTTAAAACTGAGTCGTATCTATTTCACCCCGATTGCAAAAGGCACTTTTGCCTCCCAGACTCCTAGCGTGGCTGTGTCTGAGGCTTTCTAAGGTTTGGGGGGCAATTTATACAAGCCCGCCCCGGTGCCCTCGGCTCCCGGCTCCCCCTCCCCTGTGGGGCGGCAGCAGCACAGAGGGCGTTTGTGCTGGTGCCTCTGAGCTCCGCACAAGTTTTAAAACTTGGCGTGGATGGGCTGAGCTCGAGCACGAATCCCGCAGCAGAGACGTGCGAAGAGAAGGGGTCCAAAGGAGCCGCTTTGGGAGGGATGCTGCGTGCGGGCCGTGCCCTCTCACCTGTCTATCACCAGCTCCAGCAGCACCACATGGGCGTGCTGGCTGAATTCGGGGTCACCCTCGGCGTAGCCGTACTGCTCCAGCAGCGCCGCCAGGTCCAGCTCGCAGGACACTTTATCGGGGAACTTCCAGGAGGGGAAGCGCGCGGGGCCGGCCCGGGAGGCGACGTCGGCGATGGCTCCCTGCAGGTCCCGCAGGTCGGCCCGCAGGCTCGCCATGCAGCCGGGGTGGCCCAGGAGGTGCGCCATGCCGCACGGACGGACGGACAGACGGACGGACTGAGGCTGATGGGGGTGGCACCGGGGACGGGCGATGGGTGGGGGGTGGGTGCCGGGGGGGTGGAGGTGTCAGGGGATGGGGGTGCTAGGGGGTGGTTGTCAGGGGTTGGGGGGCCCAGGGGGTGGGTGTCAGGGGATGGAGGTGTCGGGGGGGGGGGTTGGGGGTGTCAGGGGGGGTTCAGGGGGTAGGGGTGTCAGGGGGTAGCGGGGTGTCAGGGGGGTGGGTGCCAGGGGAGTGGGGTGTCAGGGGATGGGGGTCCCAGGGGATGGGGGTCCCAGGGGGTGGGTGTCAGGGGGTGGGGGCGTCAGGGGTGGGGGCGTCAGAGGAGATCCCGGGGGGGGTCCCAGCCCCACGTCGCCAAAACTGGAGGCTTCAGGGGGGGAAGGCGTGCGGGGGCGCCTCGCTTGGCCCCGGGGGGGGTCGGGGGCCCGGCGGCTCCCCGCGGGGCGCTGCGGGCGCTGAGGGCCGGGGGGCGCCCGGCGAGCGGGGCCCTGCGGAGGCCGGGCCTGGGCCGCGGCTTCGCGCCGCGCCCGCTGCCATGGCAACGCCCCCCCCGCCTCCCGCAATGGTCCGCCCCGCGCGCCGAGAGCCTCTCAGAGAAACGCGCTCCCCCCCCCCCACGCACAAAGGAATGGAACAGGCCGAGGCGCATGCGCGCTGCTCCTCCGTCCTCACAGCGCCGCCTGGGCGCGTTGCTTGAGGCGCGGCCGCCATTTTGTCCGCGGCCATCCCGGGGCGGCACCGGGAAGCAGCAGGCAGCGCCATGCCCGCCGGGCCCGTGCAGGCCGGGCCTCCGGCACAGCCGGCGCCCCCCGCCGAGAGCAAACCGGTAGGGGCCGGGCCGGGCCGG
Organism: Anser brachyrhynchus; assembly: GCF_964034855.1. NCBI lineage: Eukaryota > Metazoa > Chordata > Aves > Anseriformes > Anatidae > Anser > Anser brachyrhynchus. The sequence continues at coordinate 14,057,371 of NC_137710.1, read as the reverse complement.
GCCGGGGGAGGGGGGCCGGGAGGCGCCGGGGAAGGCCCGGGCCCAGGTGCAGCAGCGCACGGCCCGGCTCGCGGCACGGGGCCCGCTGCCGCCCCGCGCCGGGGCTGGGTAACGGCGGCCCCGCGGGCGGTGTGCGCTGCTCCCCCGGTGCTGCGCTGAGGGGGCGGTGCCCCTGGGTGTGCTGGGTTCGGCCCGTCCCCTGGGGCCTTCGCAGAGCTAACAGAGCCGGCAGCGGCCCCGGAATTCCGAAATATCCCCAGCCACTAAGATCCTAAAGCTGTCCCGTGCGCCTGTCCTGGGCCGGCTTCTGTTGCGAAAGTTGCTCGGTGGGGAAGGAAGGAAGGAAGGAAGGAAGGAAGGCAGGCACCTCCGGTGTCCCCCAAAGAGCTGCTGCAGGGCCTAGCGAAAGAGAAAGCTGCCCTCAGGGAGAGGGCTGGGGCTGCAGCTCGGCTCCTCCTGCAGCACCGCTGAGGGAAACACCTCGCTGAGCTGTGCTTGTCACTGAGAAAGCTTTTGGTGCAACCTCAGTAGGGTTAGAAGCTGTTATTTCATGTTGATTTAGTCAGTGGGATTCTGGTTCCTGGCAGTCCCACGAGCCTGTAGGAATGATCCCCGGGTTGATCAGCAATGCCGACTTACTCCTGGATGTGGTGTTGCAGGCGTTCCCCTTCGCTGCCCCTCGGCCCAGCATCTAAACAAACCCACTTGGGGTCAAGGCTGAAATCGCAAAGCGCTGTGGAGACTTGTTTTGGTTCCCATGGCGTGGCCTTCCTCCTCGCCTTGCTGTGCCAGCCTCTGCAGCAGGTGCCCTTGAGGAGCAGACAAACATCGTCCCCCAGCCCTGGGAAGCTGGGGAGTGTTGTTACCTCGTGGGGCTGTTGATCCAGATTGTTAAACTGGATCTTTGCCAGAAAAACTTAATGATTTGGGGGCTGGGGAGGAGAACACACTCTTGTCCATCGTGGGGGTTGCTGTTTGGAATACATTGTTCCTACAGAACATTCCTTAAGCGTGGGATTTCAGGCCAGCTTGTTAAGGTGTGTTAGGGCTGCTGTTCTAGATGTAGATGAAGAAATGGAGGGAGAGAAATGGATTTTCCAACTCAACCCATCCAAAATAAACCTGGTCTCAGTTCACAGTCTGCCAGGCTGTGCTGTCACACCCAGATGCTGGTATACAGCGAGTTATTCAATGTTGTTTGAAATTCCTTCTCTTGGTAGCAGTTTGGATTTAGGCTGTTTGCATTTACTGCCTTGACTAGTTGCAAACACTGCAGTGAAAGGTATCTCGCTGTACCACCAGCGTCATCATCTTTGGAATAATTTTTGTGGTTATGAGGTAGCAGGACAGAGAACTGTAAGAAAAATGTTTTTCATTGCAGCCAGAAGAGGAGCCAAAAGAGGAAGCAGCACCGGCCAAGCCTGTGGTGGGAATTATTTATCCTCCTCCGGAGGTCAGGAACATTGTTGACAAGACTGCCAGCTTCGTGGCCAGGTAAACAGCGCGGGAGTTGAGTCGTGTTTCGTGGGATTTTTGTGCATCTCTTCTTCCAGTGCTGAGGTCTGCGTAGCTCCAGAAGCTGAAGCAGGTCACAGTCCCCTGGCTTTACACAAAGGTTTCTTAAGGACTGAGTTCATACCAATGAGGTTGTAGAAAAGAAACTGGAACTTAAGGTGTGTTTTGCTGGAAAAGCACTGACAGCAAATAAAATCAAGTCCTTTGCGAACGCTGGAAGGTGTGCTGCAATGGCTAGGTGACAGTTCTTCTAAATCCGACCCGAAGGGCAGACAAAATTCCAGGTAGAAAGGGAGCCCTGTTCCAAGCACTTCACTGAGCCATTAAGCCAGCAGGAGCCGTGATTATTTTATGATGCGTAGGCAAATGGCAGGCGAAGAACTCTCCTGTTGGGAGGCGCGTGCTCCTTGCTGAGCCCTGCAGCCAAGTCTCGTCCCTTTGTACCTGCGGCTTCATGAACGGTGCCAGCAGCTGGGCCTGACGCTCCCCAGCTCGGCTGCCTGTCTCCCTTCGTAGCCAGGGGAAGAAGTGCACGCCTCCAGGGAGCGATCTTGCCCCGTCCGAGGGCAGATGGACTGCCCGCGGTGTGTCTGGGATGTTTTCCCCTGCTGACTGGAACTTGCTGCTTGAGCTGCAGCATGAGTGTAGATCTCACAGTTAGGGGAGGAGCCTAAAAGTTAGATAAATTGTGCTCCTTTCAGTTCCTTCCATTTGCCACGTGTCCATTCAGCAAACACAAGGTGTTGGTGCTAGCCGTGCCATCTTCCTCTGCTTTTATTTTTAATGCTGAAGTATTTCTGGCTGTCTCTGTGCTACATGGGGTCTCAAGGACTGGATGTCGATCTTTCTGGCAGTGTACAAGTAGCACAGGAGGTAGATACCTCAGCCGACTGGGCAAATTCTTAACCTTCACGGTATCCAGAGAGGCTGAACACTGTGTGCTTCCACATCACTCACATGGAACCGTTGTTGGTGCTGGTTTAAGGCGATTACTAAATGATGGCCTAGTCAAAGACACTTACTGTGTAACTGGTTTCTGGAAGGCTGCTGAGGAGCATTGTCTTGCTCTGAGGATAAGGAAGGGACTGTGTTTATCCTTTGGTACTGCACAGACATCCTCTTTTGGGAGAGGCTCAGTGCCTGAACAAGACCTAGAGGTATCTGGAGAACACGAAGAGCAGCATGCTGCAGCAAGCTTTTAATTTTCTTAAAGTGCCCTTAGAAAACAACTGGCGGTTCGCTTGGATGGGAGAAAAGGAAATAACCCTGGTGGCTCTCCTGAGCGCAGCGTGGTTCGTTTCTGCATGGGCTGCTGATTACCTGCCTGCTCCTCACGTGACCTTTCTTGAAACAAAACCAGCCTCCAAAACTTGTTAGCCTAGCAGGTGGCTCGTAAACATCATCCAGTGAATCGTGTAATCCGTTCAGAGATGTTCGATGTGAATGTAGCCAAACAAGACTGTGGAATACCTGTGTGTGTTTTGAACTGCCTTGAGAAATGCTCACTGTGGAATGTTAAAGGCTAAGTTAGGACATAGACATAGCTAGTACGTGTATAACTGCCTCCTGTGTTGGGTGGGAGTTACTTGGAGGTAGAGAGAGGTAAACTCCTGTCACACAGGAGAGAAAAGTGTTCGGGCATCAGCCCCTCAGAAGACAGGTCTTCCTATGACAGAAACAGGCGTTTGTACGTGGGTTGATGCCCATTCGTCTAATCTTTTTTCCACCCTACAGAAATGGTCCAGAATTTGAAGCTCGAATTCGTCAGAATGAAATAAATAACCCGAAGTTCAATTTCTTGAATCCCAACGACCCTTACCATGCATACTACCGGCACAAAGTCAGTGAGTTCAAAGAGGGCAAGGCGCAGGAGCCCTCAGCTGCGATTCCCAAGGTCATGCAACAGCAGCAAACTGCTCAGCAGCAGCTTCCACAGAAGGTAAGTGTTTCTTTTCACTTCGGTCAAGAACTTTGCTCTGACTGCTTGTTTCTCACACCCCGATGTTAAGCAGAAGAATTCTAAGCACAAAGATGGTGCAAATGATACATTTGTCAAAGAAGATGGCACGCAGGCCTGGAATTTAGCATCTGGGACTTTCTTCTGATGCAGGCGTGCATCCCCCAGATGCTGGTAACTCACGGGTTTTGTGAAAGATCCAGTATATTGTATTGCTTAGTCTACTTTAATTACATTTACTCGTGTATTGACTTACACGGTACTTAGCGCTGGTGATCACTTGGAAAGTATGACTTTAGGACTCATGCCATACACAAATCCTTTAAAATCCCTTGGAGTTTAGTTTGGGCTTGTTGCGTGCACAGTCTTATATAAATGTTTTTTTTTCCCTGCCAGAAGGATCAGCTTGTCCTGAAAGTGTGGAGTACAAAACGTTGCTTAGTTGTGTCTTTATACATACGGGATGGAAAAAGGGCGCTGACAGTCTGAGTCTCTTACATGCTTTGCATGGCCAACAGTCATGCTGTGTGACACTGACTGCAGGACTGGTAATCACTGGAGGATTGTAGCAAAGTCCTGATGGTTCCCAGTGTTGTTAGCTGTTAGAACACTTATTTTACAGTAGGCCTGAATACAGGTGTCCGGATACACCTTACGTTACTACTTTCTGCCATCCTTGCAGTTGCCGGAATATCTAGACTGATGTTGCTTTCCCTCAGCAGCCGAAGGAGAAACGGGCCCTCCCAAGCGTTCGGTAACAATTTCTTGATGGCAGTCACTGAGCTGTCTCCGTTCTGCTCCACAGGTGCAGGCCCAGGTGATCCAGGAGACCGTTGTTCCCAAAGAGCCACCTCCGGAGTTTGAGTTCATCGCAGATCCTCCCTCCATCTCGGCCTTTGACTTGGATGTGGTGAAGCTGACGGCGCAGTTTGTGGCTCGGAACGGGCGGCAATTCTTGACGCAGCTGATGCAGAAAGAGCAGAGGAACTATCAGTTTGACTTCCTTCGCCCGCAGCACAGTCTGTTTAACTACTTCACGAAGCTGGTTGAGCAGTACACGAAGGTACTCGTGGCAGTTCACCTGTGAAGCTGCTTTCTTCAGCAGCAATGTTGATTTTGAAGACTACAGATGCCCTACAAAACAGTTAGACTTGAAATGCATACAGGTTTAGGAGTCCGTCCCTTAAATCTTGCCCTTTAAAAAGAGATTTCTTGCATGTTGTTGGTAGCACGTGCAGTGCTGAATGCAGTGGGTTGCTACTTAAGTGTATCAAACACTACGGCAATGTAAATAAAAGTTGCACTTTTAAAAATACTAACTATAGATAGAAGGGCAAAGAGTGAATATTTTAAGTTCAAGTACGAGGAATAATCAATACAGTAGCAACAGAAGAAACGGAACGTAGTCCCGGGGTCTGCTGATATCTTTATCTATGTGGAAAGATAATAGTTGCTTTTAAGGAGACTTTGTCAAAAAGAGTCATTGCCAACTGTCACACAAAATATGTTTCAGATCTTGATCCCACCGAAAGGCTTACTCATCAAACTCAAGAAGGAGGCTGAAAATCCCAAGGAAGTCCTAGATCAGGTATTACATCAGTTGTTTTCAAAACTGCTGAAGCGTTTCCGTTACATTTTGAATTCTCTCTTTGCGTGCTTCTAACGTACTGGCAGCCAATACAGATATATAGAGCTCCACATAAGATGGGTGTGTCCCTTGTAGTCACAAGGGTGACCTGAATATCAGGGTACTCAAACTCGCCTTTAAGCTACTAGCTACTGTTTGTACTGGGGTGGTTCACGTGTGGCACCGCAGAGGCATAGGTAACTGCGTGACGCCATTCCCAAATATTTTTCCTTCTCAGACAACTTCACTGTGACACCTCAGTCACTTGTAGTTCTAGCAATGTGTTTTTTTAACTTCTGTCTTCATCACAAAGACTGCTTGTGCTTTGGAGAGGTGACATCAGAGACTCTTTATTGCAACTCTGTAAATTGTTTGCTGATTTTGAATCCTCAACAATACGCAAATCACATCGTATCTGGGTGGCTTGGTCTTAACTCAAGAAGTTTGCAGTTCCGGCTTTAGAAAACCACTTTACGAAGCTGGTGCAGTACTCTGCTCAGTAGGCAAACCTGGGGTTGCTCTGTAAAATACAACTATTTCTTTGCTCTGCCAAGCCTCTGAAGTGGTCCTTGCGCAAATGCCTTGACGGTGTTGGTAGGGTAAACTTTAGACGCCGTACAGATGAGTATTGTGTATTTTTGGTGCTAGCTTTATGTCTGCTTGTGCAGGTGTATTACAGAGTGGAGTGGGCAAAGTTCCAAGAGCGAGAGAGAAAGAAGGAAGAGGAAGAGAAGGAAAAGGAGCGTGTTGCTTATGCCCAGATTGATTGGCACGACTTTGTGGTTGTGGAGACAGTGGACTTTCAGCCCAATGAACAAGGTACTGAAGTTGTCTTTGTAACCTCTTTGAAACTCTGCTTCCTCTGAGTACAATGCTGGTTTTAGGCATTTAGGTTTAGTTTTAGGGTTTTACAGCTGTATATCCCTCAAAGATGGATGGGGAAGCCTCCTAATAACAGGGCAGGGCTGGATTTTTTATTTTCCTGGAGTCAGTAATATTCTCCTTGCACAAAGGTCAGGACTGCACAGGTGTCTGCTTTTCCACCTGCAACAGGACAGCAGGTACTGGGGGTTCAGCTCTGGGGCTCCCCAGTTTAAGAAGAACGTGGTCCTGTTAGAGCAAGTCCAGAGAAGGGCCACGAGGATGCTCAGAGGGCTGGAGCACCTCTGCTGTGAAGACAGGCTGAGGGAGTTGGGGTTGTTGAAGGCCAGGCCGGATGAGGCTTTGAGCAACCTGGTCTGGTGGAAGGTGTCCCTGCCCATAGCAGGGGCTTGGAATTAGAGGACCTTTAAGGTCCCTTCCAATCCATTCTATGATCTTGTTCCACTTCATTACAGGTGAAAGCACCGCATGTACCTTCATCTTCAGGTGTTGTACTGATGTTGGTCTGGATGGAGTCCGCCCACTCCCTTCTTTATGCCTCGGCTCGCAGGAGCTTTTGTTAACCCTGCTTTGTAGAGAAACTTTCTCATTCAAGAAACTGGTATTTCTGACTGGTCGTTGACCAATGAATTGGGACCAAGAAACAGAAGCTCTTTTTTCTGCTTTGTAGGGAATTTTCCTCCTCCCACCACTCCAGAAGAGTTGGGGGCTCGAATCCTCATCCAGGAGCGTTATGAGAAGTTTGGGGAAAGTGAGGAGGTGGAAATGGAGGTGGAGTCAGATGAAGAAGATGAAAAGCAAGAGAAAACAGATGAGCCCCCAGCCCAGCTGGATCAAGACACACAAGTGCAGGATATGGATGAGGTAGGTAGCCAACAGAAGCAGCATCGCTTTTGCCTCATGAGATTTGTGACTGGTTTATGATGCTCTTCATCTTCATTGCAATAAGTTCCTCGGTTTCTTGAGGAAATGAGATTTCTTTGCTTCTGATGGAATTTCAAAGCAACCTGTTTCTGCCAAATGCTGTAATGCGGTATTTTTAATATTTTCCATGACAATACAGTTTACAAGAGAAATCTGGGAATTCTGAAACCTAGTGATGTGAATGTGGTATTTCTGTGACAGAGTATTTTAGGCTTTCTTCTGCACTGGAGTCTGGAACATTTGAAGACTGATTAATTTTAGGCTCTTCCTCTAACCCCAGTATATTAGCTGTCCTTCTGTTAACAAGGAACGAGGCCATGGTTAACCGTAAGTCCCTGCTTGCCCTGTTGTGGTAATGTGGAAGCCGAGGAGTACTTGCTTCCTTTTTTTGGGTCTACTGAATCTTTTAATTCCTGATTACCCTGAGGAACCGCTGTAGTATGGGTGTCCAGAGGCAAAATAGCTCAGTCGCTTTGAAGCTGCGTGACTGCTCCTACCAGTGCTACACAGAAATTTTATGCCGTTCTCAAGTCTTTTGTGTGGGTGTTTGACTACTGAAACTTTACAATTTTTTTTTCTTAAACAAGGGCTCAGATGATGAAGATGAAAGTCAGAAGGTTCCTCCTCCACCAGAAACCCCAATGCCACCACCTCTTCCTCCAACACCAGATCAGGTCATTGTGCGGAAAGACTACGATCCCAAAGGTAAATCGGGCTGCTGAAGGCCAGCTTCATTTCTTACTGTATAATCACAAAAGTGTTTGTTTCTAGGCCACATCCTCTGGTGGTGTGTTTTTTAACGGGTGCGGTTTTGTTTTTCCAGCCTCAAAACCATTGCCGCCTGCCCCAGCTCCAGATGAGTATCTTGTTTCCCCCATCACTGGGGAGAAAATTCCTGCCAGCAAAATGCAAGAACACATGCGGATTGGCCTCCTGGATCCTCGGTGGCTGGAGCAGCGTGATCGATCTATCCGTGAAAAGCAGAGCGACGATGAGGTCTATGCCCCAGGTCAGCCTGAGCATCTGACAGCGCCTGTGAAACCCACTTCCTAGATTAGTGCTACGAGCTTCTTAGCGTGCGTCCTCACTCCCCCTAGTTGCCACTGATAAGGACGGTCTTTAATGTAGCTTTCTGCGCTACGTCCTTAGCGTGCTGATTATATGGCTACTTTTGTCGTTAGTATGTTGAAGCCCTTCTGCAGAGTTAAAGGCAAAAAGCATTGGCTGCTGCTGACCAGCCGTCAGTTGCAGTCCCTTTCTGAAAAGAGCAGCACTAGGCCAATAGGTGCCAAGTAGTTTAATGATTTGTTCGAGAGTTGTGATCCTGTTTTGACTTGGAATTCTTACCTGAATTGATACCATTCCTTTTTGCCTGTAGGTTTGGATATCGAAAGCAGCTTGAAGCAGCTGGCAGAACGCCGTACCGATATCTTCGGTGTGGAAGAAACTGCCATTGGTAAAAAGATCGGTGAAGAAGAAATCCAGAAACCAGAGGAAAAGGTAGAGTGGGAACAAGTTCCTGTCGTATTGTGAATGCTCAGAGGGGAGTCTTTTGAACCTTGTTCTTGCTGTAAAACTGGTGTCTCGATCTATTTGTAGCTCTCATCGTAGTCTGTGTGGGCTGGGGTTATTCTGATGTATTTTATCCTGTCAGGTGACCTGGGATGGGCACTCGGGCAGCATGGCCCGCACGCAACAGGCTGCTCAGGCCAATATCACTCTTCAAGAGCAAATTGAAGCTATCCATAAGGCCAAGGGACTGGTGCCAGAAGATGACAGCAAGGAGAAGATTGGTCCCAGCAAACCCAACGAAATGCCCCAGCCTCCCCCTCCTTCATCAGCATCGAATCCCCCAGCGAGTGCTCAGCCCATCACATCTGTGCCTCGTCCGCCCACAGTAAGTGCTTGGGCTCCCAAAAGGAGACAGCTGTGGCCATAGTTAATTAGAAAGGAGTCCTGACAAAGCTCAAGGGTTGTAGCAGGCCACTGGCTGGAAGCAGATTTTGAGTGAAGTTAGTGTTTCCAAATAGCTCGTAAGCCTTCAGGGGTTCCCTATTGAACTTGCTATTAAAAAATGAAAATAAGACATAAGTGAAGTCTCTCATCCTTAGCAGTATCAAAAAGGACTCGATCAGCTGGGCAGGGGAAAAACCTGGGTGGTGCCTTCTTAGAGGAAGGAAGTATGGCTAACAAATGCACGGGTGGGGGGCTCTTTTTTTTTTTTTAATTTAAAAAGACATGATGCGGAAAACGAAAGTAGTGGCAGGTGAGAAATCTTCATAGATGCCTCACTGCCCCATGTTCCCGTGCACCAGGGGTTCTGCTGTGACCCTGGGAGAGCTCCTTCTGCAGGATCACGGTGTGGCTCGCGGTCTGGTTCCTGAGTGGTGAGGGAAGGAAGAACTGCTTGATGTGTTAATGAGGTTTCTGTGCCTGTTTACAGGAAGCTTGGGCTGGCCGTACGGTGAGCACGCAGGGGTTCCCAGCAGGTCTTTGCCCAGCAGAAGTCCTCAGTGTGTTGCCTTGGTTATTTTAATTTTAATCAGGACTGCAGACAGCACTGAGATGATCACTGCATGCGTCTGCTAAGAAAAATGACCTTCTCTCTCCAGATGCCCCCTCCTGTTCGTGCCGCTGTCGTTTCTGCTGTTCCCGTCATGCCTCGTCCCCCGATGACTTCTGTGGTCCGTTTGCCTCCGGGGTCTGTCATAGCCACCCCTATGCCACCAATAATCCACACCCCACGTATCAACGTTGTCCCAATGCCGCCGTCCGCTCCTCCCATCATGAGCCCCCGCCCGCCTCCCATGATAGTGCCCACAGGTCAGTAACTTCAGCTCTTGCCCGTTAATTGTCAGCCAGCTCCCATCTCTCGTGAGCTTGAGCTTCGATTCCCTTTTTCTTTTTGTGCCTCTGGTAATGGTGTGTAACTGGGACTGCAAACCAGAAATCTCATCTTTAAGGATTTTTTTTGCGTTAATAAGACTTAACGCGGCAGCACTGCTTCTGGGCTCCAGTCTTCTGCTGCAGCATGAGAGACAGCACAAGGGTTCGGTCTCGGTGGGGCGCTTTATCTCTGCGTCCCCACTCGGTGTCCCTGGGGGTCTGACCAGGTGAACGCTGGGGATCTGTGCTGCTTTCCAAGAGGAAGCAGAGTAAAGCTGATCTGCCAGCACCTCGCTGGGTGTTACAGCTTGTTAGGGAAGTTGCTGCTGCAGGAGGAAGAGCTGTTGTCTGGCTCCATTCCTCATAGCGGCTTCGTAGCATGAGGTGATTTTAGTTTAAAAAGCACAACATGAAAACGCTTCTTCCGCTTCTTCCTTTTTTTTTTTTTTAAATTGAAGTGCTGGCACCGCTGCATGCCAAACGGAGAGCATTTTCTTTTTTGCAAGATCTGCAGGAAACTCTTACGCTGCTTGTTGTCTTTTCCTGGACTGTTTCCCAATATAAAAGATCTAATGTTTAGAGTTTGCATGTTGCTGTTGGTTGTGTTAACTTCCTGCATGTATTGTGGCATTTATTTTCAGCCTTTTCTAGTTTGCGAATGGAGTTTGTGTAAGGGATTATCTGCTGTATACTCGGTGGATGACTGCAGGTTGTGCTTTTCCCCCATCCCGTTCCAGCATTCGTCCCAGCACCTCCTGTGGCTCCGGTTCCTTCCCCAGCCCCAATGCCCCCTGTTCACCCACCACCACCTATGGAGGATGAGCCGGTTTCAAAGAAACTGAAGAGCGAGGACAGCCTGATTCCAGAGGAGGAGTTTCTGCGCAGGAACAAGGTATGCGTGTGGGCTGGCTGCTCGGTCAGAAGTCCTCGCCCTGCTGGGCTGTTTGTTCAGCCTCCTTGTACCCAAAGGGGATGTAAAGTCCACTGACGACGCAGAGGGGAGCTGATGTGCAAGTATTTCATGAGACAGTGACTTTCTGAGAGGGCTCCTTCCTCCTGTCATACCTAAGTGAGCTGAACTGCCCTATATTTTGCTGGAAGGAGCAACGGAGCGCTGCACACAGAAGCCCAGTGAGATGGTACCCTTCTGTAATTAAGGGCAGTGGGAAACAGGTTTATAGTAATGTAAAGAAGAGCTAATGCTGGTAAGCTTTTAAGCAGAAGACTGCTAAGCTGGAGATGCAAGGAGATTTAATATATCAGTGTCAACATGGTAGTATGGTAGTGCGACGTTCTGTAACAACGTGGGCAGAACGTGGGGCTGAATTCCTTCCCGAGCAGTGGCATCACCTAGGGTTGAATTTTAAGTCCTTTAAGACGGGAATGCTGTTTTTCTGGACGCTTGCACTGCGAAGCTGCCTCCTGCTTTTGATACTGCTTGTGTTCGCTCTGTGATACTCTGAACGCGTGTGATGCTGGGTGAATGGCAGACTAAGGGGAGAAATCCAAGTAAAGGTTTTGTTTTGGTAACGGCAAAGTGACTTTCTCAATATTGAGACAAATAAAATTTCTGTGTATTCACTCAGCAGTCAAGATAAGCGATTAGTACTGGGAAGGTCTATAAATACTTTGTCTGCCGCTCTTATCATAGCCCTGAGCCTCCTTGCCTGTGAGAGACGTTATCTTTGTTTCCTTGCAGGGTCCTGTCACGGTCAAAGTCCAAGTTCCCAACATGCAGGACAAGACCGAATGGAAACTGAACGGCCAAGTGTTGGTGTTCACCCTGCCGCTGTCAGACCAGGTATGTAGCTTATTAACCTGGCCTTTATCCCTTGCCACTTTGTTGTGGAGCATCTCCATGTTGAGAGTTGCACGACAGGAGCTATAAAACTGGAAATTCCCCATGCTGTGGCCTCTTGCCAGGCTGTGTGGCTGGGGGTGCAGCGCTGGCTGGCTGTATGGTGTGGAAAAAGCCTGAGGAAGCTCTTTAATTCTTCGTAGGTGTCTGTTATAAAGGTTAAGATCCATGAGGCCACGGGGATGCCAGCTGGGAAACAGAAGCTGCAGTACGAGGTGGGTATAAGTCCTTCAAACACTGCTTCTGTGTCGGTGCTTTCTCACACAAAACCTGTCTTTTTTTTTAAAGAAAAAGTTGTGCCCACTGAGATATTTGGAAGAGCAGGGGAAACGGATTTCCTGTCTGTACAGCACACTTGGTTAGGGTACTGTGCGCTGTTTCAGCAGGACAGACCTCTAGTAGGTGGCATCAGTGGAACTTCGCATCCTCACTGTTGCAGATGGGGCCTCAAGGCCTTAATATGTTCTCTCAAATTAACCTATTTTATTGAAGGGGGGGGGGGGGGGATGTGTTTTGGGGGTGGGGCTGGTTGTGATTTTTTGCATTTAAATACAGCAGTTTGCCCCTGCTGTTCTGTCACACCCTCTGGAAGGTTGGGCAAGAGTGCCTTGAAACCCTGGGGGCTCTGAAAGGGTTTTCACCAAAACACTGAAGGGAAGAGGTCTCTTGAGGCTGGAGCTGTTGTTAAAAAGGAACAGTGCCTTTCTCATTTGTTTTCGGTCATGCTTGTGCCCAGGCACAACCTGCTGCCTAAGCAGTGAACTTTGAGCTCTTACCTCCCCAGGAGTTTTTCTGTGGGCAGATAGTGTTAACCCTTAGCAAGAAATAAAAATTATTTGAAGGAGATTAAAAGAAAAAAAAAAAAGAGGGGGAACTAAACAGCTTCATCTGTTGTGGTGACTGATTCTTTCTGTATTTGTAGAGGTGTGTATTGTATACTGTCAGTTCCTACACTTGCATAATTCCCAGCCTACTCGGCTCTTCCCGTGCCAGTCTTGTGAGACTCTGGGATCTCTCCAGGCTTTTTCCAAGCCTGCAGTGTTTTGTCATCACTCTAGTTTGAGAGTAGGGCCAGGAAGGCTTTGTCTATGTGGGGTTTTGTGGGAAGGGACCATTAAGGTTTCTGCTGTGACCGTTGTTTATTTCCTTTTCTCCTCAGGGCATCTTCATCAAGGATTCAAACTCCCTGGCTTATTATAACATGACAAGTGGCTCTCTGATTCACCTGGCGCTCAAAGAAAGAGGAGGCAGGAAGAAATAGGAGCCGTGGAGCCCTGAGATGTGACAGCTCCTTTGCCACTTGTGTAGTCCCAACCATTCAAATCCTCCAGCCTTTTAGGGGCCGCTGTGACAAGCTGTAGACTGCCTACCAACTTGTTTGAGAAGAGAGACTGTGAACCCAGTGCCTGGGTGGCTAATGGGGGGGGGGGGCGGCTGGTAGAGCCCTGAAAGCTGCGTAAGCGTAGTGAGCTAGTGCGTAACTGCAGCGGTCTGCTAGTGATCGATGCTTTGCTAGAATGCTGGTGTCCAGGTTTGTTGTCTCCCCGGTGAATTCCCTAGAGAAGCCACATTGAGGTCATGCCCAGCTTAGTCTAGATCCATCTTTGAGGGATTTATACTGACCAAGAACATCATCCGTCTGACCACAGTGTTTGCTGCTTTGTTTAACCTTTTTTCTAATTGAAAACTTCTTTCTCAATGTACTTACTAAGCCCCTTGTTCTTTTTCTGTCTCAAATCTATCCGCAAGAGCCTCTTGCACTGACCCTGACTTGGAATTTTATCCTCCCTCAGTGTAAGTGTGCGTGGCTGTCCCTTGCGATAAAGGAGATCCGGGACTGCATGCTAAGCAGCTTCGTGCTTGTTCTGTACAGCCCGTGATTTCTTTTAATAAACATGCATCTCGGTGCGAGGTCCTGTTTGTAGCAGCTCTCGTTCTTGGGGGTTTGGGCTTTTCAGGTGGAGGTGTGCCTGACTTCATAGCGCTGCGGTCCTGGATGGGTTGTGGGGAAGTACACTGGTCTTTAAAATCAACTATTTTATCCTAGGAAATGCTCTGATTTCCTAGGAAAAGCTTCAAGAAAAGGGTTTCGTTAAAATTTTCTCAGCGCTACCCCTGTATTCCCAAGCGTACCACACATGTGCGTACTCGTGTTTGTCTGTGTATGGGTATAGAGAGGTGGTTTTGAGCTTAAATCTCGTTAGTGGGAATTTTCTTGGAAAAGTGTTTCACCCTACCGTGCGGTTAGCATCTCCTGGTTCCGGAGAGCATTCAGATCCACAGAACAGATTATGCCCTTACCTTCTGTCGAAGCTGTGTGGCAGTTTGAAACGCCCACAGCCCAGGCACGGCAAGGCCGGGTTAAGCTGTGGAGAGGTAACGAGGTGGCCAAGGAAGGTGGGTTGTCTGCTGCTGCCCCAGCAGCCACGTCCCTTGGGTACCTCTGCTCTTTTGGGACAATCCAAAGCCACGGGTTGGTTGTTTTGCTTTCTTTTGTGCGATGTCCAGGCCTTACAGGAAGATCCTGTTTACCTTATTTTGTGCTCGGGGGGGGGGGGGGGGGAAGAGAGATGAAGCAGGAGTGAAGAGACAACGTCCTCCGGCCTCCTGTGTGCTCATCGCAGGGCGGGCGGCCGAGGAAGCGCTGTGCTGCAGGGAAGGTGCCTGGCACGGGCCCAGCCCAGGTGGCTGCTGCTTCTCCTGCTCGGCCAGCTGCCGCGGCTGGCAGGTGCCCACGTGTCTGCGAGCGGCGCGCGAACGCGGCCCGCTCCCCTCGAGCCGCAGGATGCCGAATTAATAGCTTCTCTGCAGGTGTGGGCAGGCTGGTTGGGTGTACTGAGGATGTGGGGGTGCGCCTGCCCCCCAGGAAGGCGTGCTCATTGCTTTCCTCTTGCTTTTAAAGACTAGACAATAATAGTGTGGTAGGGTTAGGACAATAGGAACGATGTTTTCATAGGGAAAACAAAATGGGGGGGGCATAGCTTGGAGCCATTGCAGTGGAGGTTTGCTAAAGAAGCGTGCGAGTAGCTCGCTAGTGAGTGGTGTTTTCCAGAGCTGATAAAAACTGCAGAGAAAGCTCTGAAATGGAGAAGTCATGTTCCTGCACCCTGCGTAGGACAGGACTGTATTTAAGGTCATGCAGCTTTTTTTTTCTTTTTTTTTTTCTTTTTTTGTCCCCTTCTGGCTGCACCCGCTGGTGCTGCGAGCAGCCACAGTGCTTGTGCAAGAACCTGGCCGCCCTGCCCAGCCACGGGTCGTTCCTCGATGGCTCCCGGTGGAGGCTGTGCTGGTGCCTGGATGACATTTCCAGCCTCCGCCGCAGCCAAGCCCGGTTTATGAGCCTGGCAGGGCCGAGCACCCAGCCCCACGCTCCTGCAGGAAAACACACGCCGGAGCGCTGGAAATAGCTCACAGGGAGCCTTGCCAGCAGCAAGCCCGTTTCAATCTAAATATTACAGATAAACGTTGTAGCAGACTGTCCGTGTGTATCTCCTACAAAACAACTGCTATCGGAGCCTTCCACTCCGGCGCTGAGGACCTGCAGCGTGGGGGTGCCGGAAAAATCTGGAGAGGGCTTGATGGGGGCTGCCTGCCATGGTCTGTGTGCCCTGGGTCCCGGGGAACTTGCCCATCACCTTTCCTCTTTTAAGAGGGGTCTCGATTCTAACAAAGCCCTGCCCTTTTTGCAGACGGGGGTGGCACAGCAAGCAGGGGCCTCCACTTGCTGCCGAACTCCTGCTGCAGCCCCGGCTGGGACGTGGCTGTGCTGCTCGGTGCTGGGCTGGGCCGGGCCCTGCTGCGTGCTTTGCGCTGTATTTTTAGCGCGGCCAGGGCCAGGCCAGTTCCACCAGTACGGGCTGGTGGCGGCAGCGCCCTGTGGGCTTGGCAGCCTCCGGGGAAGCCGCGGGGTCTGGATGCGGCGTTGCCTCCCACCCCATCCCCGGGTTCTGGGGGGAGATGCTTCTCCCCGTGCCACTGGGGCCGGGCACCGCTCCCTGCGGGCCCCGTGGGCTCTCAGCCCGGGTTGCAGCGTGCCCTGAGAGGGGGAAACGGGGCGGGCGCTGGGCTTCGACGCCTGCCACGCGCGCAGCCCCCCTGCTG
This sequence comes from Anser brachyrhynchus, assembly GCF_964034855.1. Classification (NCBI taxonomy): domain Eukaryota; kingdom Metazoa; phylum Chordata; class Aves; order Anseriformes; family Anatidae; genus Anser; species Anser brachyrhynchus. The sequence continues at coordinate 14,041,621 of NC_137710.1, read as the reverse complement.
CGGTGCTGGTCCTGGGTGCAAAGCTGGCTGCAGGCGAGTGGGAGGAGGGAACGGGAGCTGCCTGCAGCCACCGGGGCTCTGAAAACCAGCCTGGTCCCGCTGGGGCCCGGCCCTGAGCACCCCAGGGAGTCCCAGCCCCATCCCAGCACAGGTCCGGGGCAGCCCCTGCAGCACTGCTGTGGCTCAGCCGGGTCCCGGTTCCACCCCAGTCTGCTCCCAGCCATCCCCCCAGTTCCAGCCCAGTTCCCCTTCTGCCTCAGTTCCTCCTCAGTCCAGTCCCACTCAGTGCCCCCCGGTCCCATCCCAATTCCCTCCAATTCCTCCCAGTTCCATCCTAGAGCCCCCCCAGTTCCACCCCAGTCTGCTCCCAGCCATCCCCCCACTCCAGTCCCCATGTCTCCTAAGTTCTGCCCCAGTTTCTCCCAGTCCCATCCCAGTGTCCCCCGGTGCCCCCTGGTCCCATCACAGTTCCATCCCAACATCCCCCAGTTCCACTCAGTCCCATCCCAATGCCCCCCAGTTCCTCCCAGTCCTGTCCCAGTGCCCCCCAGTTCCTCCCAGTCCCGTCCCAGCGCCCCACAGAGCCCTACAGCCTCATCCCAGTGTTCCCCAGTCCCACCTCAGTTCCCCCCAGTCCCATCCCAGCGCCCCCCAATTCCACTCAGTCCCCCCCAGTCCCGTCCCAGTGCCCCCCAGTGCCCCCCAGTCCCATTCCAGTATCCCCCAGCGCCCCCCAGACCCACCCCAGTTCCCCCCAGTCCCATCCCAGCGCCCCCCAATTCCACCCAGTGCCCCCCCAGCCCCATCCCAGTCCCCTCCCAGTCCCCCCACGCAGCCCCGCCCTCCCCCTGCCACTACCGGGCGGGCAGGCGGAAGGAGGCGGGCCCTCTCCCTGACTGACACCTCCCTCCCCACCTCTCACCCAATCCCTGCCCTCGGACGGCGGGCTCCCCCACCCCTCTCCCCTCCCATTGGCTCCCTCCGCCCTCCCCCCCCTCAGCGCCGCCCAATGGCGCGGCGGCGGCGGGGCGGCACCGGGGCGGCGGGCGGGGAGGGAGGGGGGGGGCGCGCCCGCCGCCGTGGCCGCGGCATGGAGGGGCGGCGGAGCCGCTGAGCCGCGCCGCCATGGCCAAGAGCCGCGGGGGCGGCGGGCCCGGCTCGCCCGGCAGCGCCCGCGACCTGGCGGGGACCCGCGAGAGCCTGGCGGAGGCGGGCGGCGACGAGCTCAGCTCGCTGGGCTCCGACTCGGAGGTCAACGGCGGCGGCCCCGAGGAGCGGCGCGTCGACAAGTTCGGCTTCATCGTGGGCAGCCGCAGCGCCGAGGGGCCGTGAGTGGCGGCGGCGGGGACGGGGGACGGGGGGGTGGAGGCCCGGCGGGGGGACGGCTCCGGGCCCCCCCCCCCCACCTTCAACCGCCCGGTACCGGCCCCCGGGGAGCGCCCCCCCGCCGCCCGCTCCTCCTCGCCCCGGCGCGGGGAGGCCGCAGCCTCCGCTGGGCTCCGGGAGGAAGCCCTCGGGGGCGGCCTCCAGGCCTCCGCCGGCCCCGGCAGGAGGAAGCGGGGCTGCGGCCGGCACCGCCCCGGCCCCGGGGCCTGAGCACGGCGCCGCCGCCGCCTCCTCCTCCTCCTCCTCCTTCTCCTCTTCTTCCTCCGCTGCCCGGCCTCCGGGGGCAGCGGCGCTCCCCGGGCCCGGCCTCCCTCCTGCCGGCCTCCCGGGGCCCGATCCTGCCCTCCCGCAGGGCTCCGCACCGGGCAGGCGGCGGGCAGCCGGCGGCACGGCCGCCATCCGCGCACCGCGGAGCCGCTCGGGCTCTGGGGACGGGTCCCCCCCCGTCCCCGTCCCCCACACCCCTTCCCGGCACTCTCGGAGGCCGCGGGGACGCTGGGGAGGGCCCGGCCGTGGGGCTCCGTCCCCCGCGGGGTGCCCCCACGCCAGCCTCCGCCACCCGAAACGCGGCCGCCGGTCCCCGCTCGGTGCCCGCTGCCGGGCGGCCGTCAGCTGGTGACAGCTTCCAGCCCGGGCTGGCGGGGCTCCAGCGGGCCCGCGGCCAGCCCCAGTATCCAGTGTCCAGCTCTCTCCGGCTTCCCACGCCTCGCGGAGCCCCGGGCTCCCCGGCTCGAGGCCAGCGTGCCCTCGGGTCCCCGGTCCCCATGCCGGTGGCCGAGGCGCTGCGCCGTGCCCGGCCTTGCGACAGGGAGGGCGCGGCGGCCGCCCTCGGCCGAGCGGCTCCCGGTGGAGCTGCTCCAAAACAAGCGCGTTCGGCCCCGTCTGACCCGCGGGTGGGACCTCGCAGGGCAGGGCTGGGAGCGCGGCACCACCAGGGAGGTGGCTGCCGAGGGCTCGGCCAAGCCGCTGGCGCGCCCCAGGCTGTGGCAATGAGCTGGTCCTCTGCCCATGGAAGGGCTGGGGGCAGCACGAAGCCACCCAGTGCCACCACCACCCCCCGCCCAGCTCGGAGGCAGCCCTGGGGGCCTCTGCCAGGTTAAATAGGGACGCCCATCCCAGCTGAGCGCTGCTGGAAAACGCTCCCCTCTTCATGGGGCGGCTGGGGCTGTGCGGATCGGTGGGGCCGCGGGGGCAAGGCAGGGATGGGTGGGCTCCGCGGTGGGTACGGGGCTTGCGGCCGCGCTCACCCGCCTCATCCCTTCGCCCCGCAGGCTGGAGGAGGTGCCCTTGGAGGTGCTGCGGCAGCGTGAGTCCAAGTGGCTGGACATGCTCAACAACTGGGACAAGTGGATGGCCAAAAAGCACAAGAAGGTGGGTGACCCCAGAACGTCCGGAGGTGGCAGCAGTGTCCCCCCGAGGCCCTGGGGCACGTCCCCGAGTCCCCGCAGGCGGACGGTCGCGTTGCCTTTGGGGTGATGCTGTCAGCTCAGGCCAGCATCCAGCCGTGGGACGCGGAGGCTGCGTGTCCCCCAGCCGGCTGCCGCTGCGCACGGCTGCTCCCTGCCGGCTTCCTAGGGCTCGTTTGGCTGCGTGCAGGCAGCCATGGGAATTGTTAGGTCATGGAAACTTCTGCTCCGAGCATCTTGCAGACCCAAAAAAAAAAAAAAAAAAATGCCGTGGGTAGGAAATAGTTGAGCCTGGCGTGCCTGATGTGGCCTGCAAGCCGGGGCTGGTTGGAAGGCCGGTGGTGGTGTGGGCTCGGTGGCCCCGGTGCCACGCAGGGCTATGCTGGTGCCTTGGTGCTCCCTGACCTCCCGAGGCTGTGCATGCAACGGGGATGGGATGAAGTAAGCCCTGGGCTGATGCTGCTGGCCTGACAGTGGTGAGGCTGCTGGCGGACCGAGGGCTGCCTCCTCCCCCTGCCCGCTGGCACGGCTTCCTGGCACCGCTCCGCGTGCCGTGCCCCCGCCGGAGCTGCCTGCAGCGCTCCCCGAGCACCGCTCGGTGCCTGGTGACCAACAGAGGAATCCCTCATCCGCTTCTTGGCTGCTTGTGAAGGATTCCTGAGAACTTTTGGGGTCACAGCAGGCGGGCGCTTTGTCCCGAGGGCGCTTTGCGCTGCTCTCCGCATGATTTCCAGGCGTGGGTGAGTGCCCTGGCAGCTGCGCTGCTGGCGGAGGAGCTCCCTCATGCTGGGGCCGAGCTTCTGGATATCCCTGTGGAGCCGCAGGGCCTGTGCGCTCTGTCCTGCTGCAAAATCGGTGCCTGGAGCCTCCAAGGGCTGATGCAGAGAGCTGCTCCTTGCCCAGGCCCCGCAGCCAGCCGGCTTGCTCGCACCTGCACTGCTCCAGGATCCTAAAACTCTCCTGCATCGCTGGCCCGGGTCCTGCCAGCGCTGAGCCGTGCCAGCGCCACGTGCCGGCCCGTGCCCTTTCCAGGCAGACTGAGGGAGTGCAGACGCGTGGGCAGCTCCGGCTGCTCCTTGCTTTCAGCATCCCTCTGCCCGGGTGCGCTCCCGATCTGGCATGCGGGGGCCCCGGCAGTGATGGCAGGGCCCCAGCAGGAGCTGGGGGATTGGGGAGGTGGGGGCAAAACCACCTCACCCCCCTGCCTGCCCCAGCTTCGCTGCTCAGCCAAACACAAACGGCTCTTGCTCCCTGCAAGGCGGCTTCCTTCCTGGCTGCTCAGCCAGCAGGAAGGGCAGCAGGAGCGGGAGCTGTCAGCGCTGGCGGAGCTGCCCGTGGCCACCCTGGGCATCGCCCGCTGCGTTTCCTGCGAGCACAAAGCCCTCGCGGGGCCTGGCCAGGTAAACAAGCAGCGCTGCGGTGAGGGAGCAGCGAGGAACGTGGCGTTACCACCACCACACTGGGCCGGGCTGCTTGGAAACACAAGTGCCTGCTCCCGAGTCAGCTGGCAAACAGGGAGAGCAAGCTCTGGTCGGGGAGGAGAGCCCCGGGGCTGCCGAGCCCCACGGCAGGGAGGCTCAGAGCTGTCAGCTTGCGGAGCCCTGGTGCCTCTCGGGCACTTGTGTGTGCTGCCCAAGCAGAGACCCGAGGCACAGAGGCTGTGCTGGGGTTTTGCGGGGCTTTATGCTGTACCAAAAGCGTCCATCTCATGGGTCCCTGCCTTGCTGGTGCCGCTGGTTCCCTGGAGCGGGGCTGGAGCGCTAGCGGGGCCGCAGGGAAGGGCACAGCCCGGCCCCGGCTGCTGGCAGCAGCAGGGTTAAGCGAGTCCGGCCCCCTGCTGCGGAGGTGGCACCCGCGCTGCCCAGCCCGGACTTTGGTCCGGTTGGTGCCCCGTGCCAAGGGAGCCTGGGGCTGGCTGGGCACGGAGCCGGCTGCTGGGGCTCGGAGCTGGGGCCAGCTCTGTCCCTGCCGCTCCGCACAGCCCCGCGGGCAGGAGGGATGGGGACGCAGAGCCCTCTCCTCTACCTGCCCCACGAGTAGAGCACTCGGAGCTCTCCGGCTTCCCCGTGGGCCATGGCAGTGTGGGGAGGGAGCCAGCCTCTGTGGAGGGAGCCAGTGGCTCTGCCGTTTGCTTTTCCAGTTGCCCGTGGGGTCCTGCTTGAGGCAGAGCTGGGCTTGTTGGGAGCTATCTGCAAGCTGCGCGGCCTCAGCTGGGCTCCTGCCGCCATCTGCAGCTCCTTCTTGCCAGCGCAGCTCTGGCTGGCGTGTTAAGAGCAGGGCTGGGGAGAAGGGGCTGAGCGGACCCTGGCCTGCCCGGCACAGCCCCTCAGCTCCCCTCCCGGGACCCCCAGGGTCTCTAACTGCAGCTCCACGTGCCATCCTGTACGTCTGTCGGGGGCACCCTGTTCCTGGTGGTATGAGGACATGTCCCCTTGTAGGGGGAGGTTGTGCTGCTGCTGCAGTGCTGGGCCTGGCCCGTGTCTTGCCCCGGGAGCCTCAGTGCTCCGTGATATCCCCTGAGGGCTTTGTTCCCCGTGCAGATCCGGCTGCGGTGCCAGAAGGGGATCCCGCCCTCGCTGCGGGGCCGAGCCTGGCAGTACCTCTCCGGCAGCAAGGTCAAGCTGGAGCAGAACATCGGCAAGTTTGATGTGAGTGTGTGCCGGGCAGTGCGGGCTGGGGGCAGGTCCAGCCCCGTGGGCACACCGCCATGGGCTCCCCCAGGCTTGCTGCGTGCTGGGGGGGGGGCTGGCGCTCAGCTGGTGCTGCTCACCCTGACCCTCTCCTTCCCAGGAGCTGGATCTCCTCCCAGGAGAGCCAAAGTGGCTGGACGTGATCGAGCGGGATCTCCATCGGCAGTTCCCCTTCCACGAGATGTTTGTCTCGCGCGGAGGCCACGGGTAAGTGGAGCAGCCTTGTGTCTGGTCCTTGGTAGCTGCTGGGCCCCCCTTGGGGCCGTGCCGTGGGGTTTGTGCCCTGTAGCCTGGTGGTGTGGCGAAGGGGGATCCCGGCCAGGGACTGACACGTGGGGGAAGAGCGATGAACAGCGGCTGGCCCACGGTGTGGGGTCACCGTGCTGGTGTGGGGCTGCAGGGGAGGCCGCTGGGCTGTGCCCGTGCCCGCTCTCCACCTCTCTCTCCCCACGTTGTCTCCGCAGGCAGCAGGACCTGTTTCGGGTGCTGAAGGCCTACACGCTGTACCGCCCGGAGGAGGGCTACTGCCAGGCCCAGGCCCCCATCGCTGCGGTTCTGCTCATGCACATGCCGGCCGAGGTACAAGCGGGGAGCAGCAGGGGGAGCGGGGTGGTGCTGGCGGGCAGGTGCTTGGCTCACGGCACCGGTTTGCCCCAAAACTCAGCCAGTGCGAGCGTGCCCCAGGTGTGCTCTGCCCGCTCCCTTGGTCCATCGGGGCAAGGTCGGGGCTGCAGGACTGTCCCCTGTGCGCACCCGGACACTGACCCACTGTCCTTTGGCTTGCAGCAAGCGTTCTGGTGCCTGGTACAGATCTGCGAGAAGTACCTCCCCGGCTACTACAGTGAGAAGCTGGTGAGTGAAGGGCCATGGTGCTCCTCCAAGGGGCCAAGAGCTCCCACAGCTCCTACCACGGGGAAAGAAGAGGTGCTTGGGGCGGCCTGGGTGTCCCCACAGTCTTTGCATGATGCCAGGATCCCCAGGAGCATCCAGCAGTGAGGGATGGGGGGCTTGGTGCAGCTTTGCTGCCATAGTACGTGTGGCACGGATCCCGCAGCTGGGCCTGGGGGCTGCCCTGGTGGGCTGGGGCCAGGCACTGTGGAGCTGATCCTGGGGCTGAGCCAAGGACCGGGGTTAACACGCTGGCCAGGGAGGTCCCTGCTGATGCTGTCCCCGCAGGAGGCCATTCAGCTGGACGGGCAGATCCTCTTCTCGCTGCTGCACAAGGTCTCGCCCGTGGCCTACAAGCACCTGAGCAAGCAGAAGATCGACCCCATCCTCTACATGACGGAGTGGTTCATGTGCGCCTTCTCTCGCACGCTGCCCTGGAGCTCTGTGCTGCGTGTCTGGGACATGTTCTTCTGCGAAGGTAGGGGCCTCCTCCTGGAGGCTGCGGCATGGGCCAGCCTCCGTGGGTGGCTGGCAGCCCCCTTGGCACAAGGAAGGCACTTGGGGCTGTGTCAGAAAGAGTGGAGCAGAAGTTTGTGGGGTGGAGGCTATCAGGAGGTTAGTGGGGAGCCAGAGGGCATGTTTGCATCAGTGCTTGTGCAAACAAAGTTTGTGGTGGGCAGTGTGTGTCCCAAATGCCAACGTTTATCCTCGTGTGTGCCCTGACTGCTGGCAGGACTGGCATCTGCTGCCCTACTTGCTGTGTCCCAGCTCAGCGGGTGACAGCAGTGCTGGTGGCCCCAGCCTGGAGTGGGCGAACAGCTCTTACAGGGCTCCACGGCGCCCATCCCAGGCAAAGAGGCCTGGAGAGGCGTCAGGATCCCACCCTGGTGCTGGGTGGGATGAAGGGGAGCACGTGCAAGTGTCCCTTTGCATTGGCAGCCACACCAGCACAGCTTGGGGCTGAGCTGAGTTGTGTCGTGGTCAGCTTCGGGCCTGGGGAGGGGTTCCTGGGGAAGAAGAGGGCATGGGGACCACCAGAGGGATGTGGTGGCAGCGTGCCACCTCACCCTGTGCCACCTGCCGCTTGCTGCCTCACCTCTCCACTTCCAGGGGTGAAAATCATCTTCCGGGTGGGCCTGGTGCTGCTCAAACACACCCTGGGCTCCTCGGACAAGCTCAAGTCCTGCCAGGGCCAGTACGAGACCATGGAGCGGCTGAGGGCCCTCAGCCCCAAGATCATGCAGGAGACCTTCCTGGTGCAGGAGGTGAGGGTCCGGGGAGCGCAGTGCATGGGGCCACCCCTCGTCGGGCAGAGCTTGCCTGGAACCGGGACAGTTCCTAGCAGGACCTGGTTTTGGGGCTACCCCTGTCCCGGGTGGCGCTGCGGGGGGGATATCGGTGGCACAAGTCATTCCCCCGTGCAGGTCATCGAGCTGCCGGTGACGGAGCGGCAGATCGAGCGGGAGCACCTGATCCAGCTGAAGAAGTGGCGGGAGACACACGGGGAGCTGCAGTGCAAGTCCCCCCCGCGCCTGCACGGCGCCAAGGCCATCAGCGAGGCCGAGCCCCCCACCCGCAAGGCGCTGGAGCCCGTTCCCTCCATCATCGTGCCCGCCGGGCCCGCCCCGGTGCCCAAGGCCCGCAAGAGCAAGGAGAAAAACCGAGAGAAGAGCTTAGGCAGCCCCGCCAACGGCCCTGGAGCTGAGGGCAACGGGGCGCCCGGTGCTGCCCGTGAGCTGCTGCACCCCCAGGTGTCCCCCCACCACCAGTCCAAGGAGAGCCTGTGCTCCCGGGAGAGCGAGGACACGTACTTGTAGGGCTGACGCCGCGCTGCGCCCGGGCAGCCGGGCTCAGCTGGGCTGTGCACGGACCCGGGCTCGAGGACGCTGCTCCCTCTGCGGCCGAGGGCGGGAGGGGACCCCCGCGGCGCCTGGCGGTGGGGACTCGGGGCTGGGGGGATCAGGATGCAGCCGCTGCCCTGTGGGGACGGGCTGGCTGCTGCGGCACCATGGGGATGCCACATGCTGGTGCCCGCTTAGGGTGGGCGTGAAGCTGGGGTCCCATGGTTGGAGGGGGGCATCTGCGGGAGCTCAACCGAGCGCGGTGACAAAAGGGGACATGTCCAGCACACAGTGGGTGCCTGCATTGTCCCCACCCCAGCAGGGTGCTGGCACCATGAGCGGTGGGAGCCCTGGCACGGGGTGGCTGAGCCACCCGCGCTCCCTCGCTGCGGCTGGGGGGCCAGGCTGCCCCTCGGGTCCCGCTCCTTGTCCCCCAGCCCCTTGACCCACGTCCCCAGTGTCCCTCCCGCCGCCCCCGGGCTTCCCCTGCCCACCTGTGCTGGCAGGGCAGACCCAGACCCAGTTCCCCAGTGCTTGCGCCTGGCGCAGCGGGACTGGGGGTACGTGAGGAGCCGGGGCAGCTGCTGCTCCCCTCCTCTTTATCTAGTGAGGATGTATCAAAGTGTAGCCCAATATGTAGTACTGAATTTACCTATTCACTGAGCCTATTTATTATTCCTCCGTGGCAGTAACCGTTGCAGGACGGGGGCCAAGGTTGGGAACTGCAGGCGGGATGCACCAGAGGCGGCGGGATTTGATGCCAGACCATGACCCTCGCAAGCCCCATGCCGGGGTCCCCCTCTTGCCACCCACCCCACAGCGGAGGTGAGATGGGGCGCGAGCGGCTGGGCGCTCCCCGCTGCGGGGTCCCCTCTCTTCCCCCTGCCCTCACCAAGGGCTGGGGGTAGCTTTGTAAAATAAAGCGGGGAAAAATGGTTTTGTACAAAGGGAAAATAAAGCAGGATTGTGTAAAGGCGCAGCGTCTGCGGCTCCTTGAGTGTGCGGCTGGGGGGCACCACCTCCCCCATGCATTTTCCCATCACCTTTGGGTGCTGTGGGGGGTGACAGGGACCCAGATGGGTGGTCAGGTGCTCACACTCGCCTCCCATCTCTTGCTCACCCCAGCTATGTCAATGCAGGCTGCAGTTTTGGGGGGGACTAAGCCATCCCAAGCTCTCCTCAACTCCAGCAGTGTCTCTGGCTCCCGAGCCAAAGGTGGCATCCTTTATTGAGCCAGAGCAGCTGCCACGAACCTTCCTCCTGCAGCCTCTCCTGGATCAGGGGCTGGCTCCTCTTGTGCATCCCACACACGTGGCAGCAACCCAGGGGCAGTCCCTGTCCTTGTGCTGGGTGGTGGCAGCACTGTCCCCGTCAGGGACACCGTGGGGACAACCAGGGCCGAGGGCCGTGACTCACTGCCCCAGCCAGCCCTACTGCTTCACCCTGCCCCACGGCAAGCCACGGCTGGGCTGTTTGAAGCGCAAATGAGGGATGCTGAGACCTGCCCATGTTCGTGACACCCATGGAGGCCATCTCCAGCCATTGCCAGGCTGCAGGGGCTTCTCGGGTGGCTGCTTTGGGGGTGAGCCCCTCACGGCCATCCCTTTCCGGCACCAAGCCTTCAGTCCCCTCCCAGTGTCACGGCTCCCGTGGCCCCACCGAGGCAGGAGCAGCCCGGCCCCACCCGGGCTCTATCCCACGGCCTCCCAGGGCTCCGCTTTCCGCGCACAAAATGGAGCCCAAGCGGCTTCTCCCTCCCCGCGATTCCTGCAGGCGGGAGTTCTGCAAAAACCTCAGCTCCCCCCCCTCCCCCCCCCTTCAAAACCCCTTTTCCCCTGAAGAAGCGGCTGCGGGGAAGCGCCCGGCAGCGTTGCTGGAGCCCCCCCCTCCGCCCGGGTACGGTGCAAGCCCCTCGTCAGGCCCGGAGCCCCCCGGAAAGCTCCGCGCAGCGGGCGGCGGGGCGGGGCGCGGCCGGGGGCCGGGGAGGGGCGAGGCGGGGCCGGGGCGGGGCGGCCGCGGGACCCCTCCCGCTGCTCCGAGCGGCCGCGGGGCGCGCTTGGAGCGGCCCCGGCCCCGGCCCCGGCCCCGGCCCCGGCCCCGGCCCCGGCCCCGGCCGCCATGGACCTGCACATCCTGGAGCACCGGGTGCGGGTGCTGAGCCTGGCGCGCCGCGGGCTCTGGCTCTACACCCACCCGCTGCTCAAGCTGCTCTTCCTGCCCCAGCGCTGCAGGTACCGGCCTCCCCCCTTCCTCACCCTCCTCTTCATCCTCCCCGTCCTCCCGTGCTCTCGGCGGTGCCGTGCGGTGGGGAGGGAGGGCGCGCCCCGCTCCCCCCTTCCCCGGAGCCACGCGCGGGTCGGGCAGCGGCAGTTTGTGCCCCATAGGTGCAAGTTCTTCAGCCTGACGGAGACCCCTGAGGACTACACCATCATGCTGGACGAGGAGGGCTTCAAAGGTACCTGGCACTGCAGCAATGAGTTGTGGCCGTTCTCAGCCCAGCCCGGCACAGCACAGCGATTCTCGGAGCTCACCACGGGCAGCGAGCCGCGGCTTGTGTCAGGGATGCCCTGGCTTGCCCCACTGAGACTCTCTCAGCTTGCCTGCCTTGGCACTACCAACTGCCTCGGAGACGCGGCCGTGCCTCCACATGCTTGGATGAGGCTGGGGTATGGGTGGGGAAAGGCTCCTGTGAGGAGCCCTGCGCCTGCCAAGCCCGAGCATGGGGCACAAACCTCCCGGGACACAAGGGAAGGGCTGCGGGCAGCACCCGGGGCTCCCTGCCTGCACGGGGTGCTGCTGGCAGAGCTGCCAATGTCCTTCCATGGCTGCTCCACTGCTGTCCCCCTGCCTGGTGAGGGCTGGGACTGGCCACCACCATGGTGGAACAGGGCCAATTCCCCACCCATGTGGCTGAGCCCGGCCTTGGGGGACCAGGGGTGCTTCTGGGGGTACTGGGGATGCTGCCCGGCACCAGCATCCCGGCGTCGGGGCGTCCTGGAGTCTTCGAGCCCTTCTGGGCTGGTCCCCTCCCTGGGAGGTGTCACAGCACGATGTCCCCATCCCGAGAGCCTGTGTGTGCCATTCTGCAGCCTCACCACCAGACCTGCCCTGACAGGCCGTGCTGGTAGGACAGATCCTGTCCCAAGCCTCCCGCACCCAGACCTCCCCGGCTGGGCCTTATCTCCCTGGATGTGCCCCAAGGAACAAGGGTCAGCGGTCCGGCAGCACGGGGCGATCTCTGGCTGGATCCAGCCCAGCTCCCCCCAGCCCTTTTGCTGGGAGCCAGGCTCTCTCCTGAAGAGCTGGGGCCGTTCCCCCCATGTATTGTATTTTATTTTTTTTTCGGTGCCTGCGGACAAACGCTCCTCGATCCCGTGGGGCAGGCGGGAAGCGGCGAACAATGGTGCAGCGAGTCGGCCGCCCCGCTGCTCGGCGCCGGGCTGGGGGGCTGCCAGCGCCCTGTGGGGGCACGGGGGGGAACCCCCCCAGCCTTGTTTTAATTTCTGGGCTGGGGGCTGGATTAAGCCCTGGGGCCAGCCAAGGCATCGGGACAGTGGTGTTTGGGGACCCCCGTGCAGTCGCAGCCTCCCCCGTGGCCCCCGGTTCCTGCTGGTGTTGAAAAGCGATTAAGCGGGGACGCGGCAGTGCGGTCCCTGGCCCTGGCCCTGGGAACGAGCAGGGGCTGTTCTGGTGCTTCCTGCGCAGGAACAGGAGGCTGCCAACACCCGCCAAGGCCCTGGGCTTCGGACCTCCGGATCCGGCCTCGCCCCATGGCTCACGCCTCCCTCACTGCTGCGATGAGTCCTGCAGCCTCAGCTCAGTGCCACGGGCCTCCCTGCCTCGCCTGGGCAAGGGGACGATGAGGTTTGGGGGCGTCAGGCTCCCCCCTGACCCTGCACCTCCCAGGGAATTGGGGTGCCGGGATCGGGAGGTGTCCTGGCCTGGGGCAGCTGCGGGAGGAGCACGGGTGCCGGAGGAAGAGCACGGCCCCGATCCGGCCCTTCCTGGGGAGCGGGTGTGGGGCAGGAAGGAACCGGCCGGCACGCTCGCTCCCTGCCAACAAAAGCAGCGTTTCTGGGGAGGCAACCCTGGCCCCCGGCCAGCGTGGGCTCGGCCCCAGGGACACGGCTCATTGGAGCCGGGTGGCCACGCGGCTGGGGTGGCACGGGGTGGTGGCATGGCAGGGTGGCCGTTCTGCGTCTCCTCCGGTGCCCCTGACCCGTCCCTGCTGAGCATCCTGGCACGGCTCAAGCTCCCTGCTGGGCTGGCGGCTCCTGGGGGTTGGAGGATCCAGGGGGAGATGTGGGCAGCCCCAGGGGCCTGGCTTTGGGGTGCTGCACCCCTTTGTGCACAGCCCAGCTGGTGCAGGAGGAACGCGTCCCAGGCTTGGAGCGTTTGTCCCTGCAAGTCCCCAAAAATATAGCAATTCCAGCTCTGTGAGTGCGGCTGATCCTGCCCTCACTGCGTGGCATCCCGAGGACCCTGCAGGCTTCCCGGTGACAGTGTCAGGGCATCGCTTGTTTTGCAGTTGCGCCGTGACTCAGTTTCCCCATGGTCCAGCACCCAGTGCCACGGGACCCCACGGTGCCCTTGCAGCAGGGACCCACGCTGCAGGTGGCTGCGTCGCGCCCCGTTGAGCGGAGACAGCCCCTGCGGTGCCCTGGGCGAGATGTCATTGCTGTCCCCAGGCTGAGTGTGGCCCCATGGCAGCCCCCGCCAAGTCCCCTCCTGTGTCCCTGAGCCTGTCCCGCTGGGTGCCTGCCGCCTCCTGTGCCCACGCTCCCTCCCTGGTGGCTGCCAGCCTGCACGAGGATGGGCTGGGGACAGGGGACCCGCTGTCCCCACTCACTGCTCCTGGTGCAGGTCGTGTCACAGCGACAGCACCACCAGCAGGGTTGGGAACACCAATGCGGCCCCGCTGCTGCGACAGCCCTGCCCCAGCGCCGTGCCTCAGTTTCCCCTTTCCCTCGCAGAGCTGCCGCCCTCCGAGTTCATGCAGGTGGCGGACTCGACGTGGCTGGTGCTCAGCGTCGTCTCCAACGGCCGGGCGCCCTCCGGCTGCCAGGCCACCGGCGTCACCAAGATTGCCCGGTCGGTCATCGCGCCGCTGGCCGAGCACCACGTCTCGGTGCTGATGCTCTCCACCTACCAGACCGACTTCGTCCTGGTGAGCCCGGGGTGGGAACAGGGATGGTGCCGCGTGGCCCTGGCAGCTCCATGGTTGCTGGCGGGGACCCGGCTGTCCCCAGCTGGCTGCGGGGCTTGCTCCGGTGTCGGTGACGCTGCGACACTGCCAGGTGCGGGAGAGGGACCTGCCTGTGGTCATCCACACGCTGGCTGGGGAGTTCGACATCTACAAGGAAGAGAATGGCGAGTCCATCCCCGTCACCTGCGACGATGCCAGCAACGGCTTCCTTAAGCCCAAGGCGGGTGAGTGGCACGGGGACTTCTCCAAGGGTGACCTCGTCCCCGGGGTCACCTGGTGCCCGCAGGGATGCTCCAGCTGCCGGAGGTCCCCCCGCGTGTTGGGGACCCCCGGGGCCACCACCCAGCGGGACGTGGGGCTGCGGTGGCCACGGGGTGGCACTGCGGTGCTGTCCCCGAGTGTGGCGGTGACGGGTGGCTGTGCCCCGCAGCCACCAGCCCCACGCTGCACCCCGTGCAGAGCCCCCAGAACCGCTTCTGCATCCTGACCGTGGCACCCGACACGCTGCCCGCCATCGCCACCATGCTCATCGACGTCCTCTTCTACTCCCACAGGTGGGTGACAAGGGTGGGGACATCGGTGGTGGTCCCTCAGCTGGGTGTCACCCCCCTACACCTCGCTCCCTGTGGCTTTTCAAGCTCTGGGTGCATTTTGCAAAGTGTTTTTTGCTGCCTCGAGCATGCCACCCGTGGGTGCTGCATGTCCTGCTGCCACTCCTGGGAACTGGAGCCCCCAAGTCCCGGTGCCACTATGCTGGGGGACAAGCCACATATTTCAGCAAAGCAAAGGGGGTCGGTTCAGAGGTGGCTGAGATGTGCCAGAGCCGTGCACGGGAACATTTTGGGAACAGCCTTTCCTTGTGGGACCGTCCCCTCCAGAGTCACCACGGTGCTCTGCAGATTCCCCCAAACCCACTCTTTTTGTGTCCCGCTGACGGTGGGACTCAAACCCGTGCCCGGCTCATCCCGCTCTTCCCTCAGCCCCCCCAAGGAGCCCAGTGCTGGTGGCCAGGACCTCGACTCCATCACCTTCTTTGCCTTCTCGCTCATCGAGGGCTACATCTCCATCGTGATGGATGCGGAGACCCAGAAGCGGTAGGTGCTGGTGCTGGCCCCCAGTGCCCACACTTTTGGGGGCGGCTGGGTGGGTTGGGGGTGTTCCTGCACTCAGGGCTCCCCCTTTTGCAGGTTCCCCAGTGACCTGCTGCTGACCAGCTCCAGCGGGGAGCTGTGGCGGATGGTGAGGATCGGCGGGCAGCCCCTGGGCTTCGGTGAGTGTGGGCGCCGTGCGCGTCCCCTGCCCTGTGGGGGTGCAGGGATTTGGGCCCCCTCCCCTGCAGCTCAGCACCCATCCCGTCCCCACCCAGCATGGGAGCCCCCCCTGCTGCCACACCCGTGTCCCCTCCTAGTGCTTTCCTTTGGTGTCCCCTGCCACCTGGTGGCTCCCCATCGCGGTGACACCAGGGTCACCGCGGGACACCTTGCCTCCCCCAGATGAGTGCGGCATCGTGGCGCAGATCGCCGAGCCGCTGGCTGCCGTCGACATTTCGGCGTACTACATCAGCACCTTCAACTTCGACCATGCCTTGGTGAGCCCTCCCCGGCACGGGGCATGTGGCACCGCGGGCAGGAGGGTCCCGGTGTCCCCAGCGGGGCTAACGGGACATTTGTCCCCGCAGGTCCCTGAGGAGGGCATCATCGAGGTCATCCAGCTGCTGCAGAAGCGCCAGGAGAGCGGCAGATAGCGGCCAGCTGTCCCTGTGCCGGCTGTCCCCATGCCGTCCAGTGGCCCATGGGGACCCGCGCGGTGTCCCCACAGGCTCCTCCTGCCCAGGGCTGTCCCCAGCCCTGTCGCTGTTTTTCATTTCTAAGCCTTCCCCCCCGGTGCTGGGCAGAGCCTGGGGGGCGCAGCGTCGCTCCCTGCACGCCGGGGACGCGGGGGGGACGCGGTGGCACTGCTGTGACAGTATTACGTCCACGCCGCTGTGAATCCCCGCGGGAGAGGCCGAAGGGCAGCGCCGTGCCCTCCTCTGCCTCAGGTCCCTTCCTGGCTTTCTTAGGGTGGGGGGAGTGGCAGATTTGGGGAATTTGAGTGGTGGTGAGGAGAGGAGGTGTGGGGGGGATGCGTGCCCCAGAGCGGTGATGTGCCACAGCCCTGCTGGAGGTGACAGCGTGGGGCTGGCAGGACGCGGGACCCTGGGTGTCTGTGCGGGGTGGTGGCTGTGATGCTCTGCACCTTTTCTGGGGGGTTCTGGACCCGTCCCGCTCAGGGGATCTCCCCAAACCCTCCAGTGCTGAGAGCAGGGGCTGCGGGAGGTGGCCAGGGCAGCATTTCAGCCCTGTGTCTCCTCCGGGGTGGCTCCGACCCCTGCCAGGCCATCGTGTATTGGGGGGTCGGGACGGTGACACCCCAGCTCCTTCCAAGCTGTATTTTTACACACTTTTAAATGTCAATAAAAGTCCTATTTTTTGTTGGTTTGGGGTGTTTTTGTTAGTTTGTTTGTTTTTCAGAGTACACCATGGCCACAGCTGGGGCTGGCCCAGAACCTGTCCCCACTGCTGGTGGCACTCCTCCTGTCCCCACCATAGGGTGACCTGTGCCCGGGGCTGGCCTGCAGCTTGGCGTTGTAGGCAGGGAAAAAGGGTCTGGGAGATGGGGTCAGGGCTGGGGCGTTTCTGCAGCCTCGTTAGTGGCCATGGCTGTAACGAGGTGGCTCTCGCCTGGGGGCTGTGTGGCCTCCGGGTGCCCCCCGCATGCCCTGGGGCTGCGCCTGGTCAACGCGCGGGGCTCGGCAGGAGCGCGAGCGCGGCGGAAACGTCCTGGGGGCTTCTTCCAGTGGGGAGCCTGAGCAAGCGAAAAGGCACAGGGGAGCAAAACCATGTCTGCGCCCGTCCCCTCAAAGCCTTCCAGGCTCGGGGACAGGACGGGACGGGACGGGGCAGGTGGGCGGTGGCCTCAGCCTGCTCTCACGCCACCCGCCTTGGTGGGACCCCGGGCCCACATCGAAGGGGACGGGGACGGGGACGAGGTCGGGGCAGTCCCGTGACGTGTTTTGGGCAGGAAGTCGCACCAGACAGTCGCCACCAGCCCTGGCATCGCCGCCGTGAATAGCAGCGGGGTTCCTCGCGGGCACTGGTGTGCACGGGAGCAGACCCGGGCTCCCCGCACATCCCCCCTGCGTCCCCATGTGCGTTGGCAAGCCCTCGGCTTCCTGCAGATCCTCGGGTGCTTTCTTTCCTGTCTCGCTCTCTTTTCCAGAGTCATGAGACATCAGTGACGTGCGCCCCAGAGATGAAGAAATTACTGTCAGCCAGTGTGGTCACACGCGCTATTTTCGGCCCCGTTGGGTATTGCACATCCCTGCACAATATCCCCAAGGGCTGCCAGCCGTCGGTGCTGGTGACCGCGCTGTCCCTCTGCCGTGGTCTGCGGGGACCCTGTGCGAAGCCCTGGGTTTGGAAAGGGGCAGGGCGGAGGTACCGGGGTGTCCCAAGCGGGACGCGCTTCGCCTGGTGGGTCCTGTGCTGGCAGCGTGCACCCTGCGGGACCATGGGTCATGGATAGATGGATGGATGGATGGACGGATGGACAGATGGACAGATAGATGGATGGATGGATGGACAGATGGACAGATGGACAGATAGATGGATGGATGGATGGATGGACGGACGGACGGATGGATAGACGGACGGATGGAGAGGTAGATGGATGGATGGGGGGATGTATCTGTAGTTGGATGGACAAATGGATGGATGGATGGATGGACGGATGGACAGATGGATGGGTAGATCAATGGACAGCAATATGTATGTGGATGGATGAATGTGTGCAGGGAAGGACAGATAGGTGGATGGGTGGACAGATGGAGGGATGTAAAAGTGGACGGGTGGGTGGACAGGAGGATGTACATGTGGAAGGACAGATGAATGCATGGATAGGTGGACAGGTGGAGGGATGTGCAGGTGGGTAGATGAATCTGGAGGAATGAACAGGTTGATGGACAGATAGCTGTGTGGACAACTGGACAGATGGGTGGACAGGCCGATGGGTGACTGGCCATCTGACTAGATGGATGGATGGACAAACTGCCTCAGTCCTGCAGGCGTTTCTCCTGGAGAGAGGGGCATTCTGGCTCCTCTGTCCCTCCAGAGCTGCCCTACGCACAGCCCCCAGCTCGCATGAGCACGGCCCAGCCTGGCCAGCAGCACCCACGGGTGTCCCCAGGCAGGGGGACACCCCGAGGAGGAGGAAGAGAAGGAGGAGGAGGAGGAAGAGTCAGCAGCACCACCCTGTGTCCTGCAGCAGGGAGTTCTGCAGGTTGGGGGCAGCTGGGGTGGGGGGGAATTTGGGGAAAAGAAAACATTTCGTCTTCTGGAAGTGAGTCACTGCTGCGCTCTTCCGCTCGCAAGGAGATGTTATTTCTGGTGTGGCCTCCCCTTGCCCAAGCCACCCCATCTGAAACAGCAAATTCTGCCTCGGGCAGCTTCCTGTGCTTACAGAGCAGGGCACTGCGGCCCTGCACGGCTTCGTGGTGCCCCAAAGCTCCCGTTCTGGGGCTGAAACCCATGAGAAGGGGAACAATTCACCCTGATTTTGGGTTGCAAAGTGTGCATTCTGCATGGTTTGGGTCGGTATGGCAGAGGGTGGCACGAAGCTGATGGAGCACTGAATTTGGGGGGGGGGGGGGGTCATGTCCTTGTCTGTTTTTTTCCCAAAGTTTGGAGCCCCATAAGAAGAAGATCTCCAGGTCTGGTGCATGGCACCATGTGGCACCACCCCAGCTGGGCAGATTCACTGGGAATTTACAAGTCTTCACAAAAGCTGATGGATTACAATGAAAATAAAACCTAATAAAAATACATTAATTTTTATGGGGTCGTTGCTGGCATCCTCCCACACCCTACTGCAAGGCGAGAGCAGCTCAGGGTGCTGGGGGCTTGGCACCGGGCGCTTCCAGCAGTGCTGGGGCTGTACCCGTGCCGGGCTTCCTCCTGCTGACCTTGGCCTTTGGGCAGTGCCCGCAGCCCCGGCGCTGCCGCTGACCCCGCCGATTGCATTTCCTTCCCCGCCGGAGGCTCAGCGCCGGCTGCTGCAGGCGGTTTAGCAAGGGAAACGGATCTGTCCCGCCTGCCTCACCCTTGTCTCATTCCCCCGCCAGCACTGGTTCCTTACACAGGGGCACCCATGGGTGCTGGTGTCCCCTTGTCCCCATCATTAGCATCCCTGCACACCCTGGCTTTGGGTGCTGGGGGTGTCCTGGGGTCCTCCCCGCTCCCCATCGCCCACCCTGGGCCAAGGCACGGGAGACTCACGCCCTGGGGAGAGCAGATAGACAGACAGACACACAGACGGCATCTCCTGGAGCATCCCCATCCATCCCAGGGCGTATTTTCAGCTATGGCCCCGCCACAGCCCATGCTCTGGGCATGGCACAGTTTGGTGACACCCCAGCGCCGGCCTGCGGTCGGAGCCGTTCACACCTCCACCAGAGGTGCGAGCCGGGGGTGGCGAGGTGCCAGCCTCCAGCAGCACCCATGGGTGCGGGGCTGTGGTGCCACCCTTCCCCCCTCCTGCTGCAGCATCGTGGGGCTCAGATGTGGGGCGAGCATCGCCTACCCCGGCCCCAGAGCTGACACTGATGCTGCCAACGGCCTCCGTCGTCCGCATTTCGGTTTCGGAGGCTGTTTTTCAGTTTAACGAACGCCAGCTGAGCGCAGAGAGACGACAGTGACTCAATGTGGCGCTTTCCTAAGAAGCCCCATGCTGTGCCCCGGGCATCCGGCTCGCCCTGTGCAGGGGCTGGACCCGCGAGGACTCCCTCGAGGAACTTAATCGAAGAACAAAACCATCGTCCGACCGGCCTCATTTCCTCCCCCCCTCCCCGGCCCGGCTCACCCCGCTCATTGGCCCCCAAGTCATCACTTCACTTCTCCATTTCTTTACGTTGGGCCCGGGTGCCTCCTTCGGAGGTGGTGGCTAATCGGGGCACGTTAAAAGGCGAGCTTCCCCCTCGCCGACCAGTAAGGAAGTCGCTCGCGCGCCCTGCAGCACCGCTCCCCGGCACCCGGACATGCGGCGCCACGCGCGGCCCCTGGGCGTGCTGGCAGGTAGGCTGCGTCCCGCAACTGCCCTCTCGCTCGCACACCGCTCCGGGAGGGCCCTGATGCTTCCCCCCGCCCGTGGGCACGCCGATGGGGGCCACTCCCCCAGCCCCTGGAACCCACCCGGGGCTCCGCGGGCACCTTTGCGGAAGAAGGGGTGCCGGGAGGGGGCAGGCGGGGGGATGTGGTTTGGGGTTGATGCGGGGAGAAGGGGCAGGTGGCAGAGGGACAGGGTCACCCCGGTTGGCTGGCGTGTCCCCTGAGCCCCCAAACCCCCGCTGGGGAGGGCTAGGCACTGGGTGCTGCTCCGGTGCTGAACTCACGTGGCCGCGGTGACAGCAGGGCCGGAGCAGCACCCACTGGGACTGAGGGGACAGGCCCAGGGGTGCCACCACTGTCCCCAGTCTGCAGTGGCCCCGCATTGGCCTGCACTGACAGGGAGCTGCCTGGGCAACTGCCGGGGCCAGAAGGAGCTGTCTGCACTCCTTAATGCCTCGAGGACACTTTCTTCCTCCTCTTCCTCCTCTTCCTCCTCTTCCTCCTCCTCTTCCTCCTCTTCCTCCTCCTAATACTCTTCCTAACACTCCTTTTCCTCCTCCTCTTTCTCTTTGTCCTCTTCATCCTTGTCCTCCTCATCCTTGTCCTCCTCCTCCTCATTGTCCTCCTCCGCCTCCTCATGCCGAAGGCCCTGGCAGCTCCCAGCAGCTGGCTCCCGGCACGGTGGCTGCCCTGTCCCTGTGGCAGGACCGGGCACCTTGTCACCATACCCGAGACGTGCAGTCCTCTGCTCCAGGCCTGGTGCCAGGGTGATGGGCACACGGGACAGATGTTCCTGTCATGGATGCTCCCACCTCTCCCTGCTCCCCACCCCCACCCCGCATGTCGCCATGTCCCATTGCTCCTCAGCGAGAGGCGCCCCATCTCCATCATCTCCCTCCTCTTCCTCCCCAGCCGTGGCCAAGGGACTCTTCCTCCTCTGGGCCGTGCCAGCGCGGAGCACGCAGCCCCCGACCCTGCAGCAGATCCACGCACTGGTGCGGCACATGGCCGAGGACGCGCGGGAGCTCTTCCTCTTCTACGTGAGTGCCACCTCGCCAGGGCTGGCGACGGCAGGAAAAGGGGGCGAAAGCCCCCCTTAGTGTGTCGGCGGGGGGGGTGGGCTCGCCACCGCCACCGAGCCCCCGCCGACTCCCTTGCCTTTCCCATGGGCAGGAGCAGGACCAGCGCCTGGCCTTCAGCTGGCTGTGCCGCACCAACGCCTCGCTGGAGTGGCTGCGGGGGACGGTGGTGATGGGGACCGGGGGGCTGCGGGCACTGCACGGGGCCATGGCCCACATGGACCGGGCGCTGCAGGGAATCACCCAGCACCAGCGCGACCTCAACCCCCCCGGGGCCCCCATCCTGCGCCGCCTCGACAGCACCCGCCTGAAGGTGCGGGGCCTCCTCAGCAACCTGGAGGGCGTCCTCCACGCCCATGGCATCGTCCCCACCGTCCCCACCCTGCCCCGGCTGCCGGCGGCCACCAGAGTCTTCCAGCAGAAGGTGGAGGGGTGCCGGATCCTCTGGAGCTACGCACGCTTCACGGAGCAGCTCAGCGCCCAGCTGGAGGAGCGAGGGCTGCGGGCGCGCCGGGAGGAGCAGAGGCAGCAGCGGCGAGGCCGGCGGCGAAGCCGGCGGCCAGCAAGGTCCTAGGGAGCCCCTGCCACCCCCGCTGCTGTCACCCGAGCTGTCCCCAGCACCCTGGGGCTTGTGGTTGGATGCGGAGAGCCTGGTGCGTGGCTGGCACTGGCACAGACGTCCCCCAGGTGCCACCGCATGTGGAGGCCGGCACCGGCCAGCGGGGTCACTCTGGGTTGGTGACGTCCCCCGTTGCCAGCCCTGCCTGATTTTCCAGTGATTCAATGGGTCTGGTGACATGTCCTGACTAAGGGGCCGCTCGCACGGCACCCGCACGCCCGGCGCAGGCAGGGTGCAGCCCCAGACCGACAGTGGCCACTTGTGCCACCGGCATGTCACCTGCGCGTCACCCCCTGCCTGCCTCTCGAGGGGTTCGCTGAACCCGGAGAGCATCTGGGGGAGGCTTTTCTTGTGCCTGGTGTGCCCATCAGCCTGGCGTCCCCGTGAGCTTGGTGTCCCCATGAGCCTGGAGGCTCCATGAGCCTGGTGTCCCCGTGCACTCAGTGTCCCTGCAAGCTTGGTGGCCTTACACCCTCAGTGTCCTCGCGAGCGCAGTGTCCCTGTGCTCATCCCTGCACGCCTGGTGTCCGTGCGCCTATCCCTGTGCCTCATGTCCCTGCATTGTGTCCCCACGCCCTCAGCATCCCTGTGCCCACCCCTGTGCCCTCGGTGTCCCCAGAGTCCCCAAGCCCCTCGGCAAGCCCTGCCTGTGCTGGGCATGGGCTGGGGCTGTGGCCCCGCACTGTGCGGGTGGGCACCGGCCCCCCAGTAACTTATAGTGACAGTGGTGCAGCTCCCCTATTTATTAAAGCCATCGGTTTAATTTAATACGTCCCTGATCTGGGGAGAAATATTTAAGGATACATTTTTTAATATATAAATATATATATCTATTTTTGTTATTTTTTTGTACTGTGTTAAACTGTAAATGTAACAATGTTTTATTTATGAATCTAAATATTATTTTGTACTGGGAGAAGGGCACCAGGCCACCCTGGCCAGGTGGTGCCCCCTTATTTTTATATCACAGCAGACGGAAATAAAGCATTGACCTCGGCCTGTGGGCCGCTGCCTCTGACCTGGCATCTGTGTGTCTGGATGTCCAGGTGTCCGGGTGTCCATGTGTCTGGGTGCATGTGCCTCTCCCAGTCCTGAGAAAAGCCCGCGGGGTTTGCTGTGCACAGGAACCGACTCATTCTGCGAGTGCTTCTGGGGCTTTTCGGGGCTGCGGGGTCTGGTGCTGCCAGGAATTCTCCTGAGCGCGGTGACGTGCTGGGGGCACAGCGAAAACTGAACGAATTCAGAAACTGATTAGCAATAACCTGAAAGGAAAGTGGGGCCACAGGAGGCCGGGGGGACAAAGTGGCCTCGGAGGCAAGGCTGGAGGGAAACTGCACAGCATGGAGGACGATGTGGGATGTGGCATGGTGTGGTGTGTGGCACGGGATGGGATGAGAGCACAGTGCGGTGTGTGTGGCATGTGGCATGGGGTGGCAGCACGACATGGCACATGGCACAGCATGGGATGTGGTGTGGGATGGGATGAGAGCAAGGTGTGGCATAGCATGGGATGCAGCGTGGCACCATGACACATGGCACAGCATGAGATGACAGCACAGTGTGGGACATGGCATGGGATGGGATGGGATGACAGCGTGGGGTGGCACATGGCATGGGATGACGGCATGGGGTGGCACATGGCATGGGATAGGTTGGGATGGGATGACAGCGTGGTGTGGCACGGCATGTGATGGCAGCAGGACGTGGCAGCATGGGAAGTGGCACGGCACGGTGTGGCACATGCTGTGGCATGAGTTGGGATGACAGCATGGTGGGACTTGTGGCACGGCACGGTGTGGCACTCGGGACGTGCTGTGGCGTGGCACAAGGCACAGTGTGGGATGCGGCACAGCACGGCATGGCAGACGGCGTGGGACAGCATAGCACCAGCATGGTAGGGAATGAGGCACGTGGCGGTGTGGCACGTGGCACACGATGGCAGGTGGCATGGCGCGGTGTGGCACAGCACGGCACACAGCAGTGCCTGGAGGGCGCGCGGCACGGCGCGGTGTGCCGCAGCACTGCCTGGCCCTGGCACCGCACCTGGCGTCGCCGTGCCGAGCGGCCCCGTCCCTGCCATGTGTCTGGGGATGTGGCGGGGGCCCGCTGCTACCAAGCACTGGCCCCGCTGAGTCAAAAATCCTAAGACCCGGTCATGTGGCACCGCGGAGTCACTCGTTCCTTGCCGTGTGCCCGTGCCCGTGCCTGGCCGTGCCGGCGGCACTGACTCAGTTGCAGGCTGCACCGCCACCGGGACGGCCACCGCCGCCGTCTGGGGACCCTCCGGGGGGGACAATGTCACCATGAAGAGTCCTGGGCCGGCCCATGGTGCCACCTCCCGCCATCTGCCATCCACCCGCCGAGCCGCCCGAGAAGGAGGCAGCTTGGATGGGCTTCGAGGGCGCAGGTGGGTGACCCCCCCCCCCCCCCCCCCCCCGGGACCTGGGGACGCCGGCGGGGATGGGGGCGATGCTCATGGCAGCATCAGCCCCTCAGTGCTCAGGGGGAGCAGGATCTGGCACCCAGCCCTCTGCCCAAACCCAGGGCTGCAGGACTCGGGAAATGATGGAAAACCTCCTTGCGAAGGAGCTCTTGGGGACGCCCCTGCAGGTGGGGGCGAGGTGTGGGGTGGCGGCATGACACCGAACCCGTGTCCCCAGTATCCCCATCACCCCGAGCTCTCACAGGTTGGGGCTCCTGCAAAACGCGGTGGTGGCCCCATGGGCAGCGCTCGGAAGAGTGACCCCATGGCGGGGACCAGTCCCGGTCACTGTCCCCAAGGGCGCTTCTCATTGTCCCCAAATCCATGGGGACCATCAGCCTGGCTGGGATGGTGGCAAGCAGCAGGGTGCCCACCCATGGGGGTGACACCGGTGGGGTGGCCCTCGTGGGGTGACACCCATGGGGGGTGGCATTGGTGGGGCACAGGGATCCGAGCACAGAAAGGTCCCTCCATGAGTCAAAGGGGAATTCGTCCTCTGCCGTTATTCAGCCCGGGCTTCCCCGGCACAGGGGTGCTGCCTTACTCACAACTTACTCAGCCCCCCCGGCACCCAGCACCCAGCACCAGCCGGACCCCCTCCCCCCCTCCCCAGGGGGCTGCATCTGCTGCTGGCATCCCCGTCTGTCCCCCACTGGGGACAGCGTGGGACGAGGACGTCGGGGCTGCTGGGACCCCGATGGCTCGGGTGGGATGGGGATGGGGATGGAGGGGTGGTTACGGATGGGGATGGGGCAGGAGCGGGTTGGGAAGCGCTGCCTGTGTCCCCGTGCCCCCGTGCCCCCGTGTCCCGTGGCGGTGACAGCCGCGGACAGCAGAGAGCACTGTTCAGCAGGGCAGCGCCTGCCGCAGCCTCGCCTGCCAAACCCAGCCCCAAGAAGCCCCAATTTGGGGCCCTGGCCCTACACGTGGGATCATTCAGCCCCGTGCCCCACCTCTCCGCACCCCCCCCCCTCCAGCACCCAGCCACATTTTAGGGCCAATTCCCCCGACCCCCCCCCCCCTTCCCCATCACCCCCCCAAAAATCCCAGCCGTCGCGTGGGAGCGGGGCCACCATCCCCGGCCGAGATGCCGATAGGATTGTGTCACTGCCCGCCGCCGAGCACGTTCCCATTCCCTCTTTTGGGCTTTTTCCGAGTGCATCATCCCCGGGGTGGGTGGGCGTCCGCCGGGACCCCCTGCCCGGGTCACCTCCCCTCGCTCGGGGCGCAGAGGGGGCGTCGGGGCGGCCGCAGCCCCACTGCCGCAGAAGCCACTGGAAAAGCCGAATTTCCTGGATGCCGTCAGAAATCTGCCCCGGCTGTGCCTGCAGATGGGGTGGGGGCAGGTTTTCCTGTAGGGGAACCTATGGGGGAGCCTATATAACAAATATATTGCATGGGATTAAACATAACAGCTCAGCCCAGCTCCCCGCTCCCATCTTCTGCAGCTCAGGTGCTGGGAAAGTCCCATTTTTCTTCGTGGGTCACTTCCCTGATTTCCTCCTTCTTTTTTAATTATTTTGGCCAGAGAACCTGGGGGTGATTCAGGAGCTGGGGGGCATGGGGATGACCGAGCTCGTCTCCCCCCGCACCCACGTGCAGCCGGGAGCCGGGAGCTCCCCGCAGGTGAATCAGCCCCAGCCGCACAGCACCGCATCCCCAGGGGCCAGATCCTGCAGAGAAATTCAGGGAAAGGGCAGGAAACGGCAGAGCTGGGGCTTGCGACAGCCCCACCCCCAGATTTCCCTACTGCTGTTAACGAAGAAACGCCGGTTTCCCAGCTAATTAAGTGGTACAGATAATTAAGAATGAATTTATCCATGAGATGCTGCTCGCTGCACACCAGCATGAGCCTTGAGCGAGGCTGCAGGGCTGTGACGAGTCTTGTCCTCCCCATCCCTTGCACCTCCCTTTAACCCCATCCATTTTTGCAGCCCCTTTGCCCCCTCCCTCCCCCCCCCCCGAGTCTTCCCCCAGCATCCCAGTAAGGCTAAACTGGGATTTCACTGGTGTAGCACCAGCACAAACGCCTGCCCTCGAGCCCTGGCTCGCCCTCCTTGCCTTACTGATGGGGAAACTGAGGCAGACAGTGGCTACGTGACGCCGAGGGTGACACCGGATCCAGCGGCCGGTGCTGCCCGAGCCCCTGAGTCACCGCGCTGCCCTGCCCGTCTCGGGGAGGGGGAACCCCGCGCCGAGCCCCCACAGCCGCTTGGGCTTGTGCGGCATGCCGGGGCCGGCGTGCTGGTGCCCCGATAAATCAGCAGCACCGAGTCACCTGCGGCCACTCGGAGCCGGAGCTTCGCGTGGACGGATGGCTCTCGTGGCAAAAATCCTGGGTATATATATATATATGTATATATATATTTGAAATCCTGTTTTGGGGGGTGGGGGGGGGGATATTTTTGGGAAGTTATCTTCTTTTTATTATTTTTTTGGGATTGCTCTAAGACATGTTGCCTAGGGGTGCTCTTCTGCCTTGGGGGCTGCACCGAGCATCGCTGGAGCCATGACCGTGATGCTGTGCACGCCACACGTGGCACCAACAGCAGCAGCATCCCCAGGACGCAGCGATTTGGGGACAGGCAGACACGGCAGGATGGACTCCCAAGGGTGCTGGTGCTGAGGCTCTCCCCTGACCCGCTCAACGCCCAGCACTACTGGGATGTCCCCATGTCCCCCAGCATGTCCCCCTGTGCCGCGGGGGGCAGCAGGGTGGCTGCAGGCTGTTGTGTCACCGTTCCTCGACTGTCACCCCAGCAGGTTTCACGCTGCCAGCGCAAACAGGGCACAAACTTGCTAAACCTGATTAAAAGTTTCAGCTTGGCGTGCCCCCAGAGAAAAAAAAAATATACACGGAGCGAGCGAGAAACATGAAAGCGCCTTTAACCTGCTTCGAGCCCAGACCGGGGAGCGAGCGGCCCCGTAGCATCCTGGGGAGAGGGAGCTGCGGGATGGGGTCCCCCCACGGGTGGACACGGACACGGGTGGCACAGGGACATGGGTGGCACAGGGACACGAGTGTCACACCGACACGGGCGCTGGCACCCTCCCCAGCGGCGTGCGGGGCCGACGCAAGGGTTAACCCCGGGGGCCGGGCTGGCTGTTCCCGCCGGGTGGGTTTGTCTTTTATCCCAGTGGAAAAAGAATTCAAAAAAAACAAACAAAAAAAATTAAAACCTACTTTTTCCTTTTTTTTTTTTTTTTTTTCCTTTTTCTTTCCCCAACGCCCTTTGCGCCAGGGGTGCATGTGCTCCACTCGCAGCCGCTCCCCCAAAAACGGACGGACCACTGCTGGACCGGGGATGCTGATGGCACCGCATCCATCGCCCGACCCGGGGGGGGTGGGGGGGCACCGCTGCCTTCCACCTCCACCCCAAAAAAAAAAAAAAAAATCTTTTTTTTTTTTCTTTTTCTTTTCTTTTTTTCTTTTTTTCTGGGGGGGTTGTTTTTTTGCACGCTTTTCCTGGGGCTGAGCCCGGCTGCCCTGTGGGGAAGCACCGGCCCGGGGGGGTCCGGGGGTGAAAGTGCTTGTGGAAATATGAGTCACGGCGCGAGCGCGCAGCACCGCGCGTCGAGGCGAGTGCCGGTGGCCGCCCCCCCGCCGCCGACCCCGCGACGCCCATGGGACCCACGCGCTCGGGTGCCGCACTCGGGTGCTTTGTTTTTTCCCCACCGAGCCGCCCGCCACTCCCCCCGTAAACCGCCCCCCCTCAGCCCGTGCGTGAAAAAAAACCGCAATCCCGGTGACATCAACTTTATCAGAAGTTTATTTCTAAGAATCATTCACGATTTCCAAAGCCCCTTTACTTCCTGATTTACAGTTTAAATAGAAGTAGTGATAGTCTTTCTCTGTTTCTCCCTCCTCGCCCCCCCCCTCCCCTTTCTTACAACACAGGCTCACTGGAGGACCGGTATATAAACCCAGAGAAGTCCCCCAGTATGAACATGAATTTCTGAAAACGTCCTCTGCCAACACCAATCTCTATTAAGTTGCTCCTGGGACACAGCTCACAATGAAGTTCATTCCAGCAGGTAAAAAAAAAAAAAAAAAACAACAAAAAAAAAACCATCCTTGGCAAACCTCTCCCCTCCTCCTCTCCCCCTTCTCTCCCCTTCCCCACCCCTTTCTGATTTCGGTGATGTCCAAGCAAACAAACATGCGCCGCGCTGCGAAGCCCGCAGCCCTCCCGACGCGCCGCTTTTCCCCGGGGTTAGCATCTCTGGGAATTGGCAGCGGGGAGCGAAATGCCTTTCTGGCGCTTTTCGGCCAACATCTGGCCACTTATATAACTCTAAATAATTCCAAAAAGCGCTGGGGTGTGGGGGGGGGAATCTTTTTTTTTTTTTTTTCCTTTTTTTTTTTTCCCCTGCTTTTCCTCCTTCTGGGTCCGCTGCTTAATTGGGAGCGAGGGAGGGCTGGGGAAGCTGCCAAGCGCGGGAGGGCTCGGGAGCGTGCGGCTCCGCGCCGGCCAGGGCAGCGCCAGCCCCGGGGCCCCGCACACGTGCACCCGGCCTCGCTCTGCCCGCCTGTGAAATGGGCACAAGGAGGAAAGCGGGCTGGGGGGCATGCCGGGGGGAACGGGGCCGTCGCCAGCCCTTTGGGGGCTCGGTCCCCTTCGTCCCCACGGTGCGTGGGATGGGAGCAGCGTCGGGCTGGGGATTGCGACACACCCAGGTAAGTCCTTTCCCATCTGGGCACGGGTGTAGCTGCAGGAGGGTAAATAAAGTGATTATTGTATTACCTGGGACCTGCGGCAACGTGGAGGCTCTTACAAGTGCGGACAGCTTCGGCGCTTGTCAGAGCCCGGGGACTTTGCTCGGCAGCAGCCCCGGGGCACCACGTGAGACCCGGTCCTCAGGGCGCGGGTCGGAGCCTGGCGGGGACCTCTGGGGTACCCTGTCCCTGGGAGCTTGGGACGGGTGACACCGAGCTCAGTGCCAGGGCTGGGGACACCCATCTCGGACGGCATCCAGCTTGGCTTGTCCTCCCGGCACAGGGGACACCCTCTTTGGGGGTGCCGAGGGGGCCGCAGCACCCCGCTGTCACCCCACTGGGGTGACCCAGAGGCTCAAGCGCTCGCTTGTTCCTCGTCCAGGGGTTTCCTGGCCGGCGGCTCCAGCAGCTGCGCGGCCACTCCCCGCCACGGCTGCGCCCACTTCGCAGACGGGGAAACTGAGGCAGCGCGGGGGCCGGGGGGGCCGGAGGCCGGCCCCGAGGCAGGTTTCCTTGCGGGAGCCCCTGCTGAGTCAGCCGGGGCCGGGGTGGGGCCTCGCTCCAGCAGCAGCCGAGGATAACGGGGAGGAAATCACTTTGCATATTTGATTAAACCCCACAGGTCGTCACCGGGGCCGGTTGCGAAATGTGGGAATGCCACGGGGCGCCCCGCGGGGACGGGAGGCGGGGGAGCCCCGGCCGGGGGGCAGGTGAGGGGCGTGGGGGCGGCGAAGCGGGGTGACCCTCGCCTCGTGGGGCCGGTGCCGGAGGGGGGGGTCCCGCAGGGTCACTGACGTCGCCTCTGTCCCCGCACAGGCGTCGTGCCCTTCGTGGCCCTGCTCCTGCTGCAGCGGAGGCCGGTGGCTGGCCGGGCGCTGCTGGTGAACGGCCCCGGCTGCCCCGGGAACAGCCTGTGCCGCGCCAACGTCCACGAGCAGACCCGCAAGCAGGTCGCGCTGCTCAACGCCATCCGCCCAGGACCTCTTCAGCCTCTACGTAAGTGACACCAGCGGGGACGGAGCGTGGGGGGCGGGGGGACACGGTGGGGTGGCCGAGCTGCGGCATGAGCCGGTGGCCGGGGGGGACACCAGGGGCTGTGGGGAGGCGTGAGGGCGGCTGGGTCCCCGGGGTGACGCTCGCCTCTCCCCCCAGCTGAAGTGCCAGGGCGAGCCGTTCAGCAGTGAGAGCGACAAGCTCTGCAGCCCCAGCGGCATCTTCTTCCCGGCCTTCCACGTCAACCGGACGAGCGAGAAGAAGGAGGTGATGGTGGCCATGTACAAGCTCTTCGCCTTCCTCAACGCCTCGCTGGGGAACATCACGCGTGACCAGGAGGAGCTCAACCCCACCGCCAAGGAGCTCCTCGACCGGCTCCACAACACCACCAAAACCACGCGGGGCCTCATCTCCAACCTCACCTGCCTCCTCTGCAAGAACTACAACGTCTTCCAGGTGGACGTGAGCTACGGGGAGAGCAGCAAGGGCAAGAGCACCTTCAAGAAGAAGCAGCAGGGCTGCCAGGTGCTCAGGAAGTACGTGCAGGTCATCGCCCAGGCGGCTCGCATCCTGCTACCTCATCTCAGCCCCGTGTGAGCCCCAGACCCAGCTCCTCTCGCCCCTGCGAAGCTAAGGACAGCAGAGGACACCTCCCCGCGCTGCCTTGTGCCCATTCCACAGCACAGCAGAGCAAGACCCCTAGAACTGCCTCCTCCTCACCTCTCACCTTCCTATTTATTACCTCCTGCCGATGCTGTGGCCGGCCCCGGGTCCCCCCTGTGCTTTAATTTTATTTGCCCCTTTGCGGCGGCGCTTCCAGCACGGAGCAGAGCCACGGACCCTCCCATCCGCCCGAGGGCTGCAGGAGGGGTGCAGGCACTGCACAGGGCAGCGGGGCCGGACTCTGTCCCCTGCACCCCGGCATCCCCTGCATCCCTGCACCCAGCATCCCCTCCGCAGCACCACGGGGAAACGGGGTGTTCAGCCCCTAGGCTTGCAGCGCCTAGCAAATTTTGTGAAAAACGGAGAAAAGGCAACTCAATTCTGCCGGGTGGCCTCCGGGCCCGACCCGAAAGCCCCCACTTCCACGGAGAAAGGGATCAGGGTCGGGGAGTGCAGGCCTCGCACCCCCTGCAGCGGTCAGGGCCATGGGGACGCGCTCCCGCCGCACGTTTTGGGGCTGGATCCCCCCGAAATGGGGCCGAACTGGGGGCACT